>NW_026555224.1:4891927-6114909 GCF_021234165.1 Pteronotus mesoamericanus | reverse complement strand
AGAGCAAGTAGAAAGAAGGAAATAGTCAAGATTAGAACAGAACTGAATGACATAGAGACAAAAAGAACAATTCAGAGGATCAACCTATCCAGAAGCTGATTCTTTGAAAAGAAAAATAAAATTGACAAACCTTTAAGCAGACTCATCAAGAAAAAAAGGGAGAGGACCCAAATTAATAATATCAGAAATGAAAGAGGAGAAATAACAACTGATACCACAGAAATACAAATGATCATCAGAAACTATTATGAATAATTATATACCAAGAAATTTGAAAATCTAGATGAAATGGACAAATTTTTAGAAAAGGATAATCTTCCAACACTGAAGGAGGAAGAAACAGAAGGCTTGAACAGACCGATAACAGCTGGAGAAATTGAAGCAGTCATCAAGAAACTCCCGGCACACAAAAGCCCAGGGCCGGACAGTGTCACAGGAGAATTTTACAAAACATTTAAGGAAGAGCTAACCCCTGTCCTTCTCAGACTATTCCAAAAAATCCACGAGGAGGGAAGACTCCCAGACTCTTTTTATGAGGCCAGCATCAACCTGATCCCCAAACCAGATAAAGACCCTACAAAAAAGGAAAACTACAGGCCAATTTCGCTGATGAACATAGATTCTAAAATCCTCAACAAAATATTGGCAAACCGCATCCAGCAATACACTCAAAAGATTATCCACCACGAACAAGTGGGATTCATCCCAGGGATGCAGGGATGGTCAATATACACAAGTCAATAAATCTGATACATCACATAAATAAAAGAAAAGACAAAAACCACATGATCATCTCAATAAATGCAGAAAAAGCATTCGATAAGGTACAGCACCCATTTATGATCCAAACACTCAGCAAAATGGGAATAAATAGGGCATTCCTCAAAGGAATAAAGGCTATATATGAAAAACATACAGCCATTATCATACTCAACAGGCAAAAACTGAAAGCTTTCCCACTAAGATCGGGAACGCGACAAGGATGTCCGCTTTCACCGCTCCTTTTCAACATCGTATTGGAAGTCGTAGCCACAGTGGTCAGACAAGAGAAAGAGATAAAAGGCATCCAAATAGGAAAGGAGGAAGGAAAGCTATCATTGTTTGCAGATGACATAATAGTGTACATAGAGAACCCTGTAGACTCTACCAAAAAACTCCTCAACCTAATTAGTGAATTTGGCAAAACAGCAGGATACAAAGTCAACATTCAGAAATCAAAGACATTTTTGTACACCAGTAATGCAATAGAAGAAGGAGAAATCAGAGAAAAAATACCATTCGATATAGCAAGAAGAAAAATAAAGTACCTAGGCATAAATTTAACCAAAGAGGTAAAAGACCTGTACGCAGAAAACTATATAACATTGAAGAAAGAGATTAAGGAAGACACAAATAAATGGAAGCATATACCATGCTCATGGATTGGAAGAATTAATATCATCAAAATGTCCATACTACCCAAAGCAATTTATAGACTCAACACCATCCCTATTAAGATAGCAATGACATATTTCACAGAAATAGAACAGACATTTCAAAAATGTATATGGAACCATAAACGACCCCGAATAGCTGCAGCAATTTTGAGAAAGAAACACAAGGTAGGAGGATTCACAATACCGGACATCAAACTGTACTACAAAGCCACTATACTCAAAACAATCTGGTACTGGCACAAGAAGAGATCCATAGACCAGTGGAACAGAATAGAAAGCCCAGAAATGAGCCGAGGCCTGTATGGGCATCTAATATTTGACAAAGGGGACAGAAGCATAAAATGGAGCAACAATAGCCTCTTCCACAAATGGTGTTGGGAGAGCTGGATGGCTACATGCAAAAAATTGAAATTGGACAATCAGCTGACACCATACACAAAAATAAACTCAAGATGGATAAAAGACTTAAATATAAGTCGCAACACCATCAAAGTCCTAGAGGAGAACATTGGCAGGAAACTCTCAGATATCCCACGCAGCAATTTTTTCACTGATATGTCTCCTAAAGCAAGGGATGTATAGGAAAGAATAAACAAGTGGAACCTCATCAAAATAAGAGGCTTCTGCATGGCTAAAGAAAGCATCAGCTAAATGAAAAGGGAGCCAACCATATGGGAAAATATATTTGCTAATGATACATTAGATAGAGGTTTGATCTCCAAGATATATAAAGAACTCACTCGACTCCACTCCAAGATGACAAACGATCCAATCAAAAAATGGGCAAAGAACCTGGGCAGACGCTTTTCCAAGGAGGAGATACAGAGGGCCCAGAGGCATTAGAAAGGATGCTCAGCACCACTAGCCATCAGAGAAATGCAGATCAAAACCACCGTGAGGTACCACCTCTCACCGGTCAGAATGGCCATCATAAACAGATCCACAAACAACAGGTGCTGGCGAGGCTGTGGAGAAAAGGGAACCCTTGTACACTGTTGGTGGGAATGCAGACTGGCGCAGCCACTGTGGAAAGCAGTGTGGAATTTCCTCAAAAAGCTGAAAATGAAACTGCCTTTTGATCCAGTGATTCCCCTGCTGGGACTATACCCTAAGAATCCCAAAACTCCTATACAAAAGAACCTGTGCACCCCAATGTTCACAGCCGCACAATTTACATTAGCCAAGTGTTAGAAGCCATCTAAAGTCCCATCAGTAGATGATTGGATCCAAAACTAATGGTATACATATACACAATGGAATACTATGCGGCAGAGAGAACTACTGCACTGCATGACAGCATGGATGGAACTCGAGAGCATTATGCTAAGCGAAATAAGCCAGGGAGCGAAAGACAAATACCATATGATCTCACCTATAAGTGGAACCTAACCAACAACACAAAGATGGAAGGAAAACAAGACCAGCAACACTGAAAGGAAAAGAAATCAACAGAGAAGAGGGAAGGAGGGAGGAGGGTGGGGAAAAGGAAGAGAAGGGGCAAGTCAAGGAACATATAGCAAGGACTCGTGGACAAAACCAAAGGGAAATATCTGAGGGAGGGAGGAGGGAGGGGGCAAGGGAAAGTGGTGGGCGGTAGGCAGAGACAAATGTATTTGAAAAAATAAAATAAAATTTAAAAAATTATAATAAAATAAAAAAAGATGTTATACATTGTATTGATGGTAAGTAATTTTTACTTATTGTTTTTAATAAGTTTATGTCATTTAATAAAAAATTTTATATTAAAAAAAGAAATAAATTATATCATAGAGAAAGAAACAAAGTTGTGGGCCCAGGAGTGATAGAGGTTGCCTAGGTATAGATTTCTTTTCAGAAATATACATTATTAATATCAATTTTAGCCTGGAGTTAAAATTCTAGTTGATGACCTAAGGAAAACTTAGCAGCCACATTTTGAGAATTGATCTTTGAAGCCAGGAGGTTAAAGCTGGTTACTGCAGCTGATAAACATAGAGTGTCATATGTCAGTGCCACATGAAAATGCTGCTACATGAGTTCAGCAGATCCATCGAATGTACCTAATTCTACCTCAATCTAAATAGAACACAGACATAACTTTTTCAGGCTAAGCATAAAGAAAAGCCAAGGGAAACATAAATGAAGTTGAAGGTACTGCCATTTCATGAAATTTATGATGCCAAAAATGCCATATAAGTTAAGCTGCTGCTAGAAAGAAAATTAATTAAATGTGTAGCAGACTACTCATAGGTTCTTTGTAGGGTGGAAAGTAGTTTAATACATACTACCCATTATGGTCAGGAACAACTGCCTTTTGTATTTTCCTGAATCTCTACCATCTGAAATCGCTTCCCTTTCACCAAGTTCCTCTTGGTGAATGAATACTTTAGAAATAAATATCCTTGGCTGGTGTGGTTCAGTGGATTGAGCACCGGCTTGTGAACCAAAGGGTCACAGGTTTAATTCCCAGTCAGGGTACATGCCTGGGTCATGGGCCAGGTCCCCAGTGGGGGGGTGTGAGAGGCAACCACACATTGATGTTTCTTTCCCTTTCTTTCTCTTTCCCTTCCCCTCCCCTCTCTCTAAAAATAAATAAATATTTTTTAAAAAGAAATAAATAAATGAGACCATGAGGCTTTTCCTCATTGCAAAAGAGATAATATAATTAAAAAGTTAAGAGGATTCTGGAAAAAACAAAACAAAACTTCAGTGTGGTTTTATGGTAGTCAAGATCAGCAGCCAGTGCCTACTATAATACATATATTCCAAATCAAATACATTTTTAACTCCTACTGAAATTCTATAGCTGCTAACGAGAGAGGATTAGAATGATTGCTATTTTAATAACATGATGCATTTTCTGAATATATACATAATTCTGAATAACTATAAACACAATGAATTCTTATAATGTTTTATAGAAACAGAATTGAAATTATTTAGCTCAAACACCTCAATTAATAGATAGGGAAAATGAGGTCCAGAGGGTAGAAAATGACTTTTCCTATATTCCCACAACGAATAGAACTTACATTACAACCCAGGTCTCTTGCTTCCCAATCTATCTTTCCAATATACTAATTACTTATCCCTTAAGAATACAGAATTAAAGGTGTTCATTCATGTTTGAAGTGAAAACAACAACAATGCTGACTGTTATTACAAGTTTAAATACATGAACATTGGAACCAGACTGCTTAGATTTACATTCTGGCATCTCCATTTATTATTTGTGTGTTTAGTCAATTACCAAATAGTCTCATATCATGTTTCCTCATCTGTAAAATTACATTGATAGCATATTCTACCTCCTGGACTTACTGTGAACAGTAAATAAGTATAAAAGTCAGTTATGTGCCTGAATTATAGTGTGTATTATTGTTGCTATTGTTATTATTATTGCAGTCATCTACATCAATGATCTGAACATCTTTCCATGTTGGGAGTATTACCTGATCTTAGCAAAATTAGAAGCAGCTGAGTTTATATTTTGCGTATCCATTCTTTCTTGCTGAGTTTCTTTATTACTATACTTTTCCTGGTCCTTCTTTTCCCCTATCTTTCAGTATTTAGTGTTCTGACTCTGTTGCCCATATCCCATAACTACAATTGCCACCCCTGGAAGCACTTGCTATGTTCAAACTTGCCAACCATTTCTTCCTCACCAAAACTGTTTATTTCCACCCCAACAAAGCCCCATGAAATAATATCTGAAATGTTAAACATACTTTAATTTCTTTTCCTTCCTAAAAATATTATGCTTTTAAGAGCACTGTCTACAGCATTTTCACTCAGCAACAAGACGACTCTCTAATTAGGGGATTTTAAATATTGTGGTAGAGTAGTAGGAAAGAGAAGGGGAATGATGACTTATTTTCTTTTCTTTTTTTCTCATTGTATTTTTCCAAACTAATGACTTTCAAGTATTTGTTATCACAGTTAATTCTCCAACATGAAATATAAAATTCTCACCATTTGAGATATAAGACTAAGGCTCAAACAGAGGAGGTGACTTGCTTGAAACTATACAACTAATAAATCCAAAAACATGTTGCATAAACTATTCCATTTGGCACCAAATTCTGTTCTCAGTATACTTTTTTGTTTGTTTGTTTGCTTATTTATTTATTTATCTATTATTTTTTCATATACATTTGTCTCTGCCTACCGCCCACCACTTTCCCTTGCCCCCCCATCCTTCCCTCCCTCAGATATTTCCCTTTGGTTTTGTCCATGAGTCCTTGCTATATGTTCCTTGACTTGCCCCTTCTCTTCCTTTTCCCCACCCCTCCTCCCTCCTTCCCTCTTCTCTGTTGATTTCTTTTCCTTTCAGTGTTGCTGGTCTTGTTTTCCTTCCATCTTTGTGTTGTTGGTTAGGTTCCACTTATAGGTGAGATCATATGGTATTTGTCTTTCGCTCCCTGGCTTATTTCGCTTAGCATAATACTCTCGAGTTCCATCCATGCTGTCATGCAGTGCAGTAGTTCTCTCTGCCGCATAGTATTCCATTGTGTGTATGTATACCATTAGTTTTGGATCCAATCATCTACTGATGGGACTTTAGATGGCTTCTAACACTTGGCTAATGTAAATTGTGCGGCTGTGAACATTGGGGAGCACAGGTTCTTTTGTATAGGAGTTTTGGGATTCTTAGGGTATAGTCCCAGCAGGGGAATCACTGGATTAAAAGGCAGTTTCATTTTCAGCTTTTTGAGGAAATTCCACACTGCTTTCCACAGTGGCTGCGCCAGTCTGCATTCCCACCAACAGTGTACAAGGGTTCCCTTTTCTCCACAGCCTCGCCAGCACCTGTTGTTTGTGGATCTGTTTATGATGGCCATTCTGACCGGTGAGAGGTGGTACCTCACGGTGGTTTTGATCTGCATTTCTCTGATGGCTAGTGGTGTTGAGCATCCTTTCTAATGCCTCTGGGCCCTCTGTATCTCCTCCTTGGAAAAGCGTCTGCCCAGGTTCTTTGCCCATTTTTTGATTGGATCGTTTGTCATCTTGGAGTGGAGTCGAGTGAGTTCTTTATATATCTTGGAGATCAAACCTCTATCTGATGTATCATTAGCAAATATATTTTCCCATATGGTTGGCTCCCTTTTCATTTAGCTGATGCTTTCTTTAGCCATGCAGAAGCTTCTTATTTTGATGAGGTCCCACTTGTTTATTCTTTCCTATACATCCCTTGCTTTAGGAGACATATCAGTGAAAAAATTGCTGCGTGGGATATCTGAGAGTTTCCTGTCAATGTTCTCCTCTAGGACTTCTATGGTGTTGCGACTTATATTTAAGTGTTTTATCCATCTTGAGTTTATTTTTGTGTATGAGGTCAGCTGATGATCCGATTTCCATTTTTTGCATGTAGCCATCCAGCTCTCCCAACACCATTTGTTGAAGAGGCTATTATTTCTCCATTTTATGCTTCTGCCCCCTTTGTCAAATATTAGATGCCCATACAGGCCTCGGCTCATTTCTGGGATTTCTATTCTGTTCCACTGGTCTATGGATCTCTTCTTGTGCCAGTACCAGATTGTTTTGAGTATAGTGGCTTTGTAGTAGTTTGATGTCCGGTACTGTGAATCCTCCTACCTTGTGTTTCTTTCTCAAAATTGCTGCAGCTATTCGGGGTCGTTTATGGTTCCATATACATTTTTGAAATGTCTGTTCTATTTCTGTGAAATACGTCATTGCTATCTTAATAGGGATGGCGTTGAGTCTATAAATTGCTTTGGGTAGTATGGACATTTTGATGATATTAATTCTTCCAATCCATGAGCACGGTATATGCTTCCATTTATTTGTGCCTTCCTTAATCTCTTTCTTCAATGTTGTATAGTTTTCTGCGTACAGGTCTTTTACCTCTTTGGTTAAATTTATGCCTAGGTACTTTATTTTTCTTCTTGCTATATCGAATGGTATTTTTTCTCTGATTTCTCCTTCTTCTATTGCATTACTGGTGTACAAAAATGTCTTTGATTTCTGAATGTTGACTTTGTATCCTGCTGTTTTGCCAAATTCACTAATTAGGTTGAGGAGTTTTTTGGTAGAGTCTACAGGGTTCTCTATGTACACTATCATGTCATCTGCAAACAATGATAGCTTTCCTTCCTCCTTTCCTATTTGGATGCCTTTTATCTCTTTCTCTTGTCTGACCACTGTGGCTACGACTTCCAATACGATGTTGAAAAGGAGCGGTGAAAGCGGACATCCTTATCGTGTTCCCGATCTTACTGGGAAAGTTTTCAGTTTTTGCCTGTTGAGTATGATATTGGCTGTATGTTTTTCATATATAGCCTTTATTCCTTTGAGGAATGCCCTATTTATTCCCATTTTGCTGAGTGTTTGGATCATAAATCGGTGCTGTACCTTATCGAATGCTTTTTTTGCATCTATCGAGATGATCATGTGGTTTTTGTCTTTTCTTTTAGTTATGTGATGTATCACATTTACTGATTTGCATATATTGAACCATCCCTGCATCCCTGAGAGGAATCCCACTTGATCGTGGTGGATAATCTTTTGAGTGTATTGCTGGATGCGGTTTGCCAATATTTTGTTGAGGATTTTAGAATCTATGTTCGTCAGCAAAATTGGCCTGTAGTTTTCTTTCTTTGTAGGGTCTTTATCTAGTTTTCAGATTAGGGTGATGCTGGCCTCATGAAAAGAGTCTGGGAGTCTTCCGTCCTCTTGGATTTTTTGGAATAGTCTGAGAAGGACAGGGGTTAGCTCTTCCTTAAATGTTTTGTAAAATTCTCCTGTGAAACCATCTGGCCCAGAGCTTTTGTGTGTCGGGAGTTTCTTGATTGCTGCTTCACTTTCCCCAGCTGTTATCGGTCTGTTCAAGCTTTCTGTTTCTTCCTCCTTCAGAGTTGGAAGATTATACTTTTCTAAAAATTTGTCCATTTCATCTAGATTTTCAAATTTCTTGGCATAAAATTGTTCATAATAGTTTCTGATGATCATTTGTATTTCTGTGGTATCAGTTGTTATTTCTCCTCTTTTGTTTCTGATATTATTAAATTGGGTCCTCTTTTTTTCTTGATGAGTCTGCTTAAAGGCTTGTCAATTTTATTTTTCTTTTCAAAGAACCAGCTTCTGGATTGGTTGATCCTTTGAATTGTCCTTTCCGTCTCTATGTCATTCAGTTCTGCTCTAATCTTGACTATTTCCTTCCTTCTACTTGCTCTGGGGTTTATTTGTTGTTGATTCTCCAGTTCTTGAAGTTGTAATGTTAGGTCTTTTATTTGAAATGTTTCTATCTTTTTTAGGTAAGCCTGCATTGCTATGAACTTCCCTCTCAGGCTGCCTTTGCCGTGTCCCATAGGTTTTGGACTGTTGTCTGTTCATTTTCATGTCTTTCCAGAAATTTTTTGATTCCTTCTCTTATCTCCTTATTGACCCGTTCATTGTTTAATAGTCTACTATTCAGTCTCCATGCGTTTGCAAGTTTTTGAACTTTCTCTTTGAGGTTGATTTCCAGTCTCAAGCCCTTGTGGTCCGTGAAAAAGTTCGGTATTATTTCAATTTTCCTGAATTTGCTGAGGTTTTCTTTGTGTCCTATCATGTGGTCTGTCTGTGAAAAACTGTCATGAGCATTTGAAAAGAATGTGTATTTTTCTTCTTTGGGATGTAAGGTTCTATATATGTCAGTTAAGTCTCTTTGATTCAGTGTGTCATTCAGCGCCAGAATATGTTTATTAACGTTTTGTTTGGAAGATCTGTCCATTTTTGACAGTGGGGTGTTGAAATCCCCTACTATCAGTGTGTTGCTGTCTATATCTTTTTTGAAGTTGTCCAACAATTACCTTTGAACTTGGGGGCTCCTCTATTGGGAGCATATAAGTTTACAATGTGGATGTCTTCGTGATAGATTCTTCCTTTAAGTATTATAAAGTGCCCCTCTGGGTCTCTCTTTATGGCCTTTGTTTTGAAATCTACTTTGTCTGATACAAGTATGGCAACCCCGGCCTTTTTCTCATGCCCATTTGCTTGCAATATATTTTTCCATCCCTTTAGTTTCAATCTGTGTAGGTCTTTTGCTCTGAGGTGGGTCTCTTGTAGGCAGCATATGTGCGGGTCATGTTTTCTTATCCATTCAGCAACCCTGTGTCTTTTGATTGGTGCAGTTAGTACATTCACATTGAGTGATATTACTGATAGAAACTTACTCATCTTTTCGCTTTGTACCTGTGTTCTTCTCTCTCTCATTCTTTTCCTTCATCTGCTTAAACCAGTCCCCTTAGCATGTCTTGGAGTGCTGGTTTGGTAGAGATGTATTCTTTCAGTATTGTCTGGGAAACTCCGTATTTCTCCTTGTATTTTAATGGAGAGCCTAGCTGGGTAGAGCAGCCTTGGCTGTAGGCCCTTGCTTTTCATGGCTTGGAATATTTGTTGCCATTCCCTTCTGGCTTGTAGTGTTTCTGTTGAGAAGTCAGCTCCTCGCCGTATCGGGGCCCACTTGTATGTTACTTTCTCCTTCTCCCTTGATGCCTTGAGGATTCTCTCTTTTTCTTTGTCATTGGCATTTTAATGATTATGTGTCTTGGAGTGGACCGCTTTGAGTCCCTCTTGAGAGGGGTCCTCTGTGCTTCCTGGATCCATGAGAGCCTTCTCTCCTCAAATTAGGGAAATTTTCCATCATTACTTTTTCAAAGAGGTTCTCTATCCCTTGCTCCTCTTTGTCTCCTTCTGATATTCCTACTATATGGACATTGTTGCGTTTCAGGTTGACCTGCATTTCCCTCAATGCCTCTTCATTCTTTTTGAGTCTTTTTTTCCATTTCGTGTTCTTTCTGGGAGCTTTTTTCTACCTTTTCCTCCATCGCCCTGATTCGATCCTCGGCTTCATCCGGCCTGCTTTGGATTCCTTCTACTGTGTTCTTCAATTCAGAAATGGTATTCTTCATATCCTCTTGTGTCTTCTTGATAGTTTCTATGTCCTTTTCCAGGCTGATATAGTTTGCTGTAAGATCCTGATAGTTTCTCTGCAGTTTCTCATAGTTAGCTTTGAGCTGGCTGAGCTCATTGAGCTTCCTTAGAACCATTGTTTTGAATTCAGTATCTGATAGTTCCCTTGCCTTTATTTCATTTAGCTCTCTCTGTGGGGAGTCCCCTTTTCCTCTCATTTGGGGGGAACTTCTTTTTCTTCCCAGTTTTGTGAGAGTCTGTTAAGTATTTTTGTCCTTTTCTTTTCTTTCTGGGCCGGCCTCTGATGATGTCAGCTGTTGACCCTATAGGACCTTGGGTTGTTTGTTTCAGCCTTCCAGGAGTCTAATGCCTGTGTCTGACTCCTGCTTGGAGCAGCTCTGTGACCCCTTCGGTCAGGGCTGGGCTATTTTTTGGGATCTCTCTGCACTCTCACGTGGGTTCCTTGAGCGCGCTCCCAGCGCGGCAGGATCCCTGCCTGCCTGGGCTCGCATGTGCATGCCCCAGACCAGGGTGCTTATTTGCGACCTCGCGGACTCATCTGGCCCCCCTGGCTCGCGAGCTCCCGGGCACTGGTCAGTTTAGGGTCTTCTCTTGTGTATTTTCCCCGCTTTTGGCTCTTTGGGTGTATTGCTTGCCCTCGCCAAATGGGGACTACGGAAATGGGAGGAAGTCAGCTCCAGGACTCTCCAGTTAATCCTGTCTGTGGTCTCTTCTCCAGGGAGTCTGGGCAGCTCTACTAATTTTGTGGGACACTCTGCAATCGCCGGCGGGCACTCAATTTACGTCTGCCTTTGCCGCTCTGTGCACTCCCTCGAAGGCTGTATCGGTGCCAATGTGTGGAATGCCTTGCCAGCCCGCGCGGGTCACACCACGCTCGCCAACCCTCGCCGGTCACTCGGCGCAAGTGTGCGCGCCTGCACTGCGTGGTTTTGGGGTGTCTATGTGTGCTTTTCGGTTTTTGGCTCTTTGGGGGTGTGGCCTCTTCCCGAGCAATGGAAGCTATGGCAAGGAGAAGGAGTCGGGACTCCCAGGTTCCTCCTCCCGTTCTTTTCCCAATGCCTCCGTTTCTAATATCTCCTCAGGGGTCTCTGGGCAGTTCTGTGACCCCTTCGGCCAAGGATCCACCACCTGTGTGGCCTGTGTTTCAATCGCAGGCAGTCTGGTTCCTGCACACCCCTCTTCTTCCTCTTTGGGGGCGTGCCTTTCCAGCCCACAAAGGAGACTACGGTACGGGGAGGGAGTCGGGACTCCCCGGTTCTTCCTCCCGCTCTTTCCCTAACGCCTCCATCTCCAGTCTCTCCTCAAGGCTCTCCCAGCCAGTCTGCACTCAGCCCTGCAGCTCACATGCGTACAAGCTTCGTGCGGAGCACACAAAAGGCAGTTTAATTGATTCCCTTACGCCTGAGCGAGAAGCTGCAGAGTGGGAGGTGCGTTATTACCCGGGCTCCACCGGCCCCTGCGTCAGTTCTCTTCACAAAGTTTTCCTCACCAGTCTTTTCCCAGGCACCAGCCCACCCGGTTGCCGCCTCTACCCAGAGATCAAGGAGGGTGGCTGCCACTTAAACTTTTGCATTTGCCCTTTAAATGTCTCTTTGCATCCCCAGCCACCTGTCTCTGTCAGAAGGCGCCCCTAAGCTTTTCGGGGTTGCGTTTTGTCTGTATTTTCTTGGTTTTAGCTGCTGTAGTTTAGTGGTGCCTGTTTATGATTCAGACCCCATTCTTCTCGAGGGAAGCTAACTGGCCGTTTCAATGTCCCTCTGGTGCTAGTGCCCGTGGGCACCCAGCCCACCCTCTCAAGCCTCCACCGCACTTCTCACCTGTTTGGATGTGTGAGAGTCGAATCCACTGTCCGCGGCACCAAGGCTCCTCTCCCACTATCATTCCATTGTTTTCCAGGTGATTACTCCCCTATTTAGTCGCAATTCCAGTTTGGTCTTGGGAGGAGGTCAGTGTGACTCCCATTCACTCCTCCGCCATCTTCCGATATAATTTATTTCATGTTTTTTTCCATTCAGGTCACCTGTGTACATGTTTATCTCCTCTATTAACCTAAGTTCCTTGTGAACAGGAACTACATGACCTAGTGAATATTCTCAGAGCATAGCACAGGACACAAAACAATTGCCACAATGCACAATCACGGAGTATATTAAACTTCCCATATATGAGATCTGTCTGGAAAAAGTCCAGCCATTGTTAATATGAAAAGAACGGTTTGCGTGACATCAATGTAACCTGGCAGCCAAGGAGAGTGGACTGGAATGCACATGCTTGAAGAATGATGACTTCGCTATGCTAGTCAGTGGAAGTGGTAGACGCCATTAAGTGAGCATCTGTACTGTGTGCCCATAGCATTCGATATGACTGAGCAAGTAGAGCAATGAACCTGCATCAAATTTTGCATTAAACATGAACATTCCTCCACGGAAATTATTTGGATGATTCAGAAGACTGAAGCTATGGGCAACTGGTGATTGGCAACTTCGCCACAACAACATGCCCACTCATGCATCATGTCTCGTGCAGTTTTTTTGTGAAATATGAAATCACCCAGGTGACTCAGCCTTCCTACAGCCCAGATTTGGAACTCTGAAATTTCTGGCTTTTCCCAAAACTAAAACCAGCTTTGAAAGGGAAGCGATTTCAGATGGTGGATGAGATTCAGGAAAATAAAAAAGGCTGTTGATGGCAATCGGGAGAACTATGTGAAGTCCCAAGGTGCCTACGTTGAAGGGGACAGAGATGTCACTGTCTTCTGTACAATGTTTTTTTGTATTTTATGCCTTCTTCAATAAATGTCTCTATTTTTCATTAAAAAAAGAAAAAAAAAGAAAATGGGCAAAGGATATAAACAGACACTTCTCCAAGGAGGACATATATATCAAAGGATGCCCAGCATCACTAGCCATCAGAGAAATCTAAATTAAAATCACAATGAGATACCACTTCACACTTGTCAGAATGGCCATCATAAACAAATCAACGAACAACAAGTGCTGGTGAGGCTGTGGAGAAGAGGGAACCCTGGTACACTGTTGGTGGGAATGCAGACTGGTGCAACCAATGTGGAAAACAGTGTGGAATTCCCTCAAAAAACTAAAAATGGAACTGATTTTTGACCTGGCAATTCCATTGCTAGGATTATACTCTAAGAATCCTGAAACACCAATTCAAAAGAACCTATGCTCACCAATGTTCACAGCAGCACAATTTACAATAGCCAAGTGCTGGAAACAACCTAAGTGCCCATCAGAAAATGAGCATGGATGGAACTGGAGAGCATTGTGGTAAGGAAAAAAACCAGGTGGTGAAAGACAGATACCACATGATCTCACCAAAAGTGGAACCTAATCAACAAAACAAACAAGCAAGCAAAATATAACCAGAGACATTGAAATAAAGAAAGAACTGACACTAATCAGAGGGGAGTGGATAAGGGGATAATGGAGGAAAGAAGGGAAAGGGTCACCAAGGAAAAATGCATAAAGGATCCACGGACAAAGCCAAAGGGGGGTACAAGTGATAGTGGGAGGTGGAGTGGGTGTGGCGGGGGTGAGTGGTGGAGGGAAAATGGAAGCTGTACTTGAACAACAATTAAAAAATAAGAAGTAGAATGTATTGTAATGAAAAAAGAAAAAAAAAACTACATGACCTTCAAAAGTCATACATACCTCCTGTATGTAATTATTTTTCTCCAAAATAGAAAGAGTAACAGCTGCACATTCCAGTGTAGACAGGCACCTATTTGTTGGTTGCATCCGAATTACATACTGACTAGAAATGCTAGTTTTTAACTGCACCTGAAACCAAAAAAAAAAAAAAAAAAAACAGAAATGAATGTAATTTTTGTATTAAATTAAAAAATATAAAGTCTGTATTTTAAATACTAATTACTTCAAATTCCTTCCAAAATTGGCAGTTTAGAAATATTAAATGTACCAATATTTCTACACATAATATCCTTAAGTTATTGTCAAGCAGTAGAAGAGGATATTTTCACATATATCTGACAAAGAAAATATATTCAGAATGAATACAAATTCCTAAAAATAAAAGTGGATTGACTAATAACCCCCTGTTATTGGGTGAAAGAGTAAATAGACCTCACAATGAAAATATAAGAATGGCAAATATGTATGTGTAAAAGGGCTCAACATGATTTAATGTAAATTAAAATCACAGTAATGTAACATTTCAAAGTCACCAGAACAGTTAAAATCAAAATTACTAAGAGCACCAAATGGGGAGGATATGGAGCAAATGAAACTGTCATACATTGTAGTAGGAGTGAAAATGGTTTAATCACTTTGGAGAATTTATTTTATGGTTTATCCTCCCATTATTTCTTAATATAAACTGACAGGTGTCTGTATGGGTATGGGTGTATATAAACATAGAGACATACACACATGTTTGTGTGCATATACACATTCTCCCTTTTGAGATAAAAAATAGTATACTATATTTTTTATCCATAAAGATAGCATTTTAGCTAAGACAATAACTGAGTTGGTTGTGAGAAAGACAACACAAATTTGAGTGTCAACAATTTGGCTTTTAGTTTCTTATTTTAATTAAATGAAATTCAAGTAATCTTATACTTACAAAGCCATAGTCCTAGTCCACACTCTGATAAGAATCACATTTAAACATGTGTGGATAGATGAGAATTTCAGTTTTTAGTCATAAACTATATAAGCATGGGGATTGAAAGTAGTGGCATCGAAGTATTAACACATGGCACCTTCTTAAAATCAGGTGTTTTCTCTTATTTTCTAGTATCTCTAGAGTCCTGAGTCTCTCATTCCTTTACAGTACACCATTAAAATTCTATCACCCATGGCATCTTGTCCCTCAGTCCTTTCCCTCCTTTGTTTCTCATTCAGTCCCCCAAGGATAATATGGGTCTTCTAATAAAAGTGTTTTTTTGTTCAAATAATTCTCTTCTACAACTTGAAAAGAATAGAAGAGGAGTAAAGAAGAAGGTGAGAGAGGGAGAGAGAAAGAAGGGGAGGGAAAGTGGAAGGGGGAAAGTATAGTGGCTATCATAAAAGATTCACAAGAGAATGTATTTGGTTTTAGAATACATCCTTTAAAGCATACTTGACTAATAATGTTTTAGATATGATCATATTAAAATTATTCTGCATTTCTATCAATAGACAAGATGAAAAATAGATACAGGAAGGAAAAGAGATGGAGAAAAATGATTGAGAAACATGTAAAAATGATAAAAGAAAGCCTATGATTAAATAATTGTAAGAATAATTCATAATGTTAATTATGTAATTACTAATGGCTTAATACTTCATCAGGTCAACTTGTACAGACAACTACTTTTCAACACTCAACTTCAAGTCATCACCTGAGGAATTTATAATAGATATCCGATTACAACAAAACCTTTAGAAAACATGCAAAGTTCACATTAAATTTTGTTTATTGGAATAAGTTTGATGTCTAAATTTCTTATTTCAGGGAGGTATATAAAAACTCAGAATTTGAAATTTAGCATACATTTCACTTCTGAATATCCTACACAAATCATCTAAGAAATATCTAGTAACTGGATATATCAAAAGAGTATATAACTAAGATCTGTCATGTTATTAATATGCATGTTATTAGAATATGCTAATATGATCTTCTCACAGCTGCTTCTTCTCTGCTTAATGTGCTAGTTTACCGTCATCAGATATTTGATTCAATGAGTAAATGAGCAAGTGCAAAAAACAAATGCTGTTGATCCATCTTTTTGAGAATTCACAGGCATCATAACAAATAATTTGTTAGCAATTACCTTATCTTCTTGAATAAAACTTCAAGAAAATCCAAGTCAAAATTATTCAAAGAAAAAATTAACATATAGTTAATAAAACTCTATCTTACTATATAGGAAAAAGATTTATTGAAAGACCAGGATTACTATAACAAACCTGACAATAATTAACCAATTTCAATCAAGTCATTTAGTTTCTCAGCTCCTCCCCTCCTGCAAAAATCAGACACCTTGCCTCCACTGTAGTTGCAGCCAGTCCTTGCAGCAGATCAGCTGAGGGTCAATCCCTCTTAGTAACATGGCAACAGCAATCAAGGCTCTACTACAACAGTGAGGTGCAAGGTGCACAAGTGAGGTGCACCCATCTCCCATCTACTTTGCTGCCATCTTCTTCTATAATTAGTAATTTTAAAAGTCATAAAGCTAATTAAACCTAAAAGTGAAAAAAGAAGTTAAAAAATGTTGAGAGACCTCAATAGTAGTCTCTACTGTGCCACTAGGTGAGTAATCCTTCCTATCCATATGTCTCTCTCTCTCTCTCTCTTTTTTTTTTTTTTTTTTTTTTTTTTTTTGGTGAGAAGGAAAAGGAACTATTTATTCAAAAGTTATACAGGTTTGAATAATGGCTAAATGTCACCCTTAAACCTCAAAATCCCTTCAAAACAATCACCAGCACACACACCATCCTGCCTTCCCCTCTTCCCCCGTTGCCCAGTTAGACCAGTCAGGCCAGTCAGGGGTACCGTCCTTCAAAGAAAAAGAACAGAAATTCGGGGCTTGGCTAGGCAGGCCTCTCGCAGGTCTCAGCACCATCTACCACATAGCCACGATCTCCAGCTCTTAATCCATAACCATGTGGCACCTTCTAATGGCCCACTAGCAAGAGCCCTTTCTCCCCTCTTTCTTCCCGCGTCGTCTTCACACTGTTCCCCAGAGTTGTTCCTTTCTCTCTCCTGCAGGCCTCTGTCTCTTCTTTCTCTGTTACATTCTGTATTTTTTTTTGCATTTTTTAAATTTATTTTTTCAAATACATTTGTCTCTGCCTTCCCCCCACCACTTTCCCTTGCCCCCTCCCTCCTTCCCTCCCTCAGCTCTTCCCCTTTGGTTTTGTCCATGTGTCATGTATGTCTTTTTTTAACTTAAGGTTATGTGTGTATGTACCCCATTTTTATAATATTGGGTTTTCTGCCACTTTCTTACTGATTTATATTTTAGAAAATTACATTATCACATAATTTATATTGCAAATATCTTCTCAAATTGCATTTTCACTCTCCTAATGTTTTTTGATAACCAGAAGGAAGTCCTTACTTTTAATAAAGTATAACTTATCAACCTTTTACTTTAGGGCAACTCTTTTCATATTGTGTTTAAAAAATATTAAACACCAAAGTCACATAAAAGGACGGGTGATAATGGTGCCTGGCAGATGCACAGGATTTAGCATGTGCCTGTCCCCACCAGCCAAACTGGACAATCTCATGGCCTATAGGGTACTGAGTAGAATACACAGAAGGATCTTTCCTCCACAATGAGGAATAAGTGGCCCTAGACTGAGCACTTGAAAAATATTTATATATTTGTACTTGCTTATTTATTCTTACATATCTGCCACCATCATGACAATATGCCAGGGGAAATGAGAAGTGGAATAGAGCAAAATCACATTAGTGACCTAATCAAGGGCCAGTCCCAATTATAACAGTGAGGTCAGCCACGACAAACAGAGCAGCCTATGGGACACCCCGCTAATCCTGTAAGCAATGAACTTATTGTTATATGTTACTAACATTTTTAAAATTTATTTATTTTTTCAAATACATTTGTCTCCTCCTACCCTCTGCAACTTTCCACTACCCCCCTCTCCCCTCCATCAATACTTCCCCACTTTGGCTTTGTCCATGAATCCTTGCTATATGTTCCTTGACCTGCTCCTAACCTTCCTTTTCCCCACCCACCACTCCCTCCTTCCCTCTTGTCTCTGATAGTTTCTTTTCTCTTTTTTGTTTTTCAGTGATGCTGGTCTTATTTTCCATCTATCTTTGTTTTGTTGGTTAGGTTCCGCTTATAGGTGAAATCATATGGTATTTGTCTTTCGCTCCCTGGCTTATTTCACTTAGCATAATGCTCTCTAGTTCCATCCATGCTATTGCGAAGGGTAGTAGTCCCTTTTTCCTTTCTGCTGCATAGTATTCCATTGTGTAAATGTACCATAATTTTTTTTTTTTAGCATGTACAAGTCTGTTGGTTTATTCAGCAGCAAAGCTGGGGAAAGACTTCCTTTAGGAGTGAAGAAAAATGCATTTATGAGGAAGGCATTTTAATACACATAAATGCATACACACACCCACTCATGCACACATACACACAGAAAAAGGAACATACTATGGTTACATAAACAACATATTTTAATTTTTTGGACCTATCTTTCCCATTCCCCCCTTAAAAAAAAAGCATAACATTTTTAAAAAGTTTCACAGAAAACAGCTACATAGGAACAGTTTCTGATACATTCAGTTACACTAACAGTATAATACCTTTCAGTTCAGTAATTTTCCACTAACAAATATTTTTCCTACCTACCACAATCCCCTCCTTGTTCTTCCCTTAAGACAACTAAGGCTCAGCAGAAACACTCATTAGGGTATAAACATTCTTCTTCTTAAAGTTGCTACACATTTTAAAATTTGTGATTCCATTAATGCTCCAATTTTTGATGCCACATTGTACACAGCACTTAGTTACGGAAAAGAGGAAAAAGTAAAGCTAAGGGGGTATATAATATATCTTTAACAATCTATTTTCTGAATCCTTTAGATGCCCAGTTAACCAGGATCATACACAGGTTTTATTCTTTAATGTAGGTGTGTAAAAAGATCTAACGGTCTCATGCATTTTATGTTGACTTCTACATTTTGACTCAACTAAATAAACACTGCAAGACTCATTTACAAGTGTACATACACTGGTTGAGGTATATCTAAAGCTAATCTATGTAGAAAATCAGTGATACTAAAATACTCCAAATTCAGACTGTATTAGGCTGAGGTTTTCTGTAGTAAGGTTCTTTAAACATATAAGCAATCTTGGAAAGTTTGCAATAGATGGGGAAAGTACATGAAGTAACATACAGACTGAAACACTTTAATCCATTAGCAGTTAGTATTAAAAATATAAATGCTCTCTTAATAATCCTTTCCCTTTGGTCTTTTGGAATGTGTTTTATTTCTTCTTGATTAAAGTCTGGGTGCTAAGGTGCAGGAAATATACTCCTATAGAAAAGGGGTCCGTTTAATCCCCAGGTACAATCTTATAGGTCCATTTAGCTAGAGAGAGCCTGATGGGAACTTGTAAAATGTTTATGCTGAAACTGCAGGTACTGTAATAGGTCTGGAGTAATGTAGGCTAAGTTTGAAACTGCACTTTCTCCCCGCAAAATAGGAACCCTAAAAATGCCACATGTAGACTAGTTCTCATTTTATCCACAGGGTCTATCAAAGGGAAAGCTCATGATGCACATTCTCTGCAGCTGAGTTATGGGCCTCTTGGATACACTTCCAGTACTTATACTCAGCTTGTCAGGACTGGGCAGTTTGGTTGAGGAGGCATTCCTTTCTCAACCCTGGGTTGATTCGTTTCTCAGCTTTGTACTGCTTTCTCAGTTAGCAACATGAGAGATGCAGTTAAGAGTTTGTTAACTGCCTTTTGGAAGTCAGTGTAAGAGTAAGTGGTGTTGATGGGTTCAGAGCGGGTTGTTTCCTTAACTGTTTCAGTTAACTGGCCACAGCAGCAACCAGAAACACATGAATTAGGGATCTGTTTTAGGTATTCAGTTATGGGAGTGACTCTACTCAAGGTTCGGCCTAACTCTTTGGTGGCAAACTGCAGTGCTCCATTCAGAGTGGCATGATCTCTAGAAAGCCAGCTGGGACTTGTCAGGGGCTTTTGAAAAGGTGGGACCCCACAAGAAGCCAGAGGTAGCCATTCAGGAATTGGTTCCAGTTTGGGTACACAGTGGGAACAGTGGGAGATTCTTAGGCCTCTCTCACGAAGTATATGGACCAGTGTGCTTGGATCTAAGAGTTTAGCATGATATAACCAGGAATTAGGATTTAAAGGTTTCCAAGTTGTTGAATATTTTAAAAGGCACTAAACCTGCCAGGCAAGACTCTCAAGAGGTGTTAGGTTGGGCACAACAGGGTCCTCTTCTTCAGAGAAATCCCACTCTTCCCCAGAACTCTCATTTAGGTAGTTAGCGTTTTCTTCTTCCTCACTTTCTGATTCTGATAAAGGGTCAGGAGAGGGATTCCTGGGACCCATTAGGATACAACAGGAGAAGGAACCAGAAAAAGGTAACAATTTAAGCCAGCAAAACACTGACTAACACAGGCAAACAGAAACAAAAGATGAAAAATCCTCTCAACAAGATTAACTTGCCTGTTTCTGAGTCCGTTACACAGAGTATGCCTTGGGCTTGCACCACTGTGCAGTTCTTCAGATCCTGTTGTATGTTCTTCACTTACAAAGAAGACATCTCAGTTCTCAGGACCAGTTCAGTTTGTAAAAGTGTTAGTCACTTACCAGTGGCACAGGTCAGAGTCTCTCCTTTAAATCCTGACTACCCGATAAGACAAAGGGTCCTCATCTAGGCAAGCTGATTTTCTTAGCATGGTCTCAACTGGTCGTGACACTGTGAAGAGACACTTGTGTCCTCTGTATTGTTGCCAGGTTATTACATCTACTTGGTAGAGAAAAGAAACTCAGTGGTTGCCCTTCAGAGTCTACTGGTGCAGCAAATTATGTGCAGAACGATGGTGGGATGAGTTGTGGAGAACATCAGGTGCACATGGATCCAATGTTTTCCACAGGTGGTTCAAATGCCGTTGGAAATTTGGTGGCTTAGCTGTTGGACTATCTGGAAAGGTACCATTAACCCATGGAGGGTCTTTTTTCTTACTTGCCGCACACCTAGCTGGATGACCAGGCTAGGCCCAACGCCACTCTGTCCCGAAAATCTCACCGCCACTCCGCTCGCCCTCTCAGCCTGGCCCACTTCTGGGCAAGCCTACAACCCCCTCATTTTAGAAATGCCTATACCATAATTTTTTGATCCAATAATCCACTGAAGGGCATTTGGTTGCTTCCAACATTTGACTATTGTTAATTGTGCTGCTATGAACATTGGGATGCATAGGTTATTTTGAATTGGCGTTTTGCGATTCTTAGGGTAGAGTCCCAGCAGGGGAATCACTGGATCAAAAGGCAGTTCCATTTTCAATTTTTTGAGAAAATTTCACACTGCTTTCGACAATGGCTGCACAAGTCTGCATTCCCACCAACAGTGTCCTAGGATTCCTTTTTGCCACAGCCTTGCCAGCACCTGTTGTTTGTTGATCTATTTATGATGGCCATGCTGACTGGTATGAGGTGGTATCTTATTGTGGTTTTGATATATATTTCTCTGATGGATACTGATGACGATTATCCTTTCAAATGTCTCTGGACCCTCTGTATCTCTTCCTTGGAAAAATATCTGCCCAGGTCCTTTGCCCATTTTTTGACTGGATCATTTGTCTTCTTGGAGTGGAGTCGTGTGAGTTCTTTATATATTTTGGAGATAATAACTCTATCTGATGTATCATTAGCAAATATATTTTCCCATGTGCTTGGCTCCCTTTTCATTTTGCTGATGTTTTCCTTAGCCATGCAGAAGCTTCTTATTGGATGAGGTCCCACTTGTTTATTCTTTCCTTTATGTCCCTTGCTTTAGGAGACATATCAGTGAAAAAATTACTGCGCGGGATATCTGAGAGTTTCCTGTCAATGTCTCCTCTAGGACTTTTAAGGCATTGTGACTTAAATGTAAGTCTTTTATCCATCTTGAGTTTATTTTTGTGTATGGTGTCAGCTGATGATCCGATTTCAATTTTTTGCATGTAGCTCCTCAGCTCTTCCAACAGCATTTGTTGAAGAGGCTATTTTTACTCCACTTTGTGCTTCTGCCCCCTTTGTCAAATATTAGTTGCCCATACAGACCTGGGCTTATTTCTGGGCTTTCTATTCTGTTCCACTGGTCTATGGGTCTGTTCTTGTGCCAGTACCAGATTGTTTGAGTACAGTGGCTTTGTAGTAGAGTTTGATGTCCAGTATTGTGATCCCTCCTATTTTTTCTTTCTCAAAATTGCTGAGGTTATTCGGGGTCATTTATGGTTCCATATAAATTTTTGAAATGTCTGTTCTATTTCTGTGAAATACATCATTGGTATCTTAATAGGGTTTGTGTTGAATCTATAAATTGCTTTGGGTAGTATGGACATTTAGATGATATTAATTCTTCCAATCCATGAACAGAGTATATATTTCCATTTATTTGTGTGTTCCTTAATTTCTTTCTTCATTGTTATATAGTTTTCTGCATACACATCTTTTACCTCCTTGGTTAAATTTATTCTTAGGTACTTTATTTTTCTTCTTGCTATATCGAATGGTATTTTTTCCCCTGATTTCTTCTTCTTCTATTTCATTGCTGGTATACAAAAATGCCCATGATTTCTGAATAGTGACTTTGAATCCTTCTTTTTTGCCAAATTTACTTATTAGGTCAAATAGTTTTTTGGTGGAGATAAAGGGTTTTCTATGTACACTATCATGTCATCTTCAAACAATGATAGTTTTACTTCCTCCTTTCCTATATGGATGCCTTTTATTTCTTTTTCTTGTCTGACCACTGTGGCTACGACTTCCAATACGATGTGAATAAAAGTGGTGAAAGCGGACATCCTTATCGTGTTCCCAATCTTAGTGGGAAAGCTTTTAGTTTTTGCCCATTGAGTATGATGTTGGCTGTAGGTTTTTCAAATATGACCTTTATTATGTTGAGGAATGCCCCATTTATTCCCACTTCTCTCAGTGTTTTCATAATAAATGGGTGCTGTACCTTACTGAATCTTTTTTCTGCATCAATCGAGATGATGATGTGGTTTTTGTCTTTCCTTTTGCTTATGTGATGTATTAAGTTTATTGATTTGCACATATTGAATGATCCCCGCATCCCTGGAATGAATCCCACTTGATGAAGGTGGATAATCATTTTAATATATTGCTTGATGTGGTTTACCAATATTTTGTTGAGGATTTCAGCATCTATGTTCATCAGCGAAATTGTCCTGTCATTTTCTTTCCTTGTAGGATCTTTATCTGGTTTTGGGATTCAGGTGATGCTTGCCTCATAGAAAGAGTCTGGGAGTCTTCCCTCCTCTTGGATTTCTTGAAATAGTCTGAGAAGGACAGGGGTTAGCTCTTCCTTAAATGTTTTGTAAAATTCTGTAAAAGCATCCGGCCCATGGCTTTTCTGCGCCAGAAGTTTCTTGATTACTGCTTCAATTTCCCCAGGTGTTACCGGTCTGTTCAAGCTTTCTGTTTCTTCCTCCTTCCATGTTGGAAGATTATCCTTTTTAAAAATTTGTCCATTTCATCAAGATTTTCAAAATTCTTGGCATATAATTTTTCATAGTAGTTTCTTACATTCCTTTGTATTTCTGTGATATCAGTTGTTATTTCTCCTCTTTCATTTCTGATATTATTTATTTGGGTCCTCTCCCTTTTTTTCTTGATCAGTCTACTTAAAGGCTTGTCGATTTATTTATCTTTTCCAAGAACCATCTCTTGGGATGATTGATCCTTTGAATTGTTCTTTTCATCTCTATGTCATTCTGTTCTGCTCTGATCTTGATTATTTCCTTCCTTCTACATGCTCTGGGAATATTTGCTCTTGATTCTCCAGTTCTTGAAGTTGTAGTTTTAGGTCTTTTATTTGAAATGTTCCTATCTTTTTTAGGTAGGCCTGTGTTGCTATGGACTTCCCTCTGAAAACTGGCTTTGCTGTGTCCCAAACGTTTTGGACATTGTCTGTTCATTTTCATTTGTTTCCAGAAACGTTTTGACTTCTCATCTTATCTCATTATTGACCCATTCATTAATAGTCTACTGTTCAGTCTCCATGAGTTTGCAAGTTTTTGAGGTTTCTCTTTGAGGTTGATTTCCAGTCAAGCCCCTTGTGGTCCGAGAAAATGCTTGGTATTATTTCAATTTTCCTGAATTTGCTGAGGTTTTCTTTGTGTCCTATCATGTGGTCTATCTTTGAAAAATTTCCATGTGTATTTGAAAAGAATGTGTATTTTTCTTCTTTGGGATGTAAGGTTCTATATATGTCAGTTAAGTATCTTTGATTCAGTCTGTCATTCAGCGCCACAATATGTTTATTAAGGTTTTGTTTGGAAGATCTGTCCATTTTTGACAGTGGGCTGTTGAAATCCCCTACTATCAGTGTGTTGCTGTCTATATCTTTTTTGAAGTCATCCAAGACTTTCCTTATATATTTGGGAGCTCCTATGTGGAGCGCATATAAGTTTACAATGTTGATGTCTTCTTGATAGATTCTTCCTTTCAGTATTATAAAGTGCCCCTCTGGGTCTCTCTTAATGGCCTTTGTTTTGAAATCTATTTTGTCTGATATAAGTATTACTACCCCTGCTTTCTTCTCCTGCCCATTTTCTTGGATGTATTTTTTCCATTCTTCACTTTCAATCTGTGTGCATCTTTTGTTCTCAGGTGGGTCTCTTGTAGTCAGCACATATTGGGGTCATGTTTTGTTATCCATTCAGCTATCCTGTGTCTTTTGATTGGGGAATTTAGACCATTTACATTGAGAGTTACTATTGATAGAAACCTATTCATTTTTTTTCTTTGTACCTGTGTTTTTCTCTTTCTCACTCTTTTCCTTCATCTTCTTAATCCAGTCCCTTTAGCATATCTTGAAGTGCTGCTTTGGTGGAAACATATTCTTTTAGCCTTCCATTGTCTGGGAAACTGCCTAATTCCCCTTCTATTTTAATTGAGAGCCTTTATGGGTAGAGCAGCCTTGGTTGTAGGACTTTGTTTTCATTACTTGGAATATTTGTTGCCATTCCCTTCTGGCTTGCAGTGTTTCTGTTGAGAAGTCAGCTGCTAGCTCTATCAGGGCTCCCTTGTATGTTATTCCCTGTTTCTCCCTTGCTGCCTTTAGGATTCTTTCTTTTTCTTTGATATTTGCCATTTTAATGATTATGTGTTGGAGTGGGTCTTCTTGGGTTTTCTTGAATGGGGCCCTCTGTGCTTCCTGGACCCGTGAGACCTTTTCTCTCCTCAAATTGGGGAAATTTTCCATCATTACTTTTTCAAGGAGGTTCTCTATCCCTTCCTCCTCTTCTTCTCCTTCTGGTATTCTATTATGCAGATATTATTGCATTTCAGGTTGTCCTGCATTTCCCTAAATGCAGCTTCATTCTTTTAGCATCTTTCCTATTTCTTGTTTTTTCTGGAAGCTTTTTTCAACCTTACCCTCCATCTCACTGATTTGATCCTCGGCTTCATCCAGCCTGCTTTTGATTCCTTCTACTGTGTTCTTCAATTCAGAAATGGTATTCTTCCTATCCTCTTGTGTCTTCTTGATAGTTTCTATGTCATTTTCCAGGTTGATATAGTTTCCTGTAAGTTCCTGGTAGTTTCTCTGCAGTTTCTCATAGTTACCTTTGAGCTGGCTGAGCTCATTGAGCTTCCTTAGAGCCATTGTTTTGAATTCAATATCTGATAGTTTACTTGCCTCTATTTCATTTAGCTCTCTCTGTGGGGGTTCCTCTTTTCCCCCTCATTTGGGCCGAACTTCTTTTTCTTCCCATTTTTGTGAGAGCCTATTTGTTTTTTTTGGGGGGGGGGACTTTTCTTAACTTGATCCATCTAGATTTCCTGACTTTGTGGATTAAACCTCTATGGTAGTAGGCGGATCTTTTTATTTATTTGGTTTTTCTTTACTTTTCTTTCTGAGTCTGCCTCTGATGATGTCAGTTGTTGACCCTATCTAACCTTGGGCCATTTGTTTGGGCTTTCCAGGAATCTACTGTCTGTGTTTGGCTCCTATGATTGTCAATCTGGTGACTCTCCTCATCTGTCAGGCTTAGGCTCCACAAGGTGGAGCAGTGCCTCCTGATGACAGGAGTATAGTCCCCTTATAGGCTGCTGTCACTCAGGGGAGTATTACACATGAGCCAGATGGAGATCGTGGACTGGGGAAGAGTCAGCTCTGGGACTCCCCAATGCCTCTGTCTCCAGTCTCTCCTCTAGGGTGTCTCTGCAGCTGTGTGTCCCCTTTGGCTAAGGATCCTCTATTTCTTCCAGCCAGTCTGCACTCAGCCCCCAGCTCACATGCGCACAACCTGTGTGCAGAGCACGCAAAAGGCAGGTTTATTAATTCAGTTATGCCTGAGAGAGATGGTAGTGCAGCGTGGGAGGTGAATTATCACCAGGACTCCACTGGCCACCATCTCAGTTCTCTTCCCAAAGTTTTCCTCACCAATCTTTCCTCAGGCACCAGTCCACTCTGCTGCTGCCTCTACCCAGAGATAAAGGAAGGCAGCTGCTACTGAAAATTTTTGCGTTGACTCTTTAAATGTCTCTTTGCATCTCTAGCCACCTGTCTCTGGCACAGAGCCCCCCTAAGCTTTTCGGAGTTGCATTTTGTCTGAGTGTTTTCCTGGTTTCAGCTGCTGTAATCCAGGGGTCCCTGTTTATGGTTCAGACCCTGTTCTTCTCAGGGGAATCGAACTAGCCGTTTCAATGTCCCTCCGGTGCTGGTGCCTGTGGGCGCCCAGTCCACCTTCTCGAGCCTCCACCACATTTCTCACCCATTCAGATGTGTGAAAGTGGATTCCACTGTCTGTCCACAGCTCCAACGCTCCTCTCCCTCTATCATTCCGTTGTTTTAGTCACACTTCCAGTTTGTTCTTGGGAGGAGTTCAGCATGACACCCATTCACACCACCGCCATCTTTTTTTCATTTTCTGTTACTAACATTTGTCTGGTTGTTTGTTACACAGAATTAATGTGGCAATATATAACTGAAACACAGTGTAACTTTCAAATTACAAAAAAGATTTCTGGTCTTAAAAGTAATCAGAGTTTTGCTATATTTCAACATGAGATCTTCTGCCATCTAAAATAAAAGGACTGAACACTTTAAAATGTAAATACTTTAAAGTGGTTAAGTATTTAACCACTTCATGGTATGGTAGATGTGGTGTGTATTTGAATACAATAAAGAATGAAAAGGATCTTTCCATTATATAATACGAGGCATTATTACCAAAGATGGCACTAAGAAGTCCGCTCTAACCTAAGTCCTACCCTACTTACTGGAGTATTTTCTTGCCATTTCATTACTTGCATCTTATTTTCCAAGAACCTTGATATGCCTATAGTTCCTTATACACATGATGATCTTTCTGTTCTCTGAGACTGTGGGCCTACTTTCCCATCTATATAGACATATCCTTTCCTCTCTTTCCAGCTCTTCCTCTGGGTGTCTCTTAATAAATTTAGGTGGGTAACACCCCTCCTACAGGAAACATGTGCAAGCAAACAATCAGATAAACCAATCAGTCACACTATATTACCGGGGCACCTAACTTTACCTTCTATTTCTATCTTTTTTTCCCCTCACCACCCAGGAAATTACCCTGGAACAGGATCTTATTAACTTTCAGAAAAATGGTAAGATTTATGAAGGGGATAACAAATAGAGAAGTGGTTTCTGTACTAGAATAATTAGTGATAGTTTTAAAAACTATATACAACAGCACAGCTCTGCAGAAGTGCTTTGAATCATAATATAACTCTAAATATGTATCCTGTTTCTGTTATGGGACTTACTATTAATAGTAAGAAAAGGGGAGGGGCAAGATGGTGGAGGAATGAATGGGAGTCACACTGTCCTCCTTCCAGGACTGATCTAGAATTACAACTAAATTGTGGAGAGATCCACCACTCATTCCCATTCATTCCTCCACCATCTTAAACAGATCAACAAACAATAGGTGCTGGCAAGGCTGTGGAGAAAAGGGAACCCTAGTACACTGTTGGTGGGAATGCAGACTGGTGCAGCCACTGTGGAAAACAGGGTGCAATTTCCTCAAAAAGCTGAAAATGGAACTGCCTTTTGATCCAGTGATTCCCCTGCTGGGACTATATCCTAGGAACACCAAAACGCCAATACAAAAGAACCTATGCACCCCAATGTTCATAACAGCACAATTTACAATAGCCAAGTGTTGGAAGCAACCTAAATGCCCATCAGTAGATGATTGGATCAAAAAATTATGGTACATATACACAATGGAATACTAAGCAGCATAAAGAAAAAAAGAACTACTAAACTTCGCGACAGCATGGATGGAACTGGAGAGCATTATGCTAAGCGAAATAAGCCAGGGGGCGAAAGACCAATACCATATGATCTCACCTATAAGTGGAATCTAACCAACGATACAAAGATGCAAGGAAAATAAGACCAGCAACACTGAAAGGAAAAGAAATCAACAGAGACAAGAGGGAAGGAGGGAGGGGGGGCGGGGGAAAAGAAAGGGAAGGGGAAAGTCAAGGAACATATAGCAAGGACTCATGGACAAAACCAAAGGGGAAGAGCTGAGGGAGGGAAGAAGGGTGGGGGCAAGGGAAAGTGGTGGGGGGAAGGCAGAGACAAATGTATTTGAAAAAATAAATTAAAATAAAATTTTTTTAAAATAAATAAATAAATAAATTGTGGAGAGATCACCTGGAACAAACATCTGGACAATAGCAAGAGAAAAGCCTTAAAACCTCAGACAGACAGCAGAATTAGCTTTAGCACAACCAACTGGTAAGGAGTACAGTGCTGACTCAAGAAGGCTGGCTGGGTGCCCAAGACAGGCAGCAATAGAGAGATTTTAAACAGCCAGTTGGATCCCCAAGAGAAGAGTGGGGTCTAAACCATAAGCAGAGATCCCCAGCCTGAAGCATTAAAGCCCCAAAAGAACACAGATAACAGCCAACTACGAAAGGTGGTAGGGTTGCTCTCTGCCAGGATGGGAAGCTGGAGATGCAAAGAGCCATTTATAGGGCCAGAACATAAACTTTTATTGGCAGCCACTTACCCTGGGCTATAGCAAAGGCAAGGCAGAGTGGGCTAGAGACACCTGAGGACAGACTGGAGGAGGCTTTAGGGAGAGAACTGAGAGAGTATACAGCAGGATCCCAGTAATAAGTCATCCCCCATATGGAAGCAACCATCTTGCTCAAGCAGACCACTCTCCTTAGCAGCAGCAGAGTGAGAGGAAACAATAGACCCACCCCAAGAGGGACTCTGCTCTGTCCCTGTGATGCTTAAGTCTCACTGCTAAGTATGTAGTGACTAGATTAACAATTGAAGGAGACATCCACAGACAGTAGATTCCCAGAAGTCATGAAGTGACTGACTAAGGATCAACATCTGACATCATCAGAGACAGATCCAGAAAAAAAACACAACTGTAAATACTAGAGGATACTGAGACGAAATCCACTGTGGTCTTCTGCATGATTTGCGATATTTTCTTTACTACATACCTTTTTAACATTTGCTTCAGGTCCATCAAGTTAGTGCATATTAAGTCATTAGATTTTATAGTAATAGTTTATTTACTAAAAACTATTTTTAGTAAATAGTTTATTTACTTAATCTTAATCTCTTTAAAGCCTTATTACTACACGTTCATTTGCTGTTGATAATGGGTTGATTGCAGGGGGGAGTTATTTTTGTGGATATGTGTATGTCTTCTGGGCTTCGCAGTTTTGTTTTAGCATCACCTCCACAAAAATGCACAAGATGTGGTGGACGAAGTGACCCTCAGTCAACCACCTAGAGAAAAGGACTCACCAAAGAAAGACCAAACAACAATCAAAGCCAAATTACTTCCAGAGAGCCAACATAAACGGGATAAAAGGCACCCAAAGAGCATCAAGTTAAGGAGATCAGTGAGAGTGTAGCACTGAATCTAACGGATGTCCTACCATAGAAGTTTATACCACAAAGTAAGGAAGTCAAAACAGATCAATTTAAGAAGTTGAAGAGAAAAGAAGAATCTCACAAATAATGGGAAGACAATGAAACAACACCCAATCAAAAGGAAAGGATGAATCTCCACAAAGAGAACTAAATGAAATAGAGGCAATTAAACTTTCAGATATTGAGTTCAAAACATTGGTTATAAGGAAGCTCAAGAAGCTCAGTGTGCTCAGAGAGGATTATCAAAAACTTCAGGAAAACTACAAGGAACTTACTGCAATGTCAGCATGAAAAAGGACACAGAAACTATCAATAAGAGGCCAGAGGAAATGAAAGAATATGATTTCTGAATTGAAGAACACAGAAAAAAGGAATCAAAAGCACAAGATGAAGCACAGGATTGAGTCAGCCAGATGGAGGACAATGTAGAAAGAAGCTCCGAGACAGAGCAAGAAAATTAAAAAAGACTCAAAAAGAAAGAAAGGGCATTCAGGGGATTGCAGGAACACGTGAAGCATAATAATATCCATATAATAGGGATACAAGAAGGAGAAGAAGAAAACCAAGAGAAAATGGCAACTATCGAAGACAAAGAGAGAATCTTAGAGGCAGCAAGGGGGAAACAGGTAGGACATACAAAGGAGCCCCAATACTGCTAGCAGCTGACTTCTAAACAGGAACACTACAAGCAAGAAGAGAATGGCACAATAGTCCAAGCAATGAAAAGTAAAGGCCTGCAACAAAGACTACTCTACTCTACACAGCAAACCTCTCAATTAAGATTAAAGTGGAAGGTGAAATAAGGAGTTTCCCAGACAAAAGAAGGCTAAAGGAATACACCTCCATTAGACCAGCACAGCAAGATATGCTAAAGAGACTGCTATAAGAAGAGGAAGAAAAAGAGCGAGAGAAAGAGAGAGGGAACACAGGTAAAAAGGGAAAAAATAAATAAGTACCTATCAATAATAACTTTATATATAAATCGACTAAATGCTCAACATAAAAGACATAGGGTAGCTGAAAGGATAAGAAAACATGATCTGCACATATGCTGCCTATAAGAGACCTACCTCAAAGCAAAGGACCTACACAGACAAAAAGTAAAGGGATGGAAAAAAACATTCCAAGTAAATGGACAGGGGAAAAAAAACCGTAGCAATACTTATATCAAACAAAATAGAATTTTTAAAAAAAAAGGCCAGAGAAAGAGAAACAGAAGGACACTTCATAATACTCAAGGAAGATTCCATCAAGGAGACATAAACATTGTAAACATATATGCACCACAACATATTTTAGGGTCACCCAAAATATATAAGGAACATCTTGGAGGAATTAAAGAAAGATATAGACAGCAACACACTCGTGGTAGGGGATTTTACACCCCACATCAACAGTGGATAAATCTTCCAAACGAAATATCAACAAGGATATTATGGAACTGAACACACAGTAGATCAAATGGACTTAACTGACATATATAAAAGCTTTCATCTCAAAGAAAAAAAATACACATTCTTTTCAAATGCACATGGAATATTTCCAAAGGTAGATCACATGATAGGACACAAAACAAACCTCAACAAATTCAAGAATACTGAAATTGAAATAAGCATTTTCTTGGACCAAAAGGGCTTGAAACTAGAAACCAACATCACAAAAAAACTCAAAAACATTCAGACTCATGGAGACTGAATAGTGTGCTATTAAGCAATGAATAGGTCAACAATGAGATGGAAGAAGAAATCAAAAAGTTTCCGGAAACAAATGGAAATAAACACAGAAGAGTGCAAAACCTATGGTACACTGAGAACACAGTCCTGAAAGGGAAGTTCATAGCAAAACAGGCCTATCTATAATGGATAAAAACATTTCAAATAAACAACCTAACATTACATCTTCAAGAACTTAAGGAACAACAAACGAAACCCAGAGCCAGTAGAAGGAAGGAAATTAATCAAGATGAGAGCAGAACTGAATGACATAGAGATTAAAAGACAATGAAAAGGATCAATAAATCCAGTAGCTCATTCTTTGAAAAGATGAACAAAAATGACAAGCCTTTAAGTAGATTGATTAAGAAAAAAAGAGAGAGGATCCAAATAAATAATATCAGAAATTAGAGAGGAAAAATTACAACTGATACCACTTAAATACAAAGGATTTTAGGAAATTACTATGAACAATTATATGCCAAGAAACTTGAAAACCCCGATGAAATGGACAAATTTCTAGAAAAGTATAACCTTCCAACACTGAATGAATAAGAAGCAGAAAGCCTGAACACATCAGTAACAACTGGTGAAACTGATGCAGTATTCAAAAATCTCCCAGCACACAAAATCCCTGGACCAGTTTCACAGAACTTTACAAAATATTTAAGGAAGAGTTAACCTCTGTCCTTCTTAGACTATTCCAAAAAAAATGCAAGAAGAGGGAAGACTCCCAAACTCTCTTTAGGATGAGGCCAGCAGCATCCTAATGCCAAAACCAGATAAAGACATAACAAAGAAAGAGAACTACAGGCCAATATCAATGATGAACATAGACACTAAAATACCCAACAAAATATTGGCAAAGCACATTCAGCAATGCATTAAAAATATTATCCACCATGGTCAAGTCGGATTCCACCCAGGGATGCAATGATGGTTCAATATTCACAAATCAATAAATGTAATGCATCAGATAAACACAAGGAAAGACAGAGATCACATGATCATATCAATAGATGCAGAAAAAACATTTATAAGGTACAGTACCCCTTTATGATAAAACCAGTCAGAAAAGTGGGAGTTAAGGGGGCATACCTAAATATAATAAATGCCATAAATGAAAAACCTACAGCAAACTTCATACTCAACAGGCAAAAACTAAAAGCTTTCCCACTAAGATCGGGAACACAAGGATGTCTGCTTTCAACCCTTTCATTCAAATAGCGTTTGAAGTCCTAGCCACAGCGAACAGATGAGAAAAAGAAATAAAAGGCATCCAAGTTGGAAAGGAAGAAGTAAAACTATCAATGTTTGCAGATGACATGATACTGTACATGGACAACCCCATAGACTCCACAAAAAAATTACTCTACCTAATAAGTGAATTTGGCAAACTAACAGGATACAAAGTCAATATTCAGAAATCGAAGACATTTTTGTATACCAACAATGAAGTACCAGAAACAGATATCAGGAAAAAAGTCATCCCATTTGCTATAGCAACAAGAAAAATAAAGTACCTAGGAATAAACTTAACCAAGGAGATAAAAAAAACCTGTACTCATAAAACTATACAACACTGAAGAAAGAAATTATGGAAGACACAAAGAAATGAAAGCATATAACTTGTTCATGGATTGGAAGAATTAACATCATCAAAATATCCATACTACCCAAAGCTATTTATAGATTCAACGCAATCACTGTTGAAATATCCATGACGTATTTCAGATATAAAACAAATATTTCCAAAATTTATATGGAACCAAAAATGACTCTGAATATCCTTAGCAACCTGGAGAAAGAACAACAAACTAGGAGTGATAACGGTACCTGATATGAAACAATATTACAAAGCTGCCATTTTCAGTGGAGTCTGGTACCGGCATAAGAACAGACACATAGATCAATTTAACAGAATATAGAGCTCAAGAATAAACCTTTGTCTCTATGGTCAATTAATATTTGGCACAGGGTGCACGACCATACATACAATGGTGTAAAAATAGCTTCCTCCATAAACGGTGTTGGGAGATCTGGACAGGTACAGCCAAAAAAAAAAAAAAAAGAAAAGAAAAGAAAAGAAAAGAAACTGGACCACCAGTTAACACCATACACCAGAACAAACTCCAGATGGATAAAAAACTTAAAATATAATTCGTGATGTCATAAAAGTCCTAAAGGAAAACATAGTGAAGTTTCATATATCCTATGCAGCATTATTTTTGCTGATATATCCCCTTGAGCAAGGGAAATAAAGGCAAAAAATAAACAAATGGGAATTCATCAAATTAATAAGTTTCTACATACAAAAAGAAAACATTATTAAAATGAAAAGGTAACCAACCATAGGGGGAAACATATTTGCCAATGATACCTTGAATAAGGGTTTCATCTCCAAATCATATAAAGAACTCACACCACTCAACACCAGGAAGACAAACATTACAATTAAAAATGGGCAAAGGATCTGAATAAACACTTCTCCAAGGAGAATCTACATATAGCTCCTAGACATATGAAAAGATGCTCAGCATCACTAGGCATCAGAGAAATGCAATTTAAAACTACAATGAGAAACTACAATGGGCCACCTCACACAGGTCAAAAGGGCCATCATTAACAAATCAAGAAGTAAGTGCTGTCAAGGATGGGGAGAAAAGGGAATCCTAGTGCTGTTGTGGGAATGCAGACTGGTGCAGCCACTGTGGAAAACAGCATGGAATTCCCTCAGAAAAACTAAAAATTGAATTGTCTTTTGACTCACCAATTCCACTGCTGAGATCATACCCTAAGAATTCTGAAACACCAATTCAAAAGAATCTATGCACCTCTGTGGTTCACAGGAGCATTGATTACAATAGCAAAATGCTGGTAACAGCCTAAGTGCCCATCAGTAAATGAGTGGATCAAAAAACAGTGGTACATTTACACAATAGAGCAGAAAAAAAGAAGGAACTCTTACCCTTCACAACAGCAAGGATGGAAATGGAGAGCATTATGCTAAGTGAAATAAGCCAGGTGGTGAAAGGCAAATACCATATGATCTCACCTATAAGTGGAACCTAATCAACAAAGCAAACAAGTGAGCAAAATGTAACCAGAAACTTGGAAATAAAGAACAAATTGACAATAACCAGAGAGGAGAGTGGAGGGGGGTAATGGGAGAAAGAAGGGGAAGGGTTGTCAAGGAACAAATAAAGGACTCGTGGACAAAGACAATGGATAGAGATAGTACTGAATGTGGGAAGCAGGCAGTGGGTATGGCATGGGAGAGTAATGGGGAGAAAATGGGGACAACTATAATTGCACAACAATGAAAAAAATAAAATATATTACAAAGTACATAAGTAACATTAAATTTTCTAAGCAAACATTTTTATAAGCAAAACAAAAAAAGTGAAACTGATAATATACTTTATTTAACCCAAAAGATCCAAAATAAAAAATTACTCTAACATGTAATTGATATAAAATTATTGAGATTTTATATTCTTTTCTTAAAACTAAGTCTTTGAAAGCCATTGTATATTTTATATATTCAGATATTTAATCAGTATTTAGATTTTATCAGTAAGAATTTAAAAAGTAGTTCACACACATCTGAATTGTCCAAACATACTTCAGAGTTTACCAATAACACATTCATGTACCACATAAATATATTCTTTCAACATTTTATTTGCATTCACATTGACTAAACTGGTTCATCTTTTTAAAAAGCTCCTTTAACTCAGAAGCAAAAGCATATGATTTCATAAACTATTACTGTCTAGACTTGCATGTCTATTTCCTTCACCAAATTAGGGAAGTTTTCTTTCATTATTTTTTCAAATAGATTTTTGATTTCTTGCTCTTTCTCTTCTCCTTCTGTCACCCCTCTGATGTAAAAGTTGTATTGCTTGAAGTTTTCCCATTGGCTGCTTACACTACCATCGTTTTTTTAAATTCTTTTTTCTTCTTGTTGTTCTGATTGCTTGTTTTTTGCTTCTTTATGTTCCAAATCATTGATCTGATTCTCAGCTTCATCCACTCTACTATTGTTTCCCAGTAAATTGTTCTCTAATTAGTGTATCTTTCATTTCTGACTGGATTTTTTTTTTATGTTCTTGAGATCCTCACTAAGTTCCTTGAGCATCCTTATAACCAGTGTTTTGAACTCTTCATTTGATAGATTGCTTATCTTCATTTTATTTAGTTCTTTTTCTAGAGCTTTGATCTGTTATTTCATTTGGGCCATGTTTCTTTGTCTCTTCATTTTGGAAGCCTCCCTGTATTTATTTCTGTGTATTAGGTAGAGCTGCTATGACACTCTGTCTTGGTAGCATGGGCTAATGTAGTAGGTGTCCTGTAGGATCTAGTGGCACAGCCTCCCCTATGACCCAAGCTGAGTATTCGAGGTGTGCCCTTCATGTAGGCTGAGTATACTCTGCTCTTGTAGTTGAGCCTTGATTGTTGTTGGCAGATCAATGAGAAGGAGTTACCCAGGCCAGTCTCCTGCAAGGACTGGCTGTGACCACTGACCACTAACCTCCGCCCTCCCTGGAGGATCATCTGTGCAGTGGTAGGGTGGTGTGCTTCAACCCTACATGGTCTGTAGCTGTCCAGTGGGTGGTGACTGATTTATTAAAAAGAATATCAAAACTATGAATAAAATGACAAAACAAATCTATCAACAATTGAATACAAAAACCAAACTAAGAAAACAAACAAAAAAAAAAACAGACAGAATCATGGATATGGAGAGGGTTTTGATGGTTTTAAGATGAGAGGGGCTGTGGGAGAAAGGGTGAAGAGGCGAGGGGATTAAAAAGTACAAATAGGTAGTCACAGAATAGCCAGGGGGATATAAGATACAGTATAGGAAATGGAGTAGCCAAAAATCTTATACACATGATCCTTGGACGTAGACAATGGTGTAGGGATTCCCTGAGGGGGTGGCGGGTGTTGGGTGGTGGGGGGCAAAGGGGAAAACTGGGACAACTGTAATAGCACAGTCCATAAAATATAATTTAAAAAAAGAAAAAACTGAAAAATAACTTTCAATTTATCAATATCAACATGGCATTCCTCAATTTATTTCAGTTTCCTTTCCTTGAGTTTCAAATTTACCCATATAAAGTACGGTAATTGAAAAAAACTTTAAACACAATGCCATTTTGTTTTTGTTTTTGCTTGTTGAACATTTGGCAAACATTTTGATTTGGATTTAATAATACAGAATTTTTTTATGGTTTTTATTTTTTCAAATACATTTGTCTCTGTCTACCCCCCACCACTTTCCCTTGCCCCCTCCCTCCTTCCCTTCCTCAGCTCTTCCCCTTTGGTTTTGTCCATGAGTCCTTGCTATATGTTCCTTGACTTTCCCCTTCCCTTCCTTTTCCCCGCCCCCGCTCCCCCCTTCCCTCATGTCTCTGTTGGTTTCTTTTCCTTTCAGTGTTGCTGGTCTTATTTTCCTTGCATCTTTGTATTGTTGGTTAGGTTCCACTTATAGGTGAAATCATATGGTATTGGTCTTTCGCCCCCTGGCTTATTTCGCTTAGCATAATGCTCTCCAGTTCCATCCATGCTGTCGCAAAGTTTAGTAGTTCTTTTTTTCTTTCTGCTGCGAGGCTGTGGAGAAAAGGGAACCCTAGTACACTGTTGGTGGGAATGCAGACTGGTGCAGCCACTGTGGAAAGCAGTGTGGAATTTCCTCAAAAAGCTGAAAATGGAACTGCCTTTTGATCCAGTGAGTCCCCTGCCGAGACTATACCCTAAGAATACCAAAACGCCAATACAAAAGAACCTATGCACCCTAATGTTCATAGCAGCACAATTTACAATAGCCAAGTGTTGGAAGCAACCTAAATGCCCATCAGTAGATGATTGGATCAAAAAGTTATGGTACATATACACAATGGAATACTACGCAATACAGAATTTTTTGTGTAAAATTCCTCTACTATGTCTTGTTATATGACAACAAGAATTGTCATATAACAAAAAATTATTAAGTTCACTGACCTCTATTTCTTTCAATAGTTCCACCATTAGTCAGTGATAATTCATAACATTTGTACATATTTCCAAAATTTTTTTAGCAATTGAATATATGATACTTTTTAGAGACTTGAGAAAAACGAGGTACAAATATATTCAATATGTAGCACACAATGAAATGAAGTAATAAATAAAACACCTTACTTGACAACTCTAATAAATCTGAATTTTTGACCTACCATAGCTGGGACACTGTCCACATGAAATAAATTAATTTTCTTATGTTTAGCTGAAATCCTTCTTTGACACATTTGAAAGAATCTAAAAATATCTATGCCCTGAATTAATTTTTTAGGTTATATTTATAATTGACAACTTTTCTTCCTACATTTGAGCTTACCCAAAGTATATTTTACCCAAATCATTAATTGGGCTGTGTCTTTTTTTATCACATGACTGTTGGGAAACGCCTGGCCTGGTTTCAGGAGCTCTAACACTGCTGACAGGCTAGAGGGCCCCAAGGTTGGAAATAATCAGGAGGTCTTGGAGAGGCAGGCTCCTGAGGAGACTTGGCCTGTCCCCTCTGTCTATGCCCCTGCCTCTCTGCTTTGCCTTGTGAAGTCCTTGTCAATGACAGGTAAGACCCCTTGGGGGAGGGACAACCTAAGCCAGGCATGGGCCATTATAGGCAGCAGACAAGAAATTGGGGGATACAGAATAGGGGCAAAAAGGCCCCTGCACCTCTTGGCTTGGCTTGGACATGGCCGGAGTCCTCATTACAGCTGAGAAGCAGTCTCCTTATCTCTTGGTTTCCTCCCCCCACCTGTGTCAGGCTTGAAACAGTACAGGAAACAGCTGTAAATCAGGTCTGGCGGATCCCGGAGAAATTAGGCCTAAAACTAAATTCTTTAAAGTGTGCTTTGTTCTTTCCTCAGATCTCTGGCCAGCTCTTGCTGCTAAGGACATTTACATTATTTACACCCCTTATCCTTGCCCTTATCTCTAGTCTCTTTTGTTTATTCTAGTTTCCTTTAGAACCCATGTAAATCAGGGTATTCCTGTCACTTATATTCTTAAAGGCATCATATATTCTCTGTGAAACTTAACAATACGAATGTAATGAGATAACATATGCTTTGTTGTTACTTAGCCCCAGTGTTAAGATTCAATAAAAGCCTTGGAACAAAGGGAGAAAGGGCCTTCTCCACTAGAGGGATGTGCCACAGCCTTCTCTAGTAAGAGGGAAGTGCCCCCATCTGCTCTCCCAGAAAACAGAGAAGTGTTTGCGATATTTTGTGTTTATCCCCCTCATCCATGATAACCCTGGGATGGGCTCTGAGGAATTCAGAGCCCTACTCCCACCTCAGTTGGCCCCAGCCAGTATCCCTCAGGTTCAGGGAGCGCAGCGCTCTCTGTGGTGCTCCCCTGCAGCAGCGCGCCCCGTCTAGTCAACACGCAGTGCGACACATGACATTTAAAGTTAAATAAAAGTACCCGAAATGTTTCTAAATTTGAATCAACTGACCTTTGATATTGTGAGAAAGGTCTTATATCCTTTGAGTAATTTTAAGGTGGCTAAATTGAAAACTTTTCTTTTCTTTCGTAAAATATTTTTTCTAATATTCCCATAACAGAAATAATCTTTTATCATCTCACCATTTAAAAATGACTCACATGTGCTCATGTAATTTTTTAAAAACCTAAGAAATCTATTAAGAAACTGTGAATAGTAAGTTAATATAGAAAGGTCTCTAAAAAACAAGGTCAATATACAAAAATGAGCTGCATTTTTATATACTAGCAACACATAATTAGAAATTCAGATCAACAAAACTCATGTCATTATATATAATAGCATCAAAAACTATGAAATAATTAGAGATTTAAAAAATACTCGTATGTGCAAGACCTAAACAATTAAAATCATAAACTTGCTAAAACAAAGAAAAATAAATGGAAAGATACAGCATGTTCACAGACTGAAAGACTCAGTTTTGTTAAAATGTCAATTCTCCTTGTAGATCAAAACTGATCTACAGATTTAATGCAATCCAAATCAAAATTACAGCAGGCATTTTGATATATTGACAATAGTATTGTAAAACTTATATGAAAATACAGTGATTAAAAATTAGCCAAATCAATCTTTATTTCTTATAATATTTTATTTATTTATTTTTAGAGAGAGGGGAAAAGAGGGAGAAAGAGAGGGAAAGAAACATTGATCGGTTGCCTCTCATATACACCCAACTGGAGAATGAACCAGCAACCCAGACATGTGCCCAGACCAGGAATCAAACTGGGGCCTTTCACTTTTCAGAATGGTGCATACTAAAAGGACCCAAATTAATTTTTTAAAAGAACAAAGCTGAATGACTTAAATGCCAGACTTCAAGATGGACTGTAAAGGTACAGTATTCAAGATAGTGTGTTAAATCAGTATAAGGAAAGGCATAGGACAATGAAACTGAATATAGCATCCAGAAATTAACTCATACAATGAAGGCTCAACTGACTTTTTTTTTGAAAGGATGCTAAGGTAATTTAATGGAAAGATGATAATATTTTTCAACAAATGGTGCTGGAACAAATGGTAGACGTTCGTATGAGGAAAAAATGAACCTCAGCTCTCACCTCACACTTTGCACAAAAATTAATTCAAAATTGACTATTATAAAGGCAAAACTACAATTGTTCTAAAAGAAAACATAAAAAATTCATGATTTGGAGGTAGGTAACTGTTTCTAAGGACACTAAAAACATGAACTGTAAAAAAAATTTTTTTTAATATACTTCACAAAATTACAAACTTCTGCTCTTTGAAAGATAATAGTTATAAATAGAAAGATAAACCACAAAATAGAAGAAAATATTCACATTGCACATATTTGAAAATGTTCTGGTATCCAACATATTCACAGCTTAGTTTTTAAAAGAATCCATAAGAAAATATATGACAGTCAATAGTCAATAGTCAATATTCAAACTGAAGCCACAGCAATACACTACTAATTATCCATAAAAATGGCTAAAATTAAAAAAGAAAAGTCTAGCCCTGGTTGGTGTGGCTCAGTGGATTGAGCACCAGCCTGTGAACCAAAGGGTCACCAGTTCGATTCCCAGTCATGGCACATTCCTGGTTTGCAGGCCCGATTTCCAGTAGGGGGCATGTGAGAGGCAGCCGCACATTGATGTTTCTCTCACTGTCTTTCTCCCTCCCTACTCCTCTAAAATTAAATAAAATATTTTTTTAAAAAGTCTAAACCAAGTGCTGTCAAGGATGTGAAGCTGTTGGGTCTGTCCTAAACTACTGGTGGGAATGTAAAAATTGTATGTATTTAGATAACAGTTTGACAGTCTCTTAATACATTAAACATATACCTTTCAGCAATGTCAGTACTATGTATCTACCCAAGAAAAATGAAAACACATTCACATAAAACTTATACAAGAATGTATAGCTAAAATTATAAAGGATGGAGGCACAAGTAAACACAGCTCACCATCTTGCACAACCACATAAAAATTACAACTAAACTTCAGAAAAACCTTCACTCAGAACCGTCAGAAATTGAACTGAATGTAATTCTACAACTATAAAACTAAACAAGAAACCACAACATGACTGGTAGTAGGGGCAGAGACTACCATGGGCTAGTACCACACCAACGGGTAGCAGATAAATACTGGAAGAAGGGAGGATCCAAGATGGTAGAAGAGTGAATGGAAGTTACCTCCTACCAGGACCAATCTGGAATTACAACTAAATTGTGGAGAAATCATCCAGAACAAACAACTGAACAATAGCGAGAGAGAGAAGCCTTATAACCATGGACAGACAGAAGAATCAGCTTCAGCACAATGTGACTGGTAAGAAGTGTGACAGCGACGTGAGAGGGCTGGGTGGGCACCCACAAGGTAGTTGAAGTGTCAGAGGGATATTTAAGCAGCTGGTTGGATCCCCTTGAGAAATGTGGGGTCTAATCCCTAAGCTGGGATCCCCAGCCTAGAGCTCCAGAGCCTGAAAAGGATGCAGATAACATCCAGCTGTGAAAGCGGCAGGGTGACTCTCTGCCAGGGACAGGTGGCTGGAGATGCAAAAGCTGTTTATAAGGCCAACACATAAATTTTCATTTGCAGCCACTTACCCTGGCCTCCTGTAAAGGGCGGGACCAAGTGGACTAAAGTCACTTGAGGAGAAACTAGGGATGGAGGCTTGCAGGAAAGAACAGAGAGCAGTCACTGGGATCTTGGTGTTGAGTCATCCCCCATTTGGCAGCAGCCATCTTGCTCAGGCCACTCTCCTCTAGTGGCACCTGCCTGAGGGGAAGTAATAGCCCCAATCCCAAGAGTGATTGTCCCCTGCCTTGTGGTGCTGAAGCCTGACTGCAGAGTGCAGAGTGAGTGACTAAATTAACAACTGAAGGAGTCAGCCACAGATGGTAGATCTCTGGCAGTCTTCAACAGGCTGCCTAAAGTCAGGCAGAGTCGCCATCTGACATCACCAGAGGTGAAGCCAGAAAGCAAAAGAAGTGATAAATACTAGATGCTACAGAGACAAAATCCACTGTGATCTTCTCCATGATTTGTGATAATTTTTTTTCCTGCATAGCTTTTTAACATTAGTTTGTTGCCCTTCAAGTTTGTGCATATTAAGTCACTGGTTTTTATACTATAGTTTATTTCAATTCACATATTTTGTTCCTCACCTCTCTTACCCCATTTTACCTTCTTATCTCTCATTCTACCATTTTACCTATCAAAAATAACCTTAAATATAAAGCTTTCCCCTTATAATTTTTGTTTTAAATTTTAGTTTCTCTCGAGCTACAACTTGTTTCCTTGCTGCACTCTTACTATTTCTCTAGGCTCTCAAACCAATTTTCTTGTCAACTGCCATCTCACATTCTTTTTCCTACTGTTAAAATACTTGTGTTCTCTCTCTACCTTTAGCAATCTTTGCTTGCTGGTTGTGGGTAGGGTAGTTGTTGTTGCATTTTTTTCCATTTTATCTCTAGATATTCACTAATTCTGTATTTCAAATCTCAAATTTTACCATTCTCCTCTCTTACGTTTTTTATCTCAAATTTTAATTTTGCCCTGTCACAGACTGTTTTTTTTCTCCTTCATCCTGCCCTTTTTTTCATTTTTTTCTTTTCCTTTTCTTCGCACCTTTTAATTTGTCCCTGTCTTACCCTGGTTTTCATTCCTCACTCTTAGTATTCCCTCTCCGTTTATCATCTCAAAACCACTTCCCTTTCTTCTAAACATCTCTTAAGCTTTTCCTCCTTTCCTTCTTCTAATTCCAAATCCACCTATATTAATTTTAGCTCATTTGTTCTTAATAGTGCTATGGTGGATCTTCCTATCCAATTTGGTTCCCATTTTTTATTACTTATTTACATTTTTTTTACTTTTTCTGTTACTCTCTCAATTTATTATTATTATTTTATTTTAATTTATCTTTAAACCTAACACTATACACATCCCTTCTAATATTCCACTTAAACTTCTTCATTCCCTTTTTTATTTATGATATGTTTCATTTTTCCTCTTCACATTGCTCTGATTGCCTTTTATTAGTGCTCCTCCCTCTACCATTTCAAAATCATTTTTCTTTCAGTAGTTCATCTCATATTTGCTCTCCTTATATATAATAGTCAATCTCTTTACATCCTTTTTCAAACTGGTTCATTTGCTGTTAATAGAAGGATTCCGGGGGGAAGCAGGTGATTTTTCAGGTGTGGGTTTGTTTTCTGGGCTTTATGGTTTTGTTCTGGCAGCACATGCACGAAAGCATACAAGACATGGTAGGTGGAGTAACCCTCAGTCAACTATCTGGAGGGAGGACTCACTAAAGAATGACCCAACAACAATCAAAACCCAACTACATCCAAAGGTTAACATAAATGGCAAAAAGGGCATCCCGAGAGAATCAAGTTCAGGAAATCAAGGAGACCACATCACTGAATCTGACATCTCTCTTACCATAGAAGTTCACACAACAAAGACGGGGAACAAAACCAGATCAAGTTATGAAACAGAAGCAAACAAGAAAAGCCCCCCAAAAATGGGAAGACAAAGAAACAACTCCCAAACAAAAGGAAAGGAGGAATCCCCAGAAAGAATGCCAAATGAAATACAGGGAAGTAAACTTTCAGATGTTGAATTCAAAACAATGGTTATAAGAAAGCTCAGTGAGCAGTGAGAATTACCAAATACGACAAGGAAGGTCCAAGGAACTTACTGCTAACTACATCAACAGGAAAAAGGACATAGAAACTATCAAGAGACAAGAAGAAATGATGAATACAATTTCTGAATTGAAGAGCACTATGAAGGAATCAAAAGCAGGCTAGATGAAGCAGAGGAACGAATCAGTGAGCTAAAGCACAAGGTAGGAAAATAATCACAGAAAGAGCAAGAAAAGAAAATAACTCAAAAAGAATTAAGAAGATGTTAGGGAACCACAGAAAAAAATAAAATGTAATAATATCCATGTAGTAAGAACAGCAGATGGAAAAGAAGAGGAAACAAGGGAGAAAAAACATGCTGAAAAAAGTAATGATGGAAAACTTCCCTAATTTGAGGACAAAAGAAGTCACACAAATCCAGGTAGCACAAAGGGTCCCAAACAAGATGAACCCAAATGGCCTACTCCAAGACACATCATAATTAAAATGGCAAAATTAAGAGCAAAGAGAGAATCTTAAAGGCAGCAAGAAACAAGAAGTAATTTACAAGGGAGCCCTGATAAGGTTAGTAGCTGACTTCTCAAGAGAAACACAACAAGCAAGAAGGGAATGGCAAGAAATATTCCAAGTAATGGAAAGCAAATGCCTGCAACCAAGACTTCTCTACCCAGCAAGGCTCTCAATTAAAATGGAAGGTGAAATAAGGAGTTTCCCAGGGAAAAAAAGGCTAAAATAATACACCTCCACCAAACAAGCATTGCAAGACATGCTAAAGAGGCTGCTTTAAGAACAGGAAGAAAAAGAGCACACGAGCGAGAGAGACAGAAGGGGGAACACAATTACAATGGGGAAATATGGCAATGAATAAGTACCTATCAATAATAGATTTAAATATAATGGATTAAATGCTCCAATCAAGAGACACAGGATAACTAAATGGATAATAAAAACATGACCCGCACATATGCAGCCTTCAAGAGATCCACATTAGGAAAAAAAAGACTGACTGAAAGTGAAGGGTTGGAAAAAACATCGAAGCAAATGGACATGAACAAAAGTCAGAGTAGCAATATTCATATCACACAAAATAGACTTTAAATCAAAGGCCATAAAAAGAGACACAGAAGGTCACTTCATGATACTCAAGGTAAGAATCCAGCAAGAAGACATAAATATTGTAAACATATATGCACCCAACATAAAAGCACCCAAATATGTAAGGAAAATCTTGTCAACACCAACATACTTATCATAGGGGATTGAACACCCGACTGTCAAAAATGGATAGACCTTCCAACCAAAATATCAACAAGCGTATTGTGCCAATGAACAACACCCTAGATCAAGTGGACTTAATTGATATATATAGAACCTTTCATCCCAACAATGGAAAATACACATTTTCTTCAAATGCCATGGAAGATTTTCAAAGATAGACAAAATTACAGGGCACAAAAGAAGCCTCAACATATTCAAGAAAATTGAAATCATATAAAGAATTTTCTCAGGCTGCAAGTGTTTGAAACTAGACCAACCACAAGGAAAAAACTCAACATTCAAATTCATGGTGACTGAATAGCATGCTATTAAACAATGAATGAGTCAATAATGAGATCAATAAAGAAATTAAAAAGTTTCTGGAAACAAATGAAAATGAAAACAGAACAGTACAAAACCTCTGGGACACACCAAAAGCAGTCCTGAGTGGGACATTCACAGTGATTCAATTAGATGCAAGAAATGGAAATTTGACCAGCAACCTAAACATAGAAACATTCCCAATAAACAACCTAACCCAATATTGACAATACCTGAAGGAAAAACAACAAACAAAGCCCTTAAGGAATAGAAGGAAAGAAATACCAAATATCAGAGCAGAATTAAATGACATAGAGACTAAAAGAACAATTCAAGTAAACAATGGTTCTACGAGCTTATTCTTTGAAAAGATAAACAAAATTGACAAGACTTTAAACTGACTCATCGAGAGAGGGCCCAAATAAATAAAATCATAAAAAAGAGCAGAAATTATTACTAATATCACAGAAATAAAAAGCATTGTAAGAATTATGAAAAACTATATGCTAAGAAATTTGAAAACCTCAATGAAATGGACAAATTTATAGAAACATACTCTTCCAAAACTAAATCAAGAAGATTCTGAACCTCAATCTACTGAAAACAGCTGGTGAAAATGCAGCAGTAATAAAAAAACTCCTAGCACACAAAAGCATGGGTCTGGAAGGATTCACAGGAGAATTTTAAACATTATGAGGAAAAGCTAACCTCAATCTTCTCAGAATATTAAAAAAAATCCTAGGTAAGGGAAGACTCCCAAACTCTTTTTATGATGCCAGCATCATCCTAATTCCAATATCAGAAAAAGTCATAACAAAGAAAATGACAGGCCAATATAACTCATGAACATAAATTCTAAAATTCTTGACAAAACATTGGCAAACCATATCCAGCAATACAGTAAAAATATGATGTACCATGATCATGTGGGATTCATCTCAGGGATGCATGATAGAATATTTGCAAATCAATCAATGTAATACATAACATAACAAAAGGAAAGACGAAAATCACATGATCATATCAATAGAACTGGAAATAGCATTTGCTAAGGTACAGCACCCATCCATGATAAAAATACTCAACAAAGAGGGAAGAGAGGGAGAATACCTCAATATATTAAAGGCCATATAGAAGAAATCTATAGCAAACATCATACACAATGGGCAAAAACTAAAAGCTTTCCCACTAAGATCAGAAACAAGTCAAAAGTGTTCACTTAAACCACTTCTATTCAACATACTATTCGAAATTCTAGCCAGAGCAGTCAGACAAGAAAAAGAAATAAAAGGCATCCAAATTTAAATCGCTGGATCAAAAGACAGTTCCATTTTAAGCTTTTTGAAGAAATTCTAACCTGATTTCCATAGTGGCTGCACAAGTATGTATTCCCAACAACAGTGTACCAGGGTTCTCTTCTCTCCACAACCTTACCAACACCCGTTGTTTGTTGATTTATTTGTGATGGTCACTCTGGCTGGTGTGAAGTGGTATCTCATTGTGGTTTCAACATATATTTCTCTGATGGCTACTGATGATGAGCATCCTTTCACATGTCTCTGAGCCTGTGTGTGTCCTCCTTGGAGAAGTGTCTGTTCAGGTCCTTTGCCCATTTTTCAGTTGGATTGTTTGTTTTCCTGAAGTGGACTCGGGTAAGTTCTTTACACATTTTGGAGATCAAACCCTTGTCCAAGATATCATTGGCAAATATATTATTCCATATGGTTGGTTCCCATTTCATTTTCCTGACGTTTTCTTTAGCCGAGCAGAAGTTTCTTATTTTGATGATGTCCCACCTGTTTATTCTTTCCTTTATGTCCCTTGCTCTATGGCACATATCAGTGAAAATATTGCTGCATCAGATATCAGAGTTTCCTGCCTATGTTCTCCCCTAGGACTTTTATGGGATCACAACTTACATTTAAGTCTTTTATTCATCTTAGGTTTATTTTTGTGTATGGTTTAAGTTGCTGGTCAAATTTCCATTTCTTGCATCTAGCTGTCCAGCTACCCCAATACCATTTGTGGAAGAGGCTATTTTTACTCCAGTTTATATTTATGCAACTTTGTCTAATATTAATTGACCATAGACACATGAGTTTATTTCTGTGCTCTCTATTCTGTTCCATTGATCTACCAATCTTTCCTTATGCCAGCACCAGATTCTTTTGATTACAGTGGCCTTGTAATATAGTTCGATGTTAGATATTATGATACCTCTTACTTTGCTTTTCTTTCTCAAAATTGCTGAGGATATTCGGGGTCATTTACGGTTCTCTATAATTTTTTTAAATGTTGCTTCTATATCTGTGAAATACATCACTGGTATTTTAATAGGGATTGAGTTGAATCTATAAATTGTTTTGGGAAGTATGGACATTTTGATGATGTTAATTCTTCCAATCCATAAACACGGTATATGCTTCCATTTATTTATGAATTCCTTAATTTCTTTCTTCAGTGTTATATAGTTTTCTGCATACAGGTCTTCTATCTCCTTCCTTAAATTAATTCCTAGGTACTTTATTATTCTTCCTGCTATAGCAAAGGAGATTTTTTTCCTAATTTCTGATTCTGATATTTCATTTTTGGTATATAAAAATGCCTTTGATTTCTGAATATTGACTTTGAATCCTGCTGTTTTCCCAAATTCACTTTTTAGGTCAAGTAGTTTTTTGGTGGAGTTTATGGGGTTTTCCATACACACTACAATGTCACCTGCAAACAATGAGTTTTACTTCCTCCTTTACAATTTGGATGCTTTATTTTTTTTTTCCTGTCTGTCCACTGTGGCTAGGACATCCAATACTTTGTTGAATAGAAGTGGTGAAAGTGGACTTCTTTGTCTTCTTCCCAATCTTAGTAGGAAAGCCTTTAGTTTTTGCCCATTGAGAATGAGGTTGGCTGTAGGTTTTTCATCTATGGCCTTTATTATGTTGAGGTGTGCTCCCTTTACTCCCATTTTGTGGAGTGTTTTTGTCATAAAGAGGGGTTGGACCTTATCAAATGTTTTTTCCACATCTATTGACAGGATCATGTGGTTTTTGTCTATCCTTTCTTTTATGTGATGTATAACGTTTATTGATTTGTGAATACTGAACCATCCCTGCATCTCTCAGATGAATCCCACTTGATCCCCAGAAAGAAAAGGAAAGGAAAATAAATAAACAAACAAACAAACAAACCTGCCTACTACCATAGAAGTTTAATCTACAAAGTCACGAAATCTAGACGGCCCAATTGAAGCAGAAGCAAAAATAAATAAATAAATAAATAAATAAATAAATAACTTAACAGACTCTCACAAAAATGGGAAGAAAAAGAAGTTCCCCCCAAAAGAGAGGAAAAGGGGACTCCCCACAGAGAGAGCTAAATGAAATAGAGGCAAGGGAACTATCAGATACTGAATTCAAAACAATGGTTCTAAGGAAGCTCAATGAGCTCAGCCAGCTCAAAGAGAACTATGAGAAACTGTGGAGAAACTATCAGGATCTTACAACAAACTATATCAGCCTGGAAAAGGACATAGAAACTATCAAGAAGACACAAGAGGATATGAAGAATACCACTTCTGAATTGAGGAACACAGTAGAAGGAATCCAAAACAGGCTGGATGAAGCTGAGGATCAAATCAGTGAGATGGAGGATACCGTAGAAAGAAGCTCCCAGAAAGAGCAAGAAATGGAAAAAAGACTCAAAAAGAATGAAGAGGCATTTAGGGAAATGCAGGACAACCTGAAACACAATAATATCTGCATAATAGGGATACCAGAAGGAGAAGAGGAGGAGCAAGGGATAGAGAACCTCCTCGAAAAAGTAATGATGGAAAATTTCCCTAATTTGAGAGAAAGGCTCTCATGGATCCAGGAGGCACACAGGACCCCACTCAAGAGGGACTCAACGAGGTCCACTCCAAGACACATCATCATTAAAATGGCAAATGGCAAAGACAAAGAGAGAATCCTCAAGGCAGGAAGGGAGAAGGAGAAAGTAACATACAAGGGGGCCCCGATACGCCTAGCAACTGACTTCTCAACAGAAACACTACAAGCCAGAAGGGAATGGCAACAAATATTCCAAGCCATGAAAAGCAAGGGCCTACAGCCAAGGCTGCTCTACCCAGCTAGGCTCTCCATTAAAATAGAAGGGGAAATAAGGAGTTTCCCAGACAAAAGAAGGCTAAAAGAATACATTTCTACCAAACCAGCACTCCAAGATATGCTAAAGGGACTGGTTTAAAAAGATGAAGGAAAAGAGTGAGAAAGAGAAAAACACATGTACGAAGAGAAAACATGAGTAAGTTTCTATCAGTAATAACCCTCAATGTAAATGGACTAAATGCCCCAATCAAAAGACACAGGATAGCCGAATGGACAAGAAAACATGACCCACACATATGCTGCCTACAAGAGACCCACCTCAGAGCAAAAGACCTACATAGACTGAAAGTAAAGGGTTGGAAAAAAATATTCCAAGCAAATGGGCAAGAGAAAAAGGCCAGGGTTGCCATACTTGTATCAAAGTAGATTTCAAAACAAAGGCCATAAAAAGAGACACAGAGGGGCACTTTATAATGGTGGATGATCTTTTTAGTGCATTGCTGGATGCAGTTTGCCAACATTTTGTTGAGAATTTTAGCGTCTATGTGCATCAGGTATATTGGCCTGTAGTTTTCTTTGTTGTGTCTGTATCTGGTTTTGGGGTTAGGATGATGGTGGCCTGATAAAAAGAGTTTGGATTTTTGGAATAGTCTGAGAAAGACAGGGGTTAGCTCTTCCTTAAATGTTTTGTATAATTCTCCTGTGAAACCATCCAGCCCAGGGCTTTTGTGTGCTGGGAGATTTTTGATGGCTCCTTCAATTTCACCACGTGTTATTGGTCTGGTCAGTCTTCCTGCTTTATCTTCATTCAGTGTTGGAAGGTTATATTTTTCTAGAAATTTGTACATTTCATCAAGGATTTCAAATTTCTTGGCATATAATTGTTCGTAGTAATTTCTGACAATCCTTTGTATCTCTGTGGTATCAGTTGTAATTTCTCCTTTCATTTCTGGTATTATTTATTTGTGTCCTCTCCCATTTTATCTTGATGAGCCTGCTTAAAGTCTTGTCCATTTTCTTTATCTTTTCAAAGAACCAGCAGAGTCCCTCCTATGGGCCATGCTTGTGTCCTTTCACGCTGCTGCTTTCAGGGGAGTAGTCTGTCTGAGCAAGATGACTGCTGCCATCATTAGCAGTCAGCACCAGGATCCCCCACGGCTACTCCTTCAGTTCTCTCCCAAAACCTACATAGCCAGACCTTCCTCAAGTGTCCCTATCCCACTCTGCAACAGAAACACTACAAGCCAGAAGGGAATGGCAACAAATATACAAATATATAGCCAGGGATATACTCTCTGTGACTGCCGCTCTCTACTCAACACCCAGGCCTTTGAAACACCTGAAGGCAAAGGATCTGAACAGACAGTTCTCCAAGGAGAACATACACAGGAACCAGAGACATATGACAGGATACTCAGCATTACTAGCCATCAGAGAAATGCAAATTAAGACCATAATAAGATACCACTTCACACTGATCAGAATGGCCATCATAACCAAATGGACAAACAACAAGTGCTGGCAAATTTGTAGAGAAAAGGGAACCCTAGTATATTGTTGGTGGGAATGCAAACTCGTTCAGCCATTGTGGAAAACAGTATGGAATTCCCTAAAAAAACTAAAAATGGAACAGCCTTTTGACCCAGCCATTCTACTGCTGGGATCCAGTCAGGATCTTGAAACACCAATTCCAATGAACCTATGCACCCCTATGTTCATAGCAGCTTATTTACAATAGCCAAGTGAAGGAAATTGCCTAAGTGCCCATCAGTAAATGAGTGGATCAAAACCTGTGGTACATTACCCAATGGAATACTGCAAAACAGAAAGAAAAAAGGAACTTCTACCCTTTGCAACAGCAGTGGATGGAACTGGAGAGTACTATGCTATGTGAAACATGCCAGGTGGTGAAAGATAAATACCATATGATCTCACCTATAAGTGGAAGTTAATCAATAAAACAAACAGGTGAGCAAAATATAACCAGAAACTTGGAAATAAAGAACAAACTGATAGTGATTTGAGGGGAAGTGAGTGTATAATGGGGAAAGAAGGGGAAGGGTAAAGTCAAGGAACATGTATAAAGGACTCATGGACAAAGACAACAGGGTGAGTGGAAGGATTGAATGTGGGAGGTGGGTGGTGGGTAGAGCAAAGGAGAATAATAGGGGGGAAAATGTGAACAACTGTAATTGAACAATAAAAAGAAGTTGGGAGAGATACACTAGAGGAAAACGGTCTCAGCCCCACACTAGGCCCTAAGCTCAGGGTTCCAGAGACAGCATGAGAAGTCTCCATAACTTCTGGCTATAAAAACCAGCAGGGATTGAGGCTGTGTTAAACGGAAATGCTGGACTCCAAGGAAGATCCGCTGAAAGGGCCCACACACAAACTCATTCAGACTCATTCCCTCTGAGCTCCAATGCCAGGACAGCAGATTAAAAGATATCAGGACATTTAGGGAGGAACCAAACTGTCCAGCACCAGAGAGAGAGATAGAGGGCAGCTTTCTCCCAGGCAGAAGTACCTGCAGAGGCCACTGTTCCTTTTCTGGGCCCTCCCCCAACAGAGCCACAGAGCCTGAGGGCAGCAAATCCGATTCTACCAACCAGGCTCCTACTGTTTGCCCTACCCTGGTAATTCACTAAGGATCTGCCCCACTGAAAGATTTGGTCACCCAAGCTGTTTCCAGTAGCTTTTCCACATGAATGGCCTGTCTTGGTCCATGTATCAGATTTTCCTAACATCTCAAACAAGCAGCATCTGGCTTCATTGAGCCCAGAACCTCTCGCCAAGTTACTCCAGGCTCAGCACTAATAGCAACCAGGCTTGGTTCATCAGGTTGGCCTCACCTGGGCGCTGCCAAGCCCAGCACATGTAGCAGCCACCTGCAGATCGCTTAGTATCTTATACTGTAAGACCCCAGACAGAACACTGGTGGTAGCTGAATTTGGTTGTGCCAACAGCAATCAAGGCTCAACTAAAACAGGAGGGTGTACACAGCCAAACAGTGGGTGCACCTTGAGTACCCAGCTTAGGTAACAAGGGAGGCTGTGGCATTGGACCCTACAGAATACCTACTACATTAGGCCACTCTACCAAGACTGGGAGACTTAACACCTCTCCCTAATACATAGAAACAAACACAGGAAGCTACCAAAATGAGAAGACAAAGACACATGGCCCAAATGAAAAAACAGAATAAAACTCCAGAAAAAGAACTAAACAAAATGGAGGAAGCAAGATACTAGATGCAGAGTACAAAACACTGGTTATAAGGATGCTCAGCAAACTTAGTAAGAATTTCCAGAGCATAAAAAGAAGAATGGAATCCATAAAAAAGAACCAGTCAGAAATGAAGGGTACACTAAGTAAAATGAAAAACATTTTACAGGTAATCAACAGTTAAGTGGATGAAACAGACAATCAAATCAGCAATTTGAAATATAAGGAAGCACAAAACACCTGATCAGAAAAGCAGAGAGAAAAAAAGAACCCAAAGAAATGAGGATAGATAAGGAGTCTCTGGGACCACTTCAAGTGTACCAACATTTGCATCATGGTGGGGTGCCAGAAAGAGAAGAGAAAGAGCATGAAATTCAAAATCTGTTTTTTAAAAAATTGACAGGAAATACCCCTAACTAGGTAAAGGAAATAGACATACAAGTCCAGAAAGCTCTGTGAGTCCCAAACAGGATGAACCCAAAGAGGTCCACACCAAGATGCAACATAATTAAAATGCTGAAGGTTAAACACAAAGAAATAACCTTAAAAGTAGCAAGAGAAAAGCCTTTCGTTACCTACAAGGGAATGTCCATAAAACTGCCAGCTGATTTCTCAACAGAAACTTTGCAGGTTAGAAGGGACTGGCAAGAAATATTCTAAGTGATGGAAAGCAAGGACCTATAACCAAGATTACTCTACCCAGAAAAGCTATCATTTAGAATCAAAGGACACATAAAGAGCTTCTCAGTCAAGAAAAAGCTAAGGCAGTACCCACCAAACCAGTATAATATAAAATGTTAAAGGGTGTTCTTTAAGAAAAAGATAAAAAATATGAACGACAACAAATAAATATCTATTAACAATTGAATCTAAAAAACAAAATAAACAAATAGAACAGAAACAGAATTATAGATAGAACATTTTGATGTTTGGCAGATGGGAGGAGTTTTGTTCTGTTCTTTCATTTGGGGGGATGGGAAAATAAGGTAAAGGGATTACAAAGTACAAATTGGTAGTTGCAGAATAGTTCTGGGGATGTAAAGCACAGCATATGAAACAGAATAGCCAAAAAATATATATGCATGACCAATGGGCATGGACAATGGTGTAGGGATTGCCTGAGGGAGCAGATTGGGGGCTGGAGCAGATTGGGGGCTGGGTCGAATGCAGCAAAGCGGGAAAAACTGAGACAACTGTAATAGTATAACCAATAAAATATAATTTAAAAAATAAATAAACAAAATGAATAGAATGGGTCTACATACACTAAAAATAAATTTAAAAACCATATTGACTAAAAAAATAATAAAATAAAATCATAAAGCACATCAACATATGACAACTATAATCCATTTATATTAAAAAATAGATCAAATACAATATCATAAACTGGTAAGAGTTACCCATATTTCTGTAAACCAAAAAATTACATTTTGAAGTGAAGCTGAATATTTACAGTTAAATTTATAGTTACAATATATCCAAATATCTATAATTTTTTGCAACAAATCTTAGTCACACTTAGAGAATACACATATTTAAAATGTTACTGATCAAAGCACAGGGCAGAAACAGTACCCATTTCAGAAAAGCAGACTTAATACCTGCTAGAAGAAATCTATATTTTTTATATATATTCTATCATGTATACACAAATCACTGCCATATGGATCTTAACATTGGACTGCCTGAAAAGTAATTAATAATCCAAAGGACAAGATGCTCTAAGCTTACCATTAAAAAGTTGATTATCTTCCCATGCCATGTAAACATATTTTTGTATTACTGTATGATCTTTCTATATTTTTGACACAACCATTGGGTATGTCTATACATTATATCATATTATCAAAATCGGATTTTAAAACTAATTAATCTTTGTTTTTAATTTAGTCATAAAAAGTATATTCAATACTATTAATTATATTGAAAACAGCGCATCCTAAAACTTTTCGTTTTGTCATCAGAAATGTGGCTATTAATATGCACAGTCCTAAGTAATACAAACTTAAGTCAGTATTCCTCCAACACACTGACAGCAATATTGCCTAAAAGGTTTTCCTGGGAAGTAAATGAGATAAAACTTAAATAGCTTTGAAAACTCTAAGTTGCCACACAGCTGGTAAGGATTATCAATGTGTTTTCCTAAGTACAAAGAATGTCAATATTTCTTCTTTCAAAAATATAAGGACAGAACTTATGAGAAATAGACATTGTACACCAAATTAAGTGAGGAGAAATAAACAGCCTCTTTTATCTACTTCTCTTGTTTTCATTTAATTTTCTTAAAACATGAATTATAACTATAATCTAGAGGAAATACTAATCAGTGTTATGGAATTAAAAGGATTTTAATTCCAAATAGTAAAAAGTCATTAATAATTGAGGCTAGCTTCAAAATACTTTAAGAATACAAGTATGATATGGTCCTCTGAAGCCTATTAGAATTTTCAAGTAGAAGGTGAGGCCCTCCAAATCTCTAACTGGCTTTCTTTGTTTTTAAGTTTTTATTTATTTATTTATTTTGAGAGAGAAGGGAAGGGAGGGAGAAAGAGAAGGAGAGAAGCAGCAATGTGTTATTGACTCTTGCACACCCCCAGCTGGAGACCTGGCCTGCAACCCTGGCATTTGCCCTGAGAATTGAACCAGTGACCCTTTGGGTCACAGGCTGGCACTCAATCCACAGGGCCACACCAGCCAGGGCTCTAACTAGCTTTCTAAAGCAGATTCTTACTACCCCTATATGTCCTGTAAAAATTGGTATTGTAAACTGTATGCACTGTCATCATGAAAATGAAATCCCATTAAAAATAAAACTGAATTCCCCAGAAATGTAAAAAAAAAGTTATGATGTACCAAAAAAAGAAAAATAGAACTTCTACCATCTTTATCATAACCATTGTCTTATCTATTAATGCATATTTCAAATTCAATCAAATGAAATGGAAGAGTTAAGGGGAAATGACATTTTGCCTTAAAATATAACATTTATATTACGTAATTTTAAAGGATCAAAATCTCCAGATTTCCTTTTTTAAGATTTCTTACTGTAATTCTATTAAAGTTGTCCAAAGTTGTCCCCCTTTGCCCTCCTCCATCCATCCCAACTCCCCCACAGTCAATCCCCACTGTTGTTTATTAGTCTATATCTTTTTAATGCACAGCATTAGGATCTATATTAAGTTTAGAGTTACATACAGCAAGAATAAATAGTGTTATTAAAAATACATGAAACAATCTCCTGATACCACTTTATGCCATCATATTACCAAAAATAAATGATTAAAAGAAACAATGATAATATAATACCCAGGACTGTTGATAGTATGAGACCACAGATATGTTTATAGACTGTTGGTGGAGACTAACCTGGCAGTATGTTTTGACCCAAAATTCACGTCTAGGAACCAAATAAGAATTCTCACATGTTCAAAGGTGTTCACTAAAAGATAGCCAGAACACCATATGTGTTCAGTAAAAGTAATGGTTAAATGAATTATATTTATAAGCAGTGCTGACACAGAAGATCCACAAAATAATGCCAAGTTCAAAACAAAAGTTTGAGAGTAATATCTCTAAGTGGGCATTTTTTCACATGTGTTTATGTAGCAGAAATAAAATGTTTTGTTTTTCAACCAGCTTCCATTAAGGGTTCTTCCAATATTTAGGAAAATTCCTTAAACAAAATGTGGTATATAAAGAGACAGTGGATCAGGGACTTCTGATCAAGACGGTGGCATAGGTAAATGCATGCCCATCACTAAGTGGCCCCAGGACCAGCATTAATAGCAGCCGGCCTTGGTTTGCTCCTTGGCCTCACCTAGGCACCTCCAAGCCCAGCACAAGTAGCAGCCATCCGCATATCACTTTGTAGCTCATGCCTGGTGGTCCTGGGCAGAACACAGGTAGTGGCTACCTTGGCCTGTACCTCCTAGGAGGCCCCAGAAAAAAACTTCAACAGCAAAAACAGAACAGAAAAAGCTTCAGAAAAATAACTAAACAAAATGGATACAAGCAATCTGCTAAACACAGAGTTCAAAACCCTGTTTATAAGGATGCTCAGTGAATTTAGAACTTCAACAGCATAAAAAAAGACCGGTCACAAATTAAAGATATATTAACTGAAATGAAGAATAATTTACTGGTAATCAACAGTAGTGTAGATGAAGCAAAGAATCAAATCAGTGCTTTGGAATATAAGGCACCACAAAACATCCAATCAAAGCAACGAAAAGAAAAAGGAATCCAAAAACATGAGGACCTTCTGGGACAACTTCAAGTGCACCAACATTTGCATCATGCAGGTGCTAGAAAGAGAAGAGAGTAAGAAATTTGAAACATATTTTAAAAAATGAGAGAAAATTCCCCTAATTTGGTGAAGGAAATAGACATACAAGTCCAGAAAGCTCTGAGAGTCTCAAACAAGATAAACACAAAGAGGCCCACACCAAGACACATCATAATTAAAATGCTGAAGGTTAAAGACAAAGAAATAATCTTAAAAGAAGCAAGAGAAAAGCAGTTAGTTACCTACGCGGGAGTTCCCATAAGACTGACAGCTGGTTTCTCAACAGAAACTTTGCTGGCAAGAAGGGATTGGCAAGTATTTAAAGTGAGGAAAAACAAGGACCTACAACCAAGATTACTCTACCCAGTAGAGCTACCTTTTAGAATCCAAGGGCATATAAAGAGCTTCCCAAACAAGAAAAAGCTAAAGGAGTTCATCACCACCAAATCAGTATTATATGAAATGTTAAAGGGCCATTTTTACAAAACAGATGGGAAAAAAGATAAAAAATATGAACAATAAAATGGCAAAAAAGTACATATCTATCAACAACTGAATCTAAAAAACAAAATAAACAAACAAGCAGAACAGAAACAGAGAACATTTTGACAGTTTCCAACAGGAGGGGAGTTGGATGAAAAAGGGAATGGATTGAGAAGTATAAATTGATTGTTATAGAACAGTTATGGAGAGGTACAGTATAGAGAATACACTTCATAATATTCTAATAACAATGTATGGTGTCATATGGGTGCAAGACTTATCAGGATGATCAGTAAGTCATGTAATGTCTAATCACTGGGGTGTACACCTGAAACTAATACTGGATTGGCCAAAAAGTCTGTTTAGTTTTTTCCATAAAAAAAGACATTTTTCATTTTCACCAATAACTTTATTGATTTGAATATATTTTTTAGTATGTTAGCTATCTCCCACTCTTGTCTTCTAGTAGTTAGAGACTAGTGGTGCTAGTAAACATCTTCCAATGCATAAGGTAGCCCCACAGTAAAGAATTATTTGGCCAAAATGTCAGAGTACCAAGAAACTTCACTAATAACTTTTGACACATTTGGTCAGTCACAGCACCTCCATACACTGCACTAATTTTTTTGGTTTTAGTCGCACTTTTACCTTCCTTGAAATAATAAAGCATAAGATACCAAAAATGTTACATATTTTTTCCATCTTCAATATTAAAATGGTGCACAAAAATTCACCAATTTCAGTGTTTCTTATTTTAAAAGCACCCTGATATGACAGCTGTCACAACAGAATCTAACAAAAATGTTTCGAATGAAGTTAAAGACAGCTAAGCACTACTAGAGTCATCGTTTGGAAAAAAGTAGTGGACTTTTAGGCCAGCCCAATATAATAATGTATGTCAACTGTAATTAAAAAATAAAAAATGATTAAAAAGAGAGACAATGAATCAAAAGCATACCTAAATCTCCTGATTTTGGGAATAGAGGCAAGTTGAAAGGCAAAAAAAAGAAAATAGGGTATAACAAAATAAACAGACAGGATGTGGGGTTGGGGGAGTGATAGAAAGAGAAGGAAAGGAGGAGGAAGGGAGTGAGGGAGAATATGGATGAATATGACAAAAGACAACTGGGAGTGTGTGGAGAAAGAACACAACTATTAGACATTTAATTTTAAATAGTTCACCATGTACAACCTTACCCCTGCCCCACAACTTGATCTTCACATTCAGTAGTGTGTACTATATATATATGAGAGAAAGCCCCCAAAACCAGTATTTATAAAAAATTGTGAAAGTTTAAAACATGTTTAAACTTCCATAATTTTCGAAGTAGTCTCCATTTGATGCAATACACCTACTGAGGTGTTTTTTCCACTGCTCAAAACAGTTTTTGAACTTGTCGATTTTGATGTCTTTTAGTGCTGCTGTTTTTTGTTTCACCTGTTCCACATCAGGAAAATGTTTCTGAGGACTTTTTTCATCCCGGGAAACAAAAAGAAAGTCACTCATAGCCTAATCAGGTAAATAGGGAGGGTAGAGCACAAAGGTCATGTTGTTTTGGGTCAAAAACTATTGAAGTATCTGCGCAATGTGAGCAGGTGTGCTTGTAAATTACCCACCATGAAATGGTTAAACACATTGAAAGTGTCTTTAAAAAAAGATCTACTGAAGCTGAATGCAGCCCCTCACAACGGCCAGCTGGTACACTCATATAAATGGGTTCTTAGAACACTCACCTGGGCAAGGGGAAGCCTGAATTACAAGGGGCATGCCCTCCAGAATATAATTCCGGTTTGGGGGAGGTGCCCCCTCATATACATGAATGCTTTGTGTGAGTGATGTGGGATAAACTGCAGGAAAAAGGCAAAATTCCACATCTGGACAGACAGAAAGCCAAGAGAACATTCATGGGAGGTAAGAGTACAGCAGAGTAGGAACTCAGGCCAAGAGGTGATCATCACATTTTTGCATAAACTTCCACAGCATATTTGATAAGAAACATGAGATAATTTTATTTAAATCTCAAAAGATAAAGCTACCTGTGCTATAACAACTGCATTAAATATATTTGTTTCTTTATAAATATGTAAGTATAGCACTAGCTAGTGTAGCTCAGTGGATTGAGCACTGGCCTGCGATGCGAGGGATCGCCGGTTCAATTCCCAGTGCAGGGCACATGCCTGGGTTGCAGACCAGGTCCCCAGCAGGAGCTGTGCAAAATGCAACCACACATTGATGTTTCTCTCCTCTTTTTTCCTCCCTTATCTCCTCTCTGAAAATAAATAAATAAATTTTAAAATATATTTATGTATTTGTGAATATTTTCATATTATATGTTTTAAAAACAAAATATTCATTATCCACATTTGATTTGTTAAAATAAATTTTCCCTCTTTTATTTCACATTATAAATATTTAAGTTTCTCAACCTTGGTCTTTTCTCCAGGGAGCTAGTAATCAGTTGAATTTCTGGTTTATCTTTGAAACCACAGATCCTCCTAATTAATAATTGCTAGTGAAAGTAATCTTAGAAAGATTAAAAAAAGATATGCAGGCTCTTTCTCCTATAGAGAACAGAACGTTCTGAGTTAGAAAGCCTGCCAGGTAACATTCACAAGAACACCACAGGTCCAGTATAGAAGCAGTGTGTGAAATTACAACTGTAATTTTCCTTTCCTATTCTCTATAATAAAACCATCCTTATAAGTGTTTATTTGTAATAAAGGAGTCTTTCATGTCCTCTGGATCAAAGAATTTTAGTATGTCCTTCAACTCTAACCTGACTCTAACAAAATGTCTTTTTAATTGTTTGTACTGCTTAACCATAAAAACTTTAGCTCTTTCCATCCTTCATACATAAAGGTAAAATAAGTTTATTTTCCTGGTAGCTTTCTTATCTTAAAAATCATGTATATGAATTTAAAAATGGGTTAATTGGATTTTATCAAAATTAAGAAATTCTCCACTTCCAAAGAGAATGAGGATGAAAAAATGAGTCATAGACTAGAATAAAATATTTGTAAATCACATACATGATAAAGGACTTGTATCCAACATATATAAGGAACATCAATAAGAAAACAAAGAAGCCAATATAAAAATGGGCAAAAAATTTGATGTACACTTTACCAAAGAAGATATATGGATGGCAAATAAACATAGGAAAAGATGCTCGGCATCACTAATCATTAGAGAAAAGTAAATTAAATTAAAGCCATATGAGAGATCCCTATGCAACTATCAGAATGGCTGAAATAAGAAATACTGCCCATATTAAGTGTTGTTAAAGATATGAAGAAACAGAATTTCTTATAAGCTACTGATGAAAATGCAAAATGGTACAACAATTTTGAAAAACAATTTAGCAGTTTTCTAATATTCAACACACACCTAACGTATGATTCCAGGGATTCCACTCCTAAATGAAAGCAAGAGAAAAGAAAGCATATGCCCATACAAATATCTGTAATGAACTTAGCATAGCTACTTTATTTGTAATAGCAAAAATCTGAAAACAACCTAAATGGTCATCAACAGATACACTACAGAACAAAATGTAGTATATCCACATAACAAAATACTACTGGTCAATTAGAAGGAATGAACTTATGATAAACCCAACAAGGATGAATTTCAAAATAATTATTCTGAATGAAAGAAGTCATATTGTACAAAAATATATATATTATATGGTTTTATTTAAATAAAATTCTAGAAAATACAAATTAATAAGGACAGAAATAGCCCTGGCTGGTGTGGCTCAGTGGATTGAGTAAAAGCCTGCAAACTAAAGGGTCGCCACTTCGATTCCCAGTCTAGGGCACATGCCTGGGTTCTGAGCCAGGTCCCCAGTGGGGGGCACATGAGAGGCAACCAGGCACTGATGTTTCTCTCCCTCTTTCTCCTTCCCTTCTCGTCTCTAAAAATAAATAAAATATTTTTTAAAAATAGGGACAAAAAAAATCATAGGTTGCCAAAAAATGGGGGAAGGGAGGGAAGAAAGGATTACAAAGCTAAAGACAATTTGGTAAGTGACAGATACATGTTACTATCTTCATGGTGGTGGTGCTTTCACAACACATATACATGGCAAGACTTAGCAAACCATGCCCTTTAAACAAGTGTTTATTGCATTAAAGTTAAAAATAAAATAAGAAGAAAAGGACTATACATTCCCAAAATAAATAGAAGGCAATCACATATGAAATTTTTAAGAGGTTTTATTGAAAGAAAGATAAATGTAGGAAGATTATTCATATAGGCATTTATACAACAGAATAATCCAAACAATGGAACTATGATGATGATGTGTTTACTGAGCTACTAACAAGTCAAAGATGTCAGAATAAACCAGTTTACTATCCTGTGGGCAGGATAAAGAACAATTTAAATTGATAAAGAACAATTGATAATGGACAATTTAAAGATTACCTTTGGAGACTATGTGGCTACCATTAAATAGGAGATATTCCAACATAGTTCAAAAAGAAAAATTCAAAAAGAAAAAACAAGGACAGGTGGACCAAATGAAATTCTGTATCATTCCCCTTACATATCTACAGAAAGTACTATAAAAAAAATTTATAGAAGTTTATCTTGCTACATATTTATGAAAGATCAACAAGAAACTCCAGATAAATCAAAATGTCAATTTATTACTGATTGTTTTTGTAATTCATTTATCAGGAAAATTTCTGTGCAACAAAGGAAACAATCAACAATAAAAAAACCTGCTGCTTTTCTTCCTGTTTCCAGTTCTGCATCTAAAGAGCTTGGAAAGTTGACACTCATTCTAACAATGACTAAAAAGAGGCATAAAAAGCTTTTTCTGAATGGCAGTGTATACACATTACAATCCCATTTTCCTTTTCATGGGGGTATATGTCAAAGTTAATTCATAAAGATTTGTCCTACCTCAGGGTGCTAAAACAAATACCACATATTAGCTGCCTATCATCTTCTGGGAATTGTTGTAAGTCTTAAATATGAAACTTGGAACTCAGGTAATAATTATGTATGGTGTCAAGTGGGTCCTAGACTTAGGTCACTTTGTAAGTTATATAAATGTCCAACCACTATGCTGTACATCCAAAACTAATATTGATTATTCACTGTAATTAAAATATTTAATTTCTTTACTTAGAGCTCAGAATTTAAATCACCAGTATTGAATAAAATGCTTTGTGAATATTTTCATACTTCCACACACTCAGGGCTTTTGGGGCACAGAACACTGGCTCATTGGTTAAAGGAAGTTTGAATTGAACACATGCCTTAGAAGTAAATACATATATGTTATTGTACCTTATATAAGCACAGAAAAAATTTGGAAGGAAACTCAGTACACTTATAATTCTAAATACTTGAAGGTTCAAGGAGGAAATCATAGTTATGGGATTACCTTGGAAGGCAAGCAAAGGCAATTATTAACTTGTGCTTTAAAGACTGATTTGTTCAATAAATCATTTGATAGGCCCCATATTACCACACATATCAGCAATTATCAGTTTCTGTATCTTCTTTATAATGTAAAATATCTGGTTCATGAAATTATGTTTTTTTCATGGATTAATGAGTTGTCCAAAAGATATAAAGAATGTATAGGCCATAATAAAAGTTTCCATGCATAATACCATGTTAGCTAATAATTACCACTTAGATATGCATAACGGTATGCAACTGTTTCTAATCCCTCATAAGAAAGGAACATAAAATAAATGTAGAGTAAAATGGCGGTGATGTAGGTGGGAGCTGAGCTCACTTGCTTGTGCACCCATCTGGGACATTTAGCCAATTTTCCAAAGAACGGAGTGAAGAACCAACAGAATCCCACATGATATGAAGCTTGGAAGCCAAAATGTGCAGAGGATGCTTCAAAAGGGGCAGTAAAGAGGTTTTGTAGGTTGACAGAAAGGGCCCCAAGCCTGGCACCAGAGACCATGGCTGCCACGGGAGCACTGGAGAACCAGGTCAGTGATAGCAACCTAGTGGCTCCCTGCTCTCCCAGAATGGAGAAGTCCTAGACCCATGCCAGGAGAGACCTGGACTGTAAAGTTGCTGGGGGGATAACAAGGCAGCAAGTGACATAGAGCCAGCAGCATACCCAGGCTGGAGCAGCAGTCACCTACTGGGACAGTGCCAGAGACTTTGGGGAGCCAGGTGACAACTGGACATGGAACATATGGGCCGCAACTGGCCATGACCCAGATAGTCTCTGGACTGGTCAGAGAGTTGGACTATGTGGAAAGGTGGGCAGTATTAGAAGTGGCAGTGCCACCCAAGGGGACATTTTTCTATAGGGGAACGGAGCCTCCATGCAGGGACCTCACGTGTGCAGAAGACAGGCCAACAAAGAGTGAGGAGTGTGGGAACAATTTGCTCCCACTCAGTGCACCTCATGAACTGATCAAAGGGATACAAAATGAAATGGATTATTGACACCAACCTGGGGCATATGCACAGAGTGTACATACAGTGCAGGTTGCACAGTGCTCTGAGGACGTGGACTGGAAACCGTGCACCTGTGATTATTGAAGCCCAGACCAGGCCCCCATCCTTGCAGAACCACAAGAAAGGTTAAAAAACAGACCAGACCCCTGTGCCTGCAGGATCCCTGAAGATCTGCACAACCAGATGGACAGGTTTAAAATCAGCAGGAGGCTTTTTTGGGTGTTTTTTTTTTTTGTAGTTGTTGTTTTTTTATTTTTCAAGAGTAAGACCTGGAACTGTGAGAAAAACAGACACAGACACAGAAGTCAGAAGGTGAACATCAAAAGCTGAGACAAATTTCACTTTGTTCTCCTTCAGAGCTTGCATTTTTTTTCTTTCTCTTCTTTCTGTTTATTTAGGTTTTTTTGTTTTGTTTATTTTTATTATTTTTTTATTCTCCCTTCCAGATTGCATTTTAATTATTCTTTCACTCTCATCCCAAATAACATGGTACTCTTGGTCTTTTACTTTTTATTCAGATCATATATTGCTTATCATACTATTGTTATTCCAAAGCCCACGCAGCACCTTTCTCTGGTCTTAATCCATTCTGCCATCTTTCTGACCTTTATTACTGTTGTGGTAAACTTTATTTTCTCTCACACTACACCAAGTTTCTATCACTTACTCTCACTATTTCTCCTCCATCTATCCTCGCATAAGTACTCTTCTTTCTTAAGTCACCTCACACTCTTTTTCCCTTCTAATAAGAGTCTTATTTCTTTTCAAAACTTTATAAACAGTGGCAGTTGGGTGAAATATCATGGTTATTGCTGTACTTCTCCAAAGGTACTCCTATTTGTTCACTACTGTTGTACTTTAAATCTCAGAGAATAGTCTCCCCCTGTCTTACTCTATTTTGCCTTCCTCCTGCCCTCTGATCAGTTGAGGGAGGAATTTTGTTTCATTGTTTTCTCTCTCCCCCATTTTTTGTTTCCTTTTCTCCCCCGTCTCAGCCTGCACTTTACTCCTTACTCTTATTAGGTTGCTTTCTCCATCCTCATTTTTCTTTACTGTAGACATCTCATATTCACTTTTCACTTCAGTACAATATTCTTATTTCCATTCTAAAGATATTAAATTTCATTCACCTGTTGTTTCTATCGACCCTGCTGTGGTTTTTCTGCAATTTTATTTCCATTGGCCTGGTACCTTTTCAATTTTACTTCAAAATTCTTCCCTCTTCTTACCCCATTGTTCACATCACCGTTTCATGTTTTACTTACATTGTAATTTTTCTCTCTGCCTTTCTTTGCCAGGGTTCTATCCCAACTCTTATCAATTCTCATTCCTCTTACAACACAACATTTTCGACTCTTTTAGACATCTCATATTCCCTTAGTCATACCATATAATATCCGCAATCCCTCTTCACCTTTATAAATCTTAGTTCTACTGTGGTTGAGACTACTGATGTAGTAGAGGGGTTCTGTCTGCTGGCAAAAGTTTGGTGGTCTGGTAATACTGCTTTGTTAACCAACACCTCTAAAACAGTATACAAGACAAGGTGGACATGTGAACACCAGGAAACCAGCTGGAGGGAAGAACCCACCAACAGGTAAACCCAAGTACAACAAGAGAGACCACATGAATGGAAGAAAGGGCAACCATAGATCATCCAGATAAGAAGTTAAAAGAGACTGCAACACTGAGTCTCAGAACCACTACCACAGAAGTTCGCCCTGTGAAGACAGCTGGCAAAGCACAACATCAGGAATCGCAGAATCAAACAAAAAGAGTCACCTAAAATGGGCAGACAAAGAAACAACCGCAGCCAGGAAGAATGCAAGACTCCCCAATAAAAGAGGTAAATGAAATGGAGACAAGCAAGCTATCAGATATAGAATTCAAAAGAATGATTGTAAAGATGCTCAAGGAACTCACTCACAGCTACAAGGAACTGAGTGTGAACTACAACAGTATGAAAAGGAAAAGAACCTATATACAAGAACCAGGAGGAAATGAAGAATACAATATCTGAAATAAAGAAATACACTAGAAGGAATTATAAGCAGGCTGAATGAAGCAGAGGACCAAATTAGTGAGCTGGAAGGCAAGGTAGAAAGAAATATCCAGGTAGGACAGCTACACGAAAAACAACTAAAAAAAAATTATGCAGATAGCTTAAGCAAACTTCCAGACAACATGAAACACAATAGTATTCGCATGATAGGATTACCAGAAGAAGAAAAGGGAGAGAAACACTGATTGAAAAAAATAATAACAGAAAACCTCCCTAACCAGAAGAGAAGAGCCATGCAAAGTTCAGGAAGCACAGACAGACCCAATCAAGATGATCCCAAAGAGGACTACTACAACACACATCAAAATTAAAATGCCAAATTTTAAAGACAAAGAGAAAATCTTAAAGAGAGCAAGGGAAGAATAAGAAGTAACATTATTCCCTTGGAGAACTGAGAGGGAGCTCCAATAAAGCGAGGAGCCAATTACTCAACAGAAATACCACCAGTCAGAAGGGAATGGTAAGAAATATTCCAAGTAATGAAAAATTAAGGACTTCAATCAAGACTGCTCTACCCATCAAGGCTCTCCATTAAAATAGTAGACGAGAGAACCAAGATGGCAGAGGAGTGAGTGGAAGTCACACAGACCTCCTCCCAGGACCAACCTAGAATTACAACTAAATTGGGGAGAAATCACTTGGAACAAACAACTAAACAATAGTGAGAGAGGAGCCCTGTAACCTCGGAGACAGAAGAATCAGCTATAGAGCAATCTAACTGGTAAGGAGTGTGATACAGACCTGAGAAGGCAGGCAGAGCACCCACGGGTGGCAGCACCAGAAGGATATTGAAACAGCCAGTTGGATCCCCACAGAGAAGAGCGGGGTCTAAACCAAAAGTGGGGATCTCTAGCCCACAGCAACAGAGCCCAAAATGTACACAGAAAACAGCCAGCTGCGAAAAGTGGCAGGGTTGCTCTCTGCCAGAGAAAGGCAGCTGGAGACACAAAGAGCCTTCTATAGGGCCAACGCAAAATTTTTATTTGCAGTGGTTTACCCTGGTATCCAGAAATGTTGGGGCAGAGTGGGCTAGAGAAACCTGAGCAGAGTTTGGGGAAGGAGGCTTTGGGTAGAGAACTGAAAGAGGAGCTGGCGGGATCTTGGTGCTGACTCATCATCCATGCAGCAGTTGCTATCAGGATCAGGCAGAGACCACACCCCCTGAGTGACACCAGCATCAGAGGACCCAATAGCCCTGCCCCAAGGTGGGATTCCACCCCCCACCCCGCCCCCGTGCTGTCTAAGCTGCCTGCTGAGTGCAGAGTGGCAGCCACAGAGAGTAGATGCCTGGCTAAAGGGGATGCAGAGAGGTCTGGCAACATTTGAGGAGAGACCGGGGACAGCAGCTTTGGGGAGGGGACAGCAGCTTTGGGGAGAGAATGGAGAGAGTAGCTGGTGGAATCCCAGTGCGGACTCCACCCCCATACAGCAGCAGTGTGAGAGGACCCAATAACTCCGACCCCAGGAGGGACTCCACCCCACCCTGAGCTGTCAAAGGTGGCCTGCAGAGTGCAGAGTGAATAGATTAATAGCTGAAGGGGACAGCCACAGACAGTAGATTCCTGGAAGTCTCAAACAGATTTTTCTAAGGTCAGAAAGGGTCAACATCTGACATCATCAGAGGCAGATATAGAAAGTAAAAACAGTGGTCTCCAACTATGGAGTAGGAGGTTAACCTCCTAACACCACAAAGTTAGGAGGTTAAGACAGATCAACTTAAGAATCAGAAGCAAAGGAGATGAGTCTCACAAATAATAGGAAGACAAAGAAATACCCCTCACTCAAAGGGAAAGGAGGAATCCCCAGAAAGAGAACTAAATGAAATAGAGGCAAGTAAACTATCACATATTGAGTTCCAAACAACTGTTCTAACTTTTGCTTTCCATGACTTGGAATATTTCTTGCCTTTTCCTTCTGGCTTGCAGTGTTTCTGTTGAGAAGTCAGCTGCTAGCCATATTGGGGTTCCCTTATATGTTACTACCTGTTTCTCCCTCGCTTGCTCTAGGATTGTTTGTCTTTGATATTTGCCATTTTACTGATGATGTGTCTTAGAATGGGCCTCACTGGGTTCCTCTTGAATGCGACCCTCTGTGCTTCCTGGACCTGTGTGACTTTTTCTCTTTCAGAGTTGCCAATACTTGATATTACCAATATTTTTCAGTACATATTAATCTGATTGTGACGCTTATGTTATTTTAATTGTTCCTTTACTATTTGTTGAAACTAAACCTCTTTTAGTATATTTCTTGCCTATTTCTATTATTTAAAAAAAAGCTTTAAATGACTTTTTGGTTTTCTTTATCCATTTATTGTAAAGATTTGTACAACTTTTTTCCCTTAAAAAAATAACAAAAAAACCTATTACCCATGTTTTAGATGTGTTGCAAATACTTTTCTATTCTATTCCTTGTCCTTTAACTTTTTTAAACATATATTACTATATAGTTAAATGTTTAATATAGTCATATTGTCAATATTTATAACTTCTGGGCTTGAATATTTTACTTCAGGTCATGAAAAATATTAGTTCTATTTTCTTCTAAAACTCCTTAGATTCTACATATAGACTTTTAACTCACCTGAATATTTCTGGTATAATGTGTGAAACAGGGCTCTATATTTGTTTTATTTCAAGTAATAGAGGTCCGTACACCTTATTTGTTGAATAAGCCTTATTTTACCCATTGATTTGAAATATCAACTTAATCATATATTATATTGTTAGATATATACGTTTGTCTCAAGAATGCTCATTATATTTCATTGATCTACTTGATTATTTCTGTGCTGTCATGTTGGTTTAATTGCTGAGACTTTATAATGGTTTTAAATTTTTTAAATATTTTATAATTAACTTTGACATTTAAAAAATAAATAAAATCAATCTGCATTTAAGAAAGAGAGAGATGGAATTCCTACCTTTTGTGACAACATGGATGGAACTGGAGGTAATTAAACTAAGTGAAATAAGCTAGTTGATAAAAGACAAATACCACATGATTTCACCTATAAGTGGACTCTATTCAACAAAATAAGCAAATGAACGAAATAAACCACAGGCATGGAAACATGGAGCAGACTGAAAGTGATCAGAGGGTATGGGGAAGGAGGAGAATGATGGAAAGAAGGAGAAGGGACTAGACAAAGAACATGTATGAATGTCCCATGGACATGGACAACGGAGTGGGAATTGAGTGTGAAGCGGGGGTTGGGGATGGGATGGATGGAGGGCAGTAAAGGGGTAAAAATTGAGACAACTGTAATAGAATAAACATGACGTACAAATAAATAAATAAATAAATAAATAAAATAGTTTGAAATAAATTAGTTAATTTTAAGAAATACTACTAGTTTACCTGTTTGGGCAGTCGGAACAAGGAGTTCTTATAGAAAATGTCCTTAGCCTGGGTCCATGTACCATCAATGATGATGATTGTAGAAGGATAAATAGGAGACTCTAATATAAAGTCTTCCAAATTAGCAGCTTCAGCCCCTGGATATAATATTAATGTACCAGACTTCCGACAAACCGTTGCAAGTTCAGGATCTCTAAAATATTTTTTTAAAAGAAATCTTTATTATCTTGTAGGTTAACAAATGTTTTACTATTCTCATTAAACTTAATTCAAAAATGCAGATAAAAAATGCATATCAAAGAATTTGGGGACTGGAAATGTAATAATAAATGATATAGCCTCTGTCCACAGGAAACAAAATAAGCTTGAGGGGAAAGGAGACAAGTTAAAAAATCAATTAAAGACAATAAACAGCATCTTCTTCAAACCAGTAAAAGGCATCTACAAAATTCTCATGCCAATATCATATTTAACAATGCTCTTTGAGAGCTGGGATCAAGGTAAAGATGTCTTTCACCACTCCTAATATACATTAGATTGAGTCTCCATTATTGTAATAAGGTAAGAAAAAAAAAATAATGAAAGTCATAAAGATCTCTGAAAGAAGTAAAAATGACCCTATTTGCATATGATAATGCTACTTACACAGAAAGACCTAGAGAATCTACAAAACAATTTCTACAACTAAAAAATGAATTTAGAAAGTCACTGGAAATGGGGTTGATATGTAAAACCCAATTTTTTTTTTTACATAATAGAAGCAAAAAATTGAAAGTATTTTTAATTTCCACTTATAAAGAATACCAAAAGTAATATGTCTCATAATCATTCCCCTATGGTTATATCATATATCCTAAGAAAAGCTTAAATTATAATTTAAGCCAATTATATTAAGTCAATAATCTTAATGAGCTTTAGTTTAAAAATCCATCAGTGCATAATAATTTACTAAGTAAGCACTATATCAGGGACCATGGGAAAAAATTGAACTAGTTAATATAATGGACTCAAAATAGGATGAGTTATTTGGAAGTGTCAAACTTCTCATCCCCAAGCACATTCATGGAGGGGTTAGGTAGCCAAATAGTTTCCAGTTTTCCACCATAGACGCTCATCACTTTTGCAATAAAATAACCTAGAACCAAGTTGGCAGATTATGTGGAAACTTGTCCCACCTATCCCACCCAAGAGTTATAGAGAAACTATCATTATAAGGAGTCTCTATGTGAAAGAAGGGTCACAGTGTAAATGATGTGGCTGCTCCCCATGTGATAAGCTCTGAATCTCATTTATATTCTCAATAAAATAGCAAAATTCCCAATAGCAGCATCTGTGGGCAAGGCAGTGCAAAATCTACAACAGAAAATTCTGTTTAAGAAAAGTGTACCTAATCAACAATTTCGGAGAACAAAAGAAAATGATTAAAGTTATAACATGTTGTTATTTTCAAAACATAAAGCTAAATTATAAAAGAAACTGAAATAACACAGCAAGGAAAAAACTCAGTCAATTTCCTAGGCTTCCTGCTAGTACAAGTCTTACTTCGCATTTTCTTAAGTGAACTGAAAAAACGAATCTCCATATTTTCAAGAGAAATTAAATTTTGCATCTAAAAATATATTTAATTATGTTGACAGGATCAAAGTAATTTGTAAAGGCTTTATGAATGAACAAAAAGCAACAAAGATGATTCAAAGGTATAAAAACACTTGTAGAAAAAATTTAAATATATACATACTTGTATATATTTATGATAATGGGTTATGTAATAGAATATTAAATAAGATCCAAGAACACTATAGATCTGTCAGTGAAGATATCTCTTAATGGCTGGGGCATATAAAAATATTGGGCTTCATCAAAAGGAATATTTTAAATATGACAGAAGGTGTTTTATCCTTAAAAATATATATATGATGTGCCTATAATTAGAATACCTAATATAGTACTAGTCACTGTATCTTACAAAAGCTTTAATGGACTAGAAGTAGATATCTGTTTACTTACATAAATGTATATCATATATAACATAAAAAAAGAAACTAAACTAAAACTAATAAAGTACCCTACCATCTTGAACAAAAATGAAATAAACAGGAAATATACATGTCTTTTAGGCTCAACATATACTAGTATGAAATTCAGATACTGCCAACATTCCTTTGTTTATTCCACTTTGGTCTGTTTTGGGAAGATGTTTTTTATGTTTTGCTTTGTGTTGTATTACTTTGAGAGGAAAGGCAGAACATAAATTTTTTGACAACTTCCAATGTGGCATGTTCTAGGTCTAAAGGATAGGTTTTTAAAAATCATTTTTAAAGATCTAAGTGGAAAAAAGTATTTTAAATTACCTTTCTTCACTGAAGCGACGACCAATCTTGACTTTACACTTGTCCTGCGGGAGGCATGCTTCTAGTAAAGGAACTGTCCGCAACACTTTGCTTTCCTTTAATTAAAAAATCAATTAAAATGTAGATTTTTGTTCAGAAAAACATACTTTAAAAACTTTTATGATAAACATTTGATTCATAACATTATACAGAATTTTCACAAATCTTTCACAGACCACAGTTTCATTAAAAAAAAAATTAAAACCTATAGGTTCATCCTGACCAGTGTGGCTTACTTGGTTGGGTGTCATCCCACAAAACAAAAAGCTGTTGGTTCAATTCCAGGTCAGGGCACATGTCTGGGTTGTGGGCTTAGTCACAGTCAGGGTGCATCCAAAAGGCAACAGATTGATGTTTCTCTCTCACATCAGTGTTTCTCTCCCTTTCTCCCTCCCTTCACCTCTCTCTAAAAATAAATAAATAAAATCTGAAAAAAAAAAACAAAAACAAAAACAAAAAAAACAACAACAACTACAGTTTCTCTGATATACCAGTAGTAAATATACTACTAATGTACATTTTTATTCCACTTGGATATGTTTAGAAGTTGACTGATCAAAACAAGATAATATTAAATCATAGTTAAAATAATGGAAATGTAAATTTGTGCTTAACTAAAGTGAACCATTTATTCTGCAAAACTTTATTCTAATAGTAATTACATTTTCTACTATATATATCAACTTGAAGATAACTGCCTAGATCTTTATGCCCAGAAAACAAGGAAGTGTTCAAAAATACAGTGGGGCAAAAACACAATGGCACACAGAAGCCAATCTTAAAGAGCTCCCAATGGCCACATTGGAACAACCTGAGCAACAAAGTAAGTAGTACTGTATTTAAATTATAACCCAAGGTATAGAATAAATATAAAGTCCTGACTGATATAAATAAATAAATGAGAGAAAAGAGACAAATCTTTCTTACAAAAGATTTCCAAGGAATGGCAAATGTTACTTCCTTTAGTTTAGGAGTATCACTTACTTAGCAAATTAATACACAGAACAGTAATGTTACATATGAGTTTGCTAAAATAGTTTAAAATAAATAAATTTATAATTAAATTATTTGTTTATAACAGAAAGAAAACGTATTATATATCACATCCTCCTTCCCCCACTGGAGCTGTGCTGGGCCTGCAGGTCTATGGTAGGTCCTGGATGCAGGTCTCTTCCACAGGATGTAGTTTGTTAAAGTTGTCAAAAATAAGGCCTACTTCAAGAAGCACCAAGTAAAATTTACAAGATAATAAGAGAGGAAAACTGATTTTTATGCCTAGAAACTCTTGATAATTGGGATAAAAGTAAGTACAACACACACAAATACAGGATGATAGTTCATGTTGTAATCAGAGACATCATTTGTCAGTTTTCTTATGCCCAATATAGTAGGAGATATGATAGTTTGTGAAGATTACACTCATGAATTCCCAAAGTATGGTATGAAGAATGGCCAGACAAATAATGTTCCCACACATTGTACTGGCCTGCTGCAGGTCTGCAGGCTCCTCAATAGCTTGGGCATGGACAGGATCTATGAAGCCCAAGTGGAGGTGACTGAGATGAATACAATGTGGAAAGCACTGATGGTGTTTCCACATTGCCTGCACCTGCTATTTGGGTGTACAGCTTGCCAGAACTAGGGCTGGAAATAAAGTTTTGGGGGTCCCTGAATGGGCTATCGATGGAGACTTGTCTGTCCTTCACAGTACCAAATGATTCCCTGGTTATGATTCAGAAAACAAGAAATTCAATGCAGAAATACATTGGAAGTACACTATGAGTCAAAATATTGAAAATTCTATGCATTACTTAATGGAAGAAGATGAAAATGCTTGTAAGAAACAATTCTCTCAGTACATAAAGAACAATGTAACTTCAGACATAATGGAGGAGATGTATAAAAAAGCTCATTCTGCTATACAAGAGAATCCAGTCTATGAGAAGAAGTCTAAGAAAGAAGTTAAAAATAAGAGACAGAACCATCTCAAAATGTCTCTTGCCCAGAAGAAAGATCAGATAGCTCAGAAAAGGTAAACTTCTTGGAGCTCAGGAACAGGCTGCTGAGAGCTAATAAACCAAACCACAATTTTCTACAAAGATTTTTCAGATAAAGACAATAATAAATTAACTGACTAAGCAGCAAAAAACAAAACTAAAAAAAAAGTATTCAACCACAAACACACATATACATACACAAATATGTACCTTTTAGGGACATTTTTGTGTGTATTTCTTTTGCTCCTAGATTCCTGGAGTGTTAAAATAACATGTAAAAAATAAATTTAAAGATGCTGAGAGTAAATTCATCTACCTAATAAAAAGTTGGAAAAGAAAATAGGAGAGTAAGAATTTGCTGGGGTTAAAATAAAAAGAACATGTAGCATGCTGGAGTTTTAAGGAAGCACGAAAACAACAATTTGGAGCAGCTAATATATAAATGAAACTGGGAGAAGATAGGTGAGATGGAGCATTTGAGAATATTTTACAGTGTCTCATACTGTTTTCTTCCCTACAGACCACCACTAGAAGACTTTGACACATACTTAAATCACTCTCCAAACTTTTATCAAATTAACACATCTACATATGTCAAGTTAAATAGTGCCAAAAAATTTATAATGTTCCTTGATACACTCCCCATACCACTTTCCAAGGCAACCACTTTTAACTCTTTTAGTTATTTCTTCTGGTGGTTATCTCCATATTTCTAAATAATATGTGTGTTTTGCTATTTCTTGCTTTATAAATTTTTAATTTATCAATTATCTACAAACTATCATTTATTATCATAACAGCTAGCTCTAATGTATATAATTCAAAGTGCATTTTATATGTGTGTGTATATATGTATGTCTATATATAATTTACTGTTCACAATAAACCAGTAAAGAAGTGTATCTCTTAACATGTCCATTTTACTAATGACAAAACTAAAGAAATAGAGGTTAATTAACTTGCCCAGGGTTACAGAGTTTATAGAGTCATTAAGGACTTAAATTCAAGCAATCTGGCTCCTGCGCCCTTACTCTTAACTACTGTTCTTTTTAACTACGGCCTCTCATAATACCAATACAATAAATGAGGATTCAGCTTTCTGACATGACTTCTTATGCTCACGTCTTCTGATATTTTTAATTAAATCAATAAACAGTATTTACATCATTATGGCTCCATATACATTGTTCACAAAAGACCAATATATATACTGAGTATGTATATTTTACTCTTTGAAATGCTCCATCATATCACCTCCATATCACCCATGCCACTAAGTCTCCTTTTCCCAAAGTCACCTTCTGGAGCTTATCCAAATGGTTTTCACCTTTTAGAGGGAGTCATCAAACTGGTATATTTTTTTACTGAAAATAGTGTGCTGAGATTAGGCACAAGGCAGACCATTGTTACTGAAATAGATTAAGATTGTAAAAGTCCTTGGGTGATAAGGAAAACCATACAGATGTACTTATATATGGAGAAAATACATTTGGAGCACACAATTATGGACCAATTACCTAACCTGAGAATTAATGAAGGAAAGAAGGGAGAAGGGGAGAAAAGGGAGAGAGGAAGGGAAGGAGGAAGGATGGAATTGAAAACATTAGAGCTGCCACAAATGAATGAAAACACTTACGTTTTAAAAGCCATCTTAGGTCTGGAACTACATAATAATAAAAAGACACCATACTATGTATACTGCAAAACTGTAATAGCATTCACCATCTAAAGTTAAGCTTTACCAAACACTGTAACAGCCAGTAAGCTATCATTTTTTGTAAATTTGACCTGTATAGTGTTGTAAATTTAAATGCAACAAAATAATGCTATTGACCAAACTGTCACAATTCTGACCAAAATATGTTGTTGTTAACACTGAAAAACATGCTGCCCAGTGAATGGAATATTTAACATTTTGCAATTAAAGAGTGTTTCATAATTTGGAAAAGGAAAAAGATGGATCAATATCTTTTACATCTTTGTTAAACTCTCCAAGTGGAATAGACTTCAGATTTTTTTTTAAATTAGTCCTCTGCCCTGGCAGGTGTGGCTCAGATGGTTGGAGCACTTTCTGATAATCGAAAGATTGCAGGTTTAATTCTCAGTCAGGCACATACATAGGTTGCTGGTTCAATCCCCAGTCTGGGTGCAGGCATGTGTGACCCCCGAGTCTGGACCATACAATCCCCGGTCCAGGTATGTATAGGAAGCAACTGATCGATGGTTCTCTCTCACATGGATGCTTTTCTCTCTCCTTTCCTCTTTCCCTAAAAACAATGATAAAAAATTTCCTCAGGGAGGTTTAAAAGAAAAATTAGTCCTTCAAAAGCCTGGTTCAGTCTGATGTCCTGAGCTCCTAAATGCTAAAATAGTTTACTCTGAACCCATTTGGTACCATGCAATGACTAGTTTTTTGTTTTAATATAATTTTTGGCTGTCTATGACCTCCTTCCCTCCCCTCTTCATTACTGCAGTTAATTAAGAGTTACAAACACATATATACACATACACTTGCTAATATAGGACAGTATTAATTAAAAATTCTTTATATATAACATATATACTGTAAAATATACATATTTGTTCTATTCATTAAAAAACAAAAAATTTATTTATACATTCATTTTGTAACACTAAAATGCAGAGGGAGGAGTACGTAAAAGCTGCCCTCGCCTCCTCTCACAACCACATCAAAATTACAACTAAACTACAACACAACCATCATCAAGAACTGCCGGACATCTAGCTCAACAGAAGTCCAATTATACTAAAAAAGCCATGTTGAGACTGACAGAACTGGTCCCGTACTCATGTGTGGTGGTTAAAAATCAGCTGCAGAGGTCCCCCCACTGAGGAGTGAGGGGTCTCAGCCCCGTATCAGTCCAAGCCCCAGCTCAGGGTTCCAATGCTGGGAAGAGAAGTCCCCATAACTTCTGGCTGTGAAAACCAACAGATTGTGGCTGAGTAAGATGGAGGGCTGCTGCAGTCCCAGATGTTCCTATTAAAGGGCCCTAGTGTTACCAAACAAAAGGACCCGTGGCGGGGATGCCCAGATGCTATTAACGAAAAAATGACACCCTCCTTCCCTGGGGTCCCTCGGTTGTGGGTCCTTTCCCCGCCACCCTTGGAATTATGGCTCTCAATGGCAGAGTTTGGTGAAAAGGAAAGGAACTATTTATTAAAAAGTTGCACAGGTTTGATTAATGGCTAAATGTCACCCTTAAACCTCAAAATCCCTTCAAAACAATCACCAGCACACACAGCACCCTGCCTTCCCTCCCTTTGCCCAGTCAGGCCAGTCAGGCCAGTCAGGTCAGTCACGCCAGTCAGGGTACCGTCCTTCAGAAGAAAAAGAACAGCAGTCCGGGGTTCGGCTAGGCAGGCCTCTCTCGGGTCTCAGCACCATCCACTGCATCGCCGTGATCTCCAGCTCTTAATCCATAACCATGTGGCACCTTCTCATGGCCCACTAGCAAGAGTCCTTTCTCCCCTCTTTCTTCCCACATGGTCTTCACACTGTTCCCCAGAGTCTGTGTCCCTTTGTCGCTCCTCCAGGCCCCTGTCTCTCCTCTTTCTCTCTCCCAGTTACATTCTGTATTAAGTCTTTGAAACCTTCGGATTAGCTTTGGTGATATGCAAAATAACCCTCTTTGTGTATGAGGAATGAAGCTATCCTGTTATTGACATGCAAAATGACTCTCAATGGCCCTGCTCAAGGCTCCCACCCCCATGGCAGCCTGCCCTGAGGTGGGGAGAATATATTTTTCTTGGACACTCCAATCTCTGGACCCCATTACAAATACCCTTTGGTGGGAAGGCCCTGGCTGTGCCCCATTACACCGCCAGGCAGGCTGCCACGGGGGACAAGAGACATGGAACAGGGCCATTGAGAGTTACTTTGCATGTCAATAACAGAATAGCTTCATTCCTTATATGCAAAGATGGTTATTTTGCACATCATTAAGGCTAATCAGGAAGGTTTGCATAAGTTTTACCCAGGATGTAATTGGGCAAGCAGCTCCCCTGGTTGCAGTGCCCGCCAAAGGAGTCAGAGATGGGGTTTCCGGGGAGGATTTGTGCATGGTTTTGGACCCAGGCACAGTAGCCATGCTAGAGGCTTTTGACCATACAGCTTAGGAAGCAGGAAACAAAATGTAGTAGCCATGCAAGGCAGCTCCCCTGGTTACGGTTACAGTACACGGGCAAGAGAACTCGAAGACGGTTCGCCCCATACCATGGGAGAACAATGCAAAGACCATGGGGAAAGGAAAGGGGAGAAAGGACTCTTGCTAGTGGTCTATGAGAAGGTGCCATGTAGGTTTGGATTAAGAACTGGAAATTGCAGCAACACAGCTGATGGTGCTGAGAACCACGAGAGGCCTGCCTAGCCAAGCTCTGGACTTGTTTTCTTCTGAAGGATGATTTGCTGGTATGTAATTCTTTACATGCATCAGCAAGAAGAACCAGGTCTCTCCCATCAAGAGCACCATTCACTATCACCACACCACAAATGACATGCTCAAAAGGTATACTCAACAGGCACCAGAGCCTGGCTAAAGTAAATCCTGCTCCATAGGGTCAGCCCCTACAGAAAAACTCTTCCACTGTAGTCATGGCCAGTCCTCACAACCAATCAGCCTGAAGATCAATCTCTCCCATTAGCATGGCAACAGCAATTAAGTCTCAATACAAAACCAGTGTACACACAACACACAAAAGGGGCAAACCTAGAGCACCCAGCTCAGGCAAGCAGGAAAACTGTGCCACTGGGCCCCAAGGAGCACCTACTACATAACACCACTCTACCAAGATTGAGAGATGTAGCAGCTCTAGATAATACCTAGAAAGAAACACAGGGAGGCTGCCAAAATGAGAGACATGTCCTAAGTGAAAGAACAAAACAAAACTCTAGAAAAAAGAACTAAAGAAAATGGAGACAAGGAATCTACCAGATACAGAGTTTTAAAAACTAGTCATAAGAATGCTCAATCATCTCAGTGAGAACTTCAACAAAAAGACAGGAAACATAAGAATGGAAATAGAACCCACCTCATGGTCTGATTATGAAAACTGAAAAGGTGTATGGTGTACTCTCAAACTATAAATGAATGTTATATTAAATGCAAAATATAGAAAAGCGAGACAGGCAACAAAATTTGGATCATAATAGTTCAGAGGGTAGAAATGATCCAGAGTGTTTTTTTTTTTTTAAAGACCCGTAAGCCCCAACTGCTTCCCATTTACCTACCTTTCACTTTGGAGAAAAAACTCAGCCTGGACTTCCATCCATGGTTACAGCCTTGCCCCATCGCCAATGGTCCATCATTCAGCAATCTAAATGATGACACTGAGACTTCCTAGGAATGAGCCTTACCAGTATCATCGGACCTCGTTATCCAACTAACAGGTTGGTCATAAAATGCATCCTTTTGGGTTAACTTATGACCAAAAAAGGGTACATGTAGACAAAATGTAGTCACATACTAAACCTGACAAGCTCAGGGGAGGTTTATGTGGCAGACTTACAAATCAGAGATCTAAAGAAACCACACAAAGTGGTCTAAAATCAAAACTTTTTAACTAAAATCAGTTCATAGTGGGTAGTCATGTCCTAAGCTAGAATATTCCCTGATATCATGTTAATTGTGGACTGTTAACTATCCTGTACCCACTTACATAAGGAAGTATGTGCCTATCATTTCACTTTTTATCCGATCCCAGAGGTTTCCCTGCTTTGCTTTTTCCACCTCCCTAATCTATCACCAAGGGATTTCATGTAACCCCTTTATGCCTCCTCCTTTGATAATAATGTATAAAAAAAGGTGCAAAACTGCCACTTTCCAGAGCATTTTCTGTCGAGGTTTTGATTCCCAGCAATTGTCATCAGTTTGCCTCAAATAAATTCATAAAAATTCTGTTTAACAAAAACCAATCAGAAATGAAGAATACAATAACTGAAATAGAGAATTACAGGAAATCAATAGTAGGTAGAGGAAACAAATAATCAAATCAGCAATTTGGAAATAAGAAAGCAGAAAACACCTAATCAGAAGATTTTTTTTTTAAATAAAAGGATCCAAAAACAATGAGGACAGTTTAAGTGGGCTCTGGGACAACATCAGGAATACAAACATTCACATGATAAAGGTAACCAGGAGAAGAGAAAGAGCAAAAAACTGAAAAAATATTTAGAGAGTCACTGATGGAAAACTTTCCTAACCTGGTGAAGGAAATAGACATACAAGTTCAGGAAGCACAAAGAATCCCAAACAAGATGATTCCAAAGAGGTCCACACCAAGACACATCATAATTAAAATGCCAAAGGTTAAAACAGAAAGAGAGAAGCAGATAGTTACTTATAAAGGAGCTCCCATAAGACTGTCAAATGATTTCTCAACAGAAACTTTGCAAGATAGAAGGGACTGGCATGAAATATTCAAAGTGATAAAAAGCACAGACTTACAACCAAGACTACTCTACCCAGCAAAGCTATCATTTAGAATCAAAGGACAGATAAAGAGCTTCCCAGGCAAGAAAAAGCTAAAAGGAGTTCATCACCACCAAACCAGTATTATAAGAAATGTTAAAGAGACATCCTTGAGAAGGAAAAAAAGATTTAAAGTATTAATAATAAAATGGCAATAAGTATATATTTATCAACAATTACTTTAAATGTAAATCAATTCTCTATTCAAAAGACATAAGGTAGCTGAATTTATAAGAAAACAAGTCTTTATACGTGGTGCCTTCAAGAAACTCACTTCAAATCAAAAGACACGCCCAGACTGAAAGTGAAGTGATGATAAAAAGATATTTCATGAAAATGGAAACAAACAAACAATTCTGGGATAGCACTACTTGTACCAGACAAAACAGACTTTTAAACAAAGGCTATATAATAAGATACAAAGAAGGACCCAGCAATTCCACTTCTAGGTATTCATCCAAAAAAACCAAAAACAATACATTGAAAAGACATATACAATCATATGTTCATTGCAACGTTATTTATAATAGCCAAGATATGGAAGCAATGTAAGTGTCCATCAGTATATAAATGGATATAGAAGAAGTGGTCACACATACGTAATGAATGGAACATGACTCAGCCATAAAAAACAAATGACACCTTGCCATCTCCAACAACATGGATGGGCCTTGAGGGTATTGTACTGAGTGAAATAAGTCAGACAGAAAAAAACAAACACCATATGATTTCACTTATATGCGGAGCCTAAAAACCAAAATACACAAACAAACGAAACAAAAACAAACTCATAGACAGAGAGGACATTTTGATGGTTGCCAGATAGAGGGAGATTGAGGAGACAGGTGAAAAAGGGAAAGGGATTAAGAAGTACAAATTGGCAGTTACAAAATACTCATGGGGATGTTATGTACATAATAGGGAATATGGCCAATAATATTGTAATAATTACGGCATCAGACAGGCACTAGATATATCAAGGTGATCATTTCATTAAGTTAAATAAATGTCTAATCACTATATTATACACATGAAACTAATATAATATTGTATGTTAACTCTAATTGAAAATAAAAATTATTAAGAAATAAAAACAGACTTCCAGTCAGGGTGGCAGCATAGGTAAACACAGCTCGCCTCCTTGTACAACCACATCAAAATTACAATTAAATTATAGAAAAACCATCACTTAAAACCATCAGAAATAGAGTTGAATGCGAGTGTGACAATTACAGAATTAAAGAAACCACATCCATCCAGACTGATAGGAGATACAGAACGAGCTGGTCTCATATCCATGTGTGGTGGATAAAAATCCAGGAGGGAGATCTTGAGAGCAAGGGGTCCCAGCCCCATACTAGGCTGCCCAGCTCAGGGTTCCAGTGACAGGAAAATAAGTCCCCATAATTTCTGGCTGCAAATACCAGTGGGGACTCAATTCGTGGAAGAAACTGTTTGAGTGACAAGCAGTTCCTCTTAAAGAAGCCACGCACACACTTACCTTCTCAGACTTACTCCCTCTGAGCTCCAGCACCTGGGTAGCAGCTTGAAAGGGACCAGTGGCATACAGAGAGGAAGTGAAGTATCTGGCATCAAGACAACATTTTCAGTCTGGGAGAGTGGCGGGACAGCTCTCTCCCAGACTGAAAGACCACTGTCCCTTTTCTGAATCATCCCCCACAGAGCCACAAAGCTAGCAGGTGGGTGCCATATCTGAGACTCCATCACCTTGGTGACACTCTTTGCCCTGTCCTGGAGATCCCCTGAGACTCCCTCCCACCAAACCTATAGACCCACCCAAGCTGTAAACAGAAACTTTTACATATGAATGGCTGCTCTGGGCTCATGATTCACCACTTCCTGAATCTTCTCAAACCAACCAACCTCAGTGAGCCTCCAATACCTCTTGCGAAGTGGCCCAGGTGCTGCACTGGCAGCAGCCAGCCTAGATTGACAGTTTGGCTAAGGCCTGGAAATCTACAAGCCCAGCACAAGTAGCAACCATCTCAGATTGCTTTATAGCTCAGGCAGAGTACGTCATGCAAAACACGGTTGGGGACTGACCTTGGTGTGCACCACCTGGGAAATCCCAGCACCTGCGCACCCAGTGGACAGCTAAGGACCACACTGGGGCACCACCACCTTGCCACTGCACTGCTGGTCCTCCACGGAGGACAGAGGTTGGTGGTCAGTGGTCACAGCCACTTCTTGCTACTGACTGGCCTGGGTAAATCTCTCCCACTGATCTGCCAACAGCAACCAGGGCACAACTACAAGGCACAACCACAATTCTCAGACCACACAGAGGGCACACCTCATGTACTCAACTTGGGTGATAAGGGAAGCTGTGCCACTGGACCACCCTACAGGACACCGACTACACTAGGCCCCACTACCAAGACACAGAGTCAAAACAAGCTCTATCTAATACATAGAAACAAATACAGTGAGGCTGCCAAAATGAAGAGACAAAGAAACATGGCTCAAATGAAAGGACAGATCACAACTCCAAAAAAAGAACTAAACAAAATGAAGAGAAGAAATTTTTTCTCAAATAAAAAGCATTTATCATCAATTTACTTCCAGAAATGCTAAAGCACTGGAAGGAATGAGTATGTTCATCTGTGTGTTTCCTCCTGTGCACTAATATTTTATTTCAACTTGTATATTTTACAAAATCTTACTCACCTCTGCCGGATGCTGAATTATGTATAAGTAGGTAGAGATGTTCAGAGGATGCACTGGTAGAAATGGACACAAACACACTCTCTGAGGCCGGCTAAAGGGCAAAAAGAAAAAAAAACAAAACAGGAGAATCAAGATGGCGGAGGAGTGAGTGAAAGTCACACTGACCTCCTCCCAGGACCAACCTGGAATTACAACTAGAATGGGGAGAAATCAACTGGAAAAAAACAACTGAACAGTAGTGAGACAGGAACCTTGTAACCTCAGAGACAGAAGAATCACCTTTAGCACAATCTAACTGGTAAGGAGTGTGGTACAGAATTGAAAGGCGTACAGGGCAACCTTGGGCAGCAGCACCAGAAGGAAATTGAAATGGCCAGTTAGATCCTCCTGAGAAGAGCGGGGTCTAAACCAAAGGTGGGGATCTCTATCCCACAGCAAAAGAGCTCAAAAGGTACACAGAAAACAGCCAGCTGCAAGGGGAAGCAGGGTTGCTCTCTGCCAGAGACAGGCAGCTGGAGATGCAAAGAACAGTTTAAAGGGCCAATGCATAAAGTTTCAATTTCAGCCACTTACAATGGTCTCCAGCAAAGGCGAGGACAGAGTGGGTTAGAGACGCCTGAGTAGAGACTGGGAAAGAGGCTTTGGGGAGAGAACAGAGAGAGTATCCGGTGGGATCTCAGTGCTGACTCATCCCCCATGTGGCAGCAGCCATCTTGCTCTGTCAGAGACCACTCACCTTGAGTGGCACCAGCATCAAAGGACCCAATAGCCCTGCCCCAGGTGGGATTCTACCCCACCCTGTGCTGTCTAAGCTGCCTGCTGAGGGCAGAGTGGCAGCAACAGACAGTAGATGCCTGGCTAAATGGGGCGCAGAGACATCTGGTGACAATTGAAGAAAGACTGGGGACAGAGGCTTTGGGGAGAGAAGGGAGAGAGTAGCTGGCGGAATCCCAATGCAGACTCTTCCCCCATACAGCAGCAGCATTAGTGAACCCAATAACCCTGCCCCCAGGAGGGACTCCACCCCACCCTGAGCTGTCTAAGACAGCCTGCTGAGTGCAGAGTGAATAGATTAACAGCTGAAGGAGACAGCCATAAACAGTAGATTACTGGAAGTCTCAAACAGACTAAGGTCAGACAGGGTCAACATCTGACATCATCAGAGGCAGATTCAGACAGAAAAAACAGCGGTCTCCTATCCTAGAAGTTCACACCACAAAGTCAGGAGATCAAGACACATCAACTTAAGGGGAGAGAAGATGGCAGAGGAGTGAATGGGAGTCACGCTGACCTCCTCCCAAAACCAAACTGGAATTGCAACTAAATAAGGGAGTTATCACCTGGAAAGCAGTGGACCGATAGTGGGAGAGAAGCCTTGGTGTCGCGGACAGTGGATTCTACTCTCACACATTCCAACGGGTGAGAAGTGCGATGGAGGCTCGAGAGGGTGGGCTGGGTGCCCATGGGCACTGGCACCAGAGGGACATTGAAACGGCCAGTTAGCTTCCCCCGAGAAGAACGGGGTCTGAATCATAAACAGGAACCCCTAAACTACAGCAGCTAAAGCCAAGAAATGACAGACAAAACACAACCCCGAAAACCTTAGGAGCGCTCTCTGCCAGAGACAGGTGGCTGGGGATGCAAAGAGACCTTTAAAGGGAAAACGCAAATGTTGCAGTGGCAGCCACCCTCCTTGATTTCTGGGTAGAGGCGGCAGCAGGGTGGGCTGGTGCCTGGGAAAAGACTGGTGAGGGAAACTTTGTGGAGAGAACTGATACAGCGGCCAGTGGAGCCCGGGTAATAACGCACCTCCCACTCTGCAGCTACCATCTCGCTCAGGCAAAAGGGAATCAATTAACCTGCCTTTTGTGCGCTCCGCACACAGCTTGTGAGCTGCGGGGCTGAGTGCAGACTGGTAGGGAGAGCCTTGAAGAGAGACTGGAGACGGAGGCTTTGGGGAAAGAATGGGAGGAGGAACCGGGGAGTCTCGACTCCCTCCCTGTTCTGTGGTCTCCATTGTGGGCTGGAAAGGCGCGACCCAAAGAGGCAGAAGCAGGGCGCGCATGAACCAGACTGCCTGCGATTGAAACGCAGTCTGCACAGGGGGTGGATCCTTGGCTGAAGGGGTCAGGGAACTGCCCGGAGGCCCCTGAGGAGAGTCTGGAAACGGAGGCATTGGGGAAAGAATGGGAGGAGGAACCAGGAAGCCCCGAAACCCTCCCCCTTTCCGTAGTCTCCATTGTGAGCTGGAAAGGCGCACCCCCAAAGAGGCAGAAGAGGGGCGCGCAGGAACCAGACTGCCTGCGATTGAAACGCAGTCCACACAGGTGGTGGATCCTTGGCCGAATGGGTCACAGAAGTGCCCAGAGATCCCTGAGGAGATATTAGAAACTGAGGCGTTGGGGAAAGAACGGAAGGAGGAGCTGGGGAGTCCCGACTCCTTCTCCTTGCCGTAGTCTCCATTGCGCGGGAAGAGGCCACACCCCCAAAGAGCCAAAAGCCGAAAAGCACAATAGACACCCCCAAAACACTCAGTGCAGGCGCGCACACTTGCGCCGAGTGACCGGGGAGGGTTGGCGAGCGTGTATGTAACCCGCGCAGGCTGGCGAATGCTTGCACCGGCCAGCAAGGCCTCCCACAGATTAGCACCAATACGGCCTGCGAGGGAGTGCACAGAGGGGCAAGGGCAGGCGTAAATTGACCCGCCCGGCCCGTGATTGCGGAACGGCCCACAAAATTAGTAGAGCTGCCCAGAGTCCCTGGAGGAGAGACCACAGACAGGATTAACCGGAGAGTCCTGGAGCTGACTTCCTCCCATTTCTGGTCCCCATTTGGCGAGGGCAAGCAACGCAATCAAAGAGCCAAAAGCGGAGAAAATACACAAGAGAAGACCCTAAACTGACGGGTGCCACAGAGCTCGCCGGCCAGGGGGCCAGAGGAGTACGCGAGGTCGCGAATAAACCCGCTGGTCTGGGGCAAGCACATGCGAGCCCAGGCAGACGAGGGATCCTGCCGCGCTGGAAGTGCGCTCAAGGAGCCTGCATGAGAGTGCAGAGAGATCCCAAAAAATAGCCAGCCTTGACCGAAGGAGTCACAGAGCTGCTCCAAGCAGGAGTCAGACACAGACATTAGACTCCTGGAAGGCTGAAACAAACAACCCAAGATCCTATAGGGTCAAGAACTGACATCATCAGAGGCAGGCCCACAAAGCAAAGTAAAGGACAAAATTACTTAACAGACTCTCACAAAAATGGGAAGAAAAAGAAGTTCCCCCCAAATGAGAGGAAAAGGGGACTCCTCACAGAGAGAGCTAAATGAAATAGAGGCAAGGGAACTATCAGATACTGAATTCAAAACAATGGTTCTAAGGAAGCTCAATGAGCTCAGCCAGCTCAAAGCTAACTATGAGAAACTGCAGAGAAACTATCAGGATCTTACAGCAAACTATATCAGCCTGGAAAAGGACATAGAAACTATCAAGAAGACACAAGAGGATATGAAGAATACCATTTCTGAATTGAAGAAGACAGTAGAAGAAATCCAAAGCAGGCTGGATGAAGCTGAGGATTGAATCAGTGAGATAGAGGACAAGGTAGAAAGAAGCTCCCAGAAAGAACAAGAAATGGAAAAACGGCTCAAAAAGAATGAAGAGGCATTTAGGGAAATGCAGGACAACCTGAAACGCAATAATATCCGTATAATAAGGATCCCAGAAGGAGAAGAGGAGGAGCAAGGGATAGAGAACCTCCTCGAAAAAGTAATGATGGAAAATTTCACTAATTTGAGGAGAGAAAGGCTTTCATGGATCCAGGAGGCACAGAGGACCCCACTCAAGAGGGACTCAAGGAGGTCCACTCCAAGACACATCATCATTAAATTGGCAAATGTCAAAGACAAAGAGAATCCTCCAGGCAGCAAGGGAGAAGGAGAAAGTAACATACAAGGGGGCCCCGATACGCCTAGGAGCTGACTTCTCAACAGAAACACTACAAGCCAGAAGGGAATGGCAACAAATATTCCAAGCCATGAAAAGCAAGGGCCTACAGCCAAGGCTGCTCTACCCAGCTAGGCTCTCCATTAAAATAGAAGGGGAAATACGGAGTTTTCCAGACAAGAGAAGACTAAAAGAATACATCTCTACCAAATCAGCACTCCAAGATATGGTAAGGGGCCTCTTTAAGCAGATGAAGGAAAAGAATGAGAGAGAGAGGAACACAGGTACAAAGAAAAAAGATGAGTAAGTTTTTATCAGTAATATCTCTCAATGTGAATGGACTAAATGCCCCAATCAAAAGACACAGGGTAGCTGAAAGGATAAGAAAACGTGACCCACACATATGCTGCCTACAAGAGACCCACCTCAGAGCAAGAGACCTACACAGATTGAAAGTAAAAGGATGAAAAAAAATATTCCAAGCAAATGGGCATGAGAAAAAGGCCGGGGTTGCCATACTTGTATCAGACAAAGTAGATTTCAAAACAAAGGCCATAAAAAGAGACCCAAAAGGGCACGTTATAATACTTAAAGGAAGAATCTATCAAGAAGACATCAACATTGTAAACTTATATGCTCCCAATACAGGAGCCCCCAAGTTTATAAGGAAATTGTGAGATGACTTCAAAAAAGATATAGACAGCAACACACTGATAGTACGGGATTTCAACACCCCACTGTCAAAAATGGACAGATCTTCCAAACAAAACATTAATAAACATATTGCGGCGCTGAATGACACACTGAATCAAAGAGACTTAACTGACATATATAGAACCTTACATCCCAAAGAAGAAAAATACACATTCTTTTCAAATGCTCATGGCAATTTTTCAAAGATAGACCACATGATAAGAGACAAAGCAAGCCTCAGCAAATTCAGGAAAATTGAAATAATACCAAACTTTTTCTAGGACCACAAGGCCTTGAAACTCGAAATCAACCTCAAAGAGAAACTTCAAAAACTTGCAAACTCATGGAGACTGAACAGTACACTATTAAACAATGAATGGGTCAATAATGAGATAAGAGAAGATATCAAAACATTTCTGGAAAGACATGAAAATGAACAGACAACAGTCCAAAACCTATGGGACACGGCAAAGGTGGTCCTGAGAGGGAAGTTCATAGCAATACAGGCTTACCTAAAAAAGATAGAAACATTTCAAATAAAAGACCTAACACTACAACTTCAAGAACTGGAGAAACAACAACAAATAAATCCCAGAGCAAGTAGAAGGAAGGAAATAGTCCAGATTAGAGTATAACTGAATGACATAGAGACAGAAGGACAATTCAAAGGATCAACCAATCCAGAAGCTGGTTCTTTGAAAAGATAAATAAAATTGATAAGCCTTTAAGGATATTCATGAAGAAAAAAAGGGAGAGGACCCAAATTAATAATATCAGAAATGAAAGAGGAGAAATAACAACTGATACCACAGAAATACAAATGATCATCAGAAACTATTATGAACAATTCTATGCCAAGAAATTTGAAAATCTAGATGAAATGGACAAATTTTTAGGAAAGTATAATCTTCCAACACTGAAGGAGGAAGAAACAGAAAGCTTGAACAGACCAATAACAGCTGGGGAAATTGAAGCAGTCATCACAAAACTCCCAGCACACAAAAGCCCAGGGCCGGACAGTTTCACAGGAGAATTTTACAAAACATTTAAGGAAGAGCTAACCCCTGTCCTTCTCAGACTATTCCAAAAAATCCAAGAGGAGGGAAGACTCCCAGACTCTTTCTCTGAGGCCAGCATCAACCTGATGCCAAAACCAGATAAAGACCCTACAAAGAAAGAAAACTACAGGCCAATTTCGCTGATGAACACAGATGCTAAAATCCTCAACAAAATATTGGCAAACCGCATCCAGCAATACATTCAAAAGATTATCCACCACGATCAAGTGGGAGTCATCCCAGGCATGCAGGGATGGTTCAATATACGCAAATCATTAGACGTGATACATCACATAAATAAAAGCAAAGACAAAAACCACATGATCATCTCGACAGATGCAGAAAGAGCATTTGATAAGGTACAGCACCCATTTTTTATCAAAACACTCAGCAAAATGGGAATAAATGGGGCATTTCTCAACGTAATAAAGGCCATATATGAAAAACCTACAGCCAACATCATACTCAACGGGCAAAAACTGAAAGCTTTCCCACTAAGATCAGGAACACGACAAGGATGTCTGCTCTCACCGCTTCTTTTCAACATCGTATTGGAAGTCCTAGCCACAGTGGTCAGACAAGAGAAAGAAATAAAAGGCATCCAAATAGGAAAGGAGGAAGTAAAGGTATCATTGTTTGCAGATGACATGATAGTGTACATAGAGAACCCTGTAGCTCTACCAAAAAACTCCTCAACCTAATTAGTGAATTTGGCAAAACAGCAGCATACAAAGTCAACATTCAGAAATCAAAGGCATTTTTGTACACCAGCAATGCAATAGAAGAAGAAGAATCAGAGAAAAAATACCATTTAATATACCAAAAAGAAAAATAAAGTACCAAGGCATAAATTTAACCAAAGACGTAAAAGACCTGTATGCAGAAAACTATATAACATTGAAAAAAGAAATTAAGGAAGACACAAATAAATGGAAGCATATACTGTGCTCATGGATTGGAAGAATTAATATCATCAAAATGTCCATACTACCCAATGCAATTCATAGACTCAACACAATCCCTATTAAGATACCAATGACGTATTTCACAGAAATAGATCAGACATTTCAAAATTTATATGGAACCATAAACGACCCCGAATAGCTGCAGCAATTTTGAGAAAGAAACACAAAGTAGGAGGGATCACAATACTGGACATCAAACTCTACTACAAAGCCACTATACTCAAAACAATCTGGTACTGGCACAAGAACAGACCCATAGACCAGTGGAACAGAATAGAAAGACCAGAAATAAGCCAAGGTCTCTACGGACATCTAATATTTGACAAAGGGGGCAGAAGCATAAAATGGAGAAATAATAGCCTCTTCAACAAATAGTGTTGGGAGAGCTGGACGGCTACATGCAAAAAATTGAAATTGGATCATCAGCTGACACCATACACAAAAATAAACTCAAGATGGATAAAAGACTTAAATATAAGTCCAAACACCATAAAAGTCCTAAAGGAGAACATTGGCAGGAAACTCTCAGATATCCCATGCAGCAATTTTTTCACTGATATGTCCCCTAAAGCAAGGGACATAAAGGAAAGAATAAACAAGTGGGACCTCATCAAAATAAGAAGCTTCTGCACGGCTAAAGAAAACATCAGCAAAATGAAAAGGGAGCCAACCCTATGGGAAAATATATTCGCTAATGATACATCAGATAGAGGTTTGATCTCCAAGATATATAAAGAACTCACTCGACTCCACTCCAAGAAGACAATCGATCCCATCAAAAAATGGGTAAAGGACCTGGACAGATGCTTTTCCAAGGAGGAGATACAGAGGGCCCAGGGGCATTTGAAAGGATGCTCAGCATCACTAGCCATCAGAGAAATGCAGATAAAAACCATCATGAGGTACCACCTCACACCGGTCAGAATGGTCATCATAAACAGATCCACAAACAACAGGTGCTTGCGAGGCTGTGGAGAAAAGGGAACCCTAGTCCACTGTTGGTGGGAATGCAGACTGGTGCAGCCACTGTGGAAGGCGGTGTGGAGTTTCCTCAAAAAGCTGTAAATGGAACTGCCTTTTGATCCAGGGATTCCCCTGCTGGAAGTATACCCTAAGAACACCAAAACGCCAATACAAAAGAACCTATGCACCCCAATGTTCATAGCAGCACAATTGACAATAGCCAAGTGTTGGAAGCAACCTAAGTGTCCATCAGTAGATGATTGGATCAAAAAATTATGGTACATATACACAATGGAATACTACGCAGCAGAAAGGAAAAAAGTACTAAACTTCGCGACAGCATGGATGGAACTGGAGAGCATTATGCTAAGCAAAATAAGCCAGGGGGCGAAAGACAAATACCATATGATCTCACCTATAAGTGGAACCTAACCAACAATACAAAGATGCAAGGAAAATATGACCAGCAACACTGAAAGGAAAAGAAATCAACAGAGACAAGAGGGAGGGAGGGAGGGGCGGGCAGGGAAAGGGAAGGGAAGGGGAAAGTCAAGGAACATATAGCAAAAACTCATGGTCAATACCAAAGGGGAAGAGCTGAGGGAGGGAAGGAGGGAGGGGGCAAGGGAAAGTGGTAGGGGGGAGGCAGAGACAAATGTATTTAAAAATGAATAAATAAAGGGGAAAAAAAAGGACAGATCAACTTAAGAAAAAGAAGCAAAAGAGAAGAGTCTCACAAATAATGGGAAGACAAAGAAATACGCCCCACTCAAAGTGAAAGGAGCAATCACCAGAAAGAGAACTAAATGAAATAGAGGCAAGTAAACTATCACATATTGAGTTACAAACTACGGTTCTAAGGAAGCTCAATGAGCTCAGTGAGCTCAGAGAGAATTACCAAAAACTGCAGGGAAACTATGAGGAACGTACTGCAAACTATATCAGAATGAAAAAGGACATAGAAACTATCCATAAGAGACAAGAGGAAATGAAGAATACAATTTCTGAATTAAGAACGCAGTACAAGGAATCAAAAGCAGGCTCAATGAAGCCAAGGACAGAATCAGCGAGCTGGAGGATAAGGTAGAAAAAAGCTCCCAGAAAGAGCAAGAAAATGAAAAAAGACTGAAAAAGAATGAAGAGAGGTATTGAGGGAAATGCAGGACAACATGAAACGTAATAATATCCCTATAATAGGGATACCAGAATGAGAAGAGGATGAGGAAGGGATAGAGAATCTGTTTGAAAAATTCATGATAGAAAACTTCCCTAATTGAAGGAGAGAAAAAGTCACACATCCAGGAAGCACAGAGGGTCTCATTCAAGAGGAACCCAATGAGGCCCACTCCAAGACATATCATCAGTAAAATGGCAAATATCAAAGACAGAGAATCCTAAAGCAAGCAAGGGAGAAACAGGTAGTAATATATAAGGGAGCCCCAATAAGGCTATCCGCTGACTTCTCAACAGAAACCCTGCAAGCCAGAAGGAAATGGCAAGAAATATTCCAAGTCATGAAAAGCAAAGGTCTGCAACCAAGACTGCTCTACCCAGCAAGGTTCTCAATTACAATGGAAGGCAAAATAAGGAGTTTCTAGACAAAAGACGGTAAAAGAATACACCTCCACCAAATGAGCACAGCAAAATATGCTAAAGGGACTGCTTTAAGATGAAGAAAAAGTTTCTATCAATACCCAGTTCCTTTCAGAGTTCCTAATACTTGATATTACCAATATTTTTAATACTCATTAATCTGATTGTGACAATGATGTTATTTTAATTGTTACTTTACTATTTGTTGACACTAAACCTCTTTTAGTATATTTCTTGCCTATTTCTATTATTTAAAAAAAAGCTTTAAATGACTTCTTGTTATTCTTTATCCATTTATTGATTAAAGGTTGTAGAACTTTTTTCCCTAAAAAGGAAAAAAACCCTATTAACCATGTTTTTAGATGTGCTGCAAATACTTTTCTATTCTATTCCTTGTCCTTTAACCTTTTTTATATGTATATTACTATATACTTAAATGTTTAATATAGTCATATTGTCAATATTTACTTTATAACTTCTGGGATTGAATATTTTACTTCAGGTCATGAAAAATATTAGTTCTATTTTCTTCTAAAACTCCTTATATTCTACATATTGACTTTTAACTCACCTGAATATTTCTTGTATAATGTGTGAAACAGGGCTCTATATTTGTTTTATTTCAAGTAGTAGTGGTCCATGCACCTTATTTGTTGAATAAGCCTTATTTTACCCATTGATTTGAAATATCAACTTAATCATATATTATATTGTTAGATATATATGTTTGTCTTGAGAATGCTCATTATATTTCATTGATCTACTTGATTATTTCTGTGCTGATGTCATGTTGGTTTAATTGCTGAGACTTTATAATGGTTTTAAATTTTTAATATTTTATAATTAACTTTGACATCTAAAAAAATTAATAAAATCAATCTGCATTTAAGAAAGAAAGAAGAGAGAGAGATGGAACTCCTACCTTTTGTGACAATATGGATGGAACTGGAGAATATTAAGCTAAGTGAAATAAGCCAGTTGAAGAAGGACAAATACCATATAATCTCACCTATAAGGGGCCTCTATTCAACAAAATAAACTAACGAACAGAATAAACCACAGGCACGGAAACATGGAGCAGACTGAAAGTGACCAGAGGGGATGGAGAAAGAGAACAATGGTGGAAAGAAGGGAAAGGGACTAGACAAAGAACATGTACAAATGACCCATGGACGTGGACAGCAGAGTGGGAACTAACTGTGAGAGCCGGGGGTAGGGGTGGGATAGGTGGAGGAGCGCAAAGGGGTAAAAATTGAGACAACTGTAATAGAATAAACATGATTTATAAATTTTTAAAAAGTCAATTAAAGTAATAAATAAATAAAGAGAAGGGAAAATAAAGAAAAAATAAAAAACAAAATACACAAACAGCAAAACAGAAAAGGAAAGAAAAAATAACAACTGTAAATGTTTAGAATACAATGCTATGACAATTACCTAAAACTTGAACATAATCCAACCTCATTTTATAAAGAGATTTGCTGAAGGCATTCTTTTAAAATGAAATGCCAAAAATGAATTTAATCACTCAGAATTTAGATACAAGACTTTGAAAAAAGCTTCAAGTAAATTTTTTACCATCTATATATATATCAAAGTACCTCAAAAAATCTTGTCTTAGTTATTTGTAGTAAAAGAATGCTCATAAGTCACCACCAGTCTTTTTATTCATGAAGCAACACTTCTGCTAACTTGTATTCTAAATCAAGAACGGATCTCATGTTAAAGAGAAACCCAGCAACTTTTCTAAATCATCTGAAGTTAGAAGGAACAATATGATGATAAAATATCAGAACAGAATTTTTACCACCTACAAGAGTGTTCTAATTAAATTTAGCCATCAGCCAACATGGAGAGCTTACTAATTGTGAGAAGAAACCCAAACAGCAGCCCCCAAATTATATTTGGCAAGACTTATATCCACAGAGTGTAATCTATTTTCACTTGTGCCATTGTTTAATGCTTTACTACTGTTTCAGTGACATTTACAGTCATTACAAAATTCAGATGGAATAAAAGGGTATACTTCTCCTGTGAGTCCTCCAGCCTATGGTATTCTTGTCTCTTGGGGCAATCAATGACTAGTTTCTTGTGTGTCCTTCCCAAAACTATAGGAACATACATGTATATTTTACCATTAAATCCTACATTTGATATGTGCAATTAGAATATGAAATTCATCATGCAGCCAGACACAGTATATCACGGAAGTAAATTTTCACAACAGATCACTATTACAGAGATGTTATATGACATTACAATAGTATACAAGTGAATATTACATAAAAGGGAATTCCCAACAGTATACTAACTACTACAAAACTGATCACTATCTACTCCTTCTGTAGCTTTGCTTATGCAAAGTTATAGCCTGAGGTAAGATATACCTATATTAGTAAGTGTTTGTAATTTGGTTTGATTATAGCTACCACCTCATTCTATAAGAAACTGTCAAACCTTTGCTCCTGCTGAAGAAATTATCTGCATGACAATTTTAGGCAGAGGTATAAATGTATTTTAAAACAAGACCCCACTCCCCTCTCCACCATCGAAACTAAAATGGATGATTAACCCAAGGAAAACCAATATACTTCTTTCTAGTCACATATGAAATGATTTGGTATGATCACTCTGCCCTACCCTGGATTCCCTTTCAGGGATGTGAGCAGATTTTAAGGAAGGGTGTCATTCAGTGGTCACAAATAAAGTAAACACAGAAAGGATGAGAGAGTGATCAACTGAACTAGGTATATTGACAAACATACCAAGGGTGAAAATTGGAAAGAATTCTTCATTAAATACAATTAAAAAATGAGGCACATTCAACTTCTAAAATTCTGTTTCTGACTTTTATATGAAACTCTGTATATGACTGAAATGCATAGATGTCAGTAAAATTATTTTATAAAATGTAATTTCAGAACAGATGAAGCCATTTAAAAGTTCAGAATTTAATTTAATATCAAATTAAATACCTGTAAATTATATGATTCTAATAATATGAAAGAATGCAAAAATATCAAATGTCCTATGCAGGAAACATCACATATCAAAAGAGCCAAAGAAATGCAAAATCCAATCAAGTACACATGCTGGCAGGAAGCTGCAGATTTCAGTGTGTAGCAAAAAACCAGGTAAATAAACCTTGAAAATAACATCTTTAGCTCATGATATATATGGTGATTATAAAGTCTTTAGTATGAGTTAAGAGCAGTGCAAAGACTGCTCTGATATTGGTAGCTCTGGGTTTCATGTCTGATCAAAACCTCTGCTCAGAAAAGTAAGAAAAAAAAACCCAAAACACTCAGTTGCCTGGGATGGTAATTTCCTTACTGAGAAGACATCTTTGAACTTTAGGAATATTTAGAATTAAGTGATTTGGAGAGTTCCACTTCCAATGATACAAGCAAAACTGACAAAACCTATTTTTAAAAAAACAACCATTCAAAGTCTGGAAATTGTCCTAACAGCATATTTGAGTAAAGAAATATTATTCAAGGATATCTACTAAAATTTGATATTGGGACAGTTTATGGCATTTGAGCCATAACCCATTTCCTACCTTTCCCCAGCTCAGGTTGACAGAAGCTCCATCCCAGGTAGCTGTGGCCAAGTGAATGGAGCTCCCTTTCAGCTCTTAATCAAGGCTTACTGCATGTCACAGAGAAAGGTAAGTCATCAACATTTCTCATCCCTTCAACTCCAAATTAAACAGGCTAAATTCCTGGTGAGTGTGGCTAAGAGATCAGAGGCTCCAGTCCTCCACCCAGTCTCCACCTATAAAACAGAATCTTTACCAGTGTAGTAGGCTGAGATTGCTGGGGCCCCACTGTCCTCACTGGATTTTTTTCACAGGATACCAGAAGCAGCAAGTCAGAGGCTACTGCCCAGTCCTATGCCCAGAACGGTGCTCAGAGATTTTACCCTGAAGGACAGGTAAGAGCTCTGAAGCTCTCCCAAGTAACTCACTTTATATGAAACAGAGTGTGAGGAAGTTCAACACTAAGGGTGCCTTAAAAACAATAACTCCTCTTCATTAAGAGCAACAAGCTAAATCATAAGCCAGCTAGTTCATCAGGAAAAAAACAGAAATAACTAAGAAGAGCACACCTGCAATCAGAACAAACCTCAAAGAGTAGCCACAAAAACTACCCCTACCAGAATTTAATATCAGACTACTGAGCAATTTATGCCCTAGGGTACCACACCAAAACACAGAACAGTAATCTGGTAATTAGTGGAGTCTAATGAGCAGGAGGTCAAAAGAAAAAGGCAGCTTTCAGAGAAAGATCTGGAAGAGACACTCAAAGAGAATCCTGTTAAAACTTGGTCAATAAAACAAAAAACCTCTGAATTATACACTTTAAAAGGATAAATGCCATGGTGTATGAATCACATTTTAATAAAACTTATTTAAAAAAATGTAAAATGCAATGGGAAAAGAATGCTCAACCTAATTAGTAAGAGAGGAGCATTTTTATCACAATTTGACATTATGTTATCTCAGCGTGAGTTTCCTTCCTACAATGTAACACACATGAGGGTAAGAACTTGGCCTACTTTTTTCACTTTTATATCCCAGCCTCTAGCATAGTAAGCTATCAATAAATACTGCTAAATACATGAAGAAATACCTGAATGCCTTCTCCTCCTACATAATTTCTTATCCTACCCCTTCATTTTCTTACATATCAAATGTTGATCTCTCCTTCACTTCCTCTCTAATTCTTAAGCAGTTTCTATTATAAATGAAATTTAGTCTCAGGTCTTCCTTTGTTATAATTTGTGATCATTCTAGTAAGCAACACCTGAAAAGGCAAAAATATTTACTAGTAAAAAAACAGCTAAGCACTTTATGTGTAAACACTGTAACCGTGATTTAAGCTAAAACTGTTTTAGCTTATGCTTTGACATGCTCATAAAACATCATTGCCTATTTATAAAGCATGTCTCCTTTATTAACCTAAGTCTAATTACTTTACCTCAAACTAATAAAACTATAGCTCTTTAAAACATTTTGCATTACAACTTATCAATTTTATATTTAGCAAATTACTTTACAATATGAACTTGTGCTTATTTGTTTGTACTTTAAGAGCAAGTTTCCTCATACATTCCTCTCCCACAGTGGTCTGCATACACTATGCTGGTGATTAGCTGTTCAAATGTTACACCTCCTCTTAACAAACTAGTGGATAAGTGTACAATAATTGCTCTTCTCATTCTAAAGTCTTTTTCCAAAGAACAAAATTTCTTCTTACATCCAAACTTAACTCCTAAAGATTTAAACACTTCAAATTGATAATGGATTAAATAATTTATAAATTCAGCAAATTTTTATTCAGATATTTACTGTACACCTAGCTATGTGCCAGATACTAAGCACATAGGACAATAAAACAAAGATTCCTACTTCATGGAGCTTATTTGTTCTCAATGTGCCAGAAAATTCCTTCCTTCCTTTGAACTATTATGGTTAACAGAAGGGGAAAAAAAAACCCAGTTTTTTTCCCCAAAAAAAAACTATATATCAAAACATTATTTATAAAGAATGAACAATCATTTTTTTAAAAATCAAACTACTTCTAGAATTTGTATAGATCTAAAAAAGAAAAATTGGGTATAGGTTTGGGGAATAACGTACTAAGATATATCACTGGCAATGTCATTGGCTTGCTATATGATCTTGAGCATGTCACAAGTCTTCCAATTTCCTCCTTCATAAAACTAGTAACAAAGCACTAAGAAAGTTCTGGGAAATAACTGCTGCATGAATTGTAAACAAATATTATAAAATTGTAATCATTTATGACTATCATTTTTCAGCTACTATATAAAAACATGACCAAAGAGCTGAGCTTTTTCCCTCTTCCACATATATAATAAATTGGAAATGCATTGTACATACTGTTTTCCATCACTGTGGTTTATCTTCTTTAAAATATACACAGCCCAATTATATTCTTAAAATATAAATAAAATTTTCAAATAATTTCCCTGAGGGAATTTTATAAGTTTCTTTTCTTTTCTCATTAATGATTATAGGAATAAATATGTAGGATTCTTGTCAAACTAAGATAGGCTGGCTTCTGAAGTGAATGTTGTAACACAAGGGTAATCTGTCACTCTTAGCATGCCATCTCTGACATCCTGTAGGCAAATGAAATTATAGCTGGCATATGACTAGAAATGCTCGAACCTACAAAAAACATTTTTCAAAAATTTAATTAAATTTCTTACATAATATTCACTGAAAACTATTTTTCTCATAATACTAATTTTAATTAAGAAAATCTCACACCCTTGCTGATGTTGCTCAGTTGTTGAAGCGTCTTCTCATACTCCAAAAGGTTGGGGGTTCAACTCCTAGTCAGGACACATAACTAGGTTGCAGGTTCACTCCCCAGTCAGGGCACATATGTGAGGCAACCAACAGATGTTTCTCTCTCACACCTCTATCTGTCTGTCTGACTGTCTCTCTCTCTCCCTGCCTTTCCTTTCTTCTCTAAAATCAATAAACATATTTTAAACTTTATTTTTTTAATATGAATTTGTTTAATGAATTAATGAAAGGATGAATATTACATTATGATTCAGAAAACAAACAATTCTCAATATTCTGGGCTTTGGTTTCCCTTCAAATACTCTCCAGTTCTTTTTTTTTTTTTTAATTAATTTATGTATTTTTCCAAATACATTTGTCTCTGCCTTCCCCCCACCACTTTCCCCTGCCCCTCCCCCCTTTTCCCTCCTTCAATCCTTCCCCACTTCGGTTTTGTCCATGAGTCCTTGCTATATGTTCCTTGACTTGCCCCTTCCCTTCCTTTTCCCCTACCCACCCCTCCTCCTTCCCTCTTGTCTCTGTTGGTTTCTTTTTCTTTCAGTGTTGCTGATCTTATTTTCCTTGCATCTTTGTTTTGTTGGTTAGGTTCTGCTTATAGGTGAGATCATATGGTATTTGTCTTTCGCCCCCTGGCTTATTTCACTTAACATAATGCTCTCTAGTGAAAATCTCACATAGACAAACTGTAAGGATTAGTGAATGGATTTGTAAGAATTACTATTTTAAAAGGATTTCTTTTACCCACTAAAAATAAAAGCAAGCGTAGAACACAGAAAAATAGTGTACCTCATTTCCAAATACTCAACAAAATTTTATAGTCCCAACAGAGTGAAAAAGCAAAGAACAAAGAATTTCATGTCTTCATTAAGTTGAATAGAGACACTCCATTATACATAAAAATGCTAATTTGGTAATTTCAAAACAAGCTTTGAAAAACTAAATACCATCGTGTCCTCTACTGTCATTTTAAAGAAACTTAATCTCTTTAATAAACTAGTTTTTACATTTCTGAAACTATATTCAGTATAACAAATTAAAAAAAGAAACTGCTCTTCTTAATTAATATAATATTATAGTAAACTTTCACCTCATAAAAAGAAGAAAAATAGGTAACTTCTCTGTCTGATTGCTTCAAATATAATTAAAAATAGTAACCCCCAAAATGTTTTTCTCACTATATTATTCTGTTTTATAACTGCCTTCAGGAATAGAAGATGGATAAGCTTAGAACATAAAATCGTATTTTAGGAAAGGAAGCAACTCTATAAAGGGAATAAGTATTTTTAGTGAGACCTTCAGAGACCTGTGCCCCAGAGCATGCCTAAAGCAGTGATCTCCAAAGTGGGTTAAATAAAATGACACATTGGGATGCAAAAGAAAATATCAACACCCCCTCCTTGGGTTGGTATATTAGATGATAATGAATAAGGATATGTGGTATCCTGACAGGAAAGGAGAAGTTTCATAACATGGAGTGTTAACAACGGCACTCTCAAAGAAACTATATACCCCACGAAGAATCTATACTGAGGAAAGTCAAATTACACAATCACAATGACCATGTACATGACAGAGCTGTTTCTTTCTTAATCCTAGTTCAAACTCTTCATTAGAATTAAAAATCTAATCAGATATGACAATAACTTTAAAAAGTAGAAATTATAAAGGTCAATGGTACTGTAGAATCACACCTCACTATCAATTATGAACCTCACCATAATGATATATTAATGCCTCAAAATAATGGATAACGATAGTATAACTCCATCACAATTAGCAAGACATTTTTTTAATCCTCAACCAAAGACATTTTTTTCATTGCTTTTAGCAAGAGAGTAAGAGAGAGAGAGAAACATCAATTGGTTGCCTCTCATACGCACCCAAGCTGGGGATCAAACCTGCAACTGAAGTATGTGCCCTGACTGGGTATTAAACCTGCAACCTTTTGGTTATGGGACAATGCTCCAACCAACTGAGCCACACTGGCCAGGGCAAGACACTTTTAAATAGTTTATTTCATATTATCTCTTCCTTTTGTATATCTATTTTTGTGTATGTTTTATGAGGCACATCAAGTATTAATATATAAGAACTGTATATAATCACAGATAAATATGTAGTATACCTATTAGAATTACATCCTGTTTTAAAAAATCAACTATAGTATATAATCAAAATAATTTAGAGTTCACTGGCCTAGAGATACACTTGTCTCTTCTACAGGAGCTATAATTAAGAAAAATTTTAGTAAGTGTTACTACACTTAAAGAAGCCTTCAGAGGAACCAGATGCTTGAAAACAAAAACCTTGTGTACAGAGAGATGGCTATAAACAGCAACTAAATGAAGCCCCTAAAGTCAGTGTAAAAGTGACAGATCAACAACTGAGGAGCTTATCGTAAAGCAATCAGCTATACTGTTTTGCTATTATTTACTTTCTCCTCTTCTATATAAATGTAAATATAAAAACAGCAAACATCTTTCTTTTTTTTCAAATAGTCATATTTATTACCTTTACAGTTAATTATCTCTACCCACTGTGGCATTTAATTTTTCATCTGTTACCTATGCTCCATATGCTCCATATGAAAGCAGCACTAGTGCAAAGATAATTAAGGCGGGGAAAGGAAATTTTAAAGTAAATCTCTATCCAAATACAATAAAAGAGCAAAAAAGAAAAATGCCCACAAACATTTGCATTCTTATGCCCATGTTATTTTCAAATCGCCTTCTGCTACTAACATAACAAGTAGAAGTGGTAAAACTCTAACCTAATAATCTATACAAAAAAGGAGTCAATTTACCTCAGGAACTCACAATACACTGCAATATACTCAAATGGTGAAAAGATATAAATTCATTCAGAAATGCCATACCACCTGGCTAGCAATATAGTCTCTTGAATAATTACATTAAACATATTACTACAGAATGTACCAAGAAGTGGAGAATAATACTGTATTTGTAAACTGTGAATAACAAAACAAGAGGTCCAACAAAGCTCAAGTCCAAACTGTAATTACACGATGGATATGTTGAAAGCAATCAAAATGTACAAAAATGTGACAAGTAATCCAGATGTTTTAGAAAACAGAGCCTGTTTGTCTCAGATTATATCCAGTCTCATCTGGAAGGTTTCCGATAAGCCTGTTACATACAGTGTATTTCCCTCCTGCTGATAAGAAGCAGCTTGTAGAGATCCATAAATTTCTTAAGGAGTGAGTCTGTTTGTCAATATTGATAACTCCATAGTTGCCTATTACATTCACTGCTCTGAAAACTGAAAACTCATAACAAAAATGTTTTTCCAAATTCTTTACCTGTTTTTCAAGTTTTAAACCAAAGGAAAGTTGGAATGCATTGCTTCCTGTCATCAACAGGCATTTCAAAAAGAGGATAATTAACCAAAATCAAGAGTTTTGGTCAAGTTAGTAACAGACTTCCCCTTTGTTCTAAATCCTTTCATAATCCTTTTTTTCCCAATTTTTCCAATATGGACTGAATTTTACAAACAGTCTCTTTCCTGGCCTGTCAGACAGAGTCCTGGCCCTCAGTTTCAACTGAATCGAGTTCTAAAAATTCCTTGGTTAGGATCTCTTCTAGAAGCCAGTATGCTTTGTCTGTCTTTTTTCCTACAAACTCTTCTACTTCTTGCTCAAGATGCTGGACCTTCTTCAGCATTGTATGATTCTTTTAATACTTGGGGGAGTACCTTCATCTGAAGGTTAACTGTCTTCACGAAGATTATTAACTCTGCTCTTGATTGCTAGGGTATTGATTGGTGGCGTTCAGCTGAGGCTCAGCATTATACTGAACTCAGGAATCCAAAAGATCTGAATTATCACTGTTCATTGTTCCCGAGGACTCCTACTGATGGACACTGGAAAGAAAGTTGTGCTGGTTCATGCCCTGATCTGATTGGCTATAAGGGTATGAGGAATCCTTGGGCTGCTGGGGCGGTGGTGAAGGAGGTGGCTGAGGGGCCACTGCTAGGCCATGGTGAAATACTTTCAATTATGTAGAGATTTCTAGGTGGTGCTGAGGGCACAGCTGAAAGCCAAGGGTAACAGGTTCCCATTTCATAAGCGCCAGAAGAAGCCCATGAGTCCTCTTAGGGTCATATAGATGGCCCTGTGAAGCAGGATATCCTGTAACCTGCCCTCTAAGACGAGGTACTTCAGCCTGGCAGTCCTGCTAAGGATACATCCAATGAGAGACTGGGGTTGGGCTGTCGCCAGGTGAACAGTAGGTGCTTGGAACCTCTGTGGAGTAATTGGTCTGAAAATATCCAGGTGTATAATAAGCCCCAAAGTATGAGGCAGTATTTGTCCCAGGGACAGTGGGATATGGTGGGCCATATGCTCTATGTAAGATTCAAACTCTGGCCTTGTATTGTATTTCCAGTCTTACAGGATATATACTTGAGTAAGGAGTCCTAGATCAAGCAGGAGAATTCCAGTAGTTAGAATTATAGCTAAGATATGGTGGCTGCTCCTGGTGGCCTGCTCCAGCTTGACCCTGCTCCATCCAGGTGCCTCCAAATGGGTAGTAGCCATCACCACCTCTACCTTCTCCCAGCCAGGTGGTCTTAGCCGGACCGCCTCCCACATGCTTCAGGAAATGGGACGGTGGGGAGGTTCAGGGTGAGGAAGGTATAAAGGTGGAAGTGGGTGCACAGGCACACCTCCAACCCCAGGCCCATAGTAGCAGCCATAAGACAGACTGTCACTGGGGCTGTAGCCCGAATACCTTAAGGCCGACATCCAGCAAACATCTTGCTTAATAGAAAATATAGTTGATCACTCTTTCCTCTGCAAACTCATGTTTTATATTTTCATAATTTATCTTAAATACTAGTTATTTAGGTATGTTTTTCTCTCACAGTCAACTCACTATAAATTCTAGGGAAAAAATTTCTTGTTTATTTTTCTATAACCAAATTGTGTACTTACTGGATATTGGTTACTAAATAAATAATGACTGAATGAATAAAGACTTTCCACATGATTTATCAAAATGAGCTTCCAGGTCCATGCATAGCAGAATTCTATGCTCCTTATCCACTGGTCAACTAAAGGGAACAGCATAAATGTCCACCATGACAATCAAGAAGTCAAAGGTTAAAGTGGTCCAAAGGCCAGCTATCCCCTCAGTAGAAATATTTCATAAAGAATAGCATATAATAGAGGGACCATGTTACTAAGAAATATTTTCCTTTTTCTTTTAACCTTACCCAAGGACATTTTTTCATTGCTTTTTTAGAGCAAGAAGAAGGGAGAGAAACGTCAATGTAAAAGAGAAGCATCATTTGATTGCCTCCTGTACACATTTAGTCTGAGGATCATATGTGCCCAGACCAGAGACCGAACCCACAACTTAGGCATTTGCCCAGTCTGAGAATCGAACCCACAACCTTTCTGTTACAGGATGATGCTCCAACCCACTGAGCCACACCAGCCAGGGCATAGACAATATTTTCATTTGTCTATTCTTTCTTTTCCTTTCTCTTACCTAAAAACTGTATTTTACAATACAGACTTTGTATACCTGATTTATTAAGGAGTTATTTCCCCTAATTTTATATAAATGTCCATTTCTTCAAAAGAGCAAAAGGAGACTGAGAATTTTCTTTGATAATGAGGAAAAAAATTATAAGGTTTAAATTAGTGTTACCTGACTACATAAGAGACTATAATAATGCAATGATTAAGCCCTGATTTTGATGGCCTTAAAAGAAATTTTTTTATCAATGTAACATTTATTTGTAGCTTTTGAAAACCCCAAAATGAGGCAATCTACTTATGGTAACCTGCAGCATTAACACATGCAAAATTATTTACTATATAATATATAGAACTATTAAATGCCCTTAATCTCAGAATCTAGAAAAATTACTATCCTAACATGAAAAATAGAACAATTTCATAAATAATAATATTTAATGAAGGGAAATAAAAGTGAGAAGATGAAGAAGAGGTGAAGGAGAAGAGAGAGGAGGAAAAAAGAAGAGAAAGAAGAGAAAGAGGAAGAAAAGATAGAGGAAAAAATTAACATTAACTGAACACTTTTATGTTACATGAACTCTGCTAAATACTTTACCTTCAATTAATTTCCATAAAACCTGTCAAAGAAAGGAGTATCACTCTCCTAACTTACAGATGAAAAAACCAAGACTTATACAGGTTAAGTAACTTTTTCAACAGAAAACAAAGCTAGGACTAGAACCCAGTTCTGTCTAATTCAAAAATACATGCCCTTAATACATTTTGTTGATTCCATGTAACATTTAATGTTCAAAGAAAAGTTTTAACACATAATTCTATGTAGCTGCCCTAGGTCCCAGAAGGCTTTGCACTAGAATTAAAACATTTTGATGATAAACAAATAAACCTAAGCATCTGGAAGAGATGATCAAGAAATAAAAGATAAAAGCCAAAACATTCATAAAATTATCCAGTATAAAATGGCTACAGGTAATTAAGGATATGTGGGCTTTGGATGCCACACTAGAGTCTGAACACCATTCTTTACTTAAAATGTAAGTATGGAAGGTCTCCAGAAAAGGAATAAAATAAGAAGACCCAGACATTAAAACTCTAACATTCTGAAAAAGAATTGGATAGATGACAAAATGAAGGTTGGAAAACTACAATTAGTAAATGACTGTAAAAATTCAGGGCGGAGCAATAGCACTGAGAAAACCCAGGTACTAAAGAGTAGTTTAAATACCACCTCCACGCCCTGGCCAGTGTAGCTCAGTTGATTGGAGCATCTCCCCGTAAACCAAAAGGCTGTGCGTTCAACTCCCCCACCACCACCCCTGCAGCCGATTGATGTTTCTCTCTGTCTCCCCCACCCCGCCTACACACCACTCCCTCTCTAAAAGCAATGAAAAAAAAATGTCCTCGGGTGAAGATAAATAAATATCTACCACTTCCACTGTGAAGCTCCAGGTAGTGGGTTTCTCCCACCTCTGTCCTGTCCTCCTAAAACACAAATCACATTATAATTATTATACAATTGGATTATGTGCAGTCCTCCCCTTAAAGTTCCCTAATGGCAATAGACAAGTTTCATTCATTTTAATACCCCAGGTACCTAACTTGATGAAAGGCCCTAGTTTGGAGGCAGTAACTGGCACTCCTTAGTACCATGGCCACAAAGCTATCTATATGCTACCAAAATCCCACAATTATTCCTAATATCTTCCTCAGTTTTCCAGGCATATAGCTAGACTGGGTTGTTTCTCTACCACTTGGACAGCTTTATAACAGTAAACCTCAAAAGAACACTATAAAATTATCAAGTTTGAAAAGCATCAGACAGTTATCTGACCTATGTGTGTGGATTAAATGCCCCAATCAAAAGATATAGGATAGCTGAATGGGTAAGAAAACATGACCCATACATACACTACCTACAAGAGACCCACATCAGAACAAAGGACCTACAAAGACTGAAAGTGAAGGGATGGAAAAAACCATTCCAAGCAAATGGACAGGAAAAAATAGCAGAAGTAGCAATGTTTATATCAGACAGAATAGATTTCAAAGCAAAGGCCATAAAAAGACACCCAGAAACACCATTCATAATACTCAAAGGAAGAATCCATCAAGAAGACATAAACATTATAAACCTATATGCACCCAGCATAGGAGCACCTAAATATATGAGAAATATCTTGAAGGACTTCAAGAAAAATATAGACAGAAACACACTGATACCAGGGCATTTTAACACCCCACTGTCAAAATTGGATAGATCTTCCAAACAAAACATCAACAAGGATATTTGGAACTGAACGACGCATTAGATCAAATGGACTTAACTGACATATATAAAACGTTTCATCCCAAAGATGCAAAATACACAGTCTTTTCAAAAGCACATGGAACATTTTCAAAGATAGACCACATGATAGGACACAAAACAAGCCTCAACAAATTCAAGAAAACTGAAATTGTAACAAGCATTTTCTCAGACCACAAGGGCTTGAAACTAGAAACCAACCTCAAGGAAAAAACTCAAAAACATTGAAACTCGGGAAGACTGAATAGCATGTTATTAAACAATGAATGGGTCAACACTGAGATGGAAGAAGAAATCAGGAAGTTTCTGGAAACTAATGAAAATGAACAGACAACAGTCCAAAACCTATGGGACACAGCAAAAGCAGTCCTGAGAGGGAAGTTCAAAGCAATACAGGCTTACCTAAAATAGATAGAAACATTACAAATAAAGCAACCTAACCCTGCAACTTCAAGAACTGGAGAGACAACAATAAACAAAGCCCAGAGTGAGTAGAGGGAAGGAAATAATCAAGATCAGAGCAGAATTGAATGCCATAGAGACTAAAAGAACAATTTCAATGATCAACAAATCCAGGAGCTGGTTCTTTGAAAAGGTAAAGAAAATTGACATGCCTTTAAGCAGACTCATCAAGAAAATAAGGGAAAGGATTCAAATAAATAATATCAGAAATGAAAGAGGGGCAATAACAATGATACCACAGAAATACAAAGCATTGTAAGAAATTACTACGAATAATTATATGCCAAGAAATTTGAAAACCCTGATGAAATTGACATGTTTCTAGAAAAATATAACCTTCCAACACTAAATGAAGAAGCAGAAACCTTGAACAGACTGATAACAGCTGGTGAAATTGAAACAGTCATCAAAAAACTCCCGGCACGCAAAAGCCCTGGACATGACAGTTTCACAGGAGAATTTTACCAAATATTTAAGAAGACCTAATCCCTGTCCTTCTCAGACCGAACCAAAAAATCCAAGTACATAGAACACTCCCAAACTCTCTATGAGGCCAGCATCATCTGATCCCAAAACGGATAAAAACACAACAAAGAAAAAAAACTACAGGCCAATATCAATGGTGAACATAGATGCTAAACTCCTCAACAAAATATTGGCAAACCGCATCCAGCAACACATTAAAAAGATCATCCACCATGATCAAGTGGGATTCATCCCAAGGATGCAAGGATGGTTCAATATTTGCAAGTCAATAAATGTAATACATCACATAAACAACAGAAAAAACAAAAATCAAATTATCATATCGATAGATGCAGAAAAAGCATTTCATAGGGTACAGCACCCATTTATGAGAAAAAAACACTCAGCAAAGTGGGAACAAAGGGGAAATCCTCAACATAATAAAGGTCATATAAAAAAAACCTACAGCCAACACCATACTCGATGGGCAAAAACTAAAAGCTTTCCCACTAACATGAGGAACAAGACAAGGTTGTCCACTTTCACCACTTCTATTCTACATAGTATTGAAAGTCCTAGCCACAGTTATCATAGAAGAAAAAGAAATAAAAGGCATCCAAGCTTGAAAGGAGAAAGGAAAGCTATCATTGTTTGCAGATGACATGATAGTGTGCAAAGAAAACCCCATAGATCCACCAAAAAACTAATCAACCTAATAAGCTGGCAAAACAGCAGGATACAAAGTCAACATTCAGATCAAAGGCATTTTTGTACATTAACATTGAAATATCAGAAACAGAACTCGGAGGAAAAATCTCATTTGCTAAAGCAACAAGAAAAATAAAGCACCTAAGAATAAACTTAACCAAGGAGGTAAAAGACCTGTACTCAGGAAACTACACAACACTGAAGAAAGAAATTAAGGAAGAGAAAAACAAATGGAAATATATACTGTGGTCATGGATTGGAATAATTAAGATCATCAATATGTCCATACTACCCAAAGCAATTTATAGATTCACTGCAATTCCTATTAAAATACCAATGATGTATTTCACAGATACAGACAAATATTTCAAAAATTTATATGGAATCATAAACGACCCTGAAGAGCTGCAGCAATTTTGAGAAAAAAGAACAAAATAGGATGGATCACAATACCTGACATCAAACTTATATTATATGGCCAATCTAATCAAAACAGTCTGGTACTCTCATAAGAATAGACACCTAAATCAATGGAATAGAATAGAGAGCCCAGAAATAAACCCATGCTCTATGGTCAATTCATATTCAACAGAGGGGAAAGAAGCATAAAATGGAGTAAAAATCGCATCTTCAACAGATGGTGTTGGGAGACATGGACAGCTACGTGCAAGAAATTGACATCTGACCATCAACTTACACAACCATACACAAAAATAAACTCAACATGGATAAAAGACTTAAATGTAAGCCACAACATCATAAAAGTCCTAAAGGAGAACATAGGCAGGAAACTCTCAGATATTCCATGCGACAATATTTTCACCATTATGTCCCCTGGAGCAAGGGACATAAAGGAAAGAATAAACAAATGGAACTTTAATAAAATAAGAATCTTCTGCACGGCTAAAGAAAACATCAGCAAAATGAAAAAGGAACGAACCATAAGGGAGAATGTATTTTCCAATACCTCAGACAAGGGTTTGATTTCCAAAATACATAAAGAACTCACATGACTCCACTCCAGAAAGACAAACAATCCAATTAAAAAATGGGCAAAGGAGCTGAACAGACACTTCTCCAAGGACATACTCAGGGTCTAAAGACATGTGAAAAGATGTTCAGCCTCACTAGGTTGAAATACAAATTAAAACCACAGTGACATACCACTTCACACTAGTCAGAATGGCCATCATGAACAAATCAACGAACAACACATGTTGGCAAGGTTGTGGAAAAAAGGGAACCCTAGAACACTATTGGTGGGGATGCAGACTGGTGCAGCCATTGTGGAAAACAGTATGGAATTTCCTCAAAAAGCTAAAAATGGAACTGCCTTTTGACCCAACGATTCCACTGCTGGGCTTATACCCTAAGAATTCCAAAACACCAATTCAAAAGAACCTATGCACCCCCATGTTCATAGCAGCACAATTTACAATAGCCAAGTGCTGGAAGCAACCTAAGTGCCCATCAGTAAATGAGTGGATCAAACAACTATGGTACATTTACACAATGGAATACTATGCAGCAGAAAGAAAGAAAGAGCTACTACCCTTCACAACAGCATGGATGGAACTGGAGAGCATTATGCTAAGCGAAATAAGTCAGCAGGTGAAAGACAAATACCATATGACGTCACCTGTAAGTGGAACCTAATCAGCAAAACCAACAAGAAAAATATAACCAGCAACACTGAAAGAAAAAACAAACCCACTGTAATGAGAGGGAAGGAGGGAGGGAGATCACGGGGGAAAGAAGGGGAAGGGTGAAATCAAGGAACATGTATAAAGGACTTATGGACAAAGCCAAAGTGGGGAAGGATTCAGGGTGGGAGGTGTGAATGGATGGGGCAGGGGAAAGGGGTGGCAGGAAAATGGAGACGAATGTATTTAAGCAATAAAAAAATTAATTAATTAAAAAATAGCAGGCAGAAACTTGAGGAAAAACAGGATATTTACATAATCTCAAAATATCCTCCCTTCCAAAATATTTATTAATTGCAAAGGGGAAAAGGATAACTTTACAGTAGAAAAACTCAGCAGATACCACCTTCCTTCACCAAGTGATCAGGGTTAATCTCATCAAGGCAGAGCAACATCATGTATCTCTGTGCTTACAGGGACTCATCACACTGTAGCTATTTCTGCCAACAATGTATAGCTTCAACGAACAGCTAACCATGGAGAAAACATGAGTCAAACCCAAACTGAGAGATATTCTCTAACAACAACTGACTAGTATTCTTTAAAAGTACCAAGATCATGAGAACCAAGAAAGGCCTGAGCCTTTCTTGAGGCTCACAAACCAGGGGAAACAGAAGATCCAACAATTCATGCAACAGGTTAGCTCCTGGACCAGAGTAAAAAGACATTAGAAGGAAAACTGGTGAATTCTGAAACAGTTAATAGTGTTGTATCAATGTTCATTTCTTAGTTTAGATAACAGAACCCATTAGGAGATAATTCTCTATAGGTCTCTTGCATTTCTTTATGTCTTAATAGTGAGGCGCTAGCTACACTTTTGTTCTCAACTATGTTTTCAAAGATGTTTATATGATGAACTGCCTTTGAAGATAGAGATAAGTCTTCCAACTGGAGCAAACGGCAAGTTTGCTGGCAACCACTACAAAATATTTGGGAACTCTATAAACTCAGGGTTCTTTAAGCCAAGATGCAAAACCACTGGGTGCACGGCATTCATCTGGGCCTCTCTGTGAAACCCCTACTTGGGACTTGGGATAGAAGAGTAGAGCAAGGGAAAGTGCCAAACATAAAGCTCACACAAGATGCTGTGCCATAAGTAAAAATAATCTTTGTCTTTGACCCAAGAATCTCATGTCTTTGCTGGCATCCATGAAATTGTGGCAAGCTAATGTGTACACCTGCAAATAAGGTAAAACCTCAGACCCTTTATAGTTCATGATAATAATATTGTTATGTACAATAACTATATTGGGCTATTGGGTGAAGGGCATATGGGAACTTCAGTACTATTTTTATAACCTTTCATTAAGTCTAGAATTATTTTTAAATTAAAAATTAAATACATTAGTATCCAACTACCAACTCCTCTGTTCCAAGTAATAATAACAACAATGGAGTCATCACTGCCATTGTGTAATTTGTATACATTATATTAGGTTATCCTCTCAAAGAATTCATAATGTTGGGGGAAGTGGAGAGGATAGAAGAAATGGGTGAAGGGGGTCAAAGGTAAATAAAATTCCAGTTACATAATAAATAAATCATGGTGATGTAATGTCCAGTATGATGACTATATTTAGTAATACTGCATTGCATATTTGAAAGTTTATGAGAGTAGGTCTTAAAATTTCTCATCACAAGAAGAAAAAAATGAACTACTATGTAATGTGAAGAATGTTCACTAGACATTTGATCATTTTGCAATGTATACAAATATCAAATCATTATACTGTATACCTGAAACTAAGATAAGGTTACATGTCAATTATACCTCCATTTAAAAAAATTCATAATTTGCTAGAGCAATGGAAAGCACTCCATTTTTTTCAGTCATTTCTTCTGTTTGGGGATTTGCTTTAAACACACAATTTCAAGTACAATACATTAACAGTCATGTGTATGTCCTGTTCGTTATCTATGTGCCATCAGTTCTGTGGAGAAATTAACACCTTTGTGCATTGCTGGTGGGAATGTAAAGTGGTTGAAGCTTCTATGGAAAACAGCTTGGCAATTCCAGAAAGAGTTAAATATAGAACTACCATATAACACAGCAAGTCTACTCTTAAGTATGTATGAATAGATAATGAATAAACAAAAGAACAGGTAATGGATAAACAAAAGTGGCATACACATACAATTCAGCCATTAAAAGGAATGCAGTTTTTATACATGATACAACATGTACAGACCTTGAATACATACTAAGTGAAATTACAGGCACAGAAGGACAAATATTGTATGATTGATTATATGAAATATCTAAAATAGGCAAATTAATAGAAACAGAAAGCAGAAGAGAAGTTCTCAGGTCCTGGGGGTTGGGGAAAGATGGGAAATTATTATTTAACAAGTACAGAGCTTACGTTGGGAATGTTTTAAAAGTTCTGGGCATAGAAAGTAGTGATGGTTACATAACATGAATATATATACCACTGAATTGAGTACTTACAAATGGTTAAAATGATAAATATTATGCAATGTATATATTAACATAATTTTTTTTAAAAGATTAGCATGCCAAGTAACATTTCCCCACAAACAGATCAGATATATTTCTATCAGGCCAATCCCCTAACCCTTTGTGAGGAGACTCATTTCCATACTTTTTCACATTTTTTCCCCTTAAGTGCTCATGGAATACTCCTACTTACTTCACTGTTTCCTCTTTCCCCACAACCTTTCCACTAGGCTTCCCAAAGAGAAAATTAAAAATAAGCAAACAAACAAAAACTCAACAGAAGGAATAAATTCCCATCAGCAACATCTTTTTATATTACTTTCTTTTTTAATTACAGTTTACATTCAATTTTATTCTGTATTAGTTTCAGATGTACAGCATAGTAATTAGAAAATCATGTACTTTAGAAAGTGGTCCCCTCCAATGTTTCAAGCACCCACTTGGCCTCATATATAGTTGCTACAATATTACTGACTCTATTCCCTATGCTATAATCTATATCTCTGTGACTACTGTGTAACTACTGTTTTGTACTTCTTCATCATAATTTCACCTTTTTCATCCAGCTCCCCAACCCTACTCCCCTACGACAAGTTTGCCTTTCTAAATGAAATGTGAGAGGTCACTAATACAAATGAGAAGTTGACCATGAGCAGGTAAAGGATTCAGGAGATAAAAGCTCTATCTTAAGAAGAGACAATAATTAAAACTGCTTATCCCAAAATAATTAAAAGTAGCCAAGGACAAAGGAAGATAAAAAAGAATCCATGGATCACAGACAAACACTTCACTCAAAATATTTATTATATGCAAAAGGAAAACAAAAGCAGTCATACTACTAATTCCAGTATACTTCATTATTATGAGGTATACTAATAAAAATATGAAAGCTACAGCAGCTGTACCTCTTACTAGTCACCTGATCTTGAAAGTTTATAAAAGGAATAACTATTTAAATCACAAAGTTGTCTTATGTACTGAATAAAAATGTAGATGTAAAAGCACTTTGTAACCTGTGAATGCCTTAAGTAATGCCAAATTTTAGACTATACAATTTCTGAATGTTTTCTCACTATATAAGCACTAGCAGGACTATAAATTATTTCAGGCAAATATACTTTAAAAAATTAATGTGCTTTGACGTTCTTTGAAGAAAACTTCTATCAGAGAATAATGATATAATTCTTCTTTTTCTTGGGGAAAATAAATCAAACATTTAGAAAGTTTTAAAGTGATTTTTATAACTGGTCATTCTTCTTTGGAGACTTAATTAAGTTTAAGAAAAAAATTTACTTTTGACATATATCATCTTTGCTCAACTTTCAACATACTAATTTGCAAAACAATCTATAAATTAGTTCGCATTCCATGAATATTACAATGAACTATTTCAAAGAATAAACATATTTTCTATACTGACAGAAAAGAATAAATTAATAATTTTCTCTTAGGAATACAATATTTTTTGAAATGACCAAAGAATTAAATTTGCAGATTATCTATTGATAATCAAAAATTATCAATAACCTGGTTGATTTTAAGTTTACCAAAACAGTTTGTTTTCCAATTCTAAATGTTGATACAATTCAACAATCTTAATTATTCTAAACTGCCTTAGGAATTACCATTTTTCACTTTTTACCTACCAAACAGGCAGATGAGTCACAATGACACCCGGAATCAGAAACAAACACCTACAAGGGGCAGGTAGTGAACCATAGATGGATTAAGCAGGAATGACCAGGAGCCATGGTGTCCTGACAAATCATACCCAGTCTGCTTATCTCAAAATAATTAAAAGTAGCCAAGGACAAAGGAAGATAAAAAGAATCCATGGATTACAGACAATCACTTCACTCAAAATATTTATTATATGCAAAAGGAAAACAAAAGCAGTCATACTATTAATTCCAGTATAGTTCTAATAAAAATATGAAAGCTCCAGCAGCTGTAACTCTTACTAGTCACCTGATCTTGATAGTTTATAAAAGGAATAACTATTTAAGTCACAAAGTTGTCCTATGTACTGAATAAAAATGGGTACAGCCAATACACAGTTGAGCCAACTGTTGCTCAGAAATTGACCACTGAGCTGCTAGATATTCCCATTCTCATATTATCCAGAAGTCTGGATTTTTATATAAATATCTTGATTTTCAAATGTTAGAAACTAATTTAAAAACTAATAAAATATAGTTCAAAATACCTGTAGGCTGCTGGTTTATGGTTCCTACATTCTTCTTAAACACCCACAGTCTTCCCTCCTTCCCTCCTGATTTTATCCCACTTTTTATTCCAGAATACACAAGCCTTAATGAATAAGGAAAAGGTTGAGATGTAGAATAAAGGAGCTACATGTTGTTAAAAAGTACAAACTTAAAACTAGAAAATGAATAATGATAGTGATTTATAGTCAATACTGTATCATATACTTCCAAATTGCTGAGAGAGTGTATCTTAAATCTCACCTCAAAAAAAGAATTGATAATTATGTGAAGATACTAACATTCTCAGTGATAATCATACTGCAATATATAAATGTATCAAATCAACAGATTATAAACCTTAAACGTAAATATGTCATACTTCAATTATATTTCAATTTTTTAAAAAGAAGAGCTAGAGAATAGTTAAGTTCAGGCAACTTGCCTAAGCTTGAAGTAAACGTATTTCACCTTAAAAGGTGCAAAAATTAGAGATATTCCTGCAGGCTCAGTGGCTCCACTTAACTGGTAACTACAAGTACACTGCAAAGAAAATCATGTCTTCCTCAGCAAGGGTGAATTGTGGAACAAGGTCCAAGTACTTGCATGAGCTGGGAACCCAATTCTGCTGCTCATTTACTACCTCCAGTCCCTCTTTATTTAATAACATCAACTCTAAAATGTTGTTATAAGAAATATCATAAATAAAATACCTAGGCCTCATACGTAAGCTGCAGATGGTCGGTGCTTAATAAATGGGTACTAAATACATTGCTGCAGTTTATTAGAATCCTTACAACTTCGTACTTTTGAGGAAGAAAACACTAGAAATTTCTGTCTCAAGGTCTATCTATGTCAGTTTGTGTATGTACTCTCCCTCTTTCAGACAGATAAAAAAAATTCTCTATTTAGATATTATTCCATTATTTGTATGACAAATGATTTTCAAGTGGCTTCTACATCTTGTCTTCAGGCCCATAGCAATATCCAGAGAAGATATAAAAGTATAATTAAGATGTCTAGCATCTTTACTGGAACGAAGTCCTAACTCTTCCTAGTCAAACCTTTCACCACTGTATCACCTTCCAGTTTGCATTTTTTAATATAAATTACAATAGCTAAAAACCATTTATTGAGGTCAAACTTGTCACTCCCATCAAACATAAAAATATTTCAGTAACTGTTTTTTTGGGTTCTAGTGCATTAGGTTCAAACCATCTCCCAAAGCTTATGTGTCCTTTCCCAGTACAACTACTCCTAATCTCTGCAGCCTCGTCTCTTACCTCATTTCTGCCAACCCCTCCAAATACATTATACTCTAAACACTGTACCACTGTACATATTGTTCCCTCTAACAGGAACACACTTTTTATAAAAGCTGCATCTTATAATAACAAATTAATTTGGGATCTTTTAAAGATTACTCCATTCAAGGTTAAGATATGTTGTATTTCTAAAGAGAATGATTTTGCTGAGAAGTTAAAATGACTTTGAACTTCCTGAAAAAAAGTAATCTTTTAAACTCTCTAGGCTGTAACAATTATAGTAATATGTTTAGAGAAATGAATACTGTTTTAAAACAGCTAAAAAACCACAATTTAGTGATTACTCAAAGCTAAGAATGCTTTTGAGATTTTTTTTTTTTTAATCCTAACTTGAGGATATTTTTTCACCTTTTTTTAGAGAGGGAGGAAGAGAGAAACACATCCATGCAAAACGTAAGCATTGATTGGTTGCCTCCTGGCCATGCCTGGACTGGGACCAAACCTGGAACCACAACCAAGGTATGTGCTCTGATCGGGAATCGAACCCACAACCTTTCAGTTACCAGACAACACTTCAACCAACAGAACCACACTGGCCAGGGCAGAATGCCTTTTAGATTTAAAACTATTATAAGCATAAATGTTAAGAAGTTCACCCATGAGACTAATAAAACCCTAACAGTCTAATGAAATAAAATATAAAGAGCCATCAATTAGTTTATACTTTATGGATAACACCAAATAATCTCCATATTTCTAGAACTATATTCTAACCAATTAAAACAAACAAAATGCTTAACAAGCCAATTTAGAGAAGAGCTTTTATTAGGTAGAAAATTTCACTAGAAAAAGCAAAATGCAGAAATATTAGCACCCATCATGACCCTAATATATTAACTAAATGTAACTGAAAACAAGCTTAACTCCAGCAAGTTATTTTTATTTTTTAAAAAGCAGATCAGGTTAGGTGGTTTGGAGGGATGAATATGAAGAGCAAAGAGGATTTTTAGGGCATGAAAATACTCTGTATGATATTAGACTATAATGGTAGATATATATGATTAAAAATTTATCCAAACTTAAAATATGTAAAACACCAAGAGTTAACACTAATGTAAACTATGGGCTTTGAGTACTAATGATATGTCAATGTAGTTCATCAACTGTAATAAAAGTGTCACTCTTGTGGGGAATATTGACAATGAAGTAAACTATGCATGAGTGGGAGCAATGGGTATATGGGAAATCTCTGTACCTTGTACTTTAATTTTGCTGTAAATGAAAAACTACTCTAAAAAATAAAGTTTATTAAAGAGGGGAAGCTGGTCAGAAAAATTACAAACCTTTGATATACATAGGAGACTAATTTTTTTAAGTATATAAGCACTTATAATTAGTAGTTTTACATGGACTAAAAACTACATGACAAAGCTAGCATGAAAATTTAACCCTTGACACATTTACACAACTTGTTTAAATAAATTGTATTCAACACCACTTTTGTTCATATATGCAGTCCCTTCTAGAAACAAATTATTCATTCTCCTCAAAAGTCTATTGACTTTCTACTTACTATATTGGGTTGGCCAAAAAGTCCATTTAGTTTTTTTCTGTAAAATAAAAGACACATTTTCATTTTCACCAATAACTATTAATTTGGATATCTTGAATATGTCAGCGGTCTACTACAATATAGTACAACATTAATTGTTCTCAGTGAATGACTCAGTTTGATCACTATCAACTTCAACTGGTCTACTGACTGTGAAGCATCGACCAGTGAGAAATCTCCAACACAAAACTTTGCAAACCACTTTTGATATGTTTGATTAGTCACAGCACCTCCTCCACATATTGCTCAAATCTTTTTTTGCATTTCAGTTGTCTTTTTACCATTCTTGAAATAATAAAGCATAATATGTCAAAAATGTTGAATATTTTCTTCCATCTTCAATATTAAAATGGCTAAGCAAAAATTCACCTATTTTGGTAAGGTTTTTTTTTTTTTTTTGTAAATGCAGCATGCGAATATGACAGCTGTCGTAATACACTCTAACAAAATTGTTTGTCTTAGTACACTCTTAACAAAATTGTTTCAAATGAAGTTAAAGACAACTAAGTGCCATTAGAGCCATCTCACAGAAAAAAAAAAAAAAGTTTCTTGTCAACCTAATACATAGTACACTTTGAAAATACAAAAAGTTCCTCACACTCAAGATCCCTTCTTCTAAGTGCTCACAATCCAGTCATGGGAAAAAGTCAAAATGTCCAGAGCAGGATACGCCAAGCATTCAAGTGGTACAGACCTTCGAACAATCTGTCTTACACCCCTTCTCGGAATGCTTTTCTCCTGGCTGGATCCTTCTCATCTTTCAAATTTCAATATAAGTCCTATCTCCTCAGAAATCTTTCCTGATATCCTCTTGCATTTTTCTACCCCAGCAACCCACTGCTTTCCATCATCGCTGTTTTTTTCAAAACTGTAATTACATATTTGGTTTCTTGCTTATTGGTTTATTATCTGTATCCAATAACAGACTAAACACTTCCTATGAACACATACTCCACTGTATTAACAGTGATAAGGAAAGCAATCAATAAGCACTGGTTAAAGGAGTCCGTAAGTCTGGTACTAAGGAGAAAAGTATGAGCTAGAGCAGCAATTTTCAATCAGTGTGCCATCCCTTAGAATGTCAAATAAAAAGAAAAAAATGACAACAGCCAACACAATAGCCATCCTGTGTAAACGAATCAAAATTATACCTATTTTTTTGTCCTGATCAGCAAAAAAACATATTTTTTTGGTGTGCTGCAGAATTTTAGTAATTAGTTTATATATGTCATAAGATTTTTTTAAAAGTTGAAAATCACTGGGTTGGAGATATTGGGGTAGAGGTAGAAAGTTACCCATGAAAACTGGTAAGATCGCCTGTGGGAAGTGTGTGGGGTTAGAAGACAATCTAGAATTCAGACCTTAAGAAACCTAACATTTAGAGTTTGAGTAGAATAAGCAAAGACGACTAGGGCAGAGAAGTCAGATAAACAGAAGGGAAGCCAAAGAGTGTTTCAAGAAGGGAGTATTCAACTACTGAATGCTGCCAAGAAGTCTAGTAAAAAGTAAACAGAAAAGGATCCACTGGATTTCATCTCAGGGAGATTACTGGTGACTTTAGTGAAAGCCATTTCAGGACAGTGTAGGATCTGATGACAAATCGCAGAGTGATTTCGAGGAGAGGAAGTACAGTCACGATCTAATAGTTAAAACTGTGAAGAGCAGCAGTGAGATAGGTGATAGATAGAGACCTTAAGGAACCAAGGAAAGTGACCCTGAACATCCAGAAAGTAGAGAATAGTACATGAGAATAGCAAAAATTCAAACAAGTAAGGAAAGTAAGCCTTACAATCCTTTAGTGCACCAGCACAATGGAATAATTCTGAAAAGTATTGAAACTATCGGGCACACTGTGAGCATTCAATCATGTTAGTTGCTGGTGGTTTAATTATTGTCTCTTCATTAGACTGTAAATGCCCCATGGAAGACAGAGACCATGTCTGTTTTATTCATGCCTGCATTCCCAGGACCTAGCACAGTGCCTAGCACACAGTAGGTGTTCGATAAATATTTCTGAGTGAGTTCAGAATTCTGAATACAATCTTAACTACTGTAATAGCCATTTTGACTGTAACCTCTAATTTTTTTTTTTTTATTTGTGAGACGACTGTCACTGAAGCACGCTCTGAATCTTGCGGGAAGTGAGGCTAAATAATAACGAGCCTAGATAAATGGCTTCTTATTAAAGAACTGTGACAAGTACTTCACAGTGATAGCAAGGTCAATCAGCGGGCCCGCCACCCTAAGCGATAAGATGCCAAAGCCAGCTCTCTTCCGGGCTGTAGCCGCAGCAGCCGCCACCTTCCCAGAAGGGGGCGCCGCAGCCTCGCCGCCCCCGGCCTGAGGCCCCGCCCGTCGGTCACCTGCAGCCGCTGCACTCGGGCCTCCGATCAGTCGGCTCCACTGGCAGTTCCCAGAGCCCGTCCGCACTGGCGCCGTCCACCTCCTCGCCCAGAGCAGCCCCCGCCGGCGCTGCGGTGCTCTCCCCCGCCTCCTCCTCTTCAGACGTCTGAGGCCTAGAGTCCGGCGGCCGCTCGACTCGGTCCCTGGGTGTTCGCGCCTCTTTCTCCGGCTCCATGGCAGGAGCTCAGAACCGGCTGTCACACTGACGCCCCGTTGCCGCCGGAGGGCGCCACACGCTAGAGAAACCGTTTGGCGCCGCGAGGCGCCACGCACGCACGCCACGTACAGGGGCGGTCTCCGTGGCCCCGCCCCCCAGCGAAGAAGGAGCGATCCCATTGGGGGTCTTTTACCTAGAACGAGATTAGGAAGTGTGGGTTGACCTGGGGAGCCCCTGAGGTAAGGTTAGCGTCGCTGGGACAAGGAAACACTTAACGTCTGAAAATGCCGCAGGTAGCGAGGAACTTCCGTTAATTTCACTTCTTTAAAAGTGAAAATAAGACGGAATTCTGCAACTCCCGCCTTCGCAGGGCACTTTAAGAATTAGGTGGGTAAGTGGGCATAGCAGATAGCAAAAGGCCAGCACAGGCGAGGTTGTACCAACTGAAAATTGAATTGTTTCCTGCGAATTTCTTGCTCTAGAAGGGCAGCGACCTGTGTCCCGCATCTTGTACTTCTTGGTATTTCTCCCAGCATCAAGCATACTTGTTAATACAGTACACACCAAATATTGGTTAAATGAAGTTTTAAATCATCACAGGCCCCTAAAATCAGGAGGCAATAGGAGGGCTGCGATTTTATGCATTGGGTCGGGGGGAAACACAGAAAGAGAACATACCTTGCCCAAGTATTTACAGCTCCTGGATAACACAGTATAGCCCACATTTTTTTTTAAGCCAAAATGAAGTGCACCTTAAAATGAAATTCTACCTTCCCAAAATTGCTTCTTTTCATGTATTTATACTTTGTTACTGATACCAATAAAATAGATTTGCCATTAACAGTAAAGAAGCAGTATTTCTAAATACAAAGTTTCTTTTCACTCTTAAATTCTCAGTTATCTTAAAATCAAACTTGTACATAGAATACAGGGCTACTTTTTTCAACTTTCTCACATTCTTTTTCCCCTGCAAACAGCACACATCATTTCTTTTGGACTATGGTAAAAAAAAAAAAAGGGGGATAAGAAAAGGAGGAAACATTCACAGGTGATGGATGTAGGATGGGAGAAAGAACTGGCACTTATGCCAGCTGGAATTGGGAAATAATCAAAACCCAGACACTATAGAAAGGGAGATGAATCAGAAAAGAAATACTGGCTGCAGATTTAGGTTGAAGAGCCAGCTCTTTAACCACCAGAATTTAATTCCCATATGACAACTTTTAAACTCATTTCTCTTTTCAAGATGTGAAATGTTCTCTTCATTTATGGTCCTTCTGAACTCCCAGCTAAGCCCTCTTATATTTGACTTTAATACTCCATATCAGATCACTGGCTCTACCCTTTAAAGTATTTAAAATCCAACCATTTACCATGTCTACTACTTCTGCCCCAGTTTAAGCCCCATCATCTCTTGCCTAGGATTTTACCATAGGCACATAAGTGGTCCCCTGTTCCATCCTTGTTTCTGTATAACCCTTTTTCCCAGAGGTGACCAGAATCAAAGAAAACCATGCAGGAGGGATACAGCTAAGGTTGAGAGGGGGAAAAAAGAGAATTTTTTTCCTTGTGGAAAGCAAGAAATTCACTCATTATCTAAGTTTATGAACCCTGACCTTGAAAGCCTGAAGAAATGTATTCCCTACACAGCTAGCTGCTACTTTATGTGAGGTTCCCAGCTTGTCTGACTGTGATATAAGAATAAAGACTATCAATGACCTAATCTCTGTGAAATGTCAAGATAACCAAGAAGAGGGGCAAAAGATCCTTGAAGGGGCACAACCAACTTATTGGTGCAGGAATGTTGCAAAACAATCTATTGAGATTTTGATCTATGTTTCATTTATCTCCCAACTCCTAGTAGGTAACCAAATCACTATGATTCTTTGCCTCAGGAGTTTGAGTGGTAAAAACTGATTAGAATATTAAGCCCCTGTGTGTCTTGGGGATGGGGTTAGGGGAGGAGATGGATAAGTGCCATTGCAGTAAATGCAAAAATTGCTAGAGGGAAGATTTCTCCTAACTGGAAAGGAGACAAAGGAAAACCAAATTCCACCCCTGCGGTGCCCTGGACCCCAGGTTTCCAAGCATTGTGAAGACACTGTTGCTGCCCCTAGAATACATGGGACGAGGATGTTAGAGACAATGGCATCTCGTTAGTAGCAAATGATAACAGAAAGCCCGAACAGCTTCCCTGATGTTTTGGCTGTGAAAAAAATAGTAAACAGAGCCACTTTTAAATGGAGTTGAAACTGCCATCCCAGAGGAACTGCCTTGCACATCCTACTCCTCAAACTTTTGAAATGTTAAAACTGCTACAACTGGTATTTAGCTAGAAAAGAGGAGCAAAGAGAACTAGACATCGAGTTTAATAAATTCAGAAGCATAAGCCTGTTTGCTTGCTAACCAGTAAACTGCAGTTTCTCACCCCAGGGGATTACAGCATTGCTCTGCCAACGGAATTAATACTCTTCCCTCCACCCCTTCAATACTGGATTTTTGGAGGGTGTGGGTGCAAGTGCTGGACCAAAGAGGCCTGTCAGTCTAACTAGGGGGTGGACCTATCCAAAGCCCAACTTGGGAAGTTGATTGGTCGTTCTGAGAAAGCACCTGCTTCATTCCAAACACAAGCTCCGTGTTGTAACTCCATGGGAACAAATAAACTCTCTCTCTTTTGGTCCACACTCACACAGTGCATGCACCTGTTCTCTCCATGGACTCCAACACAGCAATGGACTACTGCTGGAAATACACACTAAACTGGCTGGATGCTGAACTGTACTACACTTTAATATGGAGCGTAAACTCTGGGCAGTGGTTTCATTCTACCCCTACCAAAGAAAAAATTGCACCTTTTCCATGGCGAGACAGATGCAGATGAGACATTGAGAAATCAGGAGGGGAGCTCCCTTAGTTGTACATCATCAATAAACCATACTACAAAGCCGCATTCTCCTGTGTTGGTCTCAGGAAATTCTTTTCCTTTAGATACTGCAAGATCCCCACTTCCACAGGTTTAAAACAAAAAACAAAAAACAAAAACTGAGCCAAATAACCCCTGGACTAGGCCTAAACTACCACCATATCCCGAACAACCATTTGCAAAGATAACAAGAAAGTAGATGTTATAACTACAGGGCTCAAAATTAAAGACCATTAGCCCTGGCCAATGTGGCTCAGTTGGTTAGAGCATCATCCTATAATCAAAAGCTTGTAGGTTTGATTACTGGTCAGGGCACATACATAGATCGCAGTTTTGTACCCGGTCTGTACACATATAATACCTGGTCTGGGTGCATATGGGAGGCAACCAATCGACATCTCTCTCACACATTTATGTTTCTCTCCCTCCCTCTCTCTCTAAAAGCAATGAAAAAAATGTCTTTGGGTGAGGGAGAAAAGAAGGGAAGGAGGGAGGAAGGAAGGGAGGGAAGGAATTACACCTTTAGAATTAGCATCATTATGTTTATCTGCAACTATAGAAATTCCTTCTGTTCATGTCATTGTTCCCCTTCCCTTTCTCCTAAATACCCTCCTAATAAGTAAACTATTTAAGCATTTGCCTAAATCAGTGCTTCCTGAATAGCTGTTATTTTGGATCTCAAATAAATGTTTGTTGCCTTTCACTTGGGCCTTTTATTTTTAGTAGGTTAATATGGCACATGGTAAGATCCTTGGGCACTTGCATGTCACTGGTAAAGGAAAGAGCATTAATAGTGTCTGAGACTGAATACCCTCAGCATTGGATAAGAATTCAGCATTGGATACACTTTGTTCCAATGAAATAGATATAACATTTCTTGCTGTATTAGTTTTTATTGCTCCTCTAACAAATTTAGTGGCTCATACAATGCACATTTATCATCTTACAGTTCTGTATGTCAGGAATCTGACATGCATCTCAAAGGACTAAAATTAGGGTGGTAGCAAGCTTCATTCCTTTGGAGGCTCTAAAGGAGAATCCATTTCCTTACTTATCATTCAAGTTGTTGGCAGAATTCAGTTCTTTGTGGTTGTTATTTACTTGCTGACTATCAGCAGAGAGCTGTTCTCAGCTTCTAGAGGGCACTCATGTTCCTTGACTTTCAGGGAAGGCAAACCGTTATCTTTATTAAACCTCTTTAGGGTTCCTTTTGTCTGGGCCTGAAAATTAAATTGGCATAATACAAATCAACAGAAGAAAGGCGTACATATTTATTTAACACAAGCTTTTCGTGACATGGGAGATCCAAAGAAACTGAAACCAATGTGCTTTTATGTCAGGTAAAATAAAGAGAAGCAATTGTGTAAAAGTGAATCAACTATGCAGGCAGGCTAAAGGAAGATAAGAATTATTTTAACAAGGTCTGTTTGTATAGAATTCTCTTGATCTCAGCTTCCTGGCCTTAATAATTAGAATGTATTTTTTTGTAGGGTATAGGAAGAACATCTTTCATGTAGCTATTTCATCTCCTGCTCTTAAGATAAATAAGGAAGGTCAAAGTGTTTTTCTTACATTTGCTGTTTTTCAAGAGCCTTTAACACAAAACAGTCAATATGCCAGAGCAGCACATATTTGGAATGGCATATTCTGAACTCCTTCTGGCTCATAGTCACCATGCTACATCTTCAAAGAGGGTTATGGCAGGCTGAGTCTCTCTCATGATCTGAATCTCTCCTGCCTCTTCCCCACAGTCAGATCTCTCTGACTTCCTTTTCTACTTCCATTTCCACCCAAATAATCCATGATACTTTCCCTGTTTTGTTAACTGACTAGCCAACCTAATTCCTTCTGCAACCTTAATTCCTTTTTTGCTGTGTCAAGTAACACAGTCACAGACATAATACCAGGGCATGCAGATCATGACAGTCAAAATATTGCATTTCATATTTGTACATCTAAAGTTAAGGTAGCACATTCATACAAACTTCATATGAAAAAATGTAAATATGTATGCCAGGAATATTGATATTTATATCAAGGTGCTGGGATTGGAGGTTTCTCAAGGAGTATATTTTACCTGTGTCTTACATATGTTCTACACAACGGCCATGTGGATCACATTTTTAGAAAGAAGAATATAGAACACTAACAACTAGACATTAAAGCCTAAAGTGGTCTAAAATATCAAGTAATGGAAGGGGGAAATAGTTTCTATAAACTCCATTTCTTGAGTTTCTTGGGCTAACTTTTCTTAAGATTATATTTCTGATGTTTTTTTAATGTGAATTGGCAGTGATTACAGTGATCCTCATATTGACTGCATATTTCTTTAAGTACATGGGTAATGATTATTGACATAAATTGTTTTTAAACCCTGGCTGGTGTGGCTCAGTGGAATGAGCACCAGCCTGTGATCCAAAGGGCCAATGGTTCAGTTCCCAGTCAGGGCACATGCCTGGATTGCTAGCCAGGACTCCAGTAGGGGGGCTTGAGAGGGAACCACACATTGATGTTTCTCTCCCTCCTTCTCCCTCCCTTCCCATCTCTAAAACTAAATAAATAAAATATTTTTAAAAAAGAAAAAATAAAATAAATTGTTCTTAAATGACGTGGTTGATGATAAAGAGGTGGTGGCCTCTCCCTCAGTCCCTAAGCCCCTGGACCATTTGTTGCTCCCTCTAACCCCAGTGAAGGGGTTGAGATTTCTTTTTCTCAGGGCAAGGCCTTCCTTCACAATTCATGCCTTTCACTCAGCTTCTCTCCCAGGTCGCCTGCACCATTTCTTCATTAGTTATATGATTGGTATAATGCTTTTTTTCCCTTTCTTCCATATCTTTCCTAACACCAACTCTATATTTAAAAAGTCCTTGTTTTCTCTGCCTGTGTTTCCTCAGGGATCTACTCCAATTTTTATATTTCCTGGCTGTGCAGTTTTGCTTAATATTTCCTTAAAATTCTAGGTTTAATTTACTTGAAAATTCATTATCACTTACCTACACATATAATTTTGAACCTATGCTTACAGGATTATTTTTAAACTATCTTCTTTGCTTAAATTTGTCTGATAAATTCTTTACTATTGAGTAATATTGTAACAGGAGACACTTATTTTTACATTTTGACTTTCAGTAAGGACCAAAAGTTAAATAATTAAAATTTTAAAATATGTCCTGACTGGTGTGGCTCAGTGGGTTAGGCATTATCCCACAAACCAAAGGGTCAACGAGTTAATTCCCAGTCAGGGTGCATGCCTGGGTTGTGGGCCAGGTCCCAGGTTGGAGGCATTTGAGAGGCAACAGATTGGTGTTTCTTTCACACATCCATGTTTCTCTCCCTCTCTTCCTCCCTTCCCCTCTCTCTAAAAATAAATAAAATCTTTTTAAAAATTAAAAAAATACAATTCAGAGAACTGGGAAATTTTTTTATTTAACCTATTTGAATGAAACAAAAATTAACTCTATTATTAAAAACAACTAATTTTGAAGCAGGACAGGAACTTAAAGATCATCCGACACAGTATTTCTCCAGCCTAGTTTACACTGGAATCTCCTGAGGAGCCCCATCCTTAAGCCAATTAAATTAGCACCAGGGCAGTGCTAAATCAGCACCTAAACCCACCCCACCCCCCAAGGCATCACTACTTGTTAAATTTCACTGGAATCCTATTTTTCAGCTTGAGTTGAAAACTACTGATCTATTCTAAGATTCTAGTTTTTATAGATGAAGAAACAGAGGCCAAAAGAGACAAAATGGCAAGGTAGAAAATTCAAGCCTCCTGACTTTAGTGAGTTTTCCATACCTGCATTTTTCTCAATCATTAGGATGATTAGAATCCTCTTGAGTTAATTCATAATTATTTGTCAAAGCCCTAGGTTGTACTTCACACCTAATGAAGCAGAATCTGTCACTCCTTAGATAGTCCAGTTGAGAACCAAAGTTGAAAATTATTGCACATTATCTAGAGTAATGATTTCTATCATAATAAATCATTATGGGTCTTGTTTTCTTATCCATTTAGCTACCTTATGTATATTTCTTCTTTTTTTAAAGATTTTGTTTATTTATTTTTATATATATATTTTTTATTGTTCAAATACATAATATTTTTTAATTGGAGCATTTAAGCCATTTACCTTTAAAGTAATTATTGATAGATATGTATTTATTGCCATTTTATTCTTTTAACTAAGCTCCTCTGTTTTTTCCCCCACTTCTTCTTATAGAAGACCATTTAAGTTTCTACAAAAACTGGTTTGGTGGTAATAAACTCCTTTAGCTTTTCCTTGTCTGGGGAGCTCTTTATTTCTCCTTCAATGTTAAATGATAGCCTTACTGTGTAGAGTAGTCTTAGTTGTAGTTCCTTGATTCTTATCAAATTGAATATTTCTTGGTAGTCTCTTCTTGCCTGAAATGTTTCTTTTGAGAAATCAGATGACAAATTTCTGGGTACTTCTTTGTAGATCACTTCTTCTTTCTCTTGTTTCTTTTAAGATCCTTTCTGTCTTTAACCTCTGCCATTTTAATTATGATGTGTCTTGGTGTGGGCCTGTTTTGGTTCATCTTGTTTGGGACACTATGCTTTCTTGACTTGTGTGTCTTTTTCCTTCACCATGTTAGGGAAGTATTTAGTCATTATTTTTTCAAATAGGTTCTCAATCCCTTGTTTTTTCTTTTGTGCTTCAGGTATCCCTAGGATGTGGGTGTTGTCCCAAAGGTTTCTTAATCTAGCCTCATTTTTTAAAAAAATATTTATTTATTTTCTTACTGTTGTTCAAGTGCAATTGTCTTCATTTTCCTGCCACCATTTTCCCCTGGCCCACCTACTTCCACCTCCCACCCTCAATCCTTCCCCACTTTGGCTTTGTCCATGGGTCACGTGTTCCTTGATGACCGTTCCTCTTCTTTTCCCCTGTTATGCTGCTCCCTCCTTCCCTCTGGTTACTGTCAATTTGTTTTTAATTTCAATGTTGCTGGTTATATTTTGCTTGCTTGTTTGTTTTCTTGGTTAGATTCCACTATAGGTGAGATCATGTGGTGTTTTTCTTTCACTGCCTGTCTTATTTCGCTTAGCATAATAATCTCCAGTTCCATCCATGCTTTCATGATGGGTAGTAGCTCTTTCTTTCTGCTGCATTGTACTCCATTGTGTAAGTGTATCATGGTTTTTTGATTCATTCCTTTACTGATGGACACTTAGGTTGCTTCCAACACTTGGCTACTGTAAATTGTGCTGCTATGAACATTGGGACACATAGGTTCTTTTGAATTGGTATTTTGGGATTCTTAGGGTATAATCCCATCAGTGGAATTGCCTGGTCAAAAGGCAGTTCCATTTTTAGCTTTTTGAGGAAATTCCAATCTCTTTTCAACAGTGGCTACACCAGTCTTCATTCCCACCAACAGTGTATAGGGTTTCCTTTCTCCACAACTTTGTCAGCACTTGTTGTTTGTTGATTTGTTTATGCTGGCCATTCTGACCAGTGTGAAGTGGTATCTCATTGTGGTTTTAATTTGCATCTCTCCAATAGCTAATGATGCTGAGCATCTTTTCATATGCCTCTGGGACCTCTGTATGTCCTCTTTGGAGAAGTGTCTGTTCAGGTCCTTTGCCCATTTCTTTACTTTGATTGTTTGTCTTTCTGGAGTGGAGTAGTGTGAATCCTTTATATATTTTGGAGATTAAACCCTTGTCTGAGGTATCATTGGAAAATATATTTTCCCATATGGTTGGTTCCCTTTTTATTTTGCTGTTGTCTTCTTTAGCCATGCAGAAGATGCTGCTGCTGCTTCTTTTTCCTCTTCTTTTAAAGATTTTATTTATTTATTTTTAGAGAGAGGAAGGGAGGGAGAAAAAGAGGGAGAGAAACACCAATGTGTGGTTGCCTCTCAAATTTCCCCTACTGGGGACCTGGCCCACTACCCAGGCATGTGCCCAGACTGAGAATAGAACCGGCTACCTGTTGGTTTGCAGGCATTCAATCCACTGAGCCACACCAGTCAGGGCCAGAAGCTTCTTATTTTGATGAAGTCCCATTTGTTTATTCTTTCCTTTATGTCCCTTGCTCTAAGGGACATATTGGTGAAAATATTGCTGCGTGAAATTACTGAGAGTTTCCTGCTATGTTCTCCTCTAGGACTTTTATGGTGTCATGATTATATTTAAGTCTTTTACCTGTCTTGAGTTTATTTTGGTGTATGGTGTAAGTTGGTGGTCAAGTTTCATTTTTTTGCATGTCGTTGTCCAGACCTCCCAATACCATTTGTTGAAGAGACCATTTTACTTCATTTTGTGCTTCTGCCCCCTTTGTTGAATATTAATTCTCCACAGAGATGTGGGTTTACTTCTGCGCTCTCTATTGTGTTCCATTAATCTATGCGTCTGTTCTTATGCCAGTACCAGACTCTTTTGATTAGAGTGGCCTTGTAATATAGTTTGATGTCAGGTATTGTGAGCCCTCCTACTTTGTTCTTCCTTCTCAAAATTGCTGCAGCTTTTCAGGGTCATGTGTGTTTCCATATAAATTTTTGAAATATTTGTTCTATATCTGTGAAATATGTCATTGGTGTTTTAATAGAGATTGCATTGAATCTATAAGTTGCTCTGTATAGTATGGATATTTTGATGATGTTAATACTTCTAATTCATGAACACGGTATATGTTTCTATTTATTTATGTCCTCCTTAATTTCTTTTTTCAGTGTTGTGTAATTTTCTGAGTACAGGTCTTTTACCTCCTTGGTTAAGTTTATTCTTAGGTATTTTATATTTCTTGTTGCTATAGCAAATGGGATTTTTTCCCCCCGATTTCTGATATTTCATTGTTGATGTACAAAAATGCCTTCAATTTCTGGATATTGACTTTGTGTCCTGCTGCTTAGCCAAATTCACTTATTAGGTTGAGTAGTTTTTTGGTGGAGTCTATATGGTTTTTTTATGTATGGTTTTCTATGGTTTTCATGTCATCTGCAGAAAATGACAGTTTTACTTCCTCCTTTCCAATTTAGATGCCTTTTATTTCTTTTTCCTTGTCTGATTGCTGTTATGCTCATTTTTTAAAACTTTTTTTTTCACTAATCTGATCAGGTGTTTTCTGCTTCCTTGTTTTCAAAACCACTGATTCAGTCCTCTGCTTTCTCCAACAGAGTGTTATTTCTTCTAGTGGGTTCTTCATTTCAGATATTATATTCTTTATTTTTATCTGTTATTTTCCATGGTTTCTATGACCTTTCTTAATATTTATTATCTCTTTAAGTTCTCATGTTAAGTTCATCCATTCTTCCCCTAAGTTCTTTGAGCACTCTTACAGTCATTGCTTTGATCTCTGTATCAGATTGATTATTTTTTCCCTCCCCTTTGTTTAGTTCTTTGGGGTTTTTTGTTTGTTTGTTTGTTTGTTTGTTTCCTCATTTTAGCTGCCTCTTTGTGTTTGTTTCCATGTATTAGGAAACAAGGGACTCTCGGAGGAGGAAAAGCGGAGGGGACAGGGGACCCTACCCCCTCCATAGAGAGTCTTGTTTTTCCTGTTGTGCCCCCTCCATGCAGAATGACCTGTGCTCCCTCCTCTGACTCTGCCATCCATGGTTCCCTTTCCTCTCTACCCTTTCCTGTCCATGGAGTTTCCTTGTCTTCCCTGCCCTGACCCCTCCATGGAGATTCCAATGTTCATCTGCACTGCCTCCCATGTAGGGTCCCTTGTCATCTAGGCCTTGTCCGTTCCATAGAGGCTCCTCTGCCCTGCCCTGTCTTTTCTCAAGGTCCTCTGTCCCTCTTGCCCTGCCCTCTCCACTGATGATCCCTTTCCCCCTCTGGCCTATGCCATCCATGGAAGGCCTTCTGTTTCTCTGCCATGCCCTCTCACTCACAGCCTTCTGGTCTTCATCTCTCTTTCCTTTAGGCTGCATGCATCCTCTCTGTACCTGAAAAACATTTCTCACCCTCTTCATCTGTCTACATCTTACCTGTACTTTCAAGACAAATCTCAAATATCATTTCCAATGTCAAATCACAGAGTGATCTTTTAAAACTGTAAATCAGATTATGTCATCTCATGCCTAAAAGGCTTAATGGTTCTATAGCATTTGCAACCCACCCAAGAGCCTTCTATAATTCCACCAGCCCTCCCTCTCCTGCATCCTAGCCAGCCTGGCTCTCTCTACCCTGGGGGTACTTGCTGTTCCTTTGGGAGTGGCTTCCCCAGTTCTCCATCTCCATCTCAACAACGAAGTCTGAGTTTAAATATGACAAGGTCTTGGGGAGCCCTTCCCTGAGCTTGCTGGGGAGGCACCATTAAAGGGGCCCTGATCCAGTCCCACAGGGTATCTTGTGGCAATAGGTCAGAGATCTAAGACAGTTCTCAGAGGTAAGACAGGTCAGAGATGTAAGACAGGTCACAGAGGTATGATGGCAACCATTTGGGGTCAGCCAGGTGGGCCAAGGTAACCAGGTATTCTTGAAAGTGGGAAGGGGATAGGAGGCTGGGTTAGAAATGCAATGGGAAGGACTCAACCTGCACTGCTGGTTTTGAGGTTAGAGGAAGGGACCATGGGCCAAGGTAGGCAGGTCACCCCTCAAAGCTAGGAGTGGCTTTGGCAGGGACACAAAAGAAAACTATCTCATAAGGAGTGGGTTCTGCCAGCACCCCATAAGCAGGGGGAGAGCACAACCCGATGAGCCCACCTCATGTTTCTGATCCACAGCACCTGTGATCACACACTGTGGTGTAGGCCACTCTGTTTAAGGTCATTTGTTAGGGCAGCAATTAAAAATGAGTACAGGTCTTATTATAGCCTAGTCACATCACCTAAGTCTGTTTTTTTCATGGCTGTTAATATTATCTGAAATAAAGTGTTATTCTTGATCACCTGTCTCCCAGCCCCTCTCTGCACCTGAAAGGTAACCTGTGAAGGCCTTGTCCCTGGGACCCAGGTCCAGCGAGGGCCACAGAGGAGTGGATGGCACACATGTGTTGAATGAGTTCAGGGGTGGAGGGCTCTTTTCTGATTTCATTAATGTTTTATTTTTTTAATAAACTGATTCATTAACATACATACATGTGATTTCTTAAACTTCATTTCGACATCCCAAATAAATACAATTTTTAAAAAAATCTTTTCTTTTGTTAGTTAAGATCTGTGTCTCAATTTTTGGTTTAGAAATGCAGTTGCTGCTTTGTGAGTTGTCTCATGGAGGGAGAGAGTTTGCAGACCAGGTTCACGCTAGGATTTCTCTTCTGTCCCCGTGTACCCCACAAGCTAGCTCTTTGGCCTTTGGTGGCAGACTGACCCATGGTGTTCCTGACACCTCACCTCCTGTTTACCTGCCTGGTGTTGCTTCCAGTGCGGACAGGATTCTCCAGTCCTGGGGCTCTGATGACCTCAGGGATCTTATGTCTTTGAGTTCTCATTCACTTTTTACTTAGGAACAGGGAATTATGGCCTTTGGAAGTGGGGAAGATTTTTAAATATTTAGATCCTTTTTTTGTATTATAAAGGAATCTTAGCATTTATTTTTGAACATGTTATGGTACAAGAAATTTTATGTAACAAATAGTAACAAAACACAACAGATTCAAGGTAAAAGAAATTTTATGCACCGGTACCAACCATGTGAGGACAGCTCAGATGCTATTGGTGTGGGGGGAAAAGGTGGTATGTGCTGACCCCTCCTGCCCCAAATAGCTGGCCCCCTTCCCAGCCGCTCCTTCCTGGACAGCAGGTCCCCTCTCTGTCCCCTTCGAGGTTCCTGGGGACAGTTTCAGGGATAGAAGGATGTCAGGTGTCTGGATAGTCTTCCTGGGATTAAGAAAGCAGATAGATGGTTTGGAATTAGGAGAGGTAGACCTCGCTGCCCACAGAGGAGTGCTGCTTCTTCCTGGGAAATGCTTTCCATCAGGAAACAGCAGCAAATTAGAGAGCAGTTCTGCAGAGGGATGGATTTTGCCTTCAAAGGATGAAATTACAATAACTAAGAATCAATGTGTGCTCTATTGAGAAAAACACAAATAAAACTATTTTGCAGAATGTTTCTATTTTATGAGTTGTGCACCATGTGACTGTGACCAGGAGGCAGAAATGATGGGCACAGTGGCAGATGTCAGGCTCAAAAGTGTCCATTTTGCTCACTAATGTTTCAGTTGCTGCTATGAAGACCCACAAAGAACAGCAGCTGTCAGCTGCCCCTGCGGTATTACTGGAAGAATTTCTTGAGAACTTTTTCATGATATTGGTCTATTCAGGTCATCTACTTGTTTTCTAGTGTCAAATTTTGAAGTTAAAATTTTCAGAAAATCACCAGGAAACCAGCAGTCTTGATAGACTGAATTAATATAAAATATAGGATTTAAAGATAGCCCAGTACCTATTTAGTTGGTCTTTTTTATACCTAATATCTTTCGCTTCCAAAGTTGCTTATGGCAATTCAGTGCTTTGTAAAAGGAGACAGACAAATATTTTTGTTAATCATTCCAATTTATAAATTCTCCATAAATTCCTAACTGTGGGACCTTGGCCAAATTACTTAGTCTCTGTATGCCTCAGGTTTTTTTCTTTGTACAGTATAGATAACCACAATGTTTACCTTATAGGGTTATTGCTAAAATGATATGAGATAGTGCATGTAAAGTCCCTATTAGAATAGTGCCTGACAAATTAAAGGATTTTCAATAAATGTGATTTTCCCTAAAATTAATTAAATTATTAATAAAATATTCATTGAATTATATTTTTCTAGACTAAACAATTTATTTGCCAAGTTCTTGGTAGTTTTTAGACATTCTAGTTGCAATTATTCTGCATCGTATTTTTTCCTATTTTATTTTAATGTTTACTTATTGTCTCATCTCAACATTTCTAGAATTTAGGATTAAAAAAGAATGAAGGAAAGCAAGGGAAAGGAGACTGGTAGTAGCAATGAATTATTGCTGTGGTGAAAATATTCCCCCAAATAGGATGGTAGTATACTTTTAAAAATATATATATATTTATTTATTTATCTGTAAGCTAACAAAAACAAAGACTGATCAATTTTAAAAGATGGAGGATAGAATTCTTGATTATCATATTTTGCCATGTATAATGTGCACTCATGTTTTTGGCCCAAACTTTCATGAAAAAACTCTTCAGTTTTAATTTTTTAATTCAGATTTTTAAATATTTAGATACTTTTTTTGTATTATAAAGGAATCTTAGCATTTATTTTTGAACATGTTATGATACAAGAAATTTTATGTAACAAATAATAACAAAACACAAGATTCAAGGTACAAGAAATTTTATGTACAGGTACCAACCATGTATAACGCTGTCTACAAGAGACCCACCTCAGAATGAAAGATACACATTAACTAAAAGAAATGGAGAAAGATATTTCATGCAAATGGAAATTTTAAAATGCTACAGTAGGAATACTTATATCTGACAAAATACACATTAACACAAAGACTATAGTAAAAGACAAAGAAGGATACTCCATAATGACAAAGGGAACAATCCAACAAAAGGATATAACCCTTTTTAACATTTATGCACCCAACATAGGATCACCTAAATATAGAGAAAATCTTGATGAACATATAGGAAGATTGACCCCATTAACATAATGGGATTTTTTCCACCCCATTAACATAAATGGATAGATCTTCCAGACAGAAAATCAATAAGAAAACAGTGGTCTTAAATAAATAACATTAAAGCAAATGAATGTAGGTGATATCTTCAAAGCATTTCATCCTGATACAGCAGAATATACAGTCCTTTCAAGTGCACATGGAATATTTTCTCGGATAGACCACATGTTAGGACACAAAGCAAGTCTCAATAAATTTATAAAGATTGAAATCATATTAAACATCTTCTTTGACCATAATGGTATGAAACTAGAGAACAATAACAAGAAAAAACTGAAAAACACACAAAGACATGGAGGCTAAATAACATGTTACTAAACAATGAACGGGGTGAAAATGAAATCAAGGAAGAAATCAAAATACACCTTGAAACAAATAAAAATGAGAACACAACAATCCAAAATCAATGGAACACAAAAAAAAGCAGTCCTAAGAGGAAAATTCATAGCACTACAGGCTTACCTCAAGAAACAAGAAAAATCTCAAATAAACAATCTAACCTTGCACTTAACAGAATTAGAAAAAGAACAACAAAGCCCAAAGTCAGTAGAAGAAAGGAAATAGTAAAGATCAGAGAATAAATACACAAAATTGTCTAAAAAATAATACAAAATATCAGTGAAACCAAGAGCTGATTCTTTGAAAAGATAAATAAGGTTGACAAAACCTTATCCAGATTCATCAAGAAAAATGAGAAAGAACTAATATAAATAAAAACCAAAAGAAAAGAAGTAAAAACTGACTCCACAGAAAAACAAAGGATTGTAAAAAAAAATTACAAACAACTATATGGCAATAAACTGGACAATCTACACAAAATGGATAAATTCTTAGACACATACAATTTTCCAAAATTCAATCAAGAAGAAGCAGCAATTCTGAATAGACAAATTATAACTAATGAAATTGAAGAGGCAATCAAAAAACTTCCAAGAAACAAAAGTCCTGGATCAGAAGACTTCACAGATGAATTTTACCAAAAATTGAAAGAACTAACACCTCTGATTCTCAAACTCTACCAAAAAATTCAAGAAGAGGGAAGACTCCCAACCCATTTTACAAGGCCAGCATTATTCTAATTCCAAAACCAAATAAAGACACTACAAAGAAAGAAAATTGTACGCCATTTTTTCTGATGAATATAGATGTTAAAAGCTTTAACAAAATATTAGCAAACTGGATCCAGCAGTACATTAAAAAGGGCATACACCATTATCAAGTGGGATTTATTCTGAGATTCAAGGTTGGTACAACATCTGCAAATCAAAAAATGTGATTCACCACATAAACATAATGAAGGATTAAAAACCACATGAGCCTATCAATAGATACAAAGAAAGCACTTATCAAAATCCAGCACATATTTATGGTAAAAACTCTCAGCAAAGCGGGAAGAGAAGGAACATACCTCAATGTAATAAAGGCCATTTATGACAACCACACAGTTAACATCATACTCAATGGGCTAAAAGTATTTGCCTTAAGATCAAGAACAAGACAGTGATGTACACTTTCACCACTGTTAGTCTACACAGTACTGGAAGTTCTAGCCACAGATCAGACAAGAATGAGAAATAAAAAACTATCCAAGTTAAGAAGGAAGAAGTAAAACTGTCATTTTTTGCAGATGACATGATATTGTTTATAGAGAACCCTAAATATCCTACCAAAAAGCTACTAGAACTAATAAATGATTTTAGTAAGGTAGAAGGATACAAAATAAATATCCAAAATCAATTGCATTTGTATACATCAATAGTGAAGTATCTGAAAGGGAAACTAAGAGAACAATCCCATTTACAATTATATCAAATAAATTCCTAGGAATAAATTTAACTATGGACGCAAAAAAAACCTTCTTGGCTTTTTGATTGGGTCCTATCAACTGTTACAGTCACAGGGCTCATGAGTGACGCTACTCAAGGATGCACAATGATCAGAGGGAAGATGGCACTGCCGGCATGAGCCTGTGCTTCTTAATTATTTGCAGGTCACTACTGCAGAAAAAATACTCATGCTCTGTTTAAAGGTAAGGGATAATTAATAATAATTTTTCTCTGTGTACTTGGCAGAATGGTGTTCCAGATTAGGGTGATAATAATTCCTTGTCTTTATATGCTCTCTCCTTCCAGTGATGGCTTCAATTTATCTTTCAGCATTGCTGTGAGAAGGGAAAAGTAATGCTGTGAAGATTAAAGAAAATGAGAGATAAAAAGTGACTCATCAAAAGTTTGACACTTACTCAGTGGTCAAGCCAGGAATATTCTAATTATCCATCAAAGACTATGTCCATTAGGATATTAACATCAAGCTGACCTAACATACTTTTCAGTGTCTGAACCTAGTGAAATCTACTCACTGCTTGTGTCCCATGAAGTGGGCCAAGGAGCCACCATGGCCCATCCTCTCTACACCAGTGACTCGGGAGACCCAGAGCCTTGTCTCCTACATGTGGCTCCATTAAGTGCCTTGGGGAACTGCTGACCCTCTACATTTATCTGGCAATGAGCACAGAACAATGGCTTGCAGGACAGAGAGATGGTGGTATCCGGAAGGCTCAGGAGGAGCCACTCATGGCTGGTCCCACCTTTAGCCAGACCTGAACCACATGACAATGACAGATGCTCAGAAATGCAGAACAGCATGAATACTGTGTGTCACAGAACCTAGGACAGCATGCCCACCCTCTTGATTCCATATCTGTGTAGTTAACTCCATCCACTTTCTTCAGGAAGAATATCCAGTAAGAAGAATAAAAATTACCCCATGCCAGCTAGTATAGCACTTCAGAGGACTATGAAAAAAAATCACTATTTATACAGAAAGCCAATTTCCTTCCCTTTCTTCTTCTTGAAAATAGAGAATACATCATCCTGGAGCCACTAAGATAGAGCAGGTTCACTGCCAGTCATCCCCTGACTGATGACAACCACGAGCTTGGAACTAAATACAAAAGGTTAATAACTGTAGACTCTGGACAGGAAGCCTCAGCAAGAAGACTGGCACAGGGAGTCAGAACTTGACAAATGACCAGTACAGTACTGAGCTGATTGGTTTTCCCTCCCTGATCTCACCTTTGTCCTGATGGTTGTGAGTCTCAGCATTGTTTCATGGGCAGGACAGGAATGAAACAGAGAGGTCTGGACAAGGGGCCTGTTGCAGCCAGAGTGGGAGACTTCCCTCTTCTCTCCTGGACCTGCTCTTATCTTGAAGCTGCACCCATGGCTGAGGCATAAGCTCCTAAAATTATGAGAAAAAAAAAAAACTTGTCTCTGTCAAGGACCTGGGAATATGGGCTCTTGTGCTTCACAATTTGGGGGAAATCCTACTTGATTTTTTTCTTTTCTTCCTCTTGTAGTTTTGTCCTGAAAATCACCCAGCTACATGAGGCTTCAACACAGCACATAGTGGGAGAGAAATCTAAGATTTTGACAGAAAGCAGAGTTTCTAGCTGAAGGACCAAGGAGTCTCCTGGCAGAGACTCCAGAAGATATGCTGACAGTGAGCTGGGCCTGCATGGAGCACACCTCTGAGACCTGCACAAATTTAATGTTCTCACACTTAAACAGTGGCCTTTCAACCTCTGCCAGTCAGTGGAAGGAAGACAGACTGTAAAATCTGGCCCAGTAAAGTCAGTACATCCATCACTATATTCTTCCAAAGTTTGGAGGGAGAAAATAATTAAATTTGAATAAGCCCAGAGGTCAAATGGAAGAAAGACGGAGCTCCAGGACCCAGCTTGCCAATCTGCCATGCCAGGGATTTTAGTTCAGAGAACAAGTTCATTTTTGCAAATATATCTCTTTTTCTTTTGTGCTTTCAGTTTTTTGCCTGTTTCCTATGTTAAAGACCAAACTTCTTGTATGAAAGGTAAAAATAGGCAAGTGAAGAGCAGCTCTCAGCCCTCGGTGTGACTGGTGGGGGGGCAGGTGTTAATTCAGCCTGAGTTCCAGCAAGAACACAGATCCAGCCAGGCTTCAGCACCCTGGGAGACAAGGCTTGGTTTTATGCCCCTAACTAGATGCACCAGATGGGGTCAGCCTGTGCATGCTGATGTCCCACCAATCCTCCCGGTTCAGATGGTAAACATGGAGATACTATGATCCATGCCCCTGTGATACAATCAAGATGAGGTACCCTGCTTTAAAGTCATGTTAGCTTCACTTAAGTTGTCCAACATGATGATGACTAAAGGGAGAGATTCTGTTCCAGTCATCATTGAGGGCAGGGGATGGGTATGGGTAACAGGCCTCCACAAGGAATTGCCCCAAGAGTCTCCCTAAATGCCTCACCTTCCAGGACCTGTGAAACACCATTTAGCATGGAATCACTCCCATGACTAGGACATGGGAACTAACGCTTGTGCATCTGTGTGGTCCCTTTTCTGTCCTTACTCCCAGTCACCCTACTGTATGTTGTGATGTTCTACAGGTCACCACACATGCCTGGAGGTGGGCAGGAATAAAAGACAGAGAAAGAGAGATAAATGGGGAGGTCTCCACTACATCCAGGAGCTAATAATAATAATAAAGTTTTGTTGTGGGAATGACAAGAACTTTCTGCCAGACTACATCATATTTGAGGCATTTATGGAGTATGGCATATGTAACCAGCTCACAACTCATCCAAAGCTTTCAACTCCTCCAAGGTTTGCTTGCTCTGCTTTCCCTCCATGAGATCCCTATTCTATGCATTGAGTCACTTTGTAAGTAAAAACCATTACTTCTCTATGGGGATAGAAAGTGCCAGACACAATGACCTCAAATTATCAGAAACATAATACCCTCACTGATGTGTCTTGGAAGTCAGTCCACCTCAGACAACACACAGGTCTCACTTGGGAACATTATTTTTTATTAGCAATTCTTTGACTTTATCACCCTTAACCCTGACAGCTATCAAACAAGCAAAGAAATACAAACTTGGGTCACCTTTCTGATGATATTACTCATAGAATAGGAGCTGGAACATAATGAATTGCAGGAACAGGCAAGAGGCAGCTAATTTTTACTTGTATTTGACAAATTGATCAGCATTATTGTGATATGGTATGGGTAATCTCTTCCATTTACCCTATTAGGCTTCCTTACTAAGGGAGATAACATGCTTAGGTATTATATGGCTTCATTATGGCTGAGGTGAATCGATAGTAAGCTGACTGCCTGTCAAAGATGCTTGGGTAGGTAATAGCCTATTTGGAAGGTTACAGTGAATGTTAACTCTGTAAATTTATACAGATTGTAGATGGTTTTAAATACTATGTTAAAGAATTTGGATTTCTAAATGCAACGAGGAGCCTTGAAGAGTTCTTGAAAACAACAATAATATGATCTCACCTAGAGTATAATTATACAAACGTTATTTATTATATAACTTTGTAACATGAAGGATACATTAGAGAGCTATGGTTGAGGTATAAAATTAGTTAGCAATATAATATTTACAACTAAAGTGGAAATGCGTGCCCACATAATGGATATTGATGAATTATACAACAGAAAGAATTCTAAAGTCTTCTAGATTAAATCCCCTTAATATCCCATTAAAGAGCAAACAATGTTGCTAATTGGTATTAAGAAAACATATGCTCTCAAAATTTGTTTCACAATTACATGTAAAACTTATCATTGAGTTTTGTGAAATGGCAACAGAGCCATGTGATAAATTGGAAGGCAAAAATATTGCAGCTCATCATGATACAAGCAATACATTAGATGAGCTGAAGGTTTGGAGTTTGAGAGAAAAGGAAAGGCGAGATGTACCATTAGCTAGGGCCTGCATGAGTGTTATTTATTATTTGTTTGTTTGTTTGTTTGTTTATTTAATCCCCATCCAAGAATATGTTCATTGTTTTTAGAGAGAGAGAAAGAGAAACATCAATGTGAGAGGGAAACATTTATCAGTTACCTTCTGCACATGTTTTGATCAGGAATTAACCTGCAATCTGGGTCTGTGCCCTGACCAAGAATCAAACCCAAAACCTTTTGGTCTACAGGATAACACTCCAACCAACTGAACCACTAAGCCAGGATCTTTGTGAACGTTTTTAATGAAACATGGCCCTGAGGACAAAGAGCAGGCTGATTTCTCCTTTAATAGACTTTTAAAGTGCTGGTAAAATTCTGGTCAAGAGGGCAGTACAGATAAATGTGGTACTTGCATCTTCCCACAACCACATCAAAATCACAAGTAAACTACAGAACAACCATCATTCAGAACCACCTGAAATCTAGCTGAACAGAAGTCCTACAACTAAGCATGCAAAGAAGAAGCCACATTAAGACTGGTAGGAGGGGCAGATACTGGGAATGTCCTGGTGTGGTGGATAAATATCTGGAGGGATATTTCAGCTGTAGAGGGCCCCTGTGAGGAGTGTGAGGTCAAAGCCCTACACCAGGAACCCCAGCCCAGGGTTCCAGCCAGGAAGAGAAGTCCCCATAATTTACCAGCAGGGATTGAGTCTGAGTGAGAAGGACTTCTGGAGCCCCAGGCATTTCTCTTAAAGAGCCTATGCATGGACTTACTTGGACTTTCTCAATCTTAGTTCCAGCAATGGGGCAGCAGCTCAAGGCACCAAGGATATATGAAGAGGAGCTGAATCATGTGGTGTCAGGACAAGGGCTGGAGGGACAGCTTTCTCCCAGACAGAAGTGCAGGCAGAGGCCATGCTCCTATTCTGGATAACATGTCAGAGACTCTATCAACCTAGCTATCACTGTTTGCTGCACTATGGTGATTCCCTGAGATCCTGCCCCGCCCAGCTTGAAGGCCCACCAAATCTGTTTCCAGTGGCATTTCCATACAAATGATCTGACTTGGCTCATGCTTTAGATTTCCCTAAAATCTCTCAAACAAGCAGCATCTGGCCTTAGTGTGCCCTGTACCTCTCGCTAAGTGGCCTTAGACCCATCTCTAGTGACAGCTGGCTTTGGTTTATAGCTCAGCCTCTACTGGACATATCCAATCCCAGCACTAGTAGTAGCCATCTGCAGATCACTCTGTAGCTCATGATTTGTGGCCTCAGCAGAACAGAGGCAGTGGCTGACCTTGGCCTGCAGCTCCCAGGAGGCTCCAGAGCCAGCACACCCAGTGGAATGCTTCTGACCAGATCAAAGCACCATCCAACCACCTCCACAAGCAACACACTCAACAGGGGACTCAGCAGGAGCCAGCACTCCAGTGAAATAGGTCCTGCTCCATGGGTGGGACCCTGCACAGATGATCTCCATGGTGGTCACAGCCAGAATTTGTGGCTGTCAAAACAGGGGTAAGTACCTCCAATTGACATGCCAAAATTAATCAAAGTTCAACTACCACAGAAGGTTATACAGAGCCCACACAGGGAAAGGAGGGGCACACCTGGAGTGCTCAACTTGGGTGAATGGGGAGGCAATGCCACTGGACCATGCAGGACATCTACTACATTAAGCCACACTACCAAGGCTATGAGACTCATTAGTTCTACCTAATACATAGAAAGAAAAAAACGGGGGCTGCTAAAATGAGGAGACAAAGAAATATATCTGAAATGAAAGAATAGAACAAAACTCCAGAAAAAGGATTAAACAAAATGGAGACAAGCAATACACTAGATGTAGAGTTTAAAACACTGGTTATAAGGATGCTCAATGAACTTAGTGAGAGTGTCAACAGCATAATAAAGGAGATGGAAACCATAAAAATAACTAGTCAGAAATAAAGAATACACTAACTGAAATGAAGATTAATTTATAAGGAATCAAAAGTAGAGTAAATGAAAATGAAAATCAAATCAGCAACTTGGAATATAAGAAAGCAAAAAAAAAACACCATTGGGAACATCAAAAAGAAAAAACTACAAAAATATGAAGATAGTGAAAGGAGCCTTTGGGACAACTTAAAGCATATTAACAGTTGCGTAATGGGGCAGCCAGAAGGAGAAAAAAAAGAGCAAGACCTTGAAAACTTATTGGAAAACTTCCCTAACCTGGTATAGGAAAAGACACAAGTCCAGAAAACACAGAGAATCCCAAACACAATGAACCCAAAAGACCCACACTAAGATATATCTTAATTAAAACAGCAAAGGTTAAAGATTAAAAAAAAAAAATCTTAAAAGCAGCAAGAGAAGAACAGTTAGTTACCTACAATGGAGCTCCCATAAGACTGTCAGCTGATTTAAAATGATGAAAAGAAAGGAACTGCAGCTAAGATTCCTCCACCCAGCAAAGGTATCATTTAGGACAGGAGTGTCCAGCCTGCAGCCCACAGGCCGCATGCAGCCCAGGATGGCTATGAATACGACCGAACGCAAAATTATAGAATTTACTTAAAACATTATGAGGGGCGTGGCCTCAGCCTCGTGGGCACTCCCCTGCTTCATTGGCGCCCCTGGCTGCGTCGACGGGCACAGAACGGAGGCCACCGACAGCTGCCGCGCCGGCGCCGCACCCTGCCCCGTAGGCAGCCTCGGTGCCATCAGCGAGCAGCAGTTTCTTCAGCTCACTGTCCCAAGCCGTGAAGAAGACGGCCGCCTCTGCCGGCTTGGTGGACGCTCCTGCACCTGCACCCACCACCGCCAGGAAAGCCAAGGTGCTGCTGGTCGTCGAGGAGCCGCACACCAACTGGACCATCGTTGTAGATGTGGATCGTCATTGACATTATGCAGTATAGGACTACTTCTGATAGAAGCCAAGAGGAGAAAGTGATGGGCGTGGGAGTGGAAGCTCATGTGTCCAGTTATCAAACTTCGCAGACTGCTCCTTCAGAGCAGATGGAGTGAGGATTTCATTGCCTGACAGACTGAATCAGACCTGCTTTCCTGCAGCCAGACACTACTGGAAAGAGGCAGAAGTGGGGCGGGCAGGAACCAGAGTGCCAGTGATTGAAACGCAGTCCGTACAAATAGTGGATCCTTGGCCAAAGAGGTCACAGAACTGCCCAGAGACCCCTGAGGAGAGACTGGAAATGGAGGCGTTGGGGAAAGAATGGGAGGAAGAACCGGGGAATCCCGACTCCCTCCCCATTCTGTAGTCTCCATTCTGGGCAGGCAGGGCACGCCCCCGAAGAGGGAAAACCGGGGCGCGCAGGAACCAGACTGCCCATGATTGCAACACGGTCCACACAAATAGTGGATCCTTGGCCGAAGGGGTCACAGAACTGCAGAGAGACTCCTGAGGAAAGACTGGAGACACAGATGTCGGTGAAAGAACCAGAGGAGGAACCAGGGAGTCCCAACTCCTTCTCCTTTCCATAGTCTCCATTGTGCAGAAAGGGGCCACACCCCCAAAGAGCAAAAAGCCAAGAAGCACAAAATGGACAGCCCAAAACCATCCTGTGCAGGCGCGCACACTTGCGCCCAGTGGCCCCGCGAGGGTTGGAGAGCGTGTGTGGACCCGCGGGCTGGTGAGGGCTCACACAGGCTGGCAAGGCCTCCCACAGGTTGGCACAGATATGACCTGCGAGGGAGTGCACAGAGCGGCGAGGGCAGGTGTAAATCGACCCGCACTGGCCACGAGTGCAGAGCAGGCAGCAGAAATAGTGGATCCCAGGCCGAAAGGGTCACAGAGCTGCCCAGGGTCCCTGGAGGAGAGACTGGAGACAGGATTAACCGGAGAGTCCTGGACTGACTTCCATTTCCGTAGTCTCCATTTGGCAAGGGCAGGCAACACATCCAAAGAGCCAAAAGCGGGGAAAGCACACAATAGAAGACCCTAAACTGACCAGTGCTGGGGTGCCCGCCAGCCTGGAGGGCCAGACGAGTTCGCAAGGTTGTGAATAAGCCCCAAGGGCTGGAGCAAGCACCTGCGAGCTCAGGCGGGCGAGGGATCCTGCCACCCAGGAAGCGCACTCAAGGAGCCAGCATTGGAGTGCAGAGTGATCCAAAGAAATAGTCCATCCCTGACCCAATGGGTCACAGAACTGCCCTAAGCAGGAGTCAGACACAGACAGTAGACTCCTGGCAGGCTCAAACAAACAACCCAAGGCCATATAGGGTCAACAACTGACATCATCAGAGGCAGGCCCAGAAAGAAAAGTAAAGGGAAAAATAAATAAATAAATCAATAAAAAGACTCACCTACTATCACAGAAGTTTAATCCACAAAGTCAGGAAATCTAGATGGCCCAATTAAAGCAATAGCAAAAATAAATAAATAAATAAGTAAATTACTTAACACTCTCACAAAAATGGGAAGAAAAAGAATTTCCCCCCAAATGAGTGGAAAGGGGGACTCCCAACAGAGAGAGCTAAATGAAATAGTGGCAAAGGAACTATCAGATATTGAATTCAAAACAATGGCTTGAGCTCAGCGAGCCTCAAAGAGAACTATGAGAAATTGCAGAAAAACTATCAGGACCTTACAGCAAACTATATCAACCTGGAAAAAGACATAGAAACTATCAAGAAGACACAAGAGGATATGAAGAATACCATTTCTGAATTGAAGAACACAGTAGAAGGAATCCAGAGGAGGCTGGATGAAGCCCAGGATCGAATCAGTGAGATGGAGGATACGGTAGAAAAAAGCTCCCAGAAAGAACACGAAATGGAAAAAGGACTCAAAAAGAATGAAGAGGCATTTAGGGAAATGCAGGACAACATGAATCACAATAATATCCGCATAATATGGATACCAGAAGGAGAAGAAGAGGAGCAAGGGATAGAGTACCTCCTCGATAAAGTAATGATGGAAAATTTCCCCAATTTGAAGAAAGAAAGGGTCTCATGGATCCAGGAGGCACACAGGACCCCACTCAAGAGGGACCCAAGGAGGTCCACTCCAAGACACATCATCATTAAAATGGCAAATGTCAAAGACAAAGAAAGAATCCTCAAGGCAGCAAGAGAGAAGGAGAAAGAAACATGCAAGGGGGCCCCCGATATGGCTAGGAGCTGACTTCTCAACAGAAACACTACAAGCCAGAAGGGAATAGCAACAAATATTCTAAGTAATGAAAACCAAGGGCCTACAACCAAGGTTGCTATACCCAGCAAGGCTCTCAATTAAAATAGAAGGGGAAATAAGGAGTTTCCCAGACAAAAGAAGGCTAAAAGAATACATCTCTACCAAACCAGCACTCCAAGATATGCTAAAGGGACTGATTTAAAAAGATGAAGGAAAAGAGTGAGAAAGAGAAAAACATAGGTATGAAGAGAAAAAGTCAATAAGTTTCTATCAGTAATAACTCTCAATGCAAATGGACTAAATGCCCCAATCGAAAGACACAGGATAGCTGAATGGATAAGAAAACATGACCCACACATATGCTGCCTACAAGAGACCCACCTCAGAGCAAAAGACCTACACAGATTGAAAGTAAAGGGATGGAAAAAAACATTCCAAGCGAATGGGCATGAGAAAAAGGCCGGTGTTGCCATACTTGAATCCAACAAACTGGATTTCAAAACAAAGGCCATAAAAAGAGACCCAGAGAGGCACTTTATGATACTTAAAGGAAGAATCTATCAAGAAGACATCAACATTGTAAACTTATATGCAACCAATATAGGAGCCCCCAAGTATATCAGGAAATTGTTGGACAACTTCAAAAAAGATATAGACAACCACACACTGATAGTAGGGGATTTCAACACCCCACTGCCAAAAATGGACAGCTCCTCCAAACGAAACATCAACAAGGATATTTTGGAGCTGAATGACGCACTGAATCAAAGAGACTTAACTGACATATATAGAACCTTACATCCCAAAGAAGAAAAATACACATTCTTTTCAAATGCTCATGGGACTTTTTCAAAGATAGACCACATGATAGGCCACAAAGAAAACCTCAGAAAATTCAGGAAAATTGAAATAATACCACACTTTTTCTCGGACCACAAGGGCTTGAAACTGGAAATATACCTCAAAGAGAAACCTCAAAAACTTGCAAACTCATGGAGACTTAACAGTACACTATTAAACAATGAATGGGTCAATAATGAGATAAGAGAAGAAATCAAAAAATTTTTGGAAACAAATGAAAATGAACAGAAAACAGTCCAAAACCTATGGGACAGAGCAAAAACATTCCTGAGAGGGAAGTTCATAGCAACACAGGCTTACCTAAAAAAGATAGAAACATTTCAAATAAAAGACCTAACACTACAACTTCAAGAACTGGAAAAACAACAACAAATAAATCCCAGAGCAAGTAGAAGGAAGGAAATAGTCAAGATTAGAGCAGAACTGAATGACACAGAGACGAAAAGGACGATTCAAAGGATCAACCAATCCAGAAGCTGGTTCTTTGAAAAGATAAATAAAATTGACAAGCCTTTAAGCAGACTCATCAAGAAAATAAGGGAAAGGACCCAAATTAATAATATCAGAAATGAAAGAGGAGAAATAACAACTGATGCCACAGAAATACAAAGGATTGCCAGAAACTACTGTGAACAATTACATGCCAAGAAATTTGAAAACCTTGATGAAATGATCAAATTTTTAGAAAAGGATAATCTTCCAACACTGAAGGAGGAAGAAACAGAAAGCTTGAACAGATCGATAACAGCTGCAGAAATTGAAGCAGTCATCAAGAAACTCCCGGCACACAAAAGCCCAGGGCCAGACGGTTTCACAGGAGAATGTTACAAAACATTTAAGGAAGAGCTAACCCCTGTCCTTCTCAGACTATTCCAAAATATCCAAGAGGAGGGAAGACTCCCAGACTCTTTTTTAAGAGGCCAGCATCATCCTAATCCCAAAACCAGATAAAGACCCCACAAAGAAAGAAAACTATAGGCCAATTTTGCTGATGAACACAGATGCTAAAATCCTCAACAAAATATTGGCAAACCGCATCCAGCAATACACTAAAAAGATTATCCACCATGATCAAGTGGGATTCATCCCAGGTTTGCAGGGATGGTTCAATATACACAAGTCAATAAACGTAATACATGACATCAATAAAAGACAAAAACCACATGATCATCTCGATAGACACAGAGAAAGCATTCGATAAGGTACAGCACTCAATTATGATCAAAACACTCAGCAAAATGGGAATAAATGGGGCATTCCTCAAAGTAATAAAGGCCATATATGAAAAACCTACAGCCAACATCATACTAAACAGGCAAAAACTAAAAGCTTTTCCACTAAGATCGGGAACACGAAAAGGATGCCCACTTTCACCACTTCTTTTCAACATCGTATTGGAAGTCCTAGCCACAGTGGTCAGACAAGAAAAAGAAATAAAAGGCATCCAAATAGGAAAGGAGGAAGTAAAGCTATCATTGTTTGCAGATTACAAGATAGTGTACATAGAGAACCCTATAGACTCTACCGAAAAACTCCTCAACCTAATAAGTGAATTTAGCAAAACAGCAGGATACAAAGTCAACATTCAGAAATCAAAGGCATTTTTGTACACCAGCAATGTAAGAGAAGAAGAAGAAATCAGGAGAAAAATACCATTCGCTATAGCAAGAAGAAAAATAAAGTACCTAGGAAAAAATTTAACCAAAGCGGTAAAATGACCTTTACGCAGAAAACTATAGAACGTTGAAGAAAGAAATAAAGGAAGACTCAAATAAATGGAAGCATATACCATGCTCATGGATTGTAAGAATTAATATCATCATAATGTCCATACTACCCAAAGCAATTTATAGATTCAACGCAATCCCTATTAAGATAGGAATGACATATTTCACAGAAATCAAACAGACATTTCAAAAATTTATATGGAACCATAAATGACCCCGAATAGCTGCAGTAATTTTGAGTAAGAAAAGCAAAGTAGGAGGGATCACAATACCAGACATCAAACTATACTACAAAACCACTATACTCAAAACAATCTGGTACTGGCACAAGAACAGATCCATAGACCAGTGGAAAAGAACAGAAAGCCCAGAAATAAGCCCAGGTATACATGGGCGTCTAATATTTGACAAAGGAGGCAGAAGCATAAAATGGAACAATAATTGCCTCTTCGAGAAATGGTGTTGGGAGAGCTGGATGGCTACATGCAAAAAATTGAAATTGGATCATCAGCTGACACCATACACAAAAATAAACTCAAGATGGATAAAAGACTTAAATATAAGTCTCAACACCATAAAGGTCCTACAGGAGAACATTGGCAGGAAACTCTCAGATATCCCTCGCAGCAATTTTTTCACTGATATGTCTCCTAAAGCAAGGGACATAAAGGAAAGAATAAATAAGTGGGACCTCATCAAAATAAGAAGCTTCTGCATGGCTAAAGAAAGCATCAGCTAAATGAAAACGGAGCCAACTGTATGGGAAAATATATTCGCTAATGATACATCAGATAGAGGTTCACTCTCCAAGATAAAGAACTCACTCGACTCCACTCCACGAAGACAAATGATCCAATCAAAAAATGGGCAAAGGACCTGGACAGATGCTTTTCCAAGGAGGAGATACAGAGGGCCCAGAGATATTTGAAAGGATGCTCAGCATCACTAGCCATCAGAGAAATGCAGATCAAAATCACCATGAGGTACCACCTCACACCGATCAGAATGGCCATCATAAACATATCAACAAACAACAGGTGCTTGCGAGGCTGTGGAGAAAAGGGCACACTAGTACACTGTTGGTGGAAATGCAGACTGGTGCAGCCACTGTGGAAAGCAGTGTGGAATTTCCTCAAAAAGCTGAAAATGGAACTGCCTTTAGATCCAGCCTTTCCTCTGCTGGGACTATACGAATTCCAAAACGCCAATTCAAAAGAACCTATGCACCCCAATGTTCATAGCAGCACAATTTACAATAGCCAAGTATTGGAAGCAACCTAAATGCCCATCAGTAAATGATTGGATCAAAAAACTATGGTACATTTGCACAATGTAATACTATGCAGCAGAAAGGAAAAAAGAACTACTAAACTTCACGACAGCATGGATGGAACTGGAGAGCATTATGCTAAGGGAAATAAGCCAGGGGGCAAAAGACAAATGCCACATGATCTCATCTATAAGTGGAACCTAACCAACAATACAAAGATGCAAGGAAAATAAGACCAACAACACTGAAAGGAAAAGAAACCAACAGAGACAAGAGGGAAGGAGGTGGGGAGGGAAAGAAGGGAAGAGGAAAGTCAAGGAACATATAGCAAGGTTTCATGGACAAAACTAAAGGGGGAGAGTTGAGGGAGGGGCGGAAGAAGGGAGTAAGGGAACATGGTGGGAGGTAGGCAAAGACAAATGTATTTGAAAAAATAAAATAATTAATTTTAAAAAAAGTTTCAGAGTCCTTCCTCCTCTTGGATTTTTTGCAATAGTCTGAGAAGGACAGGGGTTTGGTCTTCCTTAAATGTTTTGTAAAATTCTCCTGTGAAACCCTCCTGTCTAGGGCTTTTGTGTGCAGGAAGTATTTTTATTACTACTTCTATTTCACCAGCTATAACCAGTCTGTTCAGACTTTCTGCTTTGTCTTCCTTCAGTGTTGGGAGCTTATATTTTTCTAGGAATTTGTCCATTTCACCCAGGTTTTCAAATTTCTTCGCATATAATTGTTCATAGTAATTTCTTACAATCCTTTGTATTTCTGTGTTATCAGTTGTTATTTCTACTCTTTCGTTTCTGATATTGTTTATTTGAGCCCTCTCTTTTTTTTTTCTTGATGAGTCTGCTTAAAGCTTTGTCAATTTTGTTTATTTTTTCAGAGAACCAGCTCCCGGTTTGATTGATCCTTTGAATTGTTCTTTTAGTCTCTATATCATTCAGTTCTGCTCTGATCCTTCCACTTACTCTGAGTTTCGTTTCTTGTTGTTTCCGATTCCTGAGGCTGGCGGGATAAGTCGTTTATTTGAAATGTTTTTATCTTTTTGAGATAGGCCTGCATTGCTGTGAACTTCCCTCTCAGGACTGCCTTCACTGTGTCCCATAGGCTTTGGAGTATCGTGTGTTAATTTTCATTTGTTTCCAAAAACTTTCTGATTTCTACTTTGACCTCATTATTAACCCATCCATTATTTAATAGTTTGCTATTCAGTCTCTATGAGATTGAATGTTTTTGAGTTTTTTCCCTGAGGTAGGTTACTAGTTTCAAGCCCTTGTGGCTGAGAAAGTGCTTGTTATGATTTTGATTTTCATGAATTTGTCGAGGCTTGTTTTGTATCCTATCATGTGGTCACCTTTGAAAATGTTCTGTGTGCATTTGAAAAGAATGTGTATTTTGCTTCTTTGGGATGTAAGGTTCTCTATATGTCAGTTAGGTCCATTAGATATAATGCATCATTCATTTCCACAGTATCCTTGATGATGTTATGTTAGGAAGATCTATCCATTTTTGACACTGGGGTGTTAAAATCCTGCACTATTAGTGTGTTGCTGTCTATATCTTTCCTGAAGTCCTGAAAGATTTCCCTTATATATTTGGGTGATCCTATGTTGGCTGCATACAGGTGTACAATGTTTATGTCTTCCAGATTCTTCCTTTGAGTATTATAAAATGTCCTTCTGGGTCTCTTTTTATGGAATTTGATTTGAAATCTCTTTTGTCTGAAATAAGTATTGCTACCCCTACTTTTTTCCCTGTCCATTTTCTTGGAATAGTTTTTTCCATCCCTTCACTTTCAGTCCATGTAGGTACTTTTTTCTGAGGTGGGTTTCTTGTAGGTAAGATGTGTGTCAGTCATGTTTTCTTATCCATTCAGCTATCCTGTGTCTTTTGATTGGGGTATTTAGTCCATTTACATTCAAAGTTATTTTTGGTAGGTACTTATTCATTTTTTCCTTTTGTACCTCTGTTTTTCTCTTTCTCACTCTTTCTTTATCTTAAACCAGTTCCCTTAGCGTATCTCGTAGTGCTGGTTTGGTGGAGAGTCATTCTTTTAGTCTTCTTTTGTCTGGGAAACTCCTTATTTCACCTTCTATTTTAAATGAGAGCCTTGCTGGGAAGATCAATCTTGGTTGCAGGCTTTTGCTTTTCATGACTTGGAATATTTCTTGCCATTCCCTTCTTGCTTGTGGTGTTTCTGTTGAGAAGTCCACTGCTACCTGTATCAGGGCTCCCTTGAAGGTTACTACCTGTTTCTCTCTTGCTGCCGTTAGGATTCTTTCTTTGTCTTTGATATTTGTCATTTTATTGATGATGTGTCCTGAAGTGGGCTTCATTGGGTTCCTCTTGAATGGGGCCCTCTGTGCTTCCTGGACTTGTGAGACTTTTTCTCTCCTCAAATTAGGGAAGTTTTCCATCATTACTTTTTCAAACAGGTTCTCTATGACTTGCTCCTCTTCTTCTCCTTCTGGTAACCCTATTATGAGGATATTATAATATTTCAGGTTGTCCTGAATTTCCCTAAATGCCTCTTCATTCTTTTTGAGTCTTTTTTCCACTTCTTGCTCTTTCTGGGAGCTTTTTTCTGCCTTGTGCTCCAGCTCGCTGTTTCAATCCTCTGCTTCATCTAGCCTGCTTTTGATTCCTTCTACTATGTTCTTCAATTCAGAAATGGTATTCATTTCTTATTGTCTCTTATTGATAGCGTCTGTGTCCTTTTCCAGGTTGATATAGTTTGCAGTAAGTTCCTGATAGTTTCCCTCTAGCTTCTCATATTTCTCTTTTAGTTCGCTGAGCTCATTGAGCTTCATAAGAACCATTGTTTTGAATTCAATATCTGATAGTTTAATTGCCCCTATTTCATTTAGTTCTCTCTGTGGGGATTCCTCCTTTCCCCTCATTTGGGGGTGTTTACTTTCCTTCCCATTATTTTGTGAGAGTCTTCTTTTTTTTCCTTTCCTTCTGCTTCAATTGATCAGTCTTGATTTCCTGACTTTGTGGATTAAACTTCTATTGTAGTAGGTGGGTCTTTTTATTCATTCTTTTTTTTTTCTTTTCTTTTCTTTCTGGGTCTGCCTCTGGTGATGTCAGTTGTTGACCCTATCTGACCTTTGGCCGTCTGTTTGAGCATTCCAGGAATCTACTGTCTGTGGCTGTCTTTTTCAGCTGTTAATCTAGTCACTCTGCCCTCAGCTGGCAGGCTTAGGCACCACAGGGTAAGGCAGAGTCCCTCCCGGGGCCAGGTTACAGGTCCTCTCACATTATTGCTGTTCAGGGCAGTGGTCTGTATGAGCCAGATGGCTGCTGCCACATGGGGGATGAGTCAACACTGAGATCCCACTGGCTACTCTCTCAGTTCTCCCCCCAAAGCCTCCTTCCCCAGTATCTCTTAATTTATCTCTAGCTCACTCCGCCCTGCCTTTGCCCAGGGTAAGTGGCTGCAAATAAAAATTTATGTGTTGGCCCTTTAAAGGGTTACTCACATCTCCACCGCCTGTCTCTGGCAGTGAGCAAACCTGCTGCTTTTTGAAGCTGGCTGTTTTCTGTGTACTTTTTGGGCTCTAGTGCTATAGGCTAGGGATCCTCGCTGATGGTTTAGACCCTGCTCTTCTCAGCGGGATTCAACTGGCCTTTTCAATATCCTCTGGTCCTGCTGCCTATGGGCACCCTGCCTGCCTTCTTGAGTCTTTCTTGCACTCCTTACCAGTTAGGTTGTGTTAAAACTGATTCTTCTGTCTGTCCAAGATTATAAGGCGCCTCTCTCACTATTGTTCAGTTGTTTGTTCCAGATGATTTCTCCACAAGTTAGTTGTAATATCAGGTTGATCCTGGGAGGAGGTCAGTGTGACTTCCACTCACTCCTCTGCCATCTTGATTCTCTGTCATTGGTGTTTTGATTGGGATTAGCTCAATCAGATCCATAATCCAGCCTCAAAGGTTTTCAGAGCCAGAGAAGTCAGTTGTGTTTAGTGAAATATTTATTCTTTGGGGCCAAATACTCATCCAGCTTGGGAACAAAGTATGTTAGTAATCTCAGTTGTGAGCTTCAACTACTTACGCCAGGACCTGAAGTTGTAATTTTAGAGTAGGTAGGCCTGGAAAAGCAAAAGTGTCTCAAGTTCATCCCGAATGGTTTCTGCTTTTATCAACCTACCTGCCATATTTGATATGGTGTCATTATTTAAGGGAAAATTCAAAGGTAAAGGGATGCATCTGCCAAAGCAGAAGCTGATCAAAAATATATCTTTATTGTAGGTGTTTATTGGAAGATGCAAAATGGAGGCAGGGCAATGGCAGATAACACAAATGAAGAGAGACATTAGCTACTGATTTATTAGGCTGTGGAAATAGTATAGGAAAAATAGGGATAGGGATGACATGATAGGCTCTGGAAAGACATCCTGGAGTGGGCTGAAAGATTGTCAAGATGAAGAAAGTTGTTTCATTCATATACACTAAGTGAAAATTCCTGTGGAGCTGGTGATGTAAAGAGTACTACTGTATGCACATTTCCTTGGTGAATCATTAGGAGTCCCAACACAGTCTTCAGGGAGTGTCTTGAGGTGCCCTCCGCCTACAAACCAGTAGTTTGTATGTTAAGATTTAGCCAACCAAATTTTCTAAGTTTACTACAAGGCACAACTGAATTAAAATGTATATGCATATTGGTGGGGCTTTTTCAAGTGACAAAAGGACAATGGTGACAATATAGGCAAATTTATGCCTTGGCAACAGCCATTCATCCTCACATTAGCTTTCACTGTTTATTTGGTCTTTGTGTTGACTGTATTATGATAAAAACTAGCCACCCTAGTGACCCTAGAGATTTGAGCATTAGGAGAATCAAGCAACATACTCACAAAAAAGTACTGACTATCGTTTGGAGGGGAGCATAACTCTTGCATTCACATCCTAACCAGAAAAGAAGTCACCATTTTAAAAGCAAGTAATTTTCTTAGTTTTATCCTAGTTTTATCAAAGATGGCATACACAGAGTCTGAGCTCAGATTATGTTCAGCCTTTTGAACTTTTCCTAGAGAGTAATTTGGGTGAACATTAAATTAAGTTGAGCTTCATTAATAACTGCAGCAGTCACTGTTTTCTCTAGGGTAGTTACACTAAATGTACTTACATATAAAAGTGATTATTTTGTAGTCTCTATGGAGGTATGGAAATCTGCATTGTAATTCCAGCTATTAAGACCTGAACTGCATTGTGTTAGTGTGATGCTTAACTATTTCAGGACTCAGAAAAAAGCTTATGTTTTACTGTTGACAAGTAAATGCTACTTTATTTCACATTTGATAATATCTTTAGGAAACGTAGTTTTACTTTATTAATATATGCTGTCTTGTAATTTAAACAACTGAAAACATCACTTTAATATTTCCCAGCCCCCTACTCATTTCATATCCCTAGGTAGGTTAAGAGAAGGCAGTATGAAGGATGACATAATTGATTAGGAAAGTAACCGGCACATGAATACAAGTGACCACTTTCCATCAAGAATGGAGTTCATTATTTGCCACTGTATAAAAAATGACACAAAGTCAATAAAGCACTTTGAGCAACTTTTCAATCACTCCTTAACAAGTATGCAGTTTCTGTATGCTTGTCTACATGTCATCTACAAACATATGCTTGTCTGTATGTCATCTACAAACAAAGACAGTTTTATCCCGGGACAAAAATTATCAAGGTATATGTGCTACTTGAAAATGAGGAGGAAAAGAATATGGCGAAGGAGTGAATGGAAGTCACATTGACCTCCCCCCATGACCAAACTGGAATGGCAACTAAATTGTGGAGAAATCTCCTGGAAAACAATGGAACGATAGAGAGAGAGGTGCCTTGGGGCCACAGACAGACAGTGGAATTGACTTTCACACATCCTAATGGGTGAGAAGTGCGCTGGAGGCCCGAGACGGTGGGCTGGGCACCCATGGACACCAGCACCAGAGGGACATTGAAACAGCCCATTGGATCCCCCTAAGAAGAACAGGGTCTGAATCATAAGCAGGGATCCCTAGACTATAACATGTGAACCCAAATAGGCACATAGACAACTGTGAAAAGCATAGTGGTGCTCTCTGCCAGAGACAGGCAACTGGAGACGAAAGGAGATGTTTAAAGGGCCAACACAAAAATTTGCAGTGGCAGCCGCCTTCCTTGATCTCTGGGCAGAGGCAGGAGCACAGTGGGTTGGAGCCAGAGGGAAGATTGGTGAGGAAAGCTTTGTGAAAGAACTGAGATGGTGGCGAGCAAGGCCCTGGTTTTAACTCACCTCCCACTCCACAGCTACCATCTTGCTCAGGCATAAAGGAATCAGTAATCCTGCCTATAGTATACTCTGCCAAGGACTTGTGCGCATGGGCCTTGGTGCAGAGTGCAGTGAGGCTGGTAGAGATAGTGGATCCCTGGCCAAAGGGGACACAGAGCTGCCTAGAGACCCTGGAGGAGAGACTGGAGATGGAGGCATTGGGCAAAGAACTGGAGGAATAGCTGGAGGTTCCCAGAGCTGACTCCTTCCCAATTCCTCAGTCTCCATTGTTCGCAGGCAGGCCACACCCCAAAGAGGCAGCAGTGGGAAAGGAAATAATAGCCCTGCCCTCAGGACAGTCTGGCTGGACAGGAGTCGCATGCAGAGCTGCCTGCAGAGATAGTAGACCCCTAGCTAAAGGGGACACAGAGCAGCCTAGAGATCCTTGAGGAGATACTGGAGTCAGAGATGTTGGGGACAAAACTAAGGGAGTAGCCAAGAGGGGGGGACCCTGCAGCTGACTCTTTCCCCATTCCATGGTCTCCATCCTGCTCAGGCAGACTACTCCCCTGAGTGGCAGCAGCCTGTAAGGACTGCCCTCAGGAGGAACTGCTCTGCCCTGTGGTGCCTAAGCCTGCCAGCTGAGGGCAGAGTGACTAGATTAACAGCTGAAAAAGACAGCCACAGACAGTAGATTCCTGGAATGCTCAAACAGACGGCCAAAGGTCAGATAGGGTCAACAACTGACATCACCAGAGGCAGACCCAGAAAGAAAAGAAAAGAAAAAAAAAGAATGAATAAAAAGACCCACCTACTACAATAGAAGTTTAATCCACAAAGTCAGGAAATCAAGACTGATCAATTGAAGCAGAAGGAAAGGAAAAAAAGAAGACTCTCACAAAATAATGGGAAGGAAAGTAAACACCCCCAAATGAGGGGAAAGGAGGAATCCCCACAGAGAGAACTAAATGAAATAGGGGCAATTAAACTATCAGATATTGAATTCAAAACAATGGTTCTTATGAAGCTCAATGAGCTCAGCGAACTAAAAGAGAAATATGAGAAGCTAGAGGGAAACTATCAGGAACTTACTGCAAACTATATCAACCTGGAAAAGGACACAGACGCTATCAATAAGAGACAATAAGAAATGAATACCATTTCTGAATTGAAGAACATAGTAGAAGGAATCAAAAGCAGGCTAGATGAAGCAGAGGATTGAAACAGCGAGCTGGAGCACAAGGCAGAAAAAAGCTCCCAGAAAGAGCAAGAAGTGGAAAAAAGACTCAAAAAGAATGAAGAGGCATTTAGGGAAATTCAGGACAACCTGAAATATTATAATATCCTCATAATAGGGTTACCAGAAGGAGAAGAAGAGGAGCAAGTCATAGAGAACCTGTTTGAAAAAGTAATGATGGAAAACTTCCCTAATTTGAGGAGAGAAAAAGTCTCACAAGTCCAGGAAGCACAGAGGGCCCCATTCAAGAGGAACCCAATGAAGCCCACTTCAGGACACATCATCAATAAAATGACAAATATCAAAGACAAAGAAAGAATCCTAACGGCAGCAAGAGAGAAACAGGTAGTAACCTTCAAGGGAGCCCTGATACAGGTAGCAGTGGACTTCTCAACAGAAACACCACAAGCAAGAAGGGAATGGCAAGAAATATTCCAAGTCATGAAAAGCAAAAGCCTGCAACCAAGATTGATCTTCCCAGCAAGGCTCTCATTTAAAATAGAAGGTGAAATAAGGAGTTTCCCAGACAAAAGAAGACTAAAAGAATGACTCTCCACCAAACCAGCACTACGAGATACGCTAAGGGGACTGGTTTAAGAAGATGAAGAAAAGGAGTCTTTGAATATCCAGTTCCTGTCACCAATACTTTATATTACCAATATTTTTAATACTTAATAATCTGGTAGTGACAATCATGTGTTATTTCCATTGTCACTTTATTATTTGTTGAAATTAAATCTGTTTTTGTGTATTTCTTGCCTATTTCTATTATTTTTAAAAAGCTTTGAATGACTTTATGGTATTCTTTATCCATATTTTGGATTAAATGTTTGTAGAATGTTTTCACTAAAAAAAAAAACAAAACTATTAACCCTTTTTTAGATGTGTTGCAAATACTTTCCTATTCTATTACTTGTCCTTTAACTTTTTTAATATACATATTACTGTATAGTCTTAAATATTTAATATAATGATATTGTCAGTATTTTACTTCAGAGTTTCTGAGTTTCAATATGTTACTTCAGGGCAAGAAAAATATTATTTTGTATTTCCTCCTGAAACTCCTTAGATTTTACATATTGATTTTTAACTCACCTGAATATATTTTGTGTAATGTGTGAAACAGGGCTCTATATTTGTTTTATTTCAAGTCATAGTGGTCCATGCACCTTATTTGTTGAATAAGCCTTATTTCCCCCACTGATTTGAAATATCAATTGAATCATATCTTGCATAATTAGATATATATATTTGTTTCTACAATGCTCATTTTATTTCATTGATATACTTGATCATTTCTGTACTAGTGTCATGTTGTTTTAATTACTGAGATTTTATAATGGATTTACATTTTTATATTTTATAATCGATCTTTACATGTAAAAACAAACAAACAAACAAACAAATAAATAAATAAAACCTGCAGTTAAAAGAAAAAGAAAAAAAGAAGGAACTCCTACCTTTTGTGACAACATGGATGGAATTGGAGAATACTATGTTAAGTGAAATAGGCCAGTCGGTGAAAGACAAATACCATATGATCTCACCTATAAGTGGAATCTATTCAACAAAATAAACTAACAATCAAAATAAACCACTGGCAAGGAAACATGGAGTAGACTGAAAGTGGCCAGAGGGGAAGGGGAAGGAGGAGAATGGTGGAAAGAAGGTGAAAGGACTCAACAAAGAACATGTATGAATGACCTATGGACATGGACAACAGAGGTGGAATTGACTGTCGGAGAGGGAGGTGGGGTGAGATGGCTGGAGGAAGGCAAAAGCAGAAAAATTTAGACAACTGTAATAGAATAAATATAATTTAAAAATAAAATTTGAAAAAATACCAATGACATATTTCACAGATATAGAGCAAATATTTCAAAAATGCGCATGGAACCATATATGAACCTGTATAGCTGTGATCAGGGATCGCTGTACTTGATATCAAACTGTATTACAAAGCCACTGTAATCAAAACAATCTGGTACTGGCATAGGAACAGACACATAGATCAAAGGAACAATATATGGAGCCCATAAACAAACCCAAATCTCTATGGTCAATTAATATTCAACAAAGAGGGTAGAAGCATAAAATGGAATAAAAATAGCCTCTTCAACAGATGGTGTTGGGCAATCTGGACAGCTACAAGCAAAAAAATGAAACTCGATCACCAATTTATACCATACACAAAAATAAACTGAAGATGGACAAAATACTTAAATATACATTGCAACACCATAAAAGTCCAAGAGGAGAACACAGGCAGGAAACTCTCAGTTATTTCACGTAGCAGTATTTTCACTGATATATCCCCTAGGGAAAGGGATATAAAGGAGAGAATAAATAAATGGGACTTCCTCAAAATAAAAAGCTTCTTCACAGCTAAAGAAAACATCAGCAAAATGAACTGGGAACCAACCATGTGGAAAAAAAAGGATTATCAATAATACCTCAGACAAGGGTTTGATCTCCAAAATATATAAAGAACTCACATGACTCCACTCCGGGAAAACAACTGAATCAAAAAATGGGCAAAGGACATGAACAGACAATTCTCCAAGGTAGACATACACAGGGCCAAGATACATATGAAAGGATGCTCAGCATCACTAGCCATCAGAGAAATGCAAACTAAAACCACAATGATATGCTACTTCCCACCAGGCTGAATGGCCATAATAAATAAATCAATAAATAACAAGTGCTGGCGAGGTTGTAGAGAAAAGGGAACCCTAGTATACTGTGATGAAAACACAGACTGGTGCAGCCACTGTGGAAACAGTGCAAAATTTTCTCAAAAATCTAAAAATGGAACTTCCTTTTGACCCAGCAATTCCACTTCTTGGATTATACTCTAAGAATCCCAAAACACCAATTAAAAAGAACCTCTGCACCCCAATGTTCATAGCAGCAGAATTTATAGTAGCCAAGTGCTGGAAGCAACCTAAGTGCCTATCAATAAATGAGTGAATCAAAAAACTATGGCACATATACACAATGGAATACTACACAGCAGGAAGAATGAAAGAGCTACTACCTTTCGTGACAGCGTGGTTAAAACTGGAGAGCATTATGCTAAGCGAAATAAGGCAGGCGGTGAAAAACAATACCATATGACCTTACTTATAAGTGGAACCTGATCAACAAAACAAATAATCACAAAAAATATAACCAGCAACATTGAAAAAAAAAACAAACCAACAGTAAGCAGAAGCGAGGAGAGAGGTGGGTAACAGGGAAAGAAGGAGAACGGTCAAGTCAAAGAACATGTATAAAGGAACCATGGACAAAGCCAAAGTGGGGAAGGATTGAGAGTGGGAGGTGGGGGTTGGTGGGGCAGGGAAAAGTGGTGGTGGGAAAATGGAGACAAATGTATACGAACAATTAAAAATTAAGTGAAATAAAATTAAAAAATAAAAAATAAATAAATAGACTTTGGACAAAGCCAATGTGGTGAAGGACTGGGAGTGTGGTGAGGGCTTTGGTGAGGCAGGGGAAAGTGGTGGCAGGAAAATGGAGACAAATGTATTTGAACACTTAAAAAAAATTAAAATAAAATTTAAAAATAAAAAGAAATAAAAGGACTCATGGACAAAGCCAAAGGAGGGTAAGATTGAGGATGGGAGGTGGGAATGGGCGGGGCGGGGGAGACTGGGGAGGGTCAAAGTGAAGACAACTGTACTGGAACAACAATATAAATAAAAGCACTTACATTGAAACACCATCGGTAACCTTCTGCAGTCAATATTTAGGACATCTGCTGATCCTCACATATGTCCAATGACAAGCAACAAATGCCATTCAGTAATAACTAACCTCTGAATTTCACCATCATAATACACAAGCAGGAGGTGCAAAGCAATCCAAACAACAATGGCAAATGTCCCAATTAAGCATTAGAAGCCATTTTCATGAAAAAATTCTTCTCAATATGCCAAAGGAATAATTTATCTGACTCATTTTGTCAAAATAAAAGTGATTTTGGCAGTTTTTAAACTTTTTTTATGTCTTCTCTGAGGAAATAATTTTAAATAGTAATTTTTACATGAAAACTGAAATAATTATTTTTGTACTTTTTTATTCATAGTTCCCCAAGTATATCACAGTGTGTTCATGTGCATGTTTATATATCTACCTTGTTAAGCAATTACATTTCAAATCCAAAATCTTATAGGTTTACATATATTCCAATTTAAATTCTGAGTAAAAATAGTACAGTGTAGTGCAGCAGTGAGACAGGGTGCGCTGCTCATCCCAGGTCCGGGCAGCAACTGCCTCGGGGGGACGGAGCACGTCATGGGGAGTGCAGAGCTCCCACATCTGAGGGTTACCGACCGGGCCAGCTGAGATGGGAGCAGAGCTCTGAATCCCGCGGAGCCCACGGAGCCCGGCCCGGGCTTGTCACAGATGGGGGGAATAAACACGAGTCGCTGCAAACACTTCCCTGTTTTCCAGGAGAGGGGACATGGGGCACTTCCCTCTTTGTCAAGAAGCCCCCAGCCCCTTTTTCCAAAGGCTTTTATTGAAAAGGTTATCAGTGGGGCTAGGTAACAGGACTGCGCAGGTTATCTCTTTATATCAGTATGTTAATGTTCACAGAGAATTAATTGGTGATGTTTTGAAGAAAACAAATGGCAGGAACACACTGATTTACATGGGTCCAAGAGGAGACTAGTCAACAAGAGAGACAACTAAACGTGAGAGTGTAGTAAACATAAGAGTGCCTAAGGGTATAGGGTTAGGTTCTGTGAATAATGTAAACTTTCTTTCCAGCATGAGCTGGCTGTAGCTTCTGAGGGAAGAACAACGCACACTTTAAAGAATTTCCTTTTAGGCCTGATTTCCCTGGGAACCACCAAATCTGGTTTAGAACTGACTCCGGTATTGTTTCAAGCCTGAGCCAGGCAGAGGGAGGGAGCCACCAAGAGACAAGGAGACTGCTTTCAGATAGAATGAGAACTCCGGCCATGTCCAAGCCGAGGGGTGTGGGCCTTTCTGCCCTTTCTCCATGACCCCCAAATTCTGGTCTGCTGCCAATACCTCAATCGATATATGTCTTAGGTTGCTATCGCTACATGAGATAACTTACCCATCATGGATTACCGATCATCACATGGCAAAGCAGAAAGGCAAGAGCTATGCCCCTGCCAGGGGGGACAGGTTAAGTCTCCTCAGGAGCCTGTTTTACCAAGGCCTCCCTGATTATTTCCAGCCTTGGGGCCCTCCAGCCTGTCTGTGAGGTTGCAGTTCCTGAAACAAAACAGGGCGTTTCCCAAAGGCACAGGTTCTTTTGGATTACTCATGTTAGCTACATGAGTTTGATACTCATGTATTTATTTAGTGAATATTCCTTAGGAGCTATCCTGTTCCATGCATCATGGAAATAGTAAAACTTAGCAAAAAAAGCACCAGATTTCTAGCAGTCAGAACAGGGTTCAAATTACACTTGCATAACTGAGTGAATATAGGTAGCTTATTCAACATCTTTGAGACAAAATTAAGTTTCTTGTTTAAATGTGGAACCTGATATACTTTGCTGAGAGTGTTCTAAGCATTATGTGTGGGAGCTGCATTAGCATGTCTGGCATGTACCTACTTCAGGCTCTGCCTTCTCCTGGGAGGTAGCACTGTGAACTGAAAATCCAATCTAGACAACTTACAGTGACCTCATCCCCCTGGTAAATTTCCTGGGTTAGGCATTTATCCTAAATCAGGACAATCCTCAGGTGTTTTACAACTACAGCTAGGGAAAATGTCTCTTGCCTATCAAACCATGAAACTGAAAGAGAGCAAATCTAGAGATTCTCGCAAAAATGTCCCATCAAGTTCAGAAAGACTCTGTGTAGGCAGGAAAGAATAAAGCTAATATAACTGAAGGTTAGAGAAAGGCTGACTTCCCTCATTTCCAGTACCCAGGTCACTAGCGCTGTCCTGAAGTCCTTACAATACACTACTTTCCTGCTAAAGCTGCATTCTTTTAAATTATAACCCTAACTAATACCATATAGGAACACTTACCAAAGCACAAAGTGCACAACAAATGTTAATACCTTACTCTAACTCTGATCATCTAGGAATAAGACAATGAATAGTATATGGTCCTTGATCTCAAGATGTCTCTGGTTTAATGTCTTCAATTTTTTGAGAGCAGGGGCCTTGTTTTTCTTGCTTGTTCCCAACACCTAGAGCAGTGCTTGACATATAATAGGCAAATACTAAATCTTTGCCAAATGAACAAAAGATTAATTAAATAACTATACTACTGACATAATAATGAATATTATAATAGACACAGAAAACATTTTTAAAAATGAAGAGGAAACTTAATAACAAGGTTTTTACAAGGATTAGAGGTAAAATATATACAATCGCATAATAGGAAATTAATGAAATTGTAGTTGCAGTTAATATAACAGGTATTAGTTGCCCCATGACATTCAGAGAGCAAGAAATGCCAATGTCGTCCATCTTTCTAAAGTAACGCATATCCGGCTCTCACAGCGACCTCACCAAGATTGTCACAGGAGTAAAGTCAGGCATTCATTACATAGGCTTCTTTCCCTTTCCATCAACTCACATGGAATGCCTGGGCTTAGGAGAACCCAGAAAATTAAAAGAGATGGGCCCTGGCTACAGTGCCTGTCACTACATTACTTGAGGTCCTGCTATGCATTTGCCTCTCTCCTGCTCTCATCCATCACCATCTCCCAGACACTCTGTCTCTGAGTCATTGCCACTGTGCCCACTCAGCAATTCCTTTCATGTTGTGTCAAAAATATTTTGGGGATGGTCACATTATTTAATGGCCAGGTCTATTCAAATACCTACTCACCACACCTAGTCATGCATCTCCAAGGTGCAGAATTCAGCTAGAATTTGTACCCTGAATGATCCTACAATCTATCCTCTTCCATTCGAATAGAACCCACCTCCATATAGAACACATTTTTTTCAACTTCACATGTCATTTTTTTTTTCTTTCTTGGGTAGCAGAAATTCTGACTTCCCAAGTGTGATTTAGCCTAAACTTCATGGCCTGTTATCTCTACCTAGAACATACTGCCATACTGCCTAAAGGAAAAAAAATTCTCATTTTTTAAAATATTGTGCTTCCACTGGTGATCAAAAGAAACACTTCCTGTCAAATTTTTCTGGCACGTTTTTGCTTGTAAAAAAATTATCTTCTACCTTAGTGTGGTCCTTGTTATCAATGTGATAATTATGATGATGACAATAAACTCACTAAAACCAAAAATAAATACAGATTCACCCATTTTTAGCTATATACATATGACAGAAGATTCCTATTGTGATGCATCTTCCCCAGGATAAGTATTATTGTAAGGGATAATAATAATTATGAGTTTCAATTCATTAGAACAAGGTTTCTCTTGCTACTTCAGAAAGTTAATGTCCTATTTAGGAATAGGTGAGCATCATAAATCTAAACCTTCCCAAATAAAAGAGAAGGAGGCTTGAAGTTATCAAAATGAAGAATGTATAAGGAGAAAGCATTTTATATATATGGAGAGGATCTGTATGCTCCCTGTTCATTACAAGTCTGACATAGTTGAGGGCTCTCGAATGTCATCCAACTTTAAAATTTTTTAGCTGAAAGCTTCTTTAGTTAGAGGCTTAACTGCCACCCCACTTTCAGTCCAACTATTCTTCATGTCAGCTAGTAATGAGCAATTAGTGACACATTAATCCAGAATTATTTGCCCTCAATCCTGATCCTTCACTGAGTTTCAACAGCATTAGATGAGCTGTATGGACTATTCCTAGGATACCTGTGCTAACAAATTAAAGGACTAGAATGCATTGAAACTTTTGGGGTTATAATTCATTAGAATCAAAAGAAGCATTAACATCAACAGATTTAGTGCCTACTTCAGGAGAAAGATATTTCTGAGAGAGAACTCTCCACTTAGAGCTCGCAGAGGTATTTCCCCCAAGGAGGATACATTGGCAACTGCCTCAATAATGATAAATGCAGGTAACCCATGATAACATTGAAGATTCCTATCTTTGGGGTACAGAAAGTGCTTTTAAAAAAGAAAAGAAAAAGAGCTCAGTCAAGATACATGGAAATCTCCCATATCAATGAAGAAATTGATAATCTTTCTTTTAAGATAAGTTTTAACTCACTGGTTACTTTGTTATACAAATTAAACAAGGATATCTAATTCACAAAGTGATGTACCTTTCCTAAAATTATCATGGCCTTAAAATAGCATTGGCTATATCATCTAATGTACTACTTTCTCATTTTATTACAGTTAAAAATTCATGAGATGTGATTAATCCAGAACTATTTTCTGTTCTTAACATATGCATCATGAAAATTAACTATCAGAGATTTAAATGTTTTATGTACTTTATAAAGTATAGCACTTGTTATTGCTTTGTTCTTTAAAACAGTATGCAATTTGGTTGGTTAATGAGGAGAAAAATGGAATCATTGTCCAATCCTCATTTAGAATACATTAAAAAATTAGAAAGCAATGTATTTCATTAAATATACTAGCTATTAAATTCTACAATCGTGTTCTTGTTTCAAAAGTGGCAGTGAAGGAAAGGCAGCATAGAATTATTCCATCCTTTCAACAAGATTTAGAGGGACTGTATAATGGTGCAAAATTTGTGTATTTTACTAAAACCTGTACAACAATTCTGAAAATAAAAAAAATACTTATTTACAAAAATATATATTCAAAAATTATACTCATTATGCTGGATGACAATCAAAGTAACATATCTTTGGGGAGTAATTCCTTAAAGCCAAATAACTATAAAGTCTATGAGCCAATCAATAGAATGCGAGTCATTAACAAATACCCATGCAATGTAACTTAGTTTTATACACACCTTTTATACAAGATGAAAATATGGCAGTCATTCACACAATGACAAAATAAAATAACAAACATCTTTATGCAGTCACATACATGCCTTAGGTCCCAACTGCAGACATATACTTCCTGGTAAACACACCTTTATGAAAATGTTAGTTTGAAGTAGCGATAAAGACACATTTATTTATTTTGGACAATGATAGCAAGACACTTGCTTGACTAACATTTCCACAAACCATCGCCAGTTGCTAAGCCTTGGCTAGCACATATACAATGGTGAGAGAGGGGCATAAACATTTGCAAAATATTCCCCTTGCAAATATGATTTGTCATATGAATTTGATCAAAAGATTATGAACACACTTGTACACATTTTAAAAATATTTAGCCTGTGACTGTAAGCACAGTCTTCCTTTTTTACCTAATCTATTTTTTACAAAATTTTTTAATTAATTTATTTTTTAAATTATAAATCATGTTTATTCTATTACAGTTGTCTCAATTTTTACCCCTTTACCCCCTCTACCCATCTCACCCCCACCCCCCACTCCCACAATCAGTTCCCACTCTGTTATCCAATCCATGGGTCATTCATACTAGTTCTTTTTTTTTTTTTTTTTTTTTTTTTTTTTTAGATCATATAGATGTTTATTTTCTTTTTTTTAATTAATTTATTTACTTTTTAAATACATTTGTCTCTGCCTTCCCCCCACCTCTTTCCCTTGCCCCCTCCCACCTTCCCTCCCTCAGCTCTTCCCCTTTGGTTTTGTCCATGAGTCCTTGCTATATGTTCCTTGACTTTCCCCTTCCCTTCCCTTTCCCTGCCCCCCCCCCCTTCCCTCTTGTCTCTGTTGATTTCTTTTCCTTTCAGTGTTGCTGGTCATATTTTCCTTGCTTCTTTGCATTGTTGGTTAGGTTCCGCTTATAGGTGAGATCATACTAGTTCTTTGTCTAGTCCCTTCCTAGTCCCTCTTTCCACCATTGTTCTCTTTCCCCATCCCCTCTGGTCACTGTCAGTCTGCTCAAAGTTTCCGTGCCTGTGGTTTATTTTGTTCATTCACTTATTTTGTTGAATAGAGTCCACTTATAGGTGAGATCATACGGTATTTGTCTTTCATCAACTGGCTTATTTCACTTAGCTTAATATTCTCCAGTTCTATCCATTTTGTCACAGAAAGTAGGAGTTCCATCTCTCTCTTTCTTTCTTAAATGCAGATTGATTTTATTAACTTTTTTAAATGTCAAAGTTAATTATAAAATATTTAAAAAATTTAAAAACCACTATAGTCTCAGCAATTAAACCAAAATGACACCTGCACAGAAATAATCAAGTAGATCAATGAAATATAATGAGATTCTAGAGACAAATGTATATATCTAACAATATATGATTAAGTTGATATTTCAATTCAATGGGTAAAATAAGGTTTATTCAACAAATAAAGTGCATGGACCACTATTACTTGAAATAAAACAAATATAGAGCTCTGTTTCACACTTTATACAATAAATATTCAGGTGAGTTAAAAATCAATATGTAGAATCTAAAGAGTTTTAGAAGAAAATAGAACTAATATTTTTCATGACCTGAAGTAAAATATTCAAACCCAGAGGCTATAAAGTAAATATTGATAATATGACTACATTAAACATTTAACTATATTATAATATACATATAAAAAAGTTAAAGGACAAGGAATAGAATAGAAAAGTATTTGCAACACATCTAAAACATGGTTAATAGGTTTTTTTGTTCTGGGGTTTTTTTTTTTTGGAAAAAAGTTCTACAAACTTTTAAGCAATAAATGGATAAAGACTACCAAAAAGTCATTCAAGGTTTTTTTTTTAAATAATAGAAATAGGCAAGAAATATACTAAAAGAGGTTAAGTTTCAACAAATAGTAAAGGAACAATTAAAATAACATCATTGTCACAATCAGATTAATGAGTATTAAAAATATTGGTAATATCAAGTATTGGCAACTCTGAAAGGTACTGGGTATTCATAGAAACATTTTCTTCATCTTAAAGCAGTCCCTTTAGCATATTTTGCTGTGCTCGTTTGGTGGAGGTGTAATCTTCTAGCCTTATTTTGTCTGAGAAACTCCTTATTTCATCTTCCATTTTAATTGAGAGCCTTGCTGGGTACGGCAGTCTTGGTTGCATACCTCTGCTTTTTATGACTTGGAATATTTCCTGCCATTCCCTTCTGGCTTGCAGTGTTTCTGTTGAGAAATCAGCTGCTAGCCATGTTAAGGCTCCCTTATATGTTATTACCTCTTTCTCCTTTGCTTGCTTTAGGATCTTTCTTTGTCTTTGATATTTGCCATTTTAATGATGATGTGTCTTGGAGTGGGCCTCATTGGGTTCCTCTTGAATGGGACCCTCTGTGCTTCCTGGACTTCGGTGACTTTTTCTCTCCTCCAGTTAGGGAAGTTTTCCATCATGACTTTTTCAAACAGGTTCTCTGTCCCTTGCTCCTCTTCTTCTCCTTCTGGTATCCCTATTATACAGATATTATTACGTTTCAGGTTGTCCTGCATTTCCTTAAATGCCTCTTCATTATTTGTGAGTCTTTTTTCATTTTCTTGCTCTTTCTGGGAGCTTTTTTCTACCTTGTCCTCTAGCTTGCTGATTCCATCCTCAGCTTCATCTAGCCTGCTTTGCATTCCTTCTACTGTGTTCTTCAATTCAGAAATTGTATTCTTCATTTCCTCTTGTCTCTTATGGATAGTTTCTATGTCCTTTTATATGCTGATAGAGTTTGCAGTACGTTCCTCATAGTTTCCCTGTAGTTTTTTGTAATTTTCTCTGAGCTCACTGAGCTCATTGAGCTTCCTTAGAACTGTTGTTTGGAACTCAATATCTGATAGTTTACTTGCCTCTATTTCTTTTAGTTCTCTTTGTGGGGATTCCTCCTTTCCCTTCAAGCAGGGCATATTTCTTTGTCTTCCCATTATTTGTGAGGCTCTTCTTTTTTGGTTCTGATTCTTAAGTTGATCTGCCTTGACCTCCTGACTTTGTGGTGTGAACTTCTATGGTTGGAGACTGCTGTTTTTACTTTCTGGATCTTCCCTCTGATGATGTCAGATGTTGACCCTGGCTGATCTTAGATGTCTGTTTGAGACTTCTGGTAATCTGCTATCTGTGACTATCTCCTTCAGCTGTTAATCTATTCACTCTGCACTCGGAAGGCTGCTTTAGACAGCTCAGCCTGGATGAAGTCCCTCCTGGGAGAAGGCTGCCCGCCTTCTCAGGTCTCTACCTCACTCCTTACCAGTTAGATTGCACTAAAGCCAACTCTTGTGTCTTCGAGGTTACAAGGCTCCTCTCTCACTCTTGTTCAGTTGTTTGTTCCAAGTGATTTCTCCACAGTTTAGTTGTAATTCTAGGCTGGTCTGGGGAGGTGTGGGGTTATTGGGTCCTCTGGTGCTGGTGCATATGGAGGAGGAGTCCGCACCAGGATCCTGCTGGCTGCTCTCTCTGTTCTCTCCCCAAAGCCTCCATCCCCAGTCTCTCCTCAAGTGTCGCCAGACGTCTCTGCACTCCATTTAGCCAGGGATATACTGTCTTGGCTGCCAGTCTGCACTCAGCAGGCAGCTTAGACAGACAGGGCGGCATGGAATCACACCTAGGGGTGGGGCTATTGGGTCCTTTGACAGTGGTGCCCCTCATGGGCATGGTCTCTGCCTGACCAAGATGACTGCTGACACATGGGGGATGAGTCAGCACTGAGGTCCCACCAGCTACTCCCTCAGTTCTCCCCACAAAGCCTCCTTCCCCAGTCTCTCCTCAGGCGTCGCTAGCCCACTCTGCCCCCGACTTTGCCAGAGACCAATGTAAGTGGCTGCAAATAAAAATTTATGCATTGGCCTTTTAAACACTTCTTTGTGTCTCCAGCCGCCTGTCTCTGGCAGAGAGCAACCCTGACGCTTTTGGCAGCTGGCTGTTTTCTGTGTGTCTCTTGGGCTCTGGTGCTGTGGGCTAGAGATGCTCACTTTTGGTTTATACCCCGCTCTTCTCAGGGGCAGGGGGGCATCCAACTGGCCGTTTCAATATCTTTCTGGTGCTCCCGCCTGTGGGCGCCTGCCCGCCTTCTCAGGTCTCTACCTCACTCCTTACCAGTTAGATTGCACTAAAGCCAACTCTTGTGTCTTCGAGGTTACAAGGCTCCTCTCTCACTCTTGTTCAGTTGTTTGTTCCAAGTGATTTCTCCACAGTTTAGTTGTAATTCTAGGCTGGTCTGGGGAGGAGGTCAATGTGACTTCCACTCACTCCTCCGCCATCTTGATTCCCCTTTTTTCCCTAATCTTAAGGTGTCTGTGTGGGGGTGTGTGTGTGTGTAGGGAGGGAAGCAGGGAGTGACTTTGCTCTATCCACTGTGAAGCATGTCTGTAATGAGTAATGCTACAAAGTGTGGCAATTCTTTTTTTTAATTTGGTTTTAATTATTTATTTTATTGTTCTTCAAGAACAGTTGTCTCCATTTACCCCCCACCACTCTTCCCCCCCACCTACCCCCACCTACCACCTTCAATCCTGTCCCCCTTTGGCTTTGTCCATGGATCCTTTATACAAGTTCCATGATGACCCGTCCCCTTCTTTTCCCCTCTATCCCCCGGCTTCCTCCTCTCTGGTTACTGTCAGTCTGTTCTGTATTTCTATGTCTCTGATTACATTTTGCTTGCTTGTTTGTTTTGTTGATTAGGTTCCACTTATAGGAGAAATCATATGGTATTTGTCTTTCACCACCTGGCTTATTTCACTTAGCATAATCCTCTCCAGTTCCATCCATGCTGTCATGAAGAGTGGGTTCCCCTTCTCTCTGCTGCATAGTATTCCACTGCATAAATGTACCACAGTTTTTTTAATCCACTTACTTACTGATGGGCACTTAGGTTTCTTCCAGTACTTGGCTATTGTAAATAATGCTGTTATGAACACTGGGGTGCACGGGTTCTTTTGAATTGGTGTTTCAAGATTCTTAGGGTATAATCCCAGCAAGGGAATTGCTGGGTCAAAAGGCAGTTCCAGTTTCAGTTTTTTGAGGAAATTCCAAACTGTTTTCCACAGTGACTGCATCAGACTGCATTCCCACCAACAATGTACCAGGGTTCCCTTTTTTCCACATCCTCATCAGCACTCTTTGTCGGGAAACGCCCGGCCTGGTTTCAGAAGCTGTAACCCTGCCAACACGCTGGCGGGCCCCAAGGCTGGAAATTATCCGGAGGCTTTGGAGAAGCAGGCTCCTGAGGAGACTTGGCTGGCCCCCACCCTCTGCAAGGGCATAGCCCCTGCCTCTCTGCTTTGCCATGGACGGTCAATGGCCAATGACGGATAAGTTACCTCACACTGAGGTATACAACCTAATATTGGCCAATATTGGCAGCAGATAAGAAATTGGGGGACACGGAGAAGAGGCAAAAAAGCCCCCATATCTCTCGCCTTTACTTGGACATGGCCAGAGTCCTCATTGCAGCCGAGAAGCACTCTCCTTATCTCTTGGTGGTCCCCTCCTCACATCTGGCTCAGACTTAAAATAATGCAGGAGTCAACCCTAAATCAGATCTGGTGTTTGCCAAGGAAATCAGGACTAAAAGTAAATTCTTTAGAGTGTGTTTTGTTCTTTCCTCAGATCTCTGGTCAGCTCATGCTGCGAAGGACATTCACATTATCTACACCCCTTACCTTGTTAAGACATTTGCTTTATTTACACTTTTTACCCTATATCTTTAAGGCGACTTTAAATATAATTTCCCCTTATCTATAGTCTCTATTGTTGATTCTAGTCTCCTCTTGGACCCGTCTAAGTCAGTGAATTCCTGTCACTTGTTTTCTTAAGGTATCTATTCTCTGTGAAACTTAACATGCTATTGCAATGAACGTACTACACATTTCTGTTACCTGACCCACTGATAAGTTTTTTAATAAAAGCCTTGGAACAAAGGACAACGGGGCCTTCCCCATTAGGAAGATGTGTCACGGCCTTCCCCATTAGGGGGATGTGCCAGGGCCTTCCCCACTGAAGGGATGTACAATGGCCTTATCCAGTCAGAGGGAAGTGCCCCAGTCGGCTCTCCTGGCAAACAGAGAAGAATTTGCAACATTTTGTGTTTTATCCCCCCTCATCCGTGACAATCCCAGGATGGGCTCTGCGGGTTTCAGAGCCCTGCTCCTACCTCAGCTGGCCCCAGTCAGTTTCCCTCAGGTTTCAGGGCACGCTGCACTCTCTGCAGCAGCGAGCCCCTGTAGTCATAGCGCAGTGCAACAACTCATTATTTGTTGATGTTTATTATGGTCCTGCTAACCCTGTGAAGTGGCATCTCACTGTGGTTTTAATTTGCATCTCTCTGATGGCTAGTGATGCTGAACATCCTTTCATATGTCTCTGGGCCCCCTGTATGTCTTACTTGGAGAAGTATCTGTTCAGGTTCTTTGCCCATTTCTTACTTGAATTGTTTATCTCCCTGGAGTGGAGTCATGTGAGTTCTTTATATATTTTGGAGATCAAACCCTTGTCCCTGGTATCATTGACAATCATATTTTCCCATATGGTTGGTTCCCTTTATATCTTGCTGATGTTTTCTTTAGTCATGCAGAAGTCTTTTGTTTTGAGGAAGTCCTGTTTGTTTATTTTTTCCTTTATGTTCCTTGTTCTAGGGGACATATCGGTGAAAACATTGCTGCATGGAACGTCTGAGAGTTCCCTGCCTATGTTCTCCTCTAGGACTTCTATGGTGTCACAGTATATTTAAGTCTTTTATCCATCTTGAGTTTATTTTTGTATATGGTGTAAATTGGTGGCCAAGTTTCATTTTCTTGCACGTAGTTGTCCAGATCTCCCAACACCTTCTGTTGAAGAGGCTATTTTTACTCCATTTTATGCTTATGTCCCCTTTGTTGAATGCTAACTGACCATAGAGACTTTGGGGTCTCTATTCAGTTCCATTGATCTACATGTCTGTTCTTATGACACCACCAGACTGTTTTGATTACATTGTCTTTGTAATATAGTTTGATGTCTGGTATTGTGATCCCTCCTACTTTGTTCTGCTTTCTCAAAATTGCTGTGGCTATTTGGAGTCATTTATGGTTCCATATAAATTTTTGAAATGTCTGTTCTATATCTATTAAATATGGCATTGGTATTTTAATAGGGATTGCACTGAATCTATAAATTGCTTTGGGTGGTATGGACATATTGATGATGTTAATTCTTCCAATCCATGAACATGGTATATGTTTCCATTTATTTGTGTCTTCCTTAATTTCTTTCTTCATTGTGTGTAGTTTTCTGAGTAGAGGTCTTTTACTTCCTTGCTTAGGTTTATTCTTAGGAACTTTATTTTTCTTTTTGCTATAGTAAATGGGACTTTTTTTTCCCAATTTCTGTTTCTGCTATTTCACTGTTGGTGTATGAACATGCCTTAGATTTCTGAATATTGACTTTATATCCTGGTTTTTTGCCAAATTCACTTATTAGGTCAAATAGTTTTTTGGTGGAGTCTAAAGGGTTTTCTATGTACACTATCATGTCATCTGCAAACAATGATAGTTTTACTTCCTCCTTTCCAATTTGAATACCTTTTATTTCTTTTTCTTGTCTGACCACTGTGGCTAGGACTTCCAATCCTATGTTGAATAGAACTGGAGAAAGCTGACATCCTTGTGATCTTAGTGGGGAAGGCTTTTAGATTTTGATTGTTGAGTATGATGCTGGCTGTAGGTTTCTCATATATGGCCATTATTATGTTAAGGTATGCTCCCTCTCTTCCCACTTTTCTGAGTGTTTCTATCATAAATGGGTGCAGTACCTTATCAATGCTTTTTCCACATCTATTGATATGACTGTGATCTTTGTCTTTCCTTTTGCTGATGTAATGTTTTACATTTGTTGATTTGCAAATATTGTACCCTCCTTGCATCCCTGGGATGAATCCCACTTGATCATGGAGGATGATCTTTTCAATGTGCTGCTGGATGCAGTTGGCCAATGTTTTGTTGAGGATTTTAGTGTCTATATTCATCAGTGATATTGCCCTGTAGTTTTCTTTCTTTGTTGTGTTTTTATCTGGTTTTGGGATTAGGGTGATGCTGGCCTCATGAAAAGAGTTTAGGAATCTTTCCTCTTCTTGGATTTTTTGAAATAGTCTTCTGAGAAGGACAGGGGTTAGCTCTTCCTAAATACTTTGTAAAATTCTCCTGTGAAACCATGTGATCCAAGGCTTTTGTGTGGTGGAGTTTTTTCATTATTGCTTCAATTTCACCAGCTGGTTTTTTGTTTGTTTGTTTGTTTGTTTTTGGTCTGTTCAGGCTTTCTGACTCCTTGATTCAGTTTTGGAAGATTATATTTTTCTTGAATTTTTTCCATTTCACCCAGGTTTTCAAATTTCTTGGCATATTGTTGTTTTTAGTAATTTCTTACAGTCCTTTGTATTTCTGTGGTATAAGCTGTAATTTCTCTTTTCTCATATTGATTTTATTTAGTTGGGCCCTCTCTCTTTTTTTTCTTGATAAGTGCTTACAGACTTGTCAATTTTGTTTATCTTTTCAAAGAACAAGCTCCTGGATTTATTGGTCCTTTAAATTATTCTTTAATCTCTACATCATTTAATTCTCCTCTGATCTTGATATTTCCTTCCTTCTACTCTCTATCTGGGCTTTGTTTTTGTTCACCCATTTCTTGTATATTTAGGGTTAGGTTGTTTATTTGAAATGTTTCTATCTTTTTTAGGTAGGCCTGTATTGCTGTGAACTTCCCTCTTAGGACTGCCTTCGCTGTATCCCATAGGTTTTGGACTGTTGTGTGTTCATTTTCACTTGTTTCCAGAAACTTTTTGATTTCTTCCTTGATCTCATTAGTGAATCATTTGTTGTGTAATAGCATGATATTCAGTCTCAAATGAGTTTAAATGTTTTTGAGTTTTTTCCTTGAGATTGGTTTCCAGTTTCAATTCCTTCTGGTCCAAGAAAGTGCTTGATATAATTTCAGTTTTCTTGAATTTAGAGTCTTGTTTTGTATCCTATAATGTGGTCTATCTTTGAAAATGTTCCATGTGCATTTGAAAAGAATGTGTATTTTGCTTCTTTGGGATCAAAGGTTATATAAATGTCAGTTAAGTACATTTGATCTAATGCCTTGTTCAGTTCCACAATATCCTTGATGATATTTTGTTTGGAAGATAGATCCATTGTTGATAGTGGGTTGTTAAAATCCCCTACTATCAATGTGTTACTGTCTATCTTTCTTGAAGTCTTCTAAGATTTTTCTTACATATTTGCATGTTTATACATTGGGTGCTTGTATGTTTACAATATTTATGTCTTATTGATGTATTCTTCCCTTGAGTATTATGAAGTCTTTAAGTGTCTCTTTTTATTTCCTTTGTTTGAAGTCTATTTTGTCTGACATAAGTATTGCAACCCCAGATTTTATTCTCTTGTCTGCTTGCCTGGAATATTTTTTTTCCAACCCTTCACTTTCAGTCTGTGTATATCTTTTTTTCTGAGGTGGATCTCCTATTAGGCAGCATATGTGCAGGTCATGTTTTCTTATGAATTCACCTACCCTATGTCTTTTCATTGGAGTATTTAATCCATTTACATTTAAGGTTATTATTAACAGGTACTTATTCATTGCTACTTTACTCCCTTGCAGCTGTGTTCCTCTCTCTCTCACTCTTTTCCTTCATCTTATTAAAGCAGTTTCTTTAGCATATCTTGCAATGCTGGTTTGGTGGAGGAGTATTTTTTGGTCCTCTTTTGTCTGGGAAACTACTTATTTTGCCTTCCATTTGAATTGAGAGCCTACTACTTCTGTGTAGAGTAGTCTTAGTTGCAGGCCTTTGCTTTTCATTACTTGGAATATTTCTTGCCATTCCCTTCTGGCATATAGTGTTTCTGTTAAGTCAGCTGCTAGCTGTATCGGGGCTACATTGTATGTTACATCCTATTTCTTCCTTGCTGCCTTTAAGATTGTTTGTCTTTGATATTTGCCATTTTAATGATGATGTGTCTTGAAGTGGGCCTCTTTGGTTCCTCTTGATTGGGACCTTCTGGGCTTCTTGGGCTTATGTGACTTTTTTCTCATCAAATTAGGGAAATGTTCCATCATTACTTTTTTTAAAGGTTTTATTTATTTATTTTTAGAGAGGGGAAGGGAGGGAGAAAGACACTAGCAATCAAACTGGCAACTCTTTGGTTCCCAGGTTGGCACTCAGTCCACTGAGCCACACCAGCCAGTGCTCCATCATTACTTTTTCAAACATGTTTTCTATCGCTTGCTCCCCCTCTTCTCCTTCTCGTATTCCTGTTATATGGATATTATTATGTTTCATGCTGTCCTGCAGTTCCTCTAACCCCTCTTTTTTCTTTTTGGGTCTTTTTTACTTTTCTTGCTCTTTCTGGGAGTTTTTTTCTACCTTATCCTCCAGCTCACTGATTCAATCCTCTGCTTCATCTAGCCTGCTTTTGATTTCCTCAATTGTGTTCTTCAATTCAAAAATTGTATTAATCATTTCCTCTTGGCTCTTGTTTTAGTTTCTACATATTTTTTCATGCTGACATAGATTGCAGTGAGTTCTCCCCTGTAGTTTTGATAATTCTCACTGAGCTCATTGAGCTTCCTTATAACTATTGTTTGAACTCAATATCTGATAGTTGACTTGCCTCTATTTCATTTAGCACTCTTTCTGAGCATTCTTCCTTTCTTTTCTATGGGGGGGATGATTCTTTGTCTTCCCATTATTTGTGAGACTCTTCTTTTTTGCTTCTGCTTCTTAAATTGATCTGTTTTGACTCCCTGACTTTGTGGTGTGAACCTGTGGTAGAAGACCTGTGAGATTCAGTGCTGCAGTCTCTTGATATTCTGGACTTAATGCTCTTGGGATGCTCTTTATGCCATTTATGTTGGCTTTCTGGATAAAACTGGGTTTTTATTGTTATTGAGACATTCTCTGGTGGGTCCTTTCCTCCAGCTGGTTGACTGAGTATTACTCTATCTATCACATTTTGTATGTTGTCGTGCAGGTATGGTCCTGGGAGGAAAGCACCATCTGGATGAACACAAGGGCTGTGCTGCACAGATGGCAGGCCAAACTGGGCAGCTCTGCACTCTCCCAGGTGTGGTACCGGAGACAGGGGACATGGAGGTGGTGAGACAGGCCGTGGGAGCACAGGAAGCTGTGGGCTGGGAGGGTAGTATTTCCTGAGCTGCTACACAGTGTGTGCTCTCTCATGGCAATCTTATTAAAGTTGCTTCTGGAATGTAATGACTGAAATTAAATCCTATTTTTCCAGGCATTAAGAGGAGTGCCAAAATATTATACCTTTAAGCTTACTTCTCTCATATTCTCTTACATCTCTCATATTCTCTTACATCTCTCATTCAGAAGAGATTATTTGGGACCCTTTCCCATGCCTACCATTCTAGTAACTTAGACACAATTCTCATTCTGATTCTGATTCTCATTCATCTTGACCAACTCAGTACAAAAGTGACCCTATGGATGTTCATTCTCCCTACTTTTATCAAAACATTTAGGGAGTCTGTTGTATATAATGCCACTGGTTCATGAACAGGATGATATAAGTACATCCAGATAAAACTTCTTAACTCTAGATCTCAATTAGAAGAGATAAAATATGTGATATCATTCCTTTTCCTACAAGATAAACTGTAATTTCCACATACAATTTGGCCAAGCTCCTCACCACATATTTATATGCTAGGGCAGGGGAAGAACTGATTTTCCTAAGTGAAACAAAGCTTTCTTTTACATCTAACACCTTAATCCGTTTGCATTCTCACACCTATAGTAGTTGCTTATTGCTACATAAGAAATTATCCCCAGCCCTGGCTGGTATGGCTCAGTGGATTGAGTGCTGGTCTGTGAACCCAAAGGTTGCCAGTTCAGTTTCCATTCAGGGCACATCCCTGGGTTGCGGGACAGGTCCGCAGCTGGGGTCATGTGAGAGGCAACGGATTGATGTATCTCTCACACAATGGTGTTTGTCTCATTCTCCCTCCTTACCCCTGTCTCTAAAGATAAATAAATAAAATCTTTTAAAAAAATTTTTAAAAAGAAATTAGCCCCCAAGTCTGTGGCTTAAGACAACAAACACATATATCACATAGTTTCTTGTGGTCAGAAATATATTAATGGTATGAAAGTGGATTCCCTCTGAACCTGGTTAATTGAGCCTTCAGATCAGACTGCAGCCCTACCCAACTGCTTGACTTTAACCTTAACTGGGTACTCACTCATGCAGTTATTCACAGGTCATGGTCTTTTGCCACATGGGCCTCTCCACAGAGCTGCTCCTCAGAATTGCAGTGGTTTGCCCCTAGGATAAGAAATCCATGACAGAACAAGAAAAAGCACTCAAGATGAAAGCCACAGATATTTTTATCTCCCTCTCTTGGAAATGACATTATATTACATCATCAGTTCAAAATTCACAATCATCATACAAGGAATTTCCATGCGTGCTCTGACTGGTGTGGTTCAGTGGATTGAGTGCTGACCTGTGAACCAAACGGTCACTGATTCAATTCCTAGTCAGGGCACTTGCCTGGATTACAGACCAGGCCCCAAGTAGGGGGCACATTAGAGGCAACCACACATTGATGTTTCTCTCCCTTTCTTCTTCCTCCTTTCTCCTGTCTCTAAAAATAAATAAATAAAACTTTTTTAAAAAAAGAATTGCCATGTGTGAAGAAGCTCCTTGAGTGGGGGGGGGTTCCTTAAGTACAGTTTATATCTATCTGTAGACCTGTACAGCTAAAGAAACAAACTGTCTTTCTACACATACCAATTACAATAGAGGAACAGGGTTAGCATAACTTCTATCGACATTCCTGTTTTAAAAGGGAGAAAGTAGAAGGCACAAGATATCATTACTGCATAGAAATTCTTAAATCCAGCCAGACAAATGTTGGAAGTTTCTTGATTGGTTCTCATGATCCAGAAAAAATTCTCCATAGTTCTTGGTTCTGCCATCTAGACTTCTATTTCTGGCCCCTATGCAATTTTTCCATTTTCATGAATTGTATTAGGTGTTGGTACATGACCATTTTTCTCAGCCTGCTTCTTGCCAGTAGAATTCTGGGGTCTTAGGCTATTTCTTCATTCTTAACATTTTGTCCCCTTCAATCCAAGCTGGTGAATATTTCTGTAGCATTTCTTAAAAAAATAATAAGGGCCTCCTTGGAATTCTCTTGGGGTTCACTCTATGAAACAAAACTCATTCTTATAAATGTCTTTGAGATAAACCCTTCATAAAATCTCTATCAGTTGATTGAGGAGATCTGTGAGAAATACCTTTATTCTCCTTAGAAGGTAGTTTGTCTATATAATATACTAATACACCATCTTAGATCTTTCTGAGATTTTTTTTTTCCATTCAAAGTTTTCTTTCTTTAATTAATTTTTTTTCAAATACATTTGTCTTCGCCTTCCCCCCACCACTTTCCCCTGCCCCCCTCCCCTCTCTCCCTACCTCAGTCTTTCTCCACTTTGGCTTTGTCCATGAGTCCTTGCTATATATGTTCCTTGACTTGACCTTTCCCTTCCTTTTGTCTGCCCACCCCTCCCTCCTTCCCTCTAGTCTCTGTTGGTTTCTTTTTTCTTTCAGTGTTGCTGGTCTTATTTTCCTTACATCTTTGTTTTGTTGGGTAGGTTCCACTTATAGGTGAGATCATATGGTATTTGTCTTTCGCTCCTTGGCTTATTTCGCTTAGCATAATGCTCTCCAGTTCCATCCATGCTGTCGTGAAGTGTAGTAGTTCTTTTTTTCTTTCTGCTGCGTAGTATTCCATTCTGTATATGTACCATTATTTTTTGATGCAATCATCTACTGATGGGCATTTATGTTGCTTCCAACATGTGGCTATTGTAAATTGTGCTGCTATGAACATTGGGGTACATAGGTTCTTTTGAATTGGTGTTTTGGTATTATTAGGGTATAGTCCCAGCAGGGGAATCACTGGATCAAAAGGCAGTTCCATTTTTAACTTTTTGAGGAAATTCCACACTGCTTTCCACAATGGCTGTACCAGTCTGCATTCCCACCAACAGTGTACTAGGGTTCCCTTTTCTCCACAGCCTTGCCAGCACCTGTTCTTTGTTGATCTGTTTATGATGGCCATTCTGACCAGTGTGAGGTGGTACCTCATGGTGGTTTTGATCTGCATTTCTCTGATGGCTAGTGATGCAGAGCATCCTTTCAAATGTCTCTGGGTCCTCTGGATCTCCTCCTTGGAAAAGCGTCTGCCCAGGTCCTTTGCCCATTTTTTGATTGGATCATTTGTCTTCATGGAGTGGAGTCGAGTGAGTTCTTTATATATCTTGGAGATCAAACCTCTATCTGATGTTATCATTAGCAAATATATTTTCCCATACGGTTGGCTCCCTTTTCGTTTTGCTGATGTTTTCTTTAGCCATGCAGAAGCTTCTTATTTTGATGAGGTCCCACTTGTTTATTCTTTCCTTTATGTCCCTTGCTTTAGGAGACATATCTGAAAATATTGCTGTGCGGAATATCTGAGAGTTTCCTGACAATGTTCTCCTCCAGGACTTTTACGGTGTTGCATCTTATATGTAAGTCTTTTATCCATCTTGAGTTTATTTCTGTGTATGGTGTAAGTTGGTGGTCAAATTTCAATTTTTTGCATGTAGCTATCCAGCTCTCCCAACACCATTTGTTGAAGAAGCTATTTTCACTCCACTTTATGCTTCTGCCCCCTTTGTCAAATATTAGTTCCCCATATAGACACGGGCTTATTTCTGGGCTCTGAAATATTTTTTTTAAGTATTTTACAGTCACACCTTTGGTTTCATCGTTGGAGTGTGTTTTTCTGGCAATGGCATGGATTTAATTTTTGCTTGAAAGCCTTTTCTTAATTTGGCATCATTTACCATATGTAGAAGCTAAGAATTTTCAAAACCACTAAGTTCTGACTTAAATTTAATAATCCTTTCCTCAATTTACCTCTTTCCTCTTGTGTTTTACCAAAAGTATCAAGAAAAAAACAGACAGTACTTTCACCACTTTGCTTGGATATCTCCTATGATAGGTCATTCAGTTCATTAGGTACTTTTTTCCTACTTTCCAAGTTACTGCACCATAATGCTGCAAAATTTCTGTCACTAAACAAGTATTTTATTTGCTCCACCTTCCAAAAACATTTACCTCATTTTCTTTTAAACCCTTATGAGCAACCTTATCTAAGACCATGAGTCTTCTTTTAGTAACTTTAATTCACTTTCAACCTTCACTAATACTCTCCTCAAAAGCTACTGCCTGTTTCAAAACCACTTTTACATTTCAGGTTTTTATTTTAGTGTTACCTCACTTCCATGTATCAAAATATGTTTTATTTATCTACGTCAATGCAACACAAAATACTCTTAAAATTTAGCATTTTAAAACAACAAACATTTATTATCTCAGTCTGTGTATGTCAAGAATCTGACGCAGCTGCGCGGGGTATCTGCGGCTAGAATAGTAACGGGGGAATTACGCCTGAAATGGGGAGGGGTGAAGAAGTGGCAAAGATGGCACTTGTGCACATCGCCCAGACAACCGGGAGGACGCACGCAAAACAGCACACACACAAATGTGCACAATGCTGGCGCCAAAAACTAGAATGAAGATTGGATGGAACGACATACCTTCCCATCTGCTTCTGTCACGCTGGGGAGGAGAGCATGAGGGAATGCTGCTTTCTCGGGTTCTCCCGTCATTCCGATGGGCTCCTGAGCACTGGACCGTAGGGACTGGGTGGGTGGCTTGAGACCCTTGCCAGTGCCCCTGCCTGAGCACTCCGTGGTGGACCTGGAGCGCAGAGAGCTCCAGTGAGAGGGGAGAAGAGGAGGCTAGGGCAGTGGGCTCAGGGAGACACAGGGTCAACAAGCACCACCCTTCCCTAGGCAAGAAGCCACAATGGCTGCTGCCCACCCGTGGCCCACTCCTCCTGCTTGGGCCCTGCAAGCCCCCTGCACCTTCCCGGACAGAAGGCTGTGATCGCTGCTGCCCACCCATGGCCTGCGTCAGTGTGGGTCAGTCAGCTATAGCCCCAATGCAGCGGGGAGATTCAAGCCATGCGCCCCTCCTTGAGTGCTTCTGGGCCTGACCTGCAGGTAATAGGAGCAAGGTGGGCAAGAAGGGAGAAGCAGGATGGGGAGAGGAGAGTAAGGCTGGCAGATGGTGGGCAGATGCACAGGGTGATAGTCTCTGCATCTCCTCCCCCATGCCCATACTTAAGCTGCCACCTACCAACAGCCAGCGTGCTCGTCAGAGGAGGCTTTCCACCAGACTCTCTAGAGTTATTACCTATGGGTGGCAGGCAGTGAGACCCCACTGGCTGTTCCATTACAGAGCCAGGGGGAGAGTTGCAATCACCCTGTTGATTCTGACTGCAGTCTCTTCTGACAGTTCAACTAGGGAAACTTCATGCTTACATGGTTGTTAGAAAGCCTCTGGAGGGCTTCCTCTGGAATGCCAAGTGTCTTTTTCCAAGCAAACAGCCAAAACAGAAACCACATTTTTTTTTTGTAACATGATATTAGAAAAGATATCCCATAACTTCTGTCATGGTATATTCATTAGAAGAAAATAAGTCCAGCCCATACATAAGGAGAAAGGATTGCATAGGGAGTAATACCAGGGTATGGAGATCACTGGGAGACACCAAGAGGCTACCTACCACAAGAAATCAGTTTCACTAAGAAATGGATTCATATGATCCAAGATGGCAGCAGAGTAGGTGGAAGCTACGCTCACTTCTTTGCATGACCAAACTGGAATTACAACTGAAATATAGAGCGTCAACCTGAATAACCTACTGAAGATTAGCTGAGATTCTGGCAGGATATCCTAACTACAAGTATTCCCCCTTAGGAGTGTAAGTTCTCAACCTAGTGCCAGGCTCCCCAGCCCAGATCACCAGAGCTGGGAAGGGGATCCCACATAACATCTGGATGTGAAAATCTGCAGGGATTTTATCCACCAAGGAGAGACAGGAGTCTTATAGAGACACAGGTGTCCTCTTAAAGGGCCAATTCACAAAATCTCATTCACAGTCACTCACCCCTATCTCTGGTGGATGGAGGGCAAAGCATACCAAACTTGCATGAGGGGAGATGGAGTTTTGGATCTCTGGAAAGAGAGCTGAAGAGACAGGGACCAGGACCGCTGTGGTGAGTCCGTCTCCCACACCACAGATACCATCTTTCTTGGGTGGAATGCTACCCCCCTAAAGTATCAGCCTTGGGGAATAAAATAGCCCATCCTCTGAACATGCTGTCACCGCACCCTGTGGAGCTCACACCCTGCTGAGGCGTCTGCCTGGGCACAGGTGTAGAGGTCTGAACAGACTCAGGGGATGTCAGTGACTGAGTTGTGTGACTCTGTGGTCACACTTCCCCACTTCCTGCAAACCTGACTGGTGCTCTCCTTCATGAGAAATCAACTAACCCCATCCTACAAATTCCCAGTGGCACCACCCTGCTGAGCTCTGGCTCCTGGAAAAATCTGGGACAGACTGAGTTGTGTGGCATTAGGACAAGGGCCATTTTCCCCTTGCATGCCTGACTAGTGCAGAGCCTTCCTTTCACATGGTGAAATCTTCATTAGTTTGGATCTGCTAAATTCTGCTGGTCTCATCCTGACAATTTCTTGGTATCACCACCCCACCAAAAAGATTTGTGGGTACCTGGCAGGTCGCAGATAGACTGGTATACACTGGGACTTCTCTTCTGTGGCTTCAGACCCTTCCCTGGCACCGAGATTGAACCCGTATCAATCTGGTGAACACCACTTTCCCTTAACTGGTGACTCACTAAGACCCTAGCCCATGCAATGCAAGTACCAGCAGAGGCTTTTGGAGTTCACTGATTATAACAGACAGCAGACAGGTGAAGGCACGCAGAGGTGGATCTTGGGATGCAAGGACCTTTTGCTGAACTTCCCCCAGGTTCAGTGCTGATGGAAGCTAGCCTTGGTACACAGCATGGTTTTTAGAATGTACACCCAGACTCAGCAGAGGAAGCCATAAACTATGGATTGTTTTGTAGCTGTAGATAGGTTGCTCAAGGCCAGTCAAAGGCAGCCTCTGACATTGATTTGCACCAGAGTCCCTCCCAAGAAGCCCCAGAACCAATACACCCAGTGGCTAACTTTCAGAAAATATCAGAGAAGGATCCAACTAGCTTCACAAGCAGTGTACCCAACAGGAAATCTCAGCAGTAACACACCCTGCTAAGGTAAATTCCGTTTCATATGGTAAGCACCTATAGAGTAGCTTGTATACCGTGCTCATGGTCAATTTTCACAGTCAGCCAGAATGAGGGTCAAATCCATGCACAAATGGACCAATAGCAATCAAGACTCAGTTACAGCAGGAAGGCTCACAAAGCCCACACCAAGAACATTCCTGGTGCATCCAGTTCAGGTGCTCAAGGAGACTGCACTATTGGATTCCATAGGACACCTTCTACATAAGGCCACAATACCAAGACTGCAAGACAGAGAAGACCTAACTAACACATAGAAACAAAAACAAAAGGGGGGGCGTCAAAGAAATATGCCCCCAATGAAGGAACAGTATTCTCCAAACAAGGAGACAAATAAAATGGAGACAAGCAATTTACTAGAAATATCGTTGAAAAAAATGATTATAAAGATGTTCAAAATAGCTTAGTGAGAACTACAAAAGCATGAAAAAGAACATAGAAACCACAAAAAAGAACCCATCAGAACTGAAAAATACAATATCTAGAATGAAGTATACACTAGAAGGAATAAAGTGTAGGTTGGGTGAAGCAGAAGATCAAATAGACAATTTGGAAGACAAGGTAGCAGAAAACACCCAATCAGAGCAGAAAAAAAAAAAATTAAATGAGGACAGTTTAAGAAACCTTGAGACAACATGAAGAGTAACAACATCTGCATCTGGTATCACATGGATACCAGAAAGAGAAGAGAGAGAGTAAAGAATGGAAAACCTATTTGAAGAAACAATGACTGAAAACTTTCCTAACCTGGTGAAGACAAAAGATACACAAGTCTGGGAAGCACAGAGTTCAAAACAAGATGAACCCAAAGAGGCCCACCCCAAGACACATCATAATTAAAATGCCAAAAGTTAAAGACAAAGAGAAAATCTTAAAGCAGCAAGATAAGGATCTTCATCCATAAGGAAGCTCTCATAAGACTGTCAGTTGATTTCTTAACAGAAATATTTTGGGCCAGAAGGGACTGGAAAAATATATTCAAAGTGATGAAAAACAAGGACCTACAACCAAGACTACAAGCAAGGTTATCATGTAAAATTGAAGGAAAAATAAAGAGTTTCCCAGATAAGAAAAAGCTAAAGGAGTTCATTACCATCAAATCAATATTACAAGAAATGTTAAAGGGTATTCTTTAAGTAGAAGAAGGAAAAAAAAAAAGGAACACAGAAAGAATAAAATGGCAATAAATACATATCCATCAATAATCTCTTTAGCCCTGGCTGGTATGGCTCAGTGGATTGAGTGCCAGCCTGCAAACCAAAAGATTTCAGGTTTGATTCCCAGTCAGGGTACATGCCTGGGTTGCAGGTCAGGTCTCTGGTTGGGGCGTGAGAGAAGCAACCAACTGATGTTTCTCTGGCACATTGATGCTTCTCTCTCTCTCTCTCTCTCTTTCTCCCTCCCTTCCCCTCTCTCTAAAAGTAAATAAATAAAATTTAAAAAAATCTTTAAGTGTAAATGGCTTAAATACTCCAATCAAAAGATATAAGATAGCTGAGTAGATAAGTAAACAAGATCCATATATATGTTGTCTCCAAGACACCCACTTCAGAACAAAACATACACACAGACTAAAAATACAAGGATGAGAAAAGATATTTCATGCAAATGGAAATGCAAAAAAAAAAAAAGCCAAGGTAGCAGTACTTATATCTGACAAAATCAACTTTAAAACAAAACCTACAATAAGAGACAAAGAAGGAAAGTACATAATGATAAAGGGGTCAATCCAACCAGAAGAAATAACCCTAGTAAACATTTATGCACACAACAAAGGAGCACCTAAATATAGAAAGCAAATGTTTATGAATATAAAGGGAAAGATCAACAGTAATACAGTCATAGTAGGGGATTTTAACACCCCATTGACATCAATGGATAGATCTTCCAGACAGAACATCAACGAGGAAACAGAGGCCCAAAATGGCACACTAGATCAGATAGATATAACTGATACCTTCAGAGAATTTCACACCAAAAAATATACATTCTTTTAAAGTACACGTGGAACATTTTCTTGGATAGACAACATGTTAGGGCATGAAAAAAGCCTCAATGAATTTAAGAAGATTGAAATTATGTCAAACTTTTTTTATCATAATGGTAGGAAACTATAAATCAATCACAAGAAGAAAACTAGGAACACACAAAGATATAGAAGCTAAATAATACACTGTTGGACAATGAGCTCAAGGAAGAAATCAAAATATATCTTGAAAAAAAGTGAAAATGAGAACACAAAAAACTAAAACCTGTGGGACACAGAGAAAGCAATGCTGAGAGGATAATTCATAGCATTACAGGCCTACCTCAAAAAACAAGAAAAATCTCAAATAAACTAACTTTACATTTGGAGAAACTAGAAAAAGAAAATTAAAGTTTTAGGTGAGATCAAGGAAGAAAATAATGAAGACCAGGCCAGAAATAAACTAAATACAGTCTAAAAAAAAATAGTACAACAGAAATAATGAAACCAAGAGCTGGTTCTTTGATGAGAGAAACAAGATTGACATTTAACCAGACTCATCAAGAAAAAATAGAGAGAGAGAGGACCCAAGTAAATAAAATTAGAAATGAAAAAGTAATCACTGGTACTACATAAATACAAAGGATTGTAAGAAAATATTATGAACTATATGACAACAAATTGGACAATCTGAATGAAATGGATAAATTCCTAGAAACATACTTTCAAAACTGAATCAGGAAGGATCATAAAACCTGAATAGGCCATTTAAAACTAATGAAATTAAAGCAGTAATCAAAAAAGTACCCAAAAAATAAAAGTCCTGGACCAGGTGGCTTCACAGGTAAATTTTACCAAACATTCAAAGAACTAACACCTGTATTTCTCAAACTATTCCAAAAAATGTAAGAGGAGGGAAGACTCCCAACCTCATTTTATGATGCCAGCATTATCCTAATTGCAAAATCATATAAAGAAACTACAAAGAAAGAAAATTATAGGCAAATACCCCTAATAAAAAAAGATGTTAAAATCCTGAACAATATATTAACAAACTGGATACAGCAGTATATGAAAATTATCCTACACCATGACCAAATGGGATTTATTCCTGCATGCATGGTCGATACAATATCTTCAATCAATAAAGAAGATACACCACATTAAAAATGATAAAAATCACACAATTATATCAAAAGATGAAGAAAAATATTTTGATAAAATTCAATACTCATTTATGATAACACTCTGCAAAGTGTGAAAAGATAGAACATATTTCAACATAATAAAGGCCACATATGACAAACCCAGAGCAAACATCATAGTCAATGTGCAAAAACTAAAAGCATTTCCCCTAAAATTGAGAACCCTATTATTACCCTTGTTCAAAATAGCACTGAAGGTCTTAGCCATAGCAATCAGACAAGAAGAAGAAATAAAAGCCATTTAAAATAAAAAGGAAGAAGTAAAGCTGTCATTATTTGTAGATGATATGATACTATATAGAGAGCCCTAAAAATTTCACCAAAAAACTACTAGAACTAATAAATGAATTCAGTAAAGTAGCAGGATACAAAATTAATGCCCAGATGTCAGTTACATTTTTATACAACAATAATGAATTATCAGTAAAAGAAACTAAAAAAAGAATTCCATTTACATTTGCATTAAAGAAAGTAGTTTGGAATAAATTTGACCAGTGATGTAAAAGACCTGCACTCAGGAAATTATAAGACACTAAATAAAAAAACTGAAGAAGATACAAATAAGTGGAAGTATATTCCATGTTCATGAATAGGGAGAATTAACATCATAAAATGTCCTTGCTACCTACCCAAAGCAATCTATAGATTCAACATGATTCCTTTTAAGAAATTAATGAAGCATTTCACAGAACTAGAAAGAATATTCTAAGAATTTATATGGAACCACAGAATACCCAGAATAGCCCCACCAATCTTGGGAAAGTAGAACAACGTTGGAAGTATCATGCCACCTGATTTCAAACAATACTACAAGGCCATAGCAATCAAAGCAGCATGGTAGTTATAAAAACAGACATAGAGATCAATGGAACAGAATAGAGAGTCCAGAAATAAAACTATGACTTCATGGTCAATTAATATTTGACACAGGAAGCAAAAACATACAATGGGATAAAGACAGTTAATTCAATAGTGTTGAGAAAATTGAAGTGATATGTGCAAAAAAATGAAACTAGACCACCTTCTTACACCATGCACAAGAATAAACTCAAAACAGATTAAAGTCTTAAATGTAAGGCTTGAAACCTTAAAATTTTAGAAGAAAAGATAAGCAGTAAAATCTTGGACATTTAATATAATATTTTTTTCTGATATATCTCCTCGGACAAGGAGACAAAAGAAAAATAAACAAATGTAACTACATCAAACTAAAAAGTTTTTGCACAGTGAAGAAAATCGTTAACAAAATTAAAAGAAACTCACTGAATGGGAGAACATACTCACCAATGATACATCTGATAAAGGGTTAATATCCCAAATTTATAAAGAAATTATACAACTAAACACCAAAAATAAAAACCAAACCAATTAAAATATGTGCAGAGGACCTGAATAGACACTACTCCAAAAAGAACATAGTTAGCCAATAGACATGAAAAGATACACATAACTAGCCAAAAGGGAGATACAAATTAAAACCACAATGAGACATCACCCCACACCTGCCAAAATGGTTATTATTAATAAATCAACAAATGACAAGTGCTGATGAGGTTGTAGAGAAAAGGGAACCCTAGTACACTGTTGGTGGGAATGCAGACACTGTGGGGAAAATAGGGAGTGTCCTCAAAAATTTAGGAATGGAAGTGCCCAGCAATTCCACTTTTAGGAATATATGCAAAGGAACCTGAAACACTAATTCAAAAGAGTATATTTGTACCCCTATGCTCATTGCAACATTATTTACAATAGCCCAAATTTCGAAGCAGCCCTAGTATGAATCCGTAAATGAGTGAATAAAAAAGCTATGGAACTTTCACACAATGTAATACTGCTTAGCCATAAAAAAGAAGGAAATCTTACCTTTAGCAACAGAATGAATAGACCTGGAGAGTATTATTCTAATTGAAATAAGCCAATCAGAGAAAGACAAATACCATGTAACTTCATTTATGTGGAATCTAGTGAACCAAATTAACTGGCAAAATTGAAACAGACTCATAGACAAAGAGAATAGACTTCCAGCTGTTAGAGGGGATGGAGGTTGTGAGGCTGGGTGAAAATTTGGAGGGATTAAGCAAAAAAGAAAAGAACAACAAAAACCCTAATAGATGCATACATCAATAAGTGATTAAAGGAGTGAAAGGGGGGTGGGGAGAGGTAGAAGAGGGTAAAAGGAAGATAAATGATGATTGAAGGAGGCTTGACTTTTGGACACACAATATACAGATAATGTATTTTAGAATGTATTATAAAATTGTACACTTGAAGCCTACATAATGTTATTAACCAATGTAACCTCAATAAAATTTTTAAAAAAGAAATGGATTTCTATCTGAATTCAAGAAATACCATCACTAAAGGATCTGAAGAGCTTAGCAATAGAATGAATGAGTCAAGAAGAAAACTATCTTGGACATTTAATCCCATTGATCCTTCTGATGTCTCCAACTCCAGCTACCATGACAGACTCCAAGTGAGGACTTCTCAGCTGTGCCTAGTTAACTAATATAACCATAATAGTTAATTAGTTGCCATTCTAAGCCACTAAATTTTGAGGGAGTTTGTCATCCCATAATAGATAACCAAATTCTAATCCAATTTTGCTTTGTATACATTGAATCAGAACAGCGAAGCCCTGACCAGTGTGGCTCAATTGGTTGCAGAAGTATCCCATAACTGAAAAGTTATGGGTTCAATCCCCGGTCCAAGCACATACAGGAGGCAACCAATTGATGTTTCTCTCTCGCAGTGATGTTTCTCTCTCTCCCTTCCTCTTCTCTTTCTCTCCCTAAAAACAATGAAAAAATGCCCCTGGGTGAGGATTTTTAAAAAAAAAGAAGTGAAGATTCACAGTACTTTTTTAATGGCCCATAGTATCAGATTATAACAATGAGTGCATAGAGCTCACAGTAGGCATCTCTTGTCGCTAGAGCATACAAGATGAGGCACTGTCAATGAGCATTTCTTCAGCACATTAATGGAAGAGCAAGTTAACACATTCATCTTTGCTATCATCTTTCTTAGTTGCAATTGACTGTCGCACTGCGTGGCTGGCTACAGGGGACACGCCACCGCGGGGGAGTGCCGCAGAGAGCGCAGCGCTCCCTGAAACCTGAGGGAAACCTTCTGGGGCCAGCTGAGGTGGGAGCAGGGCTCTGAAACCCGCAGAGCCCAGCCGGGGTCGTCACAGATGAGGGGGACAAACACAAACGTACAAACACTTCTCTATTTGCCGGCAGAGCAGAGGGGGGCAGTTCTCTCCTACCAGAGAAGGCCTTGGTACATCCCCCTAATGGGAAAGGCCCCGTTGTCCCTTCTTCCAAGGCTTTTGTTGAAAATCTTATCAGTGGAGTATAACAGGAAAGCATAGGTCTACTCATTACATTCGCAAGATAAGTTTCACAGAGAATAGATATACCTTTAGGAAAACAAGTGACAGGAAATTAGTGATTTACATGGTCCTCAGAGGGAACAAGAATCAACAATAAGACTATCAATAAGAGGGAAGTAGACTTAAAGGCGCCTTAAAGATATAGGGTAAAAGGTGTAAATAAAGCAAATGTCTTGACAAGGAAAAGGATGTAAATAATATGAATGTCCTTCGCAGCATGAGCTGACCAGAGATTTGAGGGAGGAACAGAGCACACTCTATAGAATTTATTTTCAGGCCTGATTACCCCGGATCCACCAGGTCTGATTTAAGGCTGTCCTCCTCCCCTCCCCACCCCACCCCACCCCCGCCCCGTCCCTGCCCCGGCATTGTTTCATGCCTGAGCCAGGCAGGGGAAGGAACCACTAAGAGATAAGGAGACTGCTTCTTGGCTGCAATGAGGACTCCGGCCATGTCCAAGTCAAGCCGAGGGGTTTGGGGGCCTTTTTGCCCCCTCTCCATTTCTCCCAATTTCTCATCTGCTGCCAAAATCTGGCCAACGCCTGTCTTAGGTTGAAAACATCTGCACAAGGTCCCTTACCCATCGTGGGCTAATTGACTAGCCATGGCAAAGCAGAGAGGCAGGGGCTATGCCCCTGCCAGGGGGGGGCACAGGCCAAGTCTCCTCAGGAACCTGTTTCTCTAAGGCCTCCTGATTATCTACAGCCTTGGGGCCCTCCAGCATGTCAGCAGGGTTATAGCTTCTGAAACCAGGCCAGGCATTTCCCAACAATTGACCATTCCCTATGTGGATTTATTTTGTCTTTGGTTATCGATGTGGTCCCTCATTGGAACAAAGGCAAACTCTGTTACTAAATCTTGTTTCTGGACTATGCTTGGTTTTTGAAATAACCTAATCTTTCCCTAGTAAGTCTGCAACTTCATGTACCATATGTTAATTTTTTGCCTTTTTTAAAGTGTCCATCCTGAGTTCCCATTTTGGACACATCACCTCCAAAGGCAAAACAATGCAAACAAATAAAAATACAGTGAAATATTAATAAATTTCAAATCGACAGCAGTATCAGAGAATTTAAACTGACAGATTCAAATTGATAAGTCCTAGATGAAAATTTGAGAACAAATTTTTATTCAATCAAAAAATAAAATTACATTAAAAAACTGTTGTTTTTAAAAGATACTTATTTTATGCACCCTTAGTGTAAAATAATTTATTAAAGCAGGTAGTGGAGAATGTTTTAAAACACTTTTATTTTAGTATTCAAGACAATGTACTTCATTTACTTTAACCAAGGGAATTTGGCCATTAAAGTGATGTAAAACATCACATGCTGTTTACAAGACAGTATTTCTTAAATTCAATTACTCCAATACAAATAAATTGGTACTGAAAATGTGATTGTATATTTCTTCCTGATTTATCCATAATCACACAAGAACATCTTCTCACAGGAAGTAATCATGAAGTATAATTTACAGAGTACCAAATTCATCAAGGTTTTGTTTCTGTTTGCTTTGCTTTTTATATATAACACTTCATGTTTGGCTTTTTGTTGTGTTATATTGCCTCATAACATTTAATTAAGAACTGATTCAAGTCCTGAATCTAGGGGATCTTCACAGTTCTCAGGTCTCTCCTAGCCAGCCCAGGAAAGAATGGTGCAGAGAAGGAACTAACCTAGGAAATTCCTTTCACAGACAGTTGTATGGAGAAAAAGAAAAACCCTAAGGAAGAAAATCAGTGCTAGGGGAGTCAAGTCATGCCAAAGTGTCATTAGTCCCTCAGAACCCAGCATAACAGAAAACTTAGAGAGGATGTCAGAATGGTGAACACACTCAAGGTATAAAGAAGTTTGGGTAGCAGCTACAAATCCCTGAGAGAGATACAGGATCCCAAAGATTCCCCTATTTAGAAGTTCATTCATTCATTTATTCACTTATTATTTCAAAAATATTTGTTGACTACCTACTCTATGTTAGGCACTGTTTAGAAGCTAGGAATAAATGAGTGAACAAGACAGTGTTTGCATTTCAAGACTAGGATAAGCAGTTTAATAAGGGTTATAAGCAAATGAACAGTCAATTAAACTCATTGAGGGTTAAGAAAGCAGAAAAAAACACAATTTTATTTGGTAAAGGACAAATTACTGGAAATATGCCTTTAAAATTTTGCTGAAGAGATAACATTAGGAGACTATATATCTCTCTCTATATATACCCATATCTATATCTATGTCATCTATATAAATATACATCTTGGGGATATATTTATTGAGAGATACAGTTTTAGAGAGAGAGGAAGGGAAGGAGGGTGAGATGGGGAGAGAGAGAGAAAGAAAAACAAGAAACATTGATCAATTGTCTCCTGTACACACCCCAAACTGAGGACTGAACCTGCAACCTAGGTATGTGCCCTGATTGGGAATCAAACCACAACCTTTTGATATATGAGACAATATTCCAACCAACTGAGCCACCTGGCCAGGACCTACATCATAGATTTTAACATTAAAATGGACTTAGAAATGATTTAGATAAATTCTCATTATTTTTCCAGATGAAGGGATTCATGTGGCCCACACATCTCTGTCTCCTGTCCCATGAAAATACCTTTATGCAGTGTACTGCCTCTGCTGCAAGTGCTCTTAAGTTCCATTTCTTCTCTACTTACCCACTTAAAGCATTTAACATCTCTTGTCTAGAATATCATGACGACCTCTGCAATTGTCCTACCTATATTCTCTCCTCACTCCAGCCAGTTCTCCATACTACTGCTAATGGTATTCTTAAAATGAAAGTTTGGTCACATGATTTTCCTACTTTAAATAACTTTCTAAAATTACAACTAGCCATAAATAAAATCAAAACTAGGAGCTTTTTACATAATATCTTTATTTCAGCTAAATGTATTCAAAATCCAGCCACCAACCATCCATCCATCCATCTATCCATCTATCTATTTTAAAAGCATGAATTGAAGTGTCTGGGATCCCTGCTAGGCACTGAAAATATAAAGGTAATATTTTCCATTTTCAAGGTGTGTCTGGTTCAGAGACCTCAAATTATCTCTTCAGCCTCATCTCTCAACAGCCTCCCAAACTCCTGCTGACCCGATTCACACAAAAATATCCACATCCCGGTTTCCAGCCACACTAACTTTTTCATCTATCCCCAAATATTCCACATTCCTTAGTGATTCTGCACCTTTTTATATGTTGTTTCATCTCCTGGGATATTCATATCCATTTCTACCTCTTAGGGAACACTTTAAAATCTAGTTATAGATTTTAAACCTCTAAAAATCCAACACATATATGGCCACTGTATGAGTTGCATATTGTTGTTTTTAGGAATGCTTTATAGATTAAAATACTGAGACCCAGAGATTAAAGACTGGTCCAAGGTTGCACAGCTAATAAATGGCAGAGCTAGTGTTTGAGGACAGTTCCTCTGACTTCAAATTCAGTGCCCCATCCTATACAATTTTTTCCAACCCAACCTTTACACCCCTAAACCTGAGTCATTAGTCTGAGACACTCAAGAATTCATATTTTTCCCAAGCCTCAGAGGTGGTCTCTAGATTATTTCAGTCTATTTGGGAAACCATGTTCATTGGATGAAGAGTAGGTTCATAGCTGTGTTCTGCTTCCATCTAAGATATTAACACTCCACAAAAATGTGAGCATGTTTTCTCTTGGCATCTGTTTCTCTGTGCACAAAAGCCTGACTGAATTACTTGAAGGTCTTCATATGTTCCTTTTCAGTTTCAGTCCCTTGCTCAAGTTATTACCTCTACTCATAATATTCCTTCCTGTCCAGTGTCCTCCTTCTTCCAACTAAGGCTTATTCCCCGTTCCATCAGAGTCTCGCACAAAAATCAGCACAAAGGATAGTTTCTATGAAAACATGTCAAAGGAGTGAATTAATGTCCTTGAAAGTTTTCATATGGAGTTTCAACTTTATTTTGTGACAAATGCAAGTAAATCTTGAGACTTTGCTTTCATATATAGTATCTGATAACAAGAAAATAGTCCCTTACAAAAATAAACAGAGATGAAGGGATGAGACAGCTTATCTGTGCAGCCTGTATCAAACAGAAAACCCTAAATTCTAAACAAGAACATAACTTTGTAGGTAAATCTTTCAACCTAGTAATTTTATGTCCAATTTTATTATAATTGCATTCTGTAGTTTAAAGGCGAGTTTCAAATTCACCTTGTAGAAAACATCAGGAAAATTTTACATATCTATAAATAAAATTCTCTGAGGAGAAAAGGGCTTTCAGAATGATATGAGCATATTTTGTGAGCCAGCACAAATGGCTTAAGAGAAATTCATTAAAATTTATTTCTAACTTCTCTAAGAGTTCATGCTTTGAAAGCCATTAATTTTACCTCAGAAATCCTTCTGTTATTTTTATATCCAATATCATTTAACATTTCCATCCTTAGTGGCACCTGTGTAGGGTAATCCCATGTGATAGTTTTCTGCAATGATGAAAATGTTCTGCATCTGTACTGTCCAATAGGTTGTGGCTATTATGCACTTGAAATATAGCTAGTGTGACTAAAAAACTGTAAGTTTAAACTATTTAATTTTAATAAATTTAAACTTGAGTATAAATAACCACATGTGGCTAGTAGCTATCATATTGAATAGCACAGATCTAGCATTTATATTCTACTTTTCCAAATTTTTGGACCTGTAGTCAGATGTCATTTTGGGGTGTAATTTTCTAGACTGATAAGTAAACTGGAGTACTCCAAATAAGAAGCATTGTGTATTATATTTATCATACTCTAAAAGGGCCTATTTACTTTATTTTTACATTATTTCATTTCAAAAATAATCAGAAGAAACTTTATTTAAATACAAAATTTACATCTTGCTACAGATAATACAAAGATGATTGGATCAAAAAATTATGGTACGTATACACAATGGAATACTATGCAGCAGAAAGAACAAAAGAATTACTAAACTTCACGACAGCATGGATGGAGCTGGAGAGCATTATGCTAAGCGAAATAAGCCAGGGGGCGAAAGACAAATACCATATGATCTCACCTATAAGCGGAACCTAACCAACAATACAAACATGCAAGGAAAATAAGACCAGCAACACTGAAAGGAAAAGAAACCAACAGAGACAAGAGGGAAGGAGGGGGGGTGCGGGGAAAAGGAAGGGAAGGGGAAAGTCAAGGAACATATAGCAAGGACTCATGGACAAAACCAAAGGGGAAGAGCTGAGGGAGGGAAGGAGGGAGGGGGCAAGGGAAAGTGGTGGGGCGGAGGCAGAGACAAATGTATTTGAAAAAATAAATTAAAATAAAATTTTTAAAAAAACATCAAAAGAAAATGCAACAACAACAAAAAAAAGTTGACACAACAACAAACTTGCCACCAAGTTGTTCATAAATTCAGAAACAGTCTCCAGAAACTGGAGAAAGTTATGTATTATATTATTACTTCTCTCTAGTATAGTAAATCTAAATATAATATACATATACATTTATCAAATTTGCAACTATGAAAAGTATTATAGGATAAAAGTTCATAATACTATGGGAACCTCCAATAGGGAATCTAACCTGGTCAGAAGAAACATGAGGATGAAATAAATTTGGTAAAGAGGAGAAGTGAAAACATTCAGGCAGATTGAGCAACTTGTGGAAATGGCCTATCGTAGGCAGGATTATAATGAAGTACAAGAAGTAAAGAAGCTTATTGTGGCTGTTGACTCAGAAAATGAAGGACCTTGTGGGCCCTTTTTAAGCATGATGCTAGCATCATCATTTAGAATGCCAGAAAACCACTAAGAAGATTTTAGCATTGAAAAGATCTCTTTGACTTTAGTAGGCTGGAGTTCAGTGTCAGAGCTTGTATTTGTAAGTAAACTATTTAGGAGACTATATCAGAAGTGTAGGAAAAGTCTGCTATATACCTTAAACTACAGCATTGGTTGTGGACTTGAAGAAAAGTATATGGATTTGAGAATACTCCAGACATGGATATAGGAAGTGCAGTAAAAGAGAAAGGAACATCAGAATGACTTCTCATAGTTTGGCTGAGAAACTAGGTGAATGGTGACATTACTTACTAAAAGAGGATCATGTTGTGCTTTATTTCATTGGTGGGTAGGGACAGAAATAATGAATAAATTGTTGAAGTTCCACCTGGAGATTTCAAGGCAATGGGTGAACATAGTAACTTTGCACTCAGAAGATAGAACAGAATGAGACATAATTGTAAATATAGGAAGAAATTAAACCTGTTGGAATGGACCAGATTGTCTATAAGATATGAAATGAAGTGGAGATTGTCTCAAGCCATGTGAAATCTACATTTGATGGGTAGTTAGAAGATGAGTCTACAGAACATCTAGAGAAGTTCTTAGAAGTTAGAAGAAAACCCAGGAGTCTATCCCATCACAGAAGCCAATGGAAGAAACTATATACATTTCCCACATCATAAATAAAATTTGAATTGGTTTAAAAGTGCATTTTTTAAAAGAATAAAGTTAAAATAAGAGTAAATTGGGCCAGAAGAACAAAGGATGAAAAAATAAACAACTTTAGGAGAAGATCATTTTTCATTTTATAGAGTGCTATACAGTTGCTAAATATAGACAAAAAGTTTGGTTCTGAGATCCTTTATCTCCCATAGCATTTTCTCAGGTGTAAAATAGGGACAAAGTGGTGCTTGTCTCATATTGTTGCTGTGAGGAGTGAAGGAGTTAATGCCTATCAAGCATGTGCCGCAACACCAGTGGCAGGTCCAGGGTAATCATGGCTTTTATAAGGATCAATGCAACACTAAAGCAGTGGTCCCAGTGCTAGAAGATACGTTGTTCCAGCTGTTGCCATAAAATATTTTGATGTGTGCTATCTTTCTCCAAGAAAAAATATAATCTACTGTGTTTCTTTTGGTATTTCCAGTGTCTGATACACTCCCTAACACTTAGTAGACTTGGTGACACTATTTAATTAATGCTCCTCCAATGTTGCCTTGGAAATGTTTTTCAATAATTTAAAATATCTGCTCAGAAAGGGATAGTCAATGATGCATGAGATAAATAATTTATTTTGGATATAAGTGTGAAAGTTTATTTATGAATGAGTATGCTTTTCTACATTACAATTTGTTAATGACAATGAGGTATGCATAGCCTACTAGTTCAGCATTTCAGTCATTAATTAGTTCTTCCTTAGGAGCCATGTACAGGGGAGTTAAAGTCTTTTTCTCAAAAAATCCTTAATAATAGTCCAAGTCATTTTCTGAATGTAGCCAATTAAATAAGCACCTAATTAACCTAGAATTGTGTTTTTAATTTATGGTCCAAGCTTATGTCTATGTGACCAACTTTTCCAGATCATCAGTTTTACGTCTTCTACTGCATATCCACTAGTTTCAACACTGTTTGTACTTCAATTTTTTTTTCTCTCTGTGAAAAATTGGCAGCTTAATGAGAAAAATCCTGTAGCCAACATTCAAACTACCGTACCTGGAATATTTTACTTTAAGCAATCTGTACAGGGACTGACCATCACAAAGCAAACCCAGTGGTGAACTTTCATTCAAAGATATAAAAGTAGCTAACCTACGCTACAACCAGTTGATCAGTGAATGAGTATTGACTGAATGTTTTGCACAATGTTGAGTAGAAAAATAACCTGAAACTCTAAACTAAAAATGCATATTGTTATCATTTACTACTTACACTATTTTAAGTAATTTGAATGTATTATGAAATTTAATTCTAAACAATGAAACTAAAAGTTAGATTCTGAACTGTAAAGCAATTTAATAACTTGTTCAGACTGAAAACTTAGTAAGTGGTACAACCATGATGTACCCCAGGAATTTTGACCTATAGACCTCATTTTTAACCACTGCCTCCCCAGCACTTGAGTATCCAACCATGTTTAATCCTCAAAATTCATGCTGTACTTCTTATTATGTGGTGTAAACGAGTTGGTTTGAACATTTTCTCAGTACTTTGGATAGGCTCTGAAAAACTGAATTATTTCATCTGTTCCTTCTGAGATATACAATATTGATTATTTTCCAAATGATAGATAAGTTTACTTTCTTTGTCAATTAGCAATAACTGTGCCTCAGATAAACCTCTTTGGCTATAATACTGCCACTGCACAACGCTTGGATAAGTTTACATTTTTAAGACTGCAAATCTACAAAAGACAAAATATTTTTCTCTTGACTACTGGTCAAGATGGCAGCATAGGCAGACATCGCTCACCTCTTCACAAAACCACATCAAAATTACATCTAAAATATAGAACAACCACCACTTAGAACTGTCAGAAATCAAGTTGAATGGAAGTCTGACAACAACAGAGTTAAAGAAACCACATCCATGCAGACTGGTAGGAGGGGCACAGATGTGGAATGGCCTGGTCCCACACCCATGTATGGCAGATAAAAATTCAGGAGGGATATCTTGGGAGAGAGGAGTCCCAGAACCACACCAGGCTATCATCCCAGAAATCCAGTGCCAGGAAGATAATTCCCTACAACTTCTGGTTGCAAAAACCAGAGGAGACTGAGTCAATGGAAGAAATTTCTGGAGCCCCAAGCAGTTCCTCTTAAAGAACACACACACAGACTCACCTACTCAGACTTACTCCCTCTGAGCTCCAGCACAAGGGCAGGAACTTGAAAGGCACCAGTGGTATATAGGTGCCTTTAAAGAAACTGAAACGTGTGGCACCATGTTGAGTAGAAGTCATTGTTCCTTTTCTAACCCCCCACCCCAGAGCCAATAAGCTGGTGCCATCTCTGAGACTCCGTGAACCTGGCTAACACTGTTTAACCAGCCTTGGAGATCATCAGAGACTGCCCCACCCAACTTACAGGCCCATCCAAGCTGCTTTTCCATATGAACAGCTGGTCTTGGCTCATGCTTCACAACTTCTTAAATCCTATCAAATAAGCAACAGCTAGCCTCAGTGAGCCCCAGGCCCAGCACTAGCAGCAGCCAGATTAGATTCACAACATGGCTTTGCCTGGGAATCTCCAAGCCCAGACAAGTAGCAGCTATCTCAGATTGCTTTATAATTCAGGCAGAATGTGCCGTGCAAAACACAGATGGGGGCTAACCTTGGCCTGCACAACCTGGGAAACCCCAGGGCCAGTACACCCAGTGGACAGCTACAGACCACATTAGATCAATACCACCCTGCCCCTGCACAGCTGATCCTCCATAAAGGGTGGAGGTCAGTGGTCAGTGGTCACGGCCAATCCTTGCAGTTGACTGGCCTGGGTAAATCCTTCTCATTGATCTGCCAACAGTAATCAAGGCTTAACTACAAGAGGAGGGTGTACTTGGACCACACAAAGAGTGCACTTCGAATACTCACCTTGGGTGATAAGGGAGGCTGTGGAACTGGACCCTGTAGGATACCTACTATATTAGGCCACATAACCAAGACAGAGTCATATAAAGTCTACCTAATGCATAGAAGCAAACACAGGGAAGCTGCTAAAAAGAGGAGACAAAGAAACATGGCCAAAATGAAAGACCAGATCAAAACTCCAGAAAAAGAACTAAACAAAATGGAGATAAGCAATCTATCACATGCAGAGTTCAAACCACTGGTTATGAGGATGCTCAAGGAACTTAGTGAGGACCTCCACAGCATAAAAAAGATCCAGCCAGAAAGAAAGGATACACTAGTTGAAATAAAGAATAATTTACAGGGAAACAACAGTAGAATGGATTAAGCCAAAAATCAAGTCAATGATTTGAAATATTAGGAAGCAAAAAGCAACCAATGAGAACAGTAAGAAGAAAAAAGACTGCAAAAAAATGAAGGTAGTATAAATAGCCAGTGGAACAGCTTAAAGAGGTCCAACATTCACATCATAGCAGTGCCATAAGGAGAGGAGAAAGAGCAAGAAGTCAAAAATCTATCTGAAAAAAATAGTGAAAGAAAACTTCCCTAATATGGTGAAGGAAATAGACATGCAAGTCCAGGAAACACGGAGTCACAAACAAGATGAGTGCAAAGAGGCCCACCCCAAGACACATCATAATTAAAATGCCAAAGGTTAAAAATAAAGAGAGAATCTTAAAAGCAGCAAGAGAAAAGAAGTTAGTTACCAGATGGTTGCCAGACAGGAATAGGGAGGGGGAGAATGGATGAAGAGGTGAGGGGATTAAGTAGTACAAATAGGTAGTTACAGAATAGCCATGAGGATGTAAAGTACATTATAGGAAATAAAGTAGGCAAAGGACTTATACACATGACCCATGGATATGAATAATGCTGGGGGGTTTGCCTCAGGAATAGGGGGTGCTGGGTGGAGGGGGGAAAAGAGGTAAAAATTAGGACAACTGTCATAGCATAATCGATACAATATAATAAATTTTTTCTCTTATATTTAGCTCTGAACTTGAATTCAAATTACGATAATTAGGAAAAATATCAGTCTCTACCTGTAGCCTAAACTAGAGTTGCATATATGAATCTTTCAGAATTGTTACAAACAATGCACTCTTTTACCTATTTTAAATTCAATAGTGCATTTCTCTGGGATATACACAATAAATGGCATTTGGGTTCTAAAAATTGCAAGCATCAATCATAATTTGTTTTTTCTATTGGTCATCTTGTATAGGCACCATAGTGTGTCTTTACCCAATATAAGGTAGTTAATGGCATTGGAAATTACACACACATCACACTATGAATTCTGTCTGAAATACTAAGTCAGCCTGGAATAAGTCCAGCCATTTTCAATATAACAAGAATGATTTGAGCCACATTGACGTAACCTGGCAGGATGGAGAGTGGATTGGAATGCTCATGCTGAACAATAACAATTTCACTGTATTAGTAAGTGGGGGGCTAGGCACTGTTGAGTGATCATGTGTACTCTGTGGTCATCACATTCAAAATGACTGAATGAGTAGAGCAACGAATCTTCATCAAATTTTGCATTAAGCTTGAACATTCCTTTGCAGAAACTATTCGGAGATTCAGAAAGCTTTTGAGGATGACACAATGACTGCAGCACAAATAAAAGTGTGGCAGAAATGCTTCAAAGGTGGTCAAGAATCTGTTGAAAGTGATCCACATTCTGGAAAGCCCACTGTCGGGAGCCGACCAACAGGCGACCCTTGACGTAGTCAGGATGAATGAGGCACAACTGCATAGCAGAAGTAGCCACAGCTGGGTCTCTCGGTCATCCCTTCTTGCATCCCTGCTATTATTGGTGGTTGGTGGTGGGATTTTATGGCACTTGTATTATACTGCTAAAAACCTGCACAATTCCTCTGATACTGCCCAGAAAGAATTATTAATTGCAGAGCAAAAGCCCATGACACACCTTGGTGCTTCTCACTTCCCCTGTCGTGAAAGTTAATATTAGACATTGGGCAGACCAGCTGCCAGAAAAGTGGAGAAAAGCTCTATTGAGAATTCCCCCTGGTGGGACACCACCTCTCAGAATTATGGAGACCACTACCCCTCCAATACCCTGGACAGAAGCATGGATTAATGGAGACATATGGGTGAAAAAGCCAGGGAAGTTAGTTAGGTATTATGATTTAAGTACTTGGGGACAATCCTCCTCTTTGTGCATGGCTTAAAGCTAAACCTCCACAGGACAGCCACTAGCGCTGCTGAACCCTCTATGACCTTGGTTGGTTCTAAAGACTGCACATGACACAGGGGCTGCACTTAAACAATACAGACAAGACGTCAACTCTCTCCCCAGACAGCTAGCCATGAAAGGCTTAAAAATAACCTTTATAGAATAACTGCTCTGTCTATTGAATTTTTCTTAACCTTTGTTAATTTTTGAGAATTACTGATAGACATTTTGTAGGAGGTAATATTCTGTACTTCTACCTCTATTTGAATGTCTGAATAGCCCTCCTGGTCAGAATAACCTTTGCTTTGTACTATTATACCTGTAAACAGTGGTACTTTTTCTATCAAAGTAACTTTTACTAAAAATGATTGTTTTTAAGTTTCCCTGTACTACACTGTGCTATTTTTTGTAATAACCTTTGGTGTAATCACGCAATGTATCAGTTCCTTGTCATATCCCTATAAAAATAAAGTTTCTGAGCTTAAAGGCTGTCAGTCCAGACTCACAAGTCTGGCTGTCCTCCCGCACCTCACCCTACTGTCTCCCTCTGTTTCTTCACCGAACCGTCTCTCCTTTGGGGACTCTGAGACCCACCGAGGCTGGACCCTGGCAGCCCACAACAACAGAACACCTAAGAATGTTGAATGTGTATGGGCTTCAATCAACAATGATTGGTGACTGACAGTTTAAGAACTAGAAGCTGATCTGGGGATTCCAAAAACTACTATGTCCAAGATTGTGACACAGGATCTTGGCATGAAATGTGTTATGGCAAAATTCATTCCATGGCTTCTAGTAGAGCAGAAGGAACATTGTCCTGCAGTTTATAATGACTTGTTTCAAACTGCTACCAATGAACCAGATTTCCTCAAGAGGGTCATAACCAGAGATGAATGGTGGGTCTACAGCTGTGACCCAGAAACGAAGGCCTAGTTGTCCCAGTTGAAGTCGCCTTGTTCTCCATGCCTGAAGGCATGACATAGTTGCAGCAAGATCAAGACCATGTTAACTGTATTCTTTGACTGGGAAGATGCTGTACATCATGAATACACCCCTCCAGGCTAAACAATTAATAAGGAATACTACTTCAATGTTTTTTGTCCATTGAGAGATGCAATATGATGAAAAAAACTGCAGCTATGGACAACTGGTGATTGGCAACTTCATCATGACAACACTCCGCTCATTCATCACGTCTCATGTAGAGCTTTTTGGTGAAACATCAAATCATCCAGGTGACTCAGTCCCCCTAGAGCCCAGATTTGACACGCTGTGACTCCTGGCTTTTCCCAAGACTAAAATGACCTTTGGAAGGGAAGAGATATCAGACCATAGATGAGATTCAGGTAAATGCAATGGGGAAGCTGATGGTGATTCCAACAAAGGATTTTGCAGAGTGTTTTGAACAGTAGAAGAGACACATGGAGAACTGTGTGAGGTCTCAAGATGCCCACTTTGAAGAGGACTGAAGCATCATTGTCCTATGTACAATGTTTCTTGTATTGTCTTCAATAAATATCTCTATTTTTCATATTACATGGCTGCAGGATACTTTCTGGACAGACCCTGTATAATATTTTTACATTGAATTAAATATTTTAAAAGTGTATAATCTTTGCAGCAGTATTCTCCCAGCCCTGGAACCATAATCCAATGATATTTTAGAAGTGCAGTAGCCAGTATGATCTGTGCACGATTTATAAATTATAGTCATAAAAGTATTCTTTGCAAGACCAATTTAACTTTAAGCCAAAGTCACCCACGTGCTAATGAGACACTACAAACAGAACAGGCAAACTCTGTGGCATTAGTAGATGTCTAAAACTAAAGATAATTCAAACTTGAGGACACTGGAAAATCTACTTGTCCATTTAGAATTTTAAAAATAACAAAAGATTTTCACCTAAATTAATACATTCTAATCCTAGGAAGTATCCATTAGAATCCTATGGGGATCTTGTTTTCAGAAGATAATTCTCATGAGAAATATGTGATCCAAATCTGAGACCAAAAGAGGTCTTAGAAACCCACCTTGCAAAATAAACATATAACACATTTTAATGGCACTTTCTTTTTTAGTGAATAATTTATTTTTTCAATTTTTAAAATTATGTATTTATTTATATTTCATTAATTATGCTATTACAGTTGTCCCATTTTTTCTCTCCTTAATTCCTCTCCTCCCTGCACCATCCCACCCCCCAGCATTCCTGCAGCCCCTTAGTTAATGTCCATGGGTTGTACAAATTAAGTTCTTTGACTTCTCTATTCCCTATACTATTCTTAACCTTCCCCTGCCTATTTTGTACCTACTATTTATGATGCTTATTCCTTGTACCTTTTCCCCATTCTTCCCCCTTTCCCTCACCTCTGTTTTATTGTTCATAGTTTTTTATCTTCTTTTTCTTAGATACGTCCCTTTAACATTTCATATAATAAGGGCTTTGTGATGATGAACTCCTTTAACTTTTCCTTCTCTGGGAAACACTCTTTTTGTCCTTCTATTTTAAATGCTAGTTTTGCTGGATAGAGTAATCTTCGATGTGGGTCATTGACTTTCATGACTTTGAATACTTCTTGCCAGCCCCTTCTTGCCTGTGATGTTTCTTTTAAGAAATCAGCTGATAACCTATGGGAAGTCCTTTGTACTTAACTGTCCCCCTCCTTTTCTCTTGTTGCTTTTAAGATTTTCTCCTTATCTTTAATCTTGGGTAATGTAATTATGATGCGTCTTGGTGCTTGCTTCCTTGGGTCCAACTTCTTTGGGACTCTCTGAGCTTCCTGGGTCTCCCAGAAGTCTATTTCCTTGGCCACATTGGGAGAGTTCTCCTTCATTTGTTCAAATAAATGTTTGATTTCTTGCTCTTCCTCTTCTCTTCCTGGAACCCCTATGATTCAGATGTTGGAACATTTCAAGTTGTCCCAGAGGTTCCTAAGCCTCTCCTCATTTTTTTGAATTATTGTCTCTTCATTCTGTTCTGGTTGAATGTTTATCTCTTCTTTCTGCTCCAAATTGTTGATTTGAGTCCTGGTTTCCTTCCCTTTACTGTTGGTTCCCTGTGTATTTGTCTTTATTTCATTTTGCATAGCCTTCACTTTTTCCTCCATTTTGTGACTGTACTCAACCAATTCAGTGAGCATCCTGATTACCAGTGTTTTGAACTCTGCATCTGATAGGTTGTCTGTCTCTTCATTGCTTAGTTCTGTTTTTGGAGCTTTGATCTGTTCTTTCATTTGGGCCATATTTCTTGGTCTTGGTGTGCCTTGGAAATCACTGGTGGGGCAGAGCCTTAGGTATTCACCAGCGTGGGGCAACGCAGGATGCTGAGTTGTGATGCTGTCTGTGGGGGAGGGGTCCGAGAGGGAACAATGCTGCTTGCTCAGGTCTCAGCAGGCTTTCAGTCACTTCCCCCACTACCCACAAGCAAATTGGGCCCTTTTAGTGCTGATTCCTGTGTGGGTGGGTTTGCGTATATTCTGGGAACCCCTGGCTCAGTCCAATGGACTCTCCTGTGAGGCTGAGAGTTTCTCCTGCTGCCACAACCCACACTGGTTTTTACATGCAGAGATTTTGAGGTTTTCTTTTCCCCCGCTGGAACCCTGGATTGCACTGTCTGTCTCGCTCCACAGCTGTTCCTCACGGTTTATCCATACACTAATGTGGGACTACCCGATCTGCCAGCTGCTGCCTCGCCTGCCAGGTCCCCCAGCCTCTGCCTTGCTATGCGGCCTTTCCTCCCCAGCTGCCCCATCTCTGCCTCTTCTACCAGTCTGGTTGAATATTTCTTCTTTAGCTCCTTGGTTGTCAGACTTCCATACAGTTCAATTTTCTGGGAGTCTGGTTATTTTTTGTTTTTAAATTTCTTGTTATCCTTCTTTTGGTTGTGCAAGGAGGCAAAGTGTATCTACCTACCTAATGGCACTTTTAAAAGAATTTTAGTTATTCAAGAACTATGCTTTAATTTCTGAGTTTTTTCCTGGGTTTGTGAAACAACTTAAATAGACTAACATAACATGCATACCTGTGCACACCTGGAAAAAGACATTACATGTCATAGTAATTCTGTTTTGCCAAAGCAAATACTCCCTGACATTGGAATTGGGTTTTCTAAAAACAGATTGGAAAGAAGGGTAAGGGACTAGTCAAAGAACAGGTATGAATGACCCATGGATGCGGACAATGGTGTGGTGATGGACTGTGGGAGTGGAGGGTGGGGTGGGACAGAGGAGGGAAAGGGGGAAAAATTGGACAATTGTAATAGAACAAGAATTAAAAACATAGATTGCTTTAAGGAATGCCCCATTTACTATATTCGTCTATCTCAGTTACCAGCAAAGGAATGCTCTGCTATATGCTCAGCTAATATTGACTAATAAAATCAATTAACAATGAAAAAAGGAAAGTTTGACATACTCCTAGACTATGTTTTTCAGTGCCACTCTCCATTTTCCTTATTCTACCCCTGCAAGGCATTTCTTTTACCTTTGAACTCACTATCATGATCTCAGACATCTATTGACTAATCTATTGCTTAAAATATGACCGTTTTATACCCAAAAATATGTTGGATGACTCTGATTATAGACTTTCTGTTCTTTGGCAGTGCAGCTATTTGGACTAAAGGGTATTTATACAATAGTACTTATCCAAAGTATAGAATGCTACTGGTAATAAATTATCCTAATTCTCACAAAAACCAAATATTTGACTTTATTTAAGCAAGTGCTGAGTTATTTTTCTAAATAATATCTATGGTATGAACTTGTTAGTGTATATGCATATGTGTTTATGTAGGTATCAATATATACACTTAAACTCATTAAAGTTCATTTAAGTAAAAAATGTTTTTAATTAAATAATAGTACAACTGTTCACAAGTATGGCAAAAAAAATGTAATATTGGCAGGGAAACACCTGAAATTTGTAAAGAACCACCATAAACCACGTCATACTAGCTTTAGATACCCATTATTATAGCATACAGTGGCAATCTTTATAAACAAAATGTGTTGCTTAATATTTATAAACAAATATACTAAAATGTGACTAATATTCTTGGAAAAGAATATAAATGATACAGAAAGATGGCATATTTTAATTCTTGTTTCAAGAATAAAATTTATTCAATCCTCATATATTTAATGTTATTATATCGTTTGTATCTTTGTCTCCCATTTGTTTTTTCTTTTGCTTTGTTATAATGGTATGTGGTATAAAACAAATGCAAACATTTTTCTGGGAGACAATGACTTAGTAAAGATTTGTAAAATCTTAGGACAATTTTATTGCAAGCCAAGGATAAAACAATCTATTAGTAGTATATCATTGAATTTATTATTCCGCAGTCTCCTGGGCTCCGCTACTCATGAAATAATACCAGGTGATTATTGCTTTTTTTGACCCATAATTTTTGTACTATAACTAATGAGTAATCTAATGGACTTTATTTCCTCTTAAAATCTCCATAAAGCTGTAGTGTTTTAGTGAAGGATAAAACAGCAACGAAACTATTCAAGCACAAAGGGAAAAAACAATAACTCTGACAACCAAATAACATAACAAGGTCAGGGTACTGAAATTTTGAGCAGTAAGTTTATTCCCTTGGAAAAAAATAAAAACAGAAAAAAAAACCCTGTTTAATAATTGGACACTGAAAAACTCACATTGCATAAAGCTTATTTGATATTAGCTTCATGATAAACACTTATTTTAGGAAATAAATGAGTATATATTAAGCAACATGAAAAGCGAATTGGCATGGTGTGTTGGAAAGAGCATGGCCTATAGTCTGAAGCACACTACATCAAAATTTCAGATACACTACCTAAATGTCAAGTTATATACCTCCTGATCATTGGTTCTTTATCCACAATAAGAAAGTAGTAATATTGACCTTGCAAGGTTAAAAAGTATGTCGATACCAACGTTTGTTACAGAGTAAGTGCATAGAAAAAAATAATTTCCTCCCTTAATTATTGGCAAGCTATCAGGCAAGTATTCAAAAGAACAACAAAAAATAATATCTACCAATATCATCTCCTCCATAAAACAGAGAGGGAAGGTGAAGGAAAAATAGAACCTAAGTAACTGAATTTTTAAAAAATTTGTTTTGTTTAAAAATAGTTTGGAGAATAACTGGGCAATAAAAATAAAAGACATCCAAATTACAAAGTAAGACAAAAAGCTATCTTTATTTGTAAATAGTGATCTTTTATATGAAAGATCCTAAAGATCCACTATACAACTACTAGAACTAATAAGAAAGCTCACCAAGATCACAGAATACAAAATTAATATACAAAAGTCAATTGGATCTCTAGGTACTATCGATGAACAATCTGAATATGAAATTAAGAAATCAGATTATATTCTGAATAGCATCAAAAACAGTAAAATACTTAGAATAAATTTAACACAAGTGCAGGACTCCTATTTAGGCATCACTGTTGAAAAAAATTAAAGATAATCTAAATAAATGGAAAGACTTTCCATGTTCATGGATCAGCATACTTAATATTGTAAGATGACAATATTCCCTGAATTAATTTTAGATTTAACATAACCCTTGTGGTTTTTTTTAAAGATGTTAATAAACTGGTACTAAAATTTTATATAAAAATGAAAGAAACTAAAATAGCCAAAACAATGTTGAGAAAGAGAAAATTTTAGGACTTACATTTTTGGATATCAAACATACTATAAAGCTATAATAAGACAACAGGTTACTGGCATTAAAATAGACACAGAGATAAATGGAATTGAAAATCAGAAGTAAACCCTTATATTTATGGTTGATTGAATAGTAACAAACTGGCCAAGAAAATTCAATGAAAAAACTAGTGTTTCAACAATGACACTGGGATGGTTGAACATGCACAATCAAAAGCATAAATTTGGACCCCTACCTCACATCATGTCCAAAAATGAGCTCCAAATGCATCACACACCTAAATGTAAGACCTAAGGAAGCAAACACAACCAATCAGAAAAGCAAGAAGAAAAAATAATCCAAAAAATGAGGGTAATGTAAGGAGCTTCAGGGAAAACTTCAAGTGTACTGACAGTTGCATCATGGGGGTACTGGAAGGAGAAAAGAGAGAGCAAGAAATTGGAAACCTATTTGTAAAAATAATTACAGAACACTTCACTAACTTGGTGAAGAAAATAGACATACAAATCCAAGAAGTGCAGAGTCTCAAACAAGATGATCCCAAAGAGGCCCACTCTAAGACACATCATAATTAAAATGCCAAAGTTTAAAGACAAAGAGAGAATCATAAAAGCAACAAGAGAAAAGCAGTTAGTTACCTATAAGGGAGCCCCCATAAGACTGCATGCTGATTATTCAAAAGAAACTTTGCAGGCTAGAAGAGATTGGCAAGAAATATTCAAAGTGAGAAAAAGCATCCAAAATTACTCTCCCCAGCAAAGCTGTCATTTAAAATCAAAGGACAGATAGCTTTCCAGACAAGAAAAAGGTAAAGGAGTACATCACCACCAAACCAGCATTTTATGAAATGTTAAGGGATCTTCTTTAAGAAAAAGAAGGGGAAAAAAAGGAAAAAAATCAACAATAAAATGTCAACAAATACATATCAACAATTGAATCTAAAAAAATAAACAAACAAGCAGAATAGAAACAGAGTCACAGATACAGAGAGCATTTTGATGGTTGCCAGGTGGGAGGGGGGTTGAAGGGGATGAGTGAAAGGGGTGAATGAATTAAGAAGTGCAAATTGGTAGATACAGAATGATTATGGGGATGTAAAGCACAGCATAGGAAATAAAGTAACTGAAGAACGTATATGCATGACCCATGGACATGGACAGTGATGTGGGGATTTCCTGGTGGAGGAGGGCGGGATGGAGCTTGGCAAAGGCAGAAAAACTGGGACAACTGTTATAACACAATCAATAAAATATAATTAAAAAATAAAACTATAAAACTCTTAGAGGAAAACATGGCAGTAAATCTTGACCTTGAGTTAGGCAATGGTCTCAGATATCACATAAAAACATAAATGATAGGTACTATAACTTCGAGCCAAGATGGAGGAATAGGCAGATACACTTTGCCTCCTCACACAACCAAAAGAAGGACAACAACAAATTTAAAAACAAAAAATAGCCAGACTCCCAGAAAATCAAACTGTATGGAAGTCTGACAACCAAGGAGCTGAAGAAGAAACATTCACCAAGACCAGTAGGAGGGGTGGAGACAAGCTGCCAGGGTAGAGAGGATGTATGGCAAGGCAGCAGCTGGTGGACCAGGAGGTGCCACATTTGTGTGCAGATAAACTGGGAGAAAACAGCTAGGGAGCGAGGCAGACTATGCATCCAGGGTTCCAGTGAAGGAAAAGAACACCTCAAAACCCCTGTAGGTAAAAACCTGTGAGGGTTGTGGAGGCAGGAGAAACTCTCAACCTCATAGGAGAGTCCACTGGAGAGACCCACGGGGTCCTAGAAAGTACACAAACCCACCCACCCGGGAACCAGCACTAGACAAGCCCAATTTGCTTGTAGGTAGTGGAGCAGGTGACTGGAAGCCTGCTGAGAGCTAACCAAGCAGCACTGTTCCCTCTCGGACCCCTCACCCATAGACAGCATCACAACAGTGACCTCTGTGGCCCCATCCTGGCTAATAACTGAGGGTCTGCCCCTCCCAATGTAACAGGCATGCTAAGACCAAGAAATATGGCCCAAATGAAAGAAAAGATCAAAGCCCCCAAAACAGAACTAAGCAATGAAGAGACAGACAACCTATCAGATGCAGAGTTCAAAACACTGGTAATCAGGATGCTCACTGAATTGGTTGAGTACAGTCATAAAATGGAGGAAAAAGTGAAGGCTATGCAAAATGAAATAAAGACAAATACACAGGGAACCAACAGTAAAGGGAAGGAAACCAGGACTCAAATCAACAATTTGGAGCAGAAAGAAGAGATAAACATTCAACCAGAACAGAATGAAGAGACAATAATTCAAAAAAATGAGGAGAGGCTTAGAAACCTCGGGGGGAAACTTTAAATGTTCCAATATCCAAATCATAGGGGTGCCAGAAGAAGAAGAGGAAGAGCAAGGAATCAAAAACTTATTTGAAAAAATAATGAAGGAGAACTCTCCCAATGTGGCCAAGGAAATAGACTTCTGGGAGATCCAGGAAGCTCAGAGAGTCCCAAAGAAGTTGGATCCAAGGAAGCAAGCACCAAGGCGTATCACAATTACATTACCCAAGATTAAAGATAAGGAGAGATTCTTAAAAGCAAGGAGAGAAAAGGAAAAAGTTACTTACAAAGGAGTTCCTATAGACTATCAGCTGATTTCTCAAAAGAAAACTTGCAGGCAAGAAGGGGCTGACAAGAAGTTTTCAAAGTCATGAAAAGCAAGGATCTACATCCAACATTACTCTGTCCAAGAAAACTAGCATTTAGAATGGAAGGGCAGATAAAGTGCTTCCCAGAGAAGGAAAAGTTAAAGGAGTTCATCATCACCAAGCTCTTATTATAACAAATGTTAAAAGGACATATCTAAGAAAAAGAAGAGGATCAAAAACTGTAAACAATAAAATGAAAACAAATTCACAACTATCAACAACTGAACCTAAAAAACAAAAATAAAAACAAACTAAACAAACAACAAGAACAGGAACAGACTAATAGAAATGGAGATTAGAGAAGTGGAGGGGGCAGAAGCGGGGAAAGGTTCAAGGAATAAGCAGCATAAATAGTAGGCACAAAATAGGTAGGGGGAGGTTAAGAACAGCATAGGAAATGTAGAAGCCAAAGAACTTATATGTATGACCCATAGACATGAACTAATGGGAGGGTATCCTGCGGGGAGGAGTGGTACAGGGTTGAAGGGAATAAAAGGGAGAAAAAATATGGGACAACTGTAATACCATAATCAATAAAATATATATATTAAATATAATAGATTGTAGATTAAAAAAACATAAATGATAAAAAATAGATAATTTGGACTTCATCAAGAATTTAAATTTTTGCACTTTAAAAGAAACCATCAGGATTGTGTTGTGTCTATAAATTGCTTTGGGTAGTATGGACATTTTGATGACGTTCATTCTTCCAATCCATGAACACAGTATATGCCTCCATTTATTTGTGTCTTCTTAATTTCTTTCTTCAGTGGTATGTAGTTTTCTGAGTACAGTTCTTTTACCTCCTTGGTTAAGTTTACTCCTAGGTACTTTATTTTTCTTGTTGTTATAGCAAATGGGATTTTTTTTCCTGATTTATAATTCTGATATTTCATTGTTGGGGTACAAAAATGCCTTCGATTCCTGAATATTGACTTTGTATCCTGCTATTTTGCCAAATTCACTTATTAGGTTGAGCAGTTTTTTGGTAGAGTCTATTGGGTGTTCTATGTACATTACCAATGATGTATTTCACAGATATAGAACAAACATTTCAAAAATGTATAAGGAACCATACATGACCCTGAATAGTTGCAGAAATTTTGAGAAAGAAAAACAAAGTAGGAGGGATCACAATACCTGACATCAAACTATATTACAAGTCCACTGTAATCAAAACAGTCTGGTACTGTCATAAGAACAGACACATAGATCAATGGAACAGAATAGAGAGCCCAGAAATATACCCATGTCTCTATGGTCAATTAATATTTGACAAAGGGGGCAGAAGCATAAAATGGAGTAAAAATAGCCTCTTCAACAAATGGTGTTGAGAGAGCTGGACAGCTACATGCAAAAAATTGAAATTTGACTACCAACTTACACATACCCCAAAATAAACTCAAGATGGACAAAAGATTTAAACATAAGTCACAACACCATAAAAGTCCCAGAGGAGAGCATTGGCAGGAAACTTAGATATTCCACACAGCAATATTTTCACTGATATGTTCTCTAGAGCAAGGCACATAAAGGAAAGAATAAACAAGTGGGACCTCATCCAAATAAGAAGCTTCTGTATGGCTTAAGAGAACATCAGCAAAATAAAAAGGGAACAAACCATATGGGAAAATATGTTTGCCAATGATAGCTCATACAGGGGTTTGATCTTCAAAATACATAAAGAACTCACACAATTCCATTCCAGGAAAACAAACAATTGAAGTAAAAAATGGGCAAAGGACCTGAACAGACTCTTCTCCAAGGAGGACATATGCAAGGCACAGAGACATAGGAAAAGATGCTCAGCATCATTAGCCATCAGAGAAATGCAAATTAAAACCACAATGAGATATCAGTTCACACCAGCCAGAATGGCCGTCATAAACAAATCAACAAACAAGTGCTGTTGAAGTTGTGGAGAGAAAGGAACTCTAGTACACTGTTGGTGGGAACGCAGACTGGTGCAGCCACTGTGGAAAACAGTTTGGGATTTCCTCAAAAAGCTAAAAATGGAACTGCCTTTCAATCCAGTGATTCCATTGCTGGGAGTATATCCTAAGAGTCCCAAAACACCAGTTCAAAAGAACCTATACACCCCAATCTTCATAGCAGCACAATTTATAACATGCAAGTGCTGGAAGCAACATAAATGCCCATCAATAAATGAGTGGATCAAAAAGTTATGGTATATTTACACAATGGAATACTACGCAACAGAAAGTAAGAGCTACTACCCTTCACAACAGCATGGATGGGACTGGAGAGGATTATGCTAAGTGAAATAAGCCAGGCAGTGAAAGACAAATACCATATGACCTCACCTATATGTGGAACCTAATCAATAACACAAACAAGCAAGAGAAATATAACCAGCAATATTGAAAGAAAAAAACAAACTGACAGTAAGGAGAGGGAAGGAGGGGGTAATGCGGAAAAGGGGGCAGGTCAAATCAAGGCACATGTATAAAGGACCCATGAACAAAGCCAAAGTGGGGAAGGATTGAGGGTGGGAGGTGGAGGTGGGGGTGGATGGGGAAAGTGGTGGCAGGAAAATGGAGACAAATGTATCTGAACAAAAAAAAAAAAGGAAATCATCAGGAAAAGTCAAAGTAAAATCTATGAAGTGTAACAAAATATTTGCAAATTCTTTGTCTGATAAGGGACTTGTATCCAGAATATAGTATAAAAAAACAACAGCAACTCAATAAGAACATGAGGAATATAATTCTAAAATGGGCAAAATATTTGAATAGGCACTTCATGAAAGATGATATTGGAGTGTGAAATAAGCATATGAAAAGATGTGCAATACCAATATTCACTACAGAAATGTGAATCATAACCATGAGGAGATCCATAATATACAAGGAATCAAAACTACTTTACAGCTATTAAAATGGCTATAAACACAAGGATAACAAGTGTTGGTTAGGATGCAAAGAAACTGAAATCTGTCTCCTGTTGGAGGGACTATTAAATGGTGCAGCCACTTTGAAAAAGAGTTTGACAGTTTCTCAAAACATTAAACAAAGAGTTATCATAGGACTCAGCAATGTCATTTCTAGGTACCTATCCAAGAGAAATAAAAATATGTGACTACACAATGATTTTCATATACTCATAATACTCAAAAAGTAGAAACAACCCAAATATCCATCAGCTGGTGAATAGATAAACAAAATGTGGCATATCTATAAAGTGTTATAATATTCAGCAATTTAAAAATGAAGTACTGATATATGTTACAACATAGACTAACCCCAGTTAGTCAGAAAAGAGCCTTACACAAAAGACCTCCTATTATATAATACCATGAATGTAAGATGCTAAGAAAAGGGAAATCTATAGAGGCATAAAGGAGACTGGTAGCAATAGGAAGTGACAACAAGGCACAGATTTTCTTGTGTGTGGGATGAAGAAAATGGTCTAAAATTGATTGTGGTGATTGTTATACAACTCTGCAACTATACTAAAAATATACACTTTCAAATATACATTTGAAACAGGTGAATTTGATTATGTACACACACACACATATATGTAAAATCTTAATAAAACTGTTAAAAATGACAGGAGAAAAAAATGTATCAGAAAATGGAATTTGCCTAGCAATTATTGCGGTGATATAGGTGATAATATTTTTGGTATTGTAATTCAGTTGTTGGCTTTAAATTGTGTTCTCTAAGTTGTGGGGTAAAGAAATTGAGCAATTATGGGATGGGATAATGCTAATTCTAAATCATCCTTTGTGCCCTTGAGAGCAAAAATTCTCAGGGTGGAAAAATTGACATAAAGGTAATATAAAAGAGTTCAAAGAAAAATTATGTATTCCTAAACTATTATAATGATCAATTTATAAAGTATCAACTTATGAAGTATATATCATATATAGTTGTAGGTATAGATAAAACGATACAGATATAGCTTTATCTTAACTTGACCCAATAGAGAGGCTTAGATATCATAAGCATTAATGGGCATTCCTAGCATCGAGATTATATTCTTGGAACTTGCAGTTTACAGTAAAAAAAAATAGAACTTCTTGGAAAAAATGGCAGATTACGTAACTGAGTCAGCATGTATACAGGTTGACTCTAAAACATCTCAGTCCAGATAGTGAGGACACACTGAAAGACTACTAGGTCATATAAAAAAGACAAGACAAAAATTTAGTAGGCCTCAATTTACTGAAAATGGGAAATTTTGAATTTCAAAGTAGTAAGAACAAATGTTTAAATTAATAAAAATTATATTTTTATATACTAAATGATCACCTTTGCAGGATGGATCGTTCATTATCTTGAAAATTAATAAGGAAAACAAGTATTTCTTATGTCTTATATAAATTCACCTAAAAAAAAGTTACTTGCCTTTAATGCTATATTTAATTAATATAAAATATCTTTAAGTAACTTCTAGTCTTCTCTCCTATCTTTGGTTTTATAATTTTGACAAGTGAATAAAAAAATTGAACACATATATTGGGTATTCTCTCCTTAGTGGTATCAGAACACTTGAGTACTATAAAGTTATGACTTTACTATCTCTCAATTGTATTTGTTTATAGTCTTAAATTTGTGTTAGAATAAAACTTGAGGAAAAAAGATGGTGGAGGAGTGAATGGGAGTCACGCTGACCTCCTCCCCCCACCCCAGGACCAAACTGGAATTGCGACTAAAGAGTGGAGTAATCACCTGGAAAACAATGGAACGATAGTGGGAGAGGAGCCTTGGAGCCAGGGACAAAGAGTGGATTCGACTCTCACACATCCCAATGGGTGAGAAGTGCGGTGGAGGCTCGAGAGGGTGAGCTGGGTGCCCACGGGCACTAGCACCAGAGGAACATTGAAATGGCCAGTTAGCTTCCCCCGAGAAGAACGGGGTCTGAATCATAAACAGGGACCTCTAAACTACAGCAGCTAAAACCAAAAAAATAGAGACAAAACACAACCCCGAAAAGCTTAGGGGCACTCTCTGCCAGGGACAGGTGGCTGAGAATGCAGAGTCATTTAAAGGGCCAATGCAAAAATTGCAGTGGCAGCCACCCTCCTTGATCTCTGGGTAGAGGCGGCAGCAGGGTGGGCTGGTTCCTGGGAAAAGACTGGTGAGGAAAACTTTGTGAAGAGAACTGACATGGCAGCCGGTAGAGCCCCGGTGATAACGCACCTCCCACTCTGCAGCTACCATCTCTCTCAGGCATAAGGGAATCAATTAACCTGACTTTTGTGCGCTCCGCACACAGCTTGTATGTGTGTGAGCTGCGGGGCTGAGTGCAGACTGGCTGGGAGAGCCTTGAGGAGAGACTGGAGACGGAGGCGTTGGGGAAAGAACGGGAGGAGGAACTGGGGAGTCCTGACTCCCTCCCCGTTCTGTAGTCTCCATTGTGGGCTGGAAAGGTGCGCCCCCAAAGGGCAGAAGAGGGGCGCATGTGAACCAGACTGCCTGCGATTGAAACGCAGTCTGCACAGGGGGTGGATCCTTGGCCGAAGGGATCATGGAACTGCCCAGAGGCCCCTGAGGGGAGACTGGAAACGGAGGCACTGGGGAAAGAACGGAAGGAGGAGCCGGGGAGTCCCGACTCCTTCTCCTTGCTGTAGTCTCCATTGCGCGGGAAGAGGCCACACCCCCAAAGAGCCAAAAGCCGAAAAGCACACAATATACACCCCAAAACCACCCAGTGCAGGCGCGCACACTGGCGCCAAGTGGCCGGCGAGGGTTGGTGAGCATGTGTGTGGACCTGCGGGGGCTGGTGAGGGCTCGCCCGGGCTGGCAAGAACTCCCACAGGTTGGCACTGATATGGCCTGCGAGGGACTGCGCAGAGCAGTGAGGGCAGGTGTAAAATGACCCGAGCGGCCCGTGATTGGAGCGGCTCACAGAATTAGCAGATCCCCGGCCTAAGGGGTCACAGAGCTGCCCAGAGTCCCTGGAGGAGAGACCAGAGACAGGATTAACCAGAGAGTCCTTGAGCTGACTTCCTCCCATTTCCGTAGTCTCCATTTGGCGAGGGCAAGCAACGCATCCAACGAGCAAAAAGTGGGGAAAGCACAGAATAGAAGACCCTAAACTGACCAGTGCCGGGGCTCCCGCCGGCCTGGAGGGCCAGACGAGTTCGCAAGGTTGTGAATAAGCCCCAAGGGCTGGAGCAAGCATGTGCGAGTCCAGGCGGGTGGGGGATCCTGCCACCCAGGAAGCGCACTCAAGGAGCCAGCATTGGAGTGCAGAGTGATCCAAAGAAATAGTCCATCCCTGACCCAATGGGTCACAGAGCTGCCCTAAGCAGGAGTCAGACACAGACAGTAGACTCTCGGCAGCCTCAAACAAACAATCCAAGGCCATATAGGGTCAACAACTGACATCATCAGAGGCAGGCCCAGAAAGAAAAGTAAAGGGGAAAACAAATAAATAAATAAATAAATAAAATACTCACCTACTATCACAGAAGTTTAATCCACAAAGTCAGGAAATCTAGATGGCCCAATTGAAACATAAGGAAAAATAAATAAATAAATAGGTAAATTACTTAACAGACTCTCACAAAAATGGGAAGAAAAATAAGTTCCCCCCAAATGAGTGGAAAGGGGGACTCCTAACAGAGAGAGCTAAATGAAATGGAGGCAAGGGAACTATCATATATTGAATTCAAAACAATGGTTCTAAGGAAGCTCAACCAGCTCAGCCAGCTGAAAGAAAACTATGAGAAACTGCAGAGAAACTATCAGGATCTTACAACAAACTATATCAACCTGGAAAAGGACACAGACACTATCAAGAAGACACAAGAGGATATGAAGAATACCATTTCTGAATTGAAGAACACAATAGAAGGAATCCAGAGCAGGCTGGATGAAGCCGAAGATCGAATCAGTGAGATGGAGGATAAGGTAGAAAGCAGCTCCCAAAAAGAACAAGAAATGGAAAAAAGACTGAAAAAGAATGAAGAGGCATTTAGGGAAATGCAGGACACCCTGAAACGCAATAATATCCGTATAATAGGGATACCAGAAGGAGAAGAGGAGCAAGGGATAGAGAACCTCCTCGAAAAAGTAATCATGGAAAATTTCCCTAATTTGAGGAGAGAAACGCTCTCATGGATCCAGGAGATACACAGGACCCCATTCAAGAGGGACTCAAGGAGGTCCACTCCAAGACACATCATCATTAAAATGGCAAATGTCAAAGACAAAGAGAGAATCCTCAAGGCAGCAAGGGAGAAGGAGAAAGTAACATACAAGGGGGCCCCGATACGCCTAGGAGATGACTTCTCAACAGAAACACTACTAGCCAGAAGGGAATGGCAACAAATATTCCAAGTTGTGAATAGCAAGGGCCTACAGCCAAGGCTGCTCTACCCAGCTAGGCTCTCCATAAAAATAGAAGGGGAAATACAGTGTTTCCTAGACAAGAGAAGACTAAAAGAATACATCTCTACCAAACCAGCACTCCAAGATATGCTAAGGGGTCTGGTTTAAGCAGATGAAGGAAAAGAATGAGAGAGAGAGGAACACAGGTACAAAGAGAAAAGATGAGTAAGTTTCTATCAGTAATATCTCTCAACGTGAATGGACTAAACGCCCCAATCGAAAGACACGGGATAGCTGAATGGATAAGAGAACATGACACACACATATGCTGTCTACAAGAGACCCACCTCAGAGCAAGACACCTACACAGATTGAAAGTAAAGGGATGGAAAAAAATATTCCAAGCAAATGGGCAAGAGAAAAAGGCCGGGGTTGCCATACTTGTATCAGACAAAATAGATTTCAACACAGACCATAAAAAGAGACCGAGAGGGGCACTTTATAATACTTAAAGGAAGAATCTGTCAAGAAGACATCAACATTTTAAACTTATATGCAACCAATATAGGAGCCCCCAAGTATATCAGGAAATTGTTGGATGACTTCAAAAAAGATACAGACAACCACACACTGAGTAGGGGATTTCAACACCCCACTGTCAGAAATGGACAGATCTTCCAAACAAAACATTAATAAACGTATTGTGGAGCCGAATGACACTGAATCAAAAAGACTTAACTGACATATATAGGACCTTACATCTCAAAGAAGAAAAATACACATTCTTTTTAAATGCTCATGGCAGTTTTTCAAAGATAGACCACATGATAGGACACAAAGCAAGCCTCAGCAAATTCAGGAAAATTGAAATAATACCAAACTTTTTCTCAGACCACAAGGGATTGAAACTGGAAATCAACCTCAAAGAGAAACTTCAAAACCTTGCAAACTCATGGGGACTGAACAGCAGACTATTAAATAATGAATGGGTCAATAATGAGATAAGAGAAGGAATCAAAAAATTTCTGGAAACAAATGAAAATGAACAGACAACAGTCCAAAACCTATGGGACAGAGCAAAGGCGGTCCTGAGAGGGAAGTTCATAGCAATACAGGCAACCTAAAAAAGATAGAAACATTTCAAATAAAAGTCCTAACACTACAACTTCAAGAATTGGAGAAACAACAACAAATAAACCCCAGAGCAAGTAGAAGGAAGGAAATAGTCAAGATTAGAGCAGAACTGAATGACATAGAGATGAAACAAACAATTCAAAGGATCAATCAATCCAGAAGCTGGTTCTTTGAAAAGATAAATAAAATCGACATACCTTTAAGCAGACTCATCAAGAAAAAAAGGGAGAGGACCCAAATTTATAATATCAGAAATGAAAGAGGAGAAATAACAACTGATACCACAGTAATACAAAGGAGTGTAAGAAACTACTATGAACAATTATATGCCAAGAAATTTGAAAATCTAGATGAAATGGACAAATTTTTAGAAAAGGATAATCTTCCAACACTGAAGGAGGAAGAAACAGAAAGCTTGAACAGACCGATAACAGCTGGGGAAATTGAAGCAGTCATCAAGAAACTCCTGGCACACAGAAGCCCAGGGCTGGACGGTTTCACGAGAATTTTACAAAACATTTAAGGAAGAGCTAACCCCTGTCCTTCTCAGACTATTCCAAAAAATCCAAGAGGAGGGAAGACTCCCAGACTCTCTCTGAGGCCAGCATCACCCTGATCCCAAAACCAGATAAAGACCCTACAAAGAAAGAAAACTACAGGCCAATTTCGCTGATGAACATAGATGCTAAAATCCTCAATAAAATATTGGCAAACCTCATCCAGCAATACATTCAAAAGATTATCCACCATGATCAAGTGGGATTCATCCCAGAGATGCAGGGATGGTTCAATATATGCAAGTCAATAAACATAATACATCACATAAATAAAAGACAAGACAAAACCATATGATCATTTCTATAGATGCAGAAAAAGCATTCTATAAGGTACAGCATCCATTTATGATCCAAACACTCAGCAAAATGGGAATAAATGGGGCATTCCTCAACGTAATAAAGGTCATATATAAAAAACCTACAGCCAATATCATACTCAACAGGCAAAAGTAAAAGCTTTCTCACTAAGATCGGGAACACTACGAGGATGTCTGCTTTCACCACTTCTTTTCAACATCGTATTGGAAGTCCTAGCCACAGCGGTCAGACAAGAAAAAGAAATAAAAGGCATCCAAATAGGAAAGGAGGAAGTAAAGCTATCATTGTTTGCAGATGACATGATAGTGTACATAGAGAACCCTGTAGACTCTACCAAAAAACTCCTCAACCTAATAAGTGAATTTGGCAAAACAGCAGGATACAAAGTCAACATTCAGAAATCAAAGGCATTTTTGTACACCAGCAATGTAAGAGAAGAAGAAGAAATCAGGAAAAAAATACCATTCGATATAGCAAGAAGAAAAATAAAGTACCTAGGAATAAATTTAACCAAAGACCTGTATGCAGAAAACTACACAACATTGAAAAAAGAAATTAAGGAAGACACAAATAAATAGAAGCATATACCATGCTCATGGATTGGAAGAATTAATATCATCAAAATGTCCATACTACCCAAAGCAATTTATAGATTCAATGCAATCCCTCTTAAGATACCAATGATGTATTTCACAGAAATAGAACAGACATTTCAAAAATTTATATGGAACCACAAATGACCTCAATAGCTGAAGCAATTTTGAGAAAGAAAAACAAAGTAGGAGGGATCACAGTATCAGACATCAAACTATATTACAAAGCCACTATACTCAAAACAATCTGGTACTGGCACAAGAACAGACCCATAGACCAGTGGAACAGAATAGAAAGCCCAGACATAAGCCCAAGTCTCTATTGGCATCTAATATTTGAGAAAGTAGGCAGAAGCATAACCTGGAGCAATAATAGCCTCTTCAACAAATGGCGTTGGGAGAGCTGGATGGCTACATGCAAAAAATTGAAACTGGATCATCAGCTGACACCATACACAAAAATAAACTCAAGATGAATAGAAGACTTAAATGTAAGTCGCAACACCATAAAAGTTCTAGAGGAGAACACTGTCAGGAATCTCTCAGATATCCCACCCAGCAATTTTTTCACTGATATGTCTCCTAAAGCAAGGGACATAAAGGAAAGAATAAACAAGTGGGACCTCATCAAAATAAGAAGCTTCTCTATGACTAAAGAAAATATCAGCAAAATGAAAAGGGAGCCAACCATATGGGAAAATATATTTGCTAATGATAACATCAGATAGAGGTTTGATCTCCAAGATATATAAAGAACTCACTCGACTCCACTCCACGAAGACAAATGATCCAATCGAGAAATGGGCAAAGAACCTGGGCAGACGCTTTTCCAAGGAGGAGATACAGAGGGCCCAGAGACATTTGAAAGGAAGCTCAGCATCACTAGCCATCAGAGAAATGCAGATCAAAACCACCATGAGGTACCACCTCACACCGGTCAGAATGGCCATCATAAACAGATCAACAAAGAACAGGTGCTGGCGAGGCTGTGAAGAAAAGGGAACCCTAGTACACTGTTGGTGGGAATGCAGACTGGTGCAGCCATTGTGGAAAGCAGTGTGGAATTTCCTCAAAAAGTTAAAAATGGAACTGCCTTTTGATCCAGTGATTCCCCTGCTGGGACTATACCCTAATAATACCAAAACGCCAATTCAAAAGAACCTATGTACCCTAATGTTCATAGCAGCACAATTTACAATAGCCACGTGTTGGAAGCAACATAAATGCCCATCAGTAGATGATTGCATCAAAAAATAATGGTACATATACAGAATGGAATACTACGCAGCAGAAAGAAAAAAAGCACTACTACAGTTTGCGACAGCATGAATGGAACTGGAGAGCATTATGCCAATGAAATAAGCCAGGGGACGAAAGACAAATACCATATGATCTCACCTATAAGTGGAACCTAACCAACAATACAAAGATGCAAGGAAAATAAGACCAGCAACACTGAAAGGAAAATAACCAACAGAGACAAGATGGAAGGAGGGGCGGGGCTGGGGAAGGAAGGAAAGGGGAAATTCAAGGAACATATAGCAAGGACTCATGGACAAAACCAAAGGGGAAGAGGTGAGGGAGGGAGGGAGGGAGAGGGGTAGGGAAAGTGATGGGGGGTTGGCAGAGACAAATGTTTTTGAAAAAATAAATTAAAAAAATACATTAAAAATTGTGAAAAAATAAAAAGAAATAATTGTTAAGAATTTAAAAAAAAAAACAAAATAAAACCTTAATATTTGACTTAAATATTCCAAATGGTGGTAAAGTCTCTAGTCAACAGAAAATTATTATTACATTGCTTGAGAATAAGTTCATTAAGTAAACTAAATAATTTGCATTGAAATATAAATCTATATTTTGAGAACAAAATATATCTTACATAGTCTAGAAAATACATCTTATAACTTCTACACTATATGGTTATTAGAAGTAAATTCTATTCCTAATCTCTGTACTAACTAGTTGTGGGAAATCATTATGGTGCCTCAATTTTCTCATTAGGGTGATCATCACATGATCTCCTCTGCTCTTTAGCAACGCATCACAGTATGCTTTACAGTCATATGTGGTCATGTAATTGAGAAGCCAAACATAGCAACCTAAAACCAAATATGACTACCAATACTAATCTGCCAATTGCACAGCATTGCTATCAATGACTATTAACGGCAATGCTTTATCAGTCACACAAAAGACCTACTTTAAATGGCCCATTTTTTCCCTTGATGTCTACATTACTGTGAAATAAAAGCAAAGGATATAAGTTGAACAAGAGCTCTTTTTATTCAAGATTGTAAAAATAGAACAATAAGTGTTTTTACTTCCAGGTTAAATCATCACCTGGATTCAGAAGAATAGAGAGGAACAATCTAGAAAGATTCTTAAAGTTAAGGTTTAAAATTTTAAAGTATCCCAAAATGGTAATTTTAGAAATATGAATAGCCCTGGCTGGTGTGGCTCAGTGGACTGAGTGCCAGCCTACAAACCAAAGGGTCACTGGTTCGATCCCAGTCAGGGTGCATGCCTGGGTTGCAAGCCAGGTCCCCAGTGGGGGCTGCATGAGAGGCAACCACACATTGATGTTTCTTTCCCTCTCTTTTTCCCTCCCTTCTGCTCTCTCTAAAAATAAATAAATAAAATCTTTAAAAAAAAAACAACAAATAAATGTACTTTTCTTGGTTAATATCTGCTAGGCCCTTGGATTTCTTTTCCTGGCCCAGAAGGTTAACAAGTATAATTCTTACTAGAAATAAAGAACTACATAGTGATGATATTACTCATTTATGATTGACAGATACAACATTTTTTACTTGACCAAGTAACAAATGTACATAATTTTACTTCTGAAGTAGGTAACCTGAAATCCCAGTAGCAAAAATAATTTTCTTCTGTTGTTGAATCTTCTGAATCCATTTACAGAACTGAGATAAGAAAAGCTTCAGATAGACCCCTTCATCAACTTGAGCCTGGAGTCATAAAATCTGAATTAAAAAATCGAATTTCATAGTTATTGAGCACATAATTAGGCACCATAAATATAACAAAAAAGAGGTCCTATTGACAAAGAGTTTATCTAGCGAAAAGATGTTATAACACATGGGAAAGAAAGAATGTAATGATTAGAACTCTACAAGGCAAAGAAAATTAGGTTACCAATCTAAAAATCACAGAAATATAATAATTAAATCCAGGCCACCAAAAATTTGATGTATTAAATTTCCGTAAAGTAAATTTGCTATTCATTTTTACAACACTGTTCCTAATTTTTAAAGATTCCAGTGGACTTCTGGAGGGGACATTATTTCTCCTAACACTGAATAAGTCTAATTCCCAAATGGTATATAGCTATTATATTCTTTTTGAAACTGATTTCTGAATTTTAATAGCTGCATCATTCCTGCTTGTTTACTGTTGGGGGAGGGGTAGGTGAGAAGAAAGGTAGGGAAAATGGAAGGGCATAACTGCTTTTATGCCTGTCAGTTCCATGCAAGATTCAGAAAGAACTGGATGTTGCTGAGGCTGAACATAAGCATGGAATTCAGAGGCAATCTCTCCAGTTAATGTGTTCAGCAATACTACTGGAAATTCAACTACATCAAAGAACCATCAATTGACACTTAAACATATAATTGTTAAATTAATGCTGAATCAATCATTGTTTCAGTAAAAACATATTAAAATAACCAAAGCACTGTGATGTAATGGTTATAAATTAAAGTCATGCCAAAAAGTAAGTGAAAATATTAAAGTTGAGTGTATCTACTTAAAAGTCTTGAATGTATTTCCACATTTAAATACAAAGACTACATGGAAGTTAAAATGTACTGCTTTTAGCAAAGGTATTTTTTTCATTTTCTATGCAATTTAGATTTTCTATGTAATTCTACAACACTTATTTACTACTTTATTTTTTTAAATTTATAGGGGTGACATTGGTTAATAGAATTATATACATTTCAGGTGTATGATTCTATAATACATCATCTGTATATTATGTTGTGTGTTCAACACCCCAAGTCAAGTCTCATTCCATCACCATTTATCCCCCCTCATACCTTCCTTCAACCCACCCACACTAAAACAATAACTTTATAAGATAACACTTGTAGGCATTAGGTTTTTGTTCTTTTCTTTTGTTGTTAAGTCAGGTTTTATAGTAAACTACCAATTCATAGACCATTTTGTTTTATTTAACTGTTGACTCCTTTATATCTATAAACTTTAAAGTGACTTATCTAATGTCAGCTTTGGCCATTGGCAGTCCAGACTTAGTATTTCCTGGGTCTGGTGAAGTTCCCCATCATTCCAACATGTCTACTGGAAGTTAGTGACAATTTAGTTAAATAACTGCTCTGCAAAAGATCACAGTGTCCTTTTGCTTTATTAATGTTAAAAGTGCAAGATACAAACTATAAAAAAACTAAATATGCTTCTTCCTAGATTTTCATTCCCTGGTGCAACTGACTTTCTCCTAATTAATCCATGCTGCCTAAAAATTGTACAACCACCCCATTTGTTTAACTAACTCAATCATACTCCTATTTGAATAGGCTAATAGATTAATGGCTTGGCTCATTATTAAAGTATTGTGATAGAGAGGAAATTGAACTAGACTTCGAGAGCGAAAGACTTTGGTCCTTGCCCTAACTGCCACTCTCTCTTGATTTTAGTAGTCATTTTACCTACATGGACGTTAAAGTACGTATTTGCATACTTGGACTAATTCTTTCTGCTCCCTTATTTTACAATAATACAGAGGAACTCAAGTGATTATAGAGGTAAAAGTGCTTTGAAAAGCTTGTTATTTTTGCCTTTGCATTTTTCAAGCCCTTGCTAATGTGCACAACACAGTTCTGAGGAGAGAGGACAAGGACAGTTCCTGTCTTCTAGGAACTTAAAATATCTGGGTAAAGAAACTCCTCACCAATGGTAAATTACTTCAGGTTAACAGATGGTAAAGAATCCCCAAAGGCAATACGCTGAGTCCACAGAAAGAGATGAGCTTACTGAGGTCTTAAGTGAGGGTGACGCAAACTACTTGGCAGACATTTGTTTTGGTTTTGTGTTTAACGGGTGTGACTGGGAGTTGGAATTAATAGTTAACATTTACTAATTCTTACTACATTGCAGACAATGAACTATGACAGTGATCGAATTTAATCCTCAACTGTACATGGTAGTCACTTTTGCTACCTATAATTCATGATGAGAAAAAGAATTCAGTAATTCGCCAAGTACACTTGGTTTGAGCCCAAGATCCTCCCATTCTGAAGTTCACGCTATTCGCTAATACATTACCCTCCTCTAGAAATGAGAAACGTGCACAGCCTGTGCAGGAACCAGGGGCAAAGCCACAACGATTCACATTATGAACTGAACGTCTCACTAGGAAGTGGTGGGGTGAACAGCTTCATGGGGATAGTGGGGACTCCCTGGGACCTCCGAACTGTTTACAGGGAGCCGTCCAAATGTTCCCCTAGGCGTAGACACGGTCTCGAGGCCCCGGTGGGAGACGCGGGGCTGCAGAGGATGGAAGAAGACTCCGCAGCGGTCCCCAGCCCAGCCCTGCGGCGGACAGCCGCGTAGCACCGACTGCGTAGCTCCCCCTGCCGCCCTTCGCAGGCCGCATCAACCTTTTCCTCAGTTTCCAAAACGCATTGCTTCTGCACCGCCCGGCTGCCGGAAGTCTCCCATTTCCACCTATTGAAATGGAAAGCTCCCGCTTCCGGTCTGTTCGAACGCCTCGCGCAGCTGGTTGGTCGCTGAGACGTGGGTTAGGGCGGAGACTGGGCGGAGACTGTCGTCTCCCCTTGGTTGACGTCTTCCAGTGATCTTCGGGCCCGGGGTGTGGGGCGTGGTTTTCGGCGGGGAGGCCGCTCGGCTGCTGTCTTTCCCCTTTTAAGTTACGGGCAAAGGCGCGATTGGAAGTTGGGAAATCCTTTAGAACCCTTCGTACGGCGCGACAGGTAAAGCCGTTAAGTGTGGGCGCGCGGTCTTTGCCGCCGGGTACTGGGCGATGGTGGCACCCTTTCTGGTGAGCGCGAGCGAGCTGTGAACTGAATCGAGGAGCTGAGGAAGGTTGTAGGTTCTCTGGAGGCGGTGTAGGGAATCCTGGCGCCGGGGATTCTTTAGCTGTAGCCTTTCCACAGCCTCATGAAGCGAGAGAGAAAGACGCTAGGCACCCCGAGAAGGGCAGGAAGAGGAGGCGGGCCCCGAGCCAGCTGGGTCAGGGCGGCCCAGGCGTTGAGAGCCGGTACGGAGCTTGATGAGAGGTAGCCCGAGGCCAAGGTGAGAGACAGTCACCGGGTTGGGGGTTTGAGCCCACAGATCACCGACCCCGCCGTGTGGGGCCCGGGACGCCAGTCAGGGTCCCCACTGGCCTCTCGGGACCTCCTTAACGATCTGTAGAGTGGGATGTCCTAGCACCTTCCTCAGGGCTCCTGCTGGTGGTTCAAGCTGGTGTAGGTGCCCGGCACGCGAGAAGAAGGTTCCCTCAGCCACTGTTGGGTTGCTTTGTGTTTAGGAACGGTGCTGGGTTCCGAGGGCGGCCTGGTACCGGCTATATCCCGTTGTCAGACGGCTGTTTGGTGGTGGGGGACGCCCTGGGCACCAGAGGGACAACCGTGAAGAAACTGGTTTTAATCTAAAGAGAGAAAAGACAGCATAAGTCATGTAGTAGGTTAGAAGGGTATTAGTGCTGTGAAAAGTTTTTATTAAAGTGGAATTCATTTTTTTCTCGATCAAAACAATTTTTAGAAAGTAAATGGGGTAAGAATTATGGAGAAATTGACATTCTCATTCCTTTTTTTTTTTTTGAAACAATATTAAATTAAGAAAAGTTGCAAGAACAGTACCAGAAGCTTCTCCCGGCCAACATTGAAAGCAGTTGCTAACACAGTGTTCCCCTAGATGTTTTAGCGTGTTTTCTGCTTTCAATCCAAATCACGTGGATCCGTTCATACCTACCATTTAACCCTCCGGCCCTGTCGGGGTTTCTCCAGTTATTCCGGTAATGTCCTTCCGCCGAATGATGTGTTGTGTTAGTTGTCCTGTCTCCTTCAACCGAAACCCTCAGTCTTTTCCTTAACGTCCATAACCTTACTGCTTTTGAAGAATCTTGGAACAGATATTTTGTAGAATTTCTCTCAACTTCGGTTTATCTGTTGCTTATTGATTGGATTCGGGTTATGTATCTTTGGCAGGAATATCACAGAAATGATACTCTGTATTTCATCAGGTTACTTATGATTTTTTTTCCAGGGTTTTATTTATTTATTTTTAGAGAGAAGGGAAGGAAGGCAGAGAGGGAGAGAAACATCAATGTGTGATTGCCTCCCATACGCCCCCAACTGGGGACCTGGCCCACAACCCCGGTTCTGTGCCCTGACTGGGAATTTAACCGGCAATGCTTTGGTTCGCAGGCTGTGCTAAATCCGTTGAGCCACACCAGCCAGGGTATTTTACGCATGATTTTAATTGTCCCATTTAGTCATATTAACCTTGATTAGTTGATTAAGATAATGCATGCTAAACTTCTCTAAATTTTTTTCTCCAATTTTGTGGGGAAATACTTTCTTATTAAACTTGCAATTTACTCATTTTTTCCCTCATTGTGAACTTTTGGTTACCTATTGTATTCAATGGGTTATAATCCATTCTCCTATTTTGATGCTGCAAATATCCCAAATTTGGCCTTTGAGTTAGCTGCTTTGTCCTTTTGACATGACCACTTCATTATGTGAACGTTTCCTTACTTTTCTGGCATAGATGTTCTAGGCTCATCTAGGACATTTGTGTGCTTTTCCTGCCTCAGCCCTGGAATCAGCCATTTCTCGTAGGATACTTGGTTCTTTTTAATAGCAAATGACATTTAGAAACTCAAGATCTGGTTGCTAACTGTGTTCATTGCCAGTCATACTCCCAAAAGAGAGCTAGGAAATATACACAAACAGACATACAAGTGTTTACAGTCAAAGTTTTATAATATTTAATATTTAAATCTGTAATTCATATTACCAAATTAATTTTATTTATTAAAGTTGTTTATGCCCTGGCTGGTGTGGCTCAGTTGGTTGGGGCATTGTCCTGAAGCTAAAGAGCTGTGGGTTCAGTTTCCTGCTCAGGACACATACCTAGGTTGCACGTACAATCCTGGGTCCAGTTGTATTTGGAAGGCAACCAATTGATGTTCCTCTCTCCCATAGATGTTTCTATCTTACATCGATGTTTCTCTCTGTATTCCTCTCCTTTCTTCCCCTTCCTCTTTCTCTAAAAGCAATGAAAAGGACTCAGGTAAGGATTTAAAAAAAAAAGTTTATAATTTAGTCATTAAAATATTTAATTAAATTAATATTTAAATGTATAATTCATATTACATTAAATATATATTCATACATAGTGGAAAACCATGAATTCATATCAGTGTCTCTACTTCCAATCCAATTCTCAGGGTTCATTCTAATTTTCCCCTTTTTTATATTTATAATTTTCTGCTTTACCAGTGAGAAACCTAACTCCCATTATCTTCAGTATATTTGATCAGTCCCCCATTGCTGCAACTTCCCACACCCCCCCCTACACCCTCCTCAGTGACCAACTTGGGCTCTGTTACTCTGCACCTTATGCCAGGTGATTCTCCTGTGTGAATGCCCTCATCACTACTGTGACAGACCCTCATGCTTCTCACATGGACACCTTCATTCTGTTTAGGCTCTGAATCCTGTGATACCACTCTTGTCTCCCAGCATTGATTCCCTTTTTACCCTCAACAGTTTCTGATTTGATGCCAGGACTCACTACTCTTTACTTCCTAATGCATGGATGCCCTCCTCATACTGCTCAGGCTTTGATACTCCACATTGGGCCTCCCACATGTGTGTACTGGATGCCTACCCCTAATCCTGGGCTATCTCCCCTATGGAATGTCCTTTTCACCCTTCTCAGGCCTTGACATCCCTTGCTCAATAACCATCTGAACCCCTACCTCACTCAGTTCCATCTTTTTCAATCTCACACATTTTTGATTGCTAAATATAAATTGGTACCTTCTTCAGGAGTTAGCAATATTTGTCAGAATGTCAAATATATTAATACATATTTATTTTGACCAGGAATTTATCCTAAGAAAATAGACAGGTGTACAGGTATACTCATAATACTGTTTATAGTTTTTTAAAAAACCACTGTCATCAATAGGGATTTTTTTCAGATAAATTAAAAGTTTTTAGGAAAATTTAGAAAATAGACTACTGTTAAAATTAAAAAGTCACAGGAAAAAATAGCAATAGTAATAATATCTAATATTAAGTCCTATGATACATTAGGCAGTAGCGTCAGTACTTGCACTATCTCACTGGTCTTACCAATAACCTGATGAGGTAGAGGTATAATTACTCTATATAGATGAAGACACTGTGTCTTAGGGAGGTTAAGGCATATGTCCCAGATAGTAAAGCTGATAATTGAAATAGAGTTGTCTGAGCCCAGAGCATGAGCTCTTTACCACTATACTCCCCTCTGCCTCTCTGGTTAAAATGAAAATAGCATTATTTCTTGAGTGGTAGAAGTACAGGACAGGTGACTTTTACTTTCATTTATTGTCTGTCTTTTATCTATTTTACCTTTCTGTATCATCTGACTCTTCTTAAAATAAGCACAATATACTTTAATAACAAGATATAAGGGCAAAGCTATTTTAAGGAGGGACAGAACTTCAGTGAACTCACTGTTGCCCCAGGATAAAGTCTTAACTCCCTAGCTTAGACCATATTGAAATTATGTGATCTGGCTCCCGATTCTCTCTCCTCTCATATCTCTTCTGCTCTGCAACATGCATTCTTGGCTCTGGCCAAACCAAACTACATATTTAGATGCAGTGTTTCCTCCTACCTGCCTGACTCTGTTTTCAAGGCTCAACCCCAGTGTTCTCAGCAAAGCTGTACCCTAAACACTCTAACCCTCAAGGCAGTCAACCTCTTGACTCCTGTACCTGAGTAACAGCATTTACCCACATTGTATTGGAATTAACCTGTTTCTGAATTTTTCCCCCTAGTAGATTGGACTCCTTGAGAGCATGAATCATGTTTTATTCATCCTGCTAACCCTAACACAATCAGGTACCTGTAATTAAGGTTCTATAACAGTGTATACTAAGTATTCCATTAATAATATCCTATCACAGGTTGTGGTTTTAGACCTTCCTTTTCGATTAATTAGAACCCTCATGTTTGAATATATGCTAGAATCATCAGAAACTAGAATATTTTAATAATTTGCCTTCCTTTGTTACTGTTCTTGATAATCATAATTTCACATGCCCTGATTTAATCTTTATAGAAAGCACACTTATCTACCATTTTATTTGCTGAACAGTGTGAAGTAACCCATGACCAGCTATGCGAATTGCAGAAGTATGCAGTTCTGGGAAAATCCAGTGTTCCTTAACCAAGGTATGAGATGACCTAATTGGTGGCAATAGACCTGAGATTTCCAATCAGTGACTAGAGGACCATATCTGCCTTAACTGACATTATTTGTTTGCAATACAGAATTTCCTAAAAGAAATTTTTGTGATAGTCACCAACAATTGTATTTGGGAATTCCTTTATAAAAATCCAAATTTTTGACTTCTTCAAAAACTCAAAGATCTGCAACTGTCCCTTTGTTCCCACATGGCAACAGTTTCTCCATACTGAATAGTGGCCTCCCCTTTAGATGGGGCATGTGTACTTAAGTGTCCCACCTGGCCAGAATCCCATGTTTATAGTATTTCTCTGGTTGCTATAGGTATTTTGGTTTGTAACCCCCAGTGGAGACCCAGTTGAAATAACATGATCATAAACAAATGTTGGCAAGAATGTGGAGAAAAGGGAACCCTTGTACACTGTTGATGGGATTGCAGATTGGTGCAGCCACTGTGGAAAACACCGGAGGTTCCTAAAAAATATTTTAAATATTGATGAACTACCATATAATCCAGCAATCCCTGTTCTTGGTATTTATCCAAAGGAAATGAAAATGCTAATTAGAAAAAAATATATGTACCCTAACATTATTTACGATAGCCAAGATATGGAAGCAAGTGTCCATCAATGGACCAATGATTTAAAAAAATGTGGTGTGTGTATATATAATAGAATTTTATGTGGCTTAGAGAAGGAAGGAAATCTTGTCATTTACAACAGTATGAATGGATCTTGAGGGCATATTATGCTAAGTGAAATAAGTCAGACAGAGAAAGACAAATACCATATGATTTCACTTATATGTGGAATCTAAAGAACAAAATAAATGAACAAACAAAACAGACTCATGCATACAGAGAACAAATGGATGGTTGCCAGAAGGTAGGGAGGTTTAGACGGCCAGGTGAAAAGAGTAAAGAGATTAGAAAGTACAAATTGATAGTCAAGGGGATGTAAAGTATAACATAAAGAATATAGACAATAATATTGTAATAACTATGTATAGTGCCAGGTAGGTACTAGAACTGAGGAGATCACTTGATAAATTACATAAATGTTTAACCACTATGCTTACACCTGAGACTAATATAAAATAATATTGAATGTCAACTGTAAGTAAAAAAGAAACAAAAAATTAAGTTTAAAAAGAAAAAAATGAAGTAATATGATCATATGGTAAGAATCCCAGTGTTTTTTCCTCCTTTTTTGCTTTTTTTTAAAATTTATTTTTAATTGTTCAAATACATTTGTCTCCATTTACCCGCCACAACTTCCCCCTGTCCCAGCCACCCTAACTTCCCTCCCTCAATCCCTCCCCACTTTAGCTTTGTCCATGGGTCCTTTATACATGTCCCTTGACTTGACCTTTCCCCTTCCTTTCCCTGTTACAGCTCACCCTCCTTCCCTCTCATTTCTGTTGGTTCTTTTTAGGAACCTCCATAGTGTTTTCCACAGTGGCTGCACCAATTTGCAATCCCATCAACAGTGCACAAGGGTTCCCTTTGCTCCACATTCTTGCCAACACTTGTTTATGATCATGTTATATCAACGTTCAATGTTGCTGGTTATATTTTCCTTGCTTGTCTGTTTTGTTGGCTAGGTTCCACTTATAGATGAGATCATATGGTATTTGTCTTTCACTGCCTGACTTACCTCACTTAGAATAATGTTTTCCAATTCGATCCATACTGTCACAAAGGGTAGTAGGTCTTTCTTTTGTCTGCTGCTTAGTATTCCATAGTGTAACTGTACCACAGTTTTTTGATCCACTCATTTGCTGATGGGTACTTAGTTTGCTTCCAATACTTGGCTATTATAAATTGTGCTTCTATAAACATTGGGGTGCATAGGTTCTTTTGAAATATATTTTCCCATACCGTTGGTTCCCTTTTCATTTTGCTGATGTTTTCTATAGCTGTGCAGAAGCTTCTTACTTTGATGAACTCACATTTTATTCTTTCCTTTATGTCCCTTGCTCTAGGGGACATATCAATGAAAATATTGCTGCATGGGATATCTGAGAGTTTCCTGCCTATGTTCTGCTCTAGGACTTTATAGTGTTGCAACTTATATTTAAGTCTTTTGTCCATCTTGAGTTTATTTTGGAGTATGGTGTAAGTTGGTGGTCGAATTTCAATTTTTTTGCACATAGCTGTCCAGCTCCCCCAACACTGTTTGCTGAAAAGGCTATTTTTACTCCATTTTATGTTTCTGCCCCCTTTGTCAAATATTAATTGACCATAGAGACATGGGTTTATTTCTGGGCTCTCTGTTCTGTTCCATTGATCTATGTCTCTGTTCTTATGCCAGTATCGGACTGTTTTGAGTAAAGTGTCCTTATAATATAGTTTAATGTCAGGTATTCTGATCCCTCCTGCTTTGTTTTTCTTTCTCAAAATTGCTGCAGCTATTCGGGGTCATTTATGGTTTCATATAAATTTTTAAAATATTCGTTCTATGACTGAAATACGTCACTGGTATTTGAATAGGGATTGTGTTGAATCTATAAATTGCTTTTGGGTGGTATGAACATGTTGCTGATGTTAATTCTTCCAGTCCATGAACACAGTATATGCTTCCATTTATTTGTGTCTTCCTTAATTTCTTTCTTCAGTGTTGTATAGTTTTCTGTGTATAGGTCTTTTACCTCCTTGGTTAAGTTTATTCCTATGTACTTTATTTTTCTTCTTGCTGTAGCAAATGGGATTTTTTTTTCCCCGATTTCTGCTTCTGATATTTCATTTTTGTGTACAAAAATGCCTTCGTTTCTGAACTGTGACTTTGTATCCTGCTATTTTGCCAAATTCACTTATTAGGTTGGGTAGTTTTTTGGTGGAGTCTAAGGGGTTTTCTATGTACAGTATCATGTCACCTGCAAACAATGATAGTTTTACTTCCTCCTTTCCAATTTGGATGCCTTTTATTTTTCTTGTGAGATCACTGTGGCTAGGACTTCCAATACTATGGTGAATAGAAGTGATGAAAGTGGACAACCTTATCTTGTTTCCGATCTTAGTGGGAAAGCGTTTAGTTTTTGCCCGTTGAGTATGATGTTGACTATAGGTTTTTCATATATGGCCTTTATCATGTTGAGGTATGCCCCCTTTATTCCCACTTTGCTGAGTTTTTATCATAAATGGGTACTGTACTTATACAATGCTTTCTCTCCATCTATTGATATGATCATGTGGTTTTTGTCTTTTCTTTTGTTTATGTGATGTATCACGTTTATTGCTTTGCAAATACTGAACCATCTCTGCATCCCTGGGATGAATCCCACTTGATGATGGTGGATGATCTTTTTAATGTATTGCTGGATGCGGTTGACCAATATTTTGTTGAATATTTTAGCATCTATTTTCATTAGCAATATTGGCCTGTAGTTTTCTTTGTTGTGTCTTTATCTGGTTTTGGGATTAGGATGATGCTGGCCTCCTAAAAAGAGTTTGGGAGTCTTCCTTCTTCTTGGATTTTTGGAATAGTCTGAGAAGGACAGGGTTTAGCTCTTCCTTAAATGTTTTGTAAAATTCTCCTGTGAAAATGTCCGGTCCAGGACTTTTGTGTGTAGGGAGCTTTTTGATTATTGCTGCAATTTCCCCAGCTGTTACTGGTCTGGTCAGTCTTTCTGCTTCTTCTTCATTCAGTGTTGGAAGGTTATACTTTTCTAGAAATTTGTCCATTTCATCGAGGTTTTCAAATTTCTTGGCATATAATTGTTCATAGTAGTTTCTGACACTCCTTTGTATTTCTGTGGTATCAGTTGTTATTTCTCCTCTTTCATTTCTGATATTCTTTATTTGGGTCCTCTCCCTTTTTTTCTTAATGAGTCTGCTTAAAGGCTTGGCGATTTTGTTTATCTTTCTACAGAACTAGCTCCTGGATTGATTGATCCTTTGAATTGTTCTTTTAGTTTCTGTGTCATTCAATTCTGCTCTGATCTTGATAACTTCCTTTCTTTTACTTGCTCTGGGCTTTGTTCTTGTTTCTCCTCGAAGGTGTAGGGTTAGATCATTTATTTGAAATGTTTCTATCTTTTTTAGGTAAGCCTGTATTGCTACGATCTTCCCTCTCAGGACTGCCTTTGCAGTGTCTCGTAGGTTTTTGATTGTTGTGTGTTCATTTTCATTTGGTTCCAGAAACTTTCCAATTTCTTCTCTTATCTCATTCTTGACCCATTCATTGTTTAACAGCATTCTATTCAGTCTCCATGAATTTGAGTATTTTTGAGTTTTTTCTTTGAGATTGGATTCTAGTTTCAAGCCCTGTGGGCCAAGAAAATTGTTGTTATGATTTCAATTTTCCTGAATTTGTTGAGGCTTGTTTTGTGTCCTATCATGTGGTCTATCTTTCAAAATGTTTCTTGCACCTTTGAAAAGAATGTGTATTTTGCCTGTTTGGGGTGAAAGTTTTCTTTATATGTCAGTTAAGTCCATTTGATCTAATGCGTCATTGTGTTCCACAGTCCCCTTGTTGATACTGTGGAAGATCTATCCATTTTTGACAGCAGGGTGTTAAAATTCACTACTATCAGTGTTTCTGTCTGTATCTTTCTTGAAATTCTTTTAGATTTTCCTTATATATTTGGGGGCTCCTATGTTGGGTGCATATACGTTTACAATGTTTACATCTTCTTTGTGGATTCTTCGAATATTATAATCTGTCCCTCTGGGTCCCTTTTTTTGGCCTGTGTTTTGAAATCTATTTTGTCTGATGTAAGTATTGCTACCCCTGTTTTTATCCCTGTCCATTTGCTTGGAATATTCTTTTCCATCCCTTTACTTTCAGTCCATGTAGGTCCTTTATTCTGAGGTGGGTCTCTTGTGGGGAGCATATGTGTGGGTCATGTTTTCTTATCCATTCAGCTATCCTATATCTTTTGATTGGAGCATTTAATCCATTTACATTTACAGTTATTATTGGTAGGTACTTACTCATTTTTTCCCTTTGTACCTGTGAACCTCTCTTTCTCAGTCTTTTTCTTCATCTTCTTAAAGCAGTCCCTTTAGTATATCTTGTAGTGCTGCTTTGGTGGAGGTGCATTCTTTGAGCCTTTTGTTGTCTGGGGAACCCGTTACTTTGCCTTCCATTTTAATTGAGAGCCTTGCTGGGTAGAGCAGTCTTGGTTGTAGGCCTTTGCTTTTCATTACTTGGAATATTTCTTGCCATTCCCTTCTGGCTTGCAGTGTTTCTGTTGAGAAGGAAGCTGCTAGATGTAGTGGGGATCCCTTGTATGTTACTACCTCTGTCTCCCTTACTGCCTTCAGAATTCTCTCTTTGTGTTTGATATTTGCCATTTTAATGATGTATGTTGGAGTGGGCCTCATTGGGTCCTCTTGAATGGGACCCTTTATGCTTCATGAACTTGCATGACATTTTCCTCTCCTCCAGTTAGGGAAGTTTCCCATCATTACTTTTTCAAATAGGTTCTCGATCCCTTGCTCCTCTTCCTCTTCTTCCAGTGTCCCTGTTACACGGGTATTATTTTTCAGGTTGTCCTGCATTTCCCTCAACACCTCTTCATTCTTTTTGAGCCTTTTTTCCATTTCTTTACTTTCTCTGGGAGCTTTTTTCTACCTTATCCTCCAGCTTGCTGATTCAGTTCTCTGCTTCCTCTAGCCTTCTTTTGATTCCCAAATGCACACATCTGTGTGGGGCATGGAGGAGGGGTGTTGGCTAGCTCAAAACCCATAATCTGCATTAACAAATATTGTTATAGATATGTCTGTTTATCTACAACCATCCTTCTTGCAACCAGTCGTATGACTACCTGCTTAGAAAGAATTGCCAAGTAGGTTGGGATCTTGAAGGGATTTGTACAGTGAGATTTGTTCCTATTTAAAACATTTGAATTTAAGGGAATGAAGATGGCAGAGGAGTGAGTGGAAGTCACACTGACCTCCTCCAAGGACCAACCTGGAATTACAACTAAATTGTGCAGAAAGCACCTGGAACAAACAACTGAACAATGGCGAGAGAGGAGCCTTGTAACGTCAGAGACAAAAGAAATAGCTTTAGCTCAAACTAACTGGTAAGGAGTGCGGTACAAACCTGAGAAGGTGGGTGGGGCGCCCACGGGCTGCAGCACCAGAAGGATATTGAAACGGCCTGTTGGATCCCCCCGACCAAGAAGAGCGGGGTCTAAACCAAAAGTGAGAATCTCTAGCCCACAGCACCAGAGCCCAAAAGATATACAGAAAACAGCCAGCTGCAAAAAGCAGCAGGGTTGCTCTCTGCCAGAGACAGGCGGCTGGGGACACAAAGAACTGTTTAGAGGGCCAATGCATAAATTTTTATTTGCAGCCACTTACCCTGGTCTCTGGCAAAGGTGGGGAGAGTGGGGTAGAGACGCCTGAGGAGAGATGGGGTAAGGAGATTTTGGGAAGAGAACTGAGAGAGTAGCTGGTGGGATCTCGGTGCTGACTCATCCCCTATGTGGCAGTGGCCATCTTCCTCAGGCGGAGAACACACCCCTTGAGCAGCACCAGCGTCCAAGGACCCAGTAGCCCTGCCCTCAGGTGGGATTCCGCCCCACCCTGTGCTGTCTAAGCTGCCCGCTGAGTGCAGAGTGGCAGCCACAGACAGTAGATCCCTGGTTAAAGATGCAGAGATGTCTGGCGACACTTGAGGAGAGACTGGGGACGGAGGTTTTGGGGAGAGAACGGAGAGAGTAGCTGGTGGAATCCCAGTGCGGACTCCTCCCCCATGTGCAACAGCGTGAGAGGACCCAATAACCCCACCCCCAGGAGGGATTCTGCCCTGCCCTGAGCTGTATAAGGTGGCCTGCTGAGTGCAGAGTGACTAGATTAACAGCTGAAGGAAACAGCAACGAACAGTAAAGTACTAGAAGTCTCGAACAGACTGTCTACGGTCAGACAGGGTCAACATCTGACATCAGACAGCTCCAGAAAGTAAAAACAGCAGTCTCCAGCCATAGGAGTCTACACCACAAAGTCAGGAGACCAAGACAGATCAACTTAAGAATCAGAAGCAAAAGGGAAGAGTCTCACAAATAAAGGGAAGACAAGGAAATATGCCCCACTCTAAGAGAAAAGAGCAATCCCCAAAAAGAGAACTAAATTAGAGGCAGGTAAACTATCATATCTGAGTTCCAAACAACGGTTCTAAGGAAGCTCAATCAGCTCAGTGAGCTCAGAGAGAATTGCCAAAAACTACAGGGAAACTACAAAGAACTTACTGCAAACTATATCAGCATGAAAAAGAGACAAGAGGAAATGAAGAATGCAATTTCTAAATTGAAGAACACAGTAGAAGGAATGCAAAGCAGGCTTGATGAAGGTGAGGACCGAATCAGCAAGCTGGATGATGAGGTAGAAAAAAGCTCCGAGAAGGAGCAAGAAAATAAAAAAAAGACCAAAAAGAATGAAGAGGCATTTAGGGAAATGCAGGACAACATGAAACATAATAATAACTGTATAATAAGGATACCAGAAGGAGAAGAGGATGAGGAAGGGATAGAGAACCTGTTTGAAAAAGTCATGATGGAAAACTTCCCTAATTGGAGGAGAGAAAAAGTCACACAAGTCCAGGAAGCACAGAGTCCTGATTAAGAGGAACCCAATGAGGCCCACTCCAAGACACATCATCATTAAAATGGCAAACATCAAAGACAAACAGAATCCTAAAGCAAGCAAGAGAGAAAGAGGTAGTAACATATGAGGCAGCCCCAATACGGCTAGCAGCTGATTTCTCAACAGAAACCTTGCAAGCCAGAAGGGACTGGCAAGAAATATTCCAAGTCATGAAAACAAAGGCCTGCAGCCAAGACTGCTCTACCCAGCAAGGTTCTCAATTAAAATGGAAGGCAAAATGAGAAGTTTCCCAGACAAAAGAAGGCTAAAAGACTACACCTCCACCAAACCAGCACTGCAAAATATGCTAAAGGGACGGCTTTAAGATGAAGAAAAAGCTATGAACACCCAGTTCCTTTCAGAGTTGCCCATACTTGATATTGCCAATATTTTTAATACTCATTAATCTGATTGTGACAATGATATTATTTTAATTGTTCCTATACTATTTGTTGAAACTAAACCTGTTTTAGTATATTTCCAGGCTGTTTCTATTATTTTAAAAAACGCTTTAAATGACTTCTTGGTTTTCTTTACCCATTTATTGATTAAAGGTTTATAGAACTTTTTTCCCTAAAAAAACAAAAAAAAAGACCACCCTACTGACAGTGTTTCAGATGTGTTGCAAGTACTTTCCTATTCTATTCCTTGTCCTTTAACTTTTTTATATGTATACTACTATACAGTTAAATGTTTAATATAATCATATTGTCAATATTTATAACTTCTGCGTTTGAGTATTTTATTTCAGGCATGAAAAATATTAGCTCTATTTTCTTCTAAACTCCTTAGATTCTACATATTGATTTTTAACTCACTTGAATATTTCTTGTATAATGTGTGCAATAGGACTCTATATTTGTTTTATCTCAAGTAATAGTGGTCATGCACCTTATTTGTTGAATAAGCCTTATTTTACCCATTGATTTGAAATATCAACTTAATCATATATTATATTGTTAGATATATACGTTTGTCTCTAGAATGCTCATATTTCATTGACCTACTTGATTATTTCTGTGGTAGTGTCATGTTGGTTTAATTGCTGAGACTTTATAATGGTTTTAAATTTTTTAAATACTGTATAATTAACTTTCACATTTAAAAAATAAATAAAATCAATCTGCATTAAGAGAGAGAGATATGTAACTCCTACCTTTTGCGACAACATGGATGAAACTGGAGGATATTAAACTAAGTGAAATAAGCCAGTTAATGAAAGACAAATACCATATGATCTTACCTATAAGTGAACTCTATTCAACAAAATAAACTAACGAACAAAAGAAACCACAGGCATGGAAACTTTGAGCAGACTGAAAGTGACCAGAGGACATGGAGAAAGAGGACAATGGTGGAAAGAAGGGGAAAGGACTAGACAAAGAACATGTATGAATGACCCATGGATATGGTCAACAAGTGGGAATTGACTGTGGGAGCGGGGGTAGGGGTAGGATGGGTGGAGGGCGGTAAAAGGGTAGAAATTGAGACAACTGTAATAGAATAAACATGTATAAATTTAAAAAAAGGAATAGTAATTTTAATCATATACTTTTAAAAATTGAATTTATTAAAAAAATACTTTCTTTAAAAAAAATAAAAACATTTGAAGTTTTGAAACAAATTTTAACAGATTCCTGGATTTGAATACATTACTTTTCACATGCTATTCTACTAGATTTGAATGTAATAAATAATTAATCTCAAAGAGATCTGTATTTGAAATCTGGGCAGTAATAGCAGTTTTCCATTCCCTAGCAGTCAATGAGTTAGGATAAACTCCAATAGCTGTTGTTGCTCACTACTTTTGTCCACACTTCCCTTCTGTATGCCTGTAACTAACTGACTTGACAGTATCACCATTAGCTATGTTGGTTTGATTTTTTTTTTTTCAACAGCTGATGCCAGCTTTTTCACCAAAACCACCTGAACAACATTATGGTTTTTGTACTTCAGGGAATGAGTCAGCTTACACTTTTACAGGTTCTATTTAGAGTTTGGATTTCTCTGAAAGACATTCAGGCATGTAAGTTAAGAAAACTTTATACTGGAGCCTGAATCAAGTCATCCCACTCAGAAATTAGTACACATGTCCCAAACTGAGCTCTCCGTTGACCTGGTTGAAAAAGTGATAGGAGTTGTAGAAAGAGAAATGCCTAAGATGCAGAGCTCTCATGGTGAAATTGCTTTTATCTTTGATTTTCTTTGGTAATGTAGGCAAAACAGTTATTCCCAGATTGCAGTCTATAGTTCTCATATTCATTTTGTTTTGTGTAATTTGGGCTATGGTGTTTTTATGAATTGAAAATTTACATAAGCTCTGTTTTTCAGCCTCTCTTGAGCCCCCTTAGAAAGTATTTGGAGCTGAATAGCAGCTGTCATTCTTAGAAGAGATATGTGCTCTCCTTTCTTCCATAGCCTCCACCAGTTTCTTTTGGGCTGTTTCATCCATTCACCCCTGAGTGTATTTGAGTTGGTGAGTCCTAATTTAATCTCCTTGGGTCTCCATTTTCTTTTGTGCTTTCATTTATTAAATACATGTGTTAGGCCCTACATTAATCATGTTGTGTATATCATCTTTAATTCTCTCAATGGTCCTCAGAGATAGATACTTTTACTCCCATTTTATACATAGGGAAACTGAGTGATGACTTGTCCAAAGTGTAACAAGTGGTGAAGCTGGAATTTAAGCTCAGGTGAGCCTAAGGCTGGAGCTCTCAACTGCTTTTCTTTGTTGTCATCTGTTCTAACCTACCTGGCATGATGTCTGCTGAAGTAACAGACTTGGGAGTGCTTTGAAAAATATGAGACTTTTCTAAGTTACACATTTCTGTAATGTATACATTACATTACTTACAATGTATAATTGAAGAAGCAAAGAGAATTTCTAGGGTGGGATAAATGTGGCTTCACCTACTTAGTCTCTTTTACACATTAAGGAAACAGTTCTCATTTTACAGTCTAAGTGATTATGATCCAGGCCTTCTATAGCACTGAGGCAACAATGAAATGAAAGTCCAGGTCTTTAACAGTATTTTAACTGCTTTCAAGCATTTTTGAAAAACAACAACAAAAACCTGTTATGTACTGGCAGAAATCCTGCTTGCCTTCTCCGTCATCTGATTTTCTAGCTGGTATCATTGGACTGCAAAAGAAACAAACAAATGAGTATCTGCCCAAGATAATCAAAGGTATGGCAGTGAGTCTGGTTTGATGATTTACTCATTCTGAAAGGTATTAGGTATATACTTGTAAGTAGGTTTATCAGTCATTTTTATTCTTGCAAGCAACAAAATTCTGTTCTAACTAACTTAAGCAGAAATTATTTTTTTAGAGGAAAAAAATGAGTAAGTATCCAGGGAGATTAGACTGCAAAAATCTTAGCTAGGATTTAATGCTTTAGAACCACTTGGTTATGTTATATAGCTAAGGATTCCCCTGGATATCTCTGTCACTGGATTCTTGTGGATTACTGTGAATAATTTTTAAACTGTCACTGGGCTTATGTACATTGTACTAACATGTACAGATGAGAAGGGGGATCTTACCTTTGACTGATAGAAGGGACATCTGCTGCTACTACTCACAGTGGGGAATAAGCAGGAGCTTCAGCTGCTGGTCAGCTAAAAGATAAAATATCCATGATAGCAGTGTTTTTCAATCTGTGCGTTGTGTTCTATGAGCAAAGTATAGCTAACCTGTTTTGGGGAGGAAAGGAGGTGAGTGATTAGAATAGAATAGAATAGAAGAAGAGAATAGAAGTTATCAGAGTTCATTATACATAAAGTATTGTTCAGTGATGCCTTTTTTGTTTCACTCGAGGGACATGGAAGAGGGGTGAGAAATAACCAGTGATTCCTTCCCATCTCCTCCAGGACTGCGCTTCCTATTATCCTCTGTCTCAAAGGCATCTAATTTACTACACTTCCAATATTCTCCTCTCTAGCAGAAGCTCAAATCTGAGTTACAGCTGTGTTTCATTTAACCTGAATTGTATTATAAAAATTTTTGAGTACTGAATATTGCCATATATAATGTAGTCCTGTGTATAATATGTGCCCACATTTTAGCACTGCCCAGATATAATGCGCACTCTATTTTCCCCTCAAAAATTTGGGCAACAAAGTGCATGTTATGGTAAATCACAAAGTAGTCATTACAAGATTCAAAGCTCATGTAAAAATGTTGACTTACAAACAAAAGATATAATTAGGAAAAAGAAATTTGATATAACTGAAGAATACAGAATTTTGGGACGATTGAATGGGACTGGAGATGGAATAAGAGGAGGGAATGGTGAGAGATGAAGCTTGAGAGGTAGGTTAAAACTTTGTTCTGCAGGCAGTAAACGCCATGCGAAGGATTTCAGAGTTTACTCTGTAGGCATTGAAGAGTCAGAGGATTATGGCCACTTCTCTGTCCCCTTGAAGATTTTTCTTTGTGCCCTGGCTGGTGTGGCTCAGTAGATTGAGCGCCAGCTTGTGAACCAAAGGGTCGCCGGTTCGATTCCCAGTCAGGATACATACCTGGGTTGCAGGCCAGGTCCCCAGTGCGGGGTGTGCAAGAGACAACCACACATTGGTATTTCTCTCCCTCTCTCCCTCCCCTCCCCTCTCTCTAAAAATAAATAAAGGATATAAAATCCTTAAAAAAAAAGATTTTGCTTTGTTTTCCCATCCTAAATATCAAAGTTCCCAAGGTATAGTTTAGCACTCTTGATCTTCCTTGCACTCAGCCTTTCCTTTGGAATCTTCATTTATTCTTTCCAAGTTTACCTATTACTTTTCAATGGATATATTTATCTCTAGGCTTGATGTCTCATATTCCAGACCTGCATTTCAGTGACCTGCTGGATGCTGCTCCTTGGATGTTCCACTGTCCCTTCTATTATAACATAGCTAAAAGCATTTTTCTTATCCCTCAATAACAGGCTTCCATCTTCAAATCCCAAAATGGTACCAACAGAAAAGAGGACACTAGTCTTGAATTTAAGAATTTTATTTTAGTTCCCCATACCCAGGCTTCATGGCTCATTCCCTTTGCTCCTATGAATCTCTGTACAGATACCACCTTATAAGAGAGACCTACCATGATCATTATAATACAACAGTGATTCTTTTCCTGGCCCAGGGCTCCCTCTCCTTTATCTCCTTTACTTTTTTCCATGGTCTTTATCTTCACCTCTTGTTTTATGTTATTTGTCTATTGTTCATCTTCTCAAGTAAAACTGAAGTTCCATGGAGAATTTTGTTGATTTTGGTTACTGGGGAATCTCTAGAGGCTAGGACAATGTCAGGCATGTTAAGTACTCAGTATTTTTCATTGACTGAATTGAGCTGTCATTGTGCTCTAATAGTTTTTCTGTGTCCTGTTCTTTTTTATACAGTCCTTTTCCTTCCTCCTCCTGACCATCCTCTCTTTGCTCCATCTCCTATGTACCTGTAAGTGTATCTTTCTGAAAATATGATTTGGGTATGCTACTTTCCTTCTCAGGAACTTTGTTCTGCTCCCCACTTTGTATGAAATGATTGACTAAAGCCTAAGCTCTTGAGCCAGACATTCACATTGGTGTACAGTTTACTCCTAGCCTCTTCTCAGACTTGTTACCTGTGCTGCTTTTCTACACATACCTCTTGTTTTCTCCCCATCTGGTCTAGTCACTGCCATACCCACTTTGCATTTTACAATTCTGTCTTGCCTGGAATGCCTTCTTTCTACTTATGAGATTGGCTTTTTTGGTTGCAAGGACCAGAAACTCATTCAGGCCACCTTTAGTGAAAGGGATATGATTTGAAAGTGTGGACTAGAAAGCCATCAGGAATCTTGAGTGCCTTTACTGCAGAGCTGCTACTCTCTCTTTCATAGCATTTTCTTTGTTTTCTGTTCTCTTCTAATTGGTCAGTTTTCTGTATTTCCTGGTTCAATTGTGGAAGCCACCAATCTGATTGGCCTAGCTGATTACCACTGTTGCTTTTGAACATGTCTTGACAAGGAATAGCAAGTCTGGTCAGTATGACCAATGTCAAGTATGTCAATGTCAAAAGTATGGATGGGTCCCTCCTAAGCTAGGCTGTTGCTTTATCAAGTGGCTAGGGATGGAGTAGATTTAGCTAGAATGGGTAGTTAGGAGTGGCAGGCACTGTAACAGATTGGTCTAATATACCAGTTACCTGAATTCTGCCTTCAAGACCCAACTAATCTTTTATTCTCTTGAGCTATCTCTGACCACCCCAACCAATGTATTCTCTTCCTTTTCCTTTCATAGCCCGTATTATTATAGACTGTTAGGAACTCTTTGTGTTCCTATAACTGTATTAGTGTGAAAGCTTCTTAAAAGTTGGGGTTGGGCCTTACACATCTTTTGGTTATTACCATCTTACCCTTTGCAATATTAAGAGCCATCTCCTTTAAGGTCTCTTAAACACAAATTGAATGAAATACATGCAGTTGTCTTTCTTGTTCGGGGTCTTTACCTTGTGCCAGTTCAAAAGCCAGCATCCACCTACAGAATGACCCTATCATTCAGAAGTATGGCTCTAAGAAGGTGGGCTTGACATGGCATGTGCTCACTAAGGAAGAGATGGAAGTGTTTCACTTTCCATTGCAAAGTGGGTTTGCATTTAATCTGACATTGGTAACAAAGTAAGCATATCTAGCTGTTTATTTAAAAATACTACTGTTGAAAGATCCAAGTGACTTACTCCATCTTCTGTTAATGGGGAATTACTCTAAGTGCAATGTTTCCTAAAGTGTATGATGTGTACGATGGTTGGCAAAGTGATGGTTTGAGGGAGTGCATGAATGTGACCTTAAATAGCATTGAAATATGTAATGAGAAAGTTATTCCTTTTCTGGTTTTCTTTCATTTCTTCTTAGTATGTTAAAAAGTCAGTATGTTTTTAACACTTCTAACCCTCCTGCCACCACACCTCACCTCCATTTTCTTCAGTGAATAGAGCATGCCTGGGCTCAGCCTTGGTCAGTTACATAGCAAGAATTTAATAAAAAACAATTTGATTTGATTTGATTTTCTTCTCTTTTAATCACAGCAGTGATGTTGAATTTCCATTTTTTCTCTATTAAAAAAACAGCTCTTTTAAATATAAGTAACCTACTTAATAAATATAAGTAACCTTTCTATACCATACAATTCACTCAAAATATACAGTTCAAATAAATAAGTAAATAAAGTATACAGTTCAATAGTTTTTATTGTATTTTTACAGTTTTATAGCCATCACCACCATCAATTTTAGGACATGTATATCACCACCAGAGACACCCCATTCTGTTGTTTCTCCCACAATGCCCTTAGCTCTGGTCCTAGATTTACCTGCTGTTAATATTTCATATAAATGGAATCGTGGTCTTTAGTGACTGGCTTCTTTCCTTTAGCTTAAAGTTTTCAAGGTTCATCAGTGTTGTGGCATATATGAATACTTCATTTATTTTCATTCTAATTATTCTGTGCATGAGTATTTCACATTTTATTTATTGATCAGTTGATGGACATTTGGGTTGTTTCCACTTTTTAGCTTTTATGAGTAATACTGCTGTGAACATTCAGATACACGTTTTTGTTTGGATATGTTTTTATTTTTCTTGGGTATGTATACCTAGGAGTGGAATTGCTGGTTCTTTGGGTAACTCTGTATTTAACCTTTTGAGGAACTACCAGACTATTTTCCAAAGCAGCTGCATCATTTACATTCCTTCCAGCAATGAATGAGGGTTCCAATTTCTGCATATCCTTACCAAAATTTATTATTCTTTGTCTTTTTTATTATACCCCTCAGTGCGTGTAAAGTGGTAGCTCATTATGATTTTGATTTGCATTCTTCTGATGGCTGATGATGTTGAGCACCTTTCCTTTTCCTACGCTTATTGGCCATTTGTAAATTGGGCTGTATTTTTATGATTGATTTCTTTATATATCCTGAAAACAAATTTTCTTCTAAAATAAATTTATTTAAATGAAAAAGCTATTTGTGAAATGGTTTATATATCATAGGCTTGTCATGAGGATTAAATGAATTAATGTACAAAAGTGTCTAGCATGGTTCCTAGCACAGAGTTTTCTGAAAATGTTATTTTTGTTTTGTTTTTTCTTATTATTGCCACTGGTAATATAGGTGAGAAGGGTAGCAAGTGTAATGTCTCCCAGATTTGGGGATACCTCTCTTTTCTGATCTAGATCATATTTTGATTATTTTAATTATAATCAGTTAGAAGTTTCATGGTACTGTGACATAGAAACTGCTCAAAACTTTTCAAATTCTCCTTTTGCTTCTAGTCTAAAAAGATCTAGGTATATGACTTTTACTGTTTTAGCTTCTGTCTGAAGGTAGGAATTTTCAATTATCTCAATGTTTTGGGGCCTCTGAGCTAAATATGCCTAGTTATTGATTAGGGTACCTGACAGAGGGTACCCTAGGCCTATAGCTGAACTTCTGTAGGATTTTCCAGGCTATGATTCCAGAAGAGGGAGGCACATTTCTGGACAGAGATCTCTTGAGAAATCTCCAGGGAAGAGTTGGGTGTGGGGGTGCAATGGTGAATATTGCATAAATCTTGTGTTTACAGTGAAATCCTTTTTTAGCTCTCTGCTATGGTGGAATGTCATCCTTATTTTTTCTTGCTTTGTTGAGGGCAGAAAAATGCCACATCCAGTCTTTTACATACTTCATTCATCCTCCCTTAGTACCTACTTGGAAAAGGTCTAGTGAATTTGGATTCAGCCACAATTTAGTTATAATCTCTTTTCTAATAGGAAAAAATGTTACTTGGTAACTGTCAGGAAGTCCAGGCCCTAGTCTTTCCAATAACATTAGTGTACATTATCCTCTCAGAATCTAAAAGTGAGTGGATGGAGAAAAACTTGAGGACAGATTATCTGTTACTTAATCTTTATATTTCAAATGTCTCACTTAAAGAAGGTGCCCAGCAAATGCATTATTTAACTTTTTCCAGGGTGAATCTAATGATGTTTACCATTTCTGCCTCTAAAGGCAAATATTTTTATTCCCTTTTATACTAGGTTTTCCATAGGGTGAAAACGTTATACCTACCAAATGTAATGGTTCTGTAACAGGCAAAAGTCCTCTTGAATGTGACCGTGAAATGCTAAGTACTACTTTGTCAACTGGAGTATTGCAAACTAGGGTCTAGTAGATGATGTCTTGAGTCTAATGCACCAGTAAACCAGTGCATTCAGTTCCAGTATTCATTTTAAATAACTAAAAGTAGACCCTTTTACTCACATTTTAGAAAACAGATCTATGCTCCAGGATGAAGCAGTAATACATAAGTTTTTTCTAGTTGTTATGTTTAACGAAACCTTTGTACATTATTCCTGTCTTTTGAACAAGTATTTTGTTATTGTCTTGAAGACTGCCTCAGTTACCATCAGTTAGGCTTAATTTTGCACATTTAAGATCTTAAGTAGGATTTTCCTGCTTAAGCTCTTTGTGTTTTACTTTGTCTAATTATTAAGTCCCCCTTCAAAGACAGTGCATCCCCTCTCACTTAGTGCTTAGGTGACAGTTTCTCAATTCTTAACAAGAGTAGCTAAGAGCTAAAGTTTTAGAGTCTGTTATATCATGGTGTATACCCCAGCCTTGCCTGTTAGTTGGCTGTGTCATCTTGGACAAATTCCCTATCCCCCCTCAGCCTCAGCTTTTCCCTCTATGGAGTGGAGATGATAATTGAGGCTACCACAAAGGGTTATTATTAGGAGGTGGTGTATATAATTGGCTTAGTACTACATTAGATGATAATAGAGTGTGGTAAAAAGACTAACTGATTAGTGGTACTTAGCAGAATACAGGGATATAGTGTACATTCCATAAATGATATAATTATGATTGATGTTACTATTTCCATTCATGTCCCTTAAGCACACCCTTCCCAGAGTATAATGTTCAACAGCCTGCCTAGCAATAATTTCACTCATAATGGATCCTCAGATCATCAGAAGGCTGTGCCATTGTCACAGGGACCCCAGCAGATGAGGGTAGATGGCAGTTGAAATAGTCTCAATAACAGGCTGTGTCACAGTCCCACAATAGAGCAGCTTGACTATATCCTGGTCTTTCAGTGGCCCACATCTAAGGGGAGAGAACTAACACGCATCTCACTTGTTGCTGAAGGAGGTGGCTGTGTTATGGATAAATAATTAAACCTGACAAAAAGATTTTGGACTACCTCACCAGGTATTTTTCACCTTGCCTTTAGCTCTCCCTAGGACTGTCAGGCTAGAGTGGAATGAGACTTCACAGGAATGGCCTGTAGCTTTTGTTTAGTTAGGTATGACCTACTTGCATATTGTAAAAGAAAAGGCTAGGACACCACAACTGTAAATTTTAATACTGAAATTGCACAGTGCCAGTGTTTAATGCTGTTATCCTTCTTGCTCTCTAATCTTCCTTCTGTCAACAGGTTACTACTTCCTTGTCATAGAGTCTCCCAATTATAATAATTATCTAGCAACTGTCAAACAGGTGGAGCTTTGCTTTCCAGTAAGACCTCATCTGTAAAATCTGTCAATCGTTGGGCAGTTGAATAATCTTAAAGGTTAGAGTACCCTGACCTCAAAAACCAAATAAAATTTAGTTTTTTCATAACAATTCTGAAGCTCAAAAATTTGCCTGTGTTTCTAGAGATTAGCATATAATTCCAGATGTACACACTGCAGTGATTAGGCATAGAAAAGCCAGTGAAACATTACTGTTTGTGCCTGTTGAGGTTGCTATAGATTCATGCTTGCTTAGGCACTGAGAGGCCATCAGAATGATAAAGACTGTTCTAGGACCTGTCCCAGGAGTTTATCTGGTTGGAATGTTGTCCCAGTGCCCCAGCATTGCAGGTTCTACCCGCAGTCAGGGCACATACAAGAATAAGTAAATGAATGGACAAATAAGTAGAAAAACAAATCAATATTTCTCTGTCTCCCTTTCTCTCTAAAAATCAGTCATCCCTGACTGGTGTGGCTCAGTTGGTTGGGTGCTGTCCCACAAAGCAAAAGGTCAGTGGTTCAATTCCTAGTCAGGGCACATGCCTGGTTGGCAGGTCTGGTCCCCAGCTAGGGCACGTATGAGAGGCAACTCTAGTTTTTCATCAATGTTTCATCAGTGTTTTTCTCATACATGGATGTTTCTCTCCTTCCTCCCACCCTTCCCTTCTCTCTAAAAATTTAATAAATAAAAGATTTCTAGAAAAGAGGGAGGGAGAGGCTTCTGGCCCAGATGGTGGCATAGGTAGATACACTTTGCTTCCTTGCACAGCCAAAAGAAGGACAAGTTTTAAAAACAAAAAACCACCAGAACTGCCAGAAAAGTGAACTGTATGGAAGTCTGACAACCAAGGAGTTAAAGAAGGAACATTCATCCAGACTGGTTGGGGAGGGGGTGGAAACAGGCAACTGGGGTGGTTCCACAGTGAGTGTGGATAAGCTGAGAGGAACAACTGGGGAGCGAGACAGAACATGCAACCCAGGGTTCCAGTGCAGGAAATTAAAGCCTCAAAACTTCTGGCTGTAAAAACCTGTGGGGTTGCATTGATGGGAGAAATTCCCAGCCTCACAGGAGAGTTTGTTGGAGAGACACACGGGGTCCTAAAACATACACAAGACCACCGACCCGGGAATCAGCACCAGAAGGGCCCAATTTGCTTGTGGGTAATGGGGCAAGTGACTGAAAGCTGGCCAAGAGCCGTACAGGTGACATTGTTCCCTCTCTGACCGTCTTTCACATACAGCCCCACAATGCAGCAAAGTGGGTTGCTCACCCTGGTGAATACCTAAGGCCCCTCCTCTTACAACGTAATAGGGGCACTGAGACAAAGAAATATGGCCCAAATGAAAGAACAGATCAAAACTCCAGAAAAGGAACAAAGTGATGAGGAGCTAACCAACATATCAGATGCAGAGTTCAAAACACTGGTAATCAGGATGCTCATAGAAATGATTGAGTACAGATGCAAAATAAAGGAAACAACGAAGGCTATACAAAGTGAAATAAAGAAAAATATACAGGGAACCAACAGTAAAGGAAGGGAAACTGGGACTCAGATCAACAATTTGGAGCAGAAGGAAGAAATAAGCATGCAGCCAGAACAGAATGAAGAAACAAGAATTCAAAAAAAATGAGGAGAGGCTTAAGTAAGAACTCCGGGACAACTTTAAAAGTTCCAACATCCAAATCATAGGGGTGCCAGAAGGAGAAGAGGAAGAGCAAGAAATTGAAAACGTATTTGAACAAATAATGAAGGAAAAATTCCCCCATCTGGCGAAGGTTATAGACTTCGAGGAAGTCAGGAAGTTCAGAGAGTCCAAAAGAAATTGGACCCGAGGAGGAACACATCAAGAAATATCATAATTACATTCCCCAAGATTAAAGATAAGGAGAGAATCTTAAAAGCAGCAAGAGAAAAGGAAACAGTTACCTACAAAGGAGTTCCCATAAGGCTATCAGCTGATTTTTCAAAAGAAACTTTACAGGCAAGAAGGGGCTGGCAAGTATTCAAAGGCATGAAAGGCAAGGACCTACATCCAAGATTACTCTCTCCAGCAAAGCTATTATTTAGAATGGAAGGGCAGATAAAGTGCTTCCTAGATAAGTAAAGCTAAAGGAGTTCGTCATCACCAAGCCCTTAACTATATGAAATGTGAAAGGGACTTCTAAGAAAAAGAAGAGCAAAACTATGAACAGTAAAACGACAACAAACAACTATCAACAACTGAACCTAAAAAACAAAAACAAAAAGCAAACAACTAGCACAGGAACAGAATCACAGAAATGGAAATCACTTGGAGGATTAACAGTAGGGAGAGGGGAGAATTAAGGAGAAGGTACATGGAATAAGAAGCATAATTGGTAGGTACAAAATAGACAAGGGCAGGTTAAGAAGATTATAAGAAATGGAGAAGCCAAAGAACTTTTATGTAGGACCCATGGACATGAACTAAGGGTGGGAAATGCTGGTAGAATGGGGGGTACAGGGAGGAGGGGAGTAAAGGGGAGAAAAAAATGGGACAGCTGTAATAGCATAATCAATAAAATATATTAAAAAATGGGAGAGTAGTAAAATAAAAATTTGATAAAATCTTTCAAAAAATTAAAAATAATTTTAAAAAAAGACTATCCTGTTAGCGGACATAATTAGACAGTATTCTTAGGGACTAGTTAAAGATGTATGTGTGTGTTTGTCACAGCATTGCAAAATTAAGGAATATAAATATCTGCAAAGTAGGGGACTGGTTAAAATATGTAAATATCCATAACCTTTTAAAAGAATGTGCTGGAATAGATTTGTTGATATGAAAACGTGTTCATGATATATGGCAGATGATAAAGTCATGTTACAAAGTAGCACATGTATTAATTAATGAATTAATTTATTTTTTATTGTACCCTGACCGGGGAGTGAACCCACAACTTTGTCTTATTGGAACAATGCTCTAACCAACTGAGCTACCCAGCCAGGGTATGTATGTATGTATGTATTTTAATGAATTTTAGAGAGAGAGAAACAGAGAAACATCAATTTGTTGTTCTGCTTATTCATGCATTCATTGGTTGATTCTTATACGTGCCCTGACAACCGTGATCAAATTTTCAACCTTGGTGCTTGGTAGATGCTTTAACCAACTGAACTACCTACCAGGGCCATAAAGTAGCTTATGCATTATGATTACATTCTTAAAATAAAGAAATATATAAATGAATATAATAGGGAATAGGAAAAGATGTTTACCAAAATGTAAAAAGTGATGATCTCGATGTTGTAGGGTTGTGGGTAATTTTTAATTTCCTTTTTGCTTTGTATTTCCAGCCTTCCTATGCTGAGCATGTTAATTGTTTAGAAGATATTCTTTTGAAATGGCTTTTCATAGAGGAAAACTTGTTAATATTCTGGCCATTTCTTTTTTTTTATTGAAAGTTTCTCAGCAATCACAAAGAAGATGCTGAACCCAGTAACAACCAAACTCAGAGATGTCCAGAGACAGTTAAAAGCACTGCTTCCTCCTAATGCTGTGTTAGTGCACCACTCCTTAGGCTTGGATCTCAAAGCACTAAAAGTGAGTCCCACTGATGTAGAACTTAGTATTTCTAGTATATATGCATATTCCATTTATCTCAAATATGAAGCCTTGGGCTCTTCTTCCCTCAGCCCACTTGTTTTTTCCTTTAGCATGGGATGCTACTCATTCTATTCTCTTTCCTCCTCAGATGATACGTCCATATGTTATTGATACATCATTGCTTTATGTCAGAGAGCAGGGCAGAAGATTTAAGCTAAAGTTCTTAGCCACAGCTATTTTGGGGTAGGTGTTTGCACATTATAATACTGTCCTGACAAAATTGCACTTAAGTTAATATATAGTATCTTACTTAATCTGTATTGGAAAATTTGGGGTCTTAAGTTTTCCTTCTTAGTTTGTAAACATTATTCTTTTTATTTCTTATGATTCCTGGGACCCTAACTCTTCAAAGGAGTATGACACAGAAATAGAAAAAATTGTGGGAATACAAGAAGGGTTTTATATGCACAGCTGTGGGTTGATGAGTAGATCTGGACACTAAGGAGCATAAAAATTAACTAAAATTTCAGGACATGACATTCCTATATTGAATATATCCAGTTACTTTCAAACATGTTCATTATAGTATAGTAAATAGCTCCCAAAATTGCAACTATTCCATAGGACTGGTTGAATAAATTACGGTTATCTGTGTTACTTTGTTATTGTTGAAAACAATGTGCAGAATCTGTATGTGCTAATAGGGAAATCTCTCAGATACTACTGAGAATAAAAATGGAAATCAGAACAAGATCTATAGATGCCTAGACAGTGATATGATGTAGATTAGATTTACACACACACACACACACACACACACATCTCTCTCTCAACATAAACATGTATTTTTAAGGTTTTTAAAAAAATAAAGAATTTAAGTACATATAGACACTTGTATACAAATAGAAAATTTCTGGAATGTAACTTTGAATAATGGTTACATCTAAGAAATGAGATAAAAGGAGCAGAGAGTGGGTAAGAGATTTTTTATTAGGTAGCCCTTTGTCTAGAAGATATGATGTGGACAAAGTCATTCCTGATCATTCTGCATCCTCAGTACCTCTCTCAGGTCCTGGCACTTAGGAATAAAGAAATCTTGATTGCTGTGATACAAACCTGATTATCAAAATGCAAAAATTTTACATGTAACCAGAATATTTAAGGTGGTTGGAAGAACCTGTCATTAGAAAATACTCCCAGGTATGTCAATTTTACGATGATTTTTCAGGAAGGATATTACAGAGTCTAGATAGACTTGGTCATGATGCCACAGAAGATGCTTGAACAAACCTTGAATTGGTTCAGTATTTCCTTAAGTATGGCCCAAAAAAGGTTAGAATCTTTGACATGTGTGTTGGCTTCTCTTAAAATTATGGGACTAGAATTATGAATCATGGACCGCCATCTCCTGTTGTTACCTTTCTTTACAAAAACAGGAGTGTAATTCAAGCTGAGCGTGTATGTGGAATGAAGACCTGTATTGCTAGCGTAATATAGTGGTGAAGTATGTAGTCTCTGAAGTCTGTTTTTAAATATAGACTACTGTGCCCGCCTATGTGATCTAGGTCAATCTCTCTGAACAACTTCGGTTTCTAGGTCTGTAAAATGGGATCACACTTCTCTGGGACATTGGTGAGGGTAAATGAGATACTGTGCATAAAAGCTCTTAGCACAGTGCCTTGAATACTATGTCATAATGTTTATGGTCATTGTAGCCGATGCTAATAATTATAATAAATATAAAAATCTATGTAGATTTTTGCTTTCTTGAGCTGGGTAGGGAGAACATACCTTTGTTTTGGCAGCAGTGCAGTGGGTGTAGATTAGAGCAGCACACAAAGGAGACATTTGAAGAGGACATAGTTTTCTAGTTGACCTTGTTGTAACTCGTTTTAATCTATTAGACTGTCCCATTGCATGATAGCTTCTGTTTGTGATTCCATGATGAAATAAATTGTAATCCACGTAGGATAATAAACAGCCAGAAGAGTGTTTTGTGTCATGGCTATACAAAGACATTCTAAAGTATCTATTGGGCATGTTAATAACAATAGCCACTATTCACTAAGATCTTACTAAGCATACTGTTCTAAAATGCTTTGCATTCATGATCTTACCTGTACTGCAGCCTGATGAGTTAACTATTATCATCATCTCAGTTTTATATATGAGCATTCCAGGGTTTTGAAAGGCTAGATAACTTATCTAGGGTGCCACACCTTATCAGAGGTGGAGCCAGGGTGCAAACTGTCTTTGCTCTACATTAGAGGTTAGCAAACTTTCTATAAAGGTCAGATAGTAAATATTTTAGGCTTTACATATAGGCCATACTGTATCATAGTCAGTCAACTTATGTCAATGAATGGGCATAGCTGTGTTCCAATAAAACTTTTATCAAAAAGCAGGCATTGGGCTGAACTTGACACAATGACCAGAATATGCCAGCCACTGCTCTAAACCACATCAGAGATTCTAAACTTTCTGGCCTCAGGACTTCCTTACCCTCAGAAGTCTTTTATGTGGACCACATCTATCAATATTTACCATTTAGAAATTAAATATGAGGAAAAATAGTCTTAATATTTATTAATTTGTTTAAAATATCAAAAAAGTTATATCAACGCAAAAAATTTTCTGAGAAAAAAAGCATTTTCAAAAACACTAGTATGAAAAGTATCATTATTTCACATATTTTGCAAAACTCCTCCATGTATAGTTTAATAGGAAATGAGTGAGTTTGTTGTGTTGTGTAGTTGCAGAAGGGAAGGAGGACTTCATGAACTTCTGAAAGGGTCTCTGGAGCCCCCAGTTCTCAAACCACACTCTGAGAACCACTCTGTTCTAGTATGCTGTCACTTGATTCCAGTAAAAATTGTATCTCACTGGGGTAAAACCTAAAGAAACCTGAATTAATCTGACCTTAGTTAATAATAACATATCAATAGTAGTTCATTAATTGTCAAATGCAGTATATTAATCTAAGATACTAATCATAGTTGAAAATGGAAAGCCTGTACTATCTGTAATTTTTCTATTCATCTAATACAATTCTAAATAAAACGTTTGTATCTCATTCTCTACATTACAACTCCCAAGTTGTCTCCCACTGTATGAAAGCAGAATAAACTAGAATAGACTTTATGGTTTTGTAATAAACCAGTAAAAAGTCTTTTTTTTAATGTTGCTGCAGAAGTCATTCTTTTATCATTTCCAAACATTGCATGTTTGCAGAAGAGTAAATTTTAAGTGACTGGAATGAATGATGAGCCAAAACTGCCATCCCTTAGACCAACTTGGCTGGTTCCCATTCATGTGGCAACAGCAACAGCTGGTAACAGATTGCCATTCTGTATAAGCCATCAGAAACCACCTGATAACTAGCTTGGGACTATGGCAATGGCAAAGCCACTGTCTACAGAAGCAGGGAACACCACTTCAGTGGATTTTTGGGGGATTTCATTTTTAACCTCAGATGCTCTTCAAGAAATTAGATGATTTTTACCATTTTATTTTCTTCAAGATTGCAGAACTAAATCTGGAGGCACTAGCTAGTCACCAAATGCTGCAAACGGCAGACCAGGAGCTGAGCAGTGCAGAAGGAGCAGTTCAGCAGCCAAGCACAAGGTAATACTTTTCATTTCCAAATAGGAGAAAAGACAGATGGAGTACCTGGGAGTTTTTTTTTTCTCCTTTGGGTCTGTTGAGAATGTCTACCAATAGTGTAACATTCTTCCATTACAAAATCATGCAGGGGAAAATAGCACCTTCTGGTCTTTAAATGACTTCCTTTGTAACAAAGGAAGACATTGAAATAAATTTAACAAAGTAGCTTCAGGGGAGATGATGACTAGGTGCATGTCTGGATTAGAAGACAGAAGTCTTTGAAAGTCTTTTACAGCCTTGATGTATTTAGCATGGAGGGAAAACAAAACTCAGGCTCACAAGAGGCTTGTCTCCACCGTAATACATAAATCAGATCCTTAGAATCTGTCCTGAGCTTTGATATGGAGCTTTGAGTATATTTCTTGTTCATCCTTTTTTTTCCTCCAAAGATTTTCCTTATTTACTTTTTAGAGAGAAGGAAAGGGAGGGAAAAGGAGAAGGAGAGAAACATCAATGTGCAAGAGATACATTGATCGGTTGCCTCTTGCACACCCCCAGCTGAGGAACCTGGCCCAAAACCCAGGCATGAGCCCTGACTGGGAATCAAACTGGTGACCTTTTGGTTCACAGGCCAGCACTCAACCCACTGAACCACATCAGCCAGGGCATTGGTCATCCTTCTCCTTACATATAGAGCAGCATTGTCCAATATGATTTCTACAATGGTGGGAATGTGCTATACGTGTGCTGTTGAGTAAGTTCTACACTTGTGTCTAGTATGTGTGACTAGTGCAAGTGAGGAACTTTTTATTTCATTTAAACACCTATATGTTGCTATTAGTGTGAGTGTATAGAGAAAATAACTCTGGAATTTGAGAAAACTTGTTCCTATCTTGACCTCTTCTTTATAGTATTCTAGAATGCTTGGCATCAGTGGGTCAGAAGCTCCTTTTATTGACCCGGGAGGACTGTACTAGTGAACTTTCTTCTGCCAGAAATTGTCAAACTGTTAAGTGCCTTTCAAATAAAAAGCTGATTGACATGCTCTCTTTGAAAGTTGCATTCAGAGCAGCGGGGAATGTAGCCCTTTGCAACTCATGCAGGTGGCAGGCTTTTTTTTTTATCAGCACCCCTGGCTACTATTAGCAAATCTGGCCTTTGTCTCATATCTTGTATGGAGAACTTTTCATCCCAGTTACCCCATAGGAGCAGAATTGTCAGTTGCCAATGTCTGCCCCCAGAGCCCAGAAGGCCTGTGGCTTTGGCCTTGCACACCATTTTGAATTATTGTTGTTTCTGGTTCTTGGAGATGTTTATCATGGTTTTAACCTGACTTTATCTTTTCTGTTTTCTCTTTTATCTATCATTGCTATATATGTAACACAGAAGGGATGCATCGAAACATGAACTTACTTTTTCCAGATCCTACTGCACTAGGTCAGGTGGGGGAGGGGTGTGCAAACCACCACAAATTTTCTTATTCCTTTGGATGTAATCCCTTCTTGGTTTGATGTCAGTCTGGATGCTGTAGCTTCTCACCTGGTCTCTAGAGTTCTGCCAAAGGTATACTGGTCTTTGTATTATTAACTCCATGTCTATGGGAAAGCAAGGACCTGAAACTTCCTTGTATACCATCTTGCTGATGTCACACTCTTTTCTTTTTTCCTTTTTTTAAAGTGTTGTTTCTTCTGAGAATGAAGTTGTGCTGCTGGGAAGATTTAAGAGTTTTTAATGCCCTTTGGAGGAGTTGGCATTCGTCTTACTTATCTTTCTGCAGGATCCTTCATTTCCCCCCTTACTTTCTTTTTTCCCTTCACTGCATTGTCTCCAAGGGGCTATTACCTCTTCTCAATAGCTGATGCTTCCCAGAAGCACTGCTTCTGAGGCTGCCAAGCCTCTTCCCTGTGTCATGTCCTGACCTGTGTTCATTACTTGTACTTTTTCTTTTTGGGGGTGATTTTGTTTGTGCTTCATCTAAGACTTCCTTGCCCTTGTTCTAGGTTTTCCAAGTTTCTTAAGCCTTTACTCTTTGCTCTTTTTCTCACAGGTCTGCAGCAGTGTGAGATGGTGGGAGCATTGTTGGAATTGAACGTATTTCTTTCCTTAGAGGAAACCTGAAGGTTATCTCAGTAATGCTAAAGTTATGGGTCATATGTGATTTTATTTATCCTCTTTACTGATTATATGGTTTTTCTAGGAGGCTGCGTGGTGTCACCATTGTTTTCTACACCTGGAAGTCAGCCTTAAGTTGCTTTTTAATTTGAGTAAAAAGATAAGCACTGTTTATAGTACTGTGGCTCACCTCTGGGAGCCACAAGAGAGAGTGTTAGGTCTCTGCCTCACCCAGGCTGTGCTGTCCTGTGCAGGTCCTCAAACAGGCCAGAGGGGAAATCCCCCCAGTACCCTTCAGCATCATCCAGTTCTCTTTTGAACCCTTTTCACTCACCTCCACTGAGGAGATGAACAAAATGGAGAGTTTAAGAAAAGAGTTCTACTAGGTGATTTACTTAATGACTTATAATCTCCCCTCATTAAAGAAAGTAATACATACTTTATGAAGTTTGCTGTATTTTTCCAATTATTTTATATGTGTATTTTAACGTTTTAGAAAATACACTTTTATAAAAATGGGATTCAGACTATGTATACTGTTTTGCAACTTGATTTTTTTCATTTAACAATATACCTTGTACATCTTTCCATGTGAGTACAGAATCTTATTTCCCTTTTTCAATGACTTTATAGTATTCTGTTGTATGATAGACCAATCTGTTTTCATCATTTGTGCTTTATAAATGTTTGCTATTCCAAATAATCCTGTAGCAATATAATGCTTGTATATAGATCCTTGCAAATTTGCCAGGTATTTGTGTTGGGAAATTCCTTGAAGTGGAATTATCCCATGTTTTGAGTTATGGTTTCTTTAGATTTGACTGAATTCTTATTCCACATCTACCTCCTCACTATATTCTGTTGTTTCTTGTAGATGAGGATCAAGTGGACAGAGATACCAAGTGTCTATGCTGGGCCATTTAGCAAAAATTGCAATCTTGGGGCTCTGAAGAGGCTGTTTAAGAGCTTTGGCCCAGTCTGGTCAATGACCCTTGTTCTTGAAACTCACTCGGTAATGATGCAAGAAAACTCAGATTCTTACCTTCTAGGTTAGTGCTAGATGCCAGCTTGGGCCATTCAGATAACAAAGATTAGTGATGTGATCTGACTGTCACCAGCTGGAGTGTGAGCCATGCTCTGAGGGCAGTAGTTCAGTTGTTGACCCACAAGATTATCGACTCAGTAGTGACAGAGCTTCTTAATTTTTTTGTTTTGAGAATTGAGAAATCTGCCCATTTTCATAGATTGGCTCCAATTTTCTTAAATATTATGTGAGCCAGACAAAAAAATATGGCTGCTGGTTGAATGTAGCCTATGGACTTCCTCCTTGTGACCTCAGCTTTAAATGGTAAAATGCCCCTTTCAAAAAGAGCAGTAATTTCCACGTCTTGGGAAATCTCTGTAGGACTTAACTACAAGGCTCATAGCTGGATTAAGATATGGGAAGAACATTATGTCAGGGCTTTTTTTACTGTTATGGTTCTCCAGTCTCTTGGAGTAAGTTTTGTTCATTGCTCTGTTATTTGCATTACAACCCTATAAAACCCTTTTACTTTTTAAAGAATTATACTTGTGTATGGTTTAAAAAAATCATACTATTTAAAAGAACTTAATGAGGAAGACTCCATCTTCATCATCATAGCAGGAAGTCAGTAAAGGCTGAAGGATGGGAAGGGTATGTCTAAGGACTGCTTCCTGTAAGTCATTTTTTTTTTTGTAAAATATACATGAATTTGCTTTTTTAACCATTTTTTAAAGTATATAGTTTAGTGCTACCAAATATATTTTCTTCAGAACTTACTCATCCCAAACTGAAACTCTGTGCCTGCTGAATAGCTCCACAGTCCTCTCCCCGCTAGGCCTGGTAACCACTATTCTACTTTCTGTTTCTATGAATTTAACTATTCTGTGTACATCATGTAAGTGAATTAATATAATATTTGTCCTTTTGTGTCTGGTTTATTTTACTTAGCATGTATATTTTCAGTGTTAAAGCACATGTCAGAATTCCATTCCTTTTCAAGTCTATTATCCCACTGTATGAATATGCCACATTTTGTTTATCCTTTCATCCATCGATGAATTGTTTCTACCTTTTGGCTATTCTGAATAATGTTGCTGTGAACATAGATGTACAGATATCTCTGAAACCCTGATTTCAATCACCGTCTGCCTCAGCACAGCAAGGACATCTCTTCTGTGGCTTTGGCCACTGTAGCTTAACCACCTTTCCCACCCCTTCTCTGGCAGTGTGAGCCTGGAAAGCAAAGGAAGGAAATCTTGCTTTTCCTGTAGCCACATTTCTGTATACAATACAAAGTCCTGGAGGCCGCCCAGCTGGCCATCGAGTCCTTGGACAGCACTCTGGTAGAAGATAACTGCATCAAGACAGGGTGGCCAGAGAGGGCAAAAAGCAGCACTGTCATGCAGCCCTGGCCTAGCACAGCCTGTGTTTACAGTTACCTCGGACATGAGAGCTTTTGTTTTTGTCAAAATCAGCCTGGGCTACGTGGGGTCTTCCTTGTAGTTTTTATCACTACTTAGATCCCAGATTATTTATTCAGGGTGGTTTTTTTGTGGTTGCCTTTTCCTTTAGCTTTCAGGGGTCAAATGGTGGTATCTTGAAGTTTCTTATGCAAGTAAACAGAACTCCATCAGGTAGAACACAGGGAACTGATTTCCATTGCCAGGTGGTGAGGGTGAGAAAAAGGAGGAAAGAGTATATTTACATAAAATATTTACACTTATGTATTACCTATTAAGTTTCTACCGTAGTCTTCTTAGGCAGCTATCAGCATTAGCCTCCTCATACAGATGAGGAAACTGCAGAATGAAGTTACTTGCTAGGATGTAGCAAGCCTGAGGGTTGAAATGGTGACTTTCCACCAGTAACGCCATCTTTTCTTTGGTTAGGTACAGAGGCCTAGGACATAGTTCACCCTTGGTTGCAACACCCTTGTGAAGGAGCTAGAACAAGATTCTGAGAACCAAGGTACCATATATGTCTCTGAAGTGAGCAGAACCTTAAAAGAACATCTGTTGCAGCAGTCTCACCTCTTTTTTGGCCTAGAAGCTGTGATCTTGCCTAAAGATCTTAAAAGTGGAAAGCAGAAAAAATACTGTTTCCTGAGTAAGTATATCACTGAATGTAGCCTTGGGGATTATTAGGGATGGTGATAACATGAGGTCAGAAGAAAAAAGTGTTCCCTAGTAAGGCCTCCTGGGCTAGTCCAGGTCAGCAGCTCCTGGTTCTGTCCTTTTTCCTTGACCCTGGTTGGGTTCTAGCTGGTGAACAGATTGGGTTTTTGGCCCGTTAGCAGAAGGGGGTATTCTTGCTTTCAGAATTCAAAACTTTTGGCACTGCCCGGAAGGCCCTCAACCTTCTCACAGGCAAGGACTGGAAGCTGAAAGGCAGGCACACCCTAACCCCCCTGAACCACACATGGCTCAGGGGCTTATCTCCTTAATCAAGGCCCCCAGGACTTTGAGTCGTGCTGCCCCCCTCAGAGCAGCAGGTCTTGCAGGTAAGTGGAGGAGTATATCCTGGAGTCAGAGAAAGGTAGTTGGTTTACTTGGTTTACTGGGTGTGGCCATTGGCCTTCTGATGTTTTTGGAAATTAGAGGAGTCCTGCTCAAGGGATGCTTCAGCCTTCAGGCTTTTGTTACTCCCCTGGCACTAGTCTTATTTCACTCTCCAGTTTCTTCCATCCCTGAGTGCATAATTTTTTTCTCCATGCTCTCGCATACATGCTAGAATCGTTTTTTTGTCCTCCTGGTTGCACTTCCAGGGACTTTGAGGGACTGATGTATGAGGGTAGAGGTGGACAAGTCTTTAGTGATCTAGGGTTTCCCAGAGTGTGGTACATACACAAGACGATCTTTGGTGGTCATTTTTCACTTTTTTTCATTTTTACAGTTACGAGCTTTCTCATCAACATTCATTAAAATATACAAACACATTGAATGTGTGATTTCATGGACAGTGATTATTAAGAGAAACCATTAGAGGGAGACATGAGCAGAAGCGTCCAGGTGGAAGGTGAATGGCTGTAGTTTGGGAACCCGTGTCCTTGTCTAACCCCCTACACTTAGCAGATGAGAAATAGAGGCCAGAGCTGGTGGTGAGTGACTACCCCAGGTCAGAGTTACTTAATGGCAGAAGCTAGATTAGAGCTTTCATGAGTGCTGTAGTTCCCCTAGGCTCGGGGACCTGGAAGACCCATCTGAAGGGAAGAACAGTAGCTGTCATTAGCTGATTTGGTGGCCTGGGGGATTCTAGGGCAGACAGGGAGCCCTGAAGTGTGGATTCCAGCTCTTCAGCCTGAGGATTTACACACAGCTTCTTGTGGGACCCCACAGCTCTAGAGCCGGAGAACGTTGCAGCCCCTCCAAAGGTGAGCAGAGGGTACTCTGGCTGAGTGCCAACATGTGCCTTTAATCCTAGACCTTTGGGAGGACCACCCAAAGATAGCAGCCTGGCACTGGGGCCAGAAGATAGGGAAGCTCTACCACAGCCTGAGCTCAGGTACCCTCTGCCTCATCCCGCTGCCAGGAACCAAGAGGTAAGGACTGAAGAGTTGTTCCTTCATGATTTTGGCCCCTGGATTAATCTATTCTTAGAGTAAGGCCTTTTGTTGATGTCCAGGCATGTACATGAGGACTTACATGAATCATCTCCTTAAGTCTCAGTTCTCAGAGATAGGCATTGTATTCCCATTTTACAGGTAAATATTCTTATTGGTCCCTCAGGGAGACAATTCATCCCAGTTTAAAGGGAGAAGTCTTAGCTCCTACAACTTCTCTGGGACAAGAGGCAGCTGCCTAACTCCACTTGAGTAAAACTGCTCAACAAGTTCGAGGGCAATGCCCAGGCTTAGATGTGACTGAGTCTACCTTTCCCACATGAGAGGAGTGTTCCTGCCTTCCCCACTCTCTCCCCCTGTGCCACTTGTTAATTTCTAATAGGGAATGTTTTGCTGATTTTAAACTTGAGGAAAAGTGGAGCAGGACTCAGCATCCAGTCCCAGCTCTATCACCTATTGCCTCTGACCCATGGCCATTTTCCCACTTTGGGTCTCAGTTTCCCTTTGGGAAAATAAGGGATTTGAAGTAAAGCGGTGATTTGCAACCCTTGCAACTACAAAACCCTTTCTTTAAAAAAAAAAAAAGTTTTAAATCCTAAAGCATAAAGACAAGCAGTTGGAATGAGTAAGAGGATGGATGAATGAGATATCAGGGAGATTAAGACAGGGCAGTGGCTCTTTTGAGCACAGCTTGAAAAATCACTGAATCATATTATATCTAAGAAGTCCCTTAAAATTATGGCATTCAAGGATTCCCAGGCCCAAGCTCCCAGATGACAGAACATCAATGCCTCAAGCCTGGAAGCCTGTGTAAGAAATTAATTTCCTGTCCTAAAAAATTTAACATGCATCTCAGGACCACTGGTTTGAAAGGCTACCTGCTGGACAGCTTGAGAGAACTGCTGTTTCTGAGACACAGAAACAGGCATTAGGTATTTATATTTTTAAAAAAATCTTAGACTGCTATACTTTAAACAGGCTTGTGGGGAGACTAACAGCAGGAGGTAAAAAAAGTGACCCAAAGTTGCCAGCAAAGTGTTTTGGTTAAGAACACGGACCAGGGTCAAACTTGCCCTGGCCTAGCTTGTCAGGTCCAGCGTATGGAGCTAGGGTTAGAATAGGAGCCTGATTTTCATGTTCCCCATGGTATAGGTGAACAGCCAAGAATGGGCCAAAGCTTTCTTCCGGAAGTGGTCAAGATAGCCTATAGGGGGTGAGGCCGTGAAGGAGGGAGCATCATGGTCAGGGAGCAAAAGACTTAGGTTCTGACTGAAACAAAGGTCTTTAGATGTTTGGTAAGTCAGGTGAAAACTCTGGAAATAGCAAATCCTGTAGTAAGGAAACCCTCTGGTTTCTGTTTCATGTTGAGGAAGCCCAGCAGCAGGAGCATGCATTCCTCAAAACTATGTCTCCACTATGCGAGCAGACACCCTTGGAAAAGTCACTCAGGAAGGACCAGCAAAGAGAATGAAAGGTTTCCTCATGCTTGGGGACCTGACTTAGCGGTGCCTGCTAAAATATTGAAAATACTGATAATTACTATAATTTATCAAATTCTTAGGTCCCATGCTAAATGCTTTGATATGCATGTCTGGTTGAGTTTGTTGAATATCCCTATTTAACAAGTGGAGAAAAAGGCTCAGATTAAGTAACTTGCCTATAAGGTCATGCCGATCACAAGTGCACAGTTAGTGCTTGAAACCTGTTGATCTGACATCAGAGCATGCCAGCACTCTGAGCTGCAGTCCTCCAGACGCAGAAGGCTTAGTACTGATTAGCTTAAGTCCAGCATCTGGTGGAGACAGCTTCTGGACTTGTTTTTCCTGATTTGTGCCTCAGCCCTCTAACCCAATTCCATGAATATTCAGTACATGGCAGCCGAGAAATAACATGTATTAGATGACTCGTAAAATCTAAGCACTGTACCAGATATTTTACAGTAGTAAGTTATTAAATAAGTTAATGTTTTGTAAAGTTTTTCAAATAGTGCTTCAAGTGATATATCAACAAACTCTTAAGAGCAATTTAAAAGGATTCAGATGGCAGATTGCCATTACTACCTGTTACTTAATAAGGTACATGACTTAATAAGCAAGTTGTCTGTGAGCCTATTTTATTTGAAAAATGGACACAGCAATTGTACCTCTGTCAGTACCTAAATTAGGTACATGAGCTGTTATGAGAATGCATAAAATATGTTTACAATGACACTGGCCATTGGGTAAGTGCTCCCTCCATGTTAATTATGATTATCTGATAATCCCCACAGAAGCCCTGTGAGATAGTAACTTAAATATGTGAGAACTGACAAAACTGAGGCTCAGCTTGAGATCTTGCACTGTAGATTGAGATGTACTTCACATCTGTTAAGTGGCAGAGCTAGGATTTGATTCTAGGCCTCTGGCACTATCAGTATTCTTTCCATTGAACACATTTTCAACAGGGAGCTTTCCATAAGCTGTTCACTTGCAGTCCACTGCCCCATGACATCCTTCCCCCACCCCAAACAAAACCTTACCACCTCTGCCTAAGTTTCTAACCACTCAATGCTGTGGGTACGAACGCGCCTTCCTGCTTCATTGTTGCAGCACGCATGGATCACTCCCTGGCCTAGGACTGATGGGAATACAAGATGAAGAGGAAAGCATCATCCCTCACATGTGTTCCTGAGCCTGGCCACCACTTCCCGGGTGCAGTTCTGAAGCCTCGTGGGCAGAGGCAAAGAACATGGCTGGGCTACACCCTCTTAACCCAGCAGACAGCTTTTGTGGAATGGACTAGCTAGAGTCTAGTCCATTTATATGATGTACACATTTTCAATAAACGTCTAAAATTGAAGCGTCCTTCATCTAAGGGTGAGGGGAGGAAACCCATTTGTTTGTACTTTCTTGGTGTTGGTTTCTGCACAGGCACTGCAGCAGGTGCTCCGTACATGCAGCACTCCTAGTAAATGGTATACATAGGGAAGGAAACCAGGGGTAACTTCTCTGTGGAAAAGCGCCAGCCATTTTGCAGTTTGTCAGAGTTGTAGTATCAGTGAAGCAAATTTCTGTAAGGCAAACTGTTTCCTCATTGACAGCTATTATGGAATTGAAAGAAAAAGACGAAGCTGAAAACCTGGCAGGTCCACCAAAAAGCGGAGAGTAGATGACTTGGCTTTTTACCAACCCTGGAAGCCCCTTCCCAAGTCCATTTTTAGAAGTGGTCCTTCCCTTCAGTGAGACTGCAGTGTTGCCCTTCACCACTAGGTGCCTCCATCACCACAGATTGTCCCCTTAGAATTGGAAGCTTCAGTTCTCAGGAAAAATCTGTGCTGTGTTTTATGAACTCCCAAACTGTTAAACATTCTGTGTACAGAGGACATGGGCACAGGCACACACAGTTCGAAAACTGATACAGATATTAGCTGACCTCCAGAAAAGACAAACTAATCTGGTGTACAGTATGTATCATACCAGAAAACCTTACAAATTGTTGTGAAGAATGGGACCCAGCAATTCCGCTTCTAGAGTTATGGTAACAGAGTAGTCTCATAAAAATATGTATGGCGGGGGGGGGGGGGTATCACAGGGTCATTACAATAGAATTCTAAGCCATTTTAGAAAATGTGTGAACACATGTAAATATCTAGAGAGATTTGCCAGAAATGGCAGTAGGCCTCTGGACCCAGACTGCCCCACTTTGAATCCCAGCTTTCCTACTTAATTGTATGAACATGAATAAGATAACATACCTGTGCTTAGGATAATGGTAAACAGATCTCAGAGGACTGTTTTGAAGATAAGAGCATGCACTCATAGTACATGCATATGAAGCGTGGAGGTTTTGGAAAGAGCCCATTTTTGTAGGAGAAAATATGTGAGAGAATGCATGGGCTTGGGACAAAAAGCTGGTAGAGTATACAACAGAATCAAACAGTATTTACCTCCAGCTATGGGGTTGGCAAATTAGGTTTACTAAATGCCTTTCGGTGTGTAGGATCAGAATATATTGCTTTTATAACTAGAAAAAAAAATCTCAAAATTCTGAAGGTTGGGCACTCGGGCAGTGTTTAATCCTTTAAATGTGACTTTTCAACAACCTGGCCTTAGGTGAAAGTTGGGCCAGAGGCCAGAACTGAAGAGCTGGGTTTGGGGTAAGACACCGCAACCTGAAGCTCCTTGTAGAGGCAAGTTCCCTAGGTATACTGCCACCTCTCCCCTGCAAAGCCTGAGAACATCCCAAAACTAACAGTGCTACTGGACTCCTTCCTGCCCAGCTGAGCTTAGAGACAAGTGTTTGCCTTGATATGGGCAGGCCCAGAGTTGGTGCTTTGGCTCTGCTCTTGGGCAAATCACTTGACTCTCATCTGACTCTATTTCCTCAGCTCTATAAAATCAGAAAGTATCTGTACATTCAAGGGTTATTGTAAAAATTCAAAGATCCAGTGTGTTGAAATTGACAGTGTGCTATGTGAATTATTTTCCCTCTTTGAGCCTCTGTTTCCTCACTTTTAAAGTAGGACATTAACACCTACTTCATAAATCAAGGAGAGCCTACATTAAGTGGCAATAAACGACATTTTACTAAGGATTCTCTTCCATGTGCAAGATCATACAGCCGATTAGGGATCCCTTTGCTCCCAGTCATAGCCAAGGCCAGTTCCTACTGGGTGGGTGAGGACAGAAGTCCCCCGTCGGCTCTCAACTCCAGAACTGCAGAGATGGGCTAGGACTACAGGCCTCTATGAGGCCTCAGTGTGCACACACTGTTCTTTCCGCTGACACTCCCATCTTTTAGGAGCCAAAACTGCCAACCTGGCCTCTTGCAAAACACACATTCCTTTCATAAGTGCGTTTGTGCATTTTTTCTCCCACACCCTTTAGACAACCCATGCAGAGCTGCCAGGGCCATTGGTGGAGAAGCAGCTTCTTGCTGGGGGGAAGAGCAGCTCTGAGGGTTTTTACAAAACTCTCCATTCACCTCTGAACATAGCCCTCTGCCTCTGCCCCTGCCCTTGCCCTCTTTACCCACAGTGGGGATGTTCAGACTACTTTGCCATGTTTGTTTTCATTTCCTTTTGTCTTATTAAGGAAACTCATTAATGAAGAATTGGAAAGTACAGAATAGTGTCACATCTAATCTCATCACTCAAGAGTCAGCGACTACCACTATTTAACCATTTTCTGTCATACTTTCCCATTATTCAAAAACAGAGTTTTTAATAGCTGCATAATATTCCAGTATGTTAATGTGTGCCATAATTTCTAACAGTTTCCTACTGTTGACACTTAAAATAATGCTGTCAATTATATCCTTGCATATACATCTTTAGCACATAGTATACCTTGAAAAATTCCTAGAAGTTAAATTACTGGCTTAGAGCAAAAATACAATTTTTTAAATTCCAGAAAAATTTTTACCCTGTGTTTACTAACATGGTGTTTCAAATATTTGCCAATTTGATAAACCAGATTTTTTTCATTATATGTTTACTTTCTAGGTTTTTAAATACCCTTCAGATTGTCATCTATTTTTTCTAGATTTTTGGCTCATTGGTTTTCTTCTGTGAGTTATCAATAGAAAAGTGGGCAAAGGATATTAAGTACTTTTCCATATTGAATTTTTAAGGTCTTAGGAGTTGTGTCCATTTGTCAATTATTACAAAAATGTTTCTAATTTTTTTTTTTGTTGTAGAAGTTCTTTTTATGATTTCTTCTCTCTGCTTTTTGCTTTTAAAGTCTTGATTGATCCACAGATCGATGTAATATACCACTAACAGGTATGTATTTTTTAATGATTTAATTTTTACACTTACACCTTTATTCCTCCTGGAATTTATTTTGGCCTATGGTAACTTTCCCCCAAATATTTAGATTTTACTCAATTATCTCTCTTACCCAATAAAGGAGTGTGCCTCCTTTATTATATAAGTTCCTGTATATAAGAGCCTGGGTCCGTATTTTCTTGTCTTGTCTTACACTAGTTCCACACTATTTTGTAGCTCTGTATTTTAGTTTACTAGCAATTTTGGTAGCACCTCTCATGATAAACACGGGTAGGGCCCATGGAGAGCCCCCGTCAGCATGGATGCTTTGCTGCTGACAGCATTGCTGCCATATTCCACTACGACTTTCTCAGAACCCCTAAGGGTCGAACGTTACATAGGAAGGAAGTTAAACCCAGGTGAATGCCATAAGGCTTTCATAAGACAGGGCATCCTGAAAAATCTTACCAAAGGACAGGAAATGGAAAGGTTAGCCTGGTGCCCTCCCTTACCCTTCCTTCCGAGGCAGACTAACCCTTCTGATGTAGATCAAAACCCAGAGCAAGAGGATCACTTCCAGAGCCAACCCAGGCACGTACTTTGGCTGGATTTGAGGGGAGTGTCATTGCTCTGGTGACTCATCTGTACTCCTCAGCCCTCAGCACTACACTCAGTATATCTTTCTTGCTAGGCAAAGTACATTGCAGTTAAGCTTATGTGGTAATTGTATGAAGTTGCTTGCCCCTCATCTAATTGAAAATTAGATTTCAGTCATATATAATCTACACAACCCTGTGACAATACTTTGGATAACTCTAGGCTCTATACAAGCACCTAAATCAGTATCTTCACTTTGTTATTCCCCACACCTCTACCTGTAAGGCCCAGGGGGCTTATTACCTTCGAAGGATGACAGCACAGAAGGCACGAGCCCAAGAACCAAACAAATACATGTTCTGGAGGTTTACTTTTTAAGTGAGAAAGAAAAAATCACTTTCTAGATTTGCTCTGTCTGAAGCTGCTGACTTTGGTAATAATGGAGGAAATAGAAAAAAATCCAGTTCATCAAGAAATCTTTATAGCCCTCTTGGGTGGAGAGGATATAGCCAATGACTCTAGGCCCTTTCCAACTGGAAAGAAAAAGAAAAGCATATCTAATCCCACCATGGTACTTACTTATTTTTAGGAGACACCAACCTGAGACTGGGAATCTGGGAAGGCCATGAGGGCTGCCATCAAAGAAGTAGGGTGGCTGGCCAATTGCTTCCCTGAATATAAACAATAACTAGACAAAAAATACAATGAAAGGAAGCTAGGGGTCATTAAGTAGTCTACCATAATGAGACTTCTATGTAAGAGCCAGACAGAGCCATCAGGGATCTGTTAGTCTAAGCCTTCCATCTTCCCCCAAATTTGGCACAGAGGGAAGCTGGGCCCACAGGAGAGACAGTGACCTAGGAAAAGTCGTGTGTGACCATGCCAACCCTCCTTCCCTATTCTCAGGATTCCCTGCATTACTCATCTGACATCCTTTTGAGAATCTTGAACTTACATGTCTTAGGTACTTCAAAAACACTTTCTTTGTAAATCCTAACACTGATGGAAATAACAGTCTTTGGATTTTACAGATGAGAAAAAGAAATTCAAATTTCCACTCACCTGCCAATGGTCACACAGCAGTGGCACATGACAGTTTCAGCTTGTCTCCTCTGCCTTAATCACTGCCAGTCTGATATATGTAGAGGTCATCCATTCAGCACAGTGTTCAAATTTACTTTTTATTCCTCACCGGAAGCCATATCAGTTACTAAGATAAGACTATTTAGGAAGTGGCCCTGTGAGGACTTGTTTGCTTTCTGCCTAAAGTACTGGGACCCTAAAAGGCAATTAAGGTTGGTGAGTGGCAGAGTCTGGGGATCCTATACTATCTGGATTTTCCAAAGCATAGGACTTGCTATCCATTATCATGTTGGAAGAGCTTCCCAGTGGGTAAATCCTGCCTCAGAATAAAGCCACTGTTTTTTTATTGCTTCCCCCCCCCCAGAATTGTCAATAATCAAGTAAACAGATTTATTAAACCCAACAGCAGGTAACCTTCCAAATAAGAGAACATTCAAAAGAAATAACGTAGACAAAGATATGTGTAACAAGTTAATAAAAATATTAAAGAGGCCATTTGGAGAGTGTAACAATGCAGAGAAGACAAAGTATTGATTTCTGTTAACAAGCTTGTACAATCTCAAGAAACACCCTGGTCACAAACCAAGAGGAATCCACAAAGGTGGAGGGCACATGAGCAGTGGGCCCATCACCTCAGCAGGCTAAGGCAGGGTACTTGTAAGACCAACTCATTCAAGCCCCCTTTGCCTACTGCTTCAAATTCCCCCTTTGAAAACTAGAATCATAATCATTAGTGCAACAGGTAAGAGCAGTCAATCACAGGCTTGGGTCTGGGACCAGGTCAGAAGGAAGACACTTCTACCAGAATTAATGTGCACTGGATGGGTAGAGAGGGGAGAACACAGAAGCTACTGGACGGCTTCCTTTGGCAATATCCAAGATCTGTGTTGAAAGGTAGGGAGGGGAGGGGAGCAGTGGAAATAGGTCAGTATGAGAGCAGGCTAAGCTTTCAAGAGGAACAAGGAGGCTGCAATCAGAAGCAGAACCTGACAGTTACTCAAAGCCATTTTTAACCATCTTTGTTTCTGAACCAGAGCTCAAGCATCTATTTCATCTTTTAATAAGGAAAATATCTGCAGATCCTCACTGACACACAGTCCCAGTCCAGGTTCCACTAAATATATGCTGTATTTGCAGCTTCCCTTAGGAATAAACACTGCAGGGAGGTGGTGGGAATCCCCCGGATATAATTCAGAAAACAGAATGAAGTAAGAAAAGGGTCAATTTTGTGTCCTCAAGAGAATCCCAATTAACACACCTTCATGACTTTTAGAGTCCTTCCAGCTGGAGTCTGTTACTAAGTTGCTTAAGTCCTCACTAAGCAAATGGAGATGTAAGGAAACACAGGTAACTAACATAGCAGCACCTTCCTTGCAGTTCTTGCTTTATAATTGTATAATTGGGTCTATAATTGTATAATTGGGTCTATTTTGGGAATTTATTGCATAAAAGACTTCACTTTCAATGTGGCATACCAAACACAGTCCTAAGTATGGATGTTTTGGTTTTGAAACTTTTAGACCCAAGTTCTTATCCCCGTAATTTCCCACCACTGTTAAATACAATTTGGCTTAGTCTAATATGAGGCCATCGCATGAACCATGGCATCCCACACCCTGCAGGCTCCAGCCCCTGGGAGATGATCTGTTTCAAAGACCATCTAATAGTTTGTGGCTTAAGCCTTTTAATATTGAAAACAATATCTGTACATTTTTAATTGGATTTCCTTGCACCTGGGAGCTTGGTTGAAATATGGATCTTCTACTCAGCTCTAGATTTTTCTTATCAGAACTCAGTATGGAGTCTTGGAACCAATCCACACATATGGGCACGTCTGGCAGGGATGAGGGGGAACTCCTGAGGCAAACAGCTGAAGCCTAGCAAAAGGCCATTACAGAAGGTGGGGTTAAGAATGAAACATAGCAGGGATGGGGAAGAGCAGTTCAATGAAGCGACACCATCCCATACAGTTTTCTAATAAATTGCTAAAGAAACACCATAGAAGCTCACAAAACCAAGCAATTTGCTAACACATGAATTCCATTTGTAGTCTTCCCTTGGGTATTTGCCTGTTTTCAAAAAGGCATCTGCACCCTACCCCTCCACACCCTGTTACACTGTTAAAGTGAAAGGTGCCCAGCTTAGTTGAGGGGCTTTCATTAGGCCTCTCCCACACAATTCCCGTTCGATAAGTAGGAAACCTGTTTTCTAGGGTTAGAGGAACAGGGCTCTTTCACTTCCCAGAAGTACAACTGAAAACCCTACACACCCATCTTGGATCCCTTTGCACAAAAACTACTTTTCCTGTGGTCATGAGAATATGAAGCACTGGTCCAGAGTTACTACAGAACTCCTTCCATCAGGGACTCAAACTTGGAAGGAACTGGCAAGTCCCTACCTTTTCTAGTTTCATTTATATTTTTATAACAACTATATCATTAAAAATAACCAAAAATAATTTTTAAATGGTTCTGTGGGGACTGGGGAAGCTGAACGATTAATCAAAACAACAAAATCCACCCACTATACTATACCTAATGTATGGAATGCCTTCTGGTAGGCTGGGGATGGAATCCAGTACCTCCAGAGTCCTCAGGATCCTTGGGGCCTCCCTCTTCTGCACTTCTTTCTGTATACTTTTCTGATCGGGGACAGAAGGAGCCTTACCTGGCTAGAAGCAGCTGCCTTTTGCCTTACTCAACCTTTACCCAATTCAGAATTGGGAAAAACGGGGTTGCAGACTGGATGAGAACTCAGTTTGGGGACTCCGACTACAACTGAACCCAGAGGGCTAGCTAGGGTCCCTAGAAACTCTTTATATGAGTATCTTGTGTCTTAGGCTAGAACAAAGCCAGACGTGTGGCCTGAATCAAACCCTCTTAGGCTTTCCAGCAGTATTGCTAACTTGCTGTGGCTAACTTTAAAGTTTCCCACCGCCGCACCCCCCCTGCAAAGGGGCCACTGTCAGGTTTAGGATTACAAAACTCAAACTCCAGTTATATCCAATGCCAATTTCAGAAAGAAATCAGCTGCAGAAACTCCTTAAAGAATTATCTTTGTAAAGATGGGAGCCTGAATCCATAAAGCTAGTAATAAAGAAACTCTTAAGAAATTTTTGCCCAGGCTGAGAAACATACCTGGGAGGGAGATGGGTGTTAACTAGGGGAGGAAACTCCAAATGTTCAATAGACAAACTCTTGTTACCTCAAAAGTATAAATATTTTTATAAGTTTTTATTTAAAAGATTCCCTTTTTACTCTGTTCCAAAGTGTTGGAAGCTGAACTGTACAAGTACGTGCCACCCACCCTCCCAGTACAGTTTTCTAAGGATTTTTTTAAATGAAAAAATGGCAAGAGGACCCTCTACTGCAACGAGGTAGGACCAGAGTCAGCTCCTGTGTGGCAGTTTGTCCAAAGCTGGCCTCGTGGAGCGAGCACGCAGAGGAGTCTGGGGAACTGGGCCTCCCTCTGGTGAGGGAAAAGCTGAGAAAATTCATCTTCTCTTTAGTGAAAATGATCCAAACTCAGATTCAAAAGCCTCCATTATGATGTTCCCTGGCACTCTTCTTATACTTTGTATATTAAAGGCAGCTCCCTCTTTTATGGCCAATTTTAGCAGGCAAAGAAACAGGAATATAGATACATATACATGTATATATATATTTTATATAGGTAAAATATATACATATCTTATATATGTATATATACATATTTGGGTGGAGGGGAAGGAAAGAGGGTCATGTAAACCTAAACAGTCATCACATTACCCCCAATGAGCCTGATATTAACAGGCCTGACATTAACAGAGAGATAATAAATAACGCCTAGGGGTAAGTGACAACATGGGTGCAGCAAAAAGGGAAAGGGCACACATTTAACTACTCAATACGTTTATATTTGTTTGGCAGAGTTCAGGCCAGCCCCAGGCTTTTGCACTTGCCAGACAAGTAAGCTGATGATACTCAAAAAACTGTTTTAAAAAAAGTACTCAAGCAGAGCTCCATACCACAGTTTTCCTTCAAGTCAGGTGGCCAGCAGGCAGTTTTCCGACCACCAGAAACAGAAACTTTGGCTCTGAGGCAAATAAAAAAAAAATGTATTTCCACTTACAACATGAAAACACAGAAAATTCACCAAAAACAAACAAAAAAAAACTACCGAAGTCTACTTCCAGCAAAACTGAGGTAGCACTGCTTTCTCTGCATTCAATACTTAAGTGGTTGTTAGTACATGTTCTAAAAACACTGCTCACTTGACTGACAGGTGCAGCATGTTGGTACAAAAACTCAACATGAAATGCAATGGGTCAAAGAAGGAATGAGCAAGAAGTGCAAGAAGGAAGGGTTTCAGATAAATTAGCTTAAAAGGGGGTTGTCACCAGACTACAGACACTCTCGGCTGGCCTTAGCTCTCCAACAGCTTTTACTCACCTGGGAATTAATGCAATGTGGTTAACAGTTAACACTGCTAATCAACTCTGTGTAAATCTTTAAAAATAATTATCACAACCCAAATTCAACCATGTAAACAGCACTACACACAGTACAGACCTGCCCTGAAAAACAATATGCAAAACAGAAATGGCACTGCATTGCTCGCAATGTTAATTCAACCTCACTGGCCCATTCCCAACCCTGCTTTATGCCCTCCCCAACCAAAAAAAAAAAAAAAAAATTAATTTGTGCAACAAATGGCAGGCCAATTCTATCTGAAGGCTTCAAAAAACAACAACAACAACAAAAAAAAAATAGATACACAACATGTAGCCAGATTCAAATATTTTGGGGGATCCCCCCAAAAAGAAATAACCAAAAAAAGAAGAAAGTGCCTAAAACATGATACAGCATTTTAGAGCCCTTTCAGATACAAGGCAGAGAAAGGTGTAGAGTAGAAAATATCTGGATATTGGGTAATTTCCAGAAAGGTCCAATTCCTCGGGTGGCTCCAGGGCAGTGGGCAGACCTTCGTGACTGCCCAGAACAGAGCACTAAGTCTGCTCCTGGGGACACAAGCCCAAGGGCCCTGAGCTGAGCACACCTCCCCCAGCCCCTTCTCTTTTCCTCCGCTCCATCTCCCACTCCACAAAGGTATCGAAGAGACTCGGCCAGGCCTCATCTTCGCTGTAGTTGCTGAGGTCGGGGCCAATCACCTGAGTGAAGTTAAGGAACATGTTCCAAGTGTCCCGGGAGATGCCCTTGATCCCAGAAGGGTTCTCTGTTAGGAAGTTTAGCCACTGGTCCAACACTGGAGGATTGTTCTGGGTAAAGACTAGCTTCCACAGGGCAATGGCTATTTCCCGATGCAGTGACCGCTGCCCTTCTTCAGAATCCAGGCCAAACTGAAATGTAAACCGGTAGAGATCCTTGAATTTGTCCTCTTGTTTGGCTTCTATTAAGAGGCTAGGGAACCGGGCACAGATCCCATCAATGCTGTCTGCACTTATTGCTTTGCAGCCATCAAAAAACTCCTTCCTGCAACAGGAAGTAAGGGGCACAATTAATAATTGTAAATGAGAATCATTTCCTGTGAGGCAATAGTGTAGTGAATGTACCATGGCTCCAGGGCTGGGTGGCCTGGGTGTGAATTCCTACTCCTCTACTTAAGAGTTCTTTTCTTTATCTGTGAAATGCTGAGACTACCACATTACTTCACAGGGTTTGGGTGAAGACTAGTTAATATATGTCAACTGATTCTAATAGTGCCTGACACATGGCAGGCAGTTGATAAGTCTATTCATTCATGTATTCACCTTCCCAAAGCTAAACTCCCATTCCATGCCCTGCTTTCCATTCTGCAATAGTGATTGAGCTTCAGACTCTCCTCCCAGATGGGGCCCTTTCTGCTCTCCTTTTGATTCTCTGTGTGTTGTTTCTGGAATATTCTTGGTGACTTCCAAGGGAGATTTCTAAAGCCAAAGACTCTGCATGAACCTGGGTAACTGCCACTATAGATCAAAGTTCTATTATTAAAAAACAAAAATTGTGTATGTATTCTGAATATCTGTGTAACTTTGAGCACACAATATGGACTCACACTGATCATCATCTCAGAGATTACAGTATCCACTAAAGATATAAGGCCTCTGAGGTCCGCTGAGTAACCTACCCAGGGGCTAGAAATTATAGGAGGGGGTTCTCAAAGTAAATTCTTTTTTTTAAGACGATTTTACTTATTTTTAGAGAGAGGGGAAGGGAGAGAGAAAGAGAGGGAGAGAATCATCAATGTGTGAAACACCAACTGGCTGCCTCTAATATGCCCCAACTGGGGACCTGGCCTGCAACCCAGGCATGTGCCCTGACTGGAAATTGAACGGGCAACCTTTTGGTTCACAGGCCAGCACTCAAGCCACTGAGCCACCAGGACTCCAAGTAAATTCTTATTTATCAACTAGCATTTTGCAAACCACACCTTGGGGTGATCCTTCCATGTCCTCCCCAACAAACAACCTGTATAGGGATGTATGACCATGACGATGTGCCCAACTACTACTAGATAACTGGGCCAGCTTAGGGCACTGTGTGAAATGCAATGACAGAGGCACTCACCCTACAGGCATTCCCAGAGCCTGGCATGTGACAGGTGCACAATAAGTATCGAGTGAGGAAGAGAGGGAACTGGCAAGGAGGGGAGTGAAAGGTCTGAAGCAGCAGTGAGGTTGGGAAGCAAATTGGCAACAGGGCTCAACATGGATTATACCTCATTTAACTTCAGGCAAGGATGGCAGGTGCCCAGCTATTCAGAGGCTGAATAGCTTTAGCGTAATTTGACAGACAAAGAGAAAGACCCAAACCGCTTGAAGCCAGCTTAGTTCTATCCTAGCTGGGTACCACTGCCCAATGGTACTCTCTTTCCTCCTCTGCTCACTCGGAAAAGTATTTGTGACTAACCTGGTAAATTTGCACATGGTGGCAGCCTGGAACTTCCAAGCCAAGAGCAGCACTCGAAATTCCGTGGGGTCAACACATAGGTCATTGCAAAAGCGCTCCATGCCTTCCTCCAAAATTGCATCCTCCCGTTCGTCCTTGTAGCGCCTGAAGAGCTCTTCCAACCTCTGCAAGGAAGACTCTTCGCCACTGGACTTGGGCTCCCTCCCAGCATCTCCTGAGGACGTTGGCAGCTGGCAGGCCTCAGTGGCAGCCTCTGCTTTTTTGGTCCCATTGACGAGGATATCCCCACCTGGCTTGCCACAAGCTGGTGGCTGTTCATCACGGTGGCCTGCACCTCGCCTGTTATGTAACTTGCTGCTGGGGTCTCGGTCTCCATTCTTGCTGCCCAGGGTTGATGAGGGATTCTTGCACTTGGTGACACACTGGCCCATGATACTGGTAGCCTGGCCTCTAGAGTGGCCCCCTCTGGATTAGATGCTCTCGCTGCCACTGCCCCTTGAATCTCAACATGCCATCAGCTAAAGGAGTCAGCCAACCTGTAAGGAAATTGAGAGAGCTGTCACCGCTGGACAGGGGAAAGGTTATACAAGCCACCCTCCAGGGACTGGACAGCACATGGAGCCAACCACAATGCAGGAGAGACCCTGAGCTCATCAGCAGTTCCCCTGTAAGGCAGCTCTGTATATTCACCTTGGAAATGCAGTGGCTACACAGCGCACATGGAGAACCAATATAGAAAATTCCTAAAATTCCTACAAGAACATTGGTTACAAAGAAGATGATTCATGTGCAGAAAGCATCAAGGAAAACTATACCTTTGCCAGAAATATTCCAGAGGAAATTTGTCTTGCTAATCTGCCATCATATAAGAGTTATATGAACCCAAACTAAGCTAGAAGGAGTACATAAAAGGTTCATCTTCTGGACTCTAAGGTCAAAATTGTTAGATTTCCTTTTCAAGTAGAATGAGTAGACAGAGGGGTGGCCACATCCAAGACAACTATAGGTTTCATAATGACCTAAAGATGAGGTAAAGGATTTATTTTCGGAGTGAAGACTGTAAGAAGAGTCCTAGCCAAATCGCAAAGTAAAATTTGTCTCTGATCTCTATTTAGAGTCCTTTCTGAGACTCCCATATAGTAAGTGAAATACCCTTTCTCCACCTTAGAAGCCATCCACAAAACCTGTAGTCCATGTCAATCAGCTAGATTGAATCTGAGCTGCTTTCCCTCACCACCTCAGGTGCTCTGCAAGGTGGTATGTACGTAGAATGCAAGCCAAGCTCACACTAACTGTTAATGTCCTATAGGCCTGCAGGCTCAGTCCTCCCAGAGGGTGTCTGCAATAGAAAAATTTCAAATAAACAACCTAATCCTACATCTTACAAGAACTGGAGGAACAACAACAAACAAAGCACAGGGCGAGTAGAAGGATGGAATTAATCAAGATCAGAGCAGAATTAAATGACACAGACTAAAAGAACAATTCAAAGGATCAATGAATGCAGGAGCTGGTTCTTTGAAAAGATAAAAAAAAATCGACACGCTTTTAATCAGACTAATCAAGAAAACAAGAGAGAGGACGCAAATAAATAAAATCATAAATGAAAGAAGAGAAATTACAATTGATACCATAGAAATACAAAGGATTGTAAGAAAGTACTATGAACAACTATATACCAAGAAATTTGAAAATCTGGGCAAAATGGACAAAGTTCTAGAAACATATAATCTTCCAAAACTGAATCAAGAAGAAGCAGAAAGCCTGAACAGACCAGTAACAGCTAGTGAAACTGAAGCAGTAATAAGAAAACTCGTGGCGCAAAAAAAACCATGGACCAGATGACTTCACAGAATTTTCTAAAATATTTAAGGAAGAGCTAACCCCTATTCTTCTCAGACTAATCCAAAAAATTCAAGAAGAAGGAAGACTCTAAACTCTATGAGGCCACCATCATCCTAATTCTAAAACCAGAGAAATGCTGGCACTACAAGGAAGAAAACTACAAGCTAATATCACTGATGAATACAGATGCTAAAATCTTCAACAAAATATTGGCAAACCGCTTCCAGCAACACATTGAAATGATCATCCACTATGATCAAGGAGGATTCATCCTAGGGATGCAAGGATGGCACGGTATTCAAAAATCAATAAATGTAATACATAAATAAAAGGAAAGACAAAAATCTCATGATCATATCAAGAGATGCAGAAAAAGCATTTGATAAAGTACAACACACATTAATGATAAAAACACTCAGCAAAGTTGGAATAAAGGGGGCACACCTCAATATAATAAAGGACATATATGAAAGACCTATAGCCAACCTCATACTCAATGGGCAAGAACTAAAAGCTTTCCCACTAAGATCAGGAACAAGACAAGGATGTCTGCTTTCACCACTTCTGTTTCTCATAGGGTTGGAAGTTCTAGTCATAGCAATCAGACAAGGAAAAGAAATAAAAGGCATCCAAATTGGACAGAAGGAAGTAAAACTGTCACTGTTTTACTGTAGGTGACAGGATAGTGTACACAGAAAACCCTATAGACTCCACCAAAAAACTACTTGACCTAATAAGTGAATCTGGCAAAATAGTGGGATACAAAATCAATATTCAAGGCATAATCAAGGCATTTCTGTATACCAACAATGAAATATCAGAAACAGAAATTAGGGGAAAAATCCCATTTACTAGAGTAACAAGTAAGATAAAGTATTTAGAAATAAATTTAACCAAGGAGTTAAAAGACCTGTATTCAGAAGATTATACAACACTGAAGAAATTAAGGAAGACACAAATAAATGGAAGCATATATCTTGTTCATGGATTGGAAGAATACACATCATTAAAATGTCTATACTACCCACAGCAATTTATAGATTTAACGCAATCCCTATTAATTTACCAATGACATACTTCACAGATATAAAACAAACATTTCAAAAATTTATATGGGACCATAAATGACCCCAAATAGCCTCAGCGACTTTGAGAAAGAAGAACAAAGTAGGACGGATCACAATACCTGATATCAAACTACATTACGAGGCCACTGTAATCAAAATAGTCTGGTACTGGCATCCAAACAGACACAAAGGTCGATGGAACAGAATAGAGAGCCCAGAAAAAAAAACCCATGTCTCTGGTCAATTAATATTTAGCAAAAGGGGTAGCTGCATAAAATAGAGTAAAAATAGCCTCTTCAATAAATGGTGTTGGGAGATTCTGGACAGATGCCTGCAAAAAAAAATGAAATTCGACCACCAACTTACACCATACACAAAAATAAACTCAACATGGATAAAAGACTTAAATTATAAATCATGACACCATAAAAGTCCTAGAGGAGAACATAGGCAGGAAAATTTCTGATATCCCACACAGCAATATCTTCACCAGTATGTCCTCTAGAGCCAGGGATATAAAGGAAAGAATAAACAAATGAGACTACATCAAACTAAAAGCTTCTGCACAGCTAAAGAAAACATCAAAAAAATGAAAAGGGAAACTACTGTAAGGGAAAACATATTTGCCAATGATACCCTGGACAAGGGTTTGATATCCAACATATATAAAGAACTCACCCAGCTCAACACCAGGAAGACAAGCAATCCAATTTAAATAATGGGCAAAGGATCTGAGCAGACACTTCTCCAAGAAGGGCATACAGAGGGCCCAGAGACATATGAAAGGAGCTCAGCATCACTAGCCATCAGAGAGATGCAAATTAAAACCACAATGAGACACCTCTTCACACTGGTCAGAATGGCGATGATTAACAAATCAACAAACAAGTGCTGGCGAGACTGTGAAGAAAAGGGGAACCCTCATACACTATTGGTGGGAATGCAGACTGTGCAATCACTGTGGAAGAGTATGGAATTTCCTCAAAATGCTAAAGATGGAACTGCCTTTTGATCCAGTGATCCTACTTCTGGGATTATACCCTAAGAATCCTGAAACGCCAATTCAAAAGAACCTATGCACCTCAATGTTCATAGCACTGTTATTCACATTAGCCAAGTGCTATTAACAGCCTAAGTGCCCATTTAAAAGTAAATGAGTGGATCAAGAAACTGTGGTACACTTACACAATGAATACTACACAGCGAAAAGAAAGAAGGAGCTCCTACCCTTCACAACAACATGGATAGAACTGGTAAGTACTATGCTAAGTAAAATAAGCCAGGGGGTAAAAAGACAAATACCATATGATCTCACCTGTAAGTGGAACCTAATTAACAAAACAAACGAGCAAACAGAACCAGAAACAGAGAAGAAACTGACAGTGACCAGAGGAGTCGGGGTGGGGTAGAGGATAACGGGGAAAGGAGGGGAAGGGCCAAGTCAAGATACATGTATTAAAGGACCTGTGGACATGGACAATGGGGTGAGGATTGATGGTGGGAGTAGGGTACCTGGCAGATGAGAGTAACACGGAAAAAACTGGGTCATATGTAATTGAACTACGATAAAAAAAAAACAAAAAAACATGGGGTGGTCTTTATCTTAAAAGAAGGGCTGATTTATGCAAATACAATCTCTAAATGGTAGAAACATCGCAAGATGAAAAAAGAAAAGTCTGCTCTGAAACATAACAAACTCATCATGGTAGTTAATTAGTAATGTAATTAAAAGGTGTTATTTAAAGAATGCTAGAAGTTCTGGGCCAGGCATGAGATGATTTCTCTGATGACCTTGTCTACTCAGGACTCTCATACTGAACTTTCAATTAGTCCAGTATAAGATCCATCTACAACAGTACAGGCAGTCCTTGACTTATGCTCGTTCACCTTACAATAATGCAGAAGCAATATGCATAATAAAGTATGTGAGATGCAGTTTATTATAAAACAGCCTTTGTGTTAGATGAGTTTGTAGGCTAATGTAAGTAAGTGTTCTGAGCATGTTTAAGGTAGGCTAGGCTAAGCTATGCTGCTTGGTAGGTTAGGTATATTGAATGCATTTCGACTTAAAATATTTTCAGCCTGCGATGGGTTTATTGGGGCATTAACCCATAGTAAGTGGAGGAGCATCTGTATTTATAAAATTTTACCACCTACTATAACTGAAGTTACAATGTTAACAGAATTTAGACCAGGAGCCAGAAGTATAATAGGGAAAGTGGACCAACCAGTATTAGTACCATGCCTCAGCTTTAAGAAGCTTTTATGACCCTTCAAGATACAAGCTCAATGGTCTTGGGAAACTGGTAGTAGGATAGAGGGTGCTTTTTACGGAAGGTTGGAGCTTTGAACTTTATAGAAAGAACTTTAGCTTCCTCCAAATAGTGCCTGGATAAATTCAAGGTTATCATCAAAAGGAATTCTAAGGGTAAGTCTCAGTGTACATGTTTAAAATGAAGACCAGAATCATTCCTGTAGTTACTGGAGAGTCATTGTATAAGGGTGTGTCCAATTCTCCACCCTCAAAAAGAATAAATGAACAGATACATGTTTATGTCTATGCATGCCCTCAAAAGACTCACAGTTTCACTTAGGCTTCAAAAAACAAACTGAAATCCTTAAAGCGTTTTTGATGTAGAAAATGACAGACCCTCATAAGTATTTTTTTAAAGTCTTTTTGTGCTTTAAGAAGAGTTTAACACCTAAGACAAAAGCATAGCTTATTAAGCATATAAAGGAAGCAACTGTTCAAGCTGAATTTTCTCTAAACAGGCAGGAATATAACATGTGGTGGGTCTGGTTTCCAGATTTGTGTTCCCAAAGACTACAGCACAGACGGAAACAAAAGACCCAAACTTCACCCTCCCCTCCATGCTTGTAGACTGGCAGCTCTAATTCCCAGAGCACTGACTCACCACGGTTCGTTGCTCAGCTCCTGCTACTTAAGGGAGACCCAGGTACCAGGCAGGGTAAGAGGATTTCCTGGCCTCCCTCTGACTCACCTACTCTAGACCACTCACCCATCCCCCCACCAGATGGATGTTTCATTGTACCAGCTTCCTCCAAACCCTGGTGCCAAGGCCCTCAGGTAGGGGGGAAAAAGTTGGGCTTACCAAAAAGACCCAAATTCCATTTACCCATTCAGTCCTCCAATTTAAGAGCATCTTTGATGATCTGACACAGCAGAACCAGAGGAAACCCGAAAGCTTTTAACATGCCAAGCAGATCAGAAAAAGGTGGCGGGGGGTGGGGAGGGAATCAATTTAAACAAATGATCAATCAGCAAGTGCCAGCATTACATCCCTCTCTTTCAACCTGGTCCCATCTTTGAAATACCCCCATTCCAGCTGAGTGTTGAGGCAAGTGGTAGGCTCAGGACAGAAGAAAATGTTTTCAGATATGATGGTGAGGACAGCTGCCTGACTAGTCAATTGGCTTGCTTCTATTGTGTCTACCTTCTAGTTCTGCTCCCATGCTTTCCCCAGGCTCAGCCACAGTGCCCAACCCTGGGTCCCAGGCTGGCCAAACTTCTTTAAGTATTTTACAGTTGAAATTTTCCCTAGTCCCACTAGCTGTTGGCTAATAACTAATAACAGCAGTTATCAATTATTGAACACTTGATATCATAGCAGACACTATGCTAAGAAAACACAGTATGGACATTAAAACTCATATATCCTTACCACAACCCCATTTAAAGACAGGAAAACTGAGGCACTAAGCTAATTACCCAACATCACAAACACAAAACATAGTATGTCTAGCTTGAGAAACCATGACCTTTATCAGTGCACCTAGAGAAAGCCCACAAACAGATGGGTCCCGAGCTCAGGAAAGACCACACAATCCCTGAGCAGCAAGTCTTTCCATCAGCCAGCCCACTGGAAAGAGAACAAACATGTGGTCTGTGACCAGTGCTCAAGGAAGGTGTCCTCCTTATCACCCTCTCCCAGGCGAGCACTTGGTGATCCTGATAGGCCAGATGCCCTTAGGCTCAGCCTCCTAGAGGTAGGGACTAAAGTGGTTCCAGAGGCCCTAACTCTGTGAAGCTTCAGCCCACTAGTATGGTTCAGAGCTCCAGCTCTGCCACTGGTGTCTGACCCTGATTGAAACTTGAATTTCCTCAACTTGCAAGATGTTATCTGCTTCACTGTTATAAGGATCCAGTCAGGAAATGCAAATAAAGGGTACCTGTCACATACCTCCTAAAACCATTTAATATGACAACTATTAGCCAAGTGGTATCTGGTTAGCCTAATAGAAGCCCCAGCTTGTCCCATCTGAACAATGGGCTTCAGGCTACTGCTTCCCCAGGCCCTGCCAGGACACCAACCCCGCCCCCCTCCTCGACTCATGCACTTGGGTCTTATTCAAAAACCGTCCCTTGAACCATAGCACTGACCCTTTGAGCAAAGGCACCACTGCCCAGAAATATATGGGTATCAATTTCTCCATAGAATAATACTCCTTGTGACAGATTCTGAATAAAATTCAAGCTAGGTATTGGCTATCCCTGATGGACATTCTGAATCGCTGGTCATTCCCTTTTCAGTTGGGCAAGCTTCCAGCTAGTTCCAGAGTCCTTCCCTTTCCACTTAGTCCCAGGGCTGTTAGTTCGCAGAGGACAGGATTTCTAGCTACTCATTTATACTCATTCAATAGAAATGCCTTCCCAGTCAGTCCTTCAAAGTCTCTGAAGTGAACAGTGTGAGCACTCCAGAGTGAAATGTCATCAGTAACAGCATCAGTATTAATGAATACCACTCTGTATTTGTTAGTACATTGTAACAGATACAAAAATATGTAGCTCTGGGAAGCCATTACCCCCATTTCATAGGAAAAAAGGTGGTGGCACACCAGTGTCAAGGAGCTATGTAGAGAGGAAGAAAGAGGAGTAGAAAAATTAAAAGGGTGTGTTCTGTGGGCAGAGAAACCTGGATCTGAGTCATGGGGATGGAACCAGCTATGTGGCTTTAGCAGCTTAAGTTTAAAATTGGACAGCTGGACCTCAAGGACTGGTGGGTGCAGTAAATGAGATAATCCATGTAAAATGCTCTGCGCACTACCTGAATCATGGAAAAGACACAGCCATTGTTAGCCTTTACTATAGTTGTTAATATCAGAAAGTCTATGACAGAAGCAAACCTCCCTTGTGTAACAGTGCTCTTTTCTGTGGTCATCCCACTCTGCCGGGGCAGGCAGGTGTGCAGGACTCCCCAGGTGCCCACAGCAGCTCTCCTCACAGTGGGTGACCGACAGCTCCCTCCTTCTGTAAGTGGCAAAAATGAGCTGAATGAAGCTAGGGACAAGGAAGGGTGGGGAGAAAGGAAAGGCAGAAAGGATACAGGAAAAAAAAAGTTGTAGCTTGTGGTTTACCTGAAAGATGGAAACAGTAACTGCTCAGCCTATGCTGAATCAAGATCAGTCTCCAGGTTTCCTCTTTCAATTTCAGCTCCAGCGGTTTCTTCCTCCTTCCCTCCCTCCCTCTCTGCAAATCAGCCTCCAGCCTCCTTCCTCCCCTGGGCCAGCCCAGGTTGCTGTTCCTGGGCATGGTGGCATTGATGGGCTGAGGGCAGTCCCAGAGGCTGCAATCCCTGTGAGTGGTCTGGCCCAAAGAGCAATCAGGAAGCTGCTTCCATCTCTCAGGGAGTTCTGTGACGTGACAATCCGACTAGTCCCCGTCTTCTAGGACTTACTGTCTCTTGTTGACAAAGACTCACCTCTTGGGGAACTGAATGACCATTAAGAGCTAAGCCACACAAAGACACAGTGTAAAGGGAGACAGAAAAAGGAGAGACGAGTGTAAACTCCTGTTACAGAAAGGTTGAGGGACTGACGAGGAACTAACAGTTGTGGAACATGGGCTGTTCACGTCATACACATCCTCACCTTCACACCTCACAACCACTGAGACTGTCAAAGCTTGGACACGTTAGGAAACAAGTTTCTTCACTTCTCAGCATTGGGACTAGGAAATGGAACCAGTCTGTCAGACCCCAAGGCCTATCCCGAATCCTTCAATGACTGGAGCAAGAAATGAAAAGGAAGGAGGCAAAGGGCATATCCAGTTGGTCCATGTTGAGAGGTGATTTTAAAATATGTATTGATAGCAGTATCTTTTAAATTACATATATTCATTGAGAAGACTGACATAAATTGTCATATTTGACCCACTACAACCCTATGAGGAAGAGAATATAATCTTCCTTTTACAGAGGGGAAACTGAATAGAGGTTAAGGGATTTGGCTGAAGGTCGTACACCAGTCTATAAAGGAAAAAGGATCCCAGCCCAAGTGTCTGATTCTAAACTCGCCATTCCACTTCACTGGTCTTACTCTGTTCTCTGTCTGCTAGGATGTATGCCAGGATATACCTTTCCCCTAAGGAGATGATAATGCCCAAAAAGAAAAGATACATCAACACATGGGTGTTCTCCAGAGGTACTGAGTCAACAGGGACAGAGTCAACTCCCAGGAAACCTTCAGCTCTGGTCTGGGATCTCCCTAAGCAATGTGTACCCTTGAACAAGTCACTTAGCCTCTCTGAGTTTCTGGGATGCTAGCATTGAAATACGGGGTCTGGACTATTGTGGGATTACTTTTATTTTTTTGTCACCCAAAGAGGATAAAGTTCTAAATTTGCAAGCCTTCTGAGGACAAGCACTTTCCTACTTAGTGAACGGCTCTCACACTTCATGCCCAAGCCTATCAGAGCCAACAGAAAATAAGACCAAAAGGAGAGTGAAAGCAGGGATACAGCAATCTGAACAAGTAATGAAAAATTACCCTGCTGTTCCAACTTTCCTTCTTTCTCCTTAATCATCTTAGTTTGATCTCTACAGGGTCAGCAATAGGCCCTGACATATGGAAAACAGACCAGGGCAAGCTGGCTCCATACTGCCACTGGTTTGGTCAGGAAGCCCAACCACTCAGAGGAATGTTGTGCTGGCTGCTAAAGGAACACCCTTGGGAAATGAGCAACTAAAAGCAGGAGACAAATTCTAGCACCAAACACCAGTGTCAGTTTCAGCAAGGCTTCCCTGAAAGAAGGGACTGGTCCAATCTACCCTTCTCATTCGTTCCTACCTAGAGTCTATTCAGAAGCAAGGAACCGCTGACAGTTGCTGGTGCTTGTCAGCAATAAGAAACCCATCTTTCCAACTTTCAACTAAACAGTTACGGCCACTCAGGTGCATGTTTTTATTTCCTACTCTATCTGCTAGACACTCAAAGGCCAGGAAACATGAGTACATGAGTTCCTCAGCTCTTCTCAGGCCACCAGGGCAGCAGTGCAGCAGCAGCCATGCCTCTGGGGAGTCTCAGAGCCAAGATCATGAGAGCTCCTGATCTTACCAGGCAGCTGCAAAGACTGAACCACCAAAGGATAAAAGGTTGGGACTGGATGGTATCTATTTGTAAGTTACTTCCTAGAAAGTAAATTTGCAAAAGTAAGGAGAAGGAAGGCTATTTTAAATGCAGTCACTTGATCTCACCAGGAACTTGGGACTTATAAAACCATTTTTGGAAATTAGGTCTTACCCAGAGCAACTTGGGAGGGGAAGCCGTTCTCTCTTCTAAAGCATACAGGATTGATCTATTTGCTGCTATTTTCATGCCTTAAAATGGCTTTTGGTTCTAAAATGTACTGCAGCAGCAAGCCAAGGCAGGAGTTGTAATTAGGGTTGGTAGGAACACATGACTTTCTACAATCAATCTTAAAAGTGGAAATAAAAAAAAAGGAAAGAAGGAAGATGAAGGGAGAGTGGAAGAAAAGTTTTGAAGAAGATAAACCAATTGGTTATGTTTCTGTAAAATAATCTTAGTTCCTAAGACCAACCAGGTTTACACAGAGTAGTTTTTCTTTTCTTTTTAACATGTTCTTACTGTCCCTTACCTTGCATACTTCAAATGCACTAATAAGAGTATCTATCCAGTTAAGACCTGAGGGCTGCAGCCAGTGTGGGCTGCTAAAACAAATACTACTTGCCAAATACAACCAAACCAACACACACATGCACTATGAAATTTCCAAATAGCAAATCATAAAGCCTTTTGGGTCTCTGGGCTCCAAAACTGAGCTATATGATTAATCCCACATAACTCAACATACCCCACAAGGGGCCATATCACTTTACTGACCCATACTTGATATATTTTTTGCTGTCACACTACCTACTTCTATGCAGACAGCCCCACTGAGGGCACAGAGTCTTAGGCTGGTCACAATTTGCTTCTTCCCCATCCTCTTCTGTTACTCCCATTTAAAACCAGAGGGCTGGGCTGTACTGCATGTGTGCTGCATGGCACCATAATAAAAACGGCACATCTGCCACACTTTGTCTCTGGTTTTATGGTTGGAGCTTATCTTCTTACCCAGCAGACAGCCACGATGGGCCCAGGGGAAGGGAGACCACTGACCAGGCACAAATTCTCTGCTTCCAGTTAGTTTGTGGATTCCAGCCACGCCCATTGCAGATGATTAAACCTCAAATACCCAATTACCACATCAACTATTCACTTTTCAGTCACCTTTTCAGGAATTCAGTTGTCAGCAACTGACTGAAAATTAGTTAACTGGAGATGACAGTTGCTTTTTGCATCTAAGCCAAAGAAATGAAATTGTGAAATGAATCAAAAGATGAGGAAGGAAACCCACGCAAAGATGACAAATGCCTACATCCACATATCTTAAAGGGGTATGTGAGTGACCACGAATGTCTCCATCAGATTCCCAGAGCCACATTTCCTCTAAGTAGGCCTCAGATTCACCACACAGTAACTCATAATCTCTTAAAATGTTTGCTAATTCTTTAAGGAAAAAAAACCCAAATCCATTATGGCCACATATACCAATTTCTTCCTAGATACCTGTGATGGTAGCTGACTGTTAATGCATAGTCAGAGGGAAGCAGAAGAGGTACAGAAAAAAGACCTGTACAATCAAAGAATATCTGTTTTCAACGACCCCAGTAACCTAGTCAGGAGGGAGGCGGCTCAGGCTTTCTCTCCTGCTGCCAAATTCAGAAGCATTCCATGTTGTTATATAAAGTTTAGAAAATACAAAGTATAAAGAAAATAAAGTCCCCTAGTAACCCACCACCCACAATAAATACTTGGGAGTCTATACACAGTCTCTTCTATGAGTACACATGGATGGCACCCATGCATGTACATATTATGCACATGGAACTTTTACACAAAACTGGGGTTGTAGTGTACATCCTATTTTGCTAACTTTTCCACTGACGCTTTTGTATATCAACATTCTCATCCCATATAATGCTTTCAAAAGAGCAGCAATTCAATGGTAGTACTAGCATTACTACCAATACTAGCCATTTCATGTAACCCATAGACTATACCCTACTATTCAATCTGTCAAAAATTTGGTGCTGCATGGCAAAGGGGGTGCAAAAGGGTTGACTCTTTTAAAACATATTTAATAGTCAGATAAGTCTTCCACTGAATTGGGGTACCACAATTTGTTAATTTAATCACATTATTAGACAATACTGGGATAATAAATAGGATATGGAGCTAATAAACTGAAACCTTTACAATTATTTCCTGAGAATAAATTTCTAGAAGTGAAACCAACAAATCAAAGGACATACAAAAAAATTATATAAATAATCCAAAGTGAATTCCAAAAAAGTAGTGACAGCTCACATGAAGACAGTGTATTGTAGTATTTCTCCCAACATCATCTTGTAATATTGGCCACTTAATTACATTTCATTTAACAAAAATCCTTGCCCAAAGCACACTAAGATATTATCTTTAAGGAAAAATATCAAACTGCCAAAGGAAGATGAAAAACAGGTAAAGAAGGAAACCACTTGCTTCACTGTAAATCACATCAGAAAGGCTGACAAATCCAATGGTTCTAGCTCCAAGAAATGCAAGGCAGTGTTGGCAAATAATGATAGGGGCAGGGGTGGAGGGGCAGAAAGAGATTAACCATAAGGACACCTTTCACTTACGTCTGAATTTCCAAAATTTATTCTTTCAAAAGGAAATCAACCTCCCTCTTGCCCCCACAAAAAAAGAAAAAAGAAAAAAAAAGAAAGAAAAAAGGAAAGAAAAGAAATGATGATTCCTACCTTAAGTTCTGATGAACACTAGTCCCTTTATTATATAGGTTTAGCATCAGGGATAGAAGGGTCTGGCCAATGTACCAGACAGAACCTGAGGGAAATCACATTCCCGGGAAGCATGAGGCTTGCTGGAAATAGAACTGTGGGCCCTGGCCCAGTGGCTCAGTTGGTTGGAGCATCATCCTGTACACCAAATAGTTGCAGGTTTGATCCCTGGTCAGGGCACATATGAGAGGCAACCAATCTATGTTTCTCTCTCACGTTGATGTTTCCCTCTCTCTCTCTAAAATCAGTAACATATCCTCACACTGGATTTAAAAAGTAAAAAAAAAATAGAACTGTGGGACCCCTGGAATTGGTTAATATGCTGGCTTAGCTTATCACATGGCCCACAAACTTATTATATGGGCTTTCTAGCTTCAGACTAAAGCCAGGGCTACTACTGCATGCAGCATAGACTCTTCAGCCTCCCCAGCATCCAAGCTCTTCATCAGAAGATCCCTCTCGCTCACTCTTGGCCAAACGGTAGGGTGGGGTTCATTACGGACCATGTGACTCAGGCCCACCAAAACCTCACATGCCCCCAGCTTCAATGACTGGGTCAGGGATAGACAGGTGACCTTAGCCAGCCAGAGTGAATTAAGAACTGCAAGCACAGGAGGTTGGAGCTGCTACACTCCTCTCATCAGAAAGAGCCACCAGGGAAAATAATGCCTATTAAAGGGTTAAATGGTAGCTTCTTACAGTGGAACCCAAGAATAAAATACCACCAAGTGACAAAGAGAAAATGAGTTTTGAAGGCATTATTTTCACCCTGAATCCAACTGTGCCTAAAGTCTGTTTAAAGCCTAAACTTCAGGTATATAAGCCAATAAACTCTCCTCTTCTGCATAAGCCAAATGTCAGGTTTTCTGTAACAAAAGGAATTCCTACCAAGACACAAGTGCTGTCACTCATATCTCTTCTATTTAGAGAACAAAGAGAAGAGATCTGATACCTGGACATTCTGATTCACAAAACTGGAACCAACATAAAGGGCCACAATTTCAACCCAGTACATTCAAGGGAACCCTTATCTGAACACTAGGACCAGTGACACCAAACCTGTGCAAACTGTAAAATTCTATTACAGCTGGGCCATTAGGATGCTATTTACAAGATAATATAGCAAATGAGCTAAAATAATCTTCCCAGTTTCAATATTTGCAGTCTTAGGTCTCCTTCAAGCAGGTATACAGCTGCTTTAGTCTGCTGTGTATACATTTTCTCTCATCTTTAGGTTCCAAAGGAGAAACCTCCTCCCAGCACTCAGATGCCACATGAAAGGCTGTAAAGCAAGAACTCCTTGAAGTCTCCTTGTGCAGTAACAATATAACCAATCTTCCAGCTGTTAACAGGTAAATTTGATCTCAGCCACATCCTATGAAACTGAAAGACTAGATCTGACCAGAACTTGGCTACCCTCTTGGTTTCAATTCTATTACTGAAACAATTTCTCTTTGGTTTCAGGTACTAAAAAGGCTGTTTAGAAAGTATTCAGGTTTTGAAGTCAGTGACAGGAAATGCTCTTGTCTGTGTCTTTATTGGAAATAATGTACCCTGTAGGTTGAAACTTGAGGCCCCAATAGAACAGTTACTGACTTCTCAAATGTGTGCGCCTATGGCTAAAGAGTACAATAACATGTGTAAAGATAAGCAGATAATTAAATCAAAACAGAGCTCTAGACCCGACAGCTGGCACAGTGGTGTTAGAGGCTTGGCAAAGTAGGACATCTGATGATCCTGGCCCAGACCCTGCCCCATTCCTGCCAAAGCTGCCGCCACCTAATGGCCATTGCAAGCAATCCTGTCTATTAAAACTCTGTGCCGGAAGACGGTGTAGGGGGATAAATGGTAATGGAAAAACTACAATAAAAAAAATTTAAAAATCATTAAAAAACACCCTCTGTGCCAACAGCAAGGCCCTATTTAAAAACAAAAACAAAAAGAAAAACCCGAGAAGCTAAAATCAGCCCCTTTCTTGACTTCAGTAGGAAGCGGAGTTTACAATACCCATTTTCTCAGGCTACTTGTTGACCCAGACACACGACTCCTGGCCCTGTGACTCCAAAAGCACCCTTTGAACCATTGCAGCCCCCAATCATCAAGGGTTTTAGCCCCAGTGTCTACAGCAATCAGGAATGCTTCAAGGAAAAGTTCCTTTGCAAGACTCATGAGAACCCAATGGTACCCACAGGCTGCCTGGGCACGGTGGCCATCTTCACCTATGGCCTCTTTTGCTTTCACCAGGGTCAGAGCCAGCTCTCCCAGCTCATGATGTGCACTCGGATCACCACTCAGGGCTTCATTGCACTGGGTTTGGCTCCATTTAATCTTAAATCTCGACCCTGAGCCCGCAGGCTGGCCTTGAAAGCTCTGCAGACTTCATTCCCAGGCCCAGGAGCAACTACCAGTCCTGCCACCGGGGTCATTCCCTCTTCTTCCCTGACAAGCCCCTGTGTCAATGGGGGAGGAAGTGGCCAACTGAGTACCTGATTTTTTTTTTTTTCAGGAATCTTAAGTTCCGTTCTGTTGGGGTGTTGCATACTTCTATTTCTGCCGCACCTTCTCCACTCCCTACTTAATAAACTTCGATGCACTTGAAGAAGAAGGGAAAAAAAAGAAAATCCTAAAATCAGGCAGCAGTACCATCAGCTCTTTTGGTCATCAATACCTTCAAAAATGTGAACACAGCTTTGGACCCCAACACACACTCATACTCACAACTCAGACTTTGTGTCCTGTGACTGGGGACCATGAAATAATGCACAGCTTCTCCGAGGCAGAAGGACTTCACCTGTACTGCGGCCCTGCCCTCCTTCCACTCAACACCAGTTGGCCCTGTGGCCTGCACCTCCTGGAAGGGCACGCTATAGGTGCAGAATGACTGGGCTTGTCCAGCCAAGCTCTGCCATGCCCCAGCATACACCTAATCACCCTGTGCCTCCATTTCCTGGAGGTTAGGGAAAGCAGAGGGTCCTTGGTATCAAATGGGTCTCAGAGCAAACGCTGAGATGCATTCATTCCCTATCCAATGAATTTAAAGAACTGTCTCACTCTGATCCAGCACAGTACTTTATTTCTTCATAGCACAGGCCTCTCTCAGTCTCTGAAATTCTTACTTGTTGAATGACTCATTGTCTGTTCCTCCTACCAGAAGGTGAGTGCCACAGGAACAGGGAGTTTTATCTGTCCTATTCTTGATCCTGTGTACCTCAGCTATGCTACATAAGTTTGATAAATAGCTGTTAAATAGATAATAATCACTGATATATATATGCTGGGTATTTCTGTAGAAAGCACTAGTCAATATACTTCAAATGTCTTAACTCATGACTAAATAAATGAACACTGTTCCTAGCAGTTATTTAGTATAGCTGACCACTGAACATGGGTTTAAACTGCGTGAGTCCACTTACCTGGATTTTTTTTTCTATAAATCTGTATTTTCTCTTCCTTAGGATTTTCTTAATGACATACCGATTGTGATTATATGACAATGTTACCAAATACTCAACAGCAAAGAGAGTGGAGCCCTGAAGGTTCCTCATTTCCCATCTCAAGAACTGGTTCCTAAGGTTCAGTTTCTCCTGGACCCTCTCCTCCCAGCACTGCCCACCTCATCAGTTCCCAGATGTAATACCAGCATAGCTTCTCGGCCAGCAGTATGTGTTCCTCCTCTCCTTGCTTAAGCCGACTTTCACCTCAAACAGAGCAAAAGCCAAACTGTGAGGTTAAAATAGGGAGATGTTCATCTGTCATGCCACCTTTGACCTGCACCTCAGTCCCTTGGAGAAAATTCACATTAATAATGGCCATCAGTCCCACCTCTGTTAGCAAGGAGAAGTCCGGAGAGTGTAGTGAAGCCATGGTTACATGGCATCTCAGGGTGCTCCCGGGTTTGCCAGTGGGTGAGCCCCAATGAGAGACTCTCTGGTGCTGGTCTGAATTGCCTCTTTTCTACCTCAGTTAACAAAGGCAGCCCACTCTCAAGGTGTCTGCAGATGTCAGAGCAAAAGCCAGCAGCTTTTCTGAATAATGCATACTGAGTCAAAGGACTCACAGCTAGTTTTATACCCTGAAATATTGTAACATATTCCACTCATAGTTACTAAATTTGTCTGATAACAGAGAGGCTTTTAACTAAGGGCTGAAGCAGGCACCCTTATCAAAGAGGATAAGAGATATGGACCATCAAGGTCCTCCATCTCTTTAGAACCACTGGAAACAATGGGCTATGTCTCAGATGACAGCAAGAAAAGGCCAAGAACTAAAGTCCTAATCAGGGCCATCAAAGCCAGATGCAGCCACCAAAAAGCAAAGGACAGACTCCACCTCCACTGGCTGGCAGGTCCACAACATTCTGCTCTCCCCATGAAACAACCAGCTCCTGTTCCCCTCACCCCCTGGCCTAGTAATAATATTTGGGATAGCAATACTGGTGACTTTTCTGGAGAATATTTTACAAAAAGAAAGATTCGAATTTTAGGTCTCAGACTTAAAGAAGAAAGCCAGAATTAGAAGTTTGTTTTAGCACAATACATTGAAAATTAGACGTTTAAGCACTGGTAGATGGGGAAGGAATCACACTACCACATTCCTCAGTGAGTCAAAAAAGTACTGCAGGCTTGTTTCATAGTGGGTAGCCACAGTAATAGAACTAAGTAGTCCACTGGTGTCAGATAATGGAAAACCAAAGTGACATTTGCTTCAGGAGTGGCAGGAGTGACACAAATGAATAGCTATAGCAACCGACAAGATAGAAACATTAATATACCTTTTTTGAGACTAGTCAAAGAGGAAATGTTTGAAACCCTAAACATGACTCATTTTTCAGAAATTAAATCGGTTTAACAAGGAAAAAAAACCTTCTAAGCTATTAATAAATCACTAAGTGAAACATCTCTGAATTTCTAACACCTATTCCTGATTAACATACCTTTTGTCAAAACAAGAGCCAAGTACAGGCATTTAACAGTAAGTTGCTACACTTTCAGTTACGAGAATCACTCTGGTGGACCTAGATGAGAAAAAAAATTAATCTTCAGGCCTAAATGGATACCGTCATGATATTAAGATAATAAAGACCTCCCCATAGGGCTTCTGGGTACCATAAATTATGTAACAAATCCACTTCTGCCAGGCAGCCAGGATTAGCTCCTATTCACCCAGAGTACCACTCAGTATCAGAGTAGAAGGTAGAGTCAGCATCCCCTACTGGTCCAGCAAAAAGCACAGTATTCTCACTGCACATCAGTCTGCTGACATCAACTACTCATTGCAAGGGAAGTCAACCTCACAATCTTAAAAACAACTTTGATACTTCCTTCTTCCAGCCCCAAAACTTTTATAAATAGAGGAAAGAAAAATATTTCATTAATAAGTTCTGACTGAATTTTAAAAATAATCTATTATGACATTTTATTATAATAATGTTTCTATTATGCATTCAAGGCTTAAATGCGCTGTACATTATTTACTCCTATAGAACATAAACATTCATGGCTCCCAAGCAGACAGTCGAAAATGACAAGTATGGAGAACAGAAAGAGCGGCACTGTTTCAATGACAGTGTCTTAAATTGCTAGTCCCAAGAAGGCAGGGAGTGTGTGTATGGTAACGTCGTGAAAAGGGCTAAGTGACACCAAACAACACTTTCTAAAGTATCAAATGAAAAATAACACCTATTATATGCCTAATGCACTGGGTAGATCTACCTACGTGCACATTACTAGCCTGTTTTACATGATCATGTCCACAAATATTTACATAAAGTTTACTATATACCAGCATGTTTTCAAAAGATTTTACATATATCAACTAATCCCACAACCCAACAATAAATAATACCCTATGAGTTAGGTATTGTCATCACAATTTTATAGATGAGAGAACAGAGGCACAGAAAGTGTAAGTAACTTGCCTAAGGGCATACAGCTACCAAGTGGCAAAGCTAAAATTCAAATGCATGTTTCACTTTTTCTCAAAAATTAAGGTTAATCCTTTTTAAAAATCTGGAAGTTTAAACTGGCACTTTCAGAAAAAAGTGTACTACAATAGAATTGGGTACACTTTGTGTGGTATGCATTTGTGTGGTATGTGTGGTATGCATAAGTCTTTCGGTTGCTGCAAAATGAGAGACTGAACTAGATCAGTGTCTTTCAAACTCTATCCGCAACCTTCAGTGAGAAGAACACTTTACATGCTGACCAAATGCACATATATCAATACATGTAGAACTCCCTAAGTTTCTTGCAGCAGCACCCACTCTCGCTTCTATGATGCATTCTATGCTTTTTCTTTTTGGTTAATGTTTAATTGTTGGTTATAGCCTACTAGTTAGATAATGACACATAGTAAGAAAATCTCAAGATCAAACTTAAAAGACTTTCTCCAAAGGCTTCACTGTGCTAGTACAGCACTAGGCATTTTATAGCTGTTGAAAGCAGTTAATCCCCACAGTTGCTCTATGAGATTGGTACTACTGATATTTCCCTTTTACAGATGAGAAATGAGCTCAGAAATAAAGCATCTTACTCAAGTTCCTACAGTGTAGCACAGACAGAGCTCACCAAACATTTCATCTGCTCCCCTAGTTTCCCAGCTTCTTTTTCGTTAGGTAGGGAAATATGCCTATTTTGAGCCAATGTGATACCTAAGAATTTCCAAAACCAAGCACAGAGCTGACATGTGGCATCCCAGCCATTTTGTTCCCTGTCACAGGGGCCAAGAGAGAGTCCATGACAGTTGAAGGTACATCAGCCTGGCTCTCTAAGTGACTGTATAAAGCAAGCACCCGTCAGCCTACTGACCCATGCGGAACATGCAAGCAATTAACTTGTATCAAACTCAGACAAACTTTGCAAATTCTAACTCCTCAGTAATTCTACGGGTCAGACCCCTGCCATCTTTACTGTAGTAGCCTGACAAATAATTTAATCTACCTTTCCAATCTCTCCAATCTCTTCCACTGGACTGGTAAAACATACACATACCCATGCACATGCTCCAAGGGAGTATGCCATTATTTAATAGTTCCCTTCACCTATACAATAAAATCCAAAATCAACAAAGCACACAAGGCCCTTCTGAATTTGGCCTCTACTGTCATTTTCCGTTTCATTCCACATTCCTCAGGCATCCTGAAACATCTGCCATTCCCAAGATGCCTTGGCCCCTTGTGCCACTGTAGTTTTACACATGCTGTTACCTCACCTCTGCTTGGAAGGTCTCCTTATTCTCTAGTGTTTGTCTTTCAAGCCCAGTTCAGACTTTACCTCCTACAGAACTCCTCTCCTGTCCTAGAACATCTCTGTCCTTCTGCACCTTCCATGACAGCACTTACACTTTTTAGTACTGGCTTTTCATTTTCTAATTGTTCTTATGTATGTAATCATTAGGTGTGTTTTCCTACCACATCATAAATGTCCTTAAAAACAAGACCCACAAGAGGCACACAGATTCATTGGAGTATACAGCTAGCACACATAAAAATATTTCTTTTTCCTGACACATCATGTATCAAATCCTAGGATCAGTCCTTAAGAAAAATTCAGAATATATATACTTCAGTTTGAATTCAATAGTAACTTAAATTTGGAGGCCAAATTTTTCTAGCTTATAAGGCTGGTTTTGAGTTTCAGAAGTCCCCCATGAATGATCCATATTCTGTCTGAGAAAGCTGGTTCATTGCTCACATACATCGAACTTGAGAACTACAACAGTCTGGTTCTTAGGAAAAAAAACTTGTATCTATAGGGAAAGTTTGAGTACTGTTAAAAGTGTGTTTTTAAAAACTGTGTTCTATTAAGCTGCTATTGTAATCAAAAACTTTTTTGCTTACACAGGTGATCAGAAGTACTAAATACTGGAGACCCTCAGAGCTTGGGATTGAATGAGTCAATTTAAGTACTGTATGCAAATAGTAAAGCTAGAAACCAGAAAGAGGGAGAGCTTAGGCTGCACTGCTCATAGGAAAGGAAAAACTGCTCCCCTCCAAATGTGGAAAAAGCAACCAGACAGGTTTTTACCTGTTACATAAATTTTTATTATCTCTTTCTGCCAGACCAAGCAAATGGCTGTGAGCTGGAAACTTAGAAATGCAAATACTCAGATAAATTAAGCAATATAGGTTCTTTGCCTGGAGAGGTTTAAAGGAAGGGTTAAAGAAAGTCTTCAATTACACATTTTTACTTTTTTACTTGGAGTAAACATGAAATCCCCAGTTCCCAACAACCTGAAAGGGCTTTATTTTAGAAGTGAAAAGGCTGCAGATAAATTACAAGGTTAGTTTGTCTTGAGAAGACCAGAGCGAGTAGTGTGGGAAACATGTAAGAATGGCTGAAGAAGGTCTGACTCCACCACTATGTTTGTACATCTCTTATTTTGATCTAAGTTATATTTAATATTTTCAAATGTGTGGTCTTGAATACTTATACATGGACATTATACTGCCATGAAAATAGTTATTTGTATGAGAGGGAAAGAATATTCTTTCCTGTGGCTCTCATCTTCCTAGGTCCAACTACTCAGCGGCCCACAGGAGATCTTAACCAAGACTCTTTGATCCCCATGTCAATTTCCAAGAAGAGAAGGAAATGAACAACCTCACTATGGCTTTGCAAATCCTATCTACAGACCAAGGGCAAATGTCACAACTCCCACCCATTCCCCTCCAACCCCCACCAATTTCTCCAGACTTACCAGCAACTGTCTATAAATAATGACTAACATCTGTGCCAAGGGAAATGAATGGTTTCAGAAACCTGACATCTACCTTCTGTAAGGAGGTCTTGTGGGTCTGTGCAAAGGATGAATGTCATGAAATAGATTTTAGTGAGAAGAGATTTTTAATCCTGCAAAATATAGCCTCAAGTAAAGACTTTTTCCCTTTCCCAATGCACCAAATAATACAGCTCACCACTTCTCTCAGGAGACAAGACAGTATGAAAAACAAAACCAAAATTTAGAAAGTAGGAGGGTTTGTGGCTTATAACAGTAGATTCTACCGTAGGTGGGAAAACTCAGAGTTTCTCATTATAAAATCATGTAGAAATTTTGTATTAAATCAACAAAGGAGGATAAAAACCTTGGGCCACACCACTGTCACTGCTGTACTCCGTTTTAATTATTTTGACTAGATAAACACATGGTGCAGAAAGATGACAGACCTGGAACCGTCTTTACAGCAATTTTTTAAACCACAATTTGAAACATTATACCAGATGCATGGCCCTTAATGCTGATGTAACTATAGAACAAAATCACTTGTAGACCACAGGCCAACAATCAAATGTAGATAATAAAACATTATAGTGTCAGGATACACAGAAAATGTCAAGGGAACACAGGTAATTAAAGCTTAAAATAAAATAATGTTAGGAAACCTAAGACTACGTCTGGAAGCAGATTTCTTAACTACTATTACACAATTGAGACTTCAATTTTATTCTGGGGCTTTATTTAAAAAGAAAGCATCACTCACAACAGTCCGTTTCATTTCTGACTGCTTGTTTTACTTCTCAGGACCCCACTATGCTGTTATCGGTTATATGACAGACAATGAAATGAAATTTTAAATAAAGACTGCCTCAATATTTGACTTTGCTTTAGGACTCATATCCCATTGTATCTTTAAAGCAGTTTCGAACAAGAAGTAATGCACAGGTTATTATGTACTGGGGCATGTATTAGGAGAGGAGTGGCTTTTTGTCCCACCCAAAAGTCAGAACACTAACTTCTACCACGGCGTGTTCTAACACCAAAGGATGGAAGGGACTGAGGATCACTCCAGGCTATGGGGAAACTGCTAATAGTGAAAGTGAAAGCGGTATTATTCATTTTTGATATAAAAAAAAGCTACACTACTAACATCTACCATATTTTAAATTCTACATAATCTACTTATGGGTATTTTTCACCATAAATGCACAAATAGAAATTTGTCCATTTGCTAAAGTTGGCCTAATCTTTAAATCCACTCAATAAATCCAACTGGTCTTTCCACACTGTGTCCATGCCCATGAAGACTTCATGAAAGTGGGGCACTGCACCAGAATTACTGAATCTTAGAAATGTTAACCACTCCAACACAACCTTTATGATCTTACATATCCGTTTAACACCCCAATGATTGTTCATTTAAAACTTTTCTTAAAAGCATTAAAAAAATATCCATTGTAGTATGATCCTAAGAATCACTATCCTTGGAGGTCAAAGATCTGATATGCTAATTGTGTTTTCCTTAATACACATAAAAATGCAGAACAGTAAATGAAAAGTGTTCAAGTACCACCCCAAAATCATCTCACATACCATCAACAGTACAACGAACACTCTTGAGTGTTCTTTCAAGCAGCACATACACAAAAAATGTAGCACTGAGAAACTGAGTTAGTCCCAATTTTTTTTAATTGAATTTATTGGGTTTACATTGGCTAATAAAATTACATAGTTTTCAGGGGTATAATTCTACAACACATCATCTCTATGTTGTGCTGTGTGTTCATCATCCCCCAAGTCTTTCTATCACCATTTAACCCCCTTTTACCCTTTTTTACCTTCCCCCATCACCATGCTGTTGTCTAAGAGGTTTTTCTTTTTTTTTGCTTAATCCCTTCACCTTTTTCACCCAGCCTCTCTACCATTTCCCCTCTGACAGTTGTCAGTCTAGTCTCTGTTATTGTCAGTCTAGTCTCAGTCTAGTGTCTGCTCCTATTTTGTTAGATTCTTTTATTATATTCCACATATAAATGAAATCATATGTGTGTATGTCTTTCTCTGACTGGCTAATTTCACTTAGAGTAATGCTCTCCAGGTCCATTCATGCTGTCACAAAGGATAAGATTTCCATCTTGTTTACGGCTGAACAGAATTTCATTGTGTACCATAGCTTTTTTACCCACTCATCTACTGATGGACTGCTTCCAAATCTTGGCTATTGTAAAATAATGCTGCAATGAACATAGTGGTAAAAATAATGTTCTTTTGAATTAGTGTTTTGAGTTTCCTTGGATATACAAGTACTTCCAAAAATGGAACTGCTGGGTCATAAGGCAGAGAACAATTTTAATTTTCTGAGGTAACTCCATACTGCTTTTCCACAGTGTAGTCCCAAATGCTGCAAGTCACACAACATGGTATCGGACAACCCATTCTCAAAGACTGTCTGGACCAGCTGAAATAAGTCTGTCATTCCCAAAGTCTCATGTGGTTTTGCCCAACTCAATGAACCTCAAAGCACACTGCCAACAACAAAAACACCTTCTGAATCAGTGTCCCATTTTTTTTTTGATTTGGTAGAATCCTAGACCGTGAACCCGCACCCTGTCCCCTGTCCTGCCCCTATTTCTACACCTTGCATGTTCCATAGGATTTCAGGAGAAAGATTTTCCATCTCTGGGTTTTAGGCTAGCTTTGAAAACAGGCTGGAAGTTTCCATTACAGAGCCATTTCCCTATTTCCCAGATACCCAGAGCAGGTTTTATTTTCAAGTGACAGAAAACCTGTGTCTACTGTGTGCCTAGCAATATTTCATACACTGTGCCATACATCCCCCTACAAAGGGAGAAAAAATGATCAAGTTTTTGGGAGCTGCCAGTCCAGGCGAGCTTAGCTATGCATGCATGTAGCTAATAAGAACTAATGTTATTAAATTTTTAATTATATACCAGGCACTGTGCCATATCCTTCAAATGCACTACCTTATTGAATCAACAAAACTATCTACTGTGATTATCCTCACTTTATACTTAAAGGAAATGAGGCTTAGAGATGTTAAGCAGCTTGTCCAAAGTCAAGCAACAAGTAGGTGATAGAGTTCACTCAGACTCAAATTGACTATTGCTTGACACTCTTAACCAATGCACTATGCATAGCCAACTGTTTTTAAAATCACTAAAAGAAAACATGAATTCTGTATACCTAATATCTTTTATTAAAAAATATTTTATTTATTTTTTAGAGAGGGGAAGGGAGGGGGAAAGAAAGAGAAAGAAACATTGAAGTGCGAGAGGTGCATGGATAGGTTGCCTCTCGCACACCCCCAACTGGGGACCTGGCCTGCAACCTAGGCATGTGCCCTGACTTGCGCCCTGACTGGGAATTGAATCAGCTGCCTTTCACTTCACAAGCCTGTGCTCAATTCACTGAGCCACCCCAGCTAGGGCTGTATACCCAGTATCTTATAAAATGAGATTCTTGCATTATGGAGATCTAGAGCTAGTGCAATTGTGAAGTTCAAGAACATGTACCATTCTGGAGTAATAATGTGGTATAATAAAAAGCATACTTGGTCTTTGTCCCCAGTTCCAACTAAAGCTCCTAAAATCCTTGGAACTTCCTTACTGATAGGAGAGGCCTTTGATATTCATAAGGACCACAATGGAGTTCAGGCTAAGGATGTGACTTGGTGGGACCCAAAAGAAGGGCTGACCACACCAGAAAGAGCAGGCACAGGTTTAGAAGGTGGACACTTTCTGTGCCACCTCCAGACAACAGGGGAGGGAAAGATGGCTGAAGTTCAATCACCAATTGCCAGTGTTTTATCAACTGTGCCTATATACAGGAACCACAGCTGAAACTGAACAAGGCTAAGGGAACTTTGGGGTTGATGAACACACCCAGGTGCTGGCAGGCTGTATGCCCAGAGGTGAAATGGAAGCTCTGTGCTTCCAATTCCTACATTGCCCTATGCACCTTCTTCCATTTGACTGTCCCTGAGTTGTATCCCTGCCAATGAAACTGTAATCCCAAATACCTTGCTTTCCTGAGTTCTGAGTATCACATGCTCTAGCAAATCATCCAACCGGGGAGACAGGTACCGTGGGAACCCCCAAACAGTCTGTCAGGCAGAAGTCCAGGTAACTTGGCATTATCTGCGACTCACAGCTAGTATCTGAAGTGGGGCAATCTTGTGAGACTAAGTGATTAACTTGTGGGGTCAACACAAACTCCAAGTAGTCTGTGTTAGAACTGAATTGAATTGTTGCTGGACACTCGGTTGGAGTGAGAGAATTGTTGAAATGACATAATCAACAACCTCATAAAAAAAAAAATTTAAAAAAGTTCCACATTAAAACCAACTCAACCGATAACTTAGAAGGCACTTCCGGAGAGAGAAGATGGCGGAGGACTGAATGGGAGTCACGCTGACCTCCTCCCAAAACCAAACTGGAATTGCAACTAAATAAGGGAGTTATCACCTGGAAAGCAGTGGACCAATAGTGCGAGAGGAGCTATAGTGGGAGAGGAGCCTTGGTGCCGCGGACAGCGGATTCGACTCTCACACATCCCAACGGGTGAGAAGTGCAGTGGAGGCTCGAGAGGGTGGGCTGGGTGCCCATGGGCACTGGCACCAGAGGGACACAGAAACAGCCAGTTAGCTTCCCCTGAGAAGAACGGGGTCTGAATCATAAACAGGAACCCCTAAACTACAGCAGCTAAAGCCAAGAAATGACAGACAAAACGCAACCCCAAAAAGCTTAGGGATGCTCTCTGCCAGAGACAGGTGGCTGGGGATGCAAAGAGACCTTTAAAGGGAAAACGCAAATGTTGCAGTGGCAGCCACCCTCCTTGATCTCTGGGTAGAGGCGGCAACAGGCTGGGCTGGTGCCTGGGAAAAGACTGGTGAGGAAAACTTTGTGAAGAGAACTGACACAGCAGCCGGTGCAGCCCCAGTGATGGCACGCCTACCACTCTGCAGCTACCATCTGGCTCAAGCAGGAGGGAATCAATTAACCTGCCTTTTGTGCGCTCCGCACACAGCTTGTACGGGTGTGAGCTGCGGGGCTGAGTGCAGACTGGCTGGGAGAGCCTTGAGGAGAGACTGGAGACAAAGGCATTGGGGAAAGAACGGGAGGAGGAACTGGGGAGTCCCGACTCCCTCCCCGTTCTGTAGCCTCCATTGTGGGCTGGAAAGGCGCGCCCCCAAAGAGGCAGAAGAGGGGCGCACAGGAACCAGACTGCCTGCAATTGAAACGGAGTCCACACAGGGGGTGGAACCTGCCCGAAGTGGTCAAGGAACTGCCCGGAGGCCCCTGAAGAGAGACTAGAAACGGAGGCATTGGGGAAAGAACGGGAGGAGGAACCGGGGAGTCCCGACTCCTTCTCCTTGTCTTAGTCTCCATTGCACGGGAAGACGCCACACCCCTAAAGAGCCAAAAGCCGAAAAGCACACATAGACACCCCCAAAACACCCAGTGCAGGCGTGCACAATTGTGCCGAGTGACTGGTGAGGGTTGGCGAGCGTTGGCGAGCGTGTGTGTGACCCACGTGGGCTGGTGAATGCTTTAACCGGCCGGCAAGGCCTCCCAAAGACTGGCACCGATGCGGCCTGCGAGGGAGTGCACAGAGCGGCAAGGGCAGGCGTAAATTGACCCGCCCGCCCGCGATTGCTGAGCGGCCCACAAAATTAGTAGAGCTGCCCAGAGTCCCTGGAGGAGAGACCAGAGACAGGATTAACCAGAGAGTCCTGGAGCTGACTTCCTCCCATTTCCGTAGTCCCCATTTGGTGAGGGCAAGCAACGCACCCAAAGAGACAAAAGCGGGGAAAATACACAATAGAACACCCTGAACTGACCAGTGCTGCGGAACTCGCCAGCCAGGGGGGCCAGATGAGTAAGCGAGGTCGCGAGTAAGTACCCTGGTCTGGGGCAAGCACATGTCAGCCAAGGCAGGCCGGGGATCCTGCCACACTGGGAGCGCGCTCAAGGAACCCGCATGAGAGTGCAGAGAGATCCCAAAAAATAGCCCAGCCCTGACCAAAGAGGTCACAGAGATGCTCCAAGGAGGAGACAGACACAGGTATTAGACTGCTAGAAGGCTCAAACAAACAACACAAGCCCCTATAGGGTCAACAACTGACATCATCAGAGGTAGGCCCAGAAAGAAAAGTAAAGGACAAAAATACTTAACAGACTCTCACAAAAATGGGAAGAAAAAGAAGTTCCCCCCAAATGAGTGGAGAAGGGGACTCCACACAGAAAGAGCTAAATGAAATAGAGGCAAGGGAACTACCAGATACTGAATTCAAAACAATGGTTCTAAGAAAGCTCCATGAGCTCAGCCAGCTCAAAGAGAACTATGAGAAACTGCAGAGAAACTACCAGGATCTTACAGTAAACTGTATCAGCCTGGAAAAGGACATAGACACTATCAAGAAAACACAAGAGGATATGAAAAATACCATTTCTGAATTGAAGAACACAGTAGAAGGAATCCAAAGCAGGCTGGATGAAGCCTGGGATCGAATCAGTGAGATGGAGGACAAGGTAGAAAGAAGCTCCCAGAAAGAACAAGAAATGGAAAAACGACTGAAAAAGAATGAAGAGGAATTTAGGGAAATGCAGGACAACCTGAAACGCAATAATATCCATATAATAGGGATACCAGAAGGAGAAGAAGAGGAGCAAGGGATAGAGAACCTCCTCGAAAAAGTAATGATGGAAAATTTCCCTAGTTTGAGGAGAGAAAGGCTCTCATGGATCCAGGAGGTACAGAGGATCCCACTCAAGAGGGACTCAAGGAGGTCCACTCCAAGACACATCATCATTAAATGGCAAATGTCAAAGACAAAGAGAGAATCCTCAAGGCAGCAAGGGAGAAGGTGAAAGTAACATACAAGGGGGCCCCGATACGCCTAGGAGCTGACTTCTCAACAGAAACACTGCAAGCCAGAAGGGAATGGCAACAAATATTCCAAGCCATGAAAAACAAGGGCCTACAGCCAAGGCTGCTCTACCCAGCTAGGCTCTCCATTAAAATAGAAGGGGAAATACAGTGTTTCCCAGACAAGAGAAGACTAAAAGAATACATCTCTACCAAACCAGCACTCCAAGATATGCTAAGGGGTCTGGTTTAAGCAGATGAAGGAAAAGAATGAGAGAGAGAGGAACACAGGTACAAAGAGAAAAGATGAGTAAGTTTTTATCAGTAATATCCCTCAATGTGAATGGACTAAATGCCCCAATCAAAAGATGCAGGGTAGCTGAATGGATAAGAAAACATGACCCACACATATGCTGTCTACAAGAGACCCACCTCAGAGCAAGAGACCTACACAGATTGAAAGTAAAGTGATGGAAAAAAATATTCCAAGCAAATGGGCATGAGAAAAAGGCCGGGGTTGCCACACTTGTATCAGACAAAGAAGATTTCAAAACAAAGGCCATAAAGAGAGACCCAGAGGGGCACTTTATAATACTTAAAGGAAGAATATATAAAGAAGACATCAACATTATAAACTTATATGCTCCAATATAGGAGCCTCCAGTTTATAAGGAATTTGTTGGATGACTTCAAAGAAGATATGAACAGCAACACACTGATAGTAGGGGATTTCAACACCCCACTGTCAAAAATGGACAGATCTTCCAAACAAAACGTTAATAAACATATTGTGGCCCTGAATGACACACTGAATCAAAGAGACTTAACTAACATATATAGAACCTTACATCCCAAAGAAGAAAATTACACTTTCTTTTCAAATGCTCATGGCAGTTTTTCAAAGATAGACCACATGATAGGACACAAAGCAAACCTCAGCAAATTCAGGAAAATTGAAATAATACCAAACTTTTTCTCGGACCACAAGGGATTGAAACTGGAAATCAACCTCAAAGAGAAACTTCAAAAACTTGCAAACTCAAGGAGACTGAACAGTACACTATTAAACGATGAATGGGTCAATAATGAGATAAGAGAAGACATCAAAAAATTTCTGGAAACACATGAAAATGAACAGACAACAGTCCAAAACCTATGGGACACGGCAAAGGCAGTCCTGAGAGGGAAGTTCGTAGCAATACAGGCTTACCTAAAAAAGATAGAAACATTTCAAATAAAAGACCTAACACTACAACTTCAAGAACTGGAGAAACAACAACAAATAAACCCCAGAGCAAGGAGAAGGAAGGAAATAGTCAAGATTAGAGCAGAACTGATGACACAGAGACGAAAAGAACAATTCAGAGGATCAACCAATCCAGAAGCCGGTTCTTTGAAAAGATTAATAAAACTGACAAGCCTTTAAGCAGACTCATCAAGAAAAAAAGGGAGAGGACCCAAATTTATAATATCAGAAATGAAAGAGGAGAAATAACTGATACCACAGAAATACAAAGGATCGTCAGAAAATACTATGGACAATTATATGCCAAGAAATTTGAAAATCTAGATGAAATGGACAAATTTTTAGAAAAGGATAATCTTCCAGCACTGAAGGAGGAAGAAACAGAAAGCTTGAACAGACCGATAACAGCTGGGGAAATTGAAGCAGTCATCAAGAAACTCCCGGCACACAAAAGCCCAGGGCCGGACGGTTTCACAGGAGAATTTAAAAACATTTAAGGAAGAGCTAACTCCTGTAAGGAAAGACTATTCCAAAAAATCCAGGAGGAGGGAAGACTCCCAGACTCTTTCTATGAGGCCAGCATCACCCTGATCCCAAAATCAGATAAAGACCCTACAAAGAAAGAAAACTACAGGCCAATTTCGCTGATGAACGTAGATGTTAAAATCCTCAACAAAATATTGGCAAACCGCATCCAGCAATACCTTCAAAAGATTATCCACCACGATCAAGTGGGATTCATCCCAGGGATGCAGGGATCATTCAATATACGCAAATCAGTAAACGTGATACATCACATAAATAAAAGAAAAGACAAAACTTACATGATCATCTTGATAGATGCAGAAAAAGCATTCGATAAGCAAGCACCCATTTATGATCAAAACACTCAGCAAAATGGGAATAAATGGGGCATTCCTCAACGTAATAAAGGCCATATATGAAAAACCTACAGCCAATATCATACTCAACGGGCAAAAGCTGAAAGCTTTCCCACTACGATCGGGAACACGCCAAGGATGTCCGCTCTCACCGCTTCTTTTCAACATCGTATTGGAAGTCCTAGCCACAGTGGTCAGACAAGAGAAAGAGATAAAAGGCATCCAAATAGGAAAGGAGGAAGTAAAGGTATCATTGTTTACAGATGACATGATAGTGTACATAGAGAACCCTGTAGACTCTACCAAAAAACTCCTCAAACCTAATAAGTGAATTTGGCAAAACAGCAGCATACAAAGTCAACATTCAGAAATCAAAGGCATTTTTGTACACCAGCAATGCAATAGAAGAAGAAGAAATCAGAGAAAAAATACTATTCGATACACCAAAAAGAAAAATAAAGTACCTAGGCATAAATTTAACCAAAGACACAAAAGACCTGTACGCAGAAATCTATACAACATTGAAAAAAGAAATTAAGGAAGACACAAATAAATGGAAGCATATACCGTGCTCATGCATTGGAAGAATTAATATCATCCAAATGTCCATACTACCCAAAGCAATTTATAGACTCAACGCAATCCCTATTAAGATACCAATGACGTATTTCACAGAAATAGAACAGACATTTCAAAAATTTATATGGAACCATAAACGACCCCGAATAGCCGCAGCAATTTTGAGAAAGAAACACAAAGTAGGAGGGATCACGATACCAGACATCAAACTCTACTACAAAGCCACTATACTCAAAACAAACTGGTACTGGCACAAGAACAGACTCATAGACCAGTGGAACAGAATAGAAAGCCCAGAAATAAGCCCAGGTGTCTATGGACATCTAATATTTGACAAAGGGGGCAGAAGCATAAAATGGAGAAATAATAGCCTCTTCAACAAATGGTGTTTGGAGAGCTGGACGGCTACATGCAAAAATTTGAAATTGCATCATCAGCTGACACCATACACAAAAATAAACTCAAGATGGATAACAGACTTAAATATAAGTCGCAACACCATAGAAGTCCCAGAGGTGAACATTGGTAGGAAACTCTCAGATATCCCACTCAGCAACTTTTTCACTGATATTTCTCCTAAAGCAAGGGACATAAAGGAAAGAATAAACAAGTGGGACCTCATCAAAATAAGGAGCTTCTGCATGGCAAAAGAAAACATCAGCAAAATGAAAAGGGAGCCAACCCTATGGGAAAATATATTCGCTAATGATACATCAGATAGAGGTTTGATCTCCAAGATATATAAAGAACTCACTCAACTCCACTGCAAGAAGACAAACGATCCAATCAAAAAATGGGCCTACGACCTGGGCAGATGCTTTTCCAAGGAGGAGATACAGAGGGCCCAGAGGCATTTGAAAGGATGCTCAGCATCACTAGCCATCAGAGAAATGCAGATCAAAACCACCATGAGGTACCACCTCACACCAGTCAGAATGGCCATCATAAACAGATCCACAAACAACAGGTGCTGGCGACGCTGTGGAGAAAAGGGAACCCTAGTCCACTGTTGGTGGGAATGCAGACTGGTGCAGCCACTGTGGAAGGCAGTTTGGAATTTCCTCAGAAGCTGAAAATGGAACTGCCTTTTGATCCAGTGATTCCCCTGCTGGGACTATACCCTAAGAATACCAAAACGCCAATACAAAAGAACCTATGCACCCCAATGTTCATAGCAGCACAACTGACAATAGCCAAGTGTTGGAAGCAACCTAAATGCCCATCAGTAGGTGATTGGATCAAAAAGTGATGGTACATATACACAATGGAATACTACGCAGCAGAAAGAAAAAAAAGAACTACTAAACTTCGTGACAGCATGGATGGAACTGGAGAACATTATGCTAAGCGAAATAAGCCAGGGGGCGAAATCAAATACCATATGATCTCACCTATAAGTGGAACCTAACCAACAATACAAAGATGCAAGGAAAATATGACCAGCAACACTGAAAGGAAAAGAAATCAACAGAGACAAGAGGGAAGGGGGGGGCAGGGAAAGGGAAGGGAAGGGGAAAGTCAAGGAACATATAGAAGGACTCATGGACAAAACCAAAGGGGAAGAGCTGAGGGAGGGAAGGAGGGAGGGGGCAAGGGAAAGTGGTGGGGCGGAGGCAGAGACAAATGTATTTAAAAAATAAATAAATAAATAAATGCTTGGGGGGGAATAAATAAAATGTGGTTTGGTATATAAAAATTAAAAAAAAATCCAGTATTCATTCAAAAAGAAAAAAAAAAAAAAGTCCCTCCCCTGCTTGATATAATCATTAAATCCACTGCTATCACCAATTCAGAGCCCTGCTTAAAGTTTTCAACACTAATAGGATTCTTGCCCTATCCGCAAGTAACTGGTAAAACACCTCTTTGTAAAAAGGACCAGAAAACTATTTTCATCTGCTACTGGGAACAGGAATGTTGTTATAAGTATGAAATTAAAATTGATTTATTAATTTTAATTATGACTTATTTCACATTTACTACAGTTCCCATGAGAACTGTATATTACACTTCAATAGTTTACATGTAACTGGTCCCTGTCGATAGCAGACATTGTTAAATGACAAAGAGACACCACTTTGTATTTGCCTCAACATGTACTTGAATCCAAACTCAAATGGACCCAAGGACATGACACTCCCTCTTGTCTACCAATTCTGTCAAAAATGAAGTCAAAGGAGCCAGAGATCTCAAAAAAAATTAGGCCAGTACTCCATAAACTGTCAATCATGAGTAACAAGTCAATCTTGAAGATCGATCTGTTCAAACCAGCCTCTGAGTCCCTGCATACACCCCTCCCCATCAGGAATACCAATTCCAGTCATGGAAGAAGTCAATTGTGGTCAGGGCCACTGATTACTCAATTGTACAGGCCCCCAACCCCCTCCTTGTGAATGGTATTTCCTGGAGTTGGGCCATCTTCTAGGCCTACTTGTTCCTCACCCATTCTTCCCACAGCAAGTGCCATTGTGGGCATTGTCTACACATTTCCAGCTGGACCACAACAGGCATTTCTCTTTACCCTATACACCCAGTCCACAATACCACCATCATCACCACCACCAGCAGCACCTCCTCCTCCTCCTCCTCCTCCCCCACAACAAAACTGCCTCTAGAAAGGTCTCCAGACTTTTCTCTTTCAGTGTTAGGAAACCCCCAAGCAAAATGTTCCTTATAATAGACATCAGCTATAACCAACTGTTTTGAGTAAATGACTAGAGAAATGACTAGTTATTTCAAAGAAAAACTGACTACAAGAACCATGAAAATACTCTTTTTTATCCTCACCTGAGGATATGTTTATTGATTTTTTTTTTTTTTTTTTTTTTAAAGAGAGGGAGGAAGGGAGAAAAATATCAATGTGAGAGAGAAACATTGCTCAGTTGCCTTTGGTACACGCCCCAACAGGAGATCAAACCCGCAATCTAGATAAGTGCTTTGGCCCAGAATCGAATCTGGAACCTTTTGGTGTTCAATGATCCGACAAACTGAGCCACCAGCCAGGGCCATGGAAATAGTCTTTAAAATCGACACCAGAATATTCACTATATCATTCCTCACTGTTGAAGTCTACTCACTTAGAAGAAAGAAAATGTCACAATTGGGAAAGATGCCTTCTCCAAGGAAAAAGGACTTGCAGCATGTGCACAGTCCTGCTACCAAGGATCCTCATGGCAGTGGTCCTCTTGACTTTCCCCTCCAGTTTAAAGAATAGCACTAGGTAGTCATAAAGTAGAAACAAAGCAAGTATTCAACTGAAAATAAATTTGCTTCACATATGAAAAAGGACATGGCCACTGTTATTTCCACAGATGTGTTTGGAAGCTGGGTTTCCCTGTTCAGATTCCAGAGCAGGTCACTGGGAAGAAGTATTCAACTTGGCACTTTGCAAAGGTGTTCCCCACAGCAGGTTCACTAGTTTAGCTTAAGAATTTGGAGTGATAAAGACTCAACTCCTATTTGGAAGTCCTGCTGTCACTTTCAGAAATGGTCTGAGGAAAAAGGTCAGCTACTTAACTAAGTACCACTACCATCAATAACTTCATTTTGCATATGCTTCAAAGCTGATTCTAGGGAATCTTCTCTAAAAGAACAAGAGTTTGTTTTAAAATGTTTGGATTCAATTAAACTCAAACAAACTGTAAGGTACCAACAATAACATATATGAGGCAGTGTAAATCAGAGAACAAAATTAATGCAGAGAAGGCCTGAGTCTAGTTCTGTAGCTAACAGTACCTTGCTCTGTAACTTTAAAAGTGAGTTTACTAACCTTTCTAGATTTCCATTTCCCTACTAAATCAATGCTTTTCAATGTGTTGCAATGCTTGAATCAACTTCAGAATATTCCATTCCACTGAAATCTTATGGGGAAAACCAATATAACAATATTAAAGTAATTTTCAGAGTGAAGCATAGTAGGGTGAAATGGAAGGAAGACATCAAAGCCCTCTCATCCCTGCATTCCCTAGCAATGACTCCGGAGAGGGGTCCCCAAAGCCAAGATTGAAAAAAGTATTATACTAGATATATCCTAAGGTTTTTTGAGGATCTTTTTCCTGCTTCTTCCTAAACTGGAGAAAGAAGAGTTAATTGCATTCTATATACTTAATGCTATGACTTCAGTCTTGTTCAAAATCAAAATTATGGGTCATACACCAACCCACTTCAGGCAATAACTGCAGAGTCCAAACCCTTCACCAACTGATGAGAGGTAAAAGCTATAACTAAACTCTGCTGTCTTGATATGATGGACACAATCTGCTAATCAGATAAGAGAGCAAATATTTCTGACAGTCCTCTAGACTAACAAGCAGAGACTGTAGCACTGGTTACAAAAAATTGCTAAACAAACATCTCCAAAAATGAGAAGGCCTACATGCGCAGTGTTACTATCCAAGATCCTCAGTCAGTCATCATATCTAGTCTGTATCTACAGGCCTCAGAGACAGAATTATTTCCAGTCTCCAGGTGTTGAGGCTGAGCCCTCCACCAGAGCAGGGCAGAAGAGGAAATGGATAAGGCTTCCCACCGTTATGCAACCTAAGCTTCCATGCTGCAATTCAGCCAGAAACCCAACAATCCAGCACAGCTCACAGGACACTCAAGAGCAGGCCAAGCCCTCAGGAGAAGTCATCAATAGGATGCCCTACCACTCCCTGCAATCAGGTTGGTATAGGGGAGAGTGCTGGCTATAGGTGGCTTATTTACCACAACAAAAGCAAATCACCATGGAAAAACAGCTTACTAAGCTTCCCTATTCTGATGTACACTGTTAAATAAGGTCTCATTTGCACCATTTTCAAAATCACTTGGCATTTTGCCTTTCCCTTTTTCTCCTTTCCACATCCCAACTTCAAAGAATTAGAGTCTGAGCCACTTCCAACGTTTTCTGTTACTTCACTAAAATATGTTAAATTCAATTTTGTAGTCATTCGCCAATCAAATGCTGTGGTAATGACCTTGTTACCTCCAAAGAAATACGAACCTCCATTACCTACAAAAACAGACACAAGAACTAGTGAAACTTGATTTGAATTCAAACACAGTAACTCAATTACACACAATGTTCTACGGTGCAAAGAGCTTCAGAACATTTAGGAAGACCTGATCCTGGTGTACTGGTATCAACATTTGTAAACAGATAAAGGAGGTAATTAAGTTATCAAGAGCAGGGGAAATGGAAGTTAACAGGTAATCACCACTGTGTAATTACCATTGTTTCAATCTGAGTTACCCCATCTTTCACCTCAGATCAACTGGCAGCCAGTGTGCAATTCCATTATGCAGCACATCTACAAAAAACGGTAGCAAAATCAAATTAAGTCATCTAATGCAATGCAAAATACCCACAGCTCTAATAGCAAGTGGAATCATCTGGCTCTAGGTTGTCCACCTTTCAGAAGTTCATCCAAAATCCCTCAAGGTTTCAGAAACAAATTCACTGGTAACCTAGAATAAAGCCCAGTTCCTAGATTCTAAATTCATTTAGATCTGTGGAGTCTTTCACCAGACACGTTTAGTGCCCAATGTAGAAATCAATGGCTTATCTCGGTGCTCAAGTCCCCTCCTACCCACCCAACACCCTTTAGGAAATTAGAAGAGAGCAACCAGTCTCCAAACAGGCTAATAAATCTCAGCCTACAGGGTATTTTCATACATGAGTTATAATAAACCACTGAAATAAAGATGAATAGAGCACATCTTAATAATCTAGACTTACAGCCAAGATGGAGGCATAGGTAGATATACCTTGCCTCCTTCCACAACCAAAAGGAGGACAACAACAAATTTAAAAACAAAACATAACTAGAACTGCCAGAAAACCGAACTGCATGGAAGTCCAACAATCAGGGAGCTAAAGAAGAAACATTAATCCAGAGGGGTAGGAGGGGTGAGACTGGCCACTGGGGCAGAAAGGCCCAGCAGCAAGGCAGTGACTAGAGAACTAGAAGGGCGAGGCAGCAGGTGGCAGACCAGGTGGTCACAAATTCGCATGTGGATAAACCAGAGGAACTGCTGGGGGGCGGGGGGAGCGAAAAAGACTGCCCAATCCAGGGTTCCAGTGTGGGAAAAGAAAGCCTCAAAACCTCTGAAGGTAAAAACCTGTGGGGGTTGTGGCAGCAGGAGAAACTCCTAGCCTCACAGGACAGTCCACTGGACAAACCCACAGGGTCCAAGAATATAGACAAACCCTCCCACCTGGGAATGGACACTAGAAGGGCCCAATTTGCTTGTGGGTAGTGGGGGAAGTGACTAAAAGCTGGCAGAGAGAGAAGCAAGCAGCATTGTTCCCTCTCGGACCCCTCCTCCACACAGCGTCACAACTCACGGACCTCGGTTGCCCCACCCTGGCGAATACCTCTGGCTCCGCCCCTTCCAACTTAAGAGGCACACTGAGACAAAGAAATATGGCCCAAATAAAAGAATAGATCAAAGCTCCAAAAACAGAACTAAGCAATGAACAGATAGGAAATCTATCATGCACAGTTCAAAACACTGGTAATCTGGATGCTCACTGACTTGGTTGAGTATGGTCACAAAATGGAGGAAAAAGCGAAGGCTATGCTAAGTGAAATAAAGAAAAATATACAGAGAATCATCAGTAAAGGGAAAGAAACTGGGACTCAAATCAGCGATTTGGAGCAGAAAGAAGACATAAACACTCAACCAGAACAGAATTAAGAAATAAGAATTCAAAACAATGAGGTGAGGCTTAGGAACCTCTGGGACAACTTTAAATGTTCCAACATCTGAATCAAACAGGTGCCAGAAAGAGGAGAGGAAGAGCAAGAAATTTTTTTTTTTTTAAGTCATGTTCATACTATTACAGTTTTCTCAATTTTTCCCCCTTTGCCCTCCTCCACCCATTCCCCCGTCCACAGTCAATTCCCACACTGTTGTCCATGTCCATGGGACTTTAACACACCTTTTTGTCTAGTCCCTTCCCCTTCTTTCCAACATGGTCCACTTCCCCATCGCTCTGGGCTCTTTCAGACTGCTCCATGTTTCCATGTCTGTGGTTTATTTTGTTCATTAGTTTATTTTGATGAATAGATTCCATTTATAGGTGAGGTCATATGGTATTTGTCTTTCGCCAACTGGCTTATTTCACTTAGCATAATATTCTCCAGCTCCATCAATGTTGTCGCAAAAGGTAGGAGTTCCTCTTTCTTTCTCTTTTTTTATGCAGAATTTATTTATTTAAATATCAAAATCCATTATAAAATATTAAAAAATTTAAATCCATTATAAAGTCTCAGCAATTAAAACATGACACAAGCGCAGAAATAATCAAGTAGATCAATGAATTATAATGAGCATTCTAGAAACACACAAATATATCTGCCTAACAATGTAATATATGATTCAATTGATATTTCAAATCAATGGGGAAAATAAGACTTATTCAACAAATAAGGTGCATGGACCACTATTGCTTGAAATAAAACAAATGTAAAGCACTATTTCACACATTACACAAAAAATATTCAGGTGAGTAAAAAATCAGTATGTAGAACCTAAGGAGTTTTAGGAGAAAAATACAAAATAATATTTTTCTTATCCTGATATAACATAATCAAACCCAGAAACTATAAAGTAAATATCGACAATATGACTATATTAGGACTATATAGTAATATACATATAAAAAAGTCAAGACAAGTAATAGAATATGAAAGTTTTTGCAACACATCCAAAAAAAGGTTAATAGTTTGTTTTTTTCTAGAGAAAATTTCTACATTTAGTTAATAAATGGATAAAGAACACCAAAAAGTCATTTAAAGCTTTTTAAAAATAAGAGAAATAGGCAAGAAATATATAAGAACAGTTTAGTTTCAAAAAATAACAACTAAACGCATCATTGTCACAATCCGATTAATAAGTATTAAAAATATTGGTAATATCAAGTATTGGTGACTGTGAAAGGAACTGGGTATTCATAGACTTTTTCTTCATCTTCTTAAAGCAGTCCCTTTAGCATATCTTTCAATGCTGGTTTCGTGGAGGTGTATTCTTCTAGCCTTCTTTTGTCTGGGAAACTCCATATTTCACCTTCCATTTTAATTGAGAGCCTTGCTGGGTAGGGCAGTGTTGGGTGCAGGACTTTGCTTTTCATGACTTGGAATATTTCTTGCCATTCCCTTCTGGCTTGTAGTAATCTGTTAAGAAGTCATCTGCTAGCCATATTAGGGCTCCATTTTAGGTTACTACCCGTTTATCCCTTGCTGACTTTAGGATTCTCTGTTTGTCTTTGATATTTGCCATTTTAATTATGATGTGTCTCAGAGTGCACCTCATTGGGTTCCTCTGGAATGGAAGCCTCTGCTTTCTGGACTTCAGTGGCTTTTTCTCTCCCCAAATTAGGGAAGTTTTCCATCATTACTTTTACAAACAGATTTTCTATTTCTCGCTCTTCTTCTCCTCCTTCTGGTATCCCTATTATATGGATATTATTACGTTTCAGGTTGTCCTGCATTTCCCTAAACGCCTCTTCATTCTTTTTAAGTCTTTTTTCGATTTCTTGCTCTTTCTAGGAGCTTTTTTCTACCTTATCCTCCGGCTCACTGATTCAATCCCCTGCTTCATCTAGCCTGCTTTGGATTCCCTCTGCTGTGTTCTTCAATTCAGAAACTGTATTCTTCATTTCCTCTTGCGTCTTGTTGATAAATTCTCTGTCCTTTTTCATGCTAATAGATTTCCAGTAAGTTCCTCATACTTTCCCTGTAGTTGTTGGTAATTCTCTCTGAGCTCACTGAGCTTCCTTAGAGCTGTTGTTTTGAACTCAATATCCGATAGCTGACTTGCCTCTATTTCATTTAACTCTCTTTCTGGGGATTCCTCCTTTCCTTTTGACTGAGGGGTGTTTTTTTGTCTTCCCATTATTTGTGAGACTCTTCTTTTTTGCTTCTGCTTTTTAAACTGATGTCTTGATATCCTGACTTTGTGGTGTGAACTTCTATGGTAAAAGACCACTGTTTTTTCTTTCTGGATCTGTCTCTGATGATGTCAGATGATTCATTCCCCTCTCTGCCCGCAGGCAGTGTTTCGAGACTTCCAGGAATCTACTGCCTGTGGCTGTCTCCTTCAGCTGTTAATCTAGTCACTCTGCACTCAGCAGTCAAGCTTATATGCCACAGGGCAGGGCAGAGTCTCTCCTGGGGGTGGGGTTATTGGGTCCTCTCATGGTGCCGCTGCTCAGGGGAGTGGTCTGCCTGACTCAAATGGGTGCTGCCGTATGAGGGGAGGATTCAGCACTAGAATCCTGACAGTTTCTCTCTCTGTTCTCTCCCTAAAACCTCCATCTCCGGTCTCTCCTCAAGTGTCTCTAGACCACTCTGTACCCGCTTTAGCCAGGGATCTACTATTTGTGGCTGCCATTCTGTACTCAGCAGTCAGGCTTTAGCACCACTGGGCCTGGGCAGAGTCCCTCCTGGGGGCTGGGCTACTGTGTCCTCCTACGCTGCTGCCACTTGGGGGAGTGGTCTGCCTGAGCAAGATGGCTGCTGCGATATGGGAGAGGAGTGAACACCAGGATCCCTACTCTCTCAATTCTCTCCCCAAAGACTCCTTCCTCAGTCTCCCCTCAGATGTCTCTGCCACCTCTACCCATGCCTTTGTTGGAAACCAGGGTAAGTGGCTGCAAATAAAAATTTATCTTTTGGTTCATTAAAAGACTCTTTGTGTCTCCAGCCACCAGTCTCTGGCAGTGAGCAACGCTGCTGCTTTTCGCAGCTGGCTGTTATCTGTACTTTTTGGGCTCTGATGCTGTAGGCTGGAGATCCCAGCTTATGGTGTAGACCCCGGTCTTCTCAGAAGGATCCAACTGGCCATTTCAATCTCCTTCTGGTGTGCTGCCGCCTGTGGGACCCTACCTGCCTTCTCCAGTCTCTATCGCATTCCTTACCAGTTAGGTTGTGCTAATGCTGATTCTTCATTCTGTCCGAGGTTATAAGGTTCTTCTCTCACTATTGTTTAGTTATTTGCTCCAGGTGATTTCTCCACAATTTAGTTGTAATTCCAGATTGGTCCTAGCAGGAGGTCAGTGTGACTTCCATTCACTCTTCTGCCCTCTTGATTTTCTCCAGGAAGAGCAAGAAATTGAAAACTTATGTGAAAAAATAATGAAGGAGAATTTCCCCAATCTGGCCAAGGAAATAGACTTCCAGAAGATCCAGGAAGCTCAGAGTCCCAAAGAAGTTGGACCCAAGAAGCACACACCAAGGCACATCATAATTAAGTCACCCAAGATTAAAGTTAAGGATAGAATCTTCAAAGCAGCAAGAGGAAAGGAGACAGTTACCTACAAAGGAGTTCCCATAAGACTATCAGCTGATTTCTCAAAAGAAACCTTGCAGGCAAGAAGGGGCTGGCAACAAGTTTTCAAAGTCATGAAAAGCAGGGACCTACATCCAAGATTACTCTATCCAGCAAAGCCAGCATTTAAAATGGAAGGGCAGATAAAGTGCTTCCCAGAGAAGGTAAAGTTAAAGGAGTTCATTATCACCAAGCCTTTATTACATGAAATGTTAAAAGGACTTACCTAAGAAAAAGAAGATCAAAAACTATGAACAGTAAAACAGAGGGTAGGAGGAGAGGGAAGAATGGGGGAAAAACGTATGGGGAATAAGCAGCACAAATTGTAGGTACAAAATAGGCAGGGGAGGATAGGAATAGTATAGGAAATGGAGAAGCCAAAAAACTTATATGTACGACCCATGGACATGAACTAAGGGGGGGTGAGGGGACTGTTGTGGGGTGGGGCAGTGCAGGGTGGAAGGAAATAAAGGGGAGGAAAAAAATGGGACAACTATAATAGAATGATCAATAAAACATGTATTTAAAAAATAATCTGTTGACTGGAGCATGTATAACCCAGGTTTAGGACACAAAGTGCAAAATTCTATAACCTAGGCCAAAGTCAAATTATTCTCATGGATATATAGGGAGAGTGGCTCCAAAAAAAACCCCAAAAAAACCCCACAATGGAATTATGTTCTGAAGGGTGGGCCCCTTGTAGTTACATGCTTTCCCCACTAGGGGAGTGTTCTGGGAACCTACCTGTATCAGTGTAACAGCTGGCACTGTTGTGAGAGGCTGTGTTTAGCATCAGTGAATTTTTTTTGAAGACTCTTTCAACACATTTGCACATTTCATGATGGGTGATTTAGAAGCACACTTGCCCACACAACGCTCAATGTTCAGCAATTTTTGACCAAAAACAGCACTTCCCCCCCTTCCCCACCTTCCCTATTCACCTCATCTCGCCCGAATGACTTTTTTTTTTTTGTTTCCCAGGATGAAAAAAGTCCTCAAAGGGACGCATTTTGCAGACATGGAAGAAGTGAAACAAAACAGGTGTCGAAATTGATGAATTCAAAAACTGAGCAATGGAAAAAATGTGTCTCAACAGGAGTACTGCATCAAGTGGAGAATACTCTGAAGGTCACTGAAGTTTAAATTTAAACATGTAAGAATAAATAAATTATGGGGTTTTTTGGGGCCTCCCCACCCCCAACATATGGAGAATCACAAAGGAATTGTCCATTCCTCTGAGCTACTCTGCAGTACAAAGGGTAGAGTGTACTGTCTGCCTCACCCTAGCTGTACACGCTGGTCACTTGCTTGATAACTAAATGACTTTCTATTTACACTCAAGTTGGAATTTAGTAATTCAGTACCAGGCCCTCTATTCCGTCCCCTTCAAGACTGCCCAGGAAGCATTTAATTTACATTCTGACAATCCACCTACCCATGCTACTGAATCACTAGAACCTACAACAGGTGACAAGTCCTCAATTTCTGACTGTTTTCTCCAAACACTAAAAGGTTTTAGTTAGCATTTCTAATACTGACTTTAATACAAGTAGACCAAGCAACATTTAAGTCTTTTAACCCCAACTCAAAAACCAATTCACTCAAAGAACACACTAATCACTGTTGTGGGGTTTAAAAGAAGAAAACAGCTTATTCTGTTTTAGCCCACTTTAACACGGTTCAAGAGAACCAAATCAAGGAGTCCAGACTGGTCCTTTCAAGCAGACAATCTTGTCAAGGTGATGCTGAAGAGTAGCTGACTATTGGAGATGAATGACCCCAACAAAAAGCAAAAATGGTTACATGCCAGTCCAAAGACGCAGATACAGTGGGAATGGGCCCACAATGGCCATTTACCTAATGTAATCCACTGAGTGAACTTTTAGCACCAACCCACATCTCAGCTGAGTATTACTGGTCATCAGTGGACCAGACACGAGTGGAAATATTGCAACATAAAACCTACCTCCCTATTAAAACCAACTTCAACTTAGATGTTGCTGGTCATCTTTACAGACCAACAGGGGCGTATTATTATCACTTGCCCAACCTTCTACCTTAACTTCATACACAACTGGAATCAAAGGAGAATATTAAAACACATTCAGGGTACTCGTTAAGCAGTTTTAAATAGCGGTATATAGGACAAAAATCCTGCAAGGAAAAAAGATATATTCTCAATTGAACATCCACTGAATTATGAACACAGAACTTGAGCTTTAGCTGCCAGAAAAGACTCGGGTGACCATAGCCAACTCCTCTCCCACTCTCAGCAGGATGACTCTTTTTTTGATTACAATAGCCCATCAGTACCTACAAAACAGTAAGTGATAAGACTCTACGAAAAACAATAGAAAGATTCAAAAGGAACATCATTCTCTATCCCTTTTCCACCTTATTTGCCAAGCCTCCACCTCTTTGACTTGGGTTCTTTTCACTCTCCCTTTTGCTTACTAGGCTCTGGTTACTACTGATGCCCCTTCCCTGTCTTCCCTGGACCTTCCACCCCATCTCCACCCTGTCCCTTTCCTCCCAGTCCCCAGAAACTTGCCAAAATCACTCCAACCCAGGAGGCTCCTCCCCATGCTGGCTACTTTTTAGTCACCTCCTCAGAAAGTTCTTTGACTGCATCCCCATCATTTTCTATCACATGACTCTTGTTTTCTTTGGCACTTATCAAAATATGATTTGTTTCTTTATTGTGTGTCACCACCCCAATGTAAGCTGCCTAAGAATGGAGATTATGCTTATGTTCATCTTTGCACCCCAGTGCCCGAAACCGGCTATGTAGCCATTCACAAATGCCTATTGAATGAATAATTCTGGACCTTTTATTCAGTAATTCCAGATCAATTATTCCAGGTGATCCAGATCAGTAATTCCAGGTGAGAGCAGCAGTTATTCTTTTGTTGCATTTCTGTGAAACACCTAAACATGCTGTCACTAGTAACAATCAAAGCATTTACACTCGAGTCACAGAGGGTCAGGATTCATGCATTCTTCATAACCAAAGGATCCCAAAGCTATTTCTTAAAGTTCTTCAGAAAACAGAGTTCCAAATTCAAAAGAGGGTTTCGAAAGAAAGTATCAACAACGAAATATGAGTCATCACACTTCACATTTCACTGTGAAATCCCTGTGACAGGATGAAGGAGCAAGCACGCTACTTGGAGATTTTTTTTTAGCCAACAGAACATCAATAAACAGACCTTTTCAATCATTCTTTGCTTTCTTCAAATAATTTTTTCACGTTATTAGTTTGTGTTCTTCTTTATAACGAAACTGAACAGATCACATTTTCCCATTTAAAACCACCTATACAAAAGAATCAGCAAAATAAGATGGTAATCAGTACAAGCTGAATGTGTCACTGAAGACTCCAGTGCCAGACACACAAATGTAGAAATACATAAAAGAACTATTGTCCAAGTGTAGAATCAAAAAATTAACATGGGGTTTTCTGTTCTCTGAAGTACATCATGAAGTGTGGGTGGAAGTAGAAACACAGAAATCCACAATTAGTCTAACTTCAAATCATTTTGAAAAGAGTAGACAAAATATAAATTCCTCACAATGAAAGTATTTAGAGCAAGAGATCTTGATTCCTGGGTTATGATGCTATATAGAAATCCTTGCAAGGGCCCTGGAATTCCAGTATTCACTGGAGAAAATGTTCATCTGAAGCAGGAGTTACCAGGCTGTGAGAGGTACCCTCAACATGACACAGCCTGTAACGGAAGTATTTACAAAGCTTGCATTTAAGATCTGGATGGAGGCTGAACACCAAATTCAAAAGGGGGGACCAAGGTATCAAGTGCCACAAAGAGGGGGGTGGGAGGAAACCCTCTCGATTACCACCTAACCAGAGAAAACTGTCGTGAAAATAAGGGGTGTGTTGGGGAGGGGGATGAGGAGTGAGAGTCAATGGGGAAAAAAGACAATACATTTGTCACCTCGTCCCACTTCCTACACAGGATACAGGCAAAGCCTCCAGCTCCACTACTTCGGGCACTGATGGTTATCGTTTATAGCAAAGGTGCAGAGAAAGGCCTTCAGGTCTGAGCCCCTCAATTCCAGGGCTGTTAATGATTATAGAGAAGGATGGGGGTGGGGAAGGAAATGAGAGCGGAGGGAGTTGGAGATTCACCCACCACTTCCCGCCCGGGGTTCACCTCCCGCCTGGGCTCCCACCTTCCAGCGCTTACCCGGGGCACAGGACCAGAGTCTGCACCCCTTCCAGGGCAGCTCCAGCCCCCAAACCCTGGGTTGAGGGGTGCTGGCGGTGAGGAGGCAGGGACAGTAGGTTAAGTTTTCTGAGACCTGCGGCTGACACGCCACAGGCTCCCCTCACCTCCTCTCCTTCCAGAGGAACCAGTCCAGACAAGGCGCTGACTTCCACTCCTCCCCTTCCCCCCCTTTCTCCGAGGTACCCAACCCCCGCCCCTTCAGCACTAAATGTTCCCCCCTTTTGCTCGACCCCTCCCCCCAACTCACAGTTGCTCCAGAGGTTCCTCCAGTCAAACCCTTTCTGGAAACGACGGCGGCCCGGCGGGTCCAAACCACCTACCATCCCCGCTCGCGTTTCCAGGCTCCCTACCCCTGCCGCCGGCGTCCCCGCCGCCGCCTCTTCCTCCACCACTGCTGCCGCCTCGTCTTCATCTGCGGCCCACCGGCCGCAGCCGCCCCGGAGCCCCGCCCCTCCATCCCTCCTGCATCATCACTTCCGGTAACCCCGCAGGCAGCCGGCTCCGAGAGTAAGAATGGAAGACAGGCGGGGAGGGAATGGGGAAGATTGCATCACGACGTACGCAAAGACGTACGAAGCCGTCACCAAGTAAGGGCAAAGACCTAGCACCGTGGAGGAAGGGCTAGGAGGAGCTGGACTGAACCATTTGGGAGGCTGGAAGAGGGGAAAAGATAGCGAAAGGGATAAAGGGAAAACAGGGAGAGAGGATGAAGTTGGCTATACTGTTGGGAGGAGGGTGGGCTAGAGTTTGAGGTTTGAGGGAGGCTCGAGACTACCTCAGACCTGGGGCAGTTCTCCCACAGAGGTCCGCTCAGTGGTTTGGTCTGGTCTGGCCTGCAAGACCGGCCGGAGCTCCGTCGGCCGCCGCGGCTCAGCTAAGGCTCCTGGCGCCACCTCCTCCCAGCCTGCCTAGGGCTGTAGCGCTTCTGTGGGTGGGGGAAGGCAGGAGTAACGCTGCGTGAGTGTACAGGATGGAGAGGCGGACTCCTGGCGCGGAAGACTGGGGGAATGGGTTGGCTCCCCTGGGGCAGGGATAGGGTGGGAGTGGAGGGCTGGGACGTTGCTAGGAGACGCTTTTGTGTGACCCCCCCCCCCCCGGCCAGCCTCGCGAGGGCGGCTCCGGGTCAGCGCCTCTGGCCCGAAGAACCTTCGGAGCGAAGCGGCCGGAGGGCCAGGAAGGGGAGGCCTGGTTGGGGGACACCGGGGTGCCGGATTGCGGCCCATCTGAAACTATTCTGAATCCTTTGGATCCCCGACTGTATAGCAGGAGCAATTCCAGAGGCGAGAACAGTTAGTCTGTGAAGGTTGACCCAAACGAAGGCCCGTACAAAATATAGAGACTTTCTAGGATAGGGATAATCCCCTCGGTCCACTAAAGGAGGCTTCGCTCCATGACTTTTTATTCGAGTTCAGGAGAAAATTAAAAAGTGGATCAATGAGGAAGATATCAGCAAGTGAGAAATGCCCCCAAAGACAATAACACCAGGTGAACTCGTAAAAGACTAGGCGGGGGCGGCAGGGGGGGGAGGTTGGCGAGCGCCACTCTAAATCGGGTAAGGCTGTTCCGAGAAGGCCAGGTTTTACGGAGATCCAAGAAAAGGGGGACTGGCTAAAGAACTTTATAGACGGAAAAAGAAGCCAGCAGGAAGTGTTCTGAGGAGGAAAATGCGAGGCGGCCAGGTGGGTGGAACAGTGGTTTGTGATGGAGAAGTGGCAGGGCCTGATCAAGCAGAGCCTTTTAGCCCAAGGTAAGGGTTTGGTTGTATAGGACGGTTTTAAGAAGGGAAGCGACGTGATCTGACTTAGGTTCAAAAAAAAAAAAAAATCATTCGTTGCTGCTGGATGGAGAAGGGTGGAAGTTGTCAGACCTGTTAGGAGGCTGCTGCAGTAACCAAGGAGAGATGAAGGCAGTGTTGCAGTAGCAGTGGATTAAATTAAACGAGAGAGTTACATTCACAGTGTTATAAGAGAAAGTTTAGTTAGAAATCAACAGAGGCAAAATAAGGGCCCTGGGAGTATAGGATAGAGAATGGCAAAGGTAATGCGCTTAATGTAGAGGCTGGGGACGGCGAAAAGCGCGAGTGTGCCTCTGGGAGGGAGAGCTCACCCTCAGTATATTTTGGAAGTAGAGCTTGTAGGACTTGCTGCAGAATTGTACATGCAGTGAATAGGAGAAGGATGAACCAAGGATGGCTCCTAAGGGAAAACTGGAACGAATTACCATAAATGCTCTTGTAAATGTAAGTTTGGTAAGTCTGTTAACCATCCAGGTGAAGATGTTGAGAAGTTAGATATGCAAATGAGGGGAAAGGTCATGGAGATAATAAATGTAGGTTGGGGTTTATTTCTAGATCTCCTAGGCCTCTCAACTTCGGGGGGCTCTTTATATTTAGAGATTACCTAGAGAAGGAGAAACCTGAAAAGGAAACTTAACAACACAGACACGTCCTCAAAGATGCCTTATAATCAGTGAGACTCATCCACCCACTAGCCGGCTTCTAGTCATCCTTTAAGATCTGGCTTAAATCTTTCCCTCTCCTGAGAGCAGTGCTTCTGGACTTGTGCCTATGTGATTTGGGCCCATTATAGCAAACCAGACTTTGGTTGCTAATTGTTTGTATGTCTGTCTCCCCCACAGACTATTTCTTTGTAACGTGCTGGCTCCTAGTGTAGAGCCTTACCCATAGGGCTCAACATGTGGTTATAGCCAGGTACAAACAGCATTCATAACATAGTAGCCATAGACTTCTGACAAAGGGGATGTTGTCCCTGTTGCTGCCACCACTGCCACACAATATAGATATGATCAATGTCATAAAGTTGAGAAAGAGTATCAGAAGAATCAGAAGACCTGGGTTTCAGTCTTGAATCTGCTATTGACCAGCAGAGTGGCCTTGGATAAGGCTCTTTTTGGGTAGAAGGGACTGGCCTGGATGGAGGTTGCAAACTGGAAAGAAAGATGTTGCCTGTAAACATTTTGTTCAGCTCACAAAGTGATTTGAATTTTTTTTTAATCCTCATCAAGGATGTGTTTATTGATTTTTAGAGAGAAAGGAAGGGAGGGGGAGGGAGCAAGAGAAAAACATCTTATATAAGAAAGAAACAAAGATCTGTTACCTCCCAACCAGGTATCAAACCGTAACCAAGATACAAGCCCTGACCAGGGATTTGAACCCACAGCCTTTTGGTGTACGGGATGACATTCCAACCAACTGAGTCACCCAGCCAGGGTGATTTAAATTATTTTCTAATTTACTTGCCAACATTTAAAAATTGGACGTTAGAGGCTTTTCATATCTTGTTTCCTGGCATGTTGTCAGTTTGGCTCAAATAAACTCATAAAAATTTAAATAAATAAAATTTGGTATCAAAATCCAGATTTTTGGCTTCACTTGAAAAATGAGACAGTCTGGCAGCAGCAACTTGAGGTTCCTACATGGCAACAGTCACCTGGAGCCAAAGACTGCTTCCCTCTTTGTGGCTCTGCTCTAGTTTGCCAAAGGTCTTTCCCCTGCACTTTACCTGACCCTTGTGGGCACTCGATTTGCAATTCTCAGTCTAGAGCTGTGCTCTCCATATGTAGCAACTAGCCACATGCAGCTACTAGCCACATGCAACTACTTAAATTTAAGTAAAATTAAATTTAAAATTCAGTTCCTCAGGTACACTAACCATATTTCAAGTGCCCAAAAGCTGCATGTGGCCAGCGGTCTCCCTCTTGAACAGCTCGCATACAGAATACTTCCATCATTGAAAATGAAGCTAGAAGGTACTCTGGGTGCTAATCATTGTTCCTACTCTCAAGGAATTTTGTGTAGTAAGGAGCTTGGTACCTCTGTAAATAAGAAAAGTTGCTTCTTTGATAGTTATTTGATAGTTGGAGGGTACCTGGGAACTGCCATGAAGGCAGGAACCCCTGGGCACAGTGAAGTTATTTATCAGATGGTTGGATCAATTCTCAGGTGCTAGAAAGCTCCAGCCGTATCTAATGTTTACAACCAAAGCTCCTTAAGAAATAATCCTAAAGGAGGGATCTAAATGTCAATGTAAATTTAAGTGTTTTGTGTTCTCCAACTTGCCTAATTTCTATGAAGGGTTGAAATCCTGGGTAATTATGAATGAATGACTAGGATTGATCTTTAGCATGGACCTAACCTGGTTTCCATTTATTTCTAGCACACACACCTATAACACCTCCTCCTATTTGCGGTTACTGGTTCCCAACTCCTCTGACCCCTTACCTTGTCTTTGTCTCAAAATATGCAGAGAAGGAGCCTAATAATTCCATTTCTTTTGACTTGAGGTTAGAAAGTTGGTTTTCATTTAGATTTGTTATCCCTGATGGGAAGAACAGCTAAAATTTCATGCTTACAATAACCTGTTTGGATCCCCTTACCAATACAATCTTGTGTGTTCCCCAGTGTTGGTATATTTAGAATGAGTGTACTTCCCTGGCTGGTGTGGCTTAGTGGATTGGGTGCCAGCCTGCAAATCAAAGGGTCACTGGTTTGATTCCCAGTCTAGGGTACATGCCTGGGTTGCAGGCCAGGTCCCTAGTGGAGGGGTGTACAAGAGGCAACCACACATTGATGTTTCCCTCCCTCTTTCTCCTCCCTTTCCCTCCTAAAAATAAATAAAATCTTTAAAAAAAAAATTTAGAATGAGTATACTTAACCCATAAGATCTTGTTTGGAAGAGTTTCAAGTCTTTCAGATGGCAGTATTTTTTATTTTTCCCTGTGTTCTGAAGATTTCCCATATTACAGGGCCTAACCTAATTAATTCCTTTTCCTGTGGGTAAAATAAAAATACATTTTGTCCCCTAATCCCTGCCCCCTATTTGACATACCATATTGTCACTTTCTGTGTAAAAATACACTGTTCAGAAAATAGCTGTGGTATGATTAAGTATGCCACAGTATCCTGAGATTTGCAAGAGTGTAGTGTTATACATCCCCCTTTTTAAAAAAAGATGTTATTTTAGAGAGAGAAAAAGGAGAAGGGAGAGAGCAAGAGAGGGGGAGAAACATTGGTATGCAGTTGGTTTCTTCTCACCCCCAACTGGGACCTGGCCTACAATCCAGGCATGTGCCCTGACCGGGAATGGAACCAGAGACCTTTCCTTTTTTCTTTACTTTTGTTTTTTAATTGTTGTTTAGTTACAGTTGTCCCCATTTCCTCCCCCCCCTCATTCGCCCCCCACCGCCCTGTCCAACTCACACTCCCAGAGACAATCCCCTTCCCATTGTCCTTGTCCATGGGTCCTTTGTACGTATTCTGCTTCTGCTTCATTCCCCCATCATTCCCTTCCCCCTTCCCCCCTCACCCCTGGTCCCTGTCAGTTTGTTCTTTATGTCCATGTCTCTGGTTCTGTTTTGCTCTCGTTTGTTTTGTTGATTAGTGAGATCATATGGTATTTGTCTTTCACCACCTGGCTTATTTCACTTAGCATAATACTCTCCAGTTCCATCCATGCTGTCTTAAAGGGTAGGATTTCCTTCTTTCTTTATGCTGTGTAGTGTTCCATTGTGTAAATGTACCACAGTTTTTTGATCCACTCATTTACTGATGGGCATTTAGGCTGTTTCCAGTATTCAGCTAGTGTACATTGTGCTGCTGTGAACCTCGGGGTGCGTAGGTTCTTTTGAATTGGTGTTGCAGGATTCTTAGGGTATAGTCCCAGCAGTGGAATTGCCGGGTCAAAAGATAGTTCCATTTTTAGTTTTTTGAGGAATTTCCATACTGTTTTCCACAATGGCTGCACGAGTGCATTCCCAGCAACAGTGTAGTAGGGTTCCCTTTTTTCCACAACCTCGCCAGCACTTGTTTGTTGATTTGTTTATGATCACCATTCTGACCAGTGTGAAGTGGTATCTCATTGTGCTTTTATTTGCATCTCTTTGATGGCTAGTGATGCTGAGCATCCTTTCATTTGTCTCTGGACCCTCACTGTGTCCTCCTCGGAGAAGTGTCTATTCAGGTCCTTCGCCCATTTTTTAATTGGATTGTTTGTCTTCCTTGAGTGGAGTCCTGTGAGTTCTTTATCTATTTGGGAGATCAAACCGTTGTCCAAAGTATTATTGACAAATATATTTTCCCATATGGTTGTTTCCCTTTTCATTTTGCTGATGTTTTCTTTAGACATGCAGAAGCTTTTTAATTTGATGTAGTCCCATTTGTTTATTCTTTACATTATATCCCTGGCTCTAGAGGACATACCAGTAAAAATACTGCTCTGTGGGATACCTGAGAGTTTCCTGCCTATGTTCTCCTCTAGGACTTTTATGGTGTCACGGTTTATATTTAAGTCTTTTATCCATGTTGAGTTTGTTTTTGTGTATGGTATAAGTTGGTGGTCTAGTTTCATTTTTTCCATGTACTTGTCTGTATCTCCTAACACCATTTATTGAAAAAGCTATTTTTTCTCCATTTTATGTTCCTGCCCCCTTTGTCAGATATGTTTGTTCCATATCTTTGAAATATGTCATTGGCATTTTAATAGTGGTTGAGCTAAATCTATAAATTGCTTTGGGTTGTAAGGACGTTTTGATGATGTTAATTCTTCCAATCCGTGAACACGGTGTATGCTTCCATTTCTTTGTGTCATCCTTAGTTTCTTTCTTCAGTGTTCTGTAGTTTTTTAAGTATAGGTCTTTTTCCTCCTTGTTTATTTCTAGATACTTGAATTTTCTTCTTGCTATAGTAAATGGGATTTTTCCCCTAATTTCTTTTTCTGACATTTCATTGTTGGAGTACAAAAATGCCTTCAATTTCTGAATATTGACTTTATATCCTGCAGTTTTGCCAAATTCACTTATTAGGTCCAGTAGTTCTTTGGTGGAGTCTATAGTAAAGGCAATATACAAGAAACCTACAGCCAACATCATACCCAAAAGGCAAAAACTAAAAAAAGCTTTCCCCCTATAATCAGGCATAAGATAAGGGTGTCTGCTTTCACCACTTCTATTCAATATAGTATTAGAAGTTCTAGCCACAGTGATCAGACAAGAAAAAAATAAAAGGCATACAAATCAGAAAGGAAGAAGTAAAACTGTCACTGTGTGAGGACGACATGATAGTTTACATAGAAAACCCTAATAGACTCCGGCAAGATTTTCATTCACAGGCCAGCGCTCAATCCACTGAGCCATATCAGCCAGGGCAGACACTTCCCTTTTTGGATTCTAGTAACCAAAAGCTGAACCCAGGACAGGAAACAAGTCCATGGGGTGAGTATGTTTTTTGATGTAGGGGAGGGAAGACAGAAAAGTGTGGAGCACAATTTAGCTTGAAGGGTACCGTATTTGAATAAAGATGATCCTATATAGGATGTGAGTGTACGTCAGAAAGTACGGAGAGTAGTGGATCCAGTAAAAAATGCAGAAAAGGGCATGTGAGGAGTAAGAGATGAAGGAAGAAAAATAAGAAGTGATCCTGATTGTGCCTGTAGTGTTGGCACTTGCATTACATTTTCAGTAAGAAGGATGCTCTGTGGTCTAAAGATAAGCACTGCCTTCAACATTGTTATTTACACATACCAAAGAACAATAGCCCTTTAATGTACAAAGATTATTAATGATCAAAGGGAAACAGCTTTAGGAAAATCCATTACTAACACAAAGCAATAAATTTGCCAACAGGCCATCCATTCTCCACCCCTCTGCCCCCCCCCACCAGACAAAGCATAGCATAGATAAAAGAGGCCTTCATTCCCTTCTATTCAGGTAACATTTGCCTTTGTTATCTCCCCTAGGCTTAGTAATTTGCATGGATTATCTCATGGATGATCCTTACAAGAACTCTTTGAAGAAGTTCTGGTGTTGCCCCATTGCACATTTTAAGAAAGTGAGGCTCAGGAAAACTTGCCCAATGTGATAAAGACAAGGTTCAAGCCCAGGTTTGACTACTGCAGAGCCTATTAGTTCCTTTTTCGCATTAGATCTCCTCTTCCTTACATATGTGGAAAAACTCCAAAACTAAGTGTCATTCTCTACTCTTGTATCAGGGCCCCAAAATCTGTTTGCTTTGGTATTATATGAGCATTTCAGTTACCTAGAGATTCTCCAAAAACAAACTTAAAATTTTCTGGGTTAGCTTTGACCTCTGATCATTTGGGTGCAATGAACCTTATTCCCCAGATGGATTGGTTTAAAAAAAAAAAATCACAACCCATTTTCCTATGTGCTTGATTCTAAGCTTAACAGAAACATCGTAAATCACTTTAGTCCAGTGGATAAACCCTAACTGGTCTTATGTGAACTGAAGACTGAGGTTTCCTTTATAGCTGTGTATTAAATATCTTCTGCTGCCCTGGATGGAACAGATAAGGCCTCCTCCCCAAATACCACTGAGTCTTCAGTTCTTTGTCCTGACATGCACAGCACCACTCTGAAATACATCATTGTGAGGGTTAATTAGTATTTTTAAATGCTCTGGGATCTTCAGTTGGAAAACTTGGTTCAAATATCACCGCATATATCTCAAGATGAGAATGGACATTAGTGGGTATTATTCTCCATGTGTATTTTATTCTAACAAACAGGGTGGGGCAAAAGTAGGTTTACAGTTTGTATGGAAAATAATAAAATAATAAATAATGATACAAGAATAAACTTTTACATATTCACAATTGTAAACCTACTTTTGTCCCACCCTATATTTCAAGCCCCACTATGTGCCAGACCTACGAGTGTAGTGAATGACACATAATCCCAATTCTCATCCCTCTCCCTCCAAAACAGACACAGTTAAGGAAGAAAGGTAAGTCAGACAGAAAATTACAATTGAGTAGAATGAACATTATGATGGCAGTGTGCTAGAGGTGCCAGAGGTATGCACAGCCAGAATGCTGACCCAGTCTCAGCATGAAGAAGGCATCATTAAAAGTGATGGGAGCCAAAGGGTGAGAATCAGCAGCTAGGCAAAGAAGTTGTGTGAGTTGGGACCTTCCCTTGTCAAAAAGAGTCCCAGATCAAAGGAGATAGGGCTGCAGGACCTAGGACCAGCCACTACTAGTACACAATGAACATGTAAGACTGAACACATTAGGCACATTTCACAATCTCCACCTTCCACCTGTTTCTCCAAACCATAAAGTACTTGGGAGAGAAATTTGACTATATTACATTCATTAGTCATGAGAAAAAAGCCTACCAGGGCAGATCTTGAAAGAATGGGAAAGAACTCCTTCCATCTGGGGCTTGAAAGTGAGGGATTCTGGAACTTGCCTTTTCTGTTCCTTGTTTGTACTGTAACAGTTTTTCTTCAATAGAAGGCAAAGCCTTGTGAGTTCAACATTTGAAATTTTGGCATTCCTGAGAACAGAGTCATGCTTCTATAAATTTCATCATGAGAAAGTGAATTTTCATCTCTGCTCTTAAATTCCCAGTATTCATTCTGCAATAATCTTTCTAAAGGTGAGGGGAAGGTGAAGTGGATAAAGCCCCTAGTATTAGCAAATCTCCCCTAGGCCTCCTGTAAAACTGGATCTAGATATGTCCAGTGCCTACATGTGCTGGAGAAAGAGAGTTCTCACAGCCTCCCCAGACCCTTTCACTGTAGTACCAACACTCAATAGTGGGTGGGAGGGTAAGTGGTTGGTACTCTTTCCTATCTATTTATTTAGTCCTCACTTGAGGATTTATTGATTTTAGAAAGGAAGGGAGGGAAACATACTGGTTACCTCCCATATGAGGGGGTCATTGAACTCAACCTAGGTATGCACCCTGACTGGGAATCGAACCTGTAACCTTTTGGGGCACAGTACAACACTCCAGCGAACCGAGCCATCCAGCCAGGGCTCTGTACTTTTTAGGAGACTCATCCCTGCCCATTACAAGTTCCCATGAATGACTCCAAATTAAAAACGGAAAAGTTTACTTGTGGTCAGGGAAGCAATCATCCAGCTTTTTTGGCTCCTGATCCCAGCTCACCTGTCAGCTAAGTGGCATTAGGCAATGTGGATGAAAAAGGGTTCACATACTAAACCTGATAAGCTCAAGGGGAGGCCTGTTCGGTGGCCTTACAAACTCAAGAGACCTAAAGTAACAACGTGATGGTCTGAAATTAAAACATCTCACTAAAAGCAAGCTTTGGCAGATAGTTATGTGCTAGGCCAGTGTCTTCTATTGTCTTTTTGCATCTATGGCAACGTGCCTTTGGAATGTAAGAGTAATCTTTTCCACACCGTTCAGGGCACAATCTCCCACCAGAGCAGAGACCACAGAACCCCCTCATTGTTATCTTGTTCCCCCCCTGCCATCTCTGTGTGCTGTAAATGTTAACTATGCTTTACTCATCAATGTAAAGGAAGTGTGTATCTGTTTTAGTTTTTATCCAATCTCAGAGATTTCCCTGCTTTGCTTTTCCCACCTCCCTAATCTACCAGCAGAGGATTTCATGTAACCTCCTTATGTCTTTTCCTTTGATTCAGATGTGTAAAATAAGGTGCAAAACTGCCAATTTTCAGTCCATGGGGATTTGCTTCCCAGTGATTGTCATCAGTTTGGCTCAAATTCAAATTCTCACAGGTTTGTACATTTCTTACATTGACAGCAAGACTTCACCATCTGCAAGATTAAGTACTTATGATATAGTTTGAAATTCAGCACACTTTAAAATATATAAATCAGACCATGATGCTCCGACTTGCTCAAAATCAACGTGTCTTCCTTTTGCTCTTAGGCTATAAATCAAACTCCTTTTCAGGGCCCTACCCTCCCAACTTGTGCGCAGTTCTGGCCATCTGTGGCCTAACCTCATCCATAAACTCTCACTACATCAACATGGAGGTTGGTTCCCACTTCAGCCTTTGTTCCTGCCCTTTCCTCTTCTTAATCCACCTTCCTCTTAACTCTTCCCGTTAATAGGCTCTTTGATAGCATTCAGGGGTGGCTCAGATGTCACTATTCAAAATAATCCCCACCTCTGCTCGCTCATATATTACTATTTCATCCCTGGAGAGCACATTTCACTATCAGAAATTTTTTCTTGTATATCATCTGCCACTAGGATATAAGCATAGGAGGGCACAGACCATGTCTGCTTGTTTATCACTATCCCTAGGACCGCACATGCCTGGCATGTGATGGGCACTGAATAAGTGTTGAATGTATGGGTGGGTGGGTGCCTGGGAGGCAAGGGCCAACATAAATGTCCAAAGCTTAGAGAATTTTTCTCAGTTTGAGAAAAAGTGACAATTCTTGTTGGGAAGCTAAATACTCAGGAGAATAACAGTTTGTGTTTCCTTCTTTGCATTTGGAATTACGGAGGGAACATAAGATCACATGGAGGTGGAAGAAAGTAAGGTGGAGATCAGATTATAGGATAGTTAAAATATGTGCTCTCTTTTGAGGGTGGTTTCCCTTGAGGGATCTGAAAAGTATTTCAAAGGCGCTAGTGTTCTACTAAATAAGTTATTTACCTGGGGCATGACTACAAGCCATAACTTGCCCAGTTAGGAATTTATGATAAGATCACCTATGAGGTTATTTTCTGTAGAATCCCTTTTCCATCTACAATATTGTGAGGTCTGCAGGCTGGTAACACTTAACGAGCCCTGGTATCTCTTCTGTGATGTCAGCTCCCTTTAATTGCTGCAGGGAATGGAAGAGCAGAACAGTCCAGCCAAATATCCACCTCCTTTGAAGGTACTGGTGTGAAATGTAATTGAGGGAGGGCAGGCAGCTCCAGAGAAGGGGAAAGGGCAGATGGTGTATGAGAAATCTTATAAAAACGTAATTGCAGTTTTTATCAAGGTGCAAAAAATTGTCTTTTGCTCTTTGTGGGAAGGGAATAGATTTGTTTAGTTCACTTTGTTGCAACTGTTTAAACTTTTGGGTGTCCAGCATTTTGGCGTCTCTGGGCCACGCTGGAAGAAGAGTTGTCTTGGGCCACATATTAAATACACAAGCACTAACAAAAACTGGTAAGCAAAGAAAGGGTTTTAAGTAAATTTACGATTTTGTGTTGGGCTGTATTCATAGTCATTCTGGGCCAGATGCAGCCCATGGTCCACGCGTTGGACACCCCTGCTCAACAGACATTCAGAATAGCTACGGAGATTGAGTTATAAAAAATTCAGGCTGACTCCAGACTGTCAGGTTTTGAATTCTGGCCCCACTGCTTTTTAGCTGTGTGACCTTGGACTAGTTACTTGATCTCTTTGCATTGGGGTCCTTCTTTGTAAAAATGGATTGGTGGTATAATATCTTACCTTACAGAATTTTTGTGATGATTATGAGAGTTACATATATAAAGTACCTAGCAAAGCCTTGGCACAGAGTAAGTGCAAAGCAAATGTAGTTATTATTATTATTGTTGTTGTTCCAGTCAGCAAAACAGTCCCTGCTCTCCAGAAATTCAGAAGGAAAAAAAGGACCCATTGAAATTGCAAAAGAGCAGCAGCTGGCTGTGAAAGGGTGCTCCAGAAAAACTTTAGTACTGTGAATAGGTTTATACTAGATGGGTGGGGTGGTTAGCTGACAATAGTCATTCTAAGTGGGTGGCTCAGCCCAAGACAAACACAAGACAGGACACAGCAGGTCCCTTAAAGCAGCAGCTCCCAAATTTCTCTTTTTCAGACTCCGCGATCACAGTTTTTACTATTAATTTACCTATATATTAAACTAACCTAAAATATGTTGTAATACATTTATTTAAAGGAAGCTGTATCACTACAAAATCAGTTACTTTAAATCATGGTTTTGTTGGGCTACTAAAAGAATCACAGTAAGATAAATATTTGTATTGTACATCAATAATCACCTCACCAACCAATTTTTGGGACACCCGCTATAGAGGAAACTTTTCCCAACTGTGGCCAGAGGCCAAGGTGCACTAGCAGCAAGCCTTGTCATCCTGTTTTTACTGGCACAGGTTGCACAGGGCAGGTGCTTGGTAACAAATTTTAGCTTAGGACTATTTATATATGGGATACGATTTTAAGAAAAGAGGCTTCTTTCCTGTTACAATTTCTTCCATTCATGCTTTATGTCTCTCTCTCATCTTCCCTCATTCTGGGATTTTGGGGTTAAGGAGGTGAAAGGAAGCAGAGTTTAAAGAAATGTCAGTCTCAGAATGAGAGGTATAAAAATTTTTACTGTAAAAGTTCTGTAAGACTTCTCAGGCACTTAAGACTGCAGTTTAACAGGGGTCCTCTAAGCAACTTCCTATCTCTGGGGTCACCTATGGGAAAATCCTAGCAGACCCCATTGCATCAAATCAACCCCTGAAACTAGTGGAGAATGAAAAGGGCTGCCCCAGTTCTGTATCAATGAGAGGTCACTGATAATTTGAGGAATAAATGTTGGTTTCAAGCCATTAAATCCATAAGAAGGAAGATTCCTAGGAATAGAGGCAAATATAAACCAAATAGAAAGAGCTTTTTAAATTCTTTCATATATAGCTGATTTTTTTTTAATCCTCATCTGAAGATACAGTTACTTGATTTGAGAGAGACAGAGAAACATCAATTGGTTGCCTCCTATATGTGCCCCAACCAGGGATCAAACCTGCAACCCTTTGGTGCACAGGTGATTCTCCAACCAAATGATCCACCCAGTCAGGGCTATATATGACTGATTTTGTTTCCACAACCATAAGCTTTCTGTAGCCTGAAATATTTTCATTTATTCAGCGAACATTTATTGACTACTGATTTTGTACCTTGCTAGGTGCTGAGAATTCAGCAGTAAATAAAATGGATGTTATTGCTGCCCCATAAAGGTTAGAGTCTACTGGCGAAGATAGACATTAACAAACCATTTCTTGAGTGATGAGTGCTACAAAGAAGAAATACAAGGGGCCAAGGGATGGTTCAACAGAGAGAACCGATCTGGTGCATATAGTGAGGCTCGGGCAGTGGGGAGAGGATCATTTGAGACATTCATATTTTCACTGAGAACTCAAGGATAACTAGGGGCTGGTTAGGTACATGGAAGGGGGTCAGGGGAGACCCTTTTAGAAAGGGGAAATAGATGGGCACGTACCCCTAAAAAGTAAGGAAGAACAGGATTTCCTCAAAGAACTGAAAGATTCTAATAACAAAAAGAAACATTTTTTCCTTGCCTTTTTGCACAAGAATTAGAAGGAAGTAGAAGGCCAGGCTTATAGATAGTATACCATGCATGGGAAAACTACTTTAGGCCATTCTCTCTGGAAATCTACAAAATTTGTAACCATGCAGAAACTCCATTTCTTTAACAGAAGTCTCTCTTCTTTCTGTCCATCCACTCCTTTCCTTAATCATTAAGCCCTTAGGACATTGGATTTTTTCAGTAGTAAACTGTCTTAACAACAAAGCCTCAAACCTATTAACCACAGAAACAGTTTTGGTCAAGCTAATGATAACACCTTGATTTCAGTTGTGTTTCAGCCCCAGGCCAATGAACACAGAATGACCCTACAGACCACATCCTCACAAAACCAGGCAGAACACTGCGTTGGCTGACATCAGGACCTGTCACAATGACCAACTACTACCTCAGTCCAACCAATCAATAGAGCCCATTACTCCATCCCCCTTAGCCACCATGTATAATGATTTCCCCCTGTATAACCCATTCCCTGGAAGCCATCCGGGAGCCAGGTCTTTGAGCACTAGCTTACCTGTGACTTTGGGGTTGGCAGCATTTCCTCGACTAAAAAACCTCCACTTTTGCTGCAAATCTCTGTTCCCGTTTCATTGGGCTTTGGTGCATGCAGGCGAATGGATTCCTTTAGTCCAGTAACAGATTTAGATTTTCTGGGTCAGCTGAATTTGGAGAGGGAGACATTACTTAACTCCCTTTCAGGATTAGTTTTCTAAATACTTAAATATTTATTAAAGTGTTTTTGAAAATAGGCCTATTAAGTACCAATTGTTAGTTCTGCTTGTTTTCTTGAGTACGTTAATTACAGGGCTCCTGTGTCAGATTCTGGTATATTATCAGTTACAGATTGAAGCTAAGGTTCTTAAGAGTAGCAGGAAACCAATTAATGTCAGACTTAGCAGAGGATTGCTGCTGTTTTAATATGTCAGAACTTCCCTTTCTTCCTGGGTCATAATAGAGTCAGGGCCATTCCTTTGGTAATAACAGGGAAGTGGGGCAGTCATTACTAGAAGTTAGTTATAGACTCCCTGCCTCTCACAGGAACTGACTCACAGGTTTTCATATGAAACCATGGAACTTTAGGGCAAGCCAGAAATGCAAAAACCTCTTTCCTTAACAGGAAAAATGTCATCATCTCATCTGGGTTTTTATTAACAAATAGCCACAAAGCATGATGTTCTCTCCTGGTTTTTATGAATTCTTTTAAGCATTTTCTCTGAAGCATCGTGGACATCAGAATTGGTGTTAAATATAACTTTAGTCCTATTAACTTTTGAATTGGGGGAAGTAGTGCTTTCTGGCTTTTCATCAAATGATTAAGCTTTGGTTCATATTTCATTGCTTAAGAAAACTCACCAGGATCAGGACAGATAGTCATATTCGAAAGAGATTCTCTGTCAGGTGAATTCCTTGTAGGTATTTAGAATTTCTGGGTGAACACACCTCCTTCCAGCTCCCATCTACATTCCTTAGTTGCCCAAATTCTCATAAACTCATTACTACTCTAAAGCATACTATCTGCATGTGTTACCCCTCCCATTTGGGTTGGATAGAGGTCATGTTCCCAAAGGGTATAAACAGTCTACTTCCTGATCCTGATGAGCTTGTTTGAGGAGAACCAAGAACTCGTGATGAGGTGTCCTGGTGCCTGGCCCTGCGCTCACTCCAAATCTGTCTTCCAGTCATCTTCTCTGCCTCCTACTTGTTAAAGGCAGGATAGGATTCATTCTCCTAAGTCTGACCAATCAGAGTCTTCCATTGGTGGAACTTTCTTTTCTCTTTCCTGAATTTAAATTTAATAGTGAAGAAATAGGCTGAAGTTTTTGCCTAATGTCCATCACCAGATGATTATGCACAGGATAATTTCATACAATGCACTGAATTGCAGTAGTGAGAATATATGCACTAGAGCTACTTGGAACAATACTGATGAATCTTATAAATATGGGCAAAAAAAAATCAAATTGTGGAAAGACATAATACCTGTATATATATGTATGTATACATACATACATATATATAGTTTTTAAACTTGCTAAGCAACACTATATAATGTTAAATGTAAAGATATGTGTGAGAAAGATAAATTTAGGATAATGTTTCCTTCTGGTAGAGAAAAAAGGGAATTTGATTTGGAAGAGGTACAATGGGGTTTTCAACTTTATAATTTATTCTTTAAGTTTCATTGTGAATATATGGCTGTTAATTGTATTACTCTATCATTTTGTATATCTGAAATATTTTATAATAAAAATAAATGTAACAGGAATTTAATTTTAAAAATGCAGTTAACTTTAGGGAGTGCACTTAGGTTGAGTCTTACACAATTCCTTTGAATATAAAATGTTGATGTTTCAGAGTAAAAACCCAGAGGAGCCACAGGATTTCATTCAACATAAAGATTTTCAGTTACATTGATTGCACAGTTCTTATGCGGACAAGAAAATAGACCAACAATTTTAAGAAATATTTTCAACAGGGTTATGATAAACTAAGAGGTAGAACTGTGTCTGCAGACAAAATTTGTTTAGCCTTCATGGCACTCACATTTCCAAAAGACATGAAATAATATCCCTTGAAATTTCATATTTTAAAAACCAGGGTGGCCCCCTATTAAGCTATCAGGAAATCTGGCATCACTAGGCCCTCATTTCTACATGGCAGCAGCTGGCTGGGGCTGAGTAGCAACTATCCCTTTTTAAGGAGGCATGTCTTCTACAGTTGGCCACTGTCCTCACCCAGCAAGGTTTCCTGCCAGGACAGCCTTAGAGGAACTTAAGTTTGCAACCCCTGTATTAAATTCAGTTATTCAAAATGTGTCTTCTCCTAGGCATTCAGATCAGTGATGTAATTTTACCAGAACACACTCTGAAACCATCATTCCTCAGATTCTCCAGCATTTAGCAATTTAATGAATAGTAAATGTGTATTTTGGTTTTGCCATTTGGTTTTGGTTTACAAAAATGTCTGTCTTGGCAATGGTATGGTTGAGCAGCCCTCAACTGTGCAGTGACGCCCAGGCCAGCTGAGAGATAGTTGGTATTCCTCCCACAATGATCCAGCAATACTACCAAACAGACTGCTTGAGAAAGAACAATTATTTTTAGTCTAATTGAAGAACTTGATTGTTTTAAAAAAGTGTACATCTCTTAGCTGCCTACTCTAAAGTTGGATTTTTATGCAAATTTTCCCTATTTTGGTGGGCCTGAGTATGACAACAGCAACATGACAAGAAGTTCTTGGCCTCTACCACCAAATTTTCAGGCTTACAAGGAAATGGCAGGCAGCATCAGGGCAGATGGAGGACACCATTAAAGAAAAACAGTACATATTAAATGAAGCCAGGATGCTGTTCCAGAAAAACAAAAACGTAAGTAGCCTCAATTGGAGATTGCAAGGAGAGCAGTTGTTTGTATTTGTTCATTTCTGTCCTAAAATCTGGAGGACTGAATGGTCACAGTGGCAGAGCATGGGCAGGCAGGGGCCAGAGGCGCAGCCTGGTTAGCCTGCCCCGCCACCAGAAAACAGACCAGCCCTGGTGTCTCTCTGCACTTGTCTCAGGTCTCAGTCCAGCTAGTTACTGGCTCGGCATCCCAGTGTCCTGAGACTACTGAGCCAGGTGAGATGACTCAGACCAGTGAAAGTTTTCAAGGGAAGAGCAGTCCCTCACATGCTGTGCCTGTTGCAGGCCACTCCCACAGGAGGTACACAGTTATTTTTTTTTTTTTCCATTCGTAAACTATTCAAAGCCTCCAAGTGTAAACCCATTCTGAGGGAGGAGAACAGAATTAAGACACAGGCTTTCCTTCATAACTTAGCTTTGAACTCAAGCCTCTTTGGCTAGCATGGTGAGTTTGCCCTCTGGGACCACAGAATTGAGTGAAATAGTGCTCCTGTGAAATAGTTTAATGGAAATGCACACCCAGACAGACACTAGGGAGCCAAAAACCATTTCTAAGAGGCTCGATTTGACTCATCCAAGTAAACCCTTAAACATTATCTGGTAGCTCTTTAGGAAGACTGCCTGGCACAGAGCCCAGAAAGAGGCTTCCAGCTCCTGACCTTTCTTCCCTCTGCTGCATGGATCTCATGGATTCAATGCTGTTCCTTTTCCCTCATGAACTTCCTAACATCTACTCTCTATTTTACCCTCTCTGACCGCTGTCACTATCTCCTTTTTGGCCATGTCTTCTCTACATACCTTGCTGCCAGCTGTAGGGGTCCTCTGAAGGTCAGCCCTGTGCTCTGAGGCCCAAGGAGCCGGCAGCCACCTTATGGTTCCAGCTCCCATATCAGAAAACTCAGCCTTGGTCTTTCACCACTCACTTGAAGGACCCCACTTCCACCCCAAGCATAATGGTTAAGGTAGAACTCCTCTTTCCACAAGACTGCCTCCCCTCCCCTTCCGGGTTTGTCCATTTTTGTTGTGGCTCCTCTCAGCACTCCACAATGCTTGGCTCTCATTACTTCATTCATTAGGTATTTGAGTGTCCACCATGTACCTAACACCAGACTAGACATTGGAGATATAAAATAAGCAAAACCAAGACATGGTCCCTTAAACATGTGTCAGAGTTAGGGAAAGAAAGGTAAAATTACAGTTGGAATAAGTGCTACAAAAGAAACCCAATCTTCAGTACCTTCCCTTCTTGGAACCCCTGAAGCTCCCTGCTTTATAAAGCCAACCTGCATGTGAAGCTTCGCTATCCTCTCACCCTCCTCCTGCTCCTCCACTTTCTGCTTCTAGTGCCATCCTGCATGCCACACTAGAGTATATGTAGCCCTGAGATCTTAAAACTGTCCTTGGAGGAACAGAAATCAAATATTGCAAGTGCTGTTTCTGTTTTTATTGCATCCTTTCACAGTGTCTATTTTGTATATGTTTATAATGAACTTATATAAATCAATATATATACCTATATGGGATCTGTGGGTTCAAAAGTATTTATTGAAAGGAGTTGGTGATTAAAAAAGTTTGCATACCACTGACATGTCTACTTCTGAGGAGATGGTTATAGTCTCTCTTTCTTGTTTGTTTCACTTATATTGGTATGGCCTCCCCAACCAGGTTGTCATTTCCTTAAATGCACAGACCGTGATTCGTACTCTCCCAGAATATCCAATGGGCCTTGCCTTGCGGTTGTCATAAATTAACAAGCATTTACAAATACTTTGATTCAAGTGACCTTCAGGATGCCTTCTCAGTTTGCCCTCACCCAAACTCAGGATGAACCCTGTTTTGAATTCCTATATTCTAGGTGATTATATACCACTATGCCTTTTCTGTAGCTTCATGTGTCAGAGTTGTTCTGCCCAGGTAATAAAGGCAGGGACCGTGGCCTCACAATGTCTGGCCTGCTACTGGGGATATCACAGTACTGTATGCCCAGTAAACCCCTGCTGGCTCACACATCTGAGGACTGCTCAAGATCCATTGAGTTTTCAGTTATGGCAATAATGAATCATTCATTTGCCTCTCCTTGAATTGGCCTAATGGGGTGTGAGCCAGAGGCCACATATGAGCCAGTGATGGTACATGAGTGAGATTTTGTTGTGTTGGGGCAGGTATATGGGCTTTTAATTTTAGCATGTGTGCTTGTTTCACTATGTATTAGAAAGAAAATAGAGTATCAGGTCATTTCAGAAATACTATGTTTAGGAAAGCCCATTTAAATAAAAAGTTTAATGTTGGTATAAGTGGGATGTAGATAAAAATCATGCAGGCAGCCTCTGAGAGATGGAATTTGGAGAACTCTAACCGAGGTTTGATCAGATGGAGCCCCAAGAGCCCTTAACTCCTTTAACTATAGCTTTGTCAGGGGCTTCTTTCTCCCCCATCCTTCATGCAAGCAGACAAAAGTGGTTTCTCATAACCTCACTGTCTGTAAGAGCTTGATAATACTCCAGGGGTATCTCTTGAATTGCTCTGAATCCTAAGAGGCAAATGGGAAGGAGCATGGACATGTTCCCAAGGTGGACATCAAAACAGCAGCTTCAGAGAAGCACAGAGGTTGGAAAGCTGAGCCTCTCCCTCAAGGGACTCAACTGAGTTCTGTGCATTGCAATTCCTGGAACTCCTCTATTTCAAGAGGTGCCATAGAACACCTTGGAGTTTTCCAAGCCATGTGGCCCAGACTTCCTTGTGTGTATCATGTGGGACTGATGTGTCCCAGCTCAGCTTTGAGGCCACTTACAAACTCGTGGCATCCTCAGGATGAGAGGGTCTCCCGTCTTTCCCTATTTCTGTTTTTCAGAATGTACTTGTCATTCTTTTACTTGAAATAGAATTACCATGATTTGACTACTTTGGAATTTCAAAAGCCATTTCTTCCCCTTACTAATGAGCAAGGCAGTTCACAGTTCAAAATGAGAGATGAATCATTCTCCAATATTTCAGGGGTGTCTAGACAGCACTTGCTGAGACAGTTGGGTAACTTTAAAATTTGGGCAACATGGGGAGGATATGAAGAAGACTGTCAGTGTTTTGGGAATATAATTTATAGCTTGCTTGTAGGAATATAAAGTGGTCAATCTCTTAAAACAGCAATTTTCAACTGGTGTGCCACAAGAATTTGTAAAACATACACTACCTGACTATTCAGTTGGACACTGACTTCTTTTCCCTTAGATTGTCAAATAAAAATTACAACAGCGAACATAACAACAGCCATTGGTGTGAATGAATGAAACTTACACCTATTTTTTTGTCAGATGGGAAAAAAATATATTATTTAGTGTGCCTCAGAATTTTAGAAATTAGTTTATGTGTGCCATGAGATGGAAAAGGTTGAAAGTCACTGTCTTACAGGGCAATTTGAATCTAGAGAATTAATTTCATTTGATGAGAATTAAAAATGCATGAACATATAACCTTTGACCCACAGTTCTTTCTTTAGGAAATTATCTTTTAGATAATTTGGCATATGAGCCAAAAATAAAAAATTTGAGGTATCCATTAACAGAATTATTTATAATGGCAAAGCCTGGAGATAACCTAAATGTCCAATAGAAGATTGGTTGAATTATGTTGGAATTTGATGCAGCTGTTAAAAAGAATGGGGCAGGGGGCAGTTTTATATGTGTAAACATAGAAGGAGCTTCAGTTTATTCGTGAAAAGCAAGGTTCAGAACAAAGTGAGCTGTCGTTTGCGTACAAAAAAAAAAAACAAACAAACCCCTAAGTGTATAAATATATGCTGATATATTCAGAGAATACCACTGGAAGGACAAACAAAAAACTACTGGTAATTGTTGTCTTTGAGAGAGGAACTAGAAGGTAGAGGGAAGAGGTAGACTTTATTTTAAAAATTTAATCCACAGTAAATATTATATTAAATTGCTTTTGAGTTTTCAAATTATTAATATTTAATGTATTAGCTGACGAACTGAAAAAGTTTCAGAAAACATGCACCTATATTCTGTGTAGTATTAGAAAGATGCCTGTGTTTCTCTTTTACTAGCTCATAGATTCAGACCTTATTAAGCAGTATGTAGATGAATGCACAGCCAGGATTGAAATAGGACTGCATTACCAGATTCCTTATCCAAGGCCAGTAAGTGTGACCCCAGTGAATACATGGTGGGTACTTATCCTTTGCCGAGAAGCCTAGAACCATTGTAAGGAGGCATTGAAAACAGGTATACTTGTATGCTACTAACCTATCACAGCCAACCAAAATGTCAATGAATGCCTGATTTCTCCTACTTGCACAACTTTCCTACATATAGAAGGGAAAGCCAGTTCACATTTACATAGCTTTCTCTTTCCTTTCACTTTTTTATGGAAAGATTTTCTTATTACAAAAGACAGGTTTTTTTAATAAAAGAATGAAGTTCCAACATTAAAGGAATGCATCAGTTAGAAAGTAAAATTTGTCACAAATTCACACCCTGTGGAAGTAATGCCTATAACTGTAGAGTTGACCATATGTAATTGCCAATTTTCTACACTTGACCTACAAAAACAGTAAATTTTTATGGTATTGGCTCAACCTAACAGTTTGACAATCTATCCTTGTAGTCTTTTTCCTACACTCATGGACATACACTTTCTTCACTTAAGTACGTGGAACCCTAGTGTGCTGTTATTGCCTGCATGTCTTACATCATGTTCTGGCAAGTCTGCCCCTATCTTTTCATGTGGTTGCCTTGAGTCCCATTGTGAAGATGCGCTGTCGTTCAGCCAGCGCCCTTTGGTAGACAAATATTTAAGTAGGTCTCAGTTTGCCACTATGCACACATCTTTGTGTACATGCTTTTTTCCTCACCTTCTTTGCATTTTCATCACACTGCATGGTTTGTTGCCCTTTTTTCCTCCATACAGGCTATGTGGTGAAGAGCACAAATTCAGGCATCAGACAGATCTGTGTTCAAATCCCAGCTCCACCACTTACTGTATAATCTTGAGCAAGTTGTAACTTCTGAGCCTCCATTTTCTCATCTATAAATGTTGATAAAATTCCTTATGAGATGATTGTAAGGATTGTAAAGATTAATGACTTAGTGTAGATTTAGTGCTTAGGAGAGAGCGTGGTATTTAGTAAATCTTCAATAAATAATAAGTAGCTGCAATGGTTGTAATTCCTAATATTATCATTATTCTTATTCTTCTTACTCAGGTTCATCTGCCTCCAGTGGAGCTTACCCAACTACAAGGCCAGTGACTTCGGAGCCTGGAAAAACTAAGGAAACTTTCCAAACCAGTATATCTCAAGTCTCATGATGAGGTTTCCTAATCCAAAAGAAAGTTTCTCAGAATGGTGAGCCAACTAGGTCTTGAATGTAAATCAGATGACAAAACCTTTCTCCTTGATTAAGGCAAAAATTCAAATTATCTTCTTAAAAACCTTCAAAATATTGGTATTCACCACATGATATGTACCATCGTGCCTGGGTAGACAACGCTAATCCTTGAGGTCACAGACTTTACATCCTCCCTGAAGCATCATTTGGAAACAAGACTAAGGCCTGTGGGAGGAAGACTGAAGAATGACAGGGTTTCTCATGAAAATGCCATCGCCAAACATGTCAGCTGACTTGAAGTTACCTACTCTCAGGGAGTTCTGATGACTGCCATCAAACAATATACCTTCCTCAGAATATTTTTAGGCCTTATTTTTTTTAAGTTATAGATTTGTTTAAAAGTGGGCTTTTTTATGTGTGTTTTTATCTTTTGACCCTTCTAATTTCCAGATAAATGCCACCTTAAAAAGTACATCATTGGATGCCCTGACTGGTGTGGCTCAGTTGATTGGGCATTACTCTGCAAAGCAAAAGGTCACTGGTTGGATTCCCAATGTCAGGACACATGCCTGGGTTTCAGGTTTGGTCCCCAGAAAGGGCATGCATGAGAGGCAATGAATTGATGTTTCTATCTCACATCAGTGTTTCTCTGCCTTTCTCCACTCTTTAAAAAAGTAAAATCTTTTTTTTTTAAGTGCATCACTGGATTGTTCATGATTTTTCATGGTAATTTTATGAGACCCATCTCTGCCTCCTTTATACACATACACAGAAGCACATGTCTCACTTAAATGCATATTAAGCCCAGTTGGAGTATCATCCCCATATGTCAAGGTTGTGGGTTCGATCCCCAGTCAGGGCACATACAAGAATCAACAGATGAGTGCATAAATAAGTGGGACAACAAATCAGTGTCTCTCACTCTCTCTCCCCATCCTTCTTCTCTCTAAAAATCAATATAAATTTTAAAAAATAGGCTTTATATTCCAATCATCGAGCCTGCTCCTGTAAGCAGGAGCATAGTTTTTTATGCTCTGTGTAAGTATCGCAGGGTTTGGCAATGAAAACATATATTGCTATAATACTGTACAGAATGTAGTTTTTACTATATAATACTGTATCAGGGGAGTAAGCATATGCATATGTAAATACTAGTGCAGTTATAGGCCTTTGCTGAAGAGACAGAACTCTGAATGTACTGGCAGATGTGTTGGCCATTCAGTGAGTAAACACCCCAGACTATTTTGAACTGGAAGAACCAACTCTGCTGTCCCATCAGTCATTTTCCTTCCATGTAGTCTCTTTGTGGATACATCTTTCTGCCCGAAAGTAGTTCTAATGTTTAAGTACTTCTCATTCAGTATGGGGCCTGTGAACTCAACTACTTCATCTGTAGAGCCAATGAAATGGTGATCTGTTCTTGCACTGAAAGAAAAACTAGCTCTGCTGGACCAAGCAACACATGGCTTGTCTGTTTCCATCAGTAACTCAAGGTGATTTCAACTGTACAATTTTTATCTTACTATTTTGAGTGTAAAAACCATCTTTCCCGCCCAGCCTTCTCCAAGGTGCAAGGTCATCTAATTGCTAGCTAGCTTCTGAGGTTCTTCTGTGTGCCAGAAATCTTACCTATTGTGAATTTTATATGCCTTGCCTTCTTTGCAAAGATGCATGTTCTTTTTTTCCCCCCTTCATTTTCTTCCCAAGACTATAAGATCCCCATCATATAGTCTTTTAAAGGCAGAACCTAACTTCCTACATCCCTTCTCTCCATGCAGTTTCCTTCCAACACTGACAAGGACTGAAAACTACCCAAAAAGATTTTTAAGAAGCAAGGAATATTGGTGACAAGGTTTCTGACTTCATCTGCTGAGCTATTTGTAGGTAGGGCTTACAGCTTCTCACTGAGCTGATCTCTAGTCATCTCTGTTGCAGGAGTCCAGCCTCTAAATCACCAGGACTTCTGAAGAACATATTGCTCTTTTCCAGGGAGAGACATTAATTATCACATTGGACCTCAAACTTTCTTTTCAAAGTGGAGGAAATTTTAATTTTTTAATTTAATCTTTTATACAGAAACATTCTGTCTCTTGACCCCTGTTGAATGAAATGGACAGTCCCTGCCTCCCTCAGCTGTTGTTGCTGAAGTGGGACTTAGATAACTGTAATTAGAATTTAAAATGCAATTGTCTTAGCAACACCCTCAGTGCCAAGCAGCTTGCAATGTGACTTACCCAAACCAGTTCAAGATTCAGGGGTTTGGGATCCGGGTCATCTTTCCATCTCACATGACTAACAGTCTCACTTGAAAAGATAAGGCAGTTCCAGCTGTCTATGCATTCTGATATTTTCCCCAGTGAGAAAAAGTTGTTTCTTCTGGGGACGGGTTGGGGGGGAGCTATTAACCTCTCTACTTTGAACAGAAGGAGACTGGCTCCTCCTGTATCTTGATTACCCCTGATAAGATCAAAACTCCGCAATGGTACTTTTTCTCTGGGGTCACTTAGCTGATTCGCTGATCTCCTAATTCACAGTCCTGCAGTCCGACTTTGATTGGCACCATGCTCCCATGAAGAAATGAGGTTTCAAAATATGTTTTAGTTTCTCAGAAGCTTCCTACATACAGAAGAAATCAAAGACTCCCGAGTCAGGACATTTCTTCTAGTGAAGTAGAGCAGCTAGGCAGCCACATTAAGGCTCTCAAACAGCCTTATGTCTTTGCTCACTTACGAACCCTTCGTGGAACATCCTGAAAAAAAAATATATATATAACGTACTTAGAGCCAAAGAGCTACACGAGAGAGTTAGTTACTCAGTGGTTGGAGCCTTGTCCCATACACCAAAAGGTTTTGGGGCTGATTCCTAGTCACGGCACATAAGTAGGTTGTAGGTTTGATCCCCAGGTAAGGGGTGCATACAGGAAGCAACTGATTGACTTTTCTTTCCCACCCCTTTCTAAAATCAATAAACATATTCTCAGGTGAGGATTTATAATTTTTTATTTTTATTTTCCTTGGGATTCTCTTCCAGTGGCCCTTAGAAGAAACTGTGATAAACTAAAAATTTCTCAGACATGTTTGAAGCTAATCTCTTAACATTCTACATCACAACATTGCCAAGTCCTCAGCAGGGAGGCAGCATGTAACTGTGAAAAATGCACTGGGTTCAACAGCCACACAGATGTCAGCTCCAAACCTGGCTCTGCAGTGTTGAAATTGCTGGTTGATTTCAGGCAAGTTGCTTAATCTCCCTGAACCTCCAGAGGGAGAGACAGTCATACCCAACATAAACACAAGCAAGATATCTGAAGGCCTGGACACAACCCATGGCACACTGTAGCCATGCGGCAGATACTGGTTCTCTCACATCTTTCTTCCTAAAGTTTCAGCCCATCTGTGTAGGTTAGTAGAGAAGCATTTGGGTCCCAGTGCTACCACCAACAGCTGGGGAAATTTGGACTGCTTACTTTTCTAAGCCTCCATTTCTGCATCTCTAAAATGCAGATGGTAATATCTACTACATGAGATAGTTATGAGGAGTGCTTTTTAAATCTTATTGGGAGCCTTAAAAACCAAAGAGGTTCAGCCTCTTTCAACTTCTGATAGGCCCTGATGTTAGCCCATGTGAGTAGACTAAGAAGCAGTTAAAACATGGTGACAGTTATAGCAAAACAATACAGGAAAAGTAACCACAGGGAGCTTAGCCATATGGTTAAAGGTCTGATTTGAAGAGTCCCACTGCCTGTGTTCAACTCAGGCTCCCCTGTTCTAGCAGCTGTGTGATTTGGGGGATATTACTGTACCTCCTCTATATCATGGTTTCTGTAGCCATAAAATTGAGGATAACAACCACCTAGCCCTGGTGATGTGGCTTGGTTGGAGCGTTGTCCCTTAGCTCAAAGTTTGTGAGTTCGATACCTGGTCAGAGCACATATGTAGGTTTATGGGTTTGATCCCCAGTTTGGGTGTGTACGATCTCTGGTCCAAGTGCATATGGGAGGCAACAGATTGATATTTCTCTCTCACATCAATGTTTCTCTTCCTCTCTAAAGGCAGTGGGAGAAAAAATGTTCTTGGGGAAGGATTTAAAAAACCTATTTTATAGGACTGCTCTGAAATACTTTGCTCACAGCAAGTACGCTATCAATACCTCATCATCATCACTATCATCATCATACCATGTTACTCTCAAGAAAGGAAAGTTAGACAGTAATTTAGAATGAAATGACTTTTATTTTCTGTGTTGAGAGAAATGCCATCAGTTATCCAGCTGGCATAACGAGGCTACCCCTCGGTTTATCCAGTGCTTCTGGGGTCTGTCAGTGGGAAGTTCAATGGACAGGACATAGTTGGTAGAGTGGCCTGTGGTGGAGAGGATGCCTCTCCGGGCACTGGTTTTATAGACTGGACAAACATAAATATTCTGATGCAGGAACATTGCACTTTCCCCAGGTTTCAGCCAAATGATGGGCAATGGGTCATAGAGGATTTTAGGGAGAGATTCCTCAATCTGCATCATCTTCCTGTCCCAACGAGCTCCTTCTAAGAAGAGTCCTTTTATGTAGGCCCCATCTACTGGGTTACTCTCCATGGCGGTTTCTTGTGTGGTTACCTGAAAGAGAGGAAGCCATGAGTTTCATGACCTGCCATTTTCCCAATGGAGCACCATTAGGAGTCTGGAAAAGTGCAACGTGGCTGCAAGGTCTGCCTTTCCCAAGATGCACCTCCCAAGACACTGGGGCTTCTATGATAATATTCCTGTCTACCATACATGGGTCAGGTGAGATTTCTAGTTGGCATATCTATATGGCAGACAGAAAATGCACTGAACTAGGAGTCAAGAGGCCACATTAACTAGTTGCAACTAGCTTAGTGATCTTGCACAATCCTTCCCATTTCTGAATCTGGTTCTATAACGTGAGGGGTTAGAGTCATATGCATACTAATAAAACAGTTATTTGGAGGCAGAAATGAAGCCTTGATTTGTAGTTTTTGTCAATTTCTATAGTGTACAGACTCACCATGGTCAATTTCAGGCTATCAGCTATTTAAATATCAGCTCCAACTGGCTCTGGTGAGTTGGTATGAGCCAGCTCCAGCCCCCACAATTTAGATTCAGAGTTAGTAAACTCAAATTTCTTCAGGTACATGCAGGAAATGGCCTAGGCTTAGGAGAACAGGGAGTAGTGGCAATTATGGTGAACTAAAGAGCATAAGCTCCATTTTAAAATCATTTAAATTCTAATCTTTTTATTACTGTGAATGGAATGTTTTTTCCACTTCTAAGTATTTTTTGCTAGAATAGGAAAAGGCTATTGATTTTTGTAAATTTAACCAGTTATCTTACAAATTCTAGAATTTATAAGTATATAATCATTTCAACAACAAAAAAATATGATTTTATATTTTTTCCAATGTTTACCCCATTTATGATTATTTTTTATTGCATTAGTTTTGGTTTAACATTGTCTTCAAAGGTCCACCAAGTTAAGTTTATTCTTGAACTAAATTAAGACCTAGGGCAACCAGTTTGTGACCTCTGAACTAGATCTCAAAGGATCTTTCCACAGAATTTAAAATTTTACAGAGCTCTGTAACAGTCCATCTTGCTCCTTTCACTCCATATAGTATGGGCAAAGTGATATTTGACTATTGGCCCTTCCTTTAACTTTACTACAAGCAAAGAACTACCCGACACCTTTAACATTCTTCCAAATGAAGAGTCCACCATGTTAAATGGGAGAATGCTTTCATTTTTCTTGGTATAATGTTGGCAAGTTTTTCTTCTGGAAAGAATCCTTTTTATATACAGAGACAAAGCCTTGGGAATCCTCTGCCAGGAATAACTTTTGGAACTAATTTAAGTGATGCTAAACATTTCATGTGTACCATCTCAGAAGTATTTGTGCCTTAACACATCCAAATGTTTAGACTAATAAAGAAATGGGCAACATTGGCTTTTCTGGTTGACCCCTTGGGCTGGCCTTACCCAAAGCACACATACCTCAAACTCAAATCCAATGTGGTCAATGGGGATGGTGTATTTCCGGGAATAATTCTGAGAGACTCCTGTTAAAAAAGACTGTGTGAAGTAGAATCCAGAGATCCAGAAGACTACAGGGGGCCCATTGTCAATCCAGTCCTGGAGGGCAACAGAAGTAAGTAACAATCAATAACAACAACAAAAAAATCAAAAATAGTTCAAAAGCAGGTAATGTAAATAAGTCCCATTAAGAAACGCTTTTTCTCTTTTTCCTTGAAACAGGGAACCTCTCAGTTTAGCCTCTGTTTTCCCACTTTTGAAATGAAGGTACAAAGAAATATATTTCTACTTGAAGAAAAACTCCAGGCAAGCTGTTGTCCAGGACTGAGTAACAGCCACTCCTGTAGCCAACAGTTGCCATGCAAGAATGCAGTAATGTTTTAGATCTTTCTTTAACAGGACAAGCATCAATATTTAGGTGCAATAATCCCATGTTTACATGCTAGCTCAAAAAATTTAAATTGCCAGGAAGCCAAACAAAATACATCTTTCAGCCAAACCTGGCCCATGAGCCACCAATTTGTGACGTTTATAATAGTTCCTACTCTTGCCTCCATAGGCTACAATCTTTCCAAGAATTTTGAACTCCCTCCTGCCCTCAATTCTGGGAAGACTGTTTCCAGCAGGAGCTCAATCCAGGATGCTGTGTGGCTGCCTCATCTACTCCCTCTGCCTCTAGTCTGTCATTTCAGAATGCCCACTCTACCTGAATGAGCATGCCGGGTACCCAGTTACCCTGATTGCCAGGTACCTGGAAGAAGGCCAAGCGGGCCAGCATATCAGCCACATAGCCCCCCAGGGGCTTCAGCGATGGGTAGGACTTGGCCATCCACATAGCTGGCACTTTACCCACAAGCATGCTATTGAAGACATCCTCCAGCTCCGAGGACATCAGGACCTGCCCTTTGATTGCTCGGCCAAGATTGATGAGGCTTCTACGAACCACTTTGGTCAATCTGTAAATACAAAGGAGCCACTCAGCCCAGCTCTCCAGTGGGCTCATTCTACCTGAATATACTGACTCTTGTTTTTACTTCTTTTACTTTTCCCTCCTTAGCAGGTCAGACAATTAATGTACATTCAGATAGAAAATTTATGAAGCTTAGAAAAATCACCCATTATCCCACCATCTAAAGATAACTTTGATGTACATATATCTTTCCAGATTTTTCTGTATGTAAACAAACTGCTTTTAATGGGATTTACTATATTACTTTTTTGTAATCTGTTTTTCTCTCTTGGCACATAGGAATCTACTCCCTAATTGAAGAGACTTAAATTACCCTTTTTAATAACTTCAAGGTGTTCCATTTTATTTAACTATTACCTTATTGCTGAAACATTATTTCTAGATAGTTGTCACTGCAAACAACATCACTAGGAACATCCATCCATATCAGTCTTTGTGTAAATATATAATGATTCCCTACGAAAAGTGGAATTTTTAGGTCAAAGGATAATGCAGTTTTAAGGGTTTTGATCTAAATTGCCATTTGATCCAACTTGTTCATTTTAATAGACTGACTATGACGTACAAACCCAAGAAAAGGGAGCTAAAGGACTGCCTGGGTGATGCCAAGTTCACCTGCCTCTATGTAAAAGGGCTGGCCCAGCCCAGCAGGAGGGCACCTGAGAGTGCCAAAGAGTCTGCCGCATAGAGAGTCTGTCATCTCTGAGGATTTATGAAATCCCAGCCAAGTGGACATGAGAATGGTCAAATGCAAAAAAAGAGGTCGTGGAAGTGCAACCACTAAACATTCATATTAAGAAGAATTTAAGGTTCAAGCATTTGGTGCATATGCTCAGCTGAGGAGCCAAGGGCATCACACCACAGGCCTCTTAAAACTGTGACATCTAATGACCTACTTGCAAAAGTTTTCTTTCTATTCTTGCAAGTAGGAGCTCTGCTAGTTTCCAGGAAGACAATAATGGTCCTTCTGAATTGGAAACTGAACTGTCACCTAATCATTGGGGGCTTCTCATAAAACTGGGTGAATAGGCCTAAAAGGTAGTGGGAAGGAATTTAAGAGTATTGCCCAATGTGATTAATCCTGACCATCACTGGAAAATAAGATTGCAGTCACCCTGTTTGCTTATATTACAGTCACCACTGGTCAAGGCTAGTGAAAGTCCCTGCAACCACCAAGGATGAGCTAGCTTCAGCGAACTCAGCAGGGACTGGAAAAACCATTAGGCCTGGTGTCTGGATGTATGTGCCAAGTTATATGACTCACCATGGTGGTGCAACATCCTAGGCTCACACTCCACACTTTGCTTGGTCCCCCATATAGCTAACTGCCTACTGAATCTAGAGAGGAGCCCTAAGAGTAGGAAAGCCAAGAAATTCTTAGATGACATTCTTCTTTTCTAGTCCTTCAGAATCAGAGCTATCCTTAAAGTTGAGCAATGACCAATGAGACAAATGGAGAAAACAAAAAATGGACAGTTTGGAGCAGTAAGGACCCTGGAAGCAGAAGCAATGAGTTTTCTCTTCTGGCCTATATGGTCTTTGGGGGCCCTTTCAGTTTTGAGTATAAGTCAACCAAGATGATCCCACAGGCATCACCAAGAAGATGTTTCTACTACATGGACAAATTGGCTAAATTCTCCCCGCTCCCCATCTGATTCCTAGGACTAAATTGTAGTTTTTCTTTTCATGTCACTTGTAACTCAAAGTAATCTGAGTTGCTGCTTAAAGTCTCATGCTTAACTTGTTAAATCACTTGTCAGTCATCCACTTCCTGTGGCAACTCAAAAGTATTTTTCACTTGGTAAATAAAATATAGATATTTTATTGAACTAAAGAAAAAAGAGGATCCTACAGAGCTCAATTCTATATACAGTAACTGGAGAAGTGAGGAGGGAGCCCCAAGTTCAGCCCGTAATGCCCCTTCCCTAGCTCTGTGAAAGAGATAATGGGATGAACTTCTCCCCTCCTCTTGCTCCATATACCTTGATTTCACATATTGGCTAAGTGCATGGGCTGTGGGATCAGACAGCCTGGTTCAAATTCACCTTTTCCACTGAATGACTTTGTGGCCTTGCACTAGTTGCTTAACCTTCCTGTGTCTCAGTTTTCTCATCTATAAAATGGTGGTAGAGGAATTACTAACTCTACAAATTTCAAAAGACTACTCTGTGGTTGGATGCAAATGTATGCAAGGGCTCGATGAAAGTGACTATAATGATTCCTTTTACTTGTGCTTGGTACTAGTTTTGACCTGACTTTACAGATATCACACAAATAAATGAATGGGAGAGAATGAATAGAAGGAATGATTGAATACTGTTGGTATGGTCCTACTTATAGCCCTTTCCGTGGGTGGGGCAAACCACCTTCTCTACAAAGCAACCCCTTACCCAGTGTTCATCTCAGTTCCTGCCAATTAGATCCCACCTCTTGCACTCCAACTGCTAGCTAGAATTTAAGTAAGCCCATCTGGCCCACCTGTTGAATCTAATGATCTCCTGCCTCAGGACGGTGTTCATGGATTCCTCATAGACCACAGGGTACAACTTCATGACCACATCCAAGTCAAAGTCCTTCGGAAGTTTGGAAAGTATATCCTGGGTCAGCTCCTCAGTTACTTCCTTAAAGTGCAGAGAAGTCAAAAAGAAACAAGTCTGTAGCCTGTGACTTTGGGTAAACTTGAAGCAGTCTGCATTTGTCATTATAAACATAGTCTATTGGACCTTCCTGGGAATGTTCCTACAGAAGCTAATTCTGCTGATGAGGAGGGTGGGCAGGGTCAGAGGATAACCACCTTGCACTAACCCTGGGGAGGGCATCACCTTTTTGCTCAGAAAGTAAAAAGCTGAGCAAAGATAGCTCTGTTCTCACACCTGGAGCAGGGCCTGAGGGCCAGGCCAGGAATAGCTGCTTGGGTTCAGCCAGGTTGCCTCAGGGCAGCCCAGAACACTGCAGAACTCCTCCTGTCCCTAAGTCATCCCTGGGTGAGAACCTCCCACAACTCCCAGAGCTGGTCCCTGAGGACCAACTCCTGATACAGATGGGACTCTTACTCAGTGCCAGTAAACAAGTACACCTGGGAAGGAAGTAGGCCATTCCTCAGCATTGAACAAGAACAGCTTAGAGCAGTGGCTTTGCCAACTATGGAGGGACAGGCCCAGAAGAACAAGGAGGAGCAGGACCTGGGTATGAGCTCTGCAAGGCTGGAATGTACACTCCTTTCCCACTTCCCACTGTGAAGGGAATTTTGACCCCTAAATTGAGATGCCCCAACCAGGCTGGTTTTCCTTCAGAGCTATTCCTACTTCTGGCACTATGAACCAGTCAAGACACCAAATATGCAAAATCCACAGCTAAGGGATTGACATGGCAGAGCTCAGAAGGTGAGGAAGAAAAAGGAGGGAGGGAGAGAGGAAGGTGTCTTGGAATCAGGAGCTAGTGGTTCTGACTTTTCCCCAGAGTCTATGGATGCTTTGAAGCAAGTCACTTCCCCTCACAGGGTTCGCTTTGCCCTCATTTGTAAATAGGATAGTGAACTGACCATGAAATGCCCCCAAAATGATTCCAGGTGCTTCTAGGACATAAAGCAAATCATGGTGAATCACATGGTGTGAAAGTAATCTTCCTTTCCAGTTTTGGCCACCTTTCTCTTTTCATTCCCCTCAAGGAGAAAGTCTCAGGCCAATGCTAACTAAATACCTTGTAACACTTGCTGTTTCTCCCCTTTCCAAAGAGGCCAGCAAACCCTCAGTAGTGCCATCTGGAAAGAGCATAGTAACTGTCTAACTTTTCTTTCTTTTTTTTCTTTTCTTTTTTTTTTTTTGTGGCTGTTATGACTTTATGGAAATGAGACTGGGTTTCCATTAATGGTACTCATGTGTGGTTTTTGAAATAAATGATTTTAAGCCAAATAGAGTTGGTGTTAAAATATTATATAAAGGGAGTATAGCCAATATGTAGGTATAGAAACAAGTCATAAGTTATGCAGGAATGAATGACATTCTGGAAACACTTGTGCTCCTTCCACTCTCTCTCTGAGGACCCTTAGCCATAAGACCAGGACACCTGTGCCCTCCCTCCAGGGACTCCTACACCTCCACTTTTCTGCCTTCTTGCTCATCAGCCATAATCTTGTGCCCCACCCCTGGATGGAAAACTGCCTGGGAAATTGAACTCAAGCAAGGTTACCTGAGAAGACTTGCCACTCCCTCCTGCCTGTCTGGGGAGAGTCAGCAGCACCCCCTGGAACAGCTGATTGGTCTCCTGGTTGTCCTTGGTGATGTCAGCATTCTCGTGGAGGCCAAACACTTCTGGGGGTGTTGTGATGGGGAGGTTCCTGAGATATTCAATATAGGACTGGAAGGAAAATATTCAGTTGACATAAATGTAAGTTCCCTGCAGTCCCACAGATCACTTAGGCCTTGGTGAGATTCAACCAAGGAAGGAATCACACCAAATTGGAAACATTGGACACATGCACACACATGTGTGCGCACACACACACACATACACACACAGCCTAAGCTCTTCTGCATTTGTGGGATTTGGAGTCAGGCAGGGCTGGGTTTGGATCTAGCCATGACACAAACTGTGTGACATTGAGCTAGTTACTTGAAACACAAGTTTCCTTATCTGTCAATGGGAAGACCAATGAGGTTATAAAGGAATGAGGCCTTGATGTATAACAGGGGCTCAATAAAAGAAGCTTGCTCCTTTTGGTACTTTCTTCAGATTTCTTGTTTTCTTCTTTCCTTTCTCATCCGCCTATCCAATTTTTTGGTACTCCCTTTTTACCACCTTCTGAGCCTTTTATTTTTTCAAGTAGCAATTTCCAGCCTTTTCACTACCAAGGCTTCATCTTAACTGCCCTCTTACTCTCCAGAAAAAACTCCTATTTTGAAAGACCTTATCTACCAAATACCCAGCATTCATTATAAAGTAATAATGTGTGTCTCATAGGCTTTTGGGAAATAGCTATAGATACAAATCAGGGAGCTCAAGGCTACCCCTGGGCCCTCATTACCTACACTGCATTCCCTAGCCACATGCAGGTTGCTGAGCTCCTCTGGAACACAGAGGGGCCTCTCTCTCCACTGCTCCTCACCTGGTAGGAGCCATGGGGAGGAATGTAGTAAGTGTCTCCAGGAGCAACGCAGTAATGGTCCTGCTCGATGTCCTTACAGTAGAAAGTGGACAGAAGGGATAGCAGGAGACGCCTGTCTTTGTCATCAGTCACTCTACCTCCATAATTACACTCTCCTGGAGAAAATCAGCAGAGGAAGAAGTTGAGCCCATGAAGGTCATAATGAACTTTGCCATTAACCAAGACAGAAGATTTTTTGAGATAAGGAGCTCTGTTGAGATCCAGGGTTGCTGAAACCATGCTCCGCTTGGAATGAGACCAGGCCTATTTGGTATTATGGTTGCTACAAAAATAATCCATGCTCACATCAGAAATTAGAAAATAGAGAAAACTAAAAGAAAAGCAATACAATCACCAATAATTCCAACAGAGATAACATTTAGGCATCCTTCAGATGTATGTGTGTGCATGCATACACATGCATGTACATGTATGTGAAAGACATTACAGAAATGTGATTGAGGTCAGGAACTTTGGCATGAGACATTCCTGGATTCCAGCTCTGCCACTTCCAGCCCATTTTTGGGTTCCAGCCTCTGCAGTTTCTCATCCATCAAGAAGTGTAGATAACTACAGTGCCCATCTTACAAGGCTGTGGCTAATATGCCTATGAAATATTTAGCACAAAGCTTAGCACACCAAAAGCATTCAATTAACTATAGCTATTACAAGACTCACATATGAGTCTTTTCTAGAAAGGTGAGATTATCCTACTTATACTGCTCTGGGATATGATTTCTCCACTCCACCTCCATCATTAACATCATTCTCTGAGACTCGGGTTTCTATACCCAGATTTTGACAAGAAGAGTTAGGTAATTCTTTGAAGGGGACATCAAATTCACCTTGCTAAGCCCATGACACATTTTCTAGCTGGTATAGATTCCATAGTATATGGTACCACCTAGTATTTGGTGGTTGTGGATAACACTCTAGTCTTCAAGGATAAGACAGATGTGTGTGTGTATGTACAGGGGCTCTCCTGAAGGCTCATTTCCAATCCAGATCTACAGACAAAGGGACAGGTAGTATGGTCCAAATTGGGGATAGGAGGCATCAGCTTTTCTTGGTCCTGAGTTGGAGGGGTCTAAACGTCTAGGAGGAGGATCCTAATGGCTTGTCAAAGGAGAAATAAGGAACTAAGGGAAAGTTTATGTGTTTGAGTAATTTGACAGAAGCTGTTTCACCTTAAACCAGACCATCTAGATGTGTGAAGCTCCCTCTGTTGACTTCCCAGACCTTTAGCATAGTTTAGTTTGAACATTAAGTGGCTTGTCTCAGCTGTAAAGAGGTTTATGACAGCACTAGAACTACAATATTAAAAGAAGAGTAGTTTGTACCCTGAAGTCAGTGTAACAGTGCTATCAGGCACCCAAGAGGGACCCAAACGAAGATAAATCTCAAGAACAGAGTCTTGATGGAAGGTTCTGTGACCACTCCCTCTTCAGCAAACTTTCCTTCAGGGGATACTCCTGCAGGCTCTGGGTTTTGTGTTTATGAAGGAAGAAGCATTTCTTTATAGCAACTTTTATGTCTACTCTCTTGATTAACTGTTTCTCTCTTCCAGGCACATAGGAAGGTTATACTTCCCTGGGCCCCTTGTAATAGGGTGGGACTCAGTGACAGGTTCTAGTACATTTAATTCCTGGTGTGAGCCCTTCAGTGCTATCTCTGTGGGAGTGATTGCACACCTATATGTTAAGATGGTGTCATCAAAAGTTTGTGAAAACTTTGCCAACAATTCCCTTGACATAATTACATGCCGATTCATGCGGACCATGTCAGTTGGGCACAAAATGGGCTTTTGATGTCTCACACCCTTGAGACTAGGGATTGTTTGTTACCTCAGCCTAACTAGTCTATGCTGACTGTACAGTTGCAAAGTTACTATTTTCAAGCCAGCTGGCATAGTTGGGGCAGGATGGTTTCTGAGCTGCAAGCAGTTCAGTACTAAGACCATATGCCAGGGTAATCATGCATTCATTCTACAGTGCAGAAGACCTCTGTGCTTCTGGAGATCTTCAACAAACTAATATCCACGGGATTTATGCTGTGTGTGTCACTTTGTAACAGTGGGGGATTGTAACCCACACCACCATTCTTTTGACATTGTTTCTGTAAGTGCTGACTCTAACAGGTAGCTTGTAGATAAACAACACATATGTATAGGAACTAACTTCAAAAGATACAAACTCTAACCTTCAGTCATCCCTGCTCTGGGAGATATGCTGACCTTCAACTGTAAAACCCAGATGATGCAAAACCAGGATGATAAAGACCAGGATGATGCATACCAGATGATAGCTTGACCAGTTTCAAGGTCCTTATCAGAATGGATCGTGCTCTTCTGCCCATAAAGAACTTTTCAATTCCCTCCTCGATTTCTTTGTTCTGCTTTTCCTCTCCCTCCTTTTAAAGACTGCTGCCTGCCCTGAGATGTTAAGATGAGTTTTGGGACAAGGATCCCCCATCTTCTCAGATTGCTGGTATCTGAATAAACCACTTTCCTTGTCCTGGCTGAATGGCTCAGTTGTTTGGAGCATTGTCCTGTGCACCAGAAGGCTGTGGGTTTGATACCTGGTCAGGGCAGGGCACATGCCAGGGTTGCAGTTTTGACTCCCAGCTAGGGTGTGTATGGGAGGTGGCTGATTGACTAATTAATGTTTCTCTCTTCTTCTCTCTCTCTAAAATTGCTAGACACATCCTCGGGTGAGGATTAAAGGAAAAAGTAAAAAACAAAACAAAACAAAAAACTCACTTTCCTTTGTACCAGTATCTGTCTCACGATTTCAGCTTTCGTTACTACAGGCAGCCAGACCTGTGTATGGTTACAACTTGGGGTTTTGTGTCATGGGACACAGTGAAGATCTGTGTGACTTTCTGCAAATGAACTTAATCACTTGAGAGCAGGACTTCTCAGCCTTAGCACTGTTAACATATTGGACTGGCGAGTTCTGTGATGTGGGTTGTCCTGTGCATTATAGGATTTCTAGCAGTATCCCTGGCATCCACCCTGTAACACTCCTATTTAGTTGTGACAACCCAAAAATGTCTCCAGACATTGTCGAATGTCCCCTGGTGGGGAAAATCAGCCATGGTCAAGAACCACTGCTCTTAAGCTTCAGTCTCCTCAGTTATGAAGTTAGTTATTAACATGGAGCTCATAGATTGTTGTGAGACTCAAAGTGCTCATCTGCTGTGGACAGAGAAGTGGTTCCACAGAATGCAACCTCACAGATGATCTGATAATAAATTCCACACTGAGCAGGTCATGGCTTGTAGTCACACCCCAGGCATATAACTCCTTTAATAAAAGTTTTATCTTTGCCTTGAGTAAGTCTTGTCCATTGTTTCTGTGCATCTAGGTTAACACATGTCTGAAATGCTTCTTTTCAGAGCCCTCAAGTGAAACCATCCTCAAAACAGCATATAATATTAACTTTCTTGGAATCTGATTCCCACCTTGCTTTCTCCCACCTCCATGTAACCTTCCTCTCATTCTCTCCTTAATTTCAAATGCAGAAAGAAGCCGCAAACTGCCATTCTGGGAAGCATTTTTCTCAGTCTGTTGAGCTCTTGCTTCCAGGCATATCCTCTGTTTGGCTCAAATAAATTATTAAAAGAAAGATTTTATTTATTTTTAGAGAGAGGGGAAGGGAGGGGGAGAGAGAGGGAGAGAAACATCTATGTGTGAGAGATATATAGATCAGTTGGCTCTCGCACACCCCCAACTATGGACCTTGCCTGCAACCCAGGCATGTGCCTTGACTGGGAATCAACCTGGTGACCTTTCAGTTCCCAGGCCAGCACTCAATCCACTGAGCCATAACAGCCAGGGCTCAAATAAATTCTTATAAAGGAATCTATAGGTCTCTATAGGTTTGGATGTTTCTTATGTCGACAGTGTGTATAAAGTGCCTGCCACATGACTGGGGAGAGGATCCAAACTCCTTAACACATGGAGCTGAGGAAGAAATTTTTGTGTGGTCTTAAAAATGTAGGTTTTTTCCACTGAGCTGCATTTGACCTTTGGCCATGGCATTCCATTCATTAAGCATATTCCTATTTTATCCTTGAGGACAAAACCAAGTTTTATATATCTACATTCTTCCATATTATATACTAGGTGACAAATAAAAGGTTGCTGATTAAATTGTGTTGATTGGGTTGCTTTAACACAAAATAGCAAGTTTTTAACCTCAGAGACTCTCTGCTGAGAATACTCTCCTTCCTCAGAAAGGGGTATAGCCCATTGCCTACATCCCTTTCTTCTTTCACTTATAAAACTCCTACTAATCCCTGAAAAATCCATCTTTATGCCTTTAGGGAGTTTCCTGTGATCATCTCCTGCCCCATAAATGAGATTTAATCATTGGATGGTCTTTCTACTTTGTAAGTGTTTCTCTTGTTGAACTTAACACTATATTGTCATTTAAAATAATATTTTCCTCCCTGTGAACCATTTGAGGACAGGAATTCTATCTTAAATTTCTTCTCTTTTTATTTAAGATTTTATTTATTTTTTAGACAGAGGGCAAGGGAAGGAGAAAGAGAGGGAAACATCGTTGTGAAAGAGAAACATTGATTGATTGCCTCTTGTGTGCAGTCCAACAAGGAACCAAAGCCACAACCCAGGCACATGCCCTGACCTGGGATTGAACTGGTGACCTTTCACTTTGCAGGATGATGCTCAACCAACTGAGCCACACTAGTCAGGGCTCTTTTCTTTTCTTTCTTTTGTTTTTTAAAACAATATCTAGCGTGTTAACAGCTTTAGTAAGAACTCGGAGTTTGCTGAAAGAATGAATGAGTGGACCAATGAATGGAGATGAGAACAAAGGAACAAGAGGGTGGGCATGGAGGTGCACAGCTGCAAAGGCTGCTCCCATAAGTACCTGTCAGGTAGGTCAGAGCATCAAATGGCACCTCCTTGTAGTCATTCAAAAACATCTGGATCTGTTGCATACTAATCCTCAGGTCAGATTCATTGAATTCATAAGGAATATTCCAACCTGCATGAGGCAGAGAAGAAGCAGAGACTTCAGGGCTGAGGCTCTTAATTTCCACTCAGACATGAGCTGGTGGAATTAGACATGAACATGAGTCAAGAGCCTTTTTTAGCCACATGAATATAATTACTGCCTACTTGTAAACCATTTGGCTTGAGAAAAGATCCATTCTAGAATCAGTTTCCTTATGGATCTCTCCATTTTTTAAGGGAGATGTTAGCACCCTGGGATTTGTGGAATGAGAATTATTCACCCGGGCTGGAATACTGTGGTAACACACAGAGGTCCAAAAATAACACAAAGGCATAGCTAGAGGGCAGCATCTACAACTGGGCCACCAAAATAAGTTAGTTTTGAGACTCTCCTCCTGGCATCCATGGGAGGACTGGATGGCCAGCCTTGACAAAACTATTACTTATTATTTCGAAGAGTATAATGGCAAATGCCCAGGGGGTTGGACAAATAACATAAGTGTGTGAACTGGACTTGACATAATAAAACAGGGTTTGATCGGACCTGTGCTCAACAGAGACCTTTCATTTCCTCCTAAACATTCACATTCAGATTAAAAATAATTTTAAAAAGCAAAATAACAAAATTTGTGTTTTGGCAAACAGAACACAACTGGGCAGTTGGTTGCAAGCCCAGCTATTGCATGGATGTTTGGAGATCTTGCATGGTGGGATAGTGGCTGTGGGAGGACCTGACTATGAAAGGCAGGTGCAGCAGAACCATCCCCCTTGGCTGTCTCAGTCTGGGCAGCTAACTGGGCTGAGGTATGTAGGTAGAAGGAAAGAAAGAGGATGCTCAGAGAGAATCACCAAGAGGCAATTTTACTCCTTATCTAAAAAGAATGGTTGAGAATACCCTGAAGAGGGTCATTTTAAGGCTGTTGAACAGAATCAGAAGCAGCCATGGGTGAGAAGAAATCCAGTCTTAATCCACAATGACATGGGGTTTGTTTTTAGCAGTTTGATGATCTGCTCCAACACAAGTATTAGATTAGTATTTAGTTAAGTTAGGCTGAGGACTGCTAAGATTAAAAACATATATTTTTGAGGAAGAAGCACAAACAAATATGTCCCAGCTGTATTTCTTTCACTGTTATGCAGATATAAAGAGAGTTACCTAAATGTTATAAATTACCTGATGACAACTCCAAGGAGAATGGTCATTGTGCCTAAGATAGACAAGTGTAAACCAAAGGGAAGGGCTTACAAATTTCTCATTCTCACATTAATTCAGTAATTAGGGGCCTTCTGATTTAAGAGCAGCACCTCTTTTCCTGACAGTGACACTCACCTGGTTACAGGGTTGCCAGATTTATTAAGTAAAAATACAGGACACTCAGTAAAATTATAATTTCTGATAAACAAGTCATATTTAGTGTAAGTACGTCCCAAAGATCACATGGAACATAATTCTACCACATTTTACTGGCAGCCCTCTCTGAGTATAACCTGAACACACACCTGTATCTGTCTGTGGCCTTCCCCAGGCAACCCATGTGTGCTGTCATCTCTTACCCAGTGGTCCGAAGTTCCGCCTCTCCTGAACAACAGCATGGAAGAAGCAAAGGCCAAACAACAGCTTTTGCCACATCACTGCCTTTGTGCAGCTTTGGAAGAATACAGGATCTGAGATGGGGTCATTGAGGTAGGAGCGCAAAAGGTTGGCCCGGAGCCCTTTGGGAGGCTCATTGGTCATTTTGACCCCATTCTGTAGGATGCTGACTGGAAAATGCTTCGATGGATAGCTGGTTAGCCAGAGTCTGGAAGGACAGCAGACCCAACTGCTTAGAGTAATGCAATAACTTGAATTGAAAAAGCAATAACAAAAAATAATAGCTACCATTGATTAAGCACTGCCAGATGCCAAACCCTATGCTAAGAATTTAATATATCCCTTCATTTCCTTTCGTCTTCATAGCCACTCTCTGTAGAGGGGTTTGCTACCCCCTCTCACCATTGAGGAAATAAAGCTTGGAGATGTCAAGTGGGTTTTTCAAGTACACAGCACTAGAAACAGCTCAACTGAGATGTGAACTCTGGGCTCTCTGACTTTAAAGACTTTGTTAATCAGCATACCTGGTCCTCCCCTGCTGGACTGGTCAAGGACTATACACTGCACCCCAGAAGAGGCTGAAGTGCGCAAAACATTGATTCTAGCTTCCAGATACTTAATAGCCTTGCTGTTAGGGGAGAAAATGGGTTCAAAGAGGGGAGAAAATACAAGCAAATGGAATGCTATAATACAGGCATTATAAAACCAGGACCATCAGGAGGAAGGGAAATAATGGACTGTAGGGGTTCACAGGAAAAAGAGGTTTTGATTGGGGAGAGAAGTTTGCAAACTATGGCCAGGGAGCTAAATCCAGGACCTGTTTTTGTAAATAAGATTTTATGGCCACACACCTTCATTTACAGTTTAGTTATGGTTGCTTTGATGCAGAGTTGACTAGTTACAACAGAGATGATATGGCCTGCAAAGTCTAAAATATTTACTATCTGGCTCTTTACAGAAAAAGTTTGCTGACCTCTGTTATAGAGAAAACGGTATTTTAAAGGGGTCTTGAAAATATGGAATACTTCTTATTTATTTATTTATTTACTTACTTACTTTTTCAAATACATTTGTCCCTGCCTACCCTCCACCACTTTCCCTTGCCCCTCCCTTCTTCCCTCCCTCAGCTCTTCCCCTTTGGTTTTGTCCATGAGTCCTTGCTATATGTTCCTTGACTTTCCCCTTCCCTTCCTTTTCCCTGCCCCCACTCCCTCCTTCCCTCTTGTCTCTCTTGGTTTCTTTTCCTTTCAGTGTTGCTGGTCTTATTTTCCTTGCATCTTTGTATTGTTCATTAGGTTCCACTTATAGGTGAGATCATATGGTATTTGTCTTTCGCTCCCTGGCTTATTTTGCTTAGCATAATGCTCTCCAGTTCCATCCATGCTGTTGCGAAGTTTAGTAGTTTATCTATGCCCACAAAAAAAAGGGAAAATAAGAGGGGTACCCCCCAAAAAGGGAATTTATGTATAAAAAATTGTGTATTTATTCTTACATGTTTAAACTTTAGTCACCCTCAAAGTACTCTGCATTTGATGCAACACACCTATGGAGACGTTTTTGTCACTGCTTAAAACAGTTTTTGAATTCATTGATTTTGATGCCTTTTAGTGCTTCTGCTGTTTTTTGTTTCACCGATTTCATATTGGCAAAACATTTCCTTTTGAGGACTTTTTTCACTTGGGAAAACAAGAAGTCACTCGGGGCAAGACTGGGTGAATAGGGAGGGTGGGGATTGGGTTTTCATGCTGTTTATGGTAAAAAAAACTGCTGAACATTTCAGTGTGGTGTGGCCAGGTGTGGTCTTAAGTCACCCATTATGAAATGGGCAAACACATTGAAAGAGTCTTCAATAAAAGTTTACTGAATTTGAGCATGGCTTCTCATAACAATGGCAGCTAGTACACTGACACAGAAGGTCTCCTAGAACATTCACCTCGCGGGGAAAGCCTGTCCTACAGGGGACTGCCCTCCAGAAGATAATTCCATTTTGGGGATATCCCCCTCATATGTAAAACTATATAGAAGGAAAAAACTATGGTTTTAGAGGTTAATATTTTGCCATATTTTCTTCCAGGTTTTTATTCATGTATATTTCCTACTCAAGCTCAAGTTACATACACACTGTTGAATCCTGATTTGTTTCATTTTTGCAGGGTTTTGTTTGTTGGTTTGTTTTGCTAAACATCAGAGGGATTTCCAACAGGTGGATCTGGGCTTAAAAACACAGGACACAGGCTGAGCAACCACAGGGAAGAGAAAGAGACAGGATGTGGTAAGGCTTGGTGGACTATCTGTTGTGGATCAGGCACAGGACTCAGAGAGGGAAGGAAGAGACCATAAACTGGTAATGTTTAGCTCACACCATAAAAACCAATACAACGCTGTAATATATTTTTGAAGTAGTTACCAACTTTTAAAAACCTAGGACTTTCTTTTAAAATTCTAGATTCCTTTCTTCCCTTTAAGATAATCAGAAAATCTGATCACAAGAGGCCTGCACCCCTGAATGGCACAATAGCTGGTATTAAGCAGTGACTACATTCCTCCACAGAGAATGTGCTTCTAGTTTACCGCAGTTCCCACTACTCCCTCCTCTGTCCAACTCTGAGGCTGACTGCTCAGGATGGTTGCTACTGTGCTGTGAAAAGAGAAATATTCCTTGTGCCTAGTCTTCCTCACTCATTTATGTTATATTCGTGGCTTCTTAGGCAATTGAGTTTATGACTTTTAGGTTAGGACCAGATTATAGAAGACCTTATATGTCAGCATGAATAATTTTTTATTTATTGAGCGTATCATTTATGGCCAATGAATCGACTCACCATCCGAAATCAAATAGACTTCTTGAAACTAGTGGATCCCCCTTAAGCTCTCACATGAATCTTACCTGAGTCTTGCAGAAATAGAATCAACTATAGCCTAATCTGGCTTGGTAATAAACACCAAAAAACTTTCCTATTTTCAGGCAGACATGACTAAAATGAAAACATCCAACAAGCTTTGTTGGTTACACCAAGAGTTGACAAACTTTTACTATAAAGGATCAAATGGTAAATGTTAAGGCTTTTACAGGCCATGTAGTATCTGTCACAATTACTTATAACATGAAAGCAGGCATCGATAATACACAAATGAGCATGGCTGTTTTTTGTTTTTTTTTTAAATTTTATTTTAATTTATTTTTTCAAATACATTTGTCTCTGCCAAGCCCCACCACTTTCCCTTGGCCCCTCCCTCATTCCCTCCCGCAGCTCTTCCCCTTTGGTTTTGTCCATGAGTCCTTGCTATATGTTCCTTGACTTTCCCCTTCCCTTCCCTTTCCCTGCCCCCGCTCCCTCCTTCCCTCTTGTCTCTGTTGATTTCTTTTCCTTTCAGTGTTGCTGGTCTTATTTTCCTTGCATCTTTGTATTGTTGGTTAGGTTCCACTTATAGGTGAGATCATATGGTATTTCTCTTTCGCCCCTTGGCTTATTTCGCTTAGCATAATGCTCTCCAGTTCCATCCATGCTGTCGCAAAGTTTAGTAGTTCTTTTTTTCTTTCTGCTGCGTAGTATTCCATTGTGTATATGTACCATAATTTTTTGATCCAATCATCTACTGACGGGCATTTAGGTTGCTTCCAACACGTGGCTATTGTAAATTGTGCTGCTATGAACATAGGGGTGCATAGGTTCTTTTGTATTGGTGTTTCCTGGTGTTCTTAGGGTATAGTCCAGCAGGGGGATCACTGGATCAAAAGGAAGTTCCATTTTCAGCTTTTTGAGGAAATTCCACACTGCTTTCCACAGTGGCTGCACCAGTATGCATTCCCACCAACAGTAGACTAGGGTTCCCTTTTCTCCACAGCGTCGCCAGCACCTGTTGTTTGTTGATCTGTTTATGATGGCCATTCGGACCGGTGTGAGGTGTTGATCTGCATTTCTCTGATGGCTAGTGATGCTGAGGATCTTTTCAAATACCTCTGGGCCCTCTGTATCTCCTCCTTGGAAAAGTGTCTGCCCAGGTCCTTTGCCCATTTTTTGATTAGATCGTTTGTCTTCTTGGAGTGGAGTTGAGTGAGTTCTTTATATATCTTGGAGATCAAACCTCTATCTGATGTATCATTAGCGAATATATTTTCCCATAGGGTTGGCTCCCTTTTCATTTTGCTGATGTTTTCTTTTGCCATGCAGAAGCTTTTTATTTTGATGAGGTCCCACTTGTTTATTCTTTCCTTTATGTCCCTTGCTTTAGGAGACATATCAGTGAAAAAATTGCTGCGAGGGATATCTGAGAGTTTCCTGCCAATGTTCTCCTCTAGGACTTTTATGATGTTGCGACTTATATTTAAGTCTGTTATCCATCTTGAGTTTATTTTTGTGTACGGTGTCAGCTGATGATCCAATTTCAATTTTTTGCATGCAGCCATCCAGCTCTCCCAACACCATTTGTTGAAGAGGTTATTATTGCTCCATTTTATGCTTCTGCCCCCTTTGTCAAATTTTAGATGCCCATAGAGACCTGGGCTTGTTTCTGGGCTTTCTATTCTGTTCCACTGGTCTATGGGTCTGTTCTTGTGCCAGTACCAGATTGTTTTGAGTATAGTGGCTTTGTAGTAGAGTTTGATGTCCGGTATTGTGATCCCTCCTACTTTGTGTTTCTTTCTCAGAATTGCTGCGGCTATTCGGGGTCGTTTATGGTTCCATATAAATTTTTGAAATGTCTGTTCTATTTCTGTGAAATACGTCATTGGTATCTTAATAGGGATTGCGTTGAGTCTATAAATTGCTTTGGGTAGTATGGACATTTGGATGATATTAATTCTTTCAATTCATGAGCACGGTATATGCTTCCATTTATTTGTGTCTTCCTTAATTTCTTTTTTCAATGTTGTATAGTTTTCTGCGTACACGTCTTTTATGTCTTTGGTTAAATTTATGCCTAGGTACTTTATTTTTCGTTTTGCTATATCGAATGGTATTTTTTCTCTGATTTCTTCTTCTTCTATTGCATGGCTGGTGTACAAAAATGCCTTTGATTTCTGAATGTTGACTTTGTATCCTGCTGTTTTGCCAAATTCACTTATTAGGTTGAGGAGTTTTTTGGTAGAGTCTACAGGGTTCTCTATGTACACTATCATGTCATCTGCAAACAATGATAGCTTTACTTCCTCCTTTCCTATTTGGATGCCTTTTATCTCTTTCTCTTGTCTGACCGCTGTGGCTAGGACTTCCAATACGATGTTGAAAAGAAGCGGTGAGAGCGGACATCCTTGGCGTGTTCCCGATCTTAGTGGGAAAGCTTTCAGTTTTTGCCCGTTGAGTATGATATTGGCTGTAGGTTTTTCATATATGGCCTTTATTACGTTGAGGAATGCCCCATTGATTCCCATTTTGCTGAGTGTTTTGATCATAAATGGGTGCTGTACCTTGTCAAATGCCTTTTCTGCATCTATCGAGATGATCATGTGGTTTTTGTCTTTTCTTTGATTTATGTGGTGTATCACGTTTACTGATTTGCGTATATTGAATCATCCCTGCATCCCTGGGATGAATCCCACTTGATCGTGATGGATAATCTTTTGAATGTATTGCTGGATGCGGTTTGCCAATATTTTGTTGAGGATTTTATCATCTATGTTCATCAGCGAAATTGGCCTGTAGTTTTCTTTCTTTGTATGGTCTTTATCTGGTTTTGGGATCAGGGTGATGCTGGCCTCAGAGAAAGAGTCTGGGAGTCTTCCCTCCTCCTGGATTTTTTGGAATAGTCTCTTGAGAAGGACAGGGGTTAGCTCTTCCTTAAATGTTTTGTAAAATTCTCCTGTGAAACCGTCCGGCCCTGGGCTTTTGTGTGCTGGGAGTTTCTTGATTACTGCTTCAATTTCCCCAGCTGTTATCGGTCTGTTCAAGCTTTCTGTTTCTTCCTTCTTCAGTGTTGGAAGATTATCCTTTTCTAAAAATTTGTCCATTTCATCCAGATTTTCAAATTTCTTGGCATATAATTGTCCATAGTATTTTCTGACGATCCTTTGTATTTCTGTGGTATCAGTTGTTATTTCTCCTCTTTCATTTCTGATCTTATAATTTGGGTCCTCTCCCTTTTTTTCTTGATGAGTCTGCTTAAAGGCTTGTCAGTTTTATTTATCTTTTCAAAGAACCGGCTTCTGGATTGGTTGATCCTCTGAATTGTTCTTTTCGTCTCTGTGTCATTCAGTTCTGCTCTAATCTTGACTATTTCCTTCCTTCTCCTTGCTCTGGGGTTTATTTGTTGTTGTTTCTCCAGTTCTTGAAGTTGTAGTGTTAGGTCTTTTATTTGAAATGTTTCTATCTTTTCTAGGTAAGCCTGTATTGCTACGAACTTCCCTCTCAGGACTGCCTTTGCCGTGTCCCATAGGTTTTGGACTGTTGTCTGTTCATTTTCATGTGTTTCCAGAAATTTTTTGATGTCTTCTCTTATCTCATTATTGACCCATTCATTGTTTAATAGTCTCTTGTTCAGTCTCCATGAGTTTGCAAGTTTTTGAAGTTTCTCTTTGAGGTTGATTTCCAGTTTCAAGCCCTTGTGGTCCGAGAAAAAGTTTGGTATTATTTCAATTTTCCTGAATTTGCTGAGGTTTGCTTTGTGTCCTATCATGTGGTCTATCTTTGAAAAACTGCCATGAGCATTTGAAAAGAATGTGTATTTTTCTTCTTTGGGATGTAAGGTTCTATATATGTTAGTTAAGTCTCTTTGATTCAGTGTGTCATTCAGGGCCACAATATGTTTATTAATGTTTTGTTTGGAAGATCTGTCCATTTTTGACAGTGGGGTGTTGAAATCCCCTACTATCAGTGTGTTGCTGTTTATATCTTTTTTGAAGTCATCCAACAATTTCCTTATAAACTTGGGGGCTTCTGTATTGGGAGCATATAAGTTTACAATGTTAATGTCTTCTTGATAGATTCTTCCTTTAAGTATCATAAAGTGCCCCTCTGGGTCTCTCTTTATGGCCTTTGTTTTGAAATCTACTTTGTCTGATACAAGTATGGCAACCCTGGCCTTTTTCTCATGCCCATTTGCTTGGAATATTTTTTTCCATCCCTTTGCTTTCAATCTGTGTAGGTCTCTTGCTCTGAGGTGGGTCTCTTGTAGACAGCATATGTGTGGGTCATGTTTTCTTATCCATTCAGTTACCCTGTGTCTCTTGATTGGGGCATTTAGTCCATTCACATTGAGAGACATTACTGATAGAAACTTACTCATCTTTTCTCTTTGTACCTGCATTCCTCTCTCTCTCATTCTTTTCCTTCATCTGCTTAAACCAGACCCCTTAGCATATCTTGGAGTGCTGGTTTGGTAGAGATGTATTCTTTTAGTCTTCTCTTGTCTGGGAAACACTGTATTTCCCCTTCTATTTTAATGGAGAGCCTAGCTGGGTAGAGCAGCCTTGGCTGTAGGCCCTTGTTTTTCATGGCTTGGAATATTTGTTGCCATTCCCTTCTGGCTTGCAGTGTTTCTGTTGAGAAGTCAGCTCCTAGGCGTATCGGGGCCCCCTTGTATGTTACTTTCACCTTCTCCCTTGCTGCCTTGAGGATTCTCTCTTTGTCTTTGACATTTGCCATTTTAATGATGATGTGTCTTGGAGTGGACCTCCTTGAGTCCCTCTTGAGTGGGATCCTCTGTGCCTCCTGGATCCATGAAAGCCTTTCTCTCCTCAAATTAGGGAAATTTTCCATCATTACTTTTTCGAGGAGGTTCTCTATCCCTTGCTCCTCTTCTTCTCCTTCTGGTATCCCTATTATATGGATATTATTGCGTTTCAGGTTGTCCTGCATTTCCCTAAATGCCTCTTCATTCTTTTTCAGTCTTTTTTCCATTTCTTGCTCTTTCTGGGAGCTTCTTTCTACGTTATCCTCCATCTCACTGATTCGATCCTCGGCTTCATCCAACCTGCTTTGGATTCCTTCTACTGTGTTCCTCAATTCAGAAATGGCATTCTTCATATCTTCTTGTGTCTTCTTGATAGTTTCTATGTCCTTTTCCAGGCTGATAAAGTTTACTGTAAGATCCTGATAGTTTCTCTGCAGTTTCTCATAGTTATCTTTGAGCTGGCTGAGCTCATTCAGTTTCCTTAGAACCATTGTTTTGAATTCAGTATCTGATAGTTCCCTTGCCTCTATTTCATTTAGCTTTCTCTGTGGGGAGTCCCCTTTTCCACTCATTTGGGGGGAACTTCTTTTTCTTCCCATTTTTGTGAGAGTCTGTTAAGTGTTTTTGTCCTTTACTTTTCTTTCTGGGCCTGCCTCTGATGATGTCAGTTGTTGACCCTATAGGACCTTGGGTTGTTTGATTGAGCCTTCGAGGAGTCTCCTGTCTGACTCCTGCTTGGGGCAGCTCTGTGACCCTTTCCGTCAGGGCTGGGCTATTTTTTGGGATCTCTCTGCACTCTCACGCTGGCTTCTTGAGCGCACTCCCAGCGCGGCAGGATCCCCCGCCTGCCTGGGCTCGCATGTGCTTGCCCCAGACCAGGGGCCTTATTCGTGACTTCGCATGCTCGTCTGGCCCCCCTGGCCAGCGAGCTTCCGGCACTGGTCAGTTTAGGGTCTTCTATTGTGTATTTTCCCCACTTTTGGCTCTTTGGGTGCGTTGCTTGCCCTCGCCAAATGGGGACTACGGAAATGGGAGGAAGTCAGCTCCAGGACTCTACGGTTAATCCTTACTCCGGTCTCTCCTCCAGGGATTCTGGGCAGCTCTACTAATTTTGTTGGCCGCTCCGTAATCCCGGGCGGGTGGGTCAATTTACGCCTGCCCTTGGAGCATGGCTGTTTTTGGACAAAACTTTATTTATGGGAATGAAATTTTAATTTCATATAATTTTCATGTGTCATGAAACATTCTTCTTTTGAGTTTTTTCAAATATTTAAGGATGTGAAAACTATTCCTAGCTTACAAGCCATACAAAAACAAGCAATAGACTAATTTTGGCCCACTGGCCATTGTTCACTGATCTGTACCTGGAATGAGAGAATCACTAAACATTTAAGTTGGATGGGGTTTTGAAGTCTGCCTGGTACCTCTCTTCACTCTGCAAATGCAAAACCCAAGGCCCAGTTACTGGGCTTTAAAGTTCACAACAAAATAATTAGCTGTTTCCAATGTTGATTAAAATTCCATGGACCCCAAGAAATGTAGGCTAGAGCAAGAACAATGGTGCCTAGACTACAAGTGAGATATTTTTAAAGAGGAAATATTTTTTAAAATCAGATTTGCTGACATTTCATATACTTTCTCAAATACATTTCCTATCACCTCCTCTCAACGACTTCTCACTGAATGTGCCCCAGAGTCATAGAATAACTTTTCAGTATTTCCTTAATATGCGTCTTTGCTTTTGCAAATGCTGTCCCCTTTGTTGGAATGTCCTTCTTGGCAAACTCCTACTCTTTCAAAACCCCAGGCAACTCTCATTTCTCCAGGTCTTCCCCAACTTTCCCTTCCCTTTTCTGTGCTCCATGCTTCTTCTTAGAACATGAACATTATTCATCTGTGGGCTGCCTTCTGCTAGATTGAGAGCTCCCGTAGCACGGGATTCCCAAGCCAGGGAGCTGCTTGTGTTTGTGGTGTTCTGAAAAAAACCACCTGGTAGTCTAGCTGATGTGGACATGCCATTTGTTACTCACATTACAGGGGCGTGCACTGATGGCAGTGGGTCAGTGCGAGAGAGACCACACCTCCTCCAGTCTGAGGCTTGTTATAAGAGGTCCCAGACAATGCCAGCAAAGGTCTAGGTTGTACAAACCTACACGTGGACTGGAGCTACATTACATCAGTGTGCATACGCAGAAGGAAAAGTTCAAGGAGCAGTCACATGGCAAGAAGCCACTCCCAAAAGGGGATAAGGAGGCAGTTACAATCCATTTCCAAAACAATACCCATTCTTCATGGCCAGGTACCTGCTAGCCAGTCCTTGTCATGGGTGGTGGGAGAGCCATGTATTGATCCCACACTCCTTAAAGGCAGAATTGTGCCTTTTTCATCTTTGCCTTCCCTGCCACCGGAATGTTGTCTGGAGCTCAAGCTGGGGCCCAGAGACAGGCAGAAGCGGAGCAGCATCTCACCTGAATCTGATGTTGGTGCTTTCAGGAACAATCACCTCTTCACAGATCTTCTCCAGAGCAGCCATCCAGCTTGTGGCTAGATGGCAGTTCTGTAAGACCACCCAGGTCCCTTCTCTGACGGCAGTGTTGATCATTTTGGCTGCAATAGGACCTTGGCCTTGGCCAAGGGATATCATCTGTGTTTTGGCACCTCCCATGCCAAGATCTTCAGCAAACTTCAGCAAGCCTGAAACCAGAAAGCAAAGGGGCTTTTAAAAGAGAGCAAGCCAGCTAAAACTATATTAACAATTACATCACAAAAGGAAGGGTTACATTAAAATTCTGGGCTCAGAAAGAAACCCATTGGCTTCTGCTAATTACAAAAATCAGCATGTGTCTGGGGAAGCTTTAGACTTCTGGTAAGATGGAGAATGAAGATACTTTTGATTCCTGTTTTGCTCTGAATGTACAGGCATTCTTGATTTTTTAAAAAAGTGCACAAACTGAAAAAAATCAGAGTTTGAAAGAAAGAGAAATTCCCATGTGCCAAAAATAAAGAGGGAACTCAAAACTAGAGGGTGAGCACATAACCAAAGAACTGGGAACTGGGTTTTTAGAAATTTATTTTACTAGGAAAACTAGTGTTTGTACAGGGAAATTTCAAGTCTCTTTCACTATTCTCTCTCTTAGAGGCAATAATATTACTAGGTTTTGTCAATCCTACCAGAGATATTTTATGCATTTAAATCATGCATACATGCTCTTATACTTACATGAATCGCAGAATACTACACTTACTTTTTTCACTTAGAATTTTCCACATTAGTACATTTGTAAAGGCCTTATTCTTTTTCATGGTTACATAGTATTTCACCATTGGAAAATACCATACTTTATTTAATCAATTTAAAGGTTATAGTTTTTCTATGGGAGATGGGCATAACAGCTTTGCACTCAAAAGAGGTGGGATTCTGGAACTAAGACTTTTTTTTTAATAAAGTTAGGATTCTCAAAGGGCTGCACCTTTGTGTTGAGAAGGCCAGAAATCCGGTCACTGACTCAAGAAGCAAAGAGGAAGCTTATCACTGGCTTGTAGCCTGGATGAAAAAAATAAAGACTCTCCAGTGAGAAATCAATGCCCAGCCTATGCCAAGCGCAATGAGGGGTATGACTTTACCTGTGTGTGGGATTACCAAACTGAGAACTTTCCCTTATAAAATTGATCCAGAATTTGGAACCCCTTGGGCACTGTTGTTTGTATAAGTAAAATTGTTCTATTAGGGCACTCCTAAAACCCAAGACATTTGACATTCCCACAAAATAACACAAGCTTTCTGACTGTCAACTCACAATAAAAAAATAATTACCAAGTACATGAGAAAATACGTCATTATTAGGGATGGTCAGCACATATGACAAACAAGAGGATTAATACCCCAAAGATTACATATGGTCTCTGTTGTGGGCTGAATTCTGATGCATCCAAATGTATATCTTGAAGTTGTAATTCCCAGGACCTCAGAATGTGACTGTATTCGGACATAGGGTCGTTAAAGAGGTAGTTAAATTAAAATGAGGTCATTAGGGTATGTCCTAATCCAATATCACTGATGTCCTTATAAGAAAAGGAGATCAGGACACTCATAGAGAGACCATGTGGAAACACAGAAAGAAGATAGCTATGAATAAGCCAGGGAGAGAGGCCTCAGAAGAACATAACCCTGCCAACACTTTGAATTTATACTTCTAATCTCCAGAATTGGGATAAAATACATTTCTGTTGTTTAAGCCACCAGTGTTTGGTATTTGTTGTGGAAGCCCTAGCAGATTAATATAGCCTCTGAAAAAGAGCATAAAAAAAAAAGACGTGGAAATCATTAAAGAAGGAACACAGAGTGAACAAAACTCAGAGTTCTGTGAAAAAAAATACACAGATTTAAAATTAAACTTAGAGAAATGAAAAACATTGTCACTGAAGACAACTCAAGGCACTAATTAATTAAAAGAGCAGGTTAGATACAGACAAAGAGAGAATTAGTGGCCCTGGCCAATGTGGTTCAGTTGGTTGGGTGTCATTCCTTAAATCAAAAAATCATGGGTTTGATCCTTGGTCAGGGCACATGCATAGGTTGTGGCTTCAGTCCTCAACTGGGACACGTACCAGAGTCAACTGATCAATATTTCTCTCTCACATATGTTTTTCTTCCTCTCTTTCTCCCTCCCTTCCTCTATAAAATCAATAAACATGTCCTCAGGTGAGGATAACAAAAAGAGAATTAGTATACTTTGCCAATAAGGATCTGTCCAATAGTAATGGGCACCCCAGTACCCCGGTTGTGGCCTTCAAATACCAGGAGCTGCTAAGAGAACTGGAGTTCCTTGCAGAAATGTTGTACAAGGTGAGCCTGGAATATATGGAATCTGTACAGCAAGGAAGCCCTATGAAAAATGAAAAATTACTGGGGTTATATGAAAAGGATATAGTCTTGAAGGTGCTTGCACAGGCCAGAGATTGAATAATTTGAGCATCAAGAAGAATATTGATGGCAGTGTATTAAAATACCACCATATTTGAAACATCCAGTATGTTAAAATCCATGCATTCACAATGGTACCAAAAAACAAAAATCTTATTGCTTAAGTAACTTTGGAAGTTACTAGGGCTCCAACTCATTATTCTGAAAGCAAATAAAGAGAATGAACCAAGCATCTTTTCAGCTTGTCCTTTTCATTCTATATTCAAAGTTGACAAAGGAAAATTTTTTTTCTTGGAAAACTCTCTGTAGGAGAGTTTCAGCTATTAAATATGGAAATAATGACAGGATTAAAATATCATCATTTTATAGCCTGTAATGAAATCATGGATCTGGGTAATGATTTTCTAAGGCTGCTAAAACCATTAGATCAGTGGTTCCAATACGGGATGCACATTGGAATTATGTGAAAAGCCTTATAAAACACAATGCTTGGGTCTTACTCACAAAGATTTAAATTTAATTGGTCAAGGGAGTGGCCTAGGCATGAAGATTTTTCTTTAAGCTCCCCAGGTGATTCCCATGTGCAGCCAAGAATGAGAACTGTTATATTAGGTGAAAAACTGTTGGGAAATTTTACAAGGAAAGTGGTGGAGGAGTCAGAAGGTGGGCCGGAGGGACAATGCTTGAGCCCACTGATCAACCTTATTCAGAAAAAATAGAGTAGAGCTGCCCAGAGTCCCTGGAGAAGAGACCAGAGACAGGATTAACCGTAGAGTCCTGGAGCTGACTTCCTCCCATTTCCGTAGTCCCCATTTGGCGAGGGCAAGCAACGCACCCAAAGAGCCAAAAGTGGGGAAAATACACAATAGAAGACCCTAAACTGACCAGTGCCGGAAGCTCGCTGGCCAGGGGGGGCCAGACGAGCATGCGAAGTCACGAATAAGGCCCCTGGTCTGGGGCAAGCACATGCGAGCCCAGGCAGGCGGGGGGATCCTGCCGCGCTGGGAGTGCGCTCAAGAAGCCAGCGTGAGAGTGCAGAGAGATCCCAAAAAATAGCCCAGCCCTGACGGAAAGGGTCACAGAGCTGCCCCAAGCAGGAGTCAGACAGGAGACTCCTCGAAGGCTCAATCAAACAACCCAAGGTCCTATAGGGTCAACAACTGACATCATCAGAGGCAGGCCCAGAAAGAAAAGTAAAGGACAAAAACACTTAACAGACTCTCACAAAAATGGGAAGAAAAAGAAGTTCCCCCCAAATGAGTGGAAAAGGGGACTCCCCACAGAGAAAGCTAAATGAAATAGAGGCAAGGGAACTATCAGATACTGAATTCAAAACAATGGTTCTAAGGAAACTGAATGAGCTCAGCCAGCTCAAAGATAACTATGAGAAACTGCAGAGAAACTATCAGGATCTTACAGTAAACTTTATCAGCCTGGAAAAGGACATAGAAACTATCAAGAAGACACAAGAAGATATGAAGAATGCCATTTCTGAATTGAGGAACACAGTAGAAGGAATCCAAAGCAGGTTGGATGAAGCCGAGGATCGAATCAGTGAGATGGAGGATAACGTAGAAAGAAGCTCCCAGAAAGAGCAAGAAATGGAAAAAAGACTGAAAAAGAATGAAGAGGCATTTAGGGAAATGCAGGACAACCTGAAACGCAATAATATCCATATAATAGGGATACCAGAAGGAGAAGAAGAGGAGCAAGGGATAGAGAACCTCCTCGAAAAAGTAATGATGGAAAATTTCCCTAATTTGAGGAGAGAAAGGCTTTCATGGATCCAGGAGGCACAGAGGATCCCACTCAAGAGGGACTCAAGGAGGTCCACTCCAAGACACATCATCATTAAAATGGCAAATGTCAAAGACAAAGAGAGAATCCTCAAGGCAGCAAGGGAGAAGGTGAAAGTAACATACAAGGGGGCCCCGATACGCCTAGGAGCTGACTTCTCAACAGAAACACTGCAAGCCAGAAGGGAATGGCAACAAATATTCCAAGCCATGAAAAACAAGGGCCTACAGCCAAGGCTGCTCTACCCAGCTAGGCTCTCCATTAAAATAGAAGGGGAAATACAGTGTTTCCCAGACAAGAGAAGACTAAAAGAATACATCTCTACCAAACCAGCACTCCAAGATATGCTAAGGGGTCTGGTTTAAGCAGATGAAGGAAAAGAATGAGAGAGAGAGGAATGCAGGTACAAAGAGAAAAGATGAGTAAGTTTCTATCAGTAATGTCTCTCAATGTGAATGGACTAAATGCCCCAATCAAGAGACACAGGGTAACTGAATGGATAAGAAAACATGACCCACACATATGCTGTCTACAAGAGACCCACCTCAGAGCAAGAGACCTACACAGATTGAAAGCAAAGGGATGGAAAAAAATATTCCAAGCAAATGGGCATGAGAAAAAGGCCAGGGTTGCCATACTTGTATCAGACAAAGTAGATTTCAAAACAAAGGCCATAAAGAGAGACCCAGAGGGGCACTTTATGATACTTAAAGGAAGAATCTATCAAGAAGACATTAACATTGTAAACTTATATGCTCCCAATACAGAAGCCCCCAAGTTTATAAGGAAATTGTTGGATGACTTCAAAAAAGATATAAACAGCAACACACTGATAGTAGGGGATTTCAACACCCCACTGTCAAAAATGGACAGATCTTCCAAACAAAACATTAATAAACATATTGTGGCCCTGAATGACACACTGAATCAAAGAGACTTAACTAACATATATAGAACCTTACATCCCAAAGAAGAAAAATACACATTCTTTTCAAATGCTCATGGCAGTTTTTCAAAGATAGACCACATGATAGGACACAAAGCAAACCTCAGCAAATTCAGGAAAATTGAAATAATACCAAACTTTTTCTTGGACCACAAGGGCTTGAAACTGGAAATCAACCTCAAAGAGAAACTTCAAAAACTTGCAAACTCATGGAGACTGAACAGTACACTTTTAAACAATGAATGGGTCAATAATGAGATAAGAGAAGACATCAAAAAATTTCTGGAAACACATGAAAATGAACAGACAACAGTCCAAAACCTATGGGACACGGCAAAGGCAGTCCTGAGAGGGAAGTTCGTAGCAATACAGGCTTACCTAGAAAAGATAGAAACATTTCAAATAAAAGACCTAACACTACAACTTCAAGAACTGGAGAAACAACAACAAATAAACCCCAGAGCAAGGAGAAGGAAGGAAATAGTCAAGATTAGAGCAGAACTGAATGACACAGAGACGAAAAGAACAATTCAGAGGATCAACCAATCCAGAAGCCGGTTCTTTGAAAAGATAAATAAAACTGACAAGCCTTTAAGCAGACTCATCAAGAAAAAAAGGGAGAGGACCCAAATTTATAATATCAGAAATGAAAGAGGAGAAATAACAACTGATACCACAGAAATACAAAGGATCGTCAGAAAATACTATGGACAATTATATGCCAAGAAATTTGAAAATCTAGATGAAATGGACAAATTTTTAGAAAAGGATAATCTTCCAACACTGAAGAAGGAAGAAACAGAAAGCTTGAACAGACCGATAACAGCTGGGGAAATTGAAGCAGTCATCAAGAAACTCCCGGCACACAAAAGCCCAGGGCCGGACGGTTTCACAGGAGAATTTTACAAAACATTTAAGGAAGAGCTAACTCCTGTAAGGAAAGACTATTCCAAAAAATCCAGGAGGAGGGAAGACTCCCAGACTCTTTCTCTGAGGCCAGCATCACCCTGATCCCAAAACCAGATAAAGACCCTGCAAAGAAAGAAAACTACAGGCCAATTTCGCTGATGAACATAGATGATAAAATCCTCAACAAAATATTGGCAAACCGCATCCAGCAATACCTTCAAAAGATTATCCACCACAATCAAGTGGGATTCATCCCAGGGATGCAGGGATGATTCAATATATGCAAATCAGTAAACGTGATACATCACATAAATAAAAGAAAAGACAAAAACCACATGATCATCTCGATAGATGCAGAAAAGGCATTTGATAAGGTACAGCACCCATTTATGATCAAAACACTCAGCAAAATGGGAATAAATGGGGCATTCCTCAACGTAATAAAGGCCATATATGAAAAACCTACAGCCAATATCATACTCAACGGGCAAAAACTGAAAGCTTTCCCACTAAGATCGGGAACACGCCAAGGATGTCCGCTCTCACCGCTTCTTTTCAACATCGTATTGGAAGTCCTAGCCACAGGGGTCAGGCAAGAGAAAGAGATAAAAGGCATCCAAATAGGAAAGGAGGAAGTAAAGGTATCATTGTTTGCAGATGACATGATAGTGTACATAGAGAACCCTGTAGACTCTACCAAAAAACTCCTCAACCTAATAAGTGAATTTGGCAAAACAGCAGGATACAAAGTCAACATTCAGAAATCAAAGGCATTTTTGTACACCAGCCATGCAATAGAAGAAGAAGAAATCAGAGAAAAAATACCATTCGATATAGCAAAACGAAAAATAAAGTACCTAGGCATAAATTTAACCAAAGACATAAAAGACGTGTACGCAGAAAACTATACAACATTGAAAAAAGAAATTAAGGAAGACACAAATAAATGGAAGCATATACCGTGCTCATGAATTGAAAGAATTAATATCATCCAAATGTCCATACTACCCAAAGCAATTTATAGACTCAACGCAATCCCTATTAAGATACCAATGACGTATTTCACAGAAATAGAACAGACATTTCAAAAATTTATATGGAACCATAAACGACCCCGAATAGCCGCAGCAATTTTGAGAAAGAAACACAAAGTAGGAGGGATCACAATACCGGACATCAAACTCTACTACAAAGCCACTATACTCAAAACAATCTGGTACTGGCACAAGAACAGACCCATAGACCAGTGGAACAGAATAGAAAGCCCAGAAACAAGCCCAGGTCTCTATGGGCATCTAAAATTTGACAAAGGGGGCAGAAGCATAAAATGGAGCAATAATAACCTCTTCAACAAATGGTGTTGGGAGAGCTGGATGGCTGCATGCAAAAAATTGAAATTGGATCATCAGCTGACACCGTACACAAAAATAAACTCAAGATGGATAACAGACTTAAATATAAGTCGCAACATCATAAAAGTCCTAGAGGAGAACATTGGCAGGAAACTCTCAGATATCCCTCGCAGCAATTTTTTCACTGATATGTCTCCTAAAGCAAGGGACATAAAGGAAAGAATAAACAAGTGGGACCTCATCAAAATAAAAAGCTTCTGCATGGCAAAAGAAAACATCAGCAAAATGAAAAGGGAGCCAACCCTATGGGAAAATATATTCGCTAATGATACATCAGATAGAGGTTTGATCTCCAAGATATATAAAGAACTCACTCAACTCCACTCCAAGAAGACAAACGATCTAATCAAAAAATGGGCAAAGGACCTGGGCAGACACTTTTCCAAGGAGGAGATACAGAGGGCCCAGAGGTATTTGAAAAGATCCTCAGCATCACTAGCCATCAGAGAAATGCAGATCAAAACCTCACACCGGTCAGAATGGCCATCATAAACAGATCAACAAACAACAGGTGCTGGCGACGCTGTGGAGAAAAGGGAACCCTAGTCTACTGTTGGTGGGAATGCATACTGGTGCAGCCACTGTGGAAAGCAGTGTGGAATTTCCTCAAAAAGCTGAAAATGGAACTTCCTTTTGATCCAGTGATCCCCCTGCTGGACTATACCCTAAGAACACCAGGAAACACCAATACAAAAGAACCTATGCACCCCTATGTTCATAGCAGCACAATTTACAATAGCCACGTGTTGGAAGCAACCTAAATGCCCGTCAGTAGATGATTGGATCAAAAAATTATGGTACATATACACAATGGAATACTACGCAGCAGAAAGAAAAAAAGAACTACTAAACTTTGCGACAGCATGGATGGAACTGGAGAGCATTATGCTAAGCGAAATAAGCCAAGGGGCGAAAGAGAAATACCATATGATCTCACCTATAAGTGGAACCTAACCAACAATACAAAGATGCAAGGAAAATAAGACCAGCAACACTGAAAGGAAAAGAAATCAACAGAGACAAGAGGGAAGGAGGGAGCGGGGGCAGGGAAAGGGAAGGGAAGGGGAAAGTCAAGGAACATATAGCAAGGACTCATGGACAAAACCAAAGGGGAAGAGCTGCAGGAGGGAATTAGGGAGGGGCCAAGGGAAAGTGGTGGGGCTTGGCAGAGACAAATGTATTTGAAAAAATAAATTAAAATACAATTAAAAAATATTTACCAAAAGAATGAATATGGAATTAGTTTAATGTAATATCTGCTTACAACAGTGGCTGTTGTTTCTTTTCACCCTGGTAGGGTGTCAGCTAAATTGCTAGTGTCAGGGCCAAAGCAGCAAATCAGGGAATAAAAATATACCAAGATCAGATTCCAAAGAGAGGATGGTCAGCCTGGAGCAAAAGGAAAAATTTGGACAAGCCTCATAGGAACTGGATCAAACACCAGGACACCCCAAGATTGCATTGGGCTGAGGTTAGAAATTAAAGTTTATTGTCTCAGGTTTAGAGATGTAGAGGATAAGGAAGAAATCACCAAGGGAACTAAAAACACATGGGAAAACCCAAGATTTGCTTTGTTTTTGGTGGGGAACATTATTTATTTTTTCCTTGCTCCATGGTACGTCCTTTTTCTCTTTGATGAAAGTCTTCCGGCATAGTAAGAAAAACGTCGCTCTTGAGCTCTGTCAGTCTCTGATTTTATCCTAGATTGCAAAGCCCAGAGTTTGCAAACAAAACCACTGTCTTACTTACCATTGGTCCCACATCAGTATCATGCAGCACAGGACATTACATACAGTTGTAACTGAGTAAGTGTTAGTTGATTTGTATTGAGTATGCACATAGGAATCCAAAGAGAACAGGCACAAAAAAAAAAAAAAAAAAAAAAAAAAAGAAAAATAAGGACAACCAGACAGTATGTGCCTCCTCACCTGTAGCGTTTCCTGTCATGTTTTCCATGCTGAATCTCATTAAGCTTCTAGCACAGGGGAAAGGAATACGCAATGTTCACCACTGGATGTGTGGCCTGTCCTCTGCCAACACACCATCATCTCACATACCATAGCCTGACCTTTTCCCCGTTTCTATCTTTATCTTTCCTGGTTCTGCTTCTTTCTATTACTTAAATTTGCCACATAAAGGACATATAGAAAAAAAGCAAAGGTACAAGCTATGGGTCATAAACTGATCTTTGGCAATGACATTTTGGCATAGGAACCTGGAGAGGGTACCAATTCATATCAGCTGCCTCCTCTTACTTCATCTGAGAGTCACAGTGCTGGCTTTCTATCTGGGTCAGGATATATGTCAAACTCCTCAACTTTCACAGGAGAACACATCAACCTTGTCATTTGCATTTTGGGCACTCTTTCTTCATTCAGCAATAGAGAAAAGTAAAGCTTTCAGATACACCAACACGACAGAAAACTAATCTATTCCTGTCAACAACTCATATGCTTTAATAAGCACAGATGATTTCTGGAAAGATACACAAACTAGTAACAGTAGTTACTTCTGGGAGTGTTAGGAGAAAGATGTACCTTTCACTCTATATAAGAATTTCCCAACTTCAGCACTACTGACATTCTGGGCTGGATAATCCTTTGTTGTGGGGGCTGTCCTGTGTATTGTGGGATGTTTAGCAGCATCCTTTGCCTCCATCCACTAGATGCCAGCAGTACCCCCCAGTTGTGACATCAAAAATATTTCCCTACTTTGTCAAATGTCCCTTGAAGGGGCAACATAGTCCTGATTTAGCCACAGTCCTATATCTTTTGGCATTGTTTATTTTTTTATTATTATTTATAGTATTATTCAAAAATTCAAAAATTAGAAGAAGAGGGAAAAGCCTGGCTGAGAGAAGTGATAGAAAAAATGATTTAAGGCAAAGGTGACAAACAAGAAGCCAGGCTAAATCTAGCCCCAGCTTGGCCCTCATAAAACTTTTAATAAAAAATATGAATAAATTATTGAGATATAAAAATGGGTTATTTCTGTATTTGTTTCTCTTGAAAAATTAGATGACTTGGCTCTCAGATGATGGTACGATCATGGGCACTGACTAGCAGCTGGCCCCTTTCAGTGGGAAAAGAATATTTGGTCACCCAACCCCATCTTGGCCTGTTAACTGCTCAGCCTTCAATGCTACCTGAGTTTGAGACTCCTGCTGAAGGGACATGCTATTGTCATTCATTCATGTTCTCGGCTCCTTATGTCCTTCACACAACCCTTACCTGCCATTGGGTCTGCACCAGGAGACAACACAAAAATCAGTGGTGTACAACAGCTAGAGTCATTGTAGGACCCCTGGAGGTCAAATGTAGGGGCTTCAATGTACACGTTGCCCATGTGCTCAGCAATGAACTCTCGAATGGCTGGAATCATCTTGTCAGGCCTCAAACATCGGAGGATCACCATCCTCTCCAACCCTTTAAGAGAGTTCCAAGACCCAGGGAACTTCTCCTCATGGGGCCAGGCTGCATCATAGATGAACTTCCACTCATTAGCATTTTGTTCCAAATGTTCCATCAAACCTTTAAGTTTTGGCAATGTGGATGCACGAACCACTTCTGCCCATGCCTTCTCAGACAGCCATTCAGAAACTGGGTTGGGGAAGGGGTTGTCCAGGGCAATGCCTCCAGTTAGAAGAAAGTACCAAACTTCATCATTAACTTGCTTTTTCTCTTTCAAGATGCCAGTGGTCAGGAGGAGGGAGAAAAGCAGCTTGTCCTTCTCAAACAGAGAGCGGCACACATTGTTGTAGATACTGAGAGTGAAATACTCAATGATGTACTCAATGCGCAGCTCCAGCTCTTCACTCTTCCTGCTATGAGCCAGGGAGTGCATGTAGAGGTTTATGAACCATGTCAGGGAGTACTGGTACATCGGCTCAATGTTGGCCAGGTCAGAGACACAAAAGAAGATGGTGGCAGAGTGGATAGCCACTGGCTTATAGCCCATTCGAGTCTCATCAATCTGCATTTCTGTCACTGAAGCAATTTCCTGTTTCTCAGAGATTTCTTCAGACAGCTCTTTGGAGGAGGACAAAACTTTGATGGCCGTCTCATCCTCAAGGATATTGCCCTCCGACAAGGAGAGGACCTCCAAGATCTTATCTTCAATTTCTTTTAGTTGCTTCTTGTTCTCGGCACTTTCCACAATCAACTTATTCTTTTTTTCTTCCAGTTCTGGCTTCTCCTTGGCAGCTACGATGCCAAGGAGTTGATCTTGGAGACCCAAGGGGGTGATCATGAAATTGAGGAGACAGACTTTCACAGCAACTTCAGGGATATAATGTGGATTTCTCAAACGGGTTGTGATGTATAACTTAAAATCCTTGGAATATTCTATGATGTTTTCGCCCAGCCTCATGTACTCAACCCCTTGCTGTTTGAATGTGGACTTGAGCAAGATGGGTTCGATAAAGGCATCCAGCTCTTCTCCAACATTTTCTAGTAAGACAGGGGTGCCAAACTGCAGAGCGTTTTCCAGCGTTCTCACATAGCTGGCATCTGAGAACCTGATGACAGACAGCCTATTCATTTTCTCCATGTTCTTGATCCACTTATTGGCCTGCCCCTGAGGGTCAATCATCAAGGCCCAGCGTCTGGAATTGGACACAATGATACCATTGTCAATGGAGAAGGAGTCAATGGGCAGCCCAGCCATCTGCCAGGCACGGATTTTTATGGGATCCCCTAATGTGTTGCTGAGACTGAAGTCACTGGAGCCGGGGATGAGCTTATTGTTACATTGGGCCAACCACTGCTTTTGGCACTTTGCCCGATAATCCACGGTAAAGGCCCCCAGGTAAGCCACAGTCCCCGAGGACAATAACACATCTCCTGTCAGATTATTGTAGCAGATCCCCAGCTGCCGGGCAGCTTCTGTCCATCGGTCCTTCTCTCCTCCAAGACCACTGATCAGCTTTTCTGCCCTGATCAGCTTTTGGGAGCAGATATTGATATTTTCCTCCAACGTCTTTTTCTTGGTATTCATCTCTTCAAAGTCATCATTCAAGGCCTGGAGGCGGTCTTCTACCAGCTTCAGTTCTGCTCGTTTCTGGTTCAGTTTCTGCATCTGTGTGTCCAGCTTTCCCTCAGCCTCCTTCAGCCGCTCCCGCTTGGGAGCTACCACTTTGGCCACACGGTCATACACTTCCATGGCCCTCACCCACTTGCACAGACCCTCACAGGCAGATGACACATTTTTAATAACAGCTGGCTGGAAATCTGGGTGATCAATAAACTTCTCTCGGATCCGTTTCATGATCACTAGGGGGATGTTGTCTTTGTCATATGCCTTAAGACTCTCTAAGAATTTCAGATCTCCAAGAATCTTTCTTGACACCCCCCAGTAATCTTCTATCATTTTACCTGTTTGGGATGAGAAACAGAGAGAAGACTATTATTAAGACTTTCTAGTTGAGACTTAAAGCCTTGCAGTGACTACTTCTCAGATCTGGAAAAAAAGAAAAATCAAAATCAAACTCCTACAGCAGACTTTAAGGGCAGGAGGAATACTCTGTATAATACCATGATGATAGGCATATGTCATTATATATTTGTCCAAACCCATAGAATGTACAACACCAAGAGAAAAATGTCATGTTAACTATGGAGTTTGGGTGATTACAATGTGCTAGTGCAGATTCATCAATTGTAACAGACGTTACCACTGTGGTGAGGGATGTTGGTAGTGGGGGAGGCTGTGCTTGTGTGGGGGCAGGGTAATATGGGAAATCTCTTTTATGTGAACTTAAAGATGCTTTAACAATATAAAATCTAAATTAAAAAAGAAAAGTCTGAACTCCTCACCATGGTTTGGGAGGCCCACTGCCCTCACCCACCTCATCTTTGCCTGCTTGTTGGACTTCAGTCATGAAGAACCTTCTTTCAACTCCTCAATGATTCCCAAGTGATTTCCTCCCATGAGCTGGAAATGACATTTCACTGGCTCCTGACCAGACTTTAGGCTCATTTTAAAAGCCATCCCTCCACAGAGAGGTTTCCCTAGATGCCCCTCACTAAAGTGGGCTCCTCTACAGCTCTCCAACATTTGTTTCATCTCAGCTGCTAGAGCATCCATTCTCTTTACAGTATTTATTGCAATCTGTGATTTTTTTTGTTTACTTTTCATTCTTGGCCTCTCCCTCAAAGCTGTGAGCTCCTGCTGTGTTTACTATACTCTGGCACAGTGCCTGAAACTTAGTTACCAGTAAATATGTATTGAATGAATGTTGTCCCTTATCTGTCATAGACAGAGAGGGCAAAGGAGCTATGGGCAAGTGTTTTGAATATTATTTTTCAAGTCTGGGAGGTGGGTTGGATGGAACCCAGACAGTCCTCTTTGTGAGTGAGTTGGGAGGCCCAAGAGAAATTGAGGGTGGGGAAAGAAGCTTGCAGCTGGACAGAGGCCACTGTGGCTGACCAGAAATGGAGCAGAGCCCTGTTCTCTCTAGCACCCATCATCATGCTGACCAAGGACTGACTGAGTGAGCCCCAACCTCATCCCAGGGCAGCACTACTTTTAGAGGTTGACTTGTTGAAAAAGAGGTTGGGGGCCTTTTTGGTTCATTGCATTGTAAATATTTGCCAACTCTGGTTCATCAAAAAAAGTAGTATTTGAGATATCATATTAAGTATAATGTAAGAACAGCAGTCAAACAAATATTTCCCATGAAGGTGTTTGTTTACCTTCAGGAAAATGATCTGCTCCATTTAAATTCAAGAGGCTCAAAAATAATCAATTGCTTTTTTGTTGCATCTCCATGTACTGGGTAAATGCTGCAGGTTAAGTGAACAATATATACAATTTGCTTTGCTTTTGAAAGAGAAAGTCGAATGATGGGTTCTGTGAGGATCATCAATGAACCCAGAAGAGTACTGACTCTTGGGACCTGGCCATAAATTGTGTGCCATTCTTAACCCTGGCTGCATCTTCAAACCACCCAGGTGTTTAAAAAAATACTAATTAATACTGAGGCATGTCCCAGACCAATAGAATATGGACCTCTAGGAGGGAGAAGGCAGGGGGTATGGGCTTCAGCATTCTTTATGCTCTCAGGCAATTTTAGGTATGGCCAGGGTGGAGAAGTGCTGGTTGGCTCACCCTTATTCAGACTCACTTAACGCACCTCAGCTACTCCTCTAAAGGATCCTCCTATAAAGTTCACACTCTTCTTGTCCATTCCCAATCCCCCTTGAATCTTCTTCATGTGGTTTTTGGCCTGAAAGCAGTCAGGGAGGAGGGAATGCTAACCAGTAGGAAGCAGAAGCCATGATCCTTTTTCAATTCTAAGACACCTGCCTTGATACAGTATCCTACATCTAATCCAGATTTTAAGGAGATTGAATAGTCACCTATCAATGCTTCTAGGCTCAATTACATAAGGAACTTTCCTCCTTCCCCTATTCCTAGAATTCTTGTCTCCCTACCTCTCCTCCCAATCTGTCTCTGCCCCTCTCTGCCCTATCTCTCTCTCATGAATTCTTCTCTACCAGCTCATGCTCCACCCCACCCCACCTCTTTCTCTCTGGTGTATATTTGTCTCTTTGTCTATCTACATCTCTCTATTCTTCCCACTTGCTCTATATTTTTGTGTCTCTGTGTCTCTTCATCTTTTGGCCTGTCTCCCTTTCTGTCTCACTGTCAGCCTTTGTGTCTCTGTTTTTGTCTGTTTCTCTTCATACCCTCTATTTCTTTCTGTCTCCTTTTTCTTTAACACTGTGTGTATAAGTCTCTCCCTTTCCATTCTCTCTCTCTTTGTGTTGCTCTCTCTCTCTTCTAATTTCTTTCTTTCTCTCCTGATTTAGCTCCCTTTTCATTATATTTTTGTGTTTATATGCATGTGTGTGCATGCATGTGTGAATGTGTTTTCACAGACCTGTATACATGCACCTGTGCCTGCACGTGCACATGTGTGCATACATATGCCCACATGTGTGTTCATGTGTCCCTGCGTGTGCTTGTGTCTATGTGCGTGTGTGTGTACACATGTGTGTATGCATCTAGATGTCTGGATCTCCATTGCTTTTTCAGTATTAGTCTCTGCTATTTTGCCTCTGTCTCATTCTCTTTCTTTCTCTGGTTATCTCTCTGTCTGTCTCTCTCTAGCTCTGTTTTTTTCTCTCTCTCTCTAACCCACATACTACTCTTTGTATGCTTCCTCCACATCAGCCTCTTTGTTTCTATGACCTTCATTTTAGTAATTATTTGCAGGTAGGGGCCTTGACTCAGAAACCTGCATTTTCCTGACTCATTGAGAGGAGAGGGGATGGTGAAGAAACTCAAAAGAGCTCTTTAGTGCTCATGCACATTCTGGTGCCTTTCTTGTTTCCTCTAAGATTATGCACACTGCCTGCAGGCCTAGAGCAGAGTAGGGGGGGCGCGTTGGGGACTTGGGCACCCTTCCTTCCATGGAAGAACAGCCATGTGGGCCTCTGGGCAGGGTAGGGTGCTGAAAGGGTTACCACTGCCGCTGGGGTCCGGCTTTCTCTCTGGTCTCAGCCCTTTCATGACACAGATGCTCTCCATGACTAGCTTGACGGGGCCTGGAGGGTTCTGCATTGACTTCACCAGTGAGATGTCTGTAGGATTCAGGGTGTCGAGTGCAGCCAGTGCAGCCTCCAGTGCTGGCATCGCCTCTGCCAGGTCCCCTTCACATTCATTCTGTAGGCAGCACAGGGAAAAAAGGGGTGAGTGCCAGTGCTTGGAGAAAGCTGGGGAAGCAGGCAGAGGCATCATCCTGATGTTCATTCTTCTAGGAAGCTGCCTCAACCTGGCGCTCTCTGTGCAGGAAGGCCTGAGTGGCCCTTGGGGGCTGCAGCTTGGATGTCTTGGACATTTAAGAATTCATTTGGTATGTGATCTTAAAAAAAATAAACAAGTCTTTGTTTTTTAAAACTAATTTTCAAGAGATATATGCAGTAGGTGACTTCACACCCATTGATCAAGGATGGGTTGAGAGATGAAGGATGAAACTTAAGGGTGAGAGATGGGAAGAGAATCAGGGAAAGCTTAGGGAAGAATAAGGTGTGAGGAATAGGGGAAGGTCAGGGATGAGGTGAGGGTCCAGATGTGTTGCAGTTCTGTGATAGGAAGGGGTAGAATCAGGGGAGGGGTAAAGCTTGGGGACAGCATGGATTTAAGGACAAAGTTTAAGAATGAGAACAGGGAGAGAGATTGGAGCTCGGTAGTGAAATCAGGGAGGAATCGGTATATGTTTTTTCCATTATTTCTTCATTTAAAAACAAAATTAACATAATGAAATATTATTCAGCCATAAAAAATGAAGTACTGATTTCATGTAATAACACAGATAAGCCTTGAAAACATTATGCTAAATGATAGAAACTACACTCAAAATGCCAACTGTGCCATGACTAAATTTACATGAAATGTGCAGAAAAGCAAATTCCATGAAAGCACAAAGTAGGTTAGTGATTGCAGGAGGCTGGGGAAAGGGAGGGATGGGCAGTGGCTGCTGATGGTTTTCCCTTTGGGATGATGAAAATGTTCTAGAATTATATAATGCTGATGGTTGCACAACTCTGTGAAAATACTAAAACCCACTGAATCGCATCATTTAAAAGGGTAAATCTTTTTCCAGCCAAGATTGAGGCATAGGTAGATACAGTTTGCCTCTTTGCACAACCAAAAGGAGGACAACAACAAATTTAAAAACAAAAATAACCAGAACTGCCAGAAAATCAAACTGTATGGAAGTCTGAAAACCAAGGAGCTAAAGCAAAAACATTCATCCTGACCAGTAGCAGGGGCAGAGATGGGCAGCTGGAGCAGAGAGGCTGAGCAGCAAGGTGGAGTGGAGGACCAGGTGGGTGAGGTGGCAGCTGGAAGACCAGGTGGTGCTACATTTGTGTGTAGATAAACCAGAAGAACAGCTGGGGAGTGAGACAGACTGCCCAATCCAGACTGGAATACCTAAGGTTCCAGTGCAGGAAAAGAAAGACTCAAAACCTCTGGAGGTAAAAACCTGTGGGGGTTGTGGTGGCAGGAGAAACTCCCAGCTTCACAGGAGAATCTACTGGACAGACGCATAGGGTTCTAGAATGTACACACACCCACCCACCTGGGAATCAGCACAAGAAGGACACAATTTGCTTGTGGGTAGTGGGGGAAGTGACTGAAAGCCTGCTGAGAGCCAAGCAAGTAGCATTTTCCCCTCTCGGACCCCTCCCCCACAGACGGCATCACAACTCAGCATTCTGGGTTGCTCACCCTGGTGAATACCTAAGGCTCCACCCCTTCCACAGTAAGAGGCACACTGAGATGCCTCTTATGGCCCAAATGAAATATGGCCCAAATGAAAGGACAAATCAAAGCTCCAAAAATAGAATTAAGCAATGAAGAGATAGCCAACCTATCAGATGCACAATTCAAAACACTGGTAATCTGGATGCTTTCGGAACTGGTTGAGTATGGTCACAAAATGGAGGAAAAAGTGAAGGCTATGCAAACTGAAATAAAGAAAAATATACAGGGAACCAACAGGAAAGGGAAGGAAAACCATGACTTACATCAACGATTGGGAGCAGAAGGAAGAGATAAACATTCAACCGGAACATAATGAAGAAACAAGAATTTTAAAAAATGAGGAGAGGCTTAGGAACCTCTGGGACAATTTTAAACAATCCAACACCCAAATCACAGGGGTACCAGGAGGGGAAGACAAAGAGCAAGAAATTGAAAATTTATTTGAACAAATAATGAAAGAGAACTTCCCCAATCTGGCCAAGGAAATAGACTTCCAGGAGATCCAGGAAGCTCAGGGAATTCCAAAGAAGCTGGAACCTAGGAAGCCCATGCCAAGGCACATCATAATTAAAGATAAGGAGAGAATCTTAAAAGCAGCAAGAGGAAAGGAGACAGTTACCTATAAAGGAGTTCCTGTAAGACTATCAGCTGATTTCTCAAAAGAACCTTGCAGGCAAGAAGGGCTGGCAAGGTTTTCAAAGTCATGAAAAGCAAGGACCTACATCCAAGATTACTCTATCCAGCAACGGTATCATTTAGAATGGAAGGGCAGATAAAGTGCTTCCCAGAGAAGGTAAAGTTAATGGAGTTCATGATCACCAAGCCCTTATTATATGAAATGTTAAAGGGACTTATCTAAGAAAAAGAAGACCAAAAACTACAAACAGTAAAACAGAGAGTAGGAGAAGGGGGAAGAATGGAGGGAAAAGTATGGGGAATAAGCAGCATAAATAGTAGGTACAAAATAGGCAGGGGAAGAAGGTTAAGAATAGTATAGGAAATGGAGAAGCCAAAGAACTTATATGTATGACCCATGGACATGAACTAAGGGTAGGGGAGAATGATGGGGGAGGAAAAAAAGGGACAACTGTATTAGCATAATCAATAAAATATATAGTTTTAGAAAAGGGTGAATCTTTTTATAAAATTAAATTTATTGGGGTGACTTGATTAATAGTATCATAGATTTCAAGTATACATTTCTATGATACAACATCTATATATTGTACTGCGTGCTCACCACAGAATGGATGAATCTTAAGATATGTGAATTATATCTCAATTTTTAGAAAAGAAAGCTTAACATTATAAAACTTTTAGAACAGGAAGGGATCTTATAGATTACTTAGAAGTCCAATAGTTAAATCCAAAACAAACAAACAAATAAAAAAAGCAAGGTCTCAGGAAGTCCAACTCCAACCTTGGGCTCCTGGGTCCTCACACAGTGAATTCTGTTAGTCCCCCAGGCCAAGGAGTCACCACAGCTGTGAGTGACATGAAGCTGCACAAACAGCAAGTATTAAAGTCTATATCCTGTAGGTTTATTGTGATAGGTAAACAAGGCATAGGTGGTCCCACTTTCTTACATAGGTATGTGCGCATGTATATATGTACAGGTATATGTATCATGGATTTTTTATTTTAGGTTTTCTGCTCCTCTTAAAAACTTATAGTAACATTACATTTATCTTCATTATATTCAAACAACATCCCACCCCCAAAATGAGCCATGTTGGATATCCCCAGCCTAAATAATGGCTTGCCTCAGGTGACTCAATTTGCCCCATTTCAGCAGTAGGATGTGCACCACAGTGGGGGGCAAGAAACTGGTCCCCGATGTTTCTTATGGGCAGCTGCAGGAAGGGTTTGGTGGCAGAGGACACCAAAGCATTGGTTCAGCCACAGCTTTGGATTCTCAGTGAATTTCCACCAACCTAGGTGCCCCTGGTTTCATATTATTGGTAGTTCCATGTTCCTCTCTTAGAACCTGCCAGACAGTTAGGGGCCCACACACTTTGTGCCTCCTCCTGGCCTAGCCACCTTACTCCCTTTCTCTTTCCTTGTGGGCAAGGCCTGGGTTCCAGCAAGCTTGTTTGTCAGGTGACTCAAAGATGCTAATTGTAACATTATCTGTCATAGTGATTCCCAACCCTGGCCCCAAGGAGCATTTGGGGTATCCTCATTGTAAGGCCCCACACCCAGAGATTCTGATTCATTCAGTTTGGCTGGGGTCTATGCATCTGCATTTGAAAACTCCAAAGGTGATTCTGCTTTGCAGCTCTTTAATAAAGTCCGATTTGGACACTCGAAACACTGAAAACAGGGCAGGAAGCTTCAATGCCCAACAGGAGAATGGTTAGTTGATGGGTGAAACACCTATATAAAATGATCATTAAAATGATTATATGACATTTTGCAAAAACATTTGTGATACGATATTAAGAAAAATTAAAAAGCATGATATGAATTGCAACTACGCTATGGCTGCAATAACATAAAACTGTCCACATGTATTGGCTGGGGCTAGAAGGAAACTTGGAAAATTGAAAAGGTGTTAAGTTGACTTCTTAAAAATGCTTTCCTATGTGTTATTGCTGCTAAGTCATTTGTTTCTATAATAAAAAAATTAAAATTAAAAATAAGCCCTGTGGTTTAGTGGGGCTTTGTGAGAGATACAAAACAGAGTGCACACTGATGAAATGAAACCAGCTCTGCAGTAATTCTGGCACCATTTATTATCCTCACTAAGGGGGAAAAAATGATTCATTAGCTTAAAAAGAACTGAGCAATTTAACCCAACTGCTGTACCTGGGAAGCCAGTGTTGGGGCCTGACTCTTTATCAGCCAGTGTCCTCACCTCCCAGTGTGGATCCCCACCCAGAGGGCTCTCCACGTGGTGTGTGAGGACATAGGAAGATAGTAGCAGTCCTGGAGAAGGACTGTAAACCAGAGAGATTCAGGGAAGGATTTGGGTCCACATAAAAGCCTCAGGGGAACTCAGAGCAAGTACAAGTTTCTTCTCTTTCTGACTCACCTCCAGAACGTCACTCCTAGTCTAGGGACAGGATGGCAGAGCATTAGACCTCGCCCTTCACAACAAAACCCAAAGTGACAATGTATTCCCCAGGAATGAGTGTGATGGGTCATCACCTTGTATACCTCATGTCACCTCTCATGTCCCTCCTGCTCTTGTAATCATATTCCCTCTGACATTATAGAGCAGAATCCTCGTTGTGATGTGCCCACATGCGGCAATAGGCCAGCTTTATCAAACAGGCAAGTCCACTTGGTACAGCATGAAGAATGACTCTTTAGGGGAATAGCTAATATGGGTCAGTAAGCTCTAACTGTGTGATAGACACATGCTACAAGCTTTACATGTTTTCTCTTAGTACCATCATTTTACAGTTGAGGAGACTGAGCAAATATTGTGCCCTGATGTGCCTGATTCTAAAATAAAGCCATGGAAGAGCTCCAACTTCATGCACCTCCTGGGGCCAGGCCAGCGATACATGCATGGGGCAAGGTCTGGCTGGGGCTTTGTGAGCTGAGACACGCAGTAGCTCCAAGTCAATACCGCTGGCAGCTACACCCAGGAACACAGGTCCAGTGTTGCCAGAAAGCTTTATTTTTGTTCTAAGAAAAGCTTAAACTTTACAAATTTTACTTGAAATCCCTTGATTTTTAAAAGTTGATAATTATTCCAAAAATCAAAAAACAAAAGAAAACTATGTGTGTGTCACAATGTGTATGTGCTCCCAGCTGCTGGCTTGCCGCTTCTGGAGCAATGGTCAGATGCAGGGGCTTTGGAATCAGAGAGAGCTCTGGGTGGAATTCTGATTCAGTCACCTGGTAGGCCATAATTTCCTCATCTGTAAAAAGGGAATGATGCCACTTGCCTTGCAGGACTCAGGATTAAAAGGTAATGCAGACCAAATAGAGGGGTCTCTCGTCTCAAGGAAGAAATTTCCTCTGCCTTGTTCACTCCTAGTTCCCCACTTCTTAGGAAAGTGCCAGCATATATGGGTTCAATACATACTTGTTAAATGAAGGAATATGGGAGAATTCTCCATAGTGCCAGTAAGTAGTAGCTCTTATTATCATCTTGTTATAAAATGACAAATGGTTCTTGGTGTCCAGTGGTCAGTTTTTTATGGTTCCACTGGCCTGCTGCCTATGCCACATATTTGTTGTGTGACTCTGAGATCAGGGATTGGATCAAAGGGAACCTATGAGAGGACAGATCTCAGGACTCATGGGAGAGAAACCAGCCTAGAAGACCTGTCCTTTTTGAAAAAGTGTCCGATTATTTCTTTATCCCAGAAGCCAGACAGGTTACTTCTTGTTCTAACTCTTATTTGAAGAATAGTCAAAAGAATTTTCTTTTCTTTTCTTTTTTTTAGATGAACAAGAATTTATTAGTACATTCTCAAGGGAGAGAGCAGGCCTACCAAAAGTGGTGAGAAGAGCCCGAGTCAATGAATTTGCTGCCTTAGGTATACGCATGATTATTGTACTAGCCTAGGGGAGGGGTTCTATACTGATTGACAGATACTTTGGTCATATAACTTTAATCGCTTCTGCACATGCTGTTTTACATAATTCTCCATGACTGCCCACATGGGGGTAACACAGCAATGGAAATTTTATTAACAAGGGTAGTTAACTGAAATTATTTCAACTATTTGTTTTGGTTCAACAAGGACAGTGGCCCCCTTCCTCTTTCCTCCTGTTGTTCATTTCTTTCTTTTTTTTAAAATTAATTAATTTATTTTTTCAAATACATTTGTCTTTGCCTTCCTCCCACCACTTTCACCTCCCCCCCGCCCCCCTCACCCTCTCTCAATCCTTCTCCACTTCGGTTTTGACCATGAGTCCTTGCTATATGTTCCTTGACCTGCCCCTTCCCCTCCTTTTCCCCCGCCCACCCCTCCCTCCTTCCCTCTTGTCTCTGTTGGTTTCTTTTCCTTTCAGTGTTGCTGGCCTTATTTTCCTTGCATCTTTGTTTTGTTGGTTAGGTTCCGCTTATACGTGATATCATACGGTATTTGTCTTTTGTTCCCTGGCTTATTTCGCTTAGCATAATGCTCTCTAGTTCCATCCATGCTGTCGCGAAGGGTAGTAGTTCTTTTCTTTCTGCTGTGTAGTATTCCATTGTGTAAATATACCATGATTTAATGATCCAATCATCTACTGATGGGCATTTAGGCTGCGTCCAGCACTTGGATATTGTAAATTGTGCTGCTATGAACATAGGGGTGCATAGGTTCTTTTGAATTGGCGTTTTGAGATTATTAGGGTATAGTTCCAGCAGGGGAATCACTGGATCAAAAGGCAGTTTCATTTTTAGCTTTTTGAGGAAATTCAAAACTGTTTTCCACAGTGGCTGTACCAGTCTGCATTCCCACCGACAGTGGACTGGGGTTCCCTTTTCTCCACAGCCTCGCCAGCACCTGTTATTTGTTGATCCGTTTATGATGGCTATTCTGACTGGTGTGATGTGGTATCTCATTGTGGTTTTGATCTGCATTTCTCTGATGGTTAGAGATGCCAAGCATCCTTTCAAATGTCTCTGGCCCCTCTGTATCTCTTCCTTGGAAAAGTGTCTGCCCAGGTCCTTTGCCCATTTTTTGATTGTATCATTTATCTTCTTGGAGTGGAGTCGAGTGAGTTCTTTATTTATTTTGGAGATCAAGCCTCTATCTGATGTATCATTAGCGAATATATTTTCCCATAGGCTTGGCTCCCTTTTCATTTTGCTGATGTTTTCTTTAGCCACGCAGAAGCTTCTTATTGGGATGAGAAGCCAACTTGTTTATTCTTTCCTTTATGTCCCTGTTTTAGGAGACATATCGATAAAAAAATTACTGCATGGGATATCTGAGAGTTTCCTGCCAATGTTCTCCTCTAGGACTTTTATAGTGTTGGGACTTATATTTAACTTTTTTATCCATCTTGAGTTTATTTTTCTGTATGGTGTCAGCTGATGATCAAATTTCAATTTTTTTGCTTGTAGCTGTCCAGCTCTCCCAACAGCCTTTGTTGAAGAGGCTATTAGTACTCCACTTTGTGCTTCTGCTCCCTTTGCCAAATATTAGTTGCCCATATAGACCTGGGATTATTCCTGGGCTTTCTATTCTATTCCACTGGTCTATGGGTCTGTTCTTGTGTCAGTACCAGACTGTTTTGAGTGTAGTGGCTTTGTAGTATAGTTTGATGTCCAGTATTGTGATCACTCCTACTTTGTGTATCTTTCCTAAAATTCTATGGCTATTTGGGGTTATTTATGGTTCCATATAAGTTTTTGAAATGTCTGTTCTATTTCTCTGAAATACATCATTGGTATTTTAAGAGGGATTGCATTGAATCTATAAATTGCTTTGGGTAGTATGGACATTTTGATGATATTAATTCTTCCAGTCCATGAGCACAGTATATGCTTCCATTTATTTGTGTCTTCCTTAATTTCTTTTTCAATAGTGTTTAGTTTTCTGCCTACAGGTCTTTTACCTCCTTGGTTAAATTTATTCCTAGGTACTTTGTTTTTCTTGTTGCTATAGCAAATGGGACTTTTTTCCCCCTGATTTCCGCTTCTGATATTTCATTTTTGGTGTAAAAAATGCTTTTGATTTCTGAATATTGACTTTGTATCCCACTGTTTTGCCAAATTCACTTATTAGGTTGAATAGTTTTTTGGAGTCTACAGGGTTTTCTATGTATACTAGCATGTCATCTGCAAACAATGATAGTTTTACTTCCTCCTTTCTTATTTGGATGCCTTTTATTTCTTTTCCTTGTCTGACCGTTGTGGTTAGGACCTCCAATACGATGTTGAAAAGAAGTGGTGAAAGCGGACATCCTTGTCGTGTTCCCGATCTTAGTGGGAAAGCTTTTACTTTTGCCTGTTGACTATGATTTGGCTGTAGGTTTTTCATATATGGCCTGTATTACGTTGAGAAATGCCCCATTTATTCCCATTTTGTTGAGTGTTTTGATCATAAAAGGGTGCTGTACCTTATTGAATGCTTTTTCTGCATCTATCGAGATGATCATGTGGTTTTTGTCTTTCCTTTTGTTTATGTGATGTATTACGTTTATTGATTTGTGTATATTGATCCATCCCTGCATCCCTGGGATGAATCCCACTTGATCATGGTGGATAATCTTTTCAATGTATTGCTGGATGTGGTTTGCCAATATTTTGTTGAGGATTTTAGTGTCTATGTTTATCAGCAAAATTGGCCTGTAGTTTTCTTTCTTTGTGGGGTCTTTATCTGGTTTTGGGATCTGGGTGACACTGGCCTCAGAGAAAGAGTCTGGGAGTCTTCCCTCCTCTTGGATTTTGGAATAGTCTGAGAAGGACAGGGGTTAGCTCTTCCTTAAATCTTTTGTAAAATTCTCCTGTGAAACCATCTGGCCCAGGGCTTTTGTGTCGGGAGTTTCTTGATCACTGCTTCAATTTCCCCAGCTGTTATTGGTCTGTTCAAGTTTTCTGTTTCTTCCTCCTTCAGTGTTGGAAGATTATACTCTTCTAGAAATTTGTCTATTTCATCGAGGTTTTCAAATTTCTTGGCATATAATTGTCCATAGTATTTTCTGACGATCCTTTGTATTTCTGTGGTATCAGTTGTTATTTCTCCTCTTTCATTTCTGATATTATTAATTTGGGTCCTTTCCCTTTTTTTCTTGATGAGTCTGGTTAAAAGCTTGTCGATTTTGTTGTTCTTTTCAAAGGACCAGCTCCTGGATTGGTTGATCCTTTGAATTGTTCTTTTCATCTCTATGTCATTCAGTTCTGCTCTGATCTTGATTATTTCCTCCCTTCTCCTTGCTCTGGGGTTTATTTGTTGTTGTTTCTCCTGTTCTTGAAGTGGTAGTGTTAGATCTTTTATTTGAAATGTTTCTATCTTTTTTAGGTAGGCCTTTATTGCTATGAACTTCCCTCTCAGGACTGCCTTTGCTGTGTCATAGGTTTTGGACTGTTGTTTGTTCATTTTCATGTGTATCCAGAAACTTTTTGATTTCTTCTCTTAACTCATTATTCACCCACTCATTGTTTAATAGTCTAGTGTTCAGTCTCCATTAGTTTGCAAGTTTCTGAGGTTTCTCTTTGAGATTGATTTCCAGTTTCAAGCCCTTGTGGTCCAAGAGAAAGTTTGGTATTATTTCAGTTTTTCTGAATTTGCTGAGGCCTGCTTTGTGTCCTATCATGTGGTCTATCTTTGAAAAACTGACATGAGCCTTTGAAAAGAATGTGTATTTTTCTTCTTTGGGATGTAAGGTTCTATATGTATCAGTTAAGTCTATTTGATTAAGTGCATCATTCAGCTCCACAATATCCTGTTGATGTTTTGTTTGGAAGATCTGTCCATTTTTGACAGCGGGGTGTTAAAATCCCCTACTATCAGTGTGTTGCTTTCTATATCTTTCTTGAAGTCATCCAAGATTTTCCTTATATATTTGGGTGCTCCTATGTTGGGTGCATAAGTTTACAATGTTTATGTCTTCTTGATAGATTCATCCTTTAAGTATTATAAAGTGTCCCTCTGAGTGTCCTTTTATGGCCTTTGTTTTGAAATCTATTTTGTTTGATATAAGTATTGCAACCCCTGCTTTATTCTCTTGCCCATTTGCTTGGAATATATTTTTCCATCCTTTTACCTTCAATCTGTGTAGGTCTTTTGCTATGAGGGGGGTTTCTTGTAGGCAGCATATGTGTGGGGCATGTTTTCTTATCCATTCAGCTATCCTGTGTCTTTTGATTGGGGCATTTAGTCCACTTACATTGAGAGTTATTACTGATAGAAATCTATTTATTTCTTCTGTTTGTACCTGTGTTTTTCTCTTTTTCACTCTTTTTCTTTATCTTCTTAAATCAGTCTCTTTAGCATATCTTATAGTGCTGGTTTGGTTGGAGACATATTCTTTTAGCCTTCTTTTGTCTGGGAAACTTCTTATATCCCCTTCTGTTTTAATTGAGAGCCTTGCTGTGTAGCACAGCCTTGGTTGTAGGCCTTTGCTTTTCATTACTTGAAACATTTCTTGCCATTCCCTTCTACCTTGTAGAGTTTCTGTTGAGAAGTCAGCTCCTAGCCATATCAGGGCTCCCTTGTATGTTACTATCTCCTTCTCCCTTGTGCCTTTAGAATTCTTCCTTTGTCTCTGATATTTGCCATTGTAATGATGATGTGTGTTGGAGTGGGCGTCACTGGGTTCCTCTTGAATGTGGCCCTCTCTGTTTCCTGGACCCGTGAGACCTTTTCTCTCCTGAAATTGGGGAAGTTTTCCATCATTACTTTTTCAAAGAGGTTCTCTATCCCTTGCTCCTCTTCTTCTCCTTCTGGTATCCCTATTGTATGGATATTATTGCGTTTCAGGTTGTCCTGCATTTCCCTAAATGCCTCTTCATTCTTTTTCAGTCTTTTTTCCATTTCTTGTTCTTTCTGGGAGCTTCTTTCTACGTTATCCTCCATCTCACTGATTCGATTCTCGGCTTCATCCAGCCTGCTTTGGATTCCTCCTACTGTGTTCTTCAATTCAGAAATGGTATTCTTCATATCCTCTTGAGTCTTCTTGATAGTGTCTATGTCCTTTTCCAAGTTGATATAGTTTGCCGTAAATTCCTGATAGTTTCTCTACAGTTTCTCATAGTTATCTTTGAGCTGGCTGAGCTCATTGAGCTTCCTTAGAACCATTGTTTTGAATTCAATATCTGATAGTTTCCTTGCCTCTATTTCATTTAGCTCTCTCTGTGGGGAGTCCCCTTTTCCACTCATGTAGGGGGAACTTCTTTTTCTTCCCATTTTTGTGAGAGTCTATTTTTTTTTATTTTTTTGTTTTGGCTTCAATTCATCCTTCTAGATTTCCTGACTTTGTGGATTAAACTTCTATGGTAGCAGGTGGGTCTTTTTCTTTTTCTTTTCTTTTTTCTTTTCTTTTCTTTTCTTTTCTTTTCTTTTCTTTTCTTTTCTTTTCTTTTCTTTTCTTTCTCGGTCTGCCTCTGATGGTGTCAGTTGTTGACCCTATCTGACCTTGGGCCATTTGTTGGAAAGTTCCAGGAATCTACTGTCTGTGTCTGTCTCCTGTGATTGTCAGTCTAGTCACTCTGTCCTCATCTGTCAGGGTTTGGCTCCACATGGCAGAGCAGTGCTTCTTGATGGCCGGACTATCGTGCCCTTATAGGCTGCCGTCACTCAGGGGAGTAGTCTACCTGAGCAAGCTGTAGATCGTGGCTGGGGGAAGAGTCAGCACCAGGACTCCCCTATGCCTCTGTCTCCAGTCTCTCCATGAGGGTCTCTGGGCAGCTCTGTGACTCCTTTGGCCAGGGATCCACTATTTCTGCAGACCACTGTGCACTAGTGGGCCATGTGGGAGCTGGCCAGCCTGAGCCCTGGCCTGCCGCGTGGGTGCCAGTCCACGCATCACCTGGCCAGTCCATTTGCGTCCTCGCCGGCATGTGCAGGCACCGCTCCGTGCATGCCGTTGCAGGCCCCATGGATGCTGGTTTTTGTGTGCCCTTGCTGGCCCTGTGGATGTAGGCCCGCCCAAGCCCTCACCAGCCTGTGTGGTCGCGGGTCCACATCATCTCACTGGCCACTGGCGTGTGCGCCCCTGCACTGGGTGATTTTGGACCACCTATTGTGTGCTTTTCTGCTTTTGGCTCTTTGGGGGCATCGCCTGCCCTCACACAATGGTGACTATGGAAAGGGGAAGGAGTCGGGACTCCCCAGTTCCTCCTCCCGTTCTTTCCCCAACGCCTCCATTTCCAGTCTCTCCTCAGGGGTCTCTGGGCAGTTCTGTGACCCCTTCGGCCAGGGATCCACTATTTCTGCAGACTGCATTGTAATCATGGGCTGTCTGGCTCGCAAAAGAATTTTCTAATTGTTAATTTAGAGCATAGGGACAAGTATCTTAAACTAAGTGCCATACACCTTGGATTTCAATCCCACTAACTTGTTGTGCAGCTCTGGAAAGTGATTTCACCCAGTGGTGAAACTCAATGTTGTTGACTTTCAGTTATTGTTACCTGTCATTCCTGTGTCCAAGGTAGTTGTGATACTCCAATGGAATTGTATAGTTGAAAATGCTTTGAGAAATATATAACATTATATGAATGTATATCAGATTTTCTTCTAATAGCTGAAAGTAGGAGAAGCCTGTTCCAGGACCTTCAAATGGAGTCCTCTAGGTTCAACAATCTATCATTCAACAAATGCTTACTCCACTCTTGTGACATGCCAGGCACACTTGAGCAAAAATGTGATGGAGGAGAAAGAGATATCCAATCTGGAGAAAGAGCATTCCAGGCAGAGGAAAGAACCAGTGCAAGGGCCCTGAAATGGGGATATGCCTTGTGTTTTTTAGGCAGCATCTTGGAGGCCAGTATGGCCAGAGAAGACCAAGTGAGGGGGAAGTCGTAAGAGATGAGGTTAGATTATATTGGATCTTGTAGGCCTTGACTCTGAATGAGAGGAAGAATATTTGAAAAGTGATAGTGCTTCCTGGAGACAGCAAGGTATCAGAAAGACTTGCTCATCATCTACTTGCTGTGCCCTGCTAGGAAAGCCCCTCCCTTTTCAAGCCTCACTTTTCCTATCTGCAAGATGGGCATGACATTCTGCAGAACTGTGTCACCTCTAGTGAGGCAGTGGACAAACCCTGAAAACACTGGCTCCCTCCCTTTCCTCTGGCTCATTGTACCTTGATTTCTTGAGCCACAGCGGCTGCAGCATCAGCTTCTTTCTTGTCTGCCTGCACCAGGACTTTCCTGGAATCAGCTTCTCTTGTCTCCTGTTCAATTTTCACCATCATCCTGGCAGTCTCCTCAGATGTATGCATGAGCTGGGGTTGGAGGGCAGTCAGTTCGACTTGCATCACTGCCACCTAGCAAGGAGACAGGGAGCTATGTCAATGATGAAAATGACACAGTGGCAGGAGCTGAAACCATTCTCCAACCTATGATATATGCAGAAAGTGGATTTTAACATGGGATGTATTTGTTGGCTGGAGTTTACCACTTTGATCTAATACTTAGCAACTGAGTTCAAACTATGTGTTGTAGTTAACAAGCACTATGCTAGGCACTAGACATATAGTGGTAAACTTAAAAATTTTTTAAAGGTATAACCTTTTTTTTTAAAGGTATTCCTTCTTGTATTCCTATATTCTAGTATTCTTATCTTCTAGTATTGTATTCCTATATTCTAGTATTGGAGGCAGGGAGAAGTAAAACAAAAGCAAGTTAGGGAAAAAACCTACTTTTAAAAAAAAATCATTGATTATAGAGAGAGGAAGGGGGGGAAGAGAGAGAGAGAGAAATATCGATTTGTTGTTCACTTATTTAGGCATTCATTGGTTGCTACTTGTATGTGCCCTAACCAGGGATTGAACTCACAACCTTGGAATATTAAGACAATGCTCTAACTAACTGAGCTATCTGGTTAGGAAAAACCTACATTTTTTTTTTTAAGTCTGCGAGGAATACATATATGGCTGAGATACCCGGGATAGAAAGAAGTTTCAAGGCCATTTTTTCCAACAGTGATGTTCTCTCAAACATTACTGTCATGTAATTTTCTGGCCACTGTTTGAATACCTCTAATGATGGGAAGCTCACCACCTCTGAGAGAAGGGGCACCACTTTTCAAACTAAATGCATTAGATTTTCCTGATAAAGAGCTGGAATTTACCAGCATGCAGTTTCATCCACTTGTACCAATTCTGCTTTATAAGGCAGCTCAGATACTTATTTGAGGAGGGTTTCTTGACTTGCACTCACTGCTCCCCAGCAAGCCCATGTGAGAGAAGCACAGCATACTGGCCTGGTTATGAACACAGGCTCTGCAGTCATGCAATCTGACTCCGAGTTCTGACCTGACCACTTGAGATACCTAATCACTAGGCTGTGTGACTGTGGGCAAATCACCTAGTCTCTGCATCTTGATTTCTCTGAGTGAAACTTTTCTGTACACAGCACTAGGCATGTGATAGGGCTCAAGGAACATTAATGGGCACCTTTATTCTCTCTCCCTCTAAAAGCAAAGGACCCAGCAGCCCCAGGAACAGAGCAATGGACACCCCTTATGTTCTCTTCCATCCCTGTGCTGTAGTGTTGGTACATTTGCTATACTTAGCAACAGGTCAACCTACTATAAACCATTCAATTGTCTCAGATCTTTATTGATTCTGGAAATTCCTGCCTAAATGTGGCTCTCATTTTAGATGGTTTGTCAAGTAGCTCCCAGCATAAATTAATTACTAATTCACATTCCAGGAATTTTGTACTTGTTTTAGCTATTTTTATCTTCACAATAGACCTATGAAATACAGTTATCACCTTTTTAACAGAAGAGGAAACTGAGGACCCAAGAAGTTCAAAGTTCTATAGCTGGTAAGTTGCAGAGCTGGAATTTGAGCCAAGGGCTATCTGACTCCACAAAGCCCAGCTCTTTACCACTGCCTTGCCCCGCCCAGTTCCCCTGTAACAGTATCCAGAGCCAGGGCAAAGGTGAGGCAAGTGAGGCACTCACCTTAAGCACAAAATTTAAGGGGGCACCAAAAGTGAGTACTCTAGATAAATAGTATTTTATTGAACTATTTTAAGTCAAAATTAATGCAAAAAAACCCCATGATGAACAACATATCAAAATCTTGAATAAAAACAATCCCATAGGGCAGGATTCAGGCTGAGGCAAGTGAGGTGAGCTCTGCAAATGCAGGGTCAGATGCTTTATTTGGTGCCCTCTTTTTTTTTTTCAAGATTTTATTTATTTATTTTTAGAGAGAAGGGAAGGAAGGGAGAAAAAAGGGAGAAACATCGATGTACAAGAGATACATTGATGTACGAGATATCTCTTGCACACCCACAATTGGGAACCTGGCCTGCAGTCTTGGCATGTGTTCTGACTGGGAATTGAACGAGTGACCTTTCATTTAACAGGCCAGCACTTAATTCACTGAGCCACACCAGCAAGGGCATGGGGCCCTCTTGAATATTGCATCTGAACATGAGGCTCACTGCATCCTCTAGTCCTGGACCTCTTTGTGCCTAATTTACTTGGGCAGTTCTCACCTGTGAAGCTGCGAAGTTGAGTTTCTGCAGGCCTGTCAGGTAGCGGTTCCTCATCATATCAACCTCTTGCCTTTTGCTATTCAAGAGCGACTTGAAGGTTAGGATCATTTCGAGATAGGAGGTGGGGGTGACGTAATTATGTCTATGAAGTGTGTTATAATAATCAAGCGACAGCTCCTTCACACTCTCTTGGAAATACTTGCACATGGAGATGATTCTGCCAAGGGCACAAGGGTGGTTAGGCAGGATCAGAGACATCTAGCACAACTTTTGTTACAGACATAAGGGTATAAGAGGGCACACTTAGTGTGGCCTGCTGGAATCCCAAATTCTCCAAAGCAGGTCAACAGAGCTCCAAGAAGGATTGGGGAGGTATACGAGGTCTGCCCAGAAGGTATCTGCCATGTAATATGAAAAATAGAGGCATTTATTGAAAAAGATACAAGACACAAGAAACATTGCACATAGGACAATGAAGCCTCAGTCCCCTTCAAAGTAGACACCTTGGGACTTCATACAGTTCTCCCAATTGGCATCAGCTGCCCCATTGTATTTTCCTGAATCTCACTGATGGTCTGAAATCTCTTCCCTTTCAAAGGTGATTTTAGTTTCGGGAAAAGCCAGAAGTCACAGTGCACCAAATCTGGGCTGTAGGGAGGCTTAGTCACCTGGATATTTTGATGTTTCACCAAAAAATGCTACATGAGATGTGATGCATGAGCAGGCGTGTAGTCATGATGAAGCTGCCAATCACCAGTTGCCCATAGCTGTGGCCTTCTGAATCACCCAAATAGTTTCCGTGGAGGAATGTTCAAGCTTAAAGCAAAATTTGATGCAGATTCTTTGCTCTTTTCGTTAAGTCATTTAGAATGTGACAGCCACACAGTAAACATACTCACTCAATGGCATCTACTGCTCCCACTGACTAGTACAGTGAAACTGTTGTTTGTGCATTTGCATTCCAGTCCACTCTTCTTAGCTGCCAGGTTACATCTATGTCACACAAATGTTTCTAGTTATATTAACAATGGCTGGACTTTTCCTGGACAGACCTCGTATATTTTTACTAGAACGATCTTTGATCAAGTAATTTCTATTTCTGATCACTTTGTGAATTCCCAGTGTTAAGCAGGAGTTCTCACCCTCTGAAGATCTAGTGAAGGCTCTGGACTTTGCAGAATCATACTTTAAATACGTAAAGTAAAATAGGATTATAAATGAAAATAATTATGTTGAAATAAAGTTTTCAAAACCAATTTATCTTATAGTTATATATGTGCTTTTTATTAATGCATTAAATTGGGGTCAGCAAATTTTTTCTGGAAAGGGCTCAAGAGTGAATATGTTCAGCTTTGTGGGACACATGGTCTCTGTAGCAACTACTCAGCTCTGCCATTGTAGTGTGAAACGGGTCATGGTTCCAATAAAACTTTATTTACAAAAATCAGGATGTAAACTCGACTTGTTCCATGAATCAGCTTGCTGACTATTAAATTAAATAACATTGGGCAGCAAGTCTAAAGGCTACCATAGTTTTGAAGGAAATGATACATTGAGGTATCTGTAATGACTGAATGAGTTATGGGAAAAAAACAAATGTGATTTCCATTGGTAATAAAGTCACAGGTCCTCCTAATCCTACTGGATTTATTGCCTGCATTCATTATTGAAGGAAATGCAAAATATCAGCTGGAGGTCAGTGAGAATGAAGATGTAATTTTTTTCTCCATTCATATTCACTGATCCTCTGAATTCTATTCATGGGCCTACAGACCCAGGTTAAGGTTAAGGGTCTTCTGGCCTACAGAAAGAAGTTTAAAGTTCTTAAGACAAAACCTAAAGCCATGAACATTCTGAACACTGCCTACTTTTTCATTTTCCATTCATTCATTTAATAAGCAGTCCCAGGCATCTGCTAGGCACTAAGGATACAGAGGCAGATGAGGCAGATGACATTGCCCCCACCTTCATTGGGCACCTAGGATAGTTGACATTCTTACCTCTTTCCTTACTCTAGTTTTTATTTTGGTTTTTGTGTATCTATGCTTTATACATCAAAAAGTACTTTTTATTTCTTTTTATTATTAAAACATTTTTAATCCGCACCAGAGGATTTTTTAAAAATTGATTTTGGTGGCGGGGCCAGTGAGAGAGAGGGAGGGAGAAAAAGAGAGACATCAATGTGAGAGAGAACCATCAATTGGCCTCCTGACTGTGCCTTGACAAGGGATTGAACTGGCAACATTTTGGTGCACTCAACAACATTCCAACCAACTGAGCCACCCAGCCAGGGCTTATTTACCCTCATGAGAATCCATTTTCTTCCCCTTGGCAGTGACAGTAATATCACCCTGTTGAGAATGATAACTCCAATACTATTGAAATAACTATATTATTATATGCAGGTTTTCACGGCTATGATAACAGTACATCACCATGACAATTCTGAACAATAAAATTTTGTTCTTTTTCAGGAAAGCATTTTATTAAATAAATAACTAAATGTGATTTAAAAGTATAAGTTTAAAAAAATATATCTAAATTGAGAAATCTTAAAACAAGAATAGAGCCAATATCTGGGTTTTCAATTTGGAATATATGGTTGGGATACTAAAATTCAGGTGACACTTACTCTATCCGAATATTGTCATCAAGTTCCACATCTTCCAGAAATTTGTTAGCTACCATCTCCAGGGCATCTGTGGGCCAGGATTGGAACCAATCAATCGTACAGCAATTGATGAGTGAAGGGAACATCCTCAGGCGGTTCCGGAAGGCATCCCCAACTGGACTCATGGCTAATGAGAAACAGGCCTTCTTAGTTCCCTCTCTTGAAGGAGGCCCAAGGCAGCAGGCGGGTCTTACTGAGGATTCTGGTGGGGTGGGGTGGTCATGTTTCTTGTTGGTACCCTAAGGCTATACCTGGGAATAGTCATGATGAGTGCCTGGAAAGTGGGTGGAGCCATTGAATATTTTCACAGAGTTCTGTGATGAGAATTCAGTGATTGGTCTCCCATACCCATTATTGCCCCTTGCAGATCATTTGGGTCACTATGCCAGAGTGGTTGGAGCACTTTGATCCACTTGCTCTATTTGTGCTCACTCAGACATAAGGGAGCAATGGATGTCTCATGCATAGCTATTTATAGAAGTATGGGGGGCATCCACTTGTTTTTGACCCCATCCAACCATAAATTTTGAGATCTTTATCCCAAATGTCATTCATTTTTTATTTAGACTCAATGTGGTAAGGAAAGCGTGATGCACAGGAAGATGTGTGAGAAGGTCAGTGTGGCTAAAAAAGAGAGAAGGGAGAAGCTTGGATTGAGATGAGAATGGAAAGGATATGAGGACAGTCTGGCAAGTGACATTTTAACACCGTAGGTTAGAAATTTGGGTCTTTAATAGAAAGCAATGGAAATGTTTTACTTTATGTGCATGTGTGTATGTATGTGTTTGTATACCTAAAATGGTCATATTTGAAATACATGAGGAAAAACCCAAACTGGCTCAGTGGAACAGAAATGTCTGGAATGGACAAGAGTGGACATATACAGAATAGTTAAAAGGTTGCACAGGCAAGGTCTTCTGAGGTAACAGTGGCTTAGCCAATGTGAAGGTGGTAGAGCTGGAAATAAGGGGGTGAATATGATAGAGAAAGGAGGCAGATATTCACAGGACATGGTACTGAGAGAGAAGTGTTAAACACAACTTCTAGGTTTCTGGATAGGTTGGAAATGTCATTCACAGGGAGATCTCCAGATGTTTTGTGAGGTCACCAGGGTAACATAGTAAAAGAAAGGATCGGGTTCAAAGGAGAATTCAGAGAATTAGGAGAGTGGAGCAGGTTTAAAGATAGTTGTTCAGAAGAGTGAAAGTTTCCACAGAAATTCTAGGCACTGATCCCTGGGCCTAGGCCTTGGTTGAATCAATCCTTAGACCATTGTAAGAGGATTGGGCTTAGGGCACTTAGGAGATTCTGAAACACCCAGAGGAAAAAGGGAAACTGAGTTTGCTTCTTTCTTACCAAGGACAATGTGAAGGTTCTTTTTCACTCTCTCAATAAAGAAGTTATACATAGAAAGAGGAGTGACTTCGATATTCTCGCCTGCTGTTCTGGCTGCTGTTTGCATCTTCTCCACAAGGTCAGCCTTCTCATCAGCAGGGAAGATGTTGGGCACATCGCCTGTGTTCAGAAGCATATTGATGTCCTCAACAAATGACTCATCCTTGATCTGGTTATCAGCAAAAAGAAATACCGTACTCTTGGTGGCCACACCGACCTGCAGCATGATCTTCTTCAGATCTTCTCTCCAGTCATTGCTTGAGTAGTTCTTAGTAATCTCAATCTGGTACAGCTCATACACATTCATGAATGTGGACAGTTTGCTGGCACTCTGTCGCCCACTACCTCCAATGCCCACCAGGAGCAAGTGGCCTTTGTCTTGCTTCAGGACCCTGCAGATCCTGGAGATGTGCTCAATGGCAAACTTGAACATAACCAAGGACATGGGGGCCTTGCTGATGTTGTTGAACTCTTCTAGGTAGTACTCCATGACCACAGTGAGCTGTTTCAGGTCAGTGATCTCATCATAGATTTTTTGTTCACTTTCCAGTTTGAAGTAATCTCCAAAAAAAAGGCTATGGATATTATCATCAGTGATCTTTCCAGTGGGTGATAGGTGGATGAGGACCTGTGGGAAAGGCAAGGCTTAGCCAGGCATTCAGCCATGGCCCTACTAGAATGGCAGTGGGAGGTGCAGAGGAAGGGAACAGGAGGTGAGCTTGTTTTCTCTGAACATGTTCTTCAAAGTCATGGTTCATTAACAATTTAAAAGACAAAACAAATCATGATATGTGGATCTGATGGTTGTAAAGACTATGATGAAAGGACCTTTGTGAAAAGAGTGTAAAAGTGAGGGTCATTCTGCTTGCTAAGTAGTTAAAACATAGGAGGTCAGACTGTAAAATTCCCAGAGAAGGTGGTTAAAGGATGGCACAATTTTTTAAAGTACTTGTTCCTTTACCAAAGAGAGGTACAGGCGGTAGCCTTGGTCCCTACTCTGTGCCTAGAATAGGAATGTTTTTGATGCTTCCTCCTGGTATTATAACCTGGTAGTGTTTCTGTACTTGGTTTCTGGCTGCAATGTGAAACACTTTTGCAGTTTTTCTATGGAGAAATCACAGCTTCTTAAAAATAGAGGTAGAATCCCATAATTCTTAAAACAACTTTTCTTATATCAAATGAGAAAGAGAAAATATTTATGAATGAAAATCCATGACAATCTTTCATGTGGGCTTTTTCAAGGCCTCAATCAAACCGTGAAAATTCATGGTCCATTTCTCAACTCACAAATTAATTTGACCCTGAAAATGTATAAACAATAATATCATATAGTAAATCACCTTTACAAGTTACCAGGGAAGTGAAGCAAAATTGGGCCTAGTATATCACCAAATCAAGTGACTTATTGACTCAATACTGTTCCTTGAGATTCAGAGAGCAGAGCTGAGAATCTCACCAGGAAGGGAACCTGAACTCTGATACTAACATGGTCAAATATTTGTGACCATTTATGAACCCAAATGATCATAGGGTTTGCCTGACCTTCTCCATGGTCTGCTTGAAGCAATTAGAGGTGGTTTCCTTCGTCACATTGAAGAAGACCTGCCTGTCCTCATCGTCAATCAGACGGTCATAGAAGACCCGATAAATCTCATGGATCCAAAGCCGGATAAGTTTTTCTACATCCTGAAAATTCAGAGTTGATTATTTGAATGGGTGAAAGAGTGTGCTTGAGGTGGTAATTCTCAGATAGTTTCTAAATCCTGTGGTTGATGTGAGAATATAACAAGATAATGCTTATAAAATGTTAAGCACAATGCCTAGTATAGAGTCAATTTTAATAAAAGTTAGCTATTACTGTTAGGATTCATGCTGAATGATTTTGGTAACAGAAATGACAATGGCTGACCTGTAGGTGGGTGTGAGGGCAGAGCAGCACCCCTTGAATCACCCGTGAGAAGTCCCGCAGGTTAAAGACATAATGTGACTTGGAGGGAGTTGGCAAGAAATTCTCCACTGCAGCTTTATAAATTGTCATGGTAGCCTGTACCAGCATCTTTCCATACCTTGGGAAGAAGGAGAAGGTATACCAGTCAAGGAGGGGCCAGCACTGAGGACCCCAGGCCAATACCCTGGAAGACAAAGGAACCTCTTACCTTAAGAACATCACGTCAAAACCTTTCTTAAAATGCCAGTCAGCAATTGAACTGAAAATCTTTGTTAAAATGTCATCTTCAAAGGCGTTGATGGAAATGATATTTAGGTGGCGAGTGAATCGTCCTGGAAAACATGCACACACACACACACACTTTTACTTCCTAATGCGCCTGGGACATGGGAATTAGTTTTCCCTCTGTGTTAATGTTCTAGAGCTGTGCTGTCCAATATGGGAGCCTCTAGCCACATGTGGCTATTTAAAATTAAATTAATTAATAATAAATAGCATTAAAAACTGATTTTCTCAGTCTCACTGGTCACATTTCAAGTACTCAAGAGTAACATGTAGCAAGTTGCTACTGTACTGCACAGTGTAGACATAGAACATCTCCCACGATTGCAGAAGTTCTGGTAAACAGTGCTAGTGTAGTGATCAAGTTTGTTTTTTCAAAATAAAGGCATTATGTGATCATTGTAAAATTGTCAATATTCAGAAATACTTTAACAGAAAGTGAGCCTTGCCTTTCACTTACCTTCTACATACCAAATCCATTCTTCTACCCCCAAATTAACTGTTATTAATTTGGTATCTTTAAATATCTACATCTACATCTATCTAATGTTAGATAGTTATATATTAGGTTGGCCAAAAAGTTTGTTTAATTTTTTCCATAAAATAAAATACAAATTTTTCATTTCACCAATAACTTGATTTGTATATTTTGAGTAGGTTGGCTATCTCCCATGTGGTATAATGTTGATTGTTCTCAATTAATGCCTCAATTTGATTGCTATCAACTTCCACTGGTTTACCCAACCATGGAACATTGTTTAGTGACAAATCTCTAGCACGAAACTTCACAAACCACTTTTGACATGTTTGATCAGTCACAGCACCTTCTCCATACACTGCACAAATGTTTTGAGTTTCAGGTGCATTTTTACCTTTCTTGAAATAATAAAGCATAATATACCACGAGTGTTGTGTATTTTCTTCCATCTTCAATATTAAAATGGCTATACAAAAATTTACCAATTTTGATAAGTTTTTAAAAAATGTATACTGATATGACAGCTGTCACAATACAATCCAACAAAATTGTTTTGAATGAAATTAAAGACAACTAAGTGCTACTAGAGCCGACTTATGGAAAGAAAACAAACACTTAAATAGGGATTTTTGGCCAACCCCTATTTATATCTATATCTATATATTAGCTTTATTGAGATATAATTCACAGTCATTTAGATAATCTGAAACCCATTTTCTAGTAGATTTCTGAGAAAGAGCTAATGGAAAAAAGCCTCTGAGTTTTTGCATGTTGATAAAAGTTTTCCTTTAAATACTTAAAGTTTAGTTTTGCTGGTTATAAAATTGTTGACTCTCATTTTATTCCTTTGCATATCTTAAATATTATTCTACTTTCTTATGGAATAAAGCATTGCAGTTGAAAATTCTTAAGATAATCTAATTTATTTCTTTTATAAATCATGTGCTTTTTTTTCCCCCTAAATACCCAAAAGGTTTTTTCTTTAATATTCACTAATTTTACTATTGTATGACTTTTTTATTATTTTATTTTATATAAATTTTTTTTATTGTTCAAATACATTTGTCACCATTATCCCACTACCACTTTCCCCTGCCCCACCCCACCCCACCCCCACCCTCAATCCTTCCCCACTCTGGCTTTTTCCATGGGTCCTTTACACATGTTCCTTGACTTAACAGTGATCATATTTGAATCTGTATTCATAGGTACACAATGTACCAAATAAGATCACCCTGACCATTTTCCTCTTTTACAGATAAGAAGGCTAAATACCAGAGGAAACAGCAAGGTCACAAAATCTTAAGTCTGGAAATGGTACTAAGATTTTTATGAAAGGACAGGTTTGATGCATTTCAGAATAAAAATGCAGATCCTGGATGGATCAAGTTGTACCTGAAGCAAAATACAATATACTCCTGAACTATTAGATAATGAAATGATGTGGGAGGGGGATCTCATTTATTTGTTTATTATGATTATGATGACGACAATGATGATGATGATGATGATGATGATGGTGCTTAGGCCACTTTGGGTTAGTTGTTCTCTCTTTGGCAATAGGACAAATTATAACAAACATAACAGGTGAAACTGTAAGGCACCCTTAGTTGAGAACACCTGATCTAGTTCCCCTTCTGGATCACATGCTGACCACCTGAACTCTCCTTTTTATCTGAGATTCTCTGTTCCTCTTTTCATCCTATTTCCACAACTTCCAACATGAAGTCTTCCAATGCCATTCCATGGAGCTAGCCCAAACCACCCTAGCTATAGACTAAACGTATGTTTCTCCACTCTCCATCAGGACATGGTGTCTGCATCAACCCTTCATCCATTAAGGTGGCCCAGCCCTGCACAGGGGCTGTAGAGGAATTAACTTCTCTTTCACATACCAGTAATGTCATTCCTTCCTCCCCCGGGGGGTCCCATGGCTGTCACAAGCAGCACATCCACAATGTCTAGCTTGGTTGTGTCTTTCTTGTCAAACCAATAACCGTGGTCAATCCATTGTCTCAGGAGCTCAATGGGGGGCTGGGCCCCATACACCTCTTTGGCTGGCATGTTGAGGTCATCTGGGGAAGAAGCAGGGCCACAGATGGTAAGTTTATAGGAACCTCTGCTCTCACAGGAAGCAACAGATGACTATTCCCTCCATAGGGGAGTCCATATCCAGGTGTCCCACCCTCAATTCAGGCAGAGGTCAGCCAGTGGATGTTCTGACCTATAAGAAGAAGTTCTCTTGAATTCTTCTCATCGTGACTTTAAAGATGCATGGATTGGAATCAATAAGCATTTAATTTTTTCCTATTCCCTCAAACAAAAGATATTGATTGTCTTCTGTGTACTAGATATTTTGTTAATTTCTGAGGATATAATTTATAGGGACAGGTAAGGAAGACAGTCATACTTCCAACTGACAGGGTATTTAATTTGATCAGAAAGTGATAATTGAACTCCAATAATTTGGAGGAAGGCTTTGGACTAGGGTTTTTGTGGAGCAAAACAAAAATGGCTAGAATAAATTGGCATTTCCTTGAGGACAGCAACTGCCTTCCCCTAAGAGCACAAGAATCTCTGCACATAGAAGACATTCATTAAAATGGAAGCTCTTTTAATTTTTCCCCAACAAAATACTGACTGAATGAACAGTTTGGAGTCTACATCTATTATCTCATCTAGTCCACATAACGACTTTGTAAGGAAGATAGTATTATCTTTGCATAAGAGGTGAGGAACTGAGGGTCATGAGAGTTAAGTCACAATATGCAAAGGGTTAATTGCCCTCAGGATGCTCTGCCCCGGTCAGGTGCTGCACACAGGCCTGGATGTTAAGTACCGAGTGGCAGTCACAGATAGAAGATCCCTGGCTAAAGGGGATGCAGAATGGTCTAGAGATGCTTGAGGAGAGACTGGAGATGGAAGCGTTAGGGAGAGAACTGAGGGAGTAGCTGGGGGGATCCTGGTGCTGACTCCTCCCCCATTCTTCAGAGTCCATGTTGCTAACGCCGACCACTCCCCTGACTGGCAGCAGCCTGAAAGGACACAATATCCCTGCCCTCAGAAGGCTCTGCTCCACCCTGTGGTGCCCAAGCCTGATGGCTGAGGGCAGAGTGACAAGATTAACAATTGCAGGAGACAATTAGATTGCAGGAGACAATCCAGACAGTAGATTCCTGGAAGTCTCTAACAGACTGACTAAGGTCAGACAGGGTCAGCATCTGACATCATCAGAGGCAGCCCCAGAAAGAAAAGAAAAAAAGAAAGATCTGTCTACTATCAAAGAAGTTTACACCACAAGTCAGGAAATCAAGGCAGATCAATTTAAGAAGCAGAAGTAAAAAAGAAGAGTGTAACAAATTATGGGAAGAAAAAGAAGCACCCCTTAAATAAAGGGAAATGAGGAATCCCCACAAAGAGAACTAAATGAAAGAGGCAAGTAAACTATCAAATACTGAATTAAAAACAACGGTTCTGAGGAATCTCAACAAGCTCAGGGAACTCAGGGAGAATTACCAAAATGTACAGAGAAACTATGTGAAACTTACTGCAAACTATATCAATATGAAAAAGGACATAGAAACTATCAATAAAAGACAAGAGGAAATGACAATACCATTTCTGAATTGAAGAACACAGTAGAAGGAATCAAAGGTAGGCTAGATCAAGCTGAGGATCGAATCAGTGAGCTGGAGGACAAGGTAGAAAAAAGCTTCCAGATTAAAAAAAGAAATTGAAAAAAGACTAAAAAAGAATGAAGAGGCATTTAGGGAAATGCAGGAACCTGAAACATAATAATATCCATATAATAGGGACACCAGAAGGAGAAGAAGAGGAGCAAGGGAGAGAGAACCTCTTTGACAAAGTAATGATGGAAAACTTCTCTAATTGGATGAGAGAAAAAGTCATAGAAGTCCAGGAAGCACAGAGGGTCTCATTCAAGAGGGACCCAATGAGGCCCACTCTAAGACACATCATCCTTAAAATGGAAAATATCAGAGACAAACAGAGAATTCTAAAGGATGCAATGGAGAAACAGGTTGTAACAAATAAGGGAGCCCCCATATGGCAAGCAGCTGACATCTCAGCAGAAACACTATAAGCCAGAAGGGAACGGCAAGAAATATTCCCAGTCATGAAAAGCAAAGGCCTACAATCAAGACAGCTTTACCCAGCAAGGCTCTCAATTAAAATGGAAGATGAAGTACGAAGTTTCCCAGACAGAGGAGATTAAGATGGCAGAGGAGTGAATGGGAGTCACGCTGAACTCTCCCAAGACCAAACTGGAATTGCGACTACATAGTGGAGTAATCACCTGGAAAACAATGAAACGATAGTGGGAGAGGAGCCTTGGAGCCACGGACAGTGGATTCGACTCTCACACATCCCAACGGGTGAGAAGTGCGGTGGAGGCTTGAGAGAGTGGGCTGGGTGCCCATGGGCACTATCACCAGAGGGACATTGAAACGGCTAGTTGGTGTCCCCTGAGAAGAACGGGGTCTGAATCATAAGCAGGGACCCCTAAACTACAGCAGCTAAAACCAAGAAAATACAGACAAAATGCAACCCCGAAAAGCTTAGGGGCACTCTCTGCCAGAGACAGGTGGATGGGGATGCAAAGAGACATTTAAAGGGCCAATGCAAAAATTGCAGTGGCAGCCACCCTCCTTGATCTCTGGGTAGAGGCAGCAGCAGGGTGGGCTGGTGCCTGGGAAAAGACTGGTGAGGAAAACTTTGTGAAGAGAACTGACACGGCGGCCAGTGGAGCCTGGGTGATAACGCACCTCCCACTCTGCAGCTACCATCTGGCTCAGGCATCAGGGAATCAATTAACCTGCCTTTTGTGTGCTCCGCACACAGCTTGTGTATGTGACCTGGGGGACTGAGTGCAGACTGATTGGGAGAGCCTTGAGGAGAGACTGGAGATGGAGGCACTGGGGAAAGAACAGGAGGAGGAATGGGGAGCCCCGACTCCCTCCCTGTTCTGTAGTCTCCACTGTGGGCTGGAAAGGCATGCCCCGAAAGAGGCAGAAGAGGGGCGCGCATGAACCAGACTGCCTGCGATTGAAACGCAGTCTGCACAGGCGGTGGATCCTTGACCGAAGGGGTCACAGAACTGCCCAGAGACCCCTGAGGAGACTCTGGAAATGGAGGCGATGGGAAAAGAACGGGAGGAGGAACCAGGGAGTCCTGACTCCTTCTCCTTGCTGTAGTCTCCATTATGCGGGAAGAGACCACACCCCCAAAGAGCCAAAAGCCGAAAAGCACACAATAACACCCCTAAACCACCCAATGCAGGCGTGCACACTTGCGCCGAGTGACCGGTGAGGATTGGTGAGCATGTGTGTGACCCGAATAGGCTGGCGAATGCTTCCACTGGCCGGCAAGGCCTCCCGCAGATTGGCACAGGTATGGCCTGCAAGGGACTGCACAGAGTGGCAAGGGCAGGCGTAAATTGACCTGCCAGGCCCGCGATTGCAGAGCAGCTAACAAAATTAGTAAATCCCGGACCAAGAGGGTCACAAAGGTGCCCAGAGTCCCTGGAGGAGAGACCGGAGACAGGATTAACCGGAGAGTCCTGGAGCTGACTTCCTCCCATTTCCATAGTCCCCATTTGGCAAGGGCAAGCAACGCATCCAAAGAGCCAAAAGCGGGGAAAACACACAATAAAGACCCTAAACTGACCACTGCCGGGGAGCTCACCAGCCAGGGGGGCCAGATGAGTACGCGAGGTCGCTAAGAAGCCCCCCGGTCTGGAGCAAGCATGCACGAGCCCAGGCAGGCGGGGGATCCTGCTGCGCCCAGAGCGCACTCAAGGAGCCTGCGTGAGAGTGCAGAGTGATCCGAAAAAATGGTCCAGCCCTGACCAAAGGGGTCACAGAGCTGCCCCAAGCAGGAGTCAGACACAGACAGTAGACTCCTAGAAGGCTCAAACAAACAACCCAAGGACATATAGGGTCAACAATTGACATCATCAGAGGCAGGCCTAGAAAGAAAAGTAAAGGGAAAAATAAATAAATAAATAAATAAATAAATAAATAAATAAATGAAAAGACCCACCTACTACATAGAAGTGTAATCCACAAAGTCAGGAAATCTAGACAGCCCAATTGAAGCAGAAGAAAAAATAAATAAATAAATAAGCAAATTACTTAACAGGCTCTTACAAAAATGGGAATAAAAAGAAGTTCTCCCCAAATGACTGGAAAAGGGGACTCCCCAAAGAGAGAGCTAAATGAAATAGAGGCAAGGGAACTATCAGATAGTGAATTCAAAACAATGGTTCTAACGAAGCTCAATGAGCTCAGCCAGCTCAAAGATAACTATGAGAAACTGCTGGGAAACTATCAGGATCTTACAACAAACTATCTCAACCTAAAAAAGGGCATAGACACTATCAAGAAGACACAAGAGGGTATGAAGAATACCATTTCTGAATTGAAGAACACAGTAGAAGGAATCCAAAGCAAGCTGGATGAAGCCGAGGATCGAATCAGTGAGATGGAGGACAAGGTAGAAAGAAGCTCCCAGAAAGAACAAGAAATGGAAAAACGGCTCAAAAAGAATGAAGAGGCATTTAGGGAAATGCAGGACAACATGAAATGCAATAATATCTGTATAATAGGGATACCAGAAGGAGAAGAAGATGAGCAAGGATAGAGAACATCCTAGAAAAAATAATGATGGAAAATTTCCCTAATTTGAGGAGAGAAAGGCTCTCATGGATCCAGGAGGCACAGAGGACCCCATTCAAGAGGGACTCAAGGAGGTCCACTCCAAGACACATCATCATTAAAACGGCAAATGTCAAAGACAAAGAGAGAATCCTCCAGGCAGCAAGGGAGAAGGAGAAAGTAACATACAAGGGGGCCCCGATACGCCTAGGAGCTGACTTCTCAACAGAAACACTACAAGCCAGAAGGGAATGGCAACAAATATTCCAAATCATGAAAAGGAAGGAGCTACAGCCAAGGCTGCTCTACGCAGCAAGTCTCTGAGTTAAAATTGAAGGGGAAATATGGAATTTCCCAAACAACACAAGGCTAAAAGAATACATCTCTACCAAACCAGCACTCGAAGATCTGCTATGGGGACTGGTTTAAGAAGATGAAGGAAAAGCATGGGAGAAGGAGGAACACACGTACAAAGAGAAAAGATGAGTAAGTTTCTATCAGTACTATTTCTCAATGTGAATGGACTAAATTCCCCAATCAAAAGACACAGGGTAGCTGAATGGATAAGAAAACATGACCCACACATATGTTGTCTACAAGAGACCCACCTCAGAGCAAGAGACCTACACAGATTGAAAGCAAAGGGATGGAAAAAAATATTCCAAGCAAATGGGCATAAGAAAAAGGCCGGGGTTGCCATACTTGTATCAGACAAAGAAGATTTCAAAACAAAGGCCATAAAGAGAGACCCAGAGGGGTACTTTATAGTACTTAAAGGAGAATCTATCAAGAAGACATCAACAGTGTAAACTTATATGCCCCCAATACAGGAGCCCCCAAGTTTTTAAGGAAATTGTTGGATGACTTCAAAAAAGATATAGACAGCAACACACTGATAGTAGGGGATTTCAACACCCCACTGTCAAAAATGGACAGATCTTCCAAACAAAACGTTAATAAACATATTGTGGCGCTGAATGACACACTGAATCAAAGAGACTTAACTAACATATATAGAACCTTACATCCCAAAGAAGAAAAATACACATTCTTTTCAAATGCTCATGGCAGTTTTTCAAAGATAGACCACATGATAGGACACAAAGCAAACCCCAGCAAATTCAGGAAAATTGAAATAATACCAAACTTTTTCTCGGACCACAAGGGATTGGAACTGGAAATCAACCTCAAAGAGAAACTTCAAAAACTTGCAGACTCATGGAGACTGAACAGTACACTATTAAACTATGAATGGGTCAATAATGAGATAAGAGAAGACATCAAAAAATTTCTGGAAACCCATGAAAATGAACAGACAACAGTCTAAAACCTATGGGACACAGCAAAGGTGGTCCTGAGAGGGAAGTTCATAGCAATACAGGCTTACCTGAAAAAGATAGAAACATTTCAAATAAAAGACCTAACACTACAACTTCAAGAACTGGAGAAACAACAACAAATAAACCACAGAGCAAGTAGAAGGAAGGAAATAGTTAAGATTAGAGCAGAAATTAATGACATAGAGAAGAAAAGAACAATTCAGAGGATCAACCAATCCAGAAGCCGGTTCTTTGAAAAGATAAATAAAACTGAGAAGCCTTTAAACAGATTCATCAAGAAAAAAAGGGAGAGGACACAAATTAATAATATCAGAAACGAAAGAGGAGAAATAACAACTGATACCAAAGAAATAAATAGGATTGTCAGAAACTACTTTGAACAATTATATGCCAAGAAATTTGAAAATCTGGATGAAATGGACAAATTTTTAGAAAAGGATAATCTTCCAACACTGAAGGAGGAAGAAACAGAAAGGTTGAACAGACTGATAACAGCTGGGAATATTGAAGAAGTATCAAGAAACTCCCGGCACACAAAAGCCCAGGGCCGGACAGTTTCACAGGGGAATTTTACAAAAGATTTAAGGAAGAGCTAACCCCTGTCCTTCTCAGACTATTCCAAAAAATCCAGGAGGAGGGAAGACTCCCAGACTCTTTCTCTGAGGCCAGCATCAACCTGATCCCAAAACCAGATAAAGACCCTACAAAGAAAGAAAACTACAGACCAATTTCACTGATGAACATAGATGCTAAAATCCTCAACAAAATATTGGCAAACAGCATCCAGCAATACATTCAAAAGATTATCCAGCAAGATCAAGTGGGATTCATCACAGGCATGCAGGGATGGTTCAATATATGCAAATCATTAAACGTGATACATCACATAAATAAAAGAAAAGACAAAAAACACATGATCATCTCGATAGATGCAGAAAAAGATAGATGCAGATGATGCTTTTTTAATAATGGGTACAGCACCCATTTATGATCAAAACATTCAGCAAAATGGGAATAAATGGGGCATTCCTCAATGTAATAAAGGCCATGTATGAAAAACCTACAGCCAATATCATACTCAACGGGCAAAAACTGAAAGCTTTCCCACTAAGATCGGGAACACGCCAAGGATGTCCGCTCTCACCGCTTCTTTTCAACATCGTATTGGAAGTCCTAGCCACAGGGGTCAGGCAAGAGAAAGAGATAAAAGGCATCCAAATAGGAAAGGAGGAAGTAAAGGTATCATTGTTTGCAGATGACATGATAGTGTACATAGAGAACCCTGTAGACTCTACCAAAAAACTCCTCAACCTAATAAGTGAATTTGGCAAAACAGCAGGATACAAAGTCAACATTCAGAAATCAAAGGCATTTTTGTACACCAGCCATGCAATAGAAGAAGAAGAAATCAGAGAAAAAATACCATTCGATATAGCAAAACGAAAAATAAAGTACCTAGGCATAAATTTAACCAAAGAGGTAAAAGACCTGTACATAGAAAACTATACAACGTTGAAGAAAGAAGTTAAGGAAGACACAAATAAATGGAAGCATATACTGTGTTCATGGATTAGAAGAATTAATATCATCCAAATGTCCATACTACCCAAAGCAATTTATAGACTCAACACAATCCCTATTAAGTAACCAATGACGTATTTCACAGAAATAGAACAGACATTTCAAAAATTTATATGGAACCATAAATGACCCCGAATAGCTGCAGCAATTTTGAGAAAGGAAAACAAAGTAGGAGGGATCACAATACAGGATATCAAACTATACTACAAAGCCACTACACTCAAAAGAGTCTGGTACTGGCACAAGAACAGATCCATAGACCGGTGGAACAGAATAGAAAGCCCAGAAATAAGCCTAGGTCTATATGGGCATCTAATATTTGACAAAGGGGGCAGAAGAATAAAATGGAGCAATAATAGCTTCTCCAACAAATGGTGTTGAGAGAGCTGGATGGCTACATGTAAAAAATTGAAATCAGATCATCAGTTGACACCATACACAAAAATAAACTCAAGATGGATAAAAGACTTAAATAGAGGTCGCAACACCATCAAAGTCCTAGAGGAGAACATTGGCTGGAAACTCTCAGATATCCCACACAGCAATTTTTTCACTGATATGTCTCCTAAAGCAAGGGACATAAAGGAAAGAATAAACAAGTGGGACCTCATCAAAATAAGAAGCTTCTGCACAGCAAAAGAAAACATCAGCGAAATGAAAAGGGAGCCAATCATATGGGAAAATATATTCGCTAATGATACATCAGATAGAGGTTTGATCTCCAAGATATATAAAGAACTCACTCAACTCCACTCCAAGAAGACAAATGATCCCATCAAAAAATGGGCAAGGGACCTGGGCAGACACTTTTCCAAGGTGGAGATACAGAGGGCCCAGAGGCATTTGAAAGGATGCTCAGCATCACTAGCCATCAGAGAAATGCAGATCAAAACCATCATGAGGTACCACCTCACACCGGTCAGAATGGCCATCATAAACAGATCCACAAACAACAGGTGCTGGTGAGCCTGTAGAGAAAAGGGAACTCTAGTACACTGTTTGTGGGAATGGACACTGGTGCAGTCACTGTGGAAAACAGTTTGGAATTTCCTCAAAAATCTAAAAATGGAACTGCCTTTTGATCCAGTGATTCCACTGCTGGGATTATACCCTAAGAATCCCAAAACACCAATTCAAAAGAACCTATACACCCCAATGTTCATAGCAGCACAATTGACAATAGCCAAGTGTTGGAAGCAACCTAAATGCACATCAGTAGATGAGTGGATCAAAAAACTATGGTGCATTTACACAATGGAATACTACGCAGATGAAAGGAAAAAGAACTACTATCCTTTGTGACAGCATGGATGGAACTAGAGAGCATTATGCTAAGTTAAATAAGCCAGAGGGCAAAAGACAAATACCATATGATCTCACCTATAAGTTTAAACTAACCAACAAAACAAACAAGCAAGGAAAATATGACCAGCAACATTGAAAGAAAAAAGAAACGAACAGAGTCAAGATGGAAGGAAGGAGGGATGGGCAGGGAAAGGGATGGGAAGGGAAGTGTCAATTCAAGGAACATGTATAAAGGACCCATGGACAAAGCCAAAGTGGGGAAGGATTGGGGGAGGGAGGTGCAGGAGCGGGGCAGGGGAAAGTGGTGGCAGGAAGGTGGAGACAAATGTATTTGAACAAAAAATAAAAATTGAAGAAAAATGACACCAAAAAATGCAAAATTAAAGAAGGAAGAAAGGGAAGGAAGAAGGGAAGAGGGAGGGGAGAAAAGGGGAAGGGAAGGAATACTAAATTATGTTTACCAGAAATACCTTCTCTCAGAGAGAATAAAAGGACTCTAGAGTGGCCCTACAAAGGGAGATTCTCGTTTGCTGCAGCTTATAGTGGAAGAATCTGGTTGAGTTCAGATATAAGCCAATGCCTTACCCACAAATACCACTACTTTCTTCCCTATGGGAGGCCCATAGAGGCCCTTCCGTCGTCGATCCAGCTTGGACATGATGATATCCTGGGTCTGACTGGCTGAGGTTCTGGCAGAAAAATTGATAAAGTTGGGCAGGTAGGTATTTTTGGGAAGGCGAAGAAGGAAGTTGTTGGTGATGACTGATTTGCCAGTGCCTGTGGGTCCCACGAATAGCATTGGAATTTCATGGTCCAGATAGGTTTTCAAGAAGAATGACTGCCGGGCTGTCTCCATAGTGGGGATGATGAGTTCTGAGACCTGTACCACAAAGACATGGAAGAGCTTTGGTACTGGGCCCAGGAGGCTGGGTCTTGGCATTCACGAGACTCAGCTCAATCCTTACTTTCTATTCAGTTCCATCTCTCATCTTTTTTACCTTGAGTATTTAATTTCTCCAGGGGCCTCAGGTTATTAACCTGTGAAATGGGGTAATAATGGCATCTAGTTCATTGAGCTGGTTTAAGGATTAAATGAGCTCATGAATGTAAAGATGGGCATTATTGTCCCTGCTTTGTAGATGAGGAAACTGAAGCTGAGACCTCTTCTGCAAATTGCCCAAGTAACATAGCAAGTAAGTGAAAATGTGAGGATTTCAATCTCAACGTGTCTGATTCCAAAGCCTGTAATCTTAACTACTCAACTGTTATATTAAACACCAGTTACAGTAAGAGTGGGCCTATAGCTGATGCCCTCTAAGACCATTGCTATGAACCATCCTGTCTGCCTCCATATTCTTGGCTGAGAAGGGTTATGTGTGACCCTCAACCCCCATTCCCTGTGCTTGTTCCTGATCTGCTTTTCTCAACATCCAAATTCTTGGTTCTAAGACTCACCCACTCTTACCCCGTTTTCCAATATGGGGATTGCAACACTCTTCCTGGAATTCAGACCCCAATTGTAATCTAAGAACTTGGTCTTGGGCTCCTGGAATCCCTGTTTACTTTGGGTAGAACATGTTACCTTAGCTTGCCTTCTCTGATCCCAAACCCTGTCATTAGGCATTTGGTCCCATTTGGTCCCTCCATGAGGCAGAGGAAGGGGCAGGAAGATGTATATCTCATGCTGAAGTCTTCTAATATATCTGGGCTGGAAGAGGCTAGAGAACATAGGACCACTGTGCTGCACCACTCCAGGAAGCACCATCACACTGTAGTTTATGTACATGGTGACAGTTTGATGTACGCAGTAAGGTAGCTCTGTGTATGCTAGTATACAGAGGCTCAGCTTCTTTGGTACGTAACTTGATCAAAGGAAAAAGGTCAGACGGGGCAAGGGAATTACAATGGAGAGGGAAAGAATTAATAGGTGTAAAGCTAAGGACATTTTGCCTGTATTTTCTCTTGCAGGCTCCCCAGTAAACTTCTGAGGCAGTGGGGTTGTTATTAGCTCAGTTTTTCAGATGGAAAAAAAAAAAAACCAACTGATGTTGGAGGATTGCAGCTAACTTGTGCAAAGTTACATAGCTAGTAAGTGACCCTGAATGGAGAACCAGGTGCCAGATGCCCATTTTGCTACTAACACTTGGAATTAAAAACAATTTGGGTATCATAGATTTTTGTTGTCAGGGACTAACACAATTGTTTGACAAGGGAAAAATCTCCAGCAGAACTGAAAATGTTTTCTGCATTGAACTCTCCTATTCACATGAATTCAACAAGACTTGAAACCCCTGGATTTAAGGTGACTAAGCTCTTTAAGGAGAATTAAAGTTTAGGATCTCAGTGCTGGGGGTTTCTTCATAATACTAAGTCCCCCAGCATATGCCCTGCACTGAGCACCAGCAGCTATTTTCTGGCTGCTATCTGACTTGGCTCTCAATAGTCCCACTTTCCCATGCACTGCCTACCACTCCAACCAGGGCCTGAGAAATCTGCCATCACTCAGAAAGATAAATTATATCTACTAGATACTACACAGAGCCATAAAAGTGCATATCCAGAAAAATGTTCCATAAGGAAATGAGGAAGAATTGTCAGTGAATCATCATCTGTAAACCAGAAAACTTATTAAGCAGAACTTGTTTTGCTGAGAATTTTGATCAAGGGAATCTTTCTCTGGGGATTTTTTAAAAAAGCAAGAACTTTTCTGGCTGAGACACCTGAGAGGTAGAATAATGACCACTTGGCATTATTGATAATGACAATAATCAGAAGAGCAACTACTACTGATCTAGCACATAGTATGTACCATGTGTTCATGTATATTGTCTCCAGTTCTCGCAACCATCATTTAAATATTGTTCTCTATTTTTCCTTCCTTTTTATTTATTGAGGTGACACTGATTAACAAAATTATACATGTTTCAAGTGTAAAATTCTACAACGCATCATCTGTACATTGTAGTGTGTGTTCACTACCCCAATTCAAGTCTCCTTCCTCCCGCCTGTTATTTTGTAGTTCAGTAAACTGAGGCAGAGGGTGAAGGCTGAGTAAGAAATCTGGGTCTCTCTGATTCTGAAGTCCATGCTTTTGAAGGCTTAACCTAGCTCACGTTTGAACCTTTTTCTAAAGAAAATTCTTTAAAATATTAATACAGAATAGTGTTAAATTTTTTATCTTGGAGGATTCAGGTCATTTTGGAAATCAAAGTTCCATGGCCAATCCCTCTCTTTTACCTTTGCATTAATTGGGATATTTTCCTCTTCTTTGGTGATATACTCTGTCCATGGGTACCAATATCCACCACCTTGCTTGAGGAAATAAAAGTCATAGATGCTTCCTGGACCCAGAGAAACAACAGGTCATTAGCACAACCAGGTTTACATTTCATAGCTGAGGTATTTAACTTCTTCAGCTAGAGTCATCTGAAATGTGTAACTACCAGTACTGGCACAGTTGTGGTGATACTTACACATTGTTGGTAACTGCATAAAGTAGAACAACATCTTTTTAAAGAGTAATGGCTTCATTATTTGTATAAAATAATAGGTGCCATGTATACAAATAAGTTATTTAATAATGTAAGTAGGGAGTATTAAAAAGAACAACAAAAAAGAAACAATAAATCACTCTAAACCTTACATCCAGAAAAAAACTTTTTATTTTAGAGAGAGAGAGAAGAAGGGAGAGAAAGAGAGAGACATTGATTTGTTTCTACTTGTCTGTGCATTCATTGATTGATTCTTGTATGTGCCCTGACTAGGGATTGAACCTGCAATCTTGGTGTATCAGGATGATGCTCCAATGAACTGAGCTACCTGGCCAGGGCCAGAAATAACTTTTGATAACAATCCTTCCAGTATTGTCTCTAAGTACACAAACACATTAGAGATGGATGGACAGATAGATGAAAGGAAGGATTTTATAAGAATGGGATCACTTGATATGTTCTATTTTAAAATAAAGATATTAATTTTATTTACATCTAACAGAAGGAGTTAACATGAAACTAAGGGACCTATTGAACTTCAGATAAATCATTTTCAATATGGTTCATAAAGAGTAGCTTCTAAAATAATAATTTAGAGATCCAAGATGGTGGTGGACTAGGCGGAAGCTACACTGACCTCCCAGGAGCAAACAGGAATTATAACTAAATTATAGAAAAATCATCCTGAATAACCTGCTGAACACCAGCTGGAGAGACGCTTTATAACCAAGGACATACAGAAGAAACCACATCACCACAACAAGAATGGTAGGAAGTACGGAGATGAGAGAGGGCTGGTTGGGCTCCCATGGGTGGCAGCTGAAGTTCTGGATGGATATTTCTGTGACAGGGGCATTGTCTCTGAGAAGTGTGGGGTTTAAACCCCAAGCTGGGCTCCCTAGCCTAAAGTACCAGAACCAGGAAAGGAACACCAATAACATCCAGCTGTGAAAAGCAGTGGGGTTTCTCTCTGCCAGGGAGAAATGGCTAGAAATGCAGAGATCTTCTTAAAGGGCCAATGCAAACATTTTTGTTTGCAGCCACTTACCCTGGGCTTTGGTGGAGGGAGGGCAGAGTAGACCCAAGCCACATAAGGAGAGTCTGAGGTTGGGGGCTCTAGGGAGAGAATTGGAGGGTCATCCTCCAGGATTCCTGTGCTGGGTCATTCCCCATAGAGAAGAAGCATAATTCTTGGGCAGAGCACTCCTCTTCATGAGGCATCCGCCTGCAGAGAAGCAATAGTCCCACCCACAGGAATCCCTCTTGCTTCACCCTGTGGACCTTAAGCCAGGCTGTAGAAAAGTACAGCTGGAGGTTATTTCAGTGTTTAAGCTTAACAGAAAGACTACAAGTAGAAGATGCTCTCTGGGGGCTCTGAGACTTTAGCTGACACTCCCCAGAGGCTAGTGTTGGTAAAAGCTGGCCTTGGTGCACAGTCTGGTTCTTTCACACACCCAGGCCCAGCAGTGGGAGCCACAAGGGAGCCACTGTGGGTCACTAATAGCTCCAAAGAGGTTGCCCAGGGTCAGTCACAGGCAGCGTCTGACATAGGGCTACATGAGTCTTTGCAGATCTACCAACTATATAGAAACAAACAGAAAGAGGCAGCCAAAATGGGAAATCAAAGAAACAGGCCCCAAGTGAAACAATAAGATAATTCCCCAGAAGAACTAAATGATGGAGTCAAGCAATTTATCTGATAGTTTAGTGTAATGATTATAAGGATAGTCAACAGTATGATAAAAGACAGAGAAACCAAAAAGGGGGCCAGTCAGAAATAAAGAATGCAATACCTGAAATAAATAATACATCAGAATGAATAAACAGTACATTAGATGAAGCAGAGGATCAAATAAGAAATTTAGAAGATAAGGTAGAAAAAAAAGCACCCAAGCAGAACAGCAAAAAGAAAAGAAGAACTTAAAAAACTTAGGGGAGTTTAAGAAACCTTTGGGACAACATGAAGCATAACAACACTCACACAATGGGAAAACCAGAAGAAGAGAGTGAGCAAGGGATAAAGAACCTATTTGAAGAAATAATGACCCAAAACTCCCCTTATCTGGAGAAGAAAAAAGAGACACAAGTCCAGGAAGCACAGGGAGTCCCAAACCATATGAACCCAAAGAGGTCCACACCAAGACACATCATAATTAAAATGGCAAAGCTTAAAGACAAGGAAAGAATCTTAAAAGCCTCAAGAGAAAAGCAGTTAGTTACCTACAAAGGAGCTCCAATTAGACTGTCATCTGATTTCTCAACAGAAACATTTCAGGCTAGCAGGGATTAGCATGAAATATTCAAAGTGATGAAAAGAAAGAACCTGCAACCAGTGCAACTTTACCCACAAGGCTATCATTTAAAATTGAAGGAGGGCCCTGGCTAGTGTGGCTCAGTGAATTGAGTGCTGGACTCTGAACCAAAGGCCACTGGGTCAATTCCCAGTCAGGGCATATGCCTGGGTTGTGGGCCAGGTTCCCAGTGGGGGATTTCTGAGAGGCAACTACACATGGGTGGTTCTTACCCTCTATTTATCCCTCCCACACCCTCCCTCTAAAAATAAATACATAAAATATTTAAAAAAGTAAAATGAGAATAAATAGATGTAAGGTCATGAGATGGCAGAGGAGTGAATGGAAGTCATACTGACCTCCTCCCAGGACCAATCTGGAATTAAAATTAAATTTTGGAGAGGTCACTCAGAACAAACAACTGAACAATAGCAAGAGAGAAGCCTTATAATATTGGACAGAGAGAAGAATCACTTTCAGCACAACCTGACTGGTAAGGAGTCCGGTGGAGATTCGAGAAGGCTGTCTGGGTGCCCACAGGAGCAGCTCCAGAGGGATATTTAAATGGCCAACTGGATCTCCCTGATAAGAATGGGGTCTAAACCATAGCAGGGACCCCCCAGCCTACAGCACAAGAGCCCCAAAAGTACACAGAAAACAGCCAGCTGTGAAAAGCAGCAGGGTTGCTCTCTGCCAGAGATAGGGGGCTGGAGATGCAAAGAGCCATTTAAAGGGCCAATGCACAGATTTTTATATGCAGCCACTCACCCTGGGTTCTGACAAAGGTAGAGGCAAAGTGGGTTAGAAATGCCTGAGGAGAGACTGGGGACAGAGGCTTTGGGGAGGCAACTGAGGGAGTAGCTGCCACAATACCAGAGCTGAGTCATCCCCCATATGGCAGCAGCCATCTTGCTCAGGCAGACCACTCCCCTCTGAGCAGCCTTAGGGGAAACAATACTTGTACCCCAGAAGGGACTCTGCCTGCCCTGTGGTGCCTAAACCTGGTTGTTGAGTGCAGAATGACTAGATTAACAAATGAAAGAGACAGCCACAGAGAGTAGGTAGTTTCCTGGAAATCTCCAGAAGACTGTCTAAGGTCAGATTCTGATATCACCACAGGCAGATCAAGAAAGAAAAAACAGTAGTAAATACTAGAGGATACAGAGAAGAAGTCCACTGTGGTCTTCTCCATGATTTGCAGTATTTTCTTTACTACATAGCATTTTAACATTCATTTTGGGTCCATCAAGTTTGTGCATATTAAGTCATTAGATTTTATAATAAGTTTATTTCTCTCCTTTCTTATACTAGTAATCTATTTACAGCCTTATTAATACTGGTTCATTTGCAGTTGATTGTGGGATTGAGGGGAGAGTTCTTTTTGCAGATGTGGGTTTGTTTCTGGGGCTTTGAGGTTTTGATCTGGCAGAAACAGCACAAAAACACAAAAGATGTGGTGGGCAGAGAAACCCTCAATCAACCAACTAGAGGGAAAAACCCACCAAAGAAAGACCAAACAACAATCAAAACCCAATTACTTCCAGAAAGCCAACATAAACAGCATAAAAGGCACTCAAAGAGCATCAAGCTCAGGAGATCAAGGAGACTGTATGACAGAATAGAAGCTCGCACCACAAAGTCAGGAAGTCAAGATAGAACAATTTAAGAAGAAGAAGCAAAAGAGAAGAGCCTCACAAATAACAGGAAGACAATGAACCAACCCCCATTTGAAAGGAAAGGAGGAATCCCCAAAAAGAGTACTAAATGAAATAGAGGCAAGTCAACTATCAGATACTCAGTTCAGAGCTATGTTTATAAGGAAGCTCAATAAGCTCAGTGAGCTCAGGGAGAATTCCCCAAAACTCCAAAGAAACCATCAGGAATTTATTGCAAACTATATCAGCATGAAAAAAGACATAAAAATTTTCAACAACTTCCAAGAGGAAATTAAGAATACAATATCTGAATTGAAGAACACAGTAGAAGGAATCAAAGGCAGGCTAGATCAAGCCGAGGATCGAATCAGCGAGCTGGAGGACAAGGTAGAAAAAAGCTCCCAGAAAGAACAAGAAAATGAAAAAAGGCTAAAAAAGAACGAAGAGAGAGGCATTAAGGGAAATGGAGAACAACCTGAAAGGTAATAATATCCATACAATAAAGATACTAGAAGGATAAGAAGAGGTTGAAGTTATAGAGAACCTGTTTGAAAAAGTAACGATGGAAAACTTCCCTAATTGGAGGAGAGAAAAAGTCATAGAAGTCCAGGAAGTACAGAGGGTCCCATTGAAGAGGGACCCAATGAGGCCTACTCCAAGACACATCATCATTAAAATGGAAAATATAAAAGACAAACAGAGAATCCTAAAGGATGCAGTGGAGAAACAGGTTGTAACAAATAAGGGAGCCCCCATAAGGCAAGCAGCTGACATCTCAGCAGAAACACTATAAGCCAGAAGGGAACGGCAAGAAATATTCCCAGTCATGAAAAGCAAAGACCTACAATCAAGACAGCTTTATCCAGCAAGGCTCTCAATTAAAATGGAAGATGAAGTAAGAAGTTTCCCAGACAAAAGAAGGCTAAAAGAATATATCTCCACCAAACCAGCACTGCAAGTTATGATAAAGGGACTGGTTTAAGAAGATAAAGAAAAAGAGTCTATGAATACCCAGTTCCTTTCACAGTCACCAATAATTGGTATTACTAATATCTTTAATACTTAATCTGATTGTGACAATGATGTATTATTTTAATTGTTAGTTTATTATTGGTTGAAACTGAACCTGTTTTTGTAGATTTTTTGCCTATTTCTATTATTTTTAAAAAAGCTTTAAATGACTTTTTGGTAGTACTTATCCATTTTTTGATTAAGTGTTTGTAGAATTTTTTCCCTAAAAAGAAAAACAAAAACCAAAAAGCTATTAACCCTATTTTAGATGTGTTGCAAATACTTTCCCATATTATTTCTTGCCCTTTAACTTTTTTATATGTATATTACTATATGTCTTAAATGTTTAATATGATCATATTGTCAATATATTACTATATAGCTTCTGAGTTTCAATATGTTACTTCAGGGTAAGGAAAATATTATTTTTTATTTTCCTCTAAAACTCCTTAGATTTTACATATTGATTTTTAACTCACCTGAATATTTTTTGTATAATGTGTGCAATAGGGCTCTATATTTGTTTCACGTCAATAGTGGTCCATGCACCTTATTTGTTGAATAAGCCTTATTTTCCCCATTGATTCAAAATATCCACTTAATCATATATTACATTGTTAGATAGATATATACATTTGTTTCTACAATGCTCATTTTATTTCATTGATCTACTTGATTATTTCTGTACTGGTGTCATGTTGTTAATTGCTGAGACTTTATAATGGATTTAAATTTTTTAATATTTTATAATGGATCTTGAAATTTAAGAAAAATAAATAAAATCAATCTGCATTAAAAAAAAGAAAGAATGAAGAAATTTTGCACTCCTACCTTGTGCAAAATTGTGGATGGAACTGGAGAATATTATGCTAAGTGAAATAACAAATACCATATGATCTCACCTATAAGTGGAATCTATTCAACAAAATAAAGTAATGAACAAAATAAACCACAGGCAAGGAAACAGACTGACACATAACAGACTGAAAAAGACACATAACAGACTGAAACTGACCAGAGGGGAAGGGGAAGGAGGAGAATAGTGGAAAGGAGGAGCAGGGACTCAATAAAGAACATCTATGAATGACCCATGGACATGGACAACAGAGTGGGAATTGACTGTGGGAGTGGGAGGCAGGATAGGATGGGTGGGAAGGGCAAAAGGGGAAAAATTGAGACACTGTAATAGAATAAACATGATTTAAAAATAAAAAATTCAAATAAAAATTAAAAAATGGTTAAAATGGTAAGTTTTATGATACATATTTTCACCACAATAAAAAAATTAAAAGAAAAATAAAATTCCCCTCTCTCTCAAAAAAGGGAAAAAAAAGAATGAACATACTACTATCTAACTAATGGATTGGTCCAAGGCCTCCACACATGTCCTCTGACCGTGTTTCATATGAAGTGTGCCAGGTATGCTGGGAAAAGAGTGTATATCCACTGAGTTTTAGGAAATGCATATATTTGTGTAACCCAAATCTCTCATAATATATACAACATTACCATCACCTTGGGAAGTTTCCTCATGGCCCTTTCATATACTTTATAATTACAAGAAATAAAACTATTTGGAAGTTTTTATAGTATGATCCTCTTTTTTGTTATAGAAATATAGAAAAAACTAAAAAAAAAAAATGAAAAGGGAGTATTTCCAGATAGTGGGATTACCATTGATATTTTTTTTCTTCTATTCCCTTCTATGCATTTTCTAAATTTTATGTATTGTATTAGGTGGGTGGCAAGAAAGAAATAGTAAAAGGTACTTAAAAAAATCTTTCAATAATAAATTATGTCATACTTGTAAGAGAATATTAATTGATCATTCAAGTGATCATTTTGAACATGATATGCAAGGTCTGTCCAGAAAAAGTCCAGCCATTGTTAATACGAGAACTGTTGTGCAATACCAATGTAATCTGGCAGCCAAGGAGCATGGATTAGAATGTGCATGCGTGAACAATGACAACTTCACTGTACTAGTCAGTAAGGGTGGAGGACACCATTGGATATGTGTACTGTGTGGCCATCACATTAGAAATGACTGAACAAGTAGAGCAACGAATCTGCATCAAATTTTGCGTTAAGCTTGAACATTCCTCCATGGAAACTATTCACATGATTCTGAAAGCTTTTGGGGATGATGCAATGAGTGCAGCACAAATAAAAGTGTGGCACAAATGCTTCAAAGATGGTTGAGAATCTTTTGAAAGTCACCCACATTCCACTGCAACAGACTGCAACAAGCAGAACACCTGAGAAGGTTGAACGTGTTCATCCTATAATCAACAAAGATCAGCAACTGAGAGTGTGAGAACTAGAAGCTGACCAGGGATCCCTAAAACTACTGTGTCCAAGATTTTGACACAGCATTTTAGAATGAAACATGTTCTGTCAAAATTTGTTCCACGGCTTCTGCTACCAGAGCAGAAGAAATATCATGCTGCAGTTGCTAATGACTTGATCCAAACCGCTAACGATGAGCTAGATTTACTCAAGAAGGCTATAAGCCAGAGATGACTGGTGCATCTATGGTTATAATCCAGAAACAAAGCCCGGTCCTCCCAATGGAAGTTACTTGGTTCTCCACGCCCGAAGAAGACACAGTAAAGTTTCAGTAAGATCAAGGCTGTGTTAAATGTGTTTTTGATTGTGAAGGTGTTGTCCATCACGAGTATTCCCCTCCAGGCCTAACAATTCATAAAGAGTACTACCTCAATATTCTTTATTGTATGAGGGATGCAATACGATAAAAATAGCCACAGTTGTGGGCAACTGGTGATTGGCAGCTTAATGATGACAACACGCCTGCTCATGCATCACATCTCATGCAATTTTTTTGGCAAAACCTCAAGTCATTCAGGTGACTCAGCCCCGCTACAGCCCAGACTTGGTGCCCTGTGACTTCTGGCTTTTCCCAAAATTAAAATCACCTTTGAAAGGGAAGAGATTTCAGACCATAGATGAGATTCAGGAAAATTCAATGGAGCAGCTGATGGTGATCCCAACAAAGGATTTTGCAGTGTTTTGAACAGTGGAAGAGATGCTGGGAGAACTGTGTGAGGTCCCATGGTGCCTACTTTGAAGAGGACTGAGGGGTCATTGTCCTAAGTACAATGTTCTTGTATGTTTTATCTTCTTCAATAAATGTCTCTATTTTTTCTTTTTTTTTCTTTTTAAAATATATTTTATTGATTATGCTATTACAGTTGTCCCTATTTTTCCCCCTCCACGCACCCAGTACTCCCTATTCCTTCTATTTTTTCATAGTATGTGATGGGAAACTTTCTGGATAGACCTTGTTGTATAAAGCAAAATTGTAAATATTTCAGTACTGTATTAGATTTCGGTGACAAAATTAAAAAGAATATTAATACCACAATTATCATGATATGATTCATGCAAACACATAGAACACGACTAGAAGGGAGTAAAAAAAAAAACAAAAGTGGCAATAGTTCTCATTTTGTTTCCTTGGGCCTATCTGACAAAGGAGATTATAGGTAATTTTGCAGAAAAATAAAAGTTACATCAACTGTTTCTAAATTAAAGAAGTATTTAAAGTACCCAACATGACCCTACCTTAGGGCCACCCATCTCTGCATACAATGGCCAACTTGAATAGGCAAACACAACTTGAATAAGGAAGCTACAAATCTTCCCTGGCTTTTATTAAAAAAACACATTTTTGTTGGGTTTGGAACATGGTATCCAAACAGTTATAGTGAGATAAAAAAAGTACTGGATTACCTCTTTCTGGAAATGTGTTGTTTCTGGTGAGTTTGACACTTCTGGGCCTTGGGTTATTATCATCCATGCCCATAATCAGGTTGCGGAAAAACAAATCAAATTTCTTTCTGCTGTTTGTGTTGATGGTGCCAGCCACGGTCCACACCAAGGCAAAGAGGAACAGACCTTGCAGCCAGAGGAAGATCTGTTGGCTTGTCAGAACTTCAGATAATTCACTTTCATCTTCTTTTATTTCCCTGATTTCATCTAAAAGCAAGAAAAGGAAACCTGAGAAAAAGCTGTAGAATATAATAGATACAACCAATGTGAACTGGTGGTTTTGTCTGCAAGGGGCCTGGGGAGAGGATGGATACTGGTTGAGTGGCCATCACGTGCCAGATCCTTTACCCACATACATTTTTTTCAAAGTTTTTTTATTGTGGTAAGATACTCATAACATAAAATTTACCATTAACCATTTTTAAGTGTCCACTTCAGTGGTATTAAGTACATTCATATTGTTGTTCAACCAACGCCATCATCCATTTCCAGAACTCTTTTGTCTTGCAAAACTGAAACTACGTTCCCATAAAACATTAACTCCCCATTATCCTCTTATTCACCTTCTGGCAATCACTGTTGAACTTTCTGTCTCTATAAATTTGACAACTCTATATATGTAGGCAACATTAACCAATGATGTTAAAATCAGTGGGTGAAAGTTTGAGGAGAAATAGGATATTTGCATAGTTTCAAATTATAATCCCCAAGATACTTATTAAATTCAAGGAAAAAAAAATAGTAACTTTACTATTGAGAAAGGTGGTTCTGACCAAAGAGTTTTCACCGTGTATCCCTCATGATGCACTGAAGACACATCATTACTTCTGGGGTATTCATACTAAACATGTATAACCTCATCTAACTATGAGAAAACATGATAAAACCAATTTGGAGATGTTCTATAAAATAATTTGGCAGTATTTATCAAATGACAAGGTTATAAAAGACAAGGAGAGGCAGAGGAGCTGTCATAGACTGGAGGAGACCAAGAAGATACAATAATTAAATATAATGTAGTGTCTTGAATTGGATTCTGGAACAGAAAAAGGACATTTGTGGAAAAACTGGTAAAATTCAAATAAGTCTATAGAGTAGTTAACAGATAGTATCAAGTTTAATTTCCTTATTCTGATAATTGTACTTTGGTTTTGTAACATTAAAAAAGCTAGGTGAAGGAATATGTGACTTTATACTCAGCAATTTTTGCTAAGTATGAAATTATTTTAAAAGGTTAAAAATGTATTTACTGTTCCTTATCTCAAAGGCCTTGTTAATCATAGCTGTCATGTTCTTATATTTTCACAATGACAGAGTAAAAAGAGCTCTGAAATCAGATTCGTATGTGTTCAAACACAGCCCCCTGTTTTTAGGGGGCTATCCATGTGTCTGGCAAATTCAGATTTTTGTAACTGTATGTTTTCTTAACTTCCTATCTTATTTGTGTGTATTTGAGCACTTCTGAGAGGATTCATAGCTATTGATTCAAGAAGGCGAAAGATCAGGTCACTGAGTGCTAGGGTCAATGAATCCATTTCTCATGCTGGTGTCTTCTTTCTTGGAGGAGATACTAGGCAATGACAAGAAACAGAGCTTGGAAAAATATGCAAAATTTACACATACTGATGCAAATATATGACATTGTAGGCAATTTGTGTGCTTCTGAAAAATTGCCTGTAATTTTAACCTTAGAAAATCAAATAGATATTTAGCTAAAGAAAGTCTCTGCTCAACTGTTCACCATGCTACATTTTTGCTCTACACCTATAATGCCTTTGGAAGAAGTGGGCTTATAAAATATGTTCATGTAGCAGAAGTTGTAAGAACATCCATCTTGAGTTTGAGTTGCATGTGATTTTGAGGAAGAAATAGCATCCAATACAGGGGGCCCAGAGACATATGAAAGAATGCTCAACATCTCTACCCATCAAAGAGATGCAAATTGAAACCACAATGAGATACCACTTCATGTGGGTCAGAATGTCCACCATTAACAAATCAACATACAACAAGTGCTGGCAAGGTTGTGGACTATTGCTGGGAATGCAGACTGTTTTCCCTTTGGTGCAGCCAAATACTGGTGCAGCCACTATGGAAAACAGTATGGAATTTCCTCAAAAAACTAAAAATGGAACTGCTTTTTGATCCAGTGATCCCACTGCTGGGATTATACCCTAAGAATCCTGAAACACTAATTTAAAAGAATTTATGCACCCCAATGTTCGTATCAGCATTATTTACAATAGCCACATGCTTGATAGCCTAAGTGCCCATCAGTAAATGAGTGGATAAAAACACTAGCACATTTACACAATGGAATATTATGCAGCAGAAAGAAAGAAGGAATTCATACCCTTTGTGAGAGCATGGATGGAACTGGAGAGCATTATGCTGAGTGAAATAAGCCAGGTAGTGAAAGACAAATACCATAGGATCTCACCTATAAGTGTAACCTAATCAACAAAACAAACAAGTGAGCAAAACAGAACCAGAGGCATGGAAGTAAGGAACACACTGACAATGACCAGAGGGGAGAGGGAAGAGGGATACCATGGAAAAAAGGGGAAGGATGTAGTCAAGGAACATGCATAAAGGGCCCATGGACAAGGACAACAGGGTGGGGATTGACTGTGGGGGCGGGGGTTGGGTGGGGCAGGGGAGAGCAAAGGAGGGGGACGCAACTGTAATTGAACAACAATAAAATTTTAAAAATGGAGAAAAAAGTTTTTCAAATGGACACATATTTGTCATTTTCATTAGAATTCAATGTAATTTAATTTATGTTAAACAGTTATAGAGAACTTCAGATGTCTAAAATAATGGTTCTATGATTTATGTATTTTCTATGTCCTGGAAAAGTTTTCTTGTTTTGTAGATGAATGTGACCAGTTCTCTTATGGCTTATCCATGTGTCTTGCAAATTCAGATTTTTGTAATTGTATGTTTTCTTAACTTCCTATCTTATTTTTTCAGAATTTTTTTCTGAGATATAGGCACATGTATCATCTAAATTCATTTCCCTCTACAATATCCTTGTTAGGTAAAGAGGGATGGCAATTATAACTCCCATTGTGCAGGTGAGAAACCTAAAACTGAGAAAGGATAGGGTAATTTACACAAGAACACCCAGGAAATCAATCCAAGGTCAAGGCTAAAGACAAAATATGTAGACTTTTCCCACCAAATTCTATTACCTACACTCCAAAGGTTTGCTTGTCCTAGATCAAAATGCTGATCTCATTGTAATCATGATGGAGGGGAGGAACTGGAGTGTGAGCAGAAGAAATAGCCAAGGCACAACCCACCCCCACCTGGCTTAAGAATTGGGGGTAGCACTTACCAAGCAGAGAGGAGTACAGTCTCATCATTGAGAAGGCAAGGTGTATGGTAGATGTTTGAACCACAAATTTACACTGAAGGCGAATAAATTCCAGGCAGGGCTGGACAAGCCACATGAACATGTCATTTACCTGAAAGTAGAAAGTGAAATTTAAATATATTATTGAAAGGTTATTGAAAGGTCATTGAAACGGTTTAAGACCAAGAGCTTGGTATATCTTGGGGAAGCTGGAGATTCTGGTAAGGTTGCTAATTGCTTTAAGTGTATTTTTATTAGGGGAGAATGACAGGCATCAAGGCCTCTGCTCCCAACTGGCTTCATCAGCGGGAAACTTTCATAGAGAACTCTATTAATGCAGGGAAAAATGAGAGGCACCACCAGCACAGGTCCTCCTTTCCCATTTCCCAAGTCTGAGAGTGTACTCTGGTACCCACCTAACCTGAATAATTATACCTATTTTAGGAAGGGAAGAAGGGAATGGAAACTCTGCTGCAATCAAAGCATTTCTAACTGTTTCCACTTCCCTAGAGGTGGGAGATATGGAGTCTGGGTTATTGGAATGGGGAGTGGCAGTGCAGAGAGGAACACAGCTCTTCCTAACTCCATCCAGCTCCAGAACTTCAAGAGACATTTCTGCTGGTGGATCAACGGGAAGGGTGAAATTCCTGCCATCATATAGAATATATCTCAAGTACCAGAATTCTCCACTGGGGGATGAGGAGGGATGGAGAGGGTAGAAGAGGAAGGAGAAATTGACTTCTCCCCACCATGTGGAGAAGAAAATGGGAGAAATGGCAGCAAGGAAATAAGATAACTGGGTACAATGGGGAATTCCCTGTCCCTTCTTGCCTCCTGGAATTATGAAGGTGAAGATCCTCATGAAAGGCCTTTGAGATGAAGAGTAGGGAGCCATGGAAGTAGGGAAAGGACTTGGGGGTCTCACCAATTCCTTGTGCTCCTCAGTGAGGCTGGAGGGCAGGATGTCCATGTAGGAATCCTTTAGGGGCTTCCAGCCAAGCTGATGGGGCTCCATGTAGATCATTCCACACCTGAGAAGCACAGAGACCCGCTTGGTCTCTCAAGCACATAAGAAGGAGGTAAATGTCGCAGTCATGGTGAGGAAAGGGGCTGAGCTTGGGCCAGGTTACTGACTCTCACCAGCTCCAGGCAACAGGGAAGTTGCATAGATTTTTGTCAGGAAGGGGTGGAGACCAGTGATTAGAGTGGGTCGTGGGAGCCAAAGAGACTTATGTTTCAATCCTAGCCTCAGATCCTACTGATTAAGTAAACTTGGGCAAGGTTTCTTTACTATCTCTGGACTTCTACACCATTGTCTATAAATTGAGGAATATTTTTAAAAATGCAGGTCATAATGCTGTTGTAATGGTTAAATAAAATGCCAGTAAAGAATTTAGCACCATGTCCAGCACATGGAAACTCTTAATCAATGGAAACTCTTAATCAATGGAAACTATTATCATTACCATAATGTCAATATATCACTGTGGACTGATATGCAACAGTTTATGCAGCGCATGTTCTTTTTCTGTCTGCTACATCCAGGTGCTCTCTTGTTTGTTACTAATACCAGCTATCATATATTGATCTCCTGTTGCACATCAGGTACTATGTTAGGTCCTAATGCCTTCCTCTCTAAATAGTTCTCCTTATGGTCTATGGTTTAGACATGAGGGGACCATGGCTAAGAGAGGCTAAGTGACTTGATAGAGGACACACAGCTAGCAAGTGGCATGACCAGGTTGGGAGCCAAAGTTGGTCTGACTTGCCATGTGTTGTTTCTACTCCCTCACAGTCTTTGGGAATGTGGGCTGATTTTATTTTACTTTTCATGGACTTCAGATGCATAAGATTGGATTAATTATCACCCTTGGCACACACATCATTAGCCCATGCATGGTCTTTCTTAGTTCATTGTTTTCAACAATGTAGTAAGTGCCCATGAACCTACTTCCCAGACAGAAGCTAGGATCTTGACAATAACCTTCTAACCGTATGGCTTTCCTCACCTGAGGTAACACAACATATTAATTCCTATGTTCACCTGTTCCTTGATTTATTCCTTTCTTATATAGTTTTATAGCATCTCTGTATGTTCCTAAAGCGAATATATTTACTTCAATTTTTAACAATTTAAAAAGGGACACTATGCTGTATGTAATATTTTGGGTTTACATTTATGTATAATATTGCTAAGATTTTATCCTTAATACATTCAACATAGATTTGTCCATAAATTGTATGTCAGTACAATTCATTTATTTTAAGTGTTATATAAATATTACATTGTGTGATTTTATTATACATTAATTCACTCTTGTTAATGGGTTGTTTCCAACTGCTTGTTACTGTAAATCATGTCACCATGAAAATTCTTATACATGTGCAAAAGTTTCTTTGGACTATACACTTAGGAGCAGTCTTGCTGGGTTAGGAGGCATATGAATGCTTAATCTTAGGAGATAATGTCAAACTCTCTTTCAAATTGCTTGCTCAGTTTGAGATTGTTACCAACAATGAGGGTTGAGGGCTGATTTTACAACAAATCTAAGAGACAATAATGTGTGTGATCTGCAAGAGCTTAATTACACTCGTGGGTTTTTAGAGCTTTTCCCCTGCTTAGGATTAGTAACACCAAGCCTTCCTCAGGTGCCGCCACAAGGGACTGACCTGCTCACAGTGGCAGGAGAGGCCTGCTCCAGATCAGCGGGCTCGAAGATCAGACTCATCTTGGAACTCATCTGGATAATCTCCCCACTCATTAAACACAGCTGAAAAGCAAGGCAGAGGGGTGGAACTCTGTTTGCAAGTAAAGAGGCCTCAGTGGACACAGGGATGGTTTGACTTCATTCAACAAATGTGTCTTGAGCTCCTATGTGTTCCAGGTACATAGACTTAACAGACAAAAAGCCCTGTCTAGGGGTTTACATTGTGCTAAGAGGGGACAGGTGATAAGCAAAATATATAGTACATAAAATGGCAAAGGTGCTTTGGAGAAAAATAAAGTAGAAGAGGGGGTTACAGAATGCTCAGTCAGGGTTGGGTGAATTGTAATTTTAAATAGAGAGGTTAGAGAGTCAGAGAACTGCAGCCTTAGATGAAGGATCAAGAAGTGATCAGACCACACCAAATTTTATGGTTCCTTCATCAGTGTTTACTACAGAACTTAACTGCACACACTCATATGTTTTATTTGCCCAGATCTCCCATGAAAGACTTCTTTTGGAACCCCCATGGACTGGTCGAGGGCCAGAGTGGAAGACTATCTCCATCAGTTCTTCTGGAGTGGAAGGAGAGACCATGGGAAGTCCTCGTATTCAGCAGGCATATATATCCCTGTAGAAAGTAGTATAGATACATGGCGCAGCCTCCAACTAGTAACTGAGACAGTGGTGCTACTTCCCACTTGTTAACAGGGGTTCCACTGAGATAGTAAAGCCAAAAGATTGTGACCTTGGCCTATCAGGGGAAAAGAGGAAACCCCATTGCATCCTGCTGCCCATTATAAGTTGTGGCTAAAAAGTTCCCTGTATTTTACCTGGCCCATATCAAACATTCCTAGAAATGGGTCATTATATATGTCCCTAGGAAGGTCCTAGCCTAATGTAGCTGATACTACCAGCAGTGTCATCTCTGAATATCAAGAAAAATAAAATATACCCATACCTGTGGCAGTACAATTTACACCCAAAGCTTAGAAGAGTCATCAGGAACTTCATTTGATTATGACTCTTTATACTTCTAATCTTAAGCCAACTGATACATTTGTACAGTTTGTAAATTAATAACATAGTCCATATCATATAATAAAATTTCTTCCTATTTTTGTTATATAATCAAAATTACACACATGATATAATTAGTATACACGTATAATTTGATTACTAGGCCTTCCATAGTGACCATGACTCACTCCTTATCTTGTGAAACTTAAACACAATAGGAAAATTGATTTAACAATGATATATATCCAGTATAGGAAATCTTGTTTGAAATGGTGATAAATTTTACTTCATTTTAACAGTTATATAGCACTTGCTGTATGCCAGGCACTATTATAAGCAGTGTGCAAGTATTAACTTACCTAGTCTTTCTAACAATACTGTGAGGCAGATGCCATTATTCCTACTTCACAGATGATAAAACTGAGGCACAGAGAGGCTAATCAGCTTGTCTGAGGTTACACAACTGGTTAGTGGCAGGGCAGGATCTGAACCCACATTGTCTGGCTCCAGAGTCCAAGCTCTTTAGCCACTACACTTCATGTAACAGAATGTATTTCCAAAGACTGTTGTAACAGCATCTCCTACTCTACTTGCATTTTTGAAATGAGACCTAGCCCACCTCCACCAAGAGGACAGTCTATTTCTCCACCTTCTTGAATCTGGGCAGAACTTGTGCCTTCTTTGACCAATAGAATTCAAAGAAAATGAAGCTGTGCCCATTCCAAGAATAGCTCATAATGTCCAGGAAACTTTCACTTAATGCCTCTTGGAAATCAGCTAACATACAAGAAGTATCACCACCTTGAGACCCCAGGTGAGAAGCCTAAGCCATGCGGAGAAGCCTGAAGATGAAGTGTTTTTGGAGAGGAAGGAAGAGAGAAAAAGAGGGAAGAGAGAGATGGATGGAGGGAGAGAGGCAGGTAGAGAGAGAGGGAGAAAAGGTGAAGGAGAAAGAGAGAGAGGAAAAGAGAGAGGTGCTAAGGAAAAATGAGCCCCAGACATTGAACGAAGAAGCCACCTAGGATGTGGACCCTCCAGCCATAGCTGCTCCAACTGACATCACAAGGATTAGCTGAGTTGAGCTGAGCTCTTCAAAAAAATTTTTTTAAAGATTTAATTAATTTATTTTTAGAGAGGGGGAAGGGAAAGAGATAGAGAGGGAGACACACATCATTGTGCAAGAAAAAAACCATTGTCTTTCACACACCCCCAACTGGGGACCTGGCCTGCAACCCAGGAATATGCCCTGACTGGGAATTGAAGTGGCAACCATTTGGTTCACACTGGCTCTCAATCCACTGAGCCACACCAGCCAGGGTGCCCTTCAAAAATTTGTAGTCCACAATATCTTGAGCAAAGTAAATGGCTGTTTTAAGCCACTGAGTAGTAAGGTAGTTTGTTGTACAGCAATGAATAGCCAAAGCACATCCCATATATCAGTGCTATGTACTATCTTATTTAATTACCAACACCCCTTTTTTATTACTACTTTTAACAAATGCAGAAACTGAGGTCCAGAGAAGTTATGTAACTTGCCCAAAACACACAGTTCCGTTGTAAAGCTAGTGGCCCAATCTGATGCCAGTGCCAAGGCTTTTAACCACTAGACAGCTCTTTCTTTAACACACATCCACTATTAATACAAACAGAAGCATAATTCATGAATTGATAATTGCTATTTGCTTGTGGGGCATTTACTCTTAATGCAATACCTTACTTATGTAAAAGTGATATCAGACTCAACAGCTACCTTTTTATTGTCATCCAGAACAGTGTTCATGTTTTCAATCCAAACAGCATCCACTGGCCCATCAAATATAATCCACTTGCGATCATCAGACATTGAAGATGCTTGCTCCCGGAAAGCATTGGCAAGGACACCATCTGTCCATTCATGGCTGACTTGGTCAAAGCACCCATACAACTGCCCCATGGTGATGGCCTTGGGGTTGATGATCTTGAACACCACGGCATACTCCTCCATCTGGTTGGCTGAGCAAGTTACAGAGGCTCTGATGAGACCAGAACTTTAGACAGGAGATAATACCATCTTTAAGACCAACCAACCTTTATGGCTCTGCCATCCAAGGACAAGCCTGATAAAATTTGTGCTCAGTTTTTTAAAGATTGGGATATCTGGGTGGGCAATGCCTTAGATTGTTAGGTTATTACAATCATTAATTTATCGCCATATATTCTTCTGAGGCTCACTTCAAAAGGGTAAACATGTCAGTCAGATCTGAAGAACCCTGCCTGGGCCTAAAAGAGCTCTCGCAGGAAAGCACAGAGGTACCACATTATTAAGCCTCCTAATATACCTCCCTTGCACAGCTATCCTGAGAACCTTGGCTTGACCTGAGATGAAAAAAATAGCTGACCAGTAAAAAGATTCTGGAAAATAATGGTACTTTAGCCCTGAAAGTTCTTCATTGGCTGCTTAGTAGGTGTCCCCTGAGAAGTGCACACTATAGGAATACCAGGACCCAACTGGAATGTCCAGGCTAACAGATGGCACAGAGGTATGTATTTAATCACAGAAAATAAGCACACTTTTACATGATCCTTCAAAGTAAGGAAGACTTGGCGTGTATAAAGCACCATTTCTGCAGAATCCCAAAGCAAAAAGATGGGTTCATGTCCTTTCTCTCCATTTAGTTTCCTAAACTAAATTCAAGTCTTAAAACTACTTAAGTTTGAAATGCCCAAATTAGTTATGAAGGCCAAGTCAGTCCCCAGAACAAAAACCTCAAATATCTAACAACAACTTGATTACCTTATGTTATTAGAAAAACCTGTTAAAATAAAGTACTGGAAGGCATTGTGTAAAGATAGCCAGCAAGCACTGCTTTCAAAACCACAGGGTTGCATTTTATAAACAAACAAACAAACAAACAAACCTGCCAAAAGTCTTTCTCTGGCAATAAACATAGTTGCCATATGTTGAGTAGAAACCATGCGAGGTTAGTTATCTGTGTAATTTCATGTAATTCTCCCAGCAATCCCATTTACAGCTCAAAAAACATAGGCTGAAAGAGGTTTAGTCATTTGCCCAAGGTCTGGGTCTGATTGAAAAGTCTGAGGTCTTATCCTCTAAGTTAAAATGAAGGGAAAGGGAGGAGAAAAAAGAAACAAAAGAAACCTTGCAATGATTTGCTTTTACAATAATTCTGTTTAGGGCAGTGGTGGAATTTCTGTCACTGGGAAACCTTTAGAGAAGCCAACTGTTCACCAGTTGAGAAAATTCCTCCAGCCTTAATGACATGAACATAAAATCCCATTGTAAGCTCCCTCCACCCCTTTATTTTCTGCTTGCAGACTCTGTGTGCCAGGTTCTATTTCTGGCTCTGATGTTGCAATCCAGGGGCTACAAAACAAAGGTAACAGTCCAGGGACTACAAAACAAAAATGAAAACAAAAACAAGAGAAAACAACAGCAAAACCCAGGCTGGCATTATCACCATGGAGCCAGCCGATTGACTGAGGCATCCTAGTCTCCCTGGAAGCTGGCGCTGTGAGCTTTACCTTTGTTTAAGTCACCCAGAGCTGCAGCCAATACTTTATAAGCACAGGTCTTGCCTCCCATGGGATCTCCAACAATCATGAAGCCATGTCGTACCAGCATCATCTCATAGATCTGAGAAGAGACATCATATAAAAAGTCAATCATTACAAACCTCCCAGAATTATAAATTAGTCAGAAGTCAATGAGGAATGAGGGGTCAAAAGGGGATTCCCACAGTCACATCTACCTCTGCTGAACCACATTCCTTTCTATGATACATTGTTTAAATACCTTTTGGATGAATAAATAAATGTGTGTGTTTCAGATTATTTAAGAGATTGAAACTACCATTTACTCTGCACCTGCCTAAGTGCTAAGCATCAAGTGATTTACCTAATTTATTTCATTTATTCTATTCAGCTGTCATTAATCACTTCCTAATGGTGGAAATTATAAACTCAGAAGAGGTTAAGTCACTTGCTTGAGCTCATCAGTGGCAGAGCCAGGATTTGGACAGAAGGTTCTCTGATTGCAGTGCCCCTAATCTTTACATTACACCATCTCCATTTGCTTTTTGTCTGTTGTTTGATTAATTTTATATTTTAAAAATTTTACTTTTATATTACATTTTTTTCAATTATAGTTTACATTCAATATTATTTAGTATTAGTTTCAGGTGCACAGCACAGTGGTTAGACAATCAAACACTTTACAAAGTGTTCACCATGATATTTCCAGTACCCACCTGGAGCCATATATAGTTATCACAATATTATTGACTGTATTTTCTTTGTTGTACATGGATCTCCATCACTATTTTGTAACTCCCAGCCTGTACTTCTCAGTCCGTTTACCTTTTTTACCCAGTCCCCCAATCCCTCCTCTCCTCTGGAAACCAATCTGTTCTCTATAGGAAAAGGAAACAGTGGCAATTTTAATAATTACATTTCTCTTGTAACATCCTTTCTTGAGGCCTAAATGCTGTTCTGACTTGATTGGAACTCTCAGAAGATGAAATGTATTTTCTGAGCCAGGCTTCATTCTAAAATATAAGTGACCTTCTCTGTCACTGGTTCAGGGATGGTCATATGACTATCGGCACCATTCACAGCTAATCCTGAGATTTAGGCTGACGCCCCTTGGAGAGTGATGCTCTTTTCCCCCCCCCTGGACTTTAACCTGTTACAATCTCAGCCTAAGGCTGCTGGGGGCTCAATGGAGAATGGAGTTTTAATGCAGAGAGAGCCCAGAAAAGACAACTCCAGATGGTGTAATGTAAAAACCTGGATCCTGCTGTGACTGAGGCCTATATATTTCTATTCTACTCAGGTTAGATAAATGAATAAATCCCTTTTTGTTGATTAAGGCAGTTTGAATTGGGTTTCTATCACTGGGAACTGAGACAGTTCTGATTAATTCAAAGCCCAGTGCCCTAAAGGGAAGACCCCAATTTTTTTAAAAAAAGAAACCCCAAGGAAGATGATTATAGGAAAAATATTGAATTTTAAACTTCAACTTGGAAATGAAATGAAGGCATAAAATCATTAAGGTGCCTTCATCTCTCCTTCAACATCTCTTCAGGCCCCTCTGATTGCTGTCATATTACCCATGTGCCAGAATTCTTTTTAATTTCTGAGTTTAGCAAACAGTAAAATAGGTATCTGCCCATGTGAGTCCAATGAACCAACCTGGATAATTTTCCCAATAAACCAAGGTACTGGCTGGAGTTTCATCTTTCTGATGTTCTCATTGAGTACTTCCATAAAAACTTCATAATCTGACTTTGGAAGAACCACTCCAGGGAACAAATCTGATATAATTCCCTGATAAGCAGAATTTGAGAGAAGGTAGAAAGGATGAATTATCAGTTGTGTGACCTCTACATTGTCTTAAAATGAGATCTACAAAAATCTTTGAAAAATTCCAAACCTCAATTTTCTTGCACCAGAACTCATCCACAATGACAAATTCTGACACTATCTGTTCAACATGATTTCCCTCCCATATAATTTTAGAAGTCATAAAATATTTAATGAGCCTGTGCTATCTTCCACTCATGATTTCTATCTTTATGGCACTTATGGCCTGGTAGATAGGCATTAAAATAATTATAAAAGGAAACATTAAATTTGGTAAAAACAATTACCCATACCTAATAGCGAATATTATCCTATCAGTGAAACTATATTTATTAAAACAGGAACTAGACATAAAAGTTGTCATCACAGTTATTATTTAATATTTAGGTGAGACTATCTGCCAACAGGGATGCTGGCTGTCAGGAGATGGACAAGATGTGGAGGGGGTGCCAAGGAAGGAAACGTTTCACCTTCAGAAGTTGAGTCCCAGAGTCAGTCCCACTGCATACCTGAAAAAGAGGGACATCTTGAGCCAAGAACTTGGCCAGGTTGATGTCAAGCAAGGCCCGGAGCAGCAGGACACTCTCATTCTCCTCTGGGTACTTGAGCTTGAGATTGCCAGCAGCAGTGAGCACAGACTTGACAGCGCGCATGCCATAGTCATAGTGATGCTGAGAGGAGAGCTGCTCAGAGCACAGGCGGTAGGTTGCCACAATCTTCTGTGCAAGACTGGGAGGTAAAGACATATATTTGCACACTCCCACAGAGGATCACATCCTGCTCAGCACGCATTCCCAACATCTTTGTGCTCTGCCACTTCAGAAACCAGGCTTGCCCATGGACTTGAAGAAGCCCCATCATTTGAAGACCTTCTAATAGAGTTACCAGGAGCTAAGGAAGCACTGTAACCCTCAAAGTTAGGATGAAAAAAAGCAAGTACACACACAGATGTATAACATATGGTATGAGAAATCATATGTGTATATACTTTTACATGTTTATATGAATATATGTGTACACAGAGACACACATGCACACATACATTTGGAAAGAATATATTAAACTATTAATCATGTTAATCATTAATCCATGGAGAGTAGGACTTAGGGTTGCTGACATGAACCTCACTTTTTTTTACTTCTGTAACATTACAATTTTTTGTAATGTCCAAAACAATGTCCACATTTTACTTTTTAAATTTAAAAGACAGTTCAAACTTTAATATGCTCAGCATACAACACATGTGCATACATCATATGCACTACCACTTCTTATTCTCCTGGGCACACTGCTGGATCACACATCCTAGCCTCCCATGCGGTTGTGGTGATCACACCTCTTAGTCCTAGCCAGTGGCATGTGAATGAGAGGGGAGTATGGCACTTTCAGGGCTGGTCCCTAAAAACTCCCTCTGTGGGATCCTTCACACTCGTGTGCTGTAGTGGCAACATATAAGGAACCGGGTACCTTCTCTTGGGGAAGGACTGCCCCTGATCACAAACACCCATTTGGACTTCCCAGACAGTGAAAAATAAACTTTTCTATGCTAAGGCAATGGGATTTGAGTGTCAGGGTTACCCTAAGTAATATGCTTATGCACATTTTCTTTGTGAGGAGTCCTCTCTACAACACCAATTTACTTTAAAAGCAAAGACTTTGTGCTGTACAACGATGGACATAAGGCAGGTGGTTCAATAAAACTTTGACAATTGAATAAAATAAATGAACTGAATGGGAAAAGAAGTGTAATCCAGATTTCTTAAAGCAAAAGTAAATTAAACTTCACGTGACTGAGAAAATCTCTTGGCCTAAGAAGGGTGGCACATGCTGTCCAGAATGTCTGCATGTAGGCCCTTGGATTGAGCATGAGAACAGCCAGGTCACAAAGACACTGGGCCTCTGGAGACCTCTGTGGTAGCAAAATACTGATTATGGCCAGGACCATGTAAAAAGGCAAATGTGAAATTTGAAATATGTCAATAAAAGCTATACAATGATATTAATGCCTCTAGGTGCATATGATAAAGGCACCAATGTGTGTATGTGTCTGTGTGTCTTGGAAAACTGGGTAATACTAGAATGAGAGATACCCAACTGGTTAAAATAAATAAATGTTATATTGATAACAATGTTAATTCTAAATTCTTTTAAAATTTCCCCTTCAATCTGGGAATAATTTCATGTTTTTTGGTGTTGCCTTAAGCCATTTAGGAATGTGTAAGAGTGTACATGTGTTGCGGGGAGGAGCAGGGAGCAGATGACTGGCTGCTGTCTTTAAAAGAAGTCCACAGGAGGTGTACATAAAGAAAGTGGTGGCCTTTTCTTGGGAACCTGGGTCATTTTCCAGTCAGAGGTGAGGTCAGGACCAAGGCCAGGGCTATGTGATTTTTTTTTTTTTTTTTTTTTTTACATCAACGTGTAAGCAGAAGCATTTTTTCTCAATTTTTCTTTTCCAATGGGCAACCCACCTTGAATCCACCACACAAAAGCCACTATTTTGAGGGTTTTAGGACCCCCTGGAAAAACAATGTAACATACCTCCTGGAGTCCAGAAACCCCATGGAGTAGAGAGAGATTTCTCCAATGAGGGCATAGTCTGGCACCATCATGGCCACAGTCCGGAACAAAGCCTGGAAAAGAAACAGCCATTGAGAACCTGAGCAATGGGGAGGCACATCTGCAGAGGTGGAGAGAAGTAGCATGATCATTGAAGCCATGCTGTTGATGATCAAAGAAAGGCACCAAAGCAGCAGGACTGTCTTCACTGGACAGGTTCCCTTCTCCAGTGACCTCATCATGGGCCATTTCCAGGGACATGCTGTCACACTGAGGCTCTCCACAGTGTGCAGAGGCCCTAGGTGCTCATGTCCTAACAACACCTCATTCCCCTAAGCCAATGAGCATCATTAAACCTTTGGAGATTTCCAGGAGGAATCATTTAAGAATGCAGGACCAGGATATATCAGAAGACTCCTAAAGTGAGAAAGACCTCGATTTGAGTCTTTGTTCTGTTACAGGTTATATAGCCCTGCTAGACCTCAGTTCTTTTGTCTCTAAATGGGCTAACAACTGTACCGCCTTCATAGTTATCATGAGAACAAACGATACCACATAAATGGAATACTTAGAAAAGTATGTAGCATATACCAAGTGCTCAGTAAACACCAGCTATTGTTATTATTACCTTAGATCTTACAGAAGTGACTTGCCTGAGTCATGCAGTTAGAGAGACAGCCAAGACTGGGACCCTGGCTTCCTGACACCAACCCCTGGTCCTTTCTACTATATCACTTTGTCCCATGGAAGTTTCTTGGTAGATCTAACATAGTTGTTGACTGGGAGGGTACAAGGGGTAGTTACTACAATTGGGTGGTAAAAATGAGAAGTGTGGGTCCAAATTATACCTTGGTTCTCACTGGCCTCTGTTGACCTAGAGGGAAGGAGCCACTTAACCTCCCTGACTCTTCACCATTCCAGGGAGGAGGAAGGGTGGTGGGTCTGAACAAGATTCTAGGGCATAATCACAATGCATTTCTAGTAGGAGGAGTATCATATACAGCAGGTCCTAGAATAACATTGTTTTGTTTAATTGTATTTCATTATAGCATTGATGAGATGTTATAGGGAATTAACTTGTTTATATCAACTAGCCTATGGTAAAGTTGGTTTTGTTATATGTCATGTCACTTAAAGTTGCAGAATCTATCAATGACATTAAGTGAGAACTTACTGTGCTAAAGTCAGTGTGGCTTTGTCTGGGTCTCTCTTGTGTCTTCTACTCAAGGAGATGGAGCAATAACTTAGAACAAAATCAGTAAAAAAGCAGACCTAGAAGTATCCCTCTGGTTGCTCTTTGTTTGCAGCTGGGGTGCTAGGTGTTTTTCCCACAGGAGGAGATCCAGCCATCTTATACTTTTGTTTTTTCCTTCCATGAGAGAGGCATGTTAAGGTCATCCAGAGTCTATTAATCTCAAGATGGCCTGGTTGGCTCTTTCTTCTCCTTCAGAAGCATTTCCTTATCCCACTAGCAGCAGAGTCAATGGTCACTGCCATGGCTATAGCTCAGGGAAGCTCATCAGTAGGTACTGGGGACAGGCATATTCTCTATCCACCTCACTAGCTGGTTGGGGCAGCTTGCTTTCGTATGGATAAGCCTGCTTAGGTATCTATTAACTAGTTTAGTAATAAAGAAGAGCTCCAGCCTAAGTTTACCAGAGTTCTCTGTATCCAACTTCGATGTTCTCTTGTAAGTAGATATATTTTGTTTGGCTTACAATGATTTTCTTTTTTACATTGGTCCAAAATCTAAAAATCAGATTTTATGTAAAAATCAAAATTTCTATTTTTTCCTAAAAAATGAGATCATCTGACAATTTCTGCTGGGCTGGGCTAAATATGGGCTTCTGCCTCTTGATGGGGCATTCACCAGAGTCCCCACTGTGCCCAAATGGTTTCTTTCATTTGTATTACCTGTCTGACTCCTGAAGGCAATAGAAATAGTGACCCTTGTTCTAATGCACATTATTTTCTATTTGCCACTGGTTATTATGTATATCTCTACCCACCCTTTTCCTTCCCCCAAGTCCACCTCCCATGAGAGGAAGTGGTTTTATTCTAGGGGCAACTACCATCTTACCTCCATCAACACTCCACTATTACCATAGCTAAATGTCACCTGGTCCCATTATCTGGCTTCTCTGAGGCCTTTGGTACTCCCAGAGGTTTCTACACCATTAGTACACCCAGTATTAATTCATGTTGATGTTTACCTTGAGGTTATCTGGTAGCTCAGCCCTGCCAGCATACCCAGGGTTCATGGTGATGAAGACAGCACAGGTTGGGTTCAGCAAGAGCTCGGTGCCCTCAAAGATGAACGTCTTTAGTTTCCGGATAATAGCTTGTTGAATGCTAAGAATCTGCTGAGCCACCACAGACAGCACTTCTACCTGGGGTGAGAATGGCTAGCTGATGGGAGCTCCTGCATCTGGTGGGCACCCACCCTACTTCACCAGAGTCCCCTTCACTTAGCAGAGATAGAGCCCAGTCACTCAAGAACCAGACCTTCTCATTCAAAATTAGGAGTATGACTTGGGTTTTGGTAAAGAAAAAGTCTGTGTGTGTATGTGTGTGTGTGGTTTCTATAGTATTTCATTTTCTCCCAGCACCTAGCATAATGCTTCACCCATAGTCCATATTTGAACAGCATTTTTTGGTTGAAATTGCAAGTTTATATGTCCTGACCTCAATTCCCCACCCTCTTCTCAGAGAAGAGGGGGTGATTAATTTCATGCCACTACTGTAGATATCTATCATATTGTATTTGTTTCATTTAATTTTTATTTCCCTTTGCTAGATTGTAAGAGTCTAGAGGGAAAAACCATTTGTTACCTTTGTATCATGAACATATGCAAAGTATCTGACACAGTAGCTGCTCAATAAATTTGTGAGTGAGCTAGTGAAAGAGTGACTATGATGAGGGTGCATATGTGTATGAAGCAGATACTTTATATTGTTGGGGATGTTTTTGTTTAGTTAATTGAGTACCTTCTTTGTGCAAGAGGCTATAAAAGATAGATATGACCCTGTCATTGAGGAGCTGAGAACCCAGGAAAAGGCATATCTAACCCCTCTGTACTCCAGTGGCAAGGTTACCTCAATCCTGTTGAACTCATCAAAGCAGGCCCATGCTCCAGCCTGGGCCAGCCCTTTGAAGAACTTCCCCATGGCTTTGTAATCCAGACCATCTGAGCAGTTGAAGACTACACACTAGAGAAAGGGAGGATGTGGGCACCATTCAGGATGGGTTCCACACAGCTGAATTATCCTGTATCATGAAACAGGTATGAGGCTCCTTGCTTACTGTTCCACAGGAAGAGGGAGGATCCACTCTGCCTGTTACACTAACCCATCTTGAACTTCATACCAGCTTCCCTGGTCTGGGGCCTAGAGAGGAACAAGAGGAGAGGGTGGGGATGGACCGCATTTCCCTACCTGCTTGGCCAAAGCTTTGGCCAGATCTTTGGTGGTTTCTGTCTTGCCTGTCCCAGCTGGACCTTCTGGAGCTCCCCCAAGATTCAGCTTCAAAGCCCCCATCAGTGTCCTAAGGGGAAAAACATAAGAATTCAGTGTCAGTCTTCAGACAGGAAAGAAACTGGCTTTTGTTTTGTTTTGTTTTGACTCATACAAATAGTTTAAAAATTTTCCCTGATTATATGACCACCATTGTGAAGAACTCTGTTTTACTCAGCAATGCAACCTCAGAGCCTTGGTGCATGGGTGGCACCCATAAGCATTTGTTTGAATGAATGATTGCATGAATAAATGAATACATACAGATGTAAATTAGTCAAATGAAAAAATTCTCATAAATTCCACATTCCAAAGACCAATACTGCTAATGGAATGGTGAAATTAAATGTATTTCTTCCACTAGATTATGAATTCTTGGTGCAGGACCTAAATTTAATTTAGTTCCATATCCTCAGCAAACTAACACAGTTCCTGGCATGTGGTGTAGGGTCAAGGTAAATGTTAGAAATACATGATGTACTAACTGTGGTTCCACAGCCCTCTGCGCAAGTTTCTATAATTTCAGTTAATACACTGTCTTGTAATCATCTGAGTATCTCCCCATCCCATAGGTTGAGGATTCCTGGAGGTCATGCACAGTGCACAGGAAAGTTCAAGAAATGGCTGCCTGAATAATGAATGGAATAAATGAGGGGGTTGAAAATGGTAGCCAAGTAGGTGGAAGCTGAGTCTACTTGCTCTTGCCCCCAACTTGGATTCTCTGCTGATCTTCTCACAATTAACCCTGGCAATCAATGGAATCTTAGCTAATATGAAGTTTTGAAGCCAAAGAGTACAGAATATGCTTCATACCATCCGGTAAGGAGATTTAAGTTGAAGGGGAAATACCCTGCATGTGGCACCTGCAGCAGCAGAGAGACAAGACAAATTGCAGCTTAGACACTCCCTCCTGTCTCAGAGTAAGGGGCCCTAGTCCCACACAGGGATCCCCAACTCTAACTAGGAGAGACTTGGAAGGACATATGGAGTCTGGATGACCCAGGCTACATACACACACAGAGCAAGCAGCATGTCAATACTGCTTGCACCAACCTGGAGAATTCCAAACAGGGACTCAGTCTCCTAAAATGATCAGGTTGCTACACCTGAATCTGTCAGAGGCACCATCAGGCTGTAACCAGCCATGACCATGAGAGACATTTTGCTTTATGGGGAGGGGGTATGTGCAGAGAACCAGAGAGTGGTTCATTACTGCAGTATGGGTACCACATAGAGTCTTTTTAAAAAGAAGAGAAAAAAGGGCTGGGCAAGGTCTGTGCATGTAGCTGCTCATTCATCAAAGAGACCAGATTGAAAGTGCAGTTCATTTTCATTGAATCCAGCTGGGCAGGGAGTCACAGAGTTGCACAGGGGTTTGCTGGGCCCTGCCTAGTTTGACTAGCGGGGGTGGGAGCGTGGGGATGGGGGCTTTGCAGAACACAGAGTTCTGGACTGCATTTCTTGCAAAGGCAGTGGGCTGGGAGTTAGATAGGAAAAATTTGAGCACCAGAGATTCTTTTCAGCCAGGGAGACCACTCTTTTCCATCTTCCACAGAGTAAAATGATGTAATATGGGAAAAGCATACCCATTCCCCTCCTGTGGAACAGTGTGGCCAGGCTCAGAAGCACCCTTCTGGGTACATACCCTCAGGGCAAACAAAGAGGGATGACAAAGGGGTCCTTTATTAACTTTTCTCAGCATGGACAAGATGCTGGTTCCCTAGGTTCTATTCCACTGAAACCAGTTGGGTAGAGAGTGCAGAAACTGGCACAGCAAGGGAAATTCAAGGCCCTGCCCAGTCTTCGCTCTTATACAGAGCTGACATTAGTACCAGGCAGGAAAGAGCGGACCCTTTAACACAGATTGGCTCCTCACATTAAACAGGCAGCTAAATCATCAGAAACTATACATTATTAGAAATAATCTTGGACAGGCCAAGACTTATGGCACGGGGGGTGGGGGGCACACCCACTATCTTCCCTGAAGTCTGAACAGTGCTGCCAAGGGGATATCTAAAGGCCCAGTCCTCCTGATCACACCAGAAGCTCTCTCAGAAACAGACAGGACAGTGGTGAGGCCAAGAAATGGCAAGACTACAGAGAGAGGCAGGTGGAAGTGGAACCTGAAATCCTTTCAGATATTGGATGACCTACCACTGGGCCTTGTGCTGATGAAAAGCCAGCAGAGCAGAGCAGCAAGGACCATCCCAGATGCAAACAAATCTGAAGGAGACAGCCATAGGCTGTAGATCGCTTGTAGCCTTGAACAGGCTGCTTAGAGGTAGATGGGGAGACATCTGACATTGCCAGAGTTGAATCCAGAAGGAGAGGCCTGCAGTCAAGCACTGAACTCTACTGAGATGAATTCCACCTCATTTTTTTTCATTGTTTGCATGAGGTTTTCTTTCCCATAGCCTTTTTAAAAATATTTTTTCGTTATCTTCAATTTTTATTCCTATTAGTTCACTCTGTTTTAAAAATTTTATCTCATATTTTACTCCTGTTTTCTTACTCCATTTTGCCTTCTTCATTCCCTTTCTTATGTTCTTATTTTTGTTTTAAAATCTATTTTTCCCTTTCTTCACCTTGTTTTTGTTTCATACTCATTTCTCCTCCCTCTTTCTCTCAAAATAATTTTCCATTCTTTTAGTCATCTCATATTATTTTTCTCTTTCTTATAATAATCATATTCTCTTTCTAACTTTATTAATCTCTGCTCATTTGTCATTGATATTGCTGTTGTTGTGGAGGGGTATTTTTACTGGTGTGGGTTTTGTGTTCTATGTTGATTTGTTTTGTTCTGTCAGCACTGGTACAACAGCATAGGAGATCAAGGAGACTACATCACTGAGTCTCACAGGATTCCTACCACAGAAGGCCATCCCATGAAGACAGATGTCAAAACAGATCAATTTAATACAAAGGAACAAAAAAAAAAAGGAGTCACATAAAATGGGGATACAAAGAAACAACCCTCAATCAAAAGGAAAGGATGAATCCCCAGAAAAAGAGCTACATGAAATTGAAGCAAACAATTTATCAGACATAGAATTCAAAGTAATGGTTATAAGGATGCTCAAGAAATTTAGTGAGAATTACAAGGAACTTAGTGGGAACTACATCAGAATTAAAAAGGACATAGAAACTAAGAGTAAGAGCCAGGTAGAAATGAAAAATACAATATCTAAAATGAAGAATACACTAGAAGGAACAAAAAGCAGGTCAGGTGAAGCAGAGGATTGAATCAGGAAGTTGGAACAAGGTAGAAATAAGGCACCCAGTCAGAGCAACAAAACAAAAAAAAGACTAAAAAAGAATGAAGATAGTTTACGGCGACTTTGGGACAACATGAAATTAACAATATTTTCATCACAGGGATATCAGAATGATAAGAAAAGGAGCAAGAGATAGAAAATCTTTCTGTAAAAAATAATGACAGAAAACTTCTCTAACCTGGTAAGGGAAAAAGTGGAAGCTCAGGAAACATAGAGGATCTTAGTGAAGGTGAACTCAAAGAGGTCCCCTCCAGGACACATCACATTAAAAATGGAAGAATTTAAAGACAAAGAGAGAATCTCAAAAGAATCGAGGGAGAAACAGCTAATAACATACAAAGGAGCTCTGATCAGGCTGTCAGCTGATTTTTCAACAGAAACATGACAAGTCAGAGTGACTGACATGAAATAATCCAAGTAATGAAAAGCAAGGACCTGCAACCAAGACTGTTCTATCCAGCAAGGGTCTCCTTCAAAATGGAAGGAGAAGTAAAAAGCTTTCCAGACCAAAAAAACAAAAAACAAACAAACAAACAAACAAACAAACAAAAAAAACGGCTAAAAGAAAACAGCTCCACTAAACAAAATGGACAGATCTTCCAAACAAAACATCAACAAGGATATTGTGGAGCTGAATGACGCACCGAATCAAATAGACTTAACTGACACATATAGAACCTTACATCCCACAGATGCAAAATACACAGTCTTTTCAAATGCTCACAGAAGTTTTTCAAAGATAGACCACATGATAGGACACAAAGCAAGCCTCAGCAAATTCGGGAAAATTGAAATAATACCAAGCATTTTCTCGGACCACAAGGGCTTGAAGCTGGAAATCAACCTCAATGAGAAACCTCAGAAACTTGCAAACTCATGGAGACTGAACAGTAGACTATTAAACAATGAATGGGTCAATAATGAGATAAGAGAAGAAATCAAAAAATTTCTGGAAACAAATGAAAATGAATATACAACAGTCGAAAACCTATGGGACACAGCAAAGGCAGTCCTGAGAGGGAAGTTCATAGCAATACAGGCCTATCTAAAAATGATAAGAAACATTTCAAATAAGAGACCTAACACTACAACTTCAAGAATTGGAGAAACAACAACAAATAAATCCCAGAGCAAGTAGAATGAAGGAAATAGTCAAGATTAGAGCAGAACTGAATGACATAGAGATGAAAAGAACAATTCAAAGGATCAACCAATCCAGGAGCTGGTTCTTTGAAAAGATAAACAAGATCGACAAGCCTTTAAGTAGACTCATCAAGAAAAAAAGGGAGAGGACCCAAATTTATAATATCAGAAATGAAAGAGGAGAAATAACAACTGATACCACAGAAATACAAAGGATTGTCAGAAACTACTATGAACAATTCTATGCCAAGAAATTTGAAAACCTTGATGAAATGGACAAATTTCTAGAAGAGTATAATCTTCCAACACTGAAGGAGGAAGAAACGGAAAGCTTGAACAGACTGATAACAGCTGGGGAAATTGAAGCAGTAGTCAAGAAATTATCGGCACACAAAAGCCCTGGGCCGGATGGTTTCATAGGAGAATTTCATAAAACATTTAAGGAAGAGCTAACTCCTGTCCTTCTCAGACTCTTCCAAAAAACCCAAGAGGGGGGAAGACTCCTAGACTCTTTTTATGAGGCCAACATCACCCTAATCCCAAGACCAGATAAAGACACTACAAAGAAAGAAAACTACAGGCCAATTTCACTGATGAACATAGACGCTAAAATCCTCAACAAAATATTGGCAAACCGCATCCAGCAATATATTAAAAAGATCATCCACCATGATCAAGTGTGATTCATCCAGGGATGCAGGGATGGTTCAATATAAGCAAGTCAATAAAAGTAATACATCACATAAATAAAAGAAAAGACAAAAACCACATGATCATCTTGATAGACGCAGAAAAAGCATTCGATAAGGTACAGCACCCATTTATGATCAAAACACTGAGCAAAATGGGAAAAAAATGGGACATTCCTCAACATCATAAAGGCCATATATGAAAAACCTACAGCCAGAGTCATACTCAATGGGCAAAAAGTAAAAGCTTTCCCACTAAGATAGGGAACACGACAAAGATGTCCGCTTTCACCACTTCTTTTCAACATTGTATTGGAAGTACTAGCCACAGCAGTCAGACAAGGAAAAGAAATAAAAGGCATCCAAATAGGAAAGGAGGAAGTAAAGCTATCATTGTTTGCAGATGACAGGATAGTGTACATAGAAAACCCTGTAGACGCCACCAAAAAACTACTCAACCTAATAAGTGAATTTGGCAAAACAGCAGGATATGATGTCAACATTTGAAATCAAAGGCATTTTTGTATACCAGCAATGAAATAGAAGAAGAAGAAATCAGAAAAAAAATCCCATTCGATATAGCAAGAAGAAAAATAAAGTACCTAGGCATAAACTTAACCAAGGAAGTAAAGACCTGTATGCAGAAAACTATACAACATTGAAGAAAGAAATTAAGGAAGACAGACATAAATGGAAGCATATACTGTGTTCATGGATTAGAATAATTAATATCAAAATGTTCATACTACGCAAAGCAATTTATAGACTCAACACATTCCCTATTAAGATACCGATGACGTATTTCACAGAAATAGAACAGACATTTCAAAAATTTATATGGAACCATAAATAACCCCAAATAGCCATTGCAATTTTAAGAAATTCAGTTTAGGGTCTTCTATTGTGAGCTTTCCCCGCTTTTGGCTCTTTGGGGTCATGGCCTTCCCATGCAAAATGGAGACTAGGGCAATGGGAAGAAGTCAGCTCAAGGACTCTCCGGTTAATCCTGTCTCAAGTCTCTCCTCTAGGGTCTCTGGGCAGCTCTGTGGCTCCTTTGGCTAGGGATCCACTATTTCTGCAGACCGTAATTGCGAACCTTGTGGCCCCCGTGCCCACTTTTGCCTCTCTGGGGGCGTGGCCTGTCTGCGCAAATGGGGACTACGGAATGGGGTGGGACTCTGCTCCAGGGATCTCAGATAATTCTCCAGTTCTTTCCCCAACCCCTCCATCTCCAGTCTCTCCTCAAGGGTCTCTATGCAGCTGTGTGTCCCCTGTGGCCAGGGATCCTCTATTTCTTCCAGTCAGTCTGCACTCAGCCCCTAACCCACACATGCACAAGCTGTGTGCGGAGCGTGCAAAAGTCAGGTTAATTGATTCTCTTATGCCTGGGTGAGGTGGTAGCTGCATAGTAGAGGTGAGTTATGACCGGGGCTCTGCTGGCCACCGTCTCTGTTCTCTTTACAAAGTTTTCCTCGCCAATCTTTCCTCAGGCACCAGCCCACCCTCCTGCCACCTCTACCCAGAGATCAAGGAAGGCGGCTGCCATTGCAAATTTTTGCGTTGGCCCTTTAAATGTCTCTTTGCATCTCCAGCCACCTGTCTCTGGCAGAGAGCGCCCCTAAGCTTTTCGGGGTTGCATTTTGTCTGTGTGTTTTCCTGGTTTCAGCTGCTGTAGTCTGGGGTCCCTGTTTATGGTTCAGACCCTGTTCTACTCAGGGGGATCCAACTGGCCGTTTCAATGTCCCTCTGGTGCTAGTGTCTGTGGGCATCCAGCCCACCCTCTGGAGCCTCCACCGCACTTCTCACCCGTTGTGATGTGTGAGAGTTGAAGCCGCTGTCTATCCGCAGCTCCAAGGCTCCTTCCTCTCCCTCTAGCGTTCCATTGTTTTCCAAGTGATTTCTCCACTATTTAGTTGCAATTCCAGTTTGGTCTTGGGAGGAGGTCAGCGTGACTCCCATTCACTCCTCTGCCATCTTAACAACTCCGTAACTTTTCTTCTTTGCTGTATCTTTACATGGCTTTAGAATTAGGGTAATACAGGTCTTTCAAAAAGTTAGGGAGTCTTCCCTCCTTCTGATTTTTTTTTTTGGAATAGTTTGAGAAGAATAAGTGTTAGTTTTTCTTTGAAAGTTTGATAAAATTTTCCTGTGAAACCGCCGGCTCCAGGGCTTTTGAGTATCGGGTTTTTTGATTACTGCTGTAAATACTGGTTGTTATAGGTCTATTCAGGTGTTCTTAATTCAATTAATTCTTCTTAATTCAATTCTGGGAGATTGTATGTTTCTAGAGATTTGTCTGTTTCACCCACATTGTCCAATTTCTTGGCCTACAGTTGTTCATATTAACTTCTTACAATCCTTTGTATTTCTGTGGTATCAGTTGTTACTTCTGCTCTTTCATTTCTGATTTTATTTTATTTGGGTCCTCTTTTTCCTTGATGAGTCTAGTTAACCGTTTACCAACTTTATCTTTTCAGAGAACCAGCTCCTGGATTCTTTGATTCTCTTATTTATTTATTTATTTTTTTAGTCGCTATGTCATTCAATTCTGCTCTGATATTGATTGTTTCCTTCCTTCTACTCACTAGGGGCTTTGTTGTTGTTTTTTTCTTGTTCTTTTAGATGTAGGGTTAGGTTGTTTATTTAAGATTTTTCTGTGCTCTTTAGATAGCCCTGTATTGCTATTAACTTCCCTCTCAGGATTACCTTCACTGTGTTCCATAGGTTTGAGACTGTTGTATGTTCATTTTCTTCTTCCTCCTTTTAAATTTTTTTAATTTTTTAATTTTAAATCATGTTTATTCTATTACAGTTGTATCAGTTTTTACCCTTTTGCCCCCTCTTCCCATCCCACCCCCACACTCCCTCACCCCAAGTCAATTCCGACTCTGTTGTCCATGGGACCTTCATACATGCTCTTTGTTTAGTCCCCTCTCCTTCTTTCCACCATTGTCCTCCTTCCCCATCCCCTCTGGTCACTTTCAGTCTGCTCCATGTTTCCTTCCCTATGGTTTATTTTGTTCGTTAGGTTATATTGTTGAATAGATTCCACTTACAGGTGAGATCATATGGAATTTGTCTTTCACCGACTGGCTTATTTCACTTAGCATAATATTCTCCAGTTTCATCCATGTTGTCACAAAAGGTAGGAGTTTCACCTTTCTTTCTTCTTTTCCCTCCCTCCCTCCCTCCTTCCCTCCCTACCTCCTTCCTTTCTTTTTTAAATGAGGATTGATTCTATTTGTTTACTTTTTTAAATGTCAAGATCCATTATAAAATATTAAACAATTTAAATCCATTATAAAGTCTCAGCAATCATGACAGAAGCACAGAAATAATCAAGTAGATCAATGAAATGAGTATTTTAGACACAAATGTATATATCTGTCTAACAATGGAATATATGATTAAGTGGATATTTCAAATCAATGGGGAAAGTAAGGATTACTCAACAAATAAGGTGCATGGATCACTATTACTTGACATAAAACAAATATGGAGCCCTGTTTTACACATTATACAAAAAATATTCAGGTGAGTGAAAAATCAATATGTAGAATCTAAGGAGTTTTAGGAGAAAATACAAACTAATATTTTTCTTACCCTGAAGCTATAAAGTAAAATATTGACAATATGACTATATTAAACATTTAAGACTACATGGTAATATACATATAAGAAAAGTTAAAGGACAAGTAATAGAATGCGAAAGTATTTGCCACACATCTAAAAAAGGGTTAATAGTTGTGTTTTTTTTTTTTTTTTTGCCAGAGAAAAAAATTCTACAAACCTTTAATCAATAAATGGATAAAAAATACCAAAAAGGCATTTAAAGCTTTTTAAAAATAATAGAAATAGGCAAGAAATATACAAAAGCAGGTTTAGTTTCAACAAAACATAAGGGAACAATTAAAATAACACATCATTTTCACGATCAGATTACTAAGTATTAAAAATATTGGTAATATCATGTATTAGCAACTGTGAAAGGAACTGGGTATTCATAGACTCTTTCTCTTCATCTTCTTAAAGCAGTCCCTTTAACATATTTTGTAGTACTGGTTTGGTGGAGGTGTATTCTTTTAGCCTTATTTTGTCAGGGAAACTCTTTATTTCACCTTCCATTTTAATTGATAGCCTTGCTGGGTAGAGCAATCTTGGCTGCAGGCCTTTGTTTCTTATGACTTGGAATGTGTCTTGCCACCCTCTTCTGGCTTGCAGTGTTTCTGTTAAGAAGTCAGCTGCTAGCTTTATCGGGGCTCCTTTATATGTTACGACCTGTTTCTCCCTTGCTTCCTTTAGGATTCTCTGTTTGTCTTTGATATTTGTCATTTTAATGATGATGTGTCTTGGAGTAGGCCTCATTGGGTTCCTCTTGAATGGGACCCTCTGTGCTTCCTGGACTTCTATGACATTTTCTCCCTTCCAATTAAGGAAGTTTTCCACCGTTACTTTTTCAAACAGGTTCTCTATCCCCTGCTCCTCTTCTTCTCCTTCTGGTATCCCTATTATACGGATATTATTACATTTCAGATTGTCTTGTATTTCCCTCAATGCCTCTTCATTCTTTTTGAGTCTTTTTTCATTTTCTTGCTTTTTCTGGGAGCTTTTTCCTACCTTGTCCTCCAGCTCACTGATTTGATCCTCGGCTTGATCTAGCCTGCTTTTGATTCCTTCTACTGTGTTCTTCAATTCAGAAATTGTATTCTTCATTTCCTCTTGTCTCTTATTGATAGTTTCTATGTCCTTTTTCATGCTGATATAGTTTTCAGTAAGTTCCTTGTAGTTTCCCTGGAGTTTTTTTATAATTCTCTCTGAGCTCACTGCACTCATTGAGCTTCCTTAACACCATTGTTTTTAACTCAATATCTGATAGTTGACTTGCCTCTATTTTATTTAGTTCTCTTTGTGGGGATTTCTCTTTTCCCTTCAACTGGGGGGTGTTTCTTTGTCTTCCCATTATCTGTGAGACTCTTCCATTTTGCTTGTGCTTCTTAAATTGATCTGTCTTGATTTCCTGACTTTGTGCTGTGCACTTCTATGGTAGGAGTCTGCTGTTTTTTTCCTTTCTGGATCTGCCTCTGATGATGTCAGATGCTGTCCCTGTCTGACCTTAGGCAGTCTGTTTGAGACTTCCAGGAATCTACTGCCTGTGGCTGTCTCCTTCAGCTGTTAATCTAGCCACTCTGCACTCACCAGGATGGCTTTGACATCACAGGGCGAGGCAGAGTCCCTCCCGGGGCCAGGTTATTGGGTCCTCTCATGCTATTGCCGCTCAGAGGAGTGGTCTGCCTGAGCCAGATGGCTGTTGCCGTATGGGAGAGGAGTCACCACTGGGATCCCACCAGGCATTCTCTCAGTTCTCTTCCCAAAGCCTCTTTCCCCAATCTCACCTCAGGCACCTCTAGCTCACTTTGCCCCCACCTTTGCCAGAGACCAGGGTAAGAGGATTGAAATAAAAATTTATGCATTGGCCTTTTAAATGGCTCTTTGTGTCTCCAGCCACCTCTCTGTGGCAGAGAGCAACCCTGCCACTTTTCACAGCTAGCTGTTTTCTGTGTACTCTTTGGGCTGCGGTGGTATAGGCTGGAGAGCCCCACTTTTTGTTTAGACCCTACTCTTCTCAGGGGTATCCAGCAGGCCATTTTAATATCCTTCTGGTGCTGACACCCATGGGAGTCCCACCCGCTTTCTCGAGTCTCCCTCGCATTCCTTACCAATTAGGTTGTGTTAAAACTGATTTTTCTGTTTGTCTGAGGTTATAAGTCTCCTCTCTTGCTTTTGTCCAGTTGTTTGTTCCAGGTGATTTCTCCACAATTTAGTTGTAATTCAAGATTGGTCTTTGGAGGAGAACAGTGTGACTTCCATGCACTCCTCCACCATCTAGATTCTCCTGTTTTGATAGCATTTTTGTACACCAACAATGAACCAACAGAAAGAGAAACTAAGAAAAAGAATCCCATTTACCATAGGAACAACAACAAGAAAAGTACCTAGGAATTAACCAAGGAGGTAAAAGACCTGCACTTGGAAAGCTATAGAACACTGAAGAACGAAATTGAGGAAGATACAATAACTCAAAGCATATGCCATGTTCATTGATTGGAAGAATTAAAATTAAAATGCCCATATTCTCAAAACAATCTATATATTCAGTTTAATTCCTATTTAAATACCAATGGCATACTTCACAGATCTAGAAGAAATACCTCAAAAATTTATATGGAACAAAAAAAGAAAAGAAAAGAAAAAGAAAAAAAGAAAGAAAAAAAAGAAACAAACAAAAAGAACAAAACCCCGAAGAGCCTCAGCAATCTTGAGAAAGCACAAAGTTGTAGGGATCACAATACCTGACATCAAACTATACTACAAGGCCTCTATGAGCAAAACAGTCTGGTAGTGGAATAAGAACAGACACATAGATTACTGGAACAGAATAGAGAACCCAGAAATAAACTCATGTTTCTACGTTCAGTTAATATTTGATAAAGGAAGCATGAGCATACAATGGAGTAAAAATAGTCTCTTCAATAAGTGGTGTTGGGAGAACTGTAGTGGTACATGCAAAAAAAAAAAAATGACACTAGATCACTAACTCATACCATATACCAGAATAAATTCAAAATGTATGAAGGACTTAGATATAAGTCCTGATACCATAAAAATCCTAGTGGAAAACATAGGCAGTAAAATTTCATATATCTCATATAGCAATATTTTTACTGATATTATCTCAAGGCAAGCTGAAATAAAGAAAAAATAAACAAATGGGACTACATCAAATTAAAAAACTTCTGGATGGCTAAAGAAAACCTTGGCAACATATAAAGGGAACTGACTGTATGGGAGAACATATTTGTCAGTGATACATTGGACAAGGGTTTAATCTCCATAATATATAAAGAACTCATATTGCTCAATGCCAGGAAGATAAACAATCTAATTAAAAACTAGGCAAATGACCCAAATGCACGCTTCTCCAAGGAGGACATACACAGACCCCATAGACATATAAAAAGATGCTCATCATAATTAGCCATGCAAGAGATGCAAATTAAAAGCACAATGAGATACCACTTCACATGGGTCAGAATGACTATCATAAACAGATCAAGAAACAATTGCTGGCAAAGTTGTGGAGTAAAGGGAACTCTTTGGTGGGAATCCAGACTCATGCAGCCACTGTAGGAAACAGTATGGAATTTCCCCCTAAACTTAAAAATCACTCTACCTTTTGACCCAGTGATTCCACTGCTGGGAATACATCCTTAGAATTCCAAAACACTAACTCAAAAGAACTTATGCACCCCTATGCTCATACTATGGCTATTTACAATAGTCAAGTGTTGAAAATGGTCTAAGTGCCCATAAGTAGATGAGTGGATTAAAAAAAGTGGTATATTTACACAATGGAATACTATGCAGCAGCACAAAAGGAGGAATTCCTATCTTTTGTGACAGTGTGGATGGAACTGGAGACTATCATGCTAAATGAAATAAGCCAGTTGGTGAAAGACAATTGCCACATGATCTCACTTATAAGAAGAATCTAATGAACAAAATCAACTAATCTGCAAAACAGAACCAGAGGCATAGAATCATGGATAGACTAACAGTGTTAAGAAGGGAGAAGGGAGGAAGGAATCTTTGAAATAAGGTAAAGGGATTACTCCAAGAACATATATGAAGACATGGACAGCAATTGACTATGGAAGAGGAGGGAAGGCTGAATGGAGGGGGGCAAAATGGGAAATAATTAGAACTATAAAACATTAAAAAATATATGTTTATTGGGCTAAAAAATAAATGAAGAACATAGAAAACAAGTGATTGAGGACTTTGAAAGGAGAAAGTACTCAAGTATTATTGTTAAAATTTAAAAAATCCCACTGTCAGGTATACACAAAATCAAAGATAATCTAAACATCATAAGACAGGTTCATAACGTCCAGATTTCCAATGTTATGTATGCCAAGGAAAGTCGCAAAGCACTTTCTGTACTGAACTCAGACTGGCATACCTCATCACCAGGCTGGCAGAGCTTGAAGACTCCTGGCTTGGGTCCTTCTCTTGGCCCCTGGCTAACTCTTAGCCCAAGATCTCCAGGTACCATCTTGATTCTGCCATTGAGAAGCTTTCTACATAAGTACTGAGCCATTTTCAAGGCACTAACCTTATGCTTGTTGGCTTGGCCACATTAATTTGCATTAGGACTCCTACTGGGTTCCCATTTATGGCACCAGGTCTAATTTCCATGCCCATTTGTGAGGCCCTGGTGCATAAGGGCAAAATTCAAAACTCTGAGAAACCAGAATGTAGAGGGTAAAGGTAATAAACTTAAGATGCCCCTAACCTTCCCTAGAAGGTTTTCCTTGCAGTTCTCTATTCATCCAGAGCTCACCTGTAGCAACGGTCAGTGAGGGGTGTGATCACCAGTCGGGGGGAGTTCCCCAGATACTCGTAGCCATACTGGGCCTCTGTTGTGATCATCTGCACCTTCACATCCTTTGTCTGCCAGTAGTAGCGCAGCTGCGAGATCCACTGGAAATTGTTTGGATCAGAGACTCTGTCCTCAGATAACTTGGCCACCACATCACGAGCTGTTGGGACAGAAAGAAACACACACATGGAGAGCTTTCAACACCCTCCCATCTCTATCGGACAAGGTTTGAAAATGTCATCCAGGCCACCCCTCATTCTTCAGACAATTGTGGGCTCAACTACCTTTCTTGCCCATCTTCAACCTGCAAACAGCAATGTTTTTTAGATGCTGATCTTTGCTTCTCCCAAGTGGCCAGGTAGAGAATGTGCTGTGCTGTCTGCTCTCAGACTACAGTACAGTAGAGGCAGTAAAGGTGCAGACTCTGAAATCAGATTGCCTGGGTCCAAATTCTCTCTTTTTTAATTTAAAAAAAATTTTTATTGTTCAAATATATTTGTCTCCATTTTCCCACCACCACTTTCCCCTGCCCCATCTACCTCCACCTCCCACTCTCAATCCTTGCCCAATATGTGTTTGTCCATGGGTCCTTTATACATGTTCCTTAAGTTGATGCTTCCTGTTCTTATCCCCCTTACTCCTCCCCTTCCCTCTTGTTATTGTCAATTTGTTTGCTTTTTCCTTTCAATGTTGCCGGTTATATTTTTCTTGTTTTGTTGATTAGGTTCCACTTATAGGTGAAAGCATATGGTATTTGTCTTTCACCCCCTTGCATCTTTCACTTAGCATATACTCTCCAGATCCATCCATGATGTCACGAATGTGTAGTAGCTCTTTTCTTTCTTTTCACTGCACAGTATTCCATTGTGTAAATGTACCATAGTTTTTTGATCCACTCATTTTATTGACGGGCACGTAGGTTGTTTCCAGTACTTGGCTATTGTACATTGTGCTGCTATACACATTGGGATGCATAGGTTCTTTTGAATTGGTGTTTCGGGATTCTTAGGGTATAATCTCAGCAATGGAATTGGTGGGTCAAAAGGTAGTACCATTTTTAGCATTTTGAGGAAATTTCAAACTGTTTTCCAGAGAGCCTACACCAGTCTGCATTCCCATCAACAGTGTACTAGGGTTCCCTTTTCTCCACAACCTCACCAGCACTTGTTGGTTGATTCATTTATGACGGCCATTCTGACCCATGTGAAGTGGTATCTCATTGTGATTTAATTTGCATCTCTCTGATGGCTAGTGATGTTGAGCATCTTTTCATGTCTCTGGGCCCTGTGTATGTTCTCCTTGGAGAAGTGTCTGTTCAGGTCCTTCACCCATTTTTTAATTGCATTGTTTGTCTTCCTGGAGTGTAGTCAGGTGAGTTCTTTATATATTTTGGAGATCAAACCCTTGTCCAAGGTATCATTGGAAAATATATTTTCCCATATGGTTTGTTACCCTTTCATTTTGCTGATGTTTTCTTTAGCTGTGCAGAAGCTTTTTTTCTTTCTTTCTTTCTTTTTTTTTTTTGATGAGGTCCCATTTGTTTATTCTTTCCTTTATGTACCTTACTTTAGGGGACACATATTGGTGAAAATATTGCTGCATGGAATATCTTTGAGTTTCCTGCTTAAGTTCTCCTCTTCTATTATGGTGTAATAACTTATATTTAAGTATTTTATCCATCTTGAGTTTATTTTTGTGTATGGGATAAGTTGGTGGTCAAATTTCAAACTTTTGCAAGTAGCTTTCCAGGTCTCCCAACACCATTTGTTGAAGAGGCTATTTTTACTCCATTTTATTCTTCTGCCCCCTTTGTTGAATAATAATTGATCATGGAGACAATGGGTTTATTTCTGGGCTCTCTGTTCTGTTCCATTGATTGATGTGTCTGTTCTTATGCCAGTACCAGACTGTCTTGATTGCAGTGGCCTTGTAATATAGTTTGATGTCAGGTATTGTCATCTCTCCTACTCTGTTCTTTTCAAAATTGCTGGGCTATTCAGAGTTGTTCATGGTTCCATATAAACTTTTGAAATGTTTGTTCTGTATCCATGAAATACGTCATTGGTATGTTAATAGGGATTGCATTGAATCTATAAATTACTTTGGGTAGTATGGACATTTTGATGATGTTAATTCTTTCAATACATGAGCACAGTATATGCTTCCATTTGTTTGTCTTCCTTAATTTCTTTCTTCACTATTGTATAGTTTCCTGAGCACAGGTCTTTTACCTCCTTGGTTAGGTTTATTCCTAGGTACTTTATTTTTCTTGTGGCTATAGAAAATGGGATTTTCTTCCTGATTTCTGATTCTGAAATTTCATTTTTGGTGTACAAAAATGCCTTTGATTTCTGAATATTGACTTTGTATCCCGCTGTTTTGCCAAATTCACTGATTAGGTTGAGGAATTTTTTGTGGCGTCTACAGGGTTTCTATACACACTTTCATGTCATCTGCAAACAATAACAGGTTTACCTCTTTCTTTCCACTTTGGATGCCTTTTATTTCTTCTTCTTGTGAGATCACTGTGGCTAGGCCTTCCAATACTGTGTTGAATAGAAGTGTTGAAAGTGGACATCCTTGTCTTCTTCCTGATATTAATGGGAAAGCTTTTAGTTTTTGCCCCTTGCATATGATGTTGGCTGTAGATTTTTCATATATGGCCTTTATTATGTTGAGGTATGCCTTCTTTATTCCCACTCTGCTGAGTGTTTTTTTTTTCATAAATGGATGTGGTACCTTATCAAATACTTTTTCTGCATCTATTGATATGATCATGTGATTTTTATCTTTCCTTTTGTTTATGTGATGTATTATATTTATTGATTTGCAAATATTGAACCATCCTTGCATCTCTGGGACGAATCCCACTTGATCATGGTGGATGATCTTTTTAATGTGTTGCCGGATGTGGTTTGCCAATATTTTGTTGAGGACATTAGCATCTATGTTCATCAGCGATATTGGCCTGTAGTTTTCTTCCTTTGTTATGTTTTATCTTGTTTAGGAATTAGGATGATGCTGGCCTCATAAAAAAAGTTTGGGAGTATTTTTCTTGGATTTTTTGGAATAGTCTGAGAAGGTCAGGGGTTAGCTCCTCCTTAAATGTTTTGTAAAATTTTCCTGTGAAACCATGTGATCCAGGACTTCTGTGTGCTGGGAGTTTTTTTTTTATTACCATTTCAATTTCACCAGCTGTTACCACTCTGTTTAGGCTTTCTGATTCTTCTTCATTCAGTGTTGGAAGGTTATATTTTTCTAGATATTTGTCCCTTCATTGAGCTTTTCAAATTTCTTGGCATGTAATTGTTTATAGTAATTCATTTCAATCCTTTATTTCTGTGGTATCAGTTGTAATTTCTCTTCCTTCATTTCTGACATAATTTATTTGGGTCCTCTCCCTTTTTTTCTTGATGAATCTACTTAAAGTTTTGTCAATTTTGTTTATATTTTCAAAGAACAATCTCCTGGATTTATTGATCTTTTGAATTGTAATTTTAGTCTCTATGTCATTCAGTTCTGTTCTGACCTTGATTTTTTCCTTTCTTCTACTTGTTCTGGGCTTTGTTTATTGTTGTTTCTCCAGTTCTTGAAGCTGGAGGGTTAGGTCGTTTATTTGATATGTTCCTATCTTTTAGAGATAGGCCTGTATTTCTATGAACTTCCCTCTCAGGGCTGCCTTCACTGTGTCCCATAGGTTTTGGACCATTTGTTCATTTTCATTTGTTTCCAGAAACTTTGTGATTTCTTCTTTGATCTCATTTTTTGACCCATTCATTGTTTTAACAGCATGCTACTCAGTCTCTATGAGTTTGAATGTTTCTGAGTTTTTTCCTTGAGATTGGTTTCTACTTTCAATCCATTGTGATCCAAGAAAATTCTTGCTATGATTTCAATTTCCTTGAGTCTGTAGAGGCTTGTTTTTTATTTTATCACATAGTCTATTGTTGAAAATATTTCATGAGCATTTGAAAAGATGTATTTTCTTCTTTGGCATGACAAATCCTATATGTTAGTTAAGTACATAGGAGTTAATGCATCATTCAGTTCCATAATATGCTTGTTGATGTTTTATTTGGAAGATCTATCCATTTTTGACAGTGGAGTGTAAAACTCCCCTACTAGCAGTGTATTACTGTCTATATCTTTCTTGAAGTCCTCCAAGATTTTCCTTATATATTTGGGTACTCCTATGTTGGGTGCATACAGGTTTACAATGTTTATGTCTTCTTGATGATTTATGAAGTATCCTTCCAGGTCTCTTTTTATGGCCTCTATTCTGATATCTATTTTTCCTGATATAATTGTTGGCCCCTGGCTTTTTTTTTTCCCTGTCCATTTGCTTGGAATATTTTCTTCTCTCCCTTTACTTTCAGTCTGTGTAGGTCCTTTGTTCTGAGTTGGGTCTTTTGTAGGCAGCATATGTCCAGGCCTTGTTTTCTTATCTCTTCAGCCACCCTATGTCTCTTGATTGGAGCATTTAATCCATTTACATTTAAAGTTATTATTGATAGGTAGTTATTCATTTTTAACCTTTGGATCCGTGTTCCTCTCTTTCTCACTCTTTTCCTTCATCTTCTTAAACCAGTCCCTTTAACATATCTTGCCATGCTGGTCTGGTGGAGGTGTATTCTTTTAGCCTTATTTTGTCTGGGAATCTCCTTATTTCGGCTTCCATTTTAAGTGAGATCTTTGCGAGCAGAGCAGTTGGTTACAGGCCTTTGCTTTTCATGACTTGGAATATTTCCTGCTGTTCCCTTCTGGCTTGTAATGTTTCTGTTGAGAAGTCAGATGCTAGTCCTATCAGGGCTCACTTGTATGTTACTATCTGTTTCTCCCTTGCTGCCTTTAAGATTCTCTGTCTTTGATATTTGCCATTTTAATAATGATGTGTCTTGGAGTGGGCCTCATTGGGTTCCTCTTGAATGGGACCCTCTGTGTTTCCTGGACTGGTGTGGCTTTTTCTCTCCTCAAGTTAGGGAAGTTTTCCATCATTACTTTTTCAAACATGTTCTCTGACCCTTCATTCTATTCTTCTTCCTCTGGTATCCTTATTATACAGATATTATTATGTTTCAGGTTGTCCTACATTTCCCTCAATGCCTCTTCATTCTTTTTGAGTCTTTTTTCATCTTCTTGCTCTTTCTGGGAGCTTTTTTCTATGTTGTCCTCTAGCTCACTGATTCAATCCTCTGCTTCATGTAGCCTGCTTGTGATTCTTTCTACTGTGTTCTTCAATTCAGAAATTATATTTTTCATTTCTTCTTGGCTCTTATTGATATTTCTGTGTCTTTTTTCATGCTGATATAGTTTGCAGTATGTTCCTCATAATTTCCTTGTAGTTTTTGGTATTCTCTCTGAGCTCACTGAGCTGATTGAGCTTCCTTATATCCATTGTTTTGAAGTCAATATGTGATAGTTGACCTTCCTGTATTTCATTTGGTTCTCTTCCTGAGGATTTCTCCTTTTCCTTCAATTTGGTGTTGTTTCTTTGTCTTTCCATTATTTTTGAGACTGTTATTTTTTGTTTTTGCTTCTTAAATTAATCTGTCTTGACTTCCTGACTTTGCGGGGTGAACTACTATGTTATGAGAATGCTGTTTTTTCTTTCTGAATCTGCCTCTGATGTCAGATGTTGACCCTGTCTGACCTTATGCAGTGTGTTAGAGACTTCCAGGAATCTATGGTCTCTGGCTAGGTTATTCAGTTGTTAATCTAGTCACTTTACACTGAGCAGTCAGGCTTAGACACCACAAGCCAGGGTACAGTCCTTCCTGGGGTGGGGGGACACGGCTATTGTGTCCTCTCACTTGCTGCCACTCAGGGGAGAGGTCTGCCTGAGCAAGGTGGCTGCTGCTGCATGGTGGATGAGTCAGCACTGGGATACTGCTGGCTATTCCCTCAGTTCTCTCCCCAAAGCCTTCCTCCCTAGTCTCACCTCAGGTGCCTCTAGCCCACTCTTCCCCCGCCTTTGCTGCAGCTTAGGGTATTTGGCTGCAAATAAAAATTTATGCATTGGCTCTTTATGCTGTTCTTTGTGTCTACACAAAGAACTTCCATCTTTGGCAGAGAGGAAACCTGCTATTTTTCATGGTTGGCTGTTCTCTGTGTACTTTTTGGACTCTGGTGCTGTAGGCTGGAAATCCCTGCTTATGGTTTAGACTCCACTCTTCTCGGCGGATCCAATTGGCTGTTTAAATGTGGGCACCTAGCCCACTTTCTTGAGTCTGTACTGCACTCCTTACCAGTCAGGTTGTGCTGAAGCTGATTCTTCTGTCTTTCCGAGGTTATAAGGCTTTTTTCCTCGCTGCTCTTTAGTTGTTTGTTCCCAGTGATTTCTCCACACTTCAGCTGTTATTCCAGATTGGTTCTGGGAGAAGGTCAGAGTGACTTCCATTCACTCTTCTGCCATCTTACCTCCCTCTGGAAAATGCCGCCTCTATTTCATTTAGTTCCTTTTCTGGAGATTCTTCCTTTCCCTTCGATTAGGGGTGTTCCTGTCTTCCCATTTTTTGTGAGACTCTTTTTTTTTTTGCTTCTGCTGCTAAATTGATGTGTCTTGATTTCCTGACTTTGTGGTATGAGCTTCTATGGTAGGAGACCTGTGAGATTCAGTGATGCAGTTTCTATAATCTTGTGAACTTGGTGCTCTTTGGTGCTTTTTTATGCCATTTATGTTGATTCTCTGGAAGTAATTGGGTTTTGATAGTTGTTTGGTCTTTCTTTGGTGAGTCCTACCTTCCAATTTGTTGACTGAGGGTCTCTCTGCCTACCACATCTTGTCTGTTTTTGTGAAGGTCCTGCCAGAACAAAACCACAAAGCTCTGCCTGGGTCTAAATTCTAACTGGCTATGTGACTTTGGGCAAGTTACTCAACCTCTTCTCTCCTTCAGTTGGGTAATCTGTAAAATGCAGATAACATAGTACTTTCCTGATAGGGTTGTGATATAGATTAAATGAATATATATGTGTATAAACACACATACATATACATATTTATGTACATATATAACATCTATATATATCCACATATACACAGATATAGATAGGAAGATGGGAAGGAAGGAAGGAAGGAAGGAAGGAAGGAAGGGAGGGGGAGAGAGAGATGAAAAGAAAGAAATAAGGAAGAAAGAAAGATGAATGTCAAACCATACTTGACATATAAAATCATTACATTTTGTTATCATTCCTAAACTCTCGTGGAGCTGACTCAGAGGAATTTGCAGTATGTAGTTAGCCCCAAATGCTGTCTTATCCCCAATACGGCCCTGTTGGTCCTGCTCCAGGCCTCTAGGATATCTTAAGAGAATCAGTCAGCTTGGCCTTACATAGTTAGTAGGGAAGGGGACCCATGAATCCATGGTTAGATGCATTCTTTTCATCTGGGGGCCTGAGAAACCAGCTGGGAGATACCTTTTTAAGTTTTCTCCTCTCATAGGATTGTGAGCCTAATTTAATTTTCTCATGGTGATGGGAGTCCAGAAGTTGAAGAGTAGACAATAAGTTTTTGGGAATCATTAATTATTTTATAGGTAATTCACAGGGCGAGAGCTACTGAGATCTCAGAATGAGTACAGCAGCTTGAGATTAGGATCTCAAAGACACAACTTTGCAAACAGATGCCTCTCCATAAGGGGAATCTTTATTACAGTAGAATTCAAACACCTGTAGAAAAGAGTCCTTGAACAAGATTACACCAACAGTTCTCCTTTCCTTCCCAAGGAGATTTATTTATTTATTTATTTATTTATTATTGTTGTTCAATCATAGTTGCCCCCATTTCCTCCCATCACCTTCCCCTTCCCTACCAACCACAACCTCCCACATTCAATCTCACCCCCATTGTCTTTGTCTGTGAGTCTTTCATACATGTTCCTTGACGACACTTCCCCTTCTTTCCCCCATTATCCCCCTCTCCTGTGGTCACTGTCAGTTTGTTCTTTATTTCCATGTCTCTGGTTCTATTTTGCTTGCTTGTTTGTTTTGTTGATTAGGTTCCACTTACAGGTGAGATCGAACCCTATTACACTGTTGGTGGGAATGCAGATTGGTGCAGCCACTGTGGAAAGCAGTATGGAATTTCCTTCCCAAGGAGTTTAATTCCTTTCCAGGTTATTGAGAGAACCCCATAGTGGTAGCATGAGAGACCCAAGAGGAAGGTAAATCTCAGAGGACTGAATTGAGGATACCTGCACTATGCTGTGTGTATGCATGTGCATGTGTGTGTGAATCCAACAACTCTGGGGCACCCTGGGCAGTAACCACACCTGTGCATACCTCTCCTACAAGCTGGATGTGTGGCCAGATGAGGATCGCATTCCTTTTTCCTTCTCCTTGATTTCATGTTGGTCTACACAAATGATATCAGATTGGAATGAACATTTCCCTGATTTCATATTGGTCTACCCAAATGGCTATCAGGCTGATGCCTTAAGGAGATGAAGCTGTCATGAAATGCCAGTAGGAATCTGGGTGTAGGCAAGAGGGATACTGTTTGCAGGCAACCAGCCTGGTCTAGCTCCTGTTTCCTTGGTGATGATGGAGTGAGGATGTAGAGGTCGTTTATTTTACATAAAAAACCCAGTTCTTTCGCTTAGCATAATGCTCTCCAGTTCCATCCATGCTGTCGAGAAGTTTAGTGGTTCTTTTTTTCTTCCTGCTGCGTAGTATTCCATTGTGTATATGTACCATAATTTTTGATCCAATCATCTACTGATGGGCATTTAGGTTGCTTCCAACACTTGGCTATTGTAAATTGTGCTGCTATGAACATTGGGGTGCATAGGTTCTTTTGTATTGGCGTTTTGGTGTTCTTAGGGTATAGTCCCAGCAGGGGAAATAAGCCGGGGGGCGAAAGACAAATACCATATGATCTCACCTATAAGCAGAACCTAACCAACAATACAAAGATGCAAGGAAAATAAGACCAGCAACACTGAAAGGGAAAGAAATCAACAGAGACAAGAGGAAGGAGGGAGGGGGGACAGGGATAGGGAAGGGAAGGGGAAAGTCAAGGAACATATAGCAAGGACTCATGGACAAAACCAAAGGGGAAGAGCTGCGGGAGGGAAGAAGGGAGGGGGCAAGGGAAAGTGGTGGGGGGTAGGCAGAGACAAATGTATTTGAAAAAATAAATTAAAATTAAAAAAAAAACACAGTTCTTTCTCTTATTTTTAAAGGAAAATCTGGAAGGAATCATCTCTCACCCAATTCCTCCCCACATCACTGCACATTTCCAGTCTCCTGGGTTTGGAATCACAGACATAGGTTCAAATGACAAAGTGCTTCTGCTAATTACTAGCTGTGTGCCTCTCAGCAAGTTATATAACTCTCTAAGCCTCGGGTTCTTAACCTGTGAAATGTATGTAAAAATGAGATAATGTACATCAAGCACTAAGCACAAGCTTGACAACTGGTGAGTATTAAAAACATTAGCTCTGGTCCGTGCAAGGAAATGGCTCCCAGTGGCGACTGTCCGGAATGGCAGTGGCTATCACTGTCTTAGTAACAGCCCTGCTCAGAACCGTTGGCTTCTCTCCTTACCTCACACATTAATCTTAGTTGGAGAATCTCTCTAATGGGAGAGGAGACCCTGAGTCCCTCCATCCAGAGGAGAGAGAGGGGCAAGCCTGGCTGCTTTTTCTGCACAGGTGGTGATGTCAGGGGGGCCTCCATACTCACCGTGGACATCAATGACTGTGAGGGCCTCCAGGGTGAGGCGAGCCCCACTGCTCAGCTTCCCTCGCACCAGTTGTACAATCTGTGTAATCTGATCGTTACTCTTTTTCAGAAAATCCTGGCAGGTACATAAGAGGGGGACAGCTGGTTAAGTTGGATTCTCCCCTGGTAATCCCTTCTAGGGGAATGTTACCTTCCACCACCCCATGGCTGAAGGCAGGTTCCTGGATGCCATCCCTCCAGCTCCCTTTCCCTCAGCTCCAGTTGTTAACCTCTACACAACTTTCAAATGTATTGTGCTAACTGAAAGGAGCTAAATTTGAAAGGCTAAATACTGTATGGTTTTATTTTCAATGTTGTGGAAAAGACAAAACTACAGGGGCAGAAAACAGATTGTTAATTGCCAGAGGCTTGGATAGGGGAAGGGGCTGACTATAAAGGGCATGAGGGAATTTGGGCATTACACAAATGTATGTGTTTGTCAAAACTTAGAACTGTACATAAAAAGTGTGAATTTTACTGTATGTAAATTATAAAGAAAATCAGAATTAACAAAAACAACCTTGAAATATTTTTAGATTAAAGGAGATACGGGAGATGTGAAAACTTTTCCTATAAATATGTAATCCTGGTTTGAACCCTGGACCAGAAAAAAAGACATTAATGGGGCAGCTGGCTAAATTCAGATTAGATGATAATATTGTATCTTGCATCAATGTTGGTTTCCTATTTTGAACAACTGTACTGTGGTTATGTAAGATGTTTATATTGGTACAACCTAGATGAAGGGCATTTGGGAAATCTTTGTATTATTTTTGCAAGATTTTCTGACATTATTTTAAAATAAAGAGTTAAAAACAAGAATGAATTTTAAAAAGGAAAAAATATAAATTGGTGGAAATTATGCCAGATTGACCCTTGAAGCAAAGGCTACTAAATTTCAGAATCATATAGCCTAGGATTATAGCCCCAATTCCAAATTCTCTGACCAAAGGTCCCCATGAAAACTTGGCTTCTGTGATGCCATGAGTTGGATGTCTAATTATTATTTTTTTTATTTAGAAAACGTGGCTACTCTAGCTATGGATATATATCATTCAAATCCTGAGCTAGAATCTCTTCTGCAAGTGTCATGACAGGCTCACTTACTTGTAGCGTCTTTTCCACCAGAGCTTGAGACACTTCCTGGGTCCAAAAGATGGAAGAGACACAGATAACCACTTGTCCAGGCCACTGCAAGACCCACTGATTACGAGAGACCTAGTAAAGTGCAGTGGGGCATTTTATAGGGTCCATTCATCTTGCATGTATAACCTGACTTAAAAACATCCCCTACCATCTTACCCCTTTACAACAAACACACAAAAATCCTTCCCCTCTTTCAAATTACAAGGATTGGCACCTCTGGGATTGCTGATTTATGCCTTCCTCCTTGAATTTTATGGAAAAAAAATGACCAAGAATATCATCAACTCTTATTTTTTTGTGTGTGCGTGCTCCTCTCCATGGACTTTACTAGTTAAAATCAAGGTGGTGTTCAGAAAGTATTCACAACTACTCTTTTTAATGGCTACATAATATTGCAGTGCTGCCCCACAGTTTCCTTAGTTATGCCTCCCTATTTTTTTTAACTATAAATCAGGCAAACTATGGCCTGAGGACCAAATCTGTTTTTGTAAATAAAGGTGTATTGCAACACAGCTAGGCCTACTACTTACCTATCATCTACAAAGGCAAAGATAAAATAGTATGTGTGGCCTGCAGAGCTGAAAATATTTACTATGGCCTTTTACAGAAACAGTTTGCTGACCCTGCTATAGATGCAGTTGCATGAAATAACTCCCTACAAGTCTTTCTTTAATTTTTGATTTAGAATATATCATAAGACAAAGGATTAGTCTTTCCTTTACAATCAAAATACCACTGAAAGGAAGAGCAAGGTCAGTGTTGTATTTGAGTGGGAAGGTGTTAACTGAATATTCATTTCTTTGCTAGGAGCTGGCTAAAAAGGTTCTTTTCTCTTAGGACTCTGTCCTACTTGTTTCCACTAAAGCTTTGGGACTGAATGAGTTGTGCAATTCAGGGCATGTGTCACATGAATGAAAAGCCTAGGGGCGAGGGAAATGTTTGATTGGAAGGGTCTCTTGCCATAAATTCATTTCACAGAAAGGACTGACCCGCTGCAAACATTTCACCAAAAACAAATTTACAAGAAAAGGAGTGGCACAGAAGGGTCAGGTGTGCCCAGAAGGACTGACATGAGCTTCGATAGAAGACAGAGGAATAATCCATTTAACCTTCTCCCCCAAAGTTCTTGCTGTACCAATACCCTGGCATGTGAACCCCATTCTTGTTTACCTGGACATATGCTTCAATCCCAAGTCGAATAACTTCCCGCATACTGGCAAGCATCACCCGCTCCACCTGCTGGAGCCACTTTTCCACCATGCCCTGCAATTAAGACAGACAGGCAGCAACCATTAGCCAAGTGCAAAGGAAGAGACCATCAACAGAACCAACGTTCTCTCTGGACAGGGCTGGAGGTAGGCCAAGGGTTTGCAGTCCTGAGGGTTCAGAACCAGCCACTCCAAGATGTGCCTCAGTGGTATGCACATTATTTTGAGCTAGACAATCATGACTCTGAAAGCTCAAGAGAAACTTCTGCCTTATTCCACCCACCCCCCGCCATAGTTAAATTATTTAAAAAGGAAAATTAAGATTAAGATATTCTTAACTATCTAGAATATAAATCAGGAACCTGGTCTATAATAAGCATCACCAGCAATAACTTTTTACCTATCTGTGTGGCAAAGCACACTACAAATTACAGTACATGCGTTCTCCCTGCAGTGACATGCTGAAGCCCCAAGATGTATTATGTCATCCATAGCTCAGAATCTCATCTAGACCTCAGTTTCCCTGTCTCTGAACCTGTCATGTATGTGCAGTCTCTGACTCTCCTATACATGTGCTCCCTTACATATGTATGTAATTAAATTTGGTTATTTCTGTTCTTAACTGATGTTTATTTGATTGCTAGACCAGCCAAAAGAACCTTGAGGGTAGAGGAAAGTTTCTTCCTCCCTGACACACCCCTTCAAGCCAATATTCTTTAACTGTTTGTTTTCGATTTATTTACTGCATTCTAGGAAGTATATGTCTTGTAAAAGTTGCAATAAGGGACTTTTAACATGCATTTCTTTCATATTTTCTGAAACAGACAATTTTTGGGGAGAAAAATGACATATTTATATTTCAGTTAATAAAATAAACTGTTCCTTCCTTCCTTCCTTCCTTCCTTCCTTCCTTCCTTCCTTCCTTCCTTCCTTCCTTCCTCCCTTCCTCCCTCCCTCCCTACCTCTTTCTTTCTTTCTTTCTTTCTTTCTTTCTTTCTTTCTTTCTTTCTTTCTTTCTTTCTTTCTTTCTTTCTTTCTTTCTTTCTTTCTTTCTTTTCTTTCTTTCTCCATCGTTTTTACAGACAGAGGAAGGGAGAAGAAGGGAGAGAGAGAAACATTGATGTGGGAGAGAAGCATAAATCAGTTGCCTCGCACACATCCCTTGATGCACTCACCTGGACTGGGGATCAAACCTGCAACCTAGGTATGTGCCCTGACCAGAAATCAAACCTGCAACCTTTTGGTTATGGGACAATGCTCCAACTAACTGAGCTACACTCGCCAGGGAAAACACTGCTCATTTCTAATGAACAGTTTTAATTATTTCATTATTACAGTGGTTTCCAAGTTTGCTGTGCATTGGAATTGTCTGGAGATCTGTGAAAAAACAAAAACAAAAACAAAAACAAAAACAAAAACAAAAACAAGAGAGGCCTGATTCCCACTCCCAGATATAATTGGTGTGGGAGGTAACCCAGGCATCTGGGTTTCTTTCAAAGCTCTACAGGTGATTCAAATATGCAGCAAATTATTCAGTTTTAGAATTTCTAGCCACTGTAGCTGTTGACTTCAGGCACCCATGAGCTAGCTGATTTATGGTTGGGTGACCTGACTCCAACTTGCATGTTTTGGCAAAAATGGTCAGCAAAGTGAGGGTAAGAGGTTACCTATTTCAATGAAGGTGCGGTCATGTCTAGAAGAAGTAGAAGTAATTTACACCATACTCATTATATAAGACATATGTATAAAAATCAGAGTTAAATGGAATTGAGTCCATGTTTTATTGACCTTTGAAAACACCTGCCCCAGCAAGCTGTCTGACTGAATTACTTTTAACTGCTCATGGAAAGCTGAGCAGCATCAGTTTGGATCTGATTCCTGCTACTACTGCTTCCACATTAAGTTTGGTTGAAACCCTTCCACAAATATGCTGTCACATTAGCTGCAGTATACTCCCCATTTTATTTTTTTTTCAGATTTTATTTATTTTTAGAGAGGGGGGAAGGGAGGGAGAAATAGAAGAAAAGAAACATCGGTGTGAGAGAGAAACATTGATTGGTTGCCTCTTGTATGCACTCCAACCAGGGACCAAACCCACAATGCAGGCATGTGCCCTGACCAGGAATCAAACCAGCAACCTTTTGCTTTGTGGAACAACACCCAACTCACTGAGCCACACAAGGGAGGGCTACTCCCCATTTTAGAGGTGGGCAAACTGGGACTGTGACAGTTGGAGTAACTTCTTGGTAACTTCCCAAAGTTACCCAGTCATTAAGTTGTAGAATCCATGTGTTCCACGTCAAGGCAGACTGAAACTAGAGTCTAAATACTTAACCAATGTGTTCTCTGCTTGTCTATTTTACTCTGTTATGGAGAAAAGAACCAAAAATGGGTGAGGGAAGTTACTTTTGCTTGAGCTGGGTAGATTTTCTGTTTGAATGGAACAGTTTCTTTTTCTGAGCTGATCATGCCCACAATCTCCAAACTGTCTGTAAACTCCAGCTCGGCAATTCCTTCAAAGCACTTTTTTAAATGTGGCTGCACTCGGAGTGGGTCCTTGGTTTCCGACAAGATCTCCAGCAGCTCATCATTTGACAGGAAGAAGAACCTATTTCAAAGCAAAGGAAGATGGCAACTGACATCTCTTCTGAGAACTTCTTTTTCCAACAAGGTTATACTCCTCAGTAGGTAAATGGCACTCAGGTGAAGACCAGCTAAGTTCTAGGGTCTTCCCTAAGGCCCACTCCTTTCACTCTTTTCCGTCTAATGTATGTAGGGTAGAGATAATTTTGACTCTGAGAGCAAGAGAAATATTGGAAGCTGGTATATCTGAGATCCAAAGCTGAGATCCAAAGCTGAGTTTAATATAGTTGGGTGGGGGATGCTACCTTTTGAAAGACAACTGGATAGAGTAGTGTTTTTCAATCTTGGCTGCACTTCAGAATCGCCTACTGAAATTCTAACGCCAAGATTCTACTGCCCAGAGATTCATATATAATTGATCTGGGGATGGACCTGGGTATTTGTATTTTTAAAAATCCCAGGTGGGGGCAAAGGTAGAAGAGGGCAAAGGGGAGATAAATGGTGATGAAAGGACACTTGACTTTGGATAGTGAGCACACACTACAATATACAGATGATGTATTATAGAATTGTACACTTGAAACCTATATAATTTTATTAACCAATGTCACCCCAATAAATTCAATTAAAAAATAAAAATAAAAATCCCAAGCGATTCTAATGTGCATTTAGAGTTGAGAATCACTGGGAAGGAGAAGGAAAGAGAGAAGACTTTTTTTTTTTTCCTTATCTCCAAGTATGACAGAAGGTATGACAGGTATGAAGTAATAAGTACAGGTTAATAATGAACTTTACATGCAAAGGCCTTTACCTTGCTTTAAATTATTCTTAATAAGATAGCTTCATTCTCTTGCTCAGGGCCTCAAGGCAGCAACAACAAACCTTCAGAAAATGTTCAAGAAACAAACTTCTACTGTGACCACTAGGCTGAAAGTTCCCTAATGAAGGGACTATATGATTATAGTCTTCACTATATATGATGCATTACAAAAATGGCCACAATACTTACACTTAATCTCATCAAGAGGCAGAGTCTACTTTCACATTTCTTGAACCTGAGCTGACTCTATGTCCCACATGTGGAAAACATGAGTTTGTGCAAGTTTTAAGCATCAAGAAGCCTTGACGTTTCCATTCTTGCTGGTCTTGGGAATGCTGTGGCCACCACCATGTGAACTTAGGGTAGCCTTCAGCAGGATGGAAGACATGTGGCCCAACTATCCCTGTTGCCCCAGCCAACAGGAAGCCAACCACTATACAAATGATTGGGGCCACTGAGTACCAGCTGACTGTAGTCACGTGAGTGAGCCCTGATGAGAATAGAAAAACCATCCAGCTGAGCCCAGCCCAATTTGCCAACCCACAGAGTTGTGAGCTAAATAAATAGTTGATGTCTTAAGCTTGTAAATTTTGGGGGTGGGTTGTTATGCAGTAAAGCAAGCTAATATAATGTAGCTGCAGTGTTGCACAGGTAGGAAGAGCTCAATAATTATTTGTTGGCTGACTGACTAATGAGAATGTCAATTTCCCCCTCTCCCAAGTAAAATTCAAACAGATGATCTCTATAGATTCATTATGTGTGACAATTAGTAATGCTTAATGGCTGTAAGAGTAACACTTAATATCTTTGTATAATTTAAAATTAAGATGAGGCTCAGAAAGGTTCTCATCCAGACAATCTGGATTTGAATTCTAGCGTGTCCATTTACCAGTATTGTGTTTTTTGGCAAGTTGCTGTTTCCCCCTTTATAAAATGGAGATAAAAATAATGCTTCTAACTTCACAGGATTATTGTAAGGGTTAAATACGTTAATACATGTAAAGCACTTAGGGTCCTGGAACATGATAAATACTGCATTAGTGTTGGATGTTATTTGTATTTTTATTAGGAACAACAGCTGTGGGTATAGAATTAGAAGTCCAAATCTCAGAAGTTTCCTCTTCCCAAGTTTTGTGCTCCCAAATCGAGTTTCCTTCCATTATTCGTCCTCTGTGTTGTCCAATACTGATGGCATTAGCCACATGTGGCTATTTATATTTAAAAACTAACACTAATTAAATAAAAAACTGGCTTTCTTACTTACACTAGATACATTTTAAGTGCTAGATAGCTGCATGTAGCCCATGGTTATTGTATTGGGCAGCATAAATATAGAAGATTTCTAGTATTGAAGAAACTTCTACTGTATATACTGCACTAAATAGATACCAAGGACATTTCTGAATTCCGAACAACCTTTTTTTTTTTTTTTTTTTTTTTTTGGTGGAAAGCAGAGCAGTAACTTTGTCTTCATATAGGGGAACACTAAAGTTTACTTTCCATAAAGGCAAACTGAAATCAAATCTACATCCTAATTACAACCAAATGACAAGAAGTGACCATCCATTGTCAACTACAAATAGATAAATTATCAGGAGTGAGGACACTCCTTCCTGAAATCATCCCTCTAAAACTACCTTGATTTTTTTATGCAGAAGAACATTGGTTCATGTGGAAAAGAGTCAAATATATATAAATATTTGATAAATGTTTATAAACTACAAACTACAAAATCTGATAACAAAAAAAACTTAGCTGCCATTTCTTAAACACATATTCTGGATGCTAAATGCTTTACATGCATTATATATTTGATATGCACAACAAATATACTAGGGAGGGGCCATTATTATATCTCTATTTTATAGAGAACCTGAGGCTTGGATAGATTTGTTGAAGGTCTCGAGATTAGTAAGTGGAAGAGCTGGGACTCAAACCAAGGTCTGTTTAATTTCAAAGTCCAGGTTCTTAATCATGACTGCTATATCCCTCTAATTGGGCATTTGACAATGTTGGTTGGCCAAAGTGTGGATTTGGTCCCCACTGGTGTCCATTCAACCTCACTCTAAATAACAATCATGAAGACATTCCTTACCTCTGAGAACTGTCTCTTGGGAGATGGGAAACCAGGAAAGAATATGGAATAGATTGATAGGAGCCAACTTTCACTATGAAAAATGTAATTCTACCTATATATGGGCAACTCCAAACAAAAGGACAATAATAAATACCTGGGGAAAAATAGTCTCTTTTTCTCCAAGTAATCATTTAGCCCCCTCTGGATGTCCTCCAACAGAATGTTAGCTTCTTGAAGCTTCTCAGCCATTCGAGGCTGGTCTGCAGCCACCAGAACCCTGGCATCTTTCACCTAAGTTCCATCAAAAAAGGCAAGAATCATCATGGACTTCCCAGACTCTGACAATTGTCATTATATAAGTGTATGACCAGTCAATCAACTAATGATGCCCTGTTCAGCTGCTTAGCTAAGTGTCTCTTAGTCCCACAAGGGTGAATGCTCATATAACATGACCCTGTTCTTCTGGTCATGGTTGATTGGGCCAGGGTTGGGAGACTGAAACTAACTGAGCCAATTACATTTTAACTGCTGGGATTTTGGAATTCAGCTCATGACATTCTGTACTAGTCTAGGCTGGGCCCTTGAAGGACGGTTCTTTGCTGCCATGTGAAGACCATCTTCTATGATATGACCAAGTGGCAGAGCAAGCCAGTCTACAAGAGAGGTAGAAGCAGGCATAGGAAGGGCATTCTGTGATTTTCTGAGAGAGTTCTTGGTTCTAGAGCCATCCTTTATATGCTTTCTGCCCTGGAGCTCCATGTGACATCATTTGGTCTTTTTGTTTGAGCTACCTCGAGAGGGTCTCTGTTACTTGCAACCAAAAGTCTTAACTAATATGAAGTTGGAGAAAGCAGGATATCATGCAAACTGGCTCTGATGGCCAAGCAATAGAAATTACCTCTTATCTCATTTCCGCAAACAACCAGGGCAGATAGTTCCCTCGAGACAACTTCTTTATAAATGTGCCCCAATTTGAATTCAAACAGGAAAAAAATGTCATCTCCTAATAGATAGTCCCTGAAGCCCTGTTCCCCCAGTGAACTCTTACTTTGAGGTCTGTTTCCAATGTCACCCCCTTTGGAGGCCTTCTTTGACATTCCCAGGCAACTAAATCATTTTGCTATATTCTAAAATCTTTTTGCATATACTTCTATTATAGCTCTTATGTATTTAAGTCTGTCTCCTCAAAAAACAATGAGTTCTGTGAAGAAAGGCAGATATCATATTCTTGTCATCTGCGAGTGTTTTCTGACTGGTAGTTCAATGCCTGGGTCACTGTAGGTACTGAATAAAACATTTGCTTAGTAACTGAGTATCAACAATCATTTAAATTCTAAAAGGATTCTCAATCTGTAAAAGTTTTATTGAATTACTCTGCAATAAATAGTCTTCTACATCATTAGAATGACAGCTAAATTACACAAACTGGTAGTGCTTACCCCTAGGGAGGCAGGATTTCAAAGGCCCCTGCTTTTTATATTACATATATCCATGTTTCAATTTTTTTTTGACAATTGAAGTATTGTTTATAATTATGCTTATTCTACAAGATAAGATAACCTATTCATTTTAACAATTTTTATAGCCTCTACAGAGTAGAAAATGTTTTTTTTAATTTATTTACTTTTTAAATACATTTGTCAATTTTTAATAATTTTTGAGATTAGAAATATATAACAATATCAAACTTGCAAAAAGTTTAGTTTACCTACAAGTTTTAAGTGGCATGGCTACAATGCACAATGAAGACCATCTGTATGGCATCCCATGTTCCTGCTGGTGAGATGTGCTGGAAGGGACAAACTTACCGCTTGGGACATAAGTGATTTCCAGTAACTATCAACGATGGCAAATTTCCTGCCCTCTTCTGGCATCTGGGCTATGATGTCTTCTGAACTGAAAATCGGTTCTAGGTACAGCCAGGTAGCTTGGCATTTCAACCAGGTGTCCAAAATTTCCTGCACACGAACTAGCTTTTCTTCCCACTTCTGCAAATTTAGCATTTTATAGCTGAATCATTAACTTGCCACTCTGCCTAACAGGCCAAAATGGATGGATCATATATGATTATTATTCACTCATTCTCTAGTTTAGAAAATACTTATTCAGTGCCCGCTACGTTCTGGTCAGTGTTCTAGGCAATGCAAATACAGCAATGAATGAAACAAGTGAGTCCTTGCTCTTATGGAGCCTGAATTCCAGTAGAATAATAACAATAGTAATAATTATTATATATAATTATTATTATTACTATAACAAGTGATGGGATGAGTGCTTTATGGAGGTGAGACTAATTTAATTCAATAGACTTAAGATGGAAATATTACTACACATCCTACTTTACAAATGCAGAAGCTGAGATACAACAGTTTAAGTAACTGATTCAAGGTTATCTAATATAATTTAAGTGGCAGAGCCAGAATTTGAACCCAGGAAGTTTCAAAATCTTTGCCCTTAGCCTATGCCACTTCTATAAACAAGGACAAAATAAGGCCATGTCCCTACCCTCAAGTAGTTTACATTCTAGGTTACTCTAGCCCAGATGATATTCACACTTTCCAAATGTATTTTTATTTGGTATATTCAAATCATCTCATATTTTCTTTTGGCAGACTTGCAAAGGCTCAGTATGCAATATGTTGACTCAAATGGTTATTTGCTTTTAGCTTAGTGTTATTTTTTTTCAATCAGTAGAAAAGGAATTTGTTTGTTAAATGAACGTTAAAATCTTCTCCCTCCTCTGAGAAACCGAGAGCTAGCTGGATGTAGCAAAACACTCAAGCCTCATATCCTCTTACCCGGCATTCTGCTTCTATTGGTTTGATGAATGCAGAGCCACACATTGTCTGGGTCTTTATCACATGATCATCAAGTAGCAGCTGAATGTCATCAACTGCACACAAGATGTTTGTATCCTGCAAATAAACATACCTCACCTCGTCAGAATCACAACACTCCCTCTTTCCATGTTGATCCCCAAAACCTTACAACTCAGATCTCCATTCCAGTGGGACAGAAATCTATGTCTTACAGGGGCTGGAATATCTATATTTTTCCTTGAAAATGTTCTTCAAGACACATATTTTCCACCTTTTTTGCAGAAATCAAACGTGGCTAAGCACAGACCTGCAGCTGGTAGGTGTCATAGAAGGGAGAGTTCCACCCAGCCTTGTGCTCCCACTTCCTGTGTATTTGCTCTCCTCTCTCCCTCAGGCAGGAAAAGCTCTAAGCTGACCACTAGGGCCTAGACTGGTGGTTCTCAAACTATGTGCTGAGATGCTAATGGCACTGCAACAAACTCATAGTAAATAAAAGTGGTTATTTAAAAATAAAATACAAATGTAGTTATTTCAATTAACATGTATTTTTTTCAAACAGTTGTTATGGTGACAGGACACAAATACTTATTATTTGAATGCAATTACTTCAAAAACATAGCTGTAAGCTATTTCTTTTGGTCTAGGGAGGGGCACAATGAAAAAATACTAGAGCCAAAAGGCTACACGAACCAAGAAAGTTTGGAAACCTCTGACTCCACATTTACTGGGCCATATTTTACTAGTAGGTAAGGTTACTGTGACTGGAAGTTCAGTCCCCATGCATGGCACTTTTCCTCCTAGGCAGTCCTGGCAAGGAGGCTGACTAGGGTCTACCCCTCTGTGGCAGGTCTGATCTTTCTGTATATTATATATATAGAACATATTTTCTCATCTATCCACCTTTTTTTACTAGCAGCTCTGCACTAGGAGGTGTGCCTAGCTCTTATATATATCTTATATAGTGGTACCTTGATTTCCTGTTGCTGTTGACTCTGTCTATAGATGCATCAGTCAAAACCCGAATATTGTCTGAGAGTAACTAAGTTATTGTACCTAGGTCCCCTAGCTTAACACTTCATCTCGGCCCACAGCCTCTAGGAGTATCTCATCCAATCAGGTGGTGCAGCCCCAATCTGCTGGGACCCATGTGTGGGGTTTGCTGAAGAGGCCCCACATTCTCCTCCCTCCCACTAGTTCATCCATAGTTGTCATCCAGGTAAAATCAAGGCACTGGTACCGTTGAAAATGAAGGAGAGAGAAGTTACAAAAAGATCACATGCACTTGGGGGATGGGGCAGATATGGAAGGCCTTTAGGGTTTTAGTTCTCAATCTGCATTGCACACTGGAAAGACCAGTGGTGCTTTAAAAGTATAGATGTCCAGGCATTTTGGGGGTGGAGTCATCAGGATGAATCAATTGGGATTTTTTCTGAGAAGTGCTAAGTATTGTTTACCCTAGGTATGCTTCTGAGGGACCTGGGGAACCTTCCCTGGGAGATGCTAATTCAGGAGGCTAGCTCAGCTTCTTTGCACTGAGAAAGCTTATTGCTCTGAATCAAAAGGTATGTCTCATTTGAAAATGCACCCCCTATTAAATAATAAAATTTAAAAAGAAAAGAAAAAGTGAGAAAGGAAAATTCATCCTTCCAGCAGTGCCTGGAGGAAGAACTGGCCCAGGAAGGCAGCCGGCAGAAAGCCATCTAATATACAGCATAGTGATTATACTCAACAATACTGTATTAAAACCTTGAAAGTTGCTAAGAGACTAGATCTTAATTGTTCCCACCACAAAAAAGAAATGATAGTTATGTGACGTGATAGAGGTGTTAGGTGACACAAGGGTGATAATCATATTGCAATAGATAAATGTATCAAATCCACACATCGTATACCTTAAACTTACATAATGATATGTCAATTATGTCTCAATAAAAATTTTTCAAAAACTGTTAGGGATCCTTCCTTTGTGAGTTCTGTTGCAATTCTGAATGGATTCCTCTATTATATACTATAAAATAAATGAGTTGTTCTTGGGGCTGTACAGTTGGACTGAGACTCACAGTGTCCCTGTACTTTATGAAGTTGAATGTCATGTTGACCCAGTCTAACTTCATTTTCTCCAAGTTTTTCTCCAGAGAGTATTCTTTACTGGCAGCTGCTCCAATGGGCTCCAGTCTAAAAAAAGAACATAACGACAGCAACATTAATAGGAAGAGGCAGTGAAAACATGGCAAAGTAGGAATTTCAGCTCAGCCTTAAGAGAAAATTTTAAAGCCCTTAATTTTACTAAAGCGTTTACTATCTAATATTTGTCAACTATCTCCAATATTTTACAGGGTGTCTTACCCTTGGCACTAATGGCATTTTGGTCTGTGCTACAGGATGAATTGTGCCCCCCTAAAAATCATGTGTTGAAATACTAGCCCTCAGTACCTCAGAATATGAGGTACTCTATTTGGACATAGGGTTTTCAGTGAGGTAGTTAAGTTAAAATGAGGTCATTAGTGTGGGTCCTAATCCAAAACAACTGGCACCCTTCTAAGAAAAGGAGATGAGGACCAATACACAGAGGGACAACATGTAAGGATACAAGAAGAAGGTGGCCAGCCATCTATCTGCAAGCCAAGGAGAGAGGCCTCAGAAGACTAATCTTGCCAACATTTTTATGTTGGACTTGAAGCCTCCAGAATTGTAATAAAATAACTTTCTGTTCTTTTAGGCACCCAGTCTGTGGTATTTGTTACAGCAGCTCTAGATAATATGGGGTCTATAATTCTGTGTTTTGGAGCTGTCATGAACATTGTAGGATTTTTAGCAGCATCCCTGGCCTCTGTTTACTAGACGCCAATAGCAGACTCCCCACATCCCCACCCCTTGCCAGTTGTGGTGAGGCAGGAGACAGAACAAGAATAAGGAAGCTCTGAGGTGCCACACCAGGAAGCCCTAACTTCAGCCAGCGTCCACCATCCTGTTTACCAGCAAACGCCTCGTAGCATCAAGAAAGGGGCCACACATGCACTTTGCAGCCATAGTTGGCACTGTAGACATTTTTGTCATCTGTTTCACCTCTGCTTCATATCATGTTATTATAATAAATTAGCATTGTGGTTTAATCCCCCAGTGGGCAATCAAGGAAGATTGTGGAAAATCACATGTGAAGAAGCTTAAAAGTTAAATAACCACTTGTGCACGTGCCTTAAAAAGCTAGCCAAATAAAACAAAAGAATTCAGAAAAAAACAACTCCCTGTAAAGCCTGCACCTTTTAGGCAAAGGGGGGCCATTTTCTGTCAGAGGTGACCCTAATGTAATTTTCTTTCTTTTTTTCCCCTAAGTATATTTTATCGATTATGCTGTTACAGTTGTCCCAATTTTTTTTCCCTTTGCCCTCCTCCACCTAGTAACCTCTTCCCTCCAGCAATCGCCCTCCCCCACCCCACCACCTTAGTTCATGTCCATGGGTTGTGCGTGTAAGTTCTTTGGCTTTTCCCTTTCCTATACTATTCTTAACATCCCCCTGTCTATTTACCTTCCAATTATACTTCTTGATCCCTGGACCATTTCTCCCTTTCTCCCCTTTCCCCCTCCCTGCTGATAACCCTCTAAATGATCTCCATACCTATGATTCTGTTCCTGTTCTGATTGTTTGTTTAGTTTGTTGTTGTTTTTATTTTTTAGGTTCAGTTGTTGATAGGTGTGAGGGTTTTTTTTTTTTGTCATTTTAATGTCCATAGTTTTGATCCTCATCTTTTTCTTAAATAAGTCCCCTTAACATTTAATGTAATAATGGTTTGGTGATGACGAATACCTTTAGCTTCCCCTTATCTGGGAAGCTCTTTATCTGCCCTTCCATTCTAAATGATAGCTTTACTGGACAGAAAATCTTGGTCGTAGGTCCTTGCTTTTCATCACTTTGAACTTCTTGCCAGCCCCTTCTTGCCTCCAAAGTTTTTTCTTCAGCAATCAGCTGATACTCTTATGAAGTTGTATTATGAAATTCAGGAGGGATATCTTAGGAGCGAGAAGGCCCAACCTCCTACCAGGCCCCCAAGCCCAGGGTTCCAGTGCCAGGAAGATAAGTCTCCACAACATCGGGCTGCAAAAACCAGCAGGAAATTGGGACAGTGGTAGAAACTTCTGGAGCCCAAAGCAGTTCCTCTTAAAGAACCTACACATGGACTCACCTACTCAGACCCACTTTCTCTGAGCTCCAGCACTGGGGTGCCAGCTGAAAGGCACCAGTGGCATACAAGGAGAGGCTGAAGCATCTGGAATCAGAGCAAGCAGAGGCCATAGCCCCTTTTCTAAATGACTGAACGGTAGTGACAGAGAAATCGTATAACCTTGGACAAACAGAAGAATCAGCTTTAGCACAACCTGACTGCCACTTGCTCTGGGCTCTGGCAAAGGTGGGGGCAGAGTGGGCTAGAGATGCCTGAGGAGAAACTAGGGAAAGAGGCTTTGGAACTCCTTTGTAGGTAACTCTTGCTTTTCTCTTGCTGCTTGTAAGATTGCCCTTTTATCTTTAATGCTTGGCATTTTAATTATGAGTCTTACAGTGGGCCTCTTTGGGTCCAGCTTGATTGGGACTCTCTGTGCTTCCTGGACTTGCATGTATGCTTCCATCACCAAGTTAGGGAAATTTTCTTTCATTACTTTTTCAGATAGATTTCCAATTTCTTGCTCTTTCTTCTCTCCTTCTGACACCCCATGATGCAAATGTTGGACCTCTTGAAGTTGTCCCAGAGGCTGCTTATACTACCTTCATTTATTTGGAGTCTTTTTTCTTCTTCTTCTTCTGATTGCTTGTTTTTGCTTCCTTATGTTTCAAATCATTGATTTAATTCTCGGCTTCATCCACTCTACTGTTGTTTTCCTGTAATTGTTCTATATTTCAATTAGTGAATCCTTCGTTTCTGACTGGATCTTTTTATGCTGTTGAGGTCCTCACTAAGTTCCTTGAGCATCCTAATAAACACTGTTTTGAACTCTGCATCTGATAGATTGTTTATCTCCATTTCATTTAGCTCTTTTTCTGGAGTTTTCATCTGTTCTTTTGTTTGGACCATGTTTTTTTGTCTCCTTGTTTTGGCAGCCTCCCTGTGTTTGTTTATATCTATTAAGTAGAGCTGCTTTGTCTCTGTGTTTTGGTAGTGTGTCATAATGCAGCATATGTCCTGTAGGGTCTAGTGGCACAGCCTCCTCTATCATCCAAGATGGGTATTTGAGGTGTGCCTTGTGTGTGGGCTGAGTACACTCTCTTCATTTAGTTGAGCCTTAGTTGGTGTTGGCAGATCAATGGGAAGAATTTACCCAGGCCAGTCAGCTCCAAGGACTGACTGAGACTAGTGACCACAAAACTCTGCCCTCTGTGGAGGATCAGCTGTGCAGAGGCAGAATGATGGTGCTCCAACATGGTCTGTAGCTATCCACTGGATGCACTGGCCCCGGGGTTTCCCAGGTGATGAAGGCCAAGGTCAGCCCCAACCTGTGTTTTGCCCAGGGCTGCCCTTCCTGAGCTATTAAGCAATCAGAGATGGCCGGTGATTATGCTGGGCTTGGAGATTCCCAGGTGAAGCCAAGCTGTAAAATGAATCTAGCTACTGCTGGTGCCCATCCTAGAGCTCACTGAAGTCATCTGTTTCTTGTTTGATAGGATTTAGGAAGCTATGAATCATGAGTCAAGACCAGATATTCATATGGAAAGGTAGCTTGGGTGGGGCCATAAGTTGGATGGGGCAGGATCTCTGGGGATCTCCAAAGCAATCAAATAGTATAAGCCAGGTTGATGGAGTCTCAAAAATGGCACCAGCCTGCCGCCTCAGTGGTTCTGTGGGGGAGGGTTTAGAAGAGGGGCTATGGCCTCTGCTTGCTCTGATTCCAGATGCTTCAGCCTCTCCTTGTATGCCACTGGTGCCTTTCAGCTGGCACCCCAGTGCTGGAGCTCAGAGAAAGTGGGTCTGAGTAGGTGAGTCCATGTGTGGGTTCTTTAAGAGGAACTGCTTTGGGCTCCAGAAGTTTCTACCACTGTCCCAATTTCCTGCTGGTTTTTGCAGCCAGATGTTGTGGAGACTTATCTTCCTGGCACTGGAACTTATCTTCCTGGGCTTGGGGGCCTGGTAGGAGGTTGGGCCTTCTCGCTCCTGAGATATCCCTCCTGAATTTTTATCCACCACATGTGGGTGAGAGACCAGCCCTTCCACATCTTCACTCCTTCTATCATTCTAGATGGATGTGGTTTCTTTAATTCCATAGTTGTCAAATTTCTATTCAATTTAATTTCTGATGGTTCTGAGCGATGGTTGTTCTATATTTTGGTTGTAAATTTGATGTGGTTGTGTGAAGAGGTAAACCATGTTTGTCTACACTGCCATCTTGACCAGAAGCCCAGGAAGTGTATTTTTCTTAATAAATCTACCTTGGAGCTGATAGGAAGGACAGACTGTGTTTATTGAAAAAAAAAAATCAGTATATACCTGGAACTGTGTAGTTCAAACCTGTGTTGTTCAAGGGTCAGCTGTATTCTACCCAAGATCTCAGAGGTCACTGATATGGTTACTTGGCCTGGCACCCTGTCTCTCTGACTCCTATGCTACATGAGGACTTTTGGGTTGTGAGAACTGTTCAAATATGGAGCTGGTTCTTGGGGTGAATTGTGCTACCTCCTGGAAGGCAATTTGAAATTCTTTGGAGTGATGCAATCACTCACTTAGTCATCCATACTGGCCTGCTGGGCTTCAAAATCTATAAACTGAAACATTTCTATTATTACACCCTAAAATTCATTGGATGTTTCCTCTGTCATCTCCAATCTGCAAGTGAGCCCAACTGAGAGGGGCAAGATGGTGGAGGAGTGAAGGGAAATCACACTGACTTCCTCCCAGGACCAATCTGGAATTACAACTAAATTGTGGAGAAATCACCTGGAACAAATGACTGAGCAATAGTGACAGAGAAACCGTATAACCTTGGACAAACGGAAGAATCAGCTTTAGCACAACCTGACTGCCACTTGCTCTGGACTCTGGCAAAGGTGGAGGCCGAGTGGGCTAGAGATGCCTGAGGAGAAACTAGGGAAGGAGGCTTTGGAGAGAGAACTGGGACAGTAGCTGGCAGGATCTCGGTGCTGAGTATCTCTTTTATGGCAGCAGCCATCCTGCTCAGGCAGACTACTCCCCTCTGAGCAGCATGAGGGGAAACAATAGTCCCAACCACAAGAGGGACTCTGCCCTGTCCTGTGGTACCTAAACCTGACTGCAAAGTACAGAGTGACTAGATTAACAACTGAAGTAGACAGCCACAGACAGTAGATTCTTGGAAGTCTCCAACAGATTGCCTAAGGTCAGACAGGGTCAACATCTGACATTACCAGAGGCAGAATCAGAAAGAAAAAATCAGCAGTAAATACTAGAGGCTACTGAGACAAAATCCACTGTGGTATTCTCCATGATTTGTGATATTACCTTTAATACATAGCTTTTTAATGTCCATTTTGGGTCCATAAAGTTTGTGCACATTTAGTCATTAGATTTTATGCTAATAGTTTATTTCTCTCCTTTCTTATAATAGTCTTAATATCTTTACAGCCTTATTAATACCGGTTCATTTGCTGTTGAGAGTGGGATTGAAGAGGGGGAGTTATTTTTGTGGCTGTGGGTTTGTTTCCTGGTCTTTGTGGTTTTGTTCAGGCGGTGCCAGAAAAAAAACACAAGACATGGTAGGCAGAATGACCCTCAGTGAACCATCTGGAGGGTAGGACCCACCTAAGAAGGACCAAACAAGAATGAAAACCCAATTGCTTCCAGAGACCAATATTAATGGCATAAAAGGCATCCAAAGAGTATCAAGTTCAGGACATCAAGGAGACTGCACCACTGAATTTCATAGGTCTCCTACCATAGAAGTTCACACCACAAAATCACAAAGTCAAGACAGATCAATTTAAGAAGCAGAAGCAAAAAAGAAAAGTCTCACAAATAATGGGAAGACAAAGAAATACCTCCCAATTGAAGGGAAATAAGGAATCCACAAAAGACAACTAAATGAAATAGAGGCAAGTCAACTATCAGATACTCAGTTCAAAACAATGGTTATAAGGAAGCTCAATGAACTCAGTGAGCTCAGGGAGAATTCCCAAAAAACTACAGGAAAACTATGAGGAGTTTACTGCAAACAATATCAGCATGAAAAAGGACATAAAAATTTTCAACAGCCACCAAGAGTAAATGAAGAATATAATTTCTGAATGGAAGAACACAGTAGAAGGAATCAAAAGCAGGCTAGATCAAGCCGAGGATCAAATCAGCAAGCTGGAGGACAGGGTAGAGAATAGCTCCCAGAAATATCAAGGGAAAAAAAAAAGACTCAAAAGGAATGAAGACGCATTTAGGGAAATGCAGGACAACCTGAAACACAATAATATCTGCATAATAGGGATACCAGAAGGAGAAGAAGAGGAGCAAGGGATAGAGAATCTTTTTGAAAAAGTAGTGATGGAAAACTTCCCCAATTTGAGAAAAAAGAAGGTCTCACGGGTCCCGGAGGCACACAGGACCCACTCAAGAGAGACCCAAGGAGGTCCACTCCAAGACACATTATCATTCAAATGGCAACTATCAAAGACAAACAGAGAATCCTCAAGACAGCAAGGGAGAAGGTGAAAGTAACATAAAAGGGGACCCCGATATGGCTAGGAGCAGACTTCTCAGCAGAAACACTACAAGCCAGAAGGGAGTGGCAACAAATATTCCAAGTAATGAAAATCAAGGGCCTACAACCAAGGCTGCTCTACCCAGCAAGGCTCTCAATTAAAACAAAAGGGGATATAAGGAGTTTCCCAGACAAGAGAAGGTTAAAAGAATATGAAATGTAGAAATTACCAAACCAGCACTCCAAGATATGCTAAAAGGACTAGTTTAAGAAGATGAAGGAAAAGAGTGAGAAAGAGAAAAACACAGGTACAAAGAGAAAAAATGAATAGGTTTCCATCAGTAATAACTCTCAATGTAAATGGACTAAATGCCCCAATCAAAAGACACAGGACAGATGAACGGATAAGAAAACATAACCCACACATATGCTGCCTACAAGAGACCCACCTCAGAGCAAAAGACCTACACAGATTGAAAGTAAAGGGATGGAGAAAAATATTCCAAGCAAATGGGCAAGAGAAGAAGGCAGGGGTTGCAATGCTTATATCAGACAAAATAGATTTCAAAACAAAGGCCATAAAAAGAGACCCAGAGGGGCACTTTATAATACTAAAAGGAAAATCTATCAAGAAGACATAAACATTGTAAACTTATATGCTGCCAATATAGGAGCACCCAAGTATATAAGGAAAATTTTGGACAACTACAAAAAAGATATAGACAGCAACACACAGATAGTAGGGGATTTCAACACCCCACTGTCAAAAATGGACAGATCTTCCAAACAAAACATCAACAAGGATATTGTGGAGTTGAATGACGCACTGAATCAAATAGACTTAACTGACATATATAGAACCTTACATCCCAAAGAAGCAAAACACACAGTCTTTTCAATGCGCATGGAACTTTTTTAAAGAGAGACCACATGATAGGACACAAAGCAAGACTCAACAAATTAAGGAAAATTGAAATAATACCAAGCTTTTTCTTGGACCACAATGGCTTGAAGCTGGAAATCAACCTCAAAGAGAAAGTTCAAAAACATGCAAACTCATGGATACTGAACAGTAGACTATTAAACAATGAATGGGTCAATAATGAGTTAAGAGAAGAAATCAAAAAATTTCTGGAAACAAATGAAAATGAATGTACAACAATCCAAAACATAAAGGACACAGCAAAGGCAGTCCTGAGAGGGAAGTTCATAGCAATACAGGCTTACCTAAAAAAAATAAAAATATTTCAAATAAGAGACCTAACACTACAACTTCAAGAACTGGAGAAACAACAACAAATAAATCCCAGAGCAAGTAGAAGGAAGGAAATAGTCAAGATTAGAGCAGAACTGAATGACATAGAGATGAAAAGAACAATTCAAAGGATCAACCAATCCAGGAGCTGGTTCTTTGAAAAGATAAACAAGATCGACAGCCTTTAAGTAGACTCATCAAGAAAAAAAGGGAAAGGACCCAAATTAATAATATCAGAAATGAAAGAGGAGAAATAACAACTGATACCACAGAAATACAAAGGATTGTCAGAAACTACTATGAACAATTATATGCCAAGAAATTTGAAAACCTCGATGAAATGGACAAATTTCTAGAAGAGTATAATCTTCCAACACTGAAGGAGGAAGAAACGGAAAGCTTGAACAGACTGATAACAGCTGGGAAAATTGAAGCATTCATCAAGAAACTCCCGGCACACAAAAGCCCTGGGCCGGATGGTTTCACAGGAGAATTTCAAACATTTAAGGAAGAGCTAACCCCTGTCCTTCTCAGACTCTTCCAAAAAATCCAAGAGGAGGGAAGACTCCCAGACTCCTTCTATGAGGCCAGCATCACCCTGATCCCAAAACCAGATAAAGACCCTACAAAGAAAGAAAACTACAGACAAATTTTGCTGATGAACATAGAAGCTAAAATCCTCAACAAAATCCTTGGGATTCAGGGATGGTTCAAAATCTTGGGATGCAAGTCAATAAAGGTAATAAATCACATAAATAAAAAAAAGACAAAAACCACTGATCATCTCGATAGACGCAGAAAAAGCATTCAGTAAGGTACAGCACACATTTATGATCAAAACACTCAGCAAAATGGGAGTAAATGGGGCATTCCTCAATGTAATAAAGACCATATATGAAAAATCTAGAGCCAACATCATACTCAACAGGCAAAAACTAAAAGCTTTCCCACTAAGATCGGGAACACGACAAGGATGTCTACTTTCAGCACTTCTTTTCAACACAGTATTGGAAGTCCTAGCCACAGCAGTCAGACACAAAAAGAAATAAAAGGCATGCAAATAGGAAAGGAGGAAGTAAAGCTATCATTGTTTGCAGATGACATGATAGTGTACATAGAAAACCCTGTAGACTCTACCAAAAAACTCCTCAACCTAATAAGTGAATTTGGCAAAGCAGCAGGATACAAAGTCAATATTCAGAAATCAAAGGCATTTTTGTATACCAGCAATGAAATAGAAGAAGAAGAAATCAGAAAAAAAAATACCATTCGATATAGCAAGAAGAAAAAAACAATACCTAGGAATAAATAACCAAGGAGGTAAAAGACCTGTATGCAGAAAACTATACAACATTGAAGAAAGAAATTAAGGAAGACACAAATAAATGGAAGCATATACTGTGTTCATGGATTAGAATAATTAATATCAAAATGTCCATACTACCCAAAGCAATTCATAGATTCAACGCAATTCCTATTAAGATACTGATGATGTATTTCACAGAAATATAACAGACATTTCAAAAATTTATATGGAACCATAAATGACCCCGAATAGCCACAGCAATTTTAAGAAAGATACACAAAGTAGGAGGGATCACAATACCAGACATCAAACTATACTACAGAGCCACTATACTCAAAACAATCTGGTACTGGCACAGTACCAGTGGAACAAAATAGAAAGCCCAGAAATAAGCTTAGGTCTATATGAGCAACTCAAAATTGGCAAAGGGGGCAGAAGCACAAAGTGAAGTAATAATAGCCTCTTCAACAAATGGTGTTGGGAGAGCTGGACGGCTACATGCAAAAAATTGAAATTGGATCATCAGGTGACACCGTACACAAAAATAAACTCTAGATGGATAAAAGACTTAAATATAAGTCCCAACACCATCAAAGTCCTAGAGGAGAACATTGGCAGGAAACTTTCATATATGCCACGAAGCAATTTTTTCACCGATATGTCTCCTAAAGCAAGGGACATAAAGGAAAGAATGAACAAGTGGGACCTCATCCAAATAAGAAGCTTCTGCATGGCTAAAATGAAAAGGGAGCCCATCATATGGTAAAATATATTTACTAACGATACATCAGATAGAGGCTTGATCTCCAAAATATATAAAGAAGTCTCATGACTCCACTCCAAGAAGACAAACAATCCAATCAAAAAATGGGCAAAGGATCTGGGCAGACGCTTTTCCAGGAAGAGATACAGAGGGCCCAAAGACATTTGAAAGGATGCTCGGCATCACTAGCCATCAGAGAAATGCCGATCAAAACCACAATGAGGTACCACCTCACACTGGTCAGAATGGCCATCATAAACAGATCAACAAACAACAGGTGCTGGCGAGGCTGTGGAGAAAAGGGAACCCTAGTCCACTGTTGGTGGGAATGCAGACTGGTGCAGCCATTGTGGAAAGCAGTGTGGAACTTCCTCATAAAGCTGAAAATGGAACTGCCTTTTGATCCAGTGATTCCTCTGCTGGGACTATACTGTAAGAATCCCAAAATGCCAATTCAAAAGAACCTATGCACCCCAATGTTTAATTTACAACACAATTTACAATAGCCAAGTTTTGGAAACAACCTAAATGCCCATCAGTAGATGAGCATTTTTGATCAGTAGATGGATCAAAAAACTATGGTACATTTACACAATGGAATACTATGCAGCAGAAAGAAAAAAAGAACTACTAAACTTCGTGACAGCATGGATCGAACTGGAGAGCATTATGCTAAGCGAAATAAGCCAGGGGGCAAAAGACAAATACCATATGATCTCACCTATAAGCGGAACCTAACCAACAATACAAAGATGCAAGGAAAATAAGACCAGCACCACTGAAAGGAAAAGAAACCAACAGAGACAAGAGGGAAGGAGGGGGTGGGCGGGGGGGCGGTGGTGGGAAAGGAAGGGGAAAGTTAGGGAACAGATAGCAAGGTCTCATGGACAAAACCAAAGCGGAAGGGTTGGGGGGTGGGGGGAGGAGGAAAGGGAAAGTGGTAGGGAGAAGGAAGAGACAAATGTATTTGAAAAAATAAAAAGAAAATAAAAAAAATAGAAAAAGCTATACCTGGTAGAAATGCACATGTCTCTAGACCTTCTCCTTGAGGAGGGATGATAATAGTGGCATTAGGAGCTGTATTATAAATCTGGAAAATGCAGTAACCTCACAGAGTGAACTGAGCATAAATTCCTAACTGGGCAATCACACCACAGGTCTATAACTTCTTTAGTAAAAGCTTTATCTTTGCCTTAAACAAATACTGCCCATTGTTTTTCTTTTTGTTAACACAACTTCGAAATGTTTCTTTTCAGACCCTTCACAGGAAACCACCCTCAGGAGAGCACACAATCTTTGATTATCCTATAATCCAATCCCTGCCTTGCTGTCTCCTTCCTTCATATAATCATCCTCCCATTCCCTCCTTAATTCCAAATGTATAAAAGAAGGTGCAAGCCATCATTCTGGGGAGCATTTTTCTCAGTCTGTTGAGATTTTGCTTCTAGGTGTATCCTGTTTGCCTTGAATAAACTCTGATAAAGTCTTATAATAAACTCTTACACTGACAGCTTACAGTGGGCATTGGAGCATTCTGGTGGCAGAGAGACTTGGGGGCCTGGTAGCCCCTTAGATTGGCCTGCTCCATGTGGGGGAGGGGATTTTCAGGCTCCAGCATGCATCAGAATTGTCTGCAGCAGCCTTGCCCATTCCAAATATAATGGGAACCACATATGTCATTTTAAGGTTTTTCTAGTAGCCACATGTAAAAAAAGTAAAAAGAAATAAATGAAATTAATTTTAATAATTTATTTTCTTTAACTTAATATATCTAAATATTATCTTTTTAACACACAATTAATATTAAAATTTATTAGATATTTTGCTCTTAATAAGTCTTTGAAATCCAGCCTGTATTTTGCATTTTCAGCAACTCTCATTCAGTATCACTACATTTCAAGGGCTCAGTAGTTATATGTAGCTAGTGGCTACCCCAATGGATGGTGTTGAGCTGTACTGCTCAAAAGACACTGCAGGGCCCATCTCCAGAATTTCTGATTCAGCAGGTTGGGGTGGGGCTGAGGACATGCATTTCTAACCAGTTCCCAGGTCATGTCAATGCAGCTGGTCTGGGGCTAAACTCTGAGAACCCATATGTGGAGTTAGAACCTGAACCCAGCTGCCTAACAGTGATTCTCAAGTCGAGGCAATACCGCATCTCTTTGCCCATCAGATTGCCCTGAAGGAAGTGTAGAGACACAAACAGGGTCCTGACACTAGCAACTCAAATAGTACAAATTTTTACTCACAAAATCCAGGGGCATTTGGAGAAGAGGAGTAAGCAAATGAAGATATCTCTCACATGACCACGTTTCAGAGAATTTTAGAGTACAGACAGCTACTCTTGTTTTTGTTGCTGTTTTTTGTTTAAAGAACAGGAAAAACTGAGGTCTAGAAAGGTTAAATGGCTTTACCCAAAGTCACTGAGAGGGAGAGCTCAGTTTGGAGCTTTGCTTCAAAAAACTTTTAAAAATAAATTTCTCTTTGAATTAAAATTTCAGACACAATTTTCTAGTCAATGAAATGAAAGCTTCACCAGTGGCTATAGTCACCTGAAGGGGACATTACTGAAAACTCTTAGGTTACACAAATCAGAAGAAGGAAAACAGCCTGCTAGGAGGCCAGTCCTATCATGGTGGGAACTTACAGATACTTTGACCAAAACACTTCCTGAAGGAAAGGAAGTGCCTTACCTGTCAATGAATTTGCTGAACCCAAATTCCAGCATATTTGCCAGACAAGTTGTCTCTGTGGGCTTTATTTCACAGCCGACAAGCTCACTAATCTGCAAAAAAAAGATGAAAGAGTTTATGGTTCAACGTAGTGATGCCTAATGGGCTTCCAGTGATGATGGATGTGCTCAATGTCCACACTGCCTCTTAAAGTAGCCACCAGTCACATTCATCTACCGAGCCCTGGAGGTGTGGCTGGTGTTGCTAAGAGACTGATTCTTCCATTTTATTTAACTAATCTTATGTTTCAATAGCTGCATGTAGCTAGTGGCTACCTTATTAGATGGTGCAGGTCTAAAGATTCAAGGGCAGCCCAGGGACCACACTGCATTATATTTGCACTACTGGGGGCTGGTCCTTCACCAACACTTGGCACAGTGCAGACCTGTCAGTATCTTGGGGTTGGGACTGTATCTTGTTTGTTTTTGTGCTTCCAGGGCTTAGAGCAAAGCCTGGTCCATGACAGAAACTGCAGTGTTTGCTGAATAAAAGGAGGGAGTCCTGAATACATGTGACAGGTGGACCGTGAATTCTGTGGTCTGAGGACATTGGAAGGAGGAAGGGTTCCTCTACATTATCTTCCTTTCCACCCTGGTGTGCTAACTGGCTGGCAATGTTAGCACTTGTACCTTTTCTTTGGTATAAATATTATACTAAGCTTATCTTTTAAGTGAAAATATCCACAATAAAGGTCTTCAATTAGGTCTCTGACAGCTTTTGAACACTTTTCTCAGGGAGTGGGAGATCTGGGCAATCTGAAAATTATGTGTGCTGAAGAGGAGCACAAGGATTAAAGGGAAATGAGATGCTGTGGAAAATGTCACCTACTGCCCTGTTTTGTCTCTGTTCAGCCCCAGTAGGACTAAAGAATGTCAGAGAAGAAAGGAATAGGAGAGTTGTATCATTTCTGTCTTATTTAGCCTTGTGTTCTTGGGGTCGGGCGCTTAGTAGGCATTGGTAAATATTGATTAGTGAAAGCATTGAGTGAACAAGTTAATTTAAATGGATTCCAACTTACATTCTGAGGATACCTGGGAGACCACTAAGGTAATAGAAATAATAAACATAATTAACATTTATTGAGAGTTTACTCTGTGTAGGCACTGTTTTAAGATCTTTATGTACTTATTTCATTCTCCTAACACAATGAGAAAGGTACTATTGTACTGTTATTCCCATTTTACATATAAGGAAACTAAGACAAAGAAATTAAGTATTTCATCCACGACAATGCAGCTAGTTAGTGGGAGAATTTACTCAGGTCTTCTACTACAGCTGTGCAGGTTATACACTGTAGAACTTTACAAAGTACAACCACACTGTAGTGCTCAAAAATGGCATTCCTTAGAGTCATAGAGCTCAGTCTGCACAGCTGTCCCTGCTGGCCCTGGCTCTCATTTATGATAAGTATGGCTTAGAAAAACACTCTGGCTAGTTCTAGCACCAAATGGCATAACTATGTAAAGCATTTGGCATAGTACTTGGCCCATAAGAAAGACTCAGAGATTAGTAGTTTTATTATTTAAAGTGTTTTTGCTAATTATGGAGATTAACAAAGCACCTGATTTTCTATTCTAAGAGTTTAGAACTATGCTGTCAAATATGGACCCACTGGAGTCTCATGGCTAGTGAGAACTTGAAATATGACTAGTCCAAACTGAGGTGTGTTGTAAGTATAAAACAGTACACCACATTTCAAAGACTTGGTATAAAAAAATATAAAATATCTCATTAATATTTTTTATTTTGATTACCTATTGAAATGATATTTTGGATATGTTTGGTTAAATAAATTTATTCATAAAATTCATTTCACCTATTTATACTTTAAAAAATGTGGCAACTAGAAATCTTAAAATTACGCATATGTTCATGTTATATTTCTATTGGACAGCACTGTCCTAGAGCATCAGCTGTGTTACTCATCAGTACAGCTTCTTCTAAGGTCAAGTAATGAATACCTTGGAGGGTCAAATGTTACCTCTTCCGTCTTGTTTTAAACTGTACTAGCAATCCCTGTACTGATAGCACTAAAGTCTGTGCCTCAAACATAGGAACTAGTCTTTCCTGCTTAAGTCTTGTGAAATGGTTAGAAACCTCATAGAGACCCCCATAGGACTCCAGAAAATCCATCTTGCAATCATGGAGCTACAGGTGGTGTAGGCCTTCCCGCTGTCAACACCAGAATCTGTGCAAATCAGTCTCCTGAGTTAGGCATTAGAACAGAAAAAGGCTTCTCCAGACCTGGGGCTGTCATGGGGCATAGCTTATGGTATGACCTATAATGTAGTTAGGAAGGGTCTTGAAGTGGGAGCAGCCCTGGGTGTATCTGGTGGCCTGCGTCCTTCTGAGCTCACCCTCTGGGTTTGCACTTCAGGGGCTCATTATTCTGGACCCTCTTCCCCGGCTGCATTCCACGCTCATCTGTGACTTAGTGCCCCATACCTTCTACCCCATCTCATCTGCTATTTCTTGCTCCTTTTTTGCCTAAGTTGAGTCGGAGACTTACATGGCAGTTCCCTCCCCCTCACTTACTAGTCAAAGACAGCTTAATCTATCTAGCCTTAGTTTTCTTATCTGTGAAATGGAGGAAATCATAGTCCTTACATCAAAGGGTTGCTCAGAGGATGAAATGAGACAACCCACATAAAGTATGCAACACAGTGCCCAGTACATAGTTGGTATTCAATATGCCTTAGCCATTACTGTTGTGATATTTTAATTCTAAGAAATATTTTTTCCAATCTGTCCATCTAAATGGTCTATAAATGAGAATTATGAATGTCTAAGAATGGTTGGGATTTTAAAAGTGACCATGCATGAGAACAGAGTCATCATAGGCAGAGCAACAGGTGGAGAGGATGGCTTTCCAAGACCCCCTAGAGTTTCACTATTGATAACGGTACTTTCTATAGTGCCATCTCATGAAGACACCTAACACTACTCAACATCCCAACCCTTCAAATGATTAAAGTTCTAGTCAGGCTAGGTCCACAGGGACAAGCACCTTATGAGCACCAAGAGAGGGCAGTTGCCCCACTACTCAAAAGCAGAAGTGTACTCAGATGACCTCTTATCTGCCCTTCTTTACACCCGTGCCTTAGGTAATCTTGAGTTTGAAGGCTTTTTGGAAATTGAAAGCAGCTCCCCTCCACAGAAAACTCATCAATCTGTCCTGTACTGAGATCTCTGTTTTCCCAGGGAGATCAAAATGCTCCTAGAAACTGTGCTCAGTTTCCATTCTATGGAAGATTAAGGGTGTGGCCTCAGATTGGGACCTTCTAGAGACAATGTTCTCAGCCTTGAGCATGGTTCCGAGAGAGGGAATTCCAGGCCAACTCAGAGAGGAATCTGCCTATGAAGCTCATCTCCACCTCCACACAGAGCAATTCCCTGGTTGAGGCTGTTTCAAGGCCATTGCTAGATCTTGAATGTGATAATTCTTACAGAAACAGTAAATTTTTCTTTTCTCTGGTTAGTGGTCACACCACACTTATCACCCTCACACTTGGTTGCTTATAAAAATTCCACCTATTTTTAGGAAGGATATTTATTATTCTCATTTATAGACTCAATTTATAGTGTTGAAAGAAGAGTGCAAAATTATTTCTGAACATCGCCTGTTGAATGATGAAATTCCACAGCACAATCAGCCCAAGCAGAGGGCATGAAGCATTGTTTGGAGCTCTCAGGAAAAGAGGTGACTTTCTCTTCTGTGTAGCCTAGGTCAAGGAACAAAACAAGGCCCATCCCACTGTGATTCAACACCCTTATCATCCTTTAGAACCTTGGATAGACATTTGCTAAGGAGAGCACATGCGGAGAGCCTTGGTGGCCAGTGGCTGGAATAGTGCTCTACCACTGGCAATGGCATCTCCAAAAAAACAAAACAAAACAAAACAAAAAAAACTGGGGGGGACAATCTGCTCATGTGGAAAGGCAAGCAGTTCTTCCCTTATCCTGTATTTTCCCTTAATAATCATTCCTGCCTCCCAAGGGGCCACTAAGACCAGGTATGGACTGGGCTGGCTGGGGTTGGGCAGGGACAGGGACCTGTTGCCAGTGCTGGTCTTTCATTCCTGGGTTGCAGGAAATGTTGAGGATAGGGATGTGCTGCTTGAACTTATCAATCTTGATTTTCACATTCTCTGCCAAGCGCCTGGGTGCGGGCACATCAGCGAAGGTCTTAGTCAATTTATATATTGTCCTCCACATATTCCCTATTTCCTCTGCAATTTCTTCAGCATTCAGTAAAAAGAGTGGCCCTGAAATAAAAAAAGATGGATTGGAAGAGGGGTCAGACCACCAAGTAAATGTCAGTCATATGTATCTTTAATTCCCTGAACTTAGAATTGGGCCTATAATATGGATAGTGGAACAAGCACAGACTTTGGAGTTGGGGCTGTATCTGAAAGTTCTGCTTAGCCAATAAACCCATGAGCATGTTTACTGTACTGTTTGGAGCCTCAACAGTATCACCTGTGATACAAGGGCAATAATGAATACCTTGGAAGGTGACAGTAAAGTGAAGTGAGGTAAATATAGTAACATAACATCTGGCATATGATATAATGCAGATAGTGAATGAATTGGTTATAGATGTTATTATAGAAGTACTAAAAGGTGTTCCACAAATACTGTGAGATATTAGCAACTGGAAACTGGGTAAATAGAGATATGGAAGTTCTCTGTATAGTTCCAGTAACTCGATTGTAAGCTTGAAATTATTTTAAAATGGATTATTTTAAAAGAATGATACCTCATTTTTTTTTTTACCAAAAGTATTCCCAAAGATTAATTTCCTTCTACTTGTCTTTTATAAGGACCCCTCAGTAGGGTTTCTCATTCACTAAAAATCTTCTATGTTGCTGCTTCCTTCCCCTTTGATATTTCAAGTTAGTGTAAATTCTTGCATCACGATGTTGCAAATGTACTCAAAAACTTTTCTTTCAGGGTTGCTGAAACTAAATATAGCTTCATGAATGTAGCTTCATTAATACAAATGTGCTTCATCAACCCAACATTTTGTTAAGTAATCAAAAATTCTAAATTTTTTAAAAGAAGAAAAGAGTGTGCATGACTTCCATGTAATATATTTTAAAAAATACCATATCTAAATGAGGTTTATCATGGTCATGCAAGGCTGGTTTAGTATTTGAAAAGCAAATGTAATATACCACATTAACAATATGAACAAGAAAAATTACATGATAACATTAATTGATACCGAAAAAGCATCTGACAAAATTCAACATCATTCATGATGAAAACCTCTAAACAAGCCCTGGCTGATGTAGCTCAGTGGATTGAGTGCCAACCTGCGAACCCAAGGGTCGCTGGTTCACTTCCCAGTCAGAGCACATGCCTGGGTTGTGGGCCGGGTCCCCATTAGGGGGCACACGAGAGGCAACCACACATTGATGTTTCTCTCCCTCTCTTTCTCCCTCCCTTCTTCTCTGTCTAAAAATAAATAAATAAAATCTTAAAAAATCCCAAACTTCTAAACAGACTAGTAATAGAAGGGAACTCTCTCAATATGATAAAGGCATCTATGAAAAACTGCACTAGTACTATACTTTTGTATACATTAAATATGTACAGCTTTTTACGTTAACCATACTACAATAAAGTGCTTTTAACAAAACAAAACAACACATTTTACTCAATGGTAAAAGATGGAATAGTTTTTTCCCTCAGATCAGGAACAAGGCAAGGATTTACACTCTTATAGCTCAATAACAGAAAGACAGCTGGTAAAATCCCAAAAATATTTAGAAATTAAACAACATACTTCTAAATAGCATGGGTTAAAGAAGAAATCTCAAGAGAAATAAAAAATACTTTGAGCTAAATAAAAATAAAAATGTAATTTATCAAAATTTGTAGGATGCAGCAAAAGAAGTACTTAGAGGGAAATTTTATAGCATTGAATATACATATATTCTAAAATCAATAATCTGTGCTCCCACTTTAAGAAATTAGAAAAATAAGAGAAAATTAAATCAAAAGGAAGCATAAAAGAAGAAATAATAAAACCAAAAGCTTTTCTTTGAAAAGATCAGTAAAATAAATAAACCTCTAGCCAGGCTAAACAGGAACAAAAGATACAAATTATTAATATCAGGAATGAAAAGGGGGACATCAATGCACACCTCATGAATATTAAAAGGATAATAAAGAAATACCGTGAAAACCTTCAAGACCACAAATTTGATAACCTAGATGCAATGTACCGATTCCTTGAAAAAGACAATCTATTCAGACTCACACAAGATGAAATAAACAATCTAAATAGGCCTATATCTACTTAAGAAATTAAACAGTAATTAATAACTTCCCAAAACAGAAAGCACCAGGCACAGGTGGGTTCACTGATGAATTCCACCAAACATTTACCAATTTTCTACAATCTCTTCCAGAAAATACAAGTACAGAAAATATACTCCCTAACTCGTTCCACGAGACCAGCATTATTCTTTTTTTTTAAATTTTATTTTAATTTATTTTTTCAAATACATCTGTCTCTGCCTACGCCCCACCACTTTCCCTTGCCCCCTCCTTCCTTCCCTCCCTCAGCTCTTCCCCTTTGGTTTTGTCCATGAGTCCTTCTATATGTTCCTTGCCTTTCCCCTTCCCTTCCCTTTCCCTGCCCATCCCCTCCTTCCGTCTTGTCTCTGTTGATTTCTTTTCCTTTCAGTGTTGCTGGTCTTATTTTCCTTGCATCTTTGTATTGCTGGTTAGGTTCCCCTTATAGGTGAGATCATATGGTATTTGTCTTTTGCCCCCTGGCTTATTTCACTTAGCATAATGCTCTCCAGTTCCATCCATGCTGCTGCAAACTGTAGTAGTGCTTTTTTTCTTTCTGCTGCGTAGTATTCCATTGTGTATATGTACCATAATTTTTTGATCCAATCATCTACTGACGGGCATTTAGGTTGCTTCCAACACTTGGCTATTGTCAATTGTGCTGCTATGAACATTGGGGTGCATAGTTTCTTTTGTATTGGCGTTTTCGTGTTCTTAGGGTATAGTCCCAGCAGGGGAATCACAGGATCAAAAGGCAGTTCCATTTTCAGCTTTTTGAGGAAATTCCACACTGCTTTCCACAGTGGATGCACCAGTCTGCATTCCCACCAACAGTGGACTAGGGTTCCCTTTTCTCCACAGCCTTGCCAGCACCTCTTGTTTGTTGATCTGTTTATGATGGCCATTCTGACCGGTGTGAGGTGGTACCTCATGGTGGTTTTGATCTGCATTTCTCTGATGGCTAGTGATGCTGAGCATCCTTTCAAATGCCTCTGGGCCCTCTGTATCTCCTCCTTGGAAAAGTGTCTGCCCAGGTCCTTTGCCCATTTTTTTGATTGGATCGTTTGTCTTCTTGGAGTGGAGTCGAGTGAGTTCTTTATATATCTTGGAGATCAAACCTCTATCTGATGTATCATTAGTGAATACATTTTCCCATACGGTTGCCTCCCTTTTCATTTTGCTGATGTTTTCTTTTGCCGTGCAGAAGCTTTTTATTTTGATGAGGTCCCACTTGTTTATTCTTTCCTTTATGTCCCTTGCTTTAGGAGAAATATCAGTGAAAAAATTGCTGCGTGGGATATCTGAGAGTTTCCTGCCAATGTTCTCCTCTAGGACTTTGATGGTGTTGAGACTTATAATTAAGTCTTTTATCCATCTTGAGTTTATTTTTGTGTATGGTGTCAGGAGATGACCCAATTTCAATTTTTTGCATGTAGCCGTCCAGCTCTCCCAGCACCATTTGTTGAAGAGGCTGTTATTGCTCCATTTTATGCTTCTGCCCCCTTTGTCAAATATTAGATGCCCATAGAGACCTGGACTTATTTCTGGGCTTTCTATTCTGTTCCACTGGAGACCAGCATTATTCTAATACCAAAACCAGACAAAGACATTACAAGAAAATTAAAGACCAATATATCTCATTAATATATATGCAAAATCCTCAACAAAATATTAGCAAATAGAATCCAATAATATATAAAAAGAATTATAGAGCACAGCAATTGGGATTTATTATTCCAGCTATGCAAAGCTGTTTCAACATTTGAAAATCAGTTAATGCAACCCATCACATCCATAGGCTACAGTAGAAAAATCCCATGATCATATGAATAGACTCAGAAAAAGCATTTGGCAAAATCCAACACCTATTCATGATAAGAATTCTTAGCAGAAGAGGAATAGAGGAGAACTTCTTCAACTTGATATAAAGAACATATACAAAAACCCCACAACTTAACATCAAACTATAATCTCTCCTGCCAAAATCAGGAACAAAGCAATGATGTCCCCTTTCAACATCATTCAGTGGAAGTGCTAGCTAATGCAAGAAGAATGGAAAATATAAGGTGTGCAGATTGGAAAGGAAGACATAAAACAATTTGCCTTTAACCTGATCTTCTATATAGAAAATCTAAAAGAATTAAAAAATAAATTGGAACTAATTCACAATTACAGCAAGGTTGCAGAATATGATTAACATATAAAAGTCAATTGTTTTCCTACATATCATTAATGAACAAGTGGAACTTGAAATTAAAAACATACATCCATTTACATTAGCCCTTTAAAAATTGAAATACTTAGGTTTAAATCTAACAAAATATGTGCAACATCTATATAATAAAGCTATCACAATAGAAATCAAAGAAGTAAATATATGAAGAGATACTCCATGTTCATGGATAGAAACACTCAACAATGTCAAAGATGCCAGTTCTTCCCAACGTGAGTATAAGTTCAACACAATCTCAATAGAAATCCTAGTGAGTTATTTTTTTGGATCTTTACAAATTGGTTCTAAAGCTTTTATGGATACATGAAAGACCCTTAATAGCCAATATAATATTAAAGGAGAAGATAAAGTTGGGAGACTGACATTTTTCAGTAATTTCAAGACTTATTATACAATAATGTGTGGTATTGATAAAAGAATAGACAAATAGGTAAATGGAACAGAATAGAGAGCCCAGAAATAGACCCACATATAGTCTACTGATATTTCAGAAAGGAGAAAAGTTGATATAATGGAGAAATAATAATTTTTCAACAAATGACTTTAGAACATATGGATATCCACATGCAGAAAAATGAATCTAGATGCAGATCTCATACTCTTCACAAAAATTAACTCAAAATGGATCATAGACTTCAATGTAAAATTTAAAACTGTAAAAATCCTAGGAGATAGTATAGGAGAAAAATCTAGATGACCTTGGGTTTAGTGATAATCTGTTAGATATAACACTAACGTCATGGTATATGAAAGAAGTGACAAGGTAGATTTCATTAAACTTAAAAACTTCTATTCTGTGAAAGACACTGTCAAAAGAGCAAGAAGATAAGCCAAAGACTAGAATAATGCTATTTAATAATGGCAATATCCACTAAATTGCCTGAGCTAACAGTCTAGAAGTCATCCTGGTCCATTACTCTCTGTCCCTGCCACCTTGCCCCGTATCAGATCAATCATTAAGTTCTATTGACTTGACCTTCCCAATATCTCTCTAGCCTTCAGGATCTAGAGTAAAAGGAGTAGTTTATAGATGCCAATGGCACTTTTGCCTTTTCTGAAACAGCACTCTAATGGAACTGCTATCATATTCTCCCACCATCTGCTTCTCTGAGTCACTACCCAAGCCATGTCTTTGGGTGACTACCTATTTTGTTTTACCCTGGCAATAGGTCTGGCTTTTTGATCCCCACCTTCCATGATTGTCATATCAAAAAAATTTGATTGTGGTTGCCTTAATCCAGAGTGCAAGAATATGATATAAAGTCCAGCCAGAATCTGAAGTTCAAACTTTATTTCAGAATTTGTTGGGGTAGACCCCTAACCCCATCCCCATCTTGCCCCAGCATAGTGAGACCATGGCATACCATTCATCCACTCCTCTGACTTGATGCTAAACTCACAGGTCGTCACCCACAGCTGCTCATAAGGCACTTTGTTGGTCATCACAGTTTTCAGAAGAGGAAAGGTACTCTTCTCCTTTTCCAACAGATCCTCCTCTTTATTGATCAACTGCAGACAAAACGGGATGCTGTCTATTAGGTGGATGGTTCTCCTGACCCCTAGAAGCCGCCAAGGCAATTTCCTCAAAGTTTTAAAAACCAAGTTGAGGAAGATGCTTGTTAGCAAGAGAGGAAAATAAGGTGTAGACTCATTTAAGAAGGCCTCTTTGCACCTCTGAATGCCATGGTAGCTGAGATCTAGTTAGGTGAAACTCTAGGATAATTTGCTACTTGCTCCACCAACTTTGTTCCCACTATAACATATCCATAGCCCCATTTGCACAATTTTCATGTGTGCACTTGTTGTTTACATGATGTTGCCTTCTTGTGTTGACTTGCCTTAAAGGTAAGAACTTTAATGGTTAAAGAACTTACTAGTTGACCTTCAGGGCAAGTTATTTAGCTTCTCCAACTCTTAGTTCCCTCATTTTAAATAGGGATAAATGGAGATAATAACAGTACTTATCCCCAAGGTTTGTTATGGTGTTAAGTGATAGAGCACATATGAAGTCATTTGTACCTTGCTGGGCACATAATGAATTCTTAATGCATGTAAGCAATTATTCTATATTACTCTATTATAATTTATTCTCTGTGTCCAAACTCAATGACTAATGAAAAAGCTAGTATATGTAGGAGTGTAGAAAAAGGTAGCTGGAAGTACCGATGAAAGAACTGGTCAATCAATTGATACTATCCAGCTGACAGGTGATGTTAGGAGAACACAAAACCAAGAACCAGAGCCAACAGAACAGTACAGAGTCATAAGTCCCCATCCAGAAACCCCGAACCTCAAATTCCACCAGTGCCTGATCTAGGTTCCTGGAAAGCTCGTTAAGCTTTTCAACATTGTTCTTCATTTCTTCTGTAGTCATCACTTCACGTTTTCTAAAGCCTTCTAGCTCCTTGTTGTAGCCCTCAAGTTTCAACTCAAATTCTGAGCACCTGAAAGTAAAGACAGACCACTTACATTTGGACTTTGCATTTTGTGAACAAAGTCATAGCATTGTTCACCCATAATCTGAACTCCTGATATATACGCCATATTTTGCTATGTATAATGTGCACCCACATTTTCGGCTCAAACTTTCAAGGAAAAAAAATCTTTTATTTAAATTTTTAATTCAATTTTTTATTCATTTATATTTAGATACTTGTTTTTTTGTATTATAAAGGAATTTTAGCATTTATTTTTGAACATATTATGGTACAATAAATTTTATATAACAAATACAAAACCCAAGAACATATACAGGGTGTTTCAGGTACTACCCATGTATAATGCACATCCTTAAATTTCCCCTCAAAAATTTGGTAAAAAATGTGTGCATTATACATGGCAAAATAGGATATATATTTATCTTACTACTTATAATCCCCCCTCCAAGAGATAGCTGCTGTAAACTATGTATGAATGGTGGTTAAATACTTTTAGATGTTTTCCTGTATGGGTAAATACATATGTGTGTATGTGTGTATGTGTAAACATTGTAATAGTCAATGAAAGGAGACTTTAATTCCATGTATTAATAAGGAGCAACTTTGTCAGGCTAGTAAATGATGCAGTGGATACTTTAGGTTAAAAAATAGAAGCCATTTAAGAGTTGGCTCATGCCAAGAATACAAAAATACAGACATAGTTCTGGTTTTATGTAGTATCAGTGTAAAGTGAGAAAATAAAGAGATGTAGTAGATGGTTTTGAAAGGAAAACAACAGGAGTCTGAATAGACTAGTAATAGAAAAATATATATTATATATATTACATATATAATATATTGAGTATATATACATTATTCATTCATCTATTACATGTTATTGAGTACATAATACATCCTAAGAACTGTTCTAGGAATCAGGGATATATTTGTGAAGTACACTATTAAGCTTCCTACCTTCATGAGGCTTGTATTTTAGTTGGGGAAGAGCTGGACAATAAACATACATGGATGGATAGATGGATGAATGAATGGATAAATCTACACACAAGGATAAAATATTTCTGATAGTGATAAATGCTCTGAATAAAATAGAAGAGGGCAGAGTGAGAGTGACTAGTGGATGGAAGTGAAGCTGCTTTAGCTAGAGTTACCAGAGAAGACCTGTCCAGAGATTTATCTACTTTATCCATATCATCAACAAAGCAGGTCTTAAATTTACTTCTCTCTTTTTCTAATAGGGTAGAGTAATACAGAGTCAAGTGGACAGGTTCTAGAGCTAGGCAGGCTAGATTCAAATCCCTACTTTGCTGCTTAGTAGCTATGTGACCTTGGTTAAGTCACTTCACTTCTGTGTGCCTCGGATATATAAAATGAGGATGGAAATGTATTTATTTACTATTTAACAAACTAACATATACAAAATGCTCAGAATTGAGCCTGGTCTATAATAATCACTATACAAGTGTTTGCTCTCATTCATTAAATTGTAAGCTCTATCAATGCAGATATTATCTCCCTAATTCCTTTCTGTATCTCCAGCATTCAGAAGAATATCTGGCATAAAACAATCAATACTCATGAAACGAATAAGGGACTGACCATTGAGAACAGCTATAGTGACACACTATAAATTTGGCTATTAATACTTAATTCTGTTATGGAAGTTTTAATGTTCTTTTGTCCTTAAATCTAATCTTTGTCCTATTAAGTTAATTTTCAAGTGATTTGATTTGGGTTTTATTTCTAATTGCACTGTGTGATAAGCAGCCTCTGATAGGGCCCCCATAGATTTCCCACGACCTCCTGGTATTATAACCCTGTGCAGTTGTCTCCTTTTGGGTTTGTCTCCTCTTGAGTTTGAGCTAGAGACCAAGTAACTCACTTCTAACAAATGATAAGATGCCACTTTTAAGATTAGGTTACAAAAAGACTGGCATCTCTCTCCCTCCCTTCCACCTTCCCTCCCTCCATCTCTCCTTTCCTCTCTCTTCTTATGATAAGCCAGCTGCTATGTAACCTACTCTACATAGAGGCCCATGTAGCAAGGAACAGAGGGAAGTTTCTGGCCAATAGGCTGTGAGGAATGGAATTCTACTAACAATCATATGAGTGAGCCTGGAAATGGGCCTTCACCCAGCTGGGACCTCAGATGAGAATGCAGCCTTAGCTGACATTCTGAGTGCAACCTCATTAGAGACAAACCGGAAACACACAGCTAAGCTGCCTCTGGGTGTCTGACCCACAGAAACTGTGAGATAATAAATGGTTATTGTTTTAAGTTGCTAGTTTGGGGGATAATTTACCATGTGGCAATAGATAATGAATACACACTATTATAACAGAATGTGGCCTATATAATTTGTTTCTTCAAAAAAATTTTTGAAGTCCTAAAATATAGTTAATTTTTAAAAATATTTTATAGACATTTAAGAAGAGAAGTCTCTCTCTATTTTTTTTTTTTTCATTGCAGGGTAGAAAGTTTGATATGTAATTGTTTACTTTTGTTATGTCCTTATTCAGGTTTCACTCTATTCTTATTTATTTATTTATTTATTTATTTATGGTATTTGACATATAAGGGTTGATACAGCTTTAACTTTGTTTTACCCACCTAAGTAACCATCCTGAAACACTAATGATTTTGCCTTGATATTAACATAGTTGGTTTCCCTTGTTTTTTCTTTGCATTTGCATGCCATACTGTTGCCCATAGTGAAATTTAAGTTTTCTCTGCTACCCATCAGAGTAGATCAGACACAAAGATTAGATCAGTAGCCAGATTAAATGACACCACAGAGGTGCAATCAGCAAAGTCTAGATTTGGGGACAAATGACCAGTTTCTTTAATAAATAAATTGCAAGGAAAACAACAAAGATAAAGAAGACTCACAGCGAAAAAGAAATTTAAGAGACAACTGTAATAATGTAGACATTTTTGGGTTCTGAGTCAAGTAAGAAAATCATAAAAAGAAAAACGTTAATTAGCTCATTTTGGCTCCCAGGTTACTTTCTATTGTACTTTAAAAGGAATTAAAAGTCATCACTGTGATCTCAAAGAGCTGCTTCTTTAACTCCCCAACCTCATTCTGTTAGCACTCTCCTCCTTAGGCCAATGTCTTCCCATGCCGAGCCCTTTCCATGATGAGCTTAATTTCTGGAGAAATCCCCTGATACTTGCTCCTCCCCACATCTTCACTTAACAGGCTTCTTCTCATGCTTCAAGTCACCTCTTACATAAGCCCCTCCCTTACCTCCTACAATTTTCAATCACTGGGTTCTGTTCCCTGTTCATTTCCTCTTTAGAACTTGTATTTATCTACTGTATCCTCCACTTCCCAGGTTGCTTTTGTTCTCTATATCCTCAGAGAAGAGAAATGGAAACAGAAGCACAGGAGGGAAAAGGGAAGTTGGCCCAGACATCCTCTTCCTCTCCTGGCTGTTTTGCCCTGAGGTGTTAAGATTCAGAGCTAGAAAACACAGGTGCTGTGGAGATATCATGCTTCTCAGCTTATTTGTTTTTGTTTTCTAACAAGCTGTGACTTTAGACTCTGATAGGTATTCATTTTAGAGAATATTCTCACTGTGAAAAAGTTTCATTCATTCAGCCAGTCAGTCATCAAAACAGTGATTACCTACTAGATGCAAAACAAGGTGCTTTGTCTAAACCTCAGAATACAATCTGGAGTTCTCCCCCTAAGACACCTTCCCTTCTTCCCCCAAGATGTCAAACAGTTTTCCACTGAACTCTCATGGGAAGAACAGCTCACATCCCAAGATGTCCATCATGAATATTCCAGGACGCTCCCAGGACCATGGAGCCTACCACAGAATGGGACAAATGGGAGAAAAGCTTATTCTCCCACCATCCTCACAATCAGGTGTGTTGCTGTGTGCTTTTTCACATCATTAGAATTCTTTTTGAGTCTCCAAATACAGCACCCACATACAAAGATAAATCTCTGCTTAAAAGCAGTTTTGAATTCTTCCCAGAAAACAATGGTATATAACTCAGTGATCAGCTTAACACGTTATATTATTGGAATTATTATTTTTAATTTCTTATAATTCCTTAGCACATTATAGTTTCCAAAGTACTTTCATATCTATAGCATATACATATATGTATCCCATATAATAATACAGTTATTAGTAAATAGTGGGCATTCGGAAAATTAGGTTGAGTAAATGAGTTGTATTGGAGAAGCCACCTGGAGTTTAAGGGAGGACAATGAAGGGATTTTAAGAAAGTGGACTGGGCAGAATTCTGGCAAGAAATATTTACTACGATGTTCAAAGAAACAAACCTTAATGAAGTGGCTACTTATATAGATGAGATGTGGGTAGGGTTAATGGAGCAAATAGGAGGACTTCCAGTCAAGATGGAGGCATAGATAAACACGCTTTGCCTCCTCACACAACCACAGAAAGAATTACAACTAGATCTGAAGACAAATAACACCTAGAACTGTCCAAATATTAAGCTGTATGAAAGTCTGACAGCCAACGATTTAAAGAAGCCACATTCACCCAGATGGGTAGGAGGGATGGAGATATGGATTTGGGTGGAGAGGCATGGAGATTTGGTGCGGTGCAGGGAAGTGGCAAAGGCAGATAGGTGGTCCCCCATTCATGTGTGGTGATTGCCCTGGTGGTGATACCCAGAGCGGGTGGGTTTGTGGATGTTCTAAGACCATGCAGGCCCTTTAAATGGACTTGCCTGAGTAACTGGCAGTTTCTTCTGCCATCCCAACCCCCCACTGGTTTTTACAAGCAGAAGAAGAGTGGATCACTCGCCCTCAGTGTATTCCTCCTGATTTTATCTACCATATGTGAATGTGGGATCCCCTGTTCTGTTGCCAATGCTGCTTCTCTGTGCCACATCACATCCTCTCCACCATGGCTCCCCATCTCCACCCCTCCTACCCGTCTGGATGAATAAAGTTTCTTTAAATCCTTGGTTGTCCGACTCCCATACAGTTCAATTTTCTAGCAGTTCTGGACGTTTTTTGTTTTGAGATTAGTTGTGATTCTTCTTATTGTTTCTCATGGAGCCAAAACATGTCTACCTACACCTCCGTCTTGACTGGAAGTCACAATAAGCAATTCCTGAGCCTCCTGCCATGCCTTTGTTATTCCTGTCTTGATATCTCACAGATCTGTGATCTCAGAGTAAAGCTGATGAATATGCTATCATTATTGCAAGGCCCTTATTAATGACAATATTTTTGTCTTTTCTCTCTCTGCACTGCCAAATTTCAATTGTTTGAGTCAGGGAGGGATGCTGGCAGGGGTTACTACAGTGAAGGAGGCTTAAAAAGAACATCCCTCGGTGAGAAACAAAAGGAAATTTCTTCTCCACAAACTATCTTCTGCCTTTGCCCATGCATTCCTGGGGTTGGGATGGAGGTCAGTTCCAGATAGAACCAGGAAATTGAAGTGTGTTATGAAGTTGGGTATCATTTCTAAAACAACATCAGATACCTCCTGTACCTTTTAATGAGGTCCATCTCTGCCTGATCCCTCTTGCTAAGGAGCAGACTTCGGCTGTTTTCAAAGACCTCTTCAATCTGGTCTGGCCAGAGGAACAGAGTGCTGTTCAATTTGATGTCCTCTTCTGCAAAACACAGACAGTCTGCTTCCAGGACAAGGCTCAGCATGGGTCAGCATGCAGCCGAACAGAGGTCAAGAGATTTGGGGAGCAGGCAATGAATGCATGGGGCCATTATGGACGAATGACAGCCAACATTTATCCAGCACTTACCAATGCCCCTTCTAGAAGGTAGACAGCATTATCACCCTTGTTTTTACAGATAGGAAATAGTTAAGGAAGTGGTCAAGGTCATACCACTGGAATGTGGAGAGCAGATATCAAACCCAGGTCAAATCAACTTGCCTGCCTATGTTCTCATGTCTATCCTTACTTCTTCCCAGGCAGTAGGGTAGAAACCAGGGTAATGTTCTGGTTCTAATCTTTAAACTATTTTCCCTTATTTGAGTCTCAGTCTCCCTTTTGGTCAAGTGTCAGTAATAACATCAATACCAGATGACCTACCCATCTTAGGGCTCTGGTCAGCTAAAATGTAAAGGGTATAGGCCTCCCACTGTACCCTCGGAATTTAGGAGGCAGAAACCACAGTGAGAGACCCCAGTGTATGCTCATATGGTCAAGGGCACAGCTCAGGAAATGTTTGGGGGTTGGTTAGAGAACTACTTCTCACTCCCAGTCCATCTCTCCCTTCACCACCCTACCCCTCACCCCAAACATTGTGAATACCAAGTAATTCACAGGTATTTCCAGATGAAAACAGCTCTGAAACTTGGCTTGTGAAGAGCATATCGGCTTTTTCTTCAGAACCAGGTCCTTACAAACACTAACTTGGCCTAATAAGCCTTGAAGGGAACCTGGGCACTTCTTTCCTTTTGTGATATGCAGGCGCATGAAGGAAAGTGCCCTCAAAGGTGGGATGTGATTGATTACATATGAACGAAATCTACCCATTTATAAAAAGATTGCATTTGGAAGTAACTTTTCCAGGAACACCAGGAACAAGATGTCAAATCCCCAGATATTGCTTCATTCTAACAATCAGAATCCCTTTGTTTGATTCAGAGCCCTGGGATGAGTGCCTCTGACACATGGGGACACCTGAAAGCAGCTTTCCCAGTCTTGACACTCTGTGGTGGGATTGCTAACTCTTCTTTCCCTGACTCCCTCTTTCCTTAAAAATAGAAATGTACATCCACTTTTGTATGTACATATATGGCACTAGACTTACGGGGCAAGTCTGCATAGTCCATCAGGAACTCTAGTCGTTCCACTGCATCTTTAAGTTTCCTCCTGAGTATGAATACCGTGACATCACTGGATTTCTTTAAGAATTCAATGAGTAATACCAGCTCCTCAGTGTTGGCAGGAATCTCACTGACTTTATCTGCAATGTTGCTGTACTGATTACAAATGCTATGGGATAAAAACCAGCCATCATCATCACCACCTAAAATAGCTTTCTTACATGACTCATTATGCTAAAGAGACATGATTCCTATTTGGAGACTAGAATGATGATTTCCAACTTTTCTCTACCTTCAAACCTTTGATAGATGATATTCACATTCACATTACATTTCAGGAATAATTTCAGCAGTAAAGGAAATAATGTTTGCCATGTATTAAGCCTATTACTAGGTGCCATACCCCACTGAAATAATATATTAGCTCATTTAATCCTCACAACAATTCTAAGATGTGGGGACTATTATTATCAACATTTTGGAAGAAAGTGGAACTGAGTAACTTTATCTAAAGCAATATGGTGTATATGTGTCAAAGCCAGGATCTGAACCTGGTTCAATTGATACCAAAGCTTGTATTCTTCAAAATTATACCCTAAATAGAACCCAGATTTAAACCAAAACAATAACAACAATACTACCACCCCCAGAAACTCCTCAAATTTTATGCTGGAGTAGAACACTAAAGTAATTGTGATCACTGTTTCTCACAGTACACCAGCAAGTTTATCTTCATGTGGTGTAGGTAATTCATAGTGGCATAGAGAAATTTGTGTTCAACTCCTGGGGACCATGAAATCTAACTGTCCATTTGTCCTCAAACACATGATTGTGAAAGAGGGTATTACTATATGGATAATTTGAATATGCTCTAAATTATACAAAAGCTAATGAATCACAGTCTTCAGCATTTTATGTATAACTAGGAACAAATTAGCTCCAATACACCCATATCTAGCACTAAGTGGCCCTTAAGAAATGTTAGCAATAATAACTATCATAATTTTTATTATTAACTAATACATGCTGATAGTCATACATTAGATAAACAACACTCTTCTCAATATTTTCAGTCCTCAATAGTCCTTCATAATGTAAGGATACCTCTCCAAAATGAAAGCTAATTATATAAAACTGAAGAGAAAATGATTACAACACATTTGCACATGATGCTAGGATTTTAGAAATGAATTTTTATACAGTTCAGGAGCTTTCTATAGAGAAAAATTATCTACTGTACTGCATGGGTTCAGAGTGTTCTACACTTCTTGGACTCAGAAGTAGATTATATTTCCCAACCTCCTTCATATTTTTAATTGGGTCTTTTACTAATCAGCTTGTGCAACCATAACAAAATATCACTGGATGCTTAAACAACAGAAATTTATTTTTTCACACTTCTGGAGGCTGGAAGTTCAAAGCCAAGGTGCCAACTGATTTGGTTCCTAATGAGGACTCTCTTCCTGGCTTGCAGACAGCTGCTTTTTCACTGTGTCCTCACATAGTAGAGAAGAGGAGAGTTTTGGTATCTTTGTCTCTTCTTATAAGGGACACAACCCTATGTATGGCCTCATTTAACCTCATCACCTCTTTATAGGCCCTGCCTCCAAGTACAGTCACTTTGGTCATTGGTACTTTGTTATGGATTGAACATTTGTGCCTTCCCCCAAATTTATATGTTGAAAAACAATCCCTAATGTCATATTTGGAGGTGGCCTTTGGGTGGTTATTAGGCAATGAGAGCTATGAGCACATGAATGGGATCAGTGCTCTGATAAAAGAGGCCCCTCACTCATTCTGCCATGTGATGACACAGCAAGAGGAAGGATGCCTATGAACCTGGAAGCAGGCTTTCAACAGACACCAAATCTGTTCTTGGACTTTCCAGCATCCAGAACTGTGAGAAACAAATTTCTCTTGTTTATAAGTCACCCAGTCTATGGTAGTCTGTTATAGCAGCTCAGATGGGCTAAGACACTTCAGCATGTGAATTGTGGGAGGGCACAATTCAGTTGATAGCATGTACAATCATGAGATTGGGTTACAGTCTGTGGGAAGTGAGGTCTGTGTAGTGATGACTATCACTTTCAGGTGCAGCACATAAAGGTATCCTTGCATACTTCATGCTCTTCCCTCCTCCTCACTGTCTAGGATCTCAACACTTAGAATGGCCTTAAAAGCTATATGTTGAAGATGTCAAGTCACCATCTTGCCTGAGTTTCTGAATGCATATAGTAGGTCTTCTCCACCAATGTGGAGCAACAATGAGCAAGAAATAAACTTCTATTTTGTTCAATAATGATATCTTGGGTCTATTTGTTTTGCATCTGGACTAACCTAGCTAACTCAAGTTGATCCTCTCAGTCTGATAGACTCTTTCTTACATAATGAGAATCCATCCTTCTTTCCTTTCCTATGAGAATGCATGAGTAAATATCCTCTAGCTATTAGATATCAGTTCCCTAGGAATACTCAGAAGGCTGATAGCGATCTACTATCTGCTAAACCCTTTAAAAGGTCCTGAATAGGGGATGATGTTTTCAGGAATCTGACCAACACAACACCTTTGCAATATCCAGAGATAATCTGAAGATAGGATATATTGCCTTCTACATATCCTGATTATATCATTTAAAATCTAAAAGGCCAGGCCCTTCTCTGGCCAGGTGGCTCAGGTAGTTGGAGCATTGGCACCACACACCAAAATGTTGCAGGTTTAATTCTTGGTCAGAGCACATACCTAGGTTGCAGGTTTGATCCCTGGTCAGGGTGCATACAGGAAGAAACTGATCAATGTTTTTCTCTTACATCAATGTTTCTCTCTCCCCGTTCCTATGTCTCTCTAAAATCAATTATCTAAAAAGCCAGGGGTCCCAAAAGCACAGGGCTATTATCTGTCTCATTTAGAAGATGACATAAAAAAAGACCAACATATCTTACACAAATTTGGGTTTTTTGCCTGTTGTCATTTTTTTTGGACAAGACTTTTCACCCTGAAGAAAACAAACAGCTGGATCAAAAGAACGATTTCTTCTACCTCTACTCAGGGCTGCACATCTTGTATCCCTACTCAGGGCCCTGCATCTTCTTTTCTTCAACCCTTTATTCCCCTCCACCCTCCACTGCCCCACCCTCCAGCATTCCCCCCTCCCCTTAGTTCATGTCCATGGGTTGTACATATAAGTTCTTTGGCTTCTCCATTTCCTATACTATTCTTAACCTCCCACTGCCTATTTTGTACCTACTATTTATGCTGCTTATTCCATGTACCTTTTCTCCCATTATTTCCCTCCCCCTCCCTTCTGTTTCACTGTTAATACTTTTTGATCTTCTTTTTCTTAGATAAGTCCCTTTAACATGTCATATAATAAGGGCTTGGTGATAATGAACTCCTTTAACTTTACCTTCTCTGGGAAGCACTTTATCTGTCTTTCCATTTTAAATGATAGCTTTGCAAGACAGAGTAATCTTGGATGTAGGTCTTTGCTTTTCACGACTTTGAAACCTTGCCAGCCCCTTCTTGCCTGCAAGGTTTCTTTTGAGAAATCAGCTGATAGTGTTACGGGAACTCCTTTGTAGGTAATTGTCTCCTTTTTTCTTGCTGCTTTGAAGATTCTCTCCTTATCTTTAATCTTGGGTAACTTAATTGTGATGTGCCTTGGTGTGTCCTCCTTTGGGTCCAACTTCTTTAGGACTCTCTGAGCTTCCTGGATCTCCTGGAAGTCTATTTCCTTGGCTATATTGGGGAAGTTCTCCTTTGTTATTTTTTCAAATAAGTTTTCAATTTCTTGCTCTTCCTCTTCTCCTTCTGGCACCCCTATGATTAGGATGTTGGGACTTTTAAAATTGTCCCAGAGGTCCCTAAGCCTCTCCTCGTTTTTCTGAATTCCTGTTTCTTCATTCTGTTCTTGTTAAATGCTTCTCTTCCTTCTGCTCCAAATCATTGATTTGAGTCCCAGTTTCCTTCCTTTTATTGTTGGTTCTCTGTACATTTTTCTTTACTTTGTTACAGAAAGCCAGACTCAAGACACGATTCAGGGAACGGAGTAAGCCTTTATTCACACGCGCGTGCTCAGAGGAGGCAGTCTCCAAATTCTGAGCCCCGAATCGGGGTTAGATAGGGGTTTATAAGCCATAGCATTCCGGCGGGAAACGGATGGGCTGAAGGGATTAGCATTCAGGTGGGAGATTGATGTGCTACCCCAGGCGGGGGAAGGGATGTGAAAACGGGCTACAGAAGCAGATAAGCAATGATTAACAGTTAACCTGGGAGGGGGTCTCTAGCTAGGCTGCTCCTCCCAAGTCATCTTGCCCTTATCAACTTCACTTTGCATAGCCTTCACTTTTTTTCCCATTTTGCAACCATACTCAACCAATTCAGTGAGCATCCAGATTACCAGTGTTTTGAACTGTGCATCTGATAGGTTGGCTATCTGTTCACTGCTTAGCTCTATTTTTGGAGCTTTGATCTGTTCTGTTATTTGGGCCATATTTCTTTGTCTCAGCACACCTGTTATATTGGGAGGGGCAGAGTCTTAGGTATTCACCAAGGTGGGGCAACCCAGATCACTGCAGTTTGATGCTGTGTGTGGGGGAGGTGTCTGAGAGGGAACAATGCCACTTGCTTGGCTCTCTGCAAGCTTTCAGTCACTTCCCCTGCTACCCACAAGCAAATTGGGTCCTTCTCGTGCTGATTCCTGGGTGGGTGGATTTGTGTATATTTTAGCACCCGTGGGTCTCTCCAATGGACTCTCCTCTGAGCCTGAGAGTTTCTCCTGCCTCCACAGCCCCCACAGGTTTTTTACCTCCAGAGGTTTTGAGGCTTTCTTTTCCCACATTGGAACCCTGGATTGTGTGGTCTGTCTCACTCCCCAGCTGTTCCTCTGGTTTATCCACATGCAAATATGGGACTACTGGGTCTGCCAGCTGCTGCCTTGTCAGCCTGGTCCTCCAGCTGCTGCCTTGCCATGCGTCCTCTCCACCCTGGCTGCCTGTCTCTGCCCCTCTTTCCGATCTGGATGAACGTTTCTTATTTAACTCCTTGGTTGTTGGACTTTCATACAGTTCAATTTCTGCCAGTTTTGGTTATTTTTTGTTTTTTAAATTTGTTCTTCTTTTCGTTGTGCAAGGAGGCCAAGTGTATCTACCTACGCTTCCATCCAGGCCAGAAATCTGTCTCCTTTTCTCAGGGTTCTGCATTTTGTATTCCTATTCAGAGCTCCGCATCTTGTATCTCTACTCAGGACCCTACTTTTTTGGGCAACACTTAGGTCATTGTTCTAGTAACTTTAGATCAATGTATCTTTATTGGATATAAATGGCATGCCCACTTTTCTGCCAATGTACTGGAAGGCACCCCCTGCCTTTATGCCCAGAGCATCCCATTCTAGGGCACACCTAGTCTCTGGAAATAGATGGCATCCCACTCTGGATAGTGGAGTGGCTCAAACAGGGTTTGGGATCAGAAGACTCAAATTCAAACTCACTTACTGGGGCAAGTTAGGTTTTTTTCCTGAGCCTCATTTCCTCCTCCATTCAGGAAGGGTTCTCATACCTGTCCTACCTACCTCATGGGGTTGTTGAGAAGGTCACTATTTTTAAGTCAGAAAGAAATATCAGAGCTCAGCCACCAACCTGGGGTTTTTGCATCCTTAAAATTTTGAGGTTCACAATGAGACCTTATTTTCACTTATATTTAAGAGATATAAGGGATTATACTTTTATTTTGATGAGGGTCAATGCACTATTACTTAAGAAAAAATTTCTTAACGATCAAACTCCAAAAAAGTGTTCTAGTAACATGAAGGCTGAAAATCTTTTACTGTCCCAGTCCCAAACCTTTATTCTACTGGCAGAGAAACTAAAGTCCTGAGAGATGACTGTAGGGGATGCATAGCTAATAAACAGAGGGTCTTGGGTTCAAAACCAAGTCTTCTGGCTTCAAAACCAGGAATCTCACCATGTTGTCACTCAGTGAGAAAGCTGTGTGTTGGTAGAGAGCATGGATTTTAGGGTCAAAGTGAACTAGCATGAATGTGCCACTTGGTAACCTCTCGGAGTCTCGCCTTCTTCATCAACATAATGGAGAGAATAATGCACAACCTCTTAGGGTTGCTATGAAGACCTGACTAGATCTACAATGTCTACCCAGTGACTGGAGTATAACCTGTGCTAGAAAAACAGTAGTTGATTATTATTATTACTATTATTATTATTAACTTGCTAGTGAGTTTCTGACATGTCTTTTGTAAATCTTAAAGTACTATAAAATGCTAAAAGTATATATATTTTATTTTCATATATATAAATAATATAATGCAATATTAACAGTGGTTATTATTCCTAAATCATCTTAGTCTATAGTTTAATGCTGTCTAAAGAAGAGAGCTAGAATAACATGGGTTAACTATTTTGTAACATTCAATAGAGACATAGTAGCAGCCCCTCTGCATTATTTTCTCTTGTGATAACCATACCCTAAGTCTTCTTGGGGATTCCCTCTCCCTCTCTTAGTCCATGTGGTCTAGGTAGGGCTGACATCCACCCCAGAGATGAGAATACCACTTATATCTCAGCCATTGTCCGTGGTGTGGATCTAGTGTTGTACAAATGAGCTAAGTCAGGCCAGTGTCCCACAGGCCAGACTTTGTGAAGCAGATTGAAAAAGAGAAAACTTTTTTCCTCCTCAGATGGGCACCTGGGAGGATGTGAGCCCAGAGCTGCTGGTACACAACTAGAGAAGGCCTCCCAGAGAATGGAGCCCACAAAGAGGAAAGCTGAGTAGAGGGAGGGAGACTGTATCTCAATTTCAGGGCGGACGGCTGCAGCTAGCAACTCCTGAACTTTTCAACAGATGAGTCCCAAATTCCTTATTTACTTTAGCCAGTCTGTTTGGGCTTCTAATCCTTATAACCAAAAACATTTTGAATATATACAGTCATCAGTAAAATGAAGGTACAACATTGGGCTTTAGATGGAATACAGCAGAAGTCTTCATAGCAGCGATTCTAAAGCCTATCTCTGAATATACACTAGGTGATGACATGAGGATCTGTGACCTGAGACAGCCAGACCTACGAAGCAGCATCTCCCAGACATTGGCTGCAAGAAAGTAAAGGCTGAAGGATCAGAGATCGACTGCCCCAGGACACTGCCCACACTCCTACTCCAAGCCCCATGTAGTTTTCTTACTTTTTTCACCTTATAGCTTACACTTAAATTCCCTGTCACCCTCATTTTGGGGCAGAAACAACCTGAACCAGAAGTTCAGCCTGGTCATTGTTCAGAGACACAAATTTTGTCTTCCTTTGCATTCTCCTGTTTGTGTCAAAAATTATTGCTATTTGTCTGCACACAATAATGGTACCTGGCATTAGTGTCCCGGTTTACATCCACTTGGAACTGAATCAGACGGTCTTTAAGATTCTGGGCTCGCTCACAAAGATCATAATTTAAGGTCATGGTGTCAAGGCAGAACATGGCCAAAGGTACAGAAATGTGCATGGATGCAATTTCATTTCTCCGCTTTTTTATGCTATTGATCCTCTGTAAGAAAGGGAGCATATTCAGTAGCTTAATTTGCCTTCAGTCTATGTGCATTTGCCTGCAGCCTCACCCCTGACCAACCTAGGCCAAGGTTGAGCACAGTATATACTAAGGAAACCCACTGACTACTCATTGAATTGTTTGCAGCAAATGTCACTAAGATATGAAATGTCAAGTGGCATCTCCTACCGTCACAAAATCCTCAATTTCATGATTTTCTTTCAGGAATGCAGTGATGTTTTGCTCTGCCATGTTATCCAATAAGTCATCATACTTTTTGTAGACGTGTAAGTATCTTCCATATTGAAGAGCATAAAATCAAACATATAAATAGGCCACCAAATCAGGTTAATCAGAGTGGCAAATGAAGAGATACAACATAAAAATCAGCCAAAACCAAGACAGAAAAAATATAAAGTGGCAAAAGGTACATTAAACTGGAAATTCTGAACTCTGGTTGAAAATTCCAATTTTGTTACCTCCTAGCTGCGTAAACTGAGGCAAGATATTTCTTTTTCTAAGACCAGTGTCTTTAAATGGAAATGTAACAACAACTCAGCATAACTGTAACAATGTATATATAAAGCAGTTAGGACATATAGTGGACATGTAATAAACATTACTTCCTACTCCTCCTTCCACCTCTAAAATTCTATGTCTAAAATTTAAGATGAAAATTTGGAACTAATGAACCTAAAATCAATTGAATAGAATTGTTTCCCTCTCTCCATTAACAGATCACATAAAAATGGCTGGACAGATTTCCCTCAAATTGGACGATGTGTTTGAAATGTTCTGACATAAAGTAAGTTTAAATGAAAATAAAAATGATATGGAAAAAGCAGAATTAACTTTGTGGGGCCCAATGATACACTTTCAAGAGCTGACCAACACTTCAGAGACTCTGAAACTGAGACACAATAGAAGCCATGGAGCTGCCTTCTATAGAGCAAACTGCATGTATGAGGCTTCATAAACAGGGAAAACAGGGGTTTCACATTGATGCTTCCAACCATATTTACGAGGTAGAGGCTTTCAAATATAAGTCCATGATTTTCACACTAGGTTAGCAGTAGTTCTCAACATGAGGTGATTTTTCTCCCAGGGGACAGTTGGCCATGTCTGGGGACATTTTTTGTTGTCACAACTGATGAAGAATCCTACTGGCATCTAGTGAGTAGAGGTCAGGGATACTGCTAAAAATCCTACCATGCACAGGACAGCTCCACAGTACAGAATTTTCTGTTCTAAAATATCAATAGAGCTACAGTCAAGAAGCCCCAGTTTAGGGTAATCATATGTCCTGGTTTGCATGCGACAGCCCAGGTTACACCCTCTTCATTCTCAAAGTGACTCAGTTTAGAAGCTAAAGCTGCATCCTGTGATCATCCTAAAAAAGTTGCTTCAAAATTCATTTGATAGCAAAAGCTGCCTTAAACTAGTGTGAGGCTGCTGCTCTGAATATTCATAGTTTTCACTGCAGAAATATCAGTCTGTTGAATTAAATGAAGGGGTGTTGCCCCAGACCTTGCTGAAGATACAGCACAAATATGACATATGCACTATGGTGCTTTCCTAAAATCCAGAAATTTCTAAATGCCAAAATCTGTCTGACTCCACAGCTTTCAGAAAGTGGAAGTGGACCTGTAACTGAATTTGAATTCTGGTTCTCCTGATTGTTTTCTCTGTCACATTGGGAAATTACAGCTTCCTCATGTGTAAAATGGGGATAAATAGTAACACCCATGTGAGTAAGTATTGGCTATTACATATTATTTCAGGCTTGTGGGAACAGAGGTTGTTCACTTGAAGATACTTAAGAACTCTAAACCAATGTTAAAAGGCTAAGTTACAGCTAAACCAACTTACTTGTGGGGGCCAACTTGGTTTTTCTGAAATATCTTGAAAGTTTGATCCACAATATCAGAAACCAGTTTTTCTTCAAGGTTAATAGTTCCAAGGATCAGATTATACCCTTTCAACTCTGGGAACAGGACAGATTCCACCTAAAGAATAAAAACTGTAAGACACTGTAGAGAGATGCAACCAAATGGCAAAGTGCTGCAAGAGACTCATTTCTAAAGACATCAACTGTTTTCCTGTTCCTTTATTTTTTTAACAAGTCTGGGCTCACTCCTCTTCCTCTGTGGATTACTCATCATTCAAATCCTTGCTCTTTCAAGTCTCATATCGTTGGTGAGTCCCCCTAGGCCCATGTAAATGTTAAGTTTCCTTGTTTAAAGTTCATATTCTGAATACTGTCATTACAACTGTCATTAAATGAGTGCGTAATGAGCTGTTCTAGGTGTTTCAGGGGATATAAATACCATGAAGGCCTGGATCATAACTGAATTCTGCACCATTGGGAAGGACCCAACAAGAGCTTGGCACATGGTAAGTCTTAGTAAATATGTGTGACTGAATGGATATTACAGTGGTAGCCTGCCGCCCATCAACTTTTCTCTAATGAAAAGCTAATTGAGACATGGGTTCTAATCCTGACTGTCAATAACTGACTCTGTGATTTTAGGTAAGACCACTTGTCTTTGGACTTCTGTTTTCTCCTCTGAAGAAAAGGAGGGATATACTAGATTCTTCTCTCAGCTCAGAGGAACAAAATCTATGGTTCAATGATCATCAGGCATAAACAGTATCATTCTGAAAAGTCAAATGTTCCAACTTCTCAATAGCATGTGTATGTCTCTGAGAAATATTCTCATTTGCATAACTCATGAAGGATGTAAAGTCCCATTGGGGACCTACTGCCTTCCACTGCCCTCTCTGCAAAGTGATCGGTGTCAGAAAGACCTTCAGAGTGCTTCCCTGGGTTATACCAGTTATGTGTTGTTGAGGAGACCACGTCAATTTAGAAAGGAGAAAAGCAAGTACAAGTGTCCTATGCCCCATCTCTTCGGTCAATCCAGAGGTTTTTTTAAACCAGCAGAAGGGCTAATTTGCTGTGGCCAGTGATTGAAAGCAGGGAGATGGAGGATCTGGCATTGGTCGAGGGTGAGTATGAAATAGTTTCGGGAAGCATAACTGGTGCATCCAGGCCACGCAACAGGTACATGTGGGCAGGATAATGGATGGTCTCTGGGGGAGAAGTCTTCATTGAAAAGACAAAGCAATACCTCTTGTTGCCCTTTAAACATAGCTAGTTCTCCCATGCTCTGTAGGGCCATCTGTAAAACTGAGCTGAGAACAGTGCTCTTTTCTGGTCGTCAGTGTTATTAATCTCTTCTCTTCCTGGCTCTCTGATCCTGGACTTCCTGGTTTTGTTATCATCCTCAGTGCTTATACCAGTATACTTCAAGTTTGGCATTTCCCTGGCACTCCTGAGTGAGAAAATGCACCACCAGGAGAGAGACTGGCCTGAACAGCCCTTTCCATAGTTATATATATTATTTTTGATTATGATAGTAATGGCTGCTAATGCTGATTAAAATTATGCTTATTTTTTGATTTTGAGTTTTCAAAAACTCTTCATTTATCTCATCCACTTTTGTTTTATTTATGCCGCTCATTCACCTCTTTTTATTCCAATCAGTATTATATCAGGACAGCATCCATGTCTTCCTCAATTCTTTTTAAATTTATTTTGACTTTAAACAATTTTTTATTTTTCAATTAAGATTGACATATATTATTATATTAGTTTTATGTGTACAACCCAGTGATTAGACATTATGTAACTTACTAAACAATTACCCCATAAATCTAGTACCCACCTGACACCATATATAGTTATTACAATATTATAATATTCTCTATGCTGTACATCCCCATAGTTCTGTAACTTACAGTTTGTACTTCTTAACCCTTTCCCCCTTTTCACCTGCCCCCAACTCCCCTCCCATCTGGCAACCATTAAAATGTTCTTTGTATTTATGAGAGTGTTTCTGTTCTTGTTTGTTTTTTAGATTCCACATATAAGTGAAATCATATGGCATTTGTCTTCCTCTGTCTGACTTACTTCACTTAGCACAATACCCTCTGGGTCTATCCATGTTGTTTCAGATGGCAAGATTTCATTCTTTTTTATGGCTGAGTCATATTTCATTGTATATATGCACCACTTCTTCTTTATTCATTCATCTATTGATAGATACTTAGGTTCCTCCCATATCTTGACTATTGTAAATAATGCTGCAATAAACATATGGATATATCTGTCTTTTCAATTTAGTGTTTTGGGTTTCTTCAGCTAAAGACTCAGAAGTGAAATTGTTGGGTCCTTCTTTGCCTCTTGTTACATAGCCTTTGTTTTAAAGTCTATATTGTCTACTATAAGTATTGCTAACCTACCTTTTCCTGTTTGTTTCCATTTTCATAAAATATTTTTCCCATCCCTTTACTTTCAGTCTGTGTGTATCTTTTGATCTTAAATCAGTCTCTTGTAGACAATATATGTAAGGGTCTTATTTTGTTTTTCATTTGGCCTCCGTATGTCTTTTGATTGGAGCATTTAATCTATTTGCATTTAAAGTAATAGTTGATAGATGGTATGTATTTATTGCTATTTTATTATTTATATATTTTTTAAATATTTTCTTCTTTAAAGAAGACTCTTTAGCATTTCTCATAATACTGGTTTTGTTGTGATAAACTCCTTTAGCTTCTTCTTGTCTGGGAAGTTCTTTATCTGTCCTTCAATTCTAAATGATAGCTTTGCTGGGTAGATTAATCATGGTTATGGTCCTTGCTTTTTATCACTTTGAATATATCTTGCCAATCCCTCCTGGTTCACAAAGTTTCTATTGAGAAATCAGCTGACAGTTTTATGGGAGCTCCCTTGCAGATAATGAACTGCTTTTTTAAAATTTTCTCTCTTTAATCTTTGGCATTTTAATTATGATGTATCTTGGTGTGGTCCTCTTTGGGTTCATCTTGTTTGGGACTCTGGGCTCTCTAGACTTGTGTGTTTATTTCCTTTACAAGCTTCAGGAAGTTTTCCATCATTATTTTTTTCACATAGTTTTTCAATTCCTTGTTCTCTCCCTTTCTCTCTTCTTCTTCTGACACCCCCATGATGTGTTGGTAAGCTTGAAGTTGTCCCAGAGGATCCTATACTAGCCTCATTTTTTTTTTATTCTTTTTTTTCTTGCTGTTCTGATTGGGTGTTTTCTGCTTCCTTATCGTCCAAATCTCTGATTTGATTCTCTGCTTCATCTACTCCACTGTTTATTCTCTGTAACATATTCTTCATTTCAGTTAGTATATTCTTTATTTCTGACTGGTTTTTATGTTTCTTATCTCTTTGTTGACATTCTCACTAGCTTCATCTACCCTTCCCCTAAGTTCATTGAGCATCCTTATAAACAGTGTTTTGAACTCTGCATTGAGTAGATTGTGTGTCTCCATTCTGGTTAGTTATTTTCTTGGAGTTTTGTTCTGTTCTTTCATTTGGTACATATTTCTTTGTCTCCTCATTTTAGTTGCCTCCCCATGTTTGTTTATGTGTGTTAAGTAGAGCTGCTATGTCTCTCGGGCTTGTAGAGTGGACTTATGCAGTAGGTGTTTTGTGGGGTCCAGTGGCACAGCCTCCCCAATCACCCAAACTGTTCCCCCCAGGTGTGCTCCTATTGTGTGGGCTGGCTATACCCTCTTGTAGTAGTTGAGCCTTAATTGCTATTGGCACCTCAACGGGAGGGATTGACCTCCTGTAGTCCCAGGCCAATTGGTTGCAAGGACCAGCTGCAACTACCATGAAGGATCAGATGTGCACGGGTCCATGCTGCAGAGCAGGACTTACTTCAGTAGGTCACTGGTGCCTTCTGAATCCATCCTTTGAGTGTATTCTTGCAGAGGAGGTTGAGTGGTGCTTTGACATAATATAAAGCTGTCCACTGTTTGTGATGACTCTGGGGCATCCTTGGAGATGCAAACCAAGGTCAGCCACTGCCTACGTTCTTCCTGGAGCCAGCTGGCATAAGCTACAAAGCAATCTGCAGATGGCTGCTACCTGTGCTGGGCTTAGAGGCCCAGAAAAGGCCAAGATGAAAGCCAAAGCCAGCTGCTACTAGTGCCAGGCCTGGGGCAACTGAGCAAGAGGTACACATCAAGGCCAGATGCTGCTTATCTGAGATTTTAGGAAAGTCCAAAACATGAACCAAGACAGGATGTTTGTACGGAACAGCCTCTGGAATTAGCTTGGAATGGGGCCTGCAAATTGGGTAGAGGGGGCTTTCCAGGTAATCAGTAGAGTGGGGCTAACAGTGTTAGCCAAATTGCTGGAAACTCAGATATTGTACCCCCCTGCAGACTCTGTGTTGGTGGGGAGAACCCAGAACTGGAACAATGGCCTCTTCCACCATTTTTGTCTGGGAAATGCTGCCCCTCTAGCTCACGCCATGATCCAAGACTAGTCAGTTGTTCCCCATATGTTGCTCGTGCCCCAGTGCTGGAACTCAGAGCAAATGAGTCTGAGTAAGTCCATACAAAGGCCCTTTAAGAGGAATGCCTGGGACTTCAGTAGCCCTCTGTCTCACTCAGATACAATCTGAGTAGGTTTTTACAGCCAAAAGTTATGGGGACTTCCCTTCCTGCAACTCTGGGCTGAGGCACCGGTGTGAGGCTAGGACCGCTAGTTTCTCAGGGGAAATCTCTGCAGCCAAGATCTCCCTCTTGGTTTTTATTCACCACAGGTGGGTGAGGGACCATCCTGTTCTGAGTCTCTGCCCCTACTATCAGTCTTTATGTGGCAGCTTCTTTATATCCTTAGTTATAAGACTTCTGGTTAGCTAGCCTTCAGGTGATTCTGAGTGATGGTTGTTCTGTAGTTAGTTGTAGCTTTGATGTGGTTGTGGGAGGATTTGAGTACCGCATTTAGCTACACTACCATCTTGACTGGAAGTCTCTCAACTTTATTTTTTATGCAGACAATATACAAGTATTTATACAAGTATTTTCTAAAATATGCTTTCATCTCCTATAGGAACTTTCTCACAAATATGCTTTCCTTCTGCACCTTGAGAGCTATTATCAAACATCTCATGCTGACTTTTTTCCAACTTCTAAAATTCATGTTTAACCATGAATAAGGCAAGACTGGTAGGGACTTGGGGGTACTGTCTACCAATTGCTGTTCTTAGATAGTTTTCTTAGACATTCATCCTGAAGAACTATTCTTTAAATTTTTCACTACCCAGTTCAGAGATTAAATGGTCCAAGTTGTTTGGGGTGGGAGCCTGAGTTGTGTGTATCTCTAGATGGGGAACTCTGGGCCTGTGTTGCTTTTACTCATAGTCTGATAAAGTCACTGGAAGTCACTTGGCCCTAGCTTTTAAACCTGGTACAAACTGTAACCTATGAAAATATCTTCTTATCACTGCAATCCACTGAATCTACTGCCAGCTCCTCCTGGGCTGTTTGTAGAGTAGCCATGTGAGCTCTAGGCTCTTCCAACCCAGATGCCTGCAGACACTGTTGCTCACAAGCAGTGCAGGAGAGCTCAAGCGGTGTGCACCTGTTCTATCCCCAAGCCTCACAATGATCATTCCAAACTATAGGCTCTGCTCTTTCATGTCCTTCCTCGGAATACTGATTGCAGGAGAGCTGCCCACTGTTTCTTCCCCTTCCACACACCCAGTTTTCTTGTTATCCAGGCTTGGTTGGGTTCAAAACCACAAATTTAGAGTGAAGCCAACTGGAGCATTGGTTTCACATGCTTCTCTACAAACTCAAGTTGAATCTTGAGCTCTTAGAACCAGTCCTGTAAGTACAGAACTGCAGAGAGAAGAGAGCTTAGGAACATCCAAGTATCATACACAGTGCGTAACTGGGAGTCAGGCTGGGAGAAAAGGAACACCCCATAGGCTTCGTCCTTATATGGGTCTGAACACTGGCCCCCTTGCTACACCAACTTCTCAGAGTAAAACAGAAGGTGATAACAAAATAATCACACTTTTGTGGGTGATCCAGCCCAGTCCTAAGACTCAATTAATAAGTATCTAGAATCCAATTAGTAATGCCACCCTGGAAAGGAAGCTGGAAAGGTCTTGGTCCAGGAGGGGAGGCTTCAATCTCTCCCCTAGACACATAGAGTAGTTAAACAAACAAAAGACACATGGAAGTTCAAGAGCTAAATTAAATATAGTTTTATGAAGACTCTTGGCAAGTTTGTGGCAGCTGTTCCATAATGAATTATCAGCCCAAGTTGGATACAGCTTGGGACACATCTGTCTTTTCCAGGTTGGCATCATGTTTGGTTTGGGGGGGACCTACTCTCCCACAAAGTAATTCTTTTTCTTTTCACAAAGTAACTCTTAATGCCCTTGTTACATGCACAGTTCTGGGATGCATGGATATTTCTTTATGTTACAAATATTCTTTCTGGAGTCAAGGAGGAATCCTTAGGATAGATCTCCCAAAGTGAAACTCCCCTGACTGAATATTCTGTATAAATAGCTATTTTAAATACATTTTATGCAGTAAGCAAAAAAAAAAAAAAAAAAAAAAAAAAGCATAAATGGATGATTAAGTGAACACTTTACCTTGGGGATCCCCTTAGAGTTATTAATTATTTCCAAGAAAGAGTTGTGTATTAATTCCCAGCAGTCATCAAAAGATGGATTGAAGACAATAATGGGCTCATTGACTTCAAGTTTGATCATTATTAGCTGAGGTATAAAGAACTCCATCTCTTGGTAGGGCTCCTCAAAGTCATTCCCATCCTTCAGGAGACATAAGCCATGGTAATGGTCACAAAATGGGGCCTTCCAAAACCAAGGGAGTGGATTTTACTATACCTAGTATTTCCTAGTGCTATGAGCATAGTAAGAGGAAGTGAACGGTACTGTGTACTGATCATACTTAAAATGAGGGCTCAAGATGGCTTAGCCTACCCTGATCTCATCCTCTTCTTCTCCCTCATAGTTTTTATTCAGTAGGTTTACTTTGCTTGGAAATCCCTGGATCAGTATTTCCAAGTCCTTCCCATCCTTCAAAATTTATCTCAAAATCCTCTTCGTTTGAAGTCTCCCTGTTCACCAGCAAGAAAAAGCTCTTCCACTTCTGAACTTTCATATTTCCATTTCATCTTTCTTGTAGAGATTTATATGCCCATCTTTTCTATTCTACTCTAAACTTGAGGGCACCACCTGTGTCTGAACCATCTGCCTCTTCCAAAATATCCAACATGGCATTTAGCACATAGTTGATGCTCAATAAAAATTTGTTGACTAAATCCAAACATATAATTAATTATCTGCATACCTCAAATGGAGTTTGCTAATAAGCCTGTAGTCTATTTTAGACACTCAAAATATCAAAATTCTCTACAACAAAAATGGCATGTAGATGTTCATAATTCTCTATATAGGCTATAACACAAGATGCCTTTAATAAATGACAGTGCCTAATAAAATTACCGTAGGGCACCTCTGAAGTACTTGTCTTACTGCTTTTAGACATTTCTAGATCAGTTTAAAGATGATTGACAAACATTTGTTGGACAGCTACTGCATATCAAATACCCATAAATTTCTCCTTTATCCCAGACATATAAAGATCCTTCTGTGTGGAAATTTAGAGTAAGATTTGTTCACACATCTGAGTCTCTTCTGCTTGGCAGAGTAGAAGGCTACAGTGACACTTATGGTTTGGTCCTCACTGTAGAGCTAATATCGCAGTCTAATTTCAACACTTGTTTCTACATTTTTTGAGCAAAAGGTCGATTTTTTAAATCTATATTTCATTTGTAAAAATGCTAGAACTTAACCTTTTCTAACCAGGCAATTTTAACTTCTTACTACTCTTTTTAAGGTAAGATGTTCACATGACATAAAATCCAAAAGAATCTTCCTTGATCCCCAAGCTCCCTAACTTGAGAGGATGCTATGATGCTCTGAAAACGAGGACTTAGTGTTTTTAGTTTTTATTTCTACTTCACTGAAGTAGTTGCATGAAGAAAGTTATTAATTAGGCCAACAAAGCCTTTTGTTTTTAGGGATTCCCCTTTCAAAGACCAAAGAATAAAAGTCAGTAACTGCAATGATACATCCAATACTCCCTAAACATCAGGTTAAAGGTTGATAACAACCACTTCCCAAGCCTGTCCTTTAACAGATAGGATGAAAAAGTGACCACACCCCCTACTATAAAAGGTTATGTATCCCACTTTATTCAATATTTCTGTAAATTTTCTTAACAACTTCTCCATTTTTGTAGATTTTTACTCATTTAATAGTAGGTAATTATCTCAGGAGAGCTTGCTGTATATCACATTATTAGTTTGTAAACTAATAATGACCTGAAGTGTGTGCAAGTCAAGAATTTTGTTTTTTGTCCTGGCTCATAGCTGATGAAAGCTTGATTCTATCTTGGTTGTTCCCCCTCACAAGGGCCTCTTTATGGTCCCCTACATACCTTGTGTACCATGAAAAAGGAAACAAGATCCTCAAGAGACTTCATGACCAACTCTCTGAGCTGGAGTGACATGAATGATGAAACAGAAGCAAAATATTCCTCAATGTTATGAGAGGAGTCGTAGTCACTCTTGGGAGCAAAATGGACCCACTGCTCCTTCCGGGAGACAAAAAGCTGGGCACAGGTGGGGATCCACCTGCAAAGACAAGGGGACATCCAAGGGAGAATTTCTTCCAAACTCTAAGCAGTCCTCTCAGCTATTCCCACTTTCTGCAACAAGGGAGACAGTAGCTTTTCCAATTGCTACTTTCATACCCCTGACCGGCTCGCCTGCCAACACCCTTTTCCTGAGGAGACAGTATAAGATTTTAATTGAAAGATTATTCTATTAACAATACCCAGATGGACAAGGGATACTGGTGCCATTTTCTGCTGAGAGAGTCTATAGTTTTTCCACTGTAATCAGAGATTGAGATGAAGGAGCCTAAGGAAGTGGAATGTTTTGTGCAACTTTCCTCCCTGGCAAATGCCTGGTTTCTGATTCAGACTTTACAGGGGGAAAGAGAGAAAGAAGAGAAAAGTAAGAAAACTTGAGAGGAGAAGCTCCAGTATGGCAGTGTCTGTTCGAAGCTGAGAGGAGAAGTTAGAAAACTAAAAGAATAAATAGACGTCTCGTTGTTCCTTTCTTACTACTTCCCCCAAATTCTAATTCACAATTTTCAGTGGGAACCACTAGCCTTTTCATCCTATTACATCTCTTTTCTGATCGTCAGAAAACTACTACTCTAACAATCTAGTAATAATGATCACATTTACTAATCAGCTACTGTGTGCCAGCTATTGCATACACATACATATTCTCTGATAATAAAATCCTAATGGTAGGTATTATAATCATCATCTAACATAAGGGAATTTTCCGGCCCTGGACATAGTCCTGAATGCATTTGCAAAGAAAAAAGAATTATATAATTGACCGAAAACCCCCTAACCATGGAACCTTGTGGCTGTTTACCTGGAGTACCTGAACATGTCATTCAACTGTACTGTCCTGTAACCCAGCAAGGCCTTGAGGATTTCAGAGGAGAGGGATGGAAGTGGCACCTCACAATGAATGTTAATGAGAGAGTTTAGAAGTCAGAGAGACATCTGGCCATGATGGAAGCATAGATAGATACAGTTTGCCTCCTCGCACAACCAAAAGAAGGACAATAACAAATTTAAAAAAACAGAAATAACCAGAACTGCCAGAAAATAAAACTATGGAAATGCAACAATATCATCAAAATGTCCATACTACCCAAAGCAATTTATAGGTTCAACACAATCCCTATTAAGATATCAATGATGTATTTCACAGAAATAGAACAGACATATCAAAAATTTATATGGAACCATAAACGACCCCGAATAGCCACAGCAATTTTGAGAAAGAAAAATAAATTTGGAGGGATCACAATACTGGACATCAAACTATACTACAAAGCCACTATACTCAAAACAATCTGGTAGTGGCACAAGAACAGACCCATAGACCAGTGGAACAGAATAGAAAGTCCAGAAATAAGCCCAAATCTATATGGGCATCTAATATTTGACAAAGGGGGCAGAAGCATAAAGTGGAACAATAATAGCCTCTTCAACAAATGGTGTTGGGAGAGCTGGACGGCTACATGCAAAAAATTGAAATTGGGTCATCAGCTGACACCGTACACAAAAATAAACTCAAGATGGATAAAAGACTTAATTATAAGTCGCAACACCATAAAAGTCCTAAAGGAGAACATTGACAGGAAACTCTCAGATATCCCATGCAGCAATTTTTTCACTGATATGTCTCCTAAAGCAAGGGACATAAAGGAAAGAATAAACAAGTGGGACCTCATCAAAATAAAAAGATTCTGCATGGCTAAAGAAAGCATCAGCTAAATGAAAAGGGAGCCAACCCTATGGGAAAATATATTTGCTAATGATACATCAGATAGAGGTTTGATCTCCAAGATATATAAAGAACTCACTCGACTCCACTCCAAGAAGACAAACGATCCAATCAAAAAAATGGGCAAAGGACCTGGACAGACGTTTTTCCAAGGAGGAGATACAGAGGGCCCAGAGGCATTTGAAAGGATCCTTGGCATCACTAGCCATCAGAGAAATGCAGATCAAAACCACCATGAGGTACCACCTCACACCAGTCAGAATGGCCATCATAAACAGATCAACACACAACAGGTGCTGGCAAGGCTGTGGAGAAAAGGGAGCCGTAGTACACTGTTGGTGGGAATGCAGACTGGTGCAGCCATTGTGGAAAGCAGTTTGGAACTTCCTCAAAAAGCTGAAAATGGAACTGCCTTTTGATCCAGTGATTCCCCTGCTGGGACTATACCCTAAGAACACCAAAACGCCAATACAAAAGAACCTATGCACCCTAATGTTCATAGCAGCACAATTTACAATAGCCACATGTTGGAAGCAATGTAAATGCCCATCAGTAGATGATTGGATCAAAAAACAATGGTACATTTACACAATGGAATACTACGCAGCAGAAAGAAAAAAAAGAACTACTAAACTTCGCGACAGCATGGATGGAACTGGAGAGCATTATGCTAAGCGAAATAAGCCAGGGGGCGAAAGACAAATACCATATGATCTCACCTATAAGTGGAACCTAACCAACAATACAAAGATGCAAGGAAAATAAGACCAGCAACACTGAAAGGAAAAGAAACCCATAGAGACAAGAGGGAAGGAGGGAGGGGGCGGGGAAAAGGAAGGAAAGGGAAAGACAAGGAACATATAGCAAGGACTAATGGACAAAAGCAAAGGGGAGAGCTGAGGGAGGGAAGGAGAGAGGGGCAAGGGAAAGTGGTGGAGGGAAGGCAGATACAAATGTATTTGAAAAAATAAATTAATTAATTTAAAAAAAAAGAAATTCAACAGCCAAGGAATTAAAGACATGCTCATCCAGACTGTTAGGAGGGGCAGAGACAGGCAGCTGAGGCAGAGAGGATATGTGGCAAGGAGGCAGCTGGAGGACCAGGGGGTCCCACATTTGTGTGCAGATACACCGGAGGAACAGCTGGGGAGCAAGACAGACAATGCAATCCAGGGTACCAGTGCAGGAAAGGAAAGCCTCAAAACCTCTGGGGGTAAAAACCTGTGGAGGTTGCAGAAGCAGGAGAAACTCCAAGCCTCACAGGAGAGTTCGTTGAAGAAACCCACGGGGTCCTAGAATGTACAGAAACCCACCCACCCAGGAATCAGCACTAGAAGGACCCAATTTGCTTGTGGGTAGCAGGGGAAGTGACTGAAAGCTTGCAGAGAGCCAAGCAAGCGGCATTGTTCCCTCTCGGACACCTCCCCCCCACACAGCATCAAACTGCAGTGACCTGGGTTGCCCCACCTTGGTGAATACCTAAGACTCTGCCCCTCCGAATATAACAGGTGTGCTGAGACAAAGAAATATGGCCCAAATAACAGAACAGATCAAAGCTCCAAAAATAGAGCTAAGCAGTGAACAGATAGCCAACCTATCAGATGCACAGTTCAAAACACTGGTAATTTGGATGCTTACTAAATTGGTTGAGTATGGTCGCAAAATGGGAAAAAAAGTGAAGGCTATGCAAAGTGAAGTAAAGAAAAATGTACAGAGAACCAACAATAAAAGGAAGGAAACTGGGACTCAAATCAATGATTTGGAGCAGAAGGAAGAGAAGCATTTAACAAGAACAGAATGAAGAAACAGGAATTCAGAAAAATGAGGAGAGGCTTAGGGACCTCTGGGACAATTTTAAAAGTCCCAACATCCTAATCATAGGGGTGCCAGAAGGAGAAGAGGAAGAGCAAGAAATTGAAAACTTATTTGAAAAAATAACAAAGGAGAACTTCCCCAATATAGCCAAGGAAATAGACTTCCAGGAGATCCAGGAAGCTCAGAGAGTCCCAAAGAAGTTGGACCCAAAGGAGAACACACCAAGGCACATCACAGTTAAGTTACCCAAGGTTAAAGATAAGGAGAGAATCTTCAAAGCAGCAAGAGAAAAGGAGACAGTTACCTACAAAGGAGTTCCCATAACACTATCAGCTGATTTCTCAAAAGAAACCTTGCAGGCAAGAAGGAGCTGGCAAAAAGTTTCAAAGTCATGAAAAGCAAGGACCTACATCCAAGATTACTCTGTCCTGCAAAGCTATCATTTAGAATGGAAGGGCAGATAATTTGCTTCCCAGAGACAGTAAAGTTAAAGGAGTTCATCATCACCAAACCTTTATTATATGAAATGTTAAAGGGACTTATGTAAGAAACAGAAGATCGAAACTACGAACATTAAAATGACAACAAACTCACAACTATCAACAATTGAACCTAAAAACAAACAAACAAAAACAGACTAAGTAAACAACTGGAACAGAAATGGAGATCAGAGGTGTGGTGGGAAGGGGAAGAATGGGGGAAAAGGTACAGGGAATAAGCAACATAAATAGTAGGTACAAAATAGGCAGTGGGAGGTTAAGAATAGTATAGGAAATGGAGAAGCCAAAGAACTTATGTGTATGACTCAAGGACACAGGTGAGGGAGAATGCTGGGGGGAGGGGTGTTCCAGGGTGGAAGGGGATAAAGGGGAGAAAAAATAGGACAACTGTAATAACATAATCAATAAAATTGTATTTATTGTATATTAAAAAATAAATAAAAAGGCAGAGAGAGACTAGGAGAGGGATTGGAGAACAGTGCATGTGAGAGGACACAAAGGCAGTGAAAGGGGGACACTGAAAGGCAGAGGACAGAGAAAGATGTCAGTGGGAAGTCAGCAGACTTTTTGCAACCCCTGGCTGGGAACCAGTGTTCATGTCAGAGAGTTTTCTGTCTTTCCAACCCTGTGAGGCAGCCCCCCTCTAAGACCAGACACTGACTTGTTGAGGAGGATATGGCGTGCTTCTGCGCAGTGTTTCTGGATTACATCCCAATACTCATGAGGCTGAAGAGGCAGTTTCCCCGCCAGTAATTCTGCTGTTCGAACAAACCTGAGGTCTCTGAATCTGCCAAAGAAAGGGAGAAACTACCTCAGCTGAGAAGGTGCTTAATGACAAATTGTGTAGGATGGGCTCAAGGGGCATATATTCTCTTTCTTCAATGACAGGAGATTTAAACAAATCAAAACTCAGTATATCTGAAAAATTGGGGAGTCTGAGAAGGAGTGGATAGACCACAAAAACTCTTGCAAAGAGTAGATAAATGAATCAACTCAACAGGTGCTTAGTGAGTCTTCCTATGTGTTGTGCTGGATAACCCACCTGGGGAGGAGGTTTTTGCAAGGACTTCCTATTTAGCTGGCTGGGAACTAGGATATCAAATGGACCGATCAAAGCTCTTTACAACAATGAAGACACAGAGGATAGGGAGAGCAAAGTACCACTTTCACGATCAAGTGGGTTGTCCAGCTACTCAATAAAACTTGAGGACAGCGGACACTTTTGATCTGAACTCTCAAACCCTATGGACCTACCCCTGACAGTTCCACCAAGATACACACACATCGCCTCCCTCAGCATACTGCCTTACACAATACAGACACTCAAAATATATTTGTTGAATGAACACCCTCCTCTGTGATGCTCTTATCTTTTCCTATTCCTTTCAGATCAATGAAGAAGTCGCCTTTCACCACACTCCCCACATGTTTTCTTTGGCTCTTAGGGCCACCATTTCTCTTCCTAAAATCTATTCCATTCATTTGTAAATCACCCTTTTAAATCATCAGTGCCTATCACTTCCCCAGTGAGATCTCTGCTCTATTTCTTAGCTTGTCTCAGTTTTTGCTTCTCGTTTTCATCACCCACTGTAATGACTTTCAGACACTCTTCTTCCTAAAATCTGGCAGCCTGTATTCCTTTTTGTTAGAGGCAGGGAACTTAGTCTTTATCTTGTCTGGCCAGTCACAGAGCCCTGCCATGGAAACATAGAACCTGAGGACCTCACTCACATTTGTTATTCAACCACAGCATGGCCTTTGTCACCACCTGATTATTATGTTACGCATCTTTAATCGACTCCTAACAAACTTTCTCACAGTGAGCAGAAAATTTACTCTTCAGACCACAAGCCTCATTCTGTCTCCAAACATCTCACCCTTCACAACTAGGTGACCTCTTGTAATTTTTAAAGTTAAATAGTGCAGGTCATGTAAGAAAATTACTCTGTATATCATTTCCTGAACAAATCTTTGTCATTGCAAACTTTTTTGATTCAGCTGAGAAAAACTTTATGAATCATTCTGGTTCATTTTTGTGCCTTTGTTGCCTACATAATTTTCCTTACAGAGCCATGAAAAGCAGGTGGTAAGAATCCTTTCTTCTCAGTAAAGGATATAGGTTCCATAATTTGTTATCTTTATTACGTAATCCAATTAAACTCACAAGTATATCCTCTCTGAGCCTCTAGCAATTTTACCAAGCCTGAGACTGAGTTCCTTGTCAATTTCTAGATTAATTTATTCTTTGAGGCCATAACCATGCTTGTAGTTAAAGCAGTATCTTCACTTATGGAACAACTACTTTATGCCAAGCACTCTTCTAAGCACTTCACCCAACAACACCATGACATAGGCAGTGTTATTCCCATTTTGCATATTAAAAAAGGGGGCCCAAAGAGATCAACTTCCCCCATTAGTGACAGAGCAAGAATAGTAACAACAGAGCAAAAACTAGAACGCAGGCAGTCTAGTTTCAAAGCCCACTCTATAAATTATTACTCTGTCTACTTCAACCTAGTTAGAAAATTACTTATCTTTTTTCAGTGTATTGATTGGCACCTCCAAAGCCTTAGAAAACAGAATTCAGTTCAAAGAAGGAATGCTTTTATTTCTTATCATTGGTGGGCTCCACTATAGGTTGACTTCCTCTACATTTCCTTTCAAAAATATAGGTAAAACTAAGAACGTGAAAAACAAATAAGTTCTTCAAGATAAAACACATTCTAAGCTAGAGATCCTCCCCAAAACAAAATATTTCAGCTAATAAGTTCAGCCAATCAAATTTAAACATACCTCTATTTTTTTTTTTTGCCCCTTATTTTTCTAATAAAAAACCCAGATGGTGGCAGCTCAGTGTGTCATTAACCTGACCTGTCAGTGAACTCTGGTAACCACATTCTCCCACCAGGATTTGCACCCTCTCTTGAGGGGCCCATAAAAAAATGACAGTCTTTCTTCCTAGCGCAATTGAAGAATGGGTACACAAAATGTGGTATAGCTATCAATGAAATATTGTTTCGCTATAAAAAGGAATGAAATCCTAATATATACCACAGTGTGGATGAACTATGAAAACATCATGCTGAGTGAAAGCAGTCAGACACAAAGGACCACATGATTTCATTTGTATGAAATGCTCAGAATAGGCAAACCCACAGAGAGGTTTTGTAACAGGGCACAGCCAGCCCCCCCCCCAAAGTGTATTTGTAACGGGGTCCAGAGATTGGGGTGTCCAAGAAAAATATATTCCCCACCCCAGGGCAGGCCGCTATGGGGGATGGGAGCCTTGAGCAAGGCCATTGAGAAGTCAGTTTTCTTGTCAATAACGGGATAGCTACGTTCCTTCTTTGCAAAGAGGATTATTTGGCATATCACCAAAGCTAATCAGGAAGGTTTAAAAGACTTAATATAGAATGTGAGAGAAAACAGAGAGAGAGACAGGGGCCTGCAGGAGGGACAAAGGGACACAGGCTCTGGGGAACAGTGTGACGACCAAGCGGGAAGAAAGAGGGGAGAAAGGACTCTTGCTAGTGGGCTGGGAGAAGGTGCCACATGGTTATGGATTAAGAGCTGGAGATTGCAGCGACGCAGTAGATGGTGCTGAGACCCGCAAAACGCCTGCCTAGCTGAGCCCCAGACTTCTATTCTTTTCTTTCTTCTGAAGGACGGTACCCTGACTGGCCTGACTGGCTTAACTGGGCAAAGGGTGGAAGACAGGACAGTGTGTGTGCTGGTGGTTGTTTTGAAGGGCTTTTGAGGTTTAAGGGTGACATTTAGCCATTAATCACACCTGTATAACTTTTGAATAAATAGTTCCTTTTCCTTTTCACCAAACTCTGCCATTCAGAGCCATAATTCCAAGGGCGGCGGGCAAAGGACCCACAACCGAGGGGTCCCGGGGAAGGAGGGTGTCGTTTCGGTAATAGCATCTGGGCATCCCCCGCCACGGGTCCTTTTGTTCGGTAACAGTTTCTGCTTTTGCAGATTAGGGGTTGCCAGGTGCAGAGTGGAAGGGAGAAGGGGGAGTGACTACTAATGGGTACATGGTTTCTTTTGGGGATGATTGAAATATTCTTGAATTAGAATAGTGAGGGTTGTAAAAAATTTGTAAATACACTAAAAACTACTGCATTGTACACTTTAAAGGGGTGAATTTTATGGTTCGTGAATTATATTTCAATTTAGAAAGCTTTAAGAGAAAAAAAAAAGTGACTCTTGCCTCCTCTGCCTTCTACAACTCCTATAGCCAATTTAGTCATTGATGAATTTAACTGAGACTATTGCTGGCCACACTGTGCTGGAACTGCATTACATAAAGGAATAAGACCCAAGCACCCATACATCTCATATGTTAGAGAGAGACAAACAAGTAAAAATACAATTAGAATTCAATGAGACACATGCCATAATGGAGGCAATGGCTAATTAATACTTACTGGGTACTTAAAACATGCACTTTTAATGCATACATTAACTTATTTATTCCTCCTACCACCCTAAGAAGTAGGAACTCTCATTATCTCTAATACAGAGATAAGGCACAGAGAGGTGATGTGACACACCCATGGATATTCCCTGTGAAGCAGTAGAGTCAAGGTCTGGATCTGAGCAGGCTGGCTCCACATCTGTGCTCTTAACCAGTGTGCTCCAGTACTTAGAGAAACAGGTGCCAAGGAGCACAAGGGGGGTCACTGACCCCTGTGTGGACAGTGTCACAGTTCTTATTCCTTATTGGTCTAGGATTCTTGTCATTTCACTTCAAGGGAAGGTCTACACCATAGTGCCCAGCATAAGATGTTCTCTTCTGTGTGGAAGCAATAAAGAGAGGAAAAGTAAGAGAAAGGCCTTACTCTGAAAACCACAGTTCCTCCAGGCTGAGCATCATGGAGTTCACTGTGTGTAGGTGCTCCTCATTCCACTTCTTGGCATTCCCGTAGACACTGTGCCAGGGCACAGGGGCCCGGATCACTCTTTGAGGAAACAGGCAGGGGATGCTCTTGATGAAGAGCCTCTCTCTCTCCTCTGGGTCCATGAGGATGTAATCAACTATAACCAACAGGGCAAACACTATTATTCAGCAGAGACCTTGAATATTCTGTGCTCTTAGCTTCAGCACTTAAAAGGTAAACACTTGAAAGGTCTTTGGTAATCCCATGAAGATAAGTAAATTGGGGAAGCTCCACACTGTAGTTCTGGTTTTTTTGTTTTTTGGATTTTTTTCCTGAAGGTATATCCAGGAAGAAGGTGGGTGACTGCACAGTTTGGAGCACTAAGAACCTGGAATTGAATCCTGTTAGAATACCTAGCATCATGCAGGACAATCAACAAGTATTTGCTGATACTTCATTAATTATTAATTAACTTCTCATTCCAAGAGAGTTACCAAGCAAAATTAACACAATGGATGACACTAGATACTTATGATGGAAATTCAAAGACCAAAAATCTCACATTCTAAGGAAAAAAAGATTGGTAAAAGCTTCACAGTGGAAGTAACATTTGAGTTGGGTTATAAAGAATGAGTAGGAGTTTCTCAGGCAGGACAAGAAGGGAAGAGTACCGGGGGCAGAAGAAACAGCATGTAATGAAATACTTTTATGGCTTTTGAATAACATGCTCTAGGAGCTGTTTATTCTGTGGCAGAAATAGTAGGTGCCACACTACTATTTTCTGGAGTTCAGAAAATAGAGTTCAAGGTGATAAGACTGGAGAAGAAGGTTCTGACTAGAATTCGAAGGACTATATATGTTTATCCTTTTAATTTTGATTCTACCCTGTGATAGGCAAGGAGCCATTACACTGACACTATTAGAAAGTTCATTAAGAAATTAAAAATAACTAGACAAATTGCTAAAGATAGCTGTTGTCCAGATAAAACAGGAAGGTAGGAAACTAACATGATCACCCCTCCTCTTTGATATATTTCTCACATTACTCACCATCATCAAATAGTCCCCATGACCTACTATGAGCACAAGACCTGGGGCCACAGATGAAGAGGAGTGATGGTCAATAAGACATCTTTCGCCACCAAAAAGCTAACAGACTACTAAGGCAGTTAAGACCCATGAGAACCAATCTTAAATAGCAGTAGAGAATTAGCAGCACAGAACTTCCAAATCAGGGTGAGTTGAAAGTAGACACAAGAAGAGCTGTGAATGAAGAGGATGGAATGACCACAGAAGGTTGTAGAGGGGTAAAAAACACTTGGGAGAAGAGGCAATTATTGAGTGTTGTCCTCAGGAGAGTAGCTGCCTCACCTGTGAGCTTGTTAGAAATGCAAAACCTTGGGCCTGACCCAGATCTCCTGCATCAGAATTTGCATTTTAAGCAGATTCCCCAGGTTAAGCAGATGCACATTCATGTGTGAAAAGGGTTGGTACAGACATGAGTGGTGGTGAATTATAAGTTAAATGATGATTTTAGCATTTTCAGAGGAACCAGGGTAGAAGACTGAGAGTGAGAGGAAAGAAGGTGCCCTCTACATGGGAACTGCCTGCCCCATTTGTGCCCAACCTTACCGATGCTTTTGATGAGGCTATTGTAATAGTCATTTTCCTTCTCCTCCACGAGGAAATTCACCAGGGGTTCCAGGAAAGGACTTGTCAGCAGTGTGTTAGGAATCAGCTTCGAAATCCGAACCATCACTTCGTCCTCTTCAGGGGCAATCATGTCTTTTCGGATTCCATTGGTCAAATAGTAAGAATATCTCTTCCATAAACAAGCCACCAGCAAGAAAATGATCATGATTGGTATACCATGTCCACCTGACCACACCCATCAGCTGCCAGGAGTCCATGTGCACACAGCACCCATCCCCACCCTTCATTCACTACAATCATGCCTTCTGGGCCTGTGACTCCACACTCATTGCTCTAAGATCACTGGAAAGTTTTCCCCATGACTCTGGAGGATTCGACCAAAGCTGCAGAGATTTCAGTGAAATATAAAGGACTTGTGAAATGCCATGCAGACAGGAACAGAGGAATGAACCCAGGAACAAGGCAGCATATCTGATGAGATTTAAGAAGAGGAATGACAAGCTCCTTAAATGGCCTCAAATAAGTCATTCTCCTCAACAACACTAATCCTCTACAGAGTACTTTGATCCTGTGGCTTGTACCTGTCAGTTGGGGAAAAAGTCCCCAAAAGCCTAGTGAAACTTATAGTCCTTCAAATCCAACCATGGGCTTTTGAGTTTAGAAAAGCAACAGATGCACAATGTGAACAAAGATGGCCAATGTGACTTGGTGACATCAGAAAGTTTTGATTATTTAGGGCTGGACTCTAAGCTGCTGGATGGCTGAGTGGCTCTAGAAATAAATTATTTTAGATGGTTGAGAAGCACTAAGTGTAGGAAATGGTTTGAAGTTAGCTTTGAGTTTCAGTGCCAATTGTCCATGGTCAGAAGAGGCTGAGCTCACCTTTCTCCAACCATAATGGAAGCTAATTGTATAGTAAAAACTTCCATACTCCCTCATTTTAAGAACTGCCTGGGATGGAAAGATAGGCTCTGGTTAAAATACAGATTTACAGATTCCTCCTCAGGTAGTTTGGGTTTGTTTAAAGAAGCACTTCTAGTGACTTTAATTTTCAGGCAATTTTGAGAAATGCTGGGTAGCTCTTAAGAGCATGGAGACTTTAGTGTCAGCCAGACCTGGTATCAGCTATGTTCTAGCTTTGTCTCTTACTGACTGTATAACCCTGAGCAAGTTGTTGAATCAGTCTACACCTCAATTTCCACACCTGGGCAATAGGAATAATCATAGTACCCAGGTATTGAATCAGCTCAAGCATGGGTTTAACATGGAATTTTACCAATAGTACATATGAGTTTTTATTGTTAATCATCTTATTATACACTATATATACGCATAAGATATTTGCTTTAAAGATTTATTGTTCTTTTAAGATAGAGGTAGAAACTTGAAAGTCTACCTGGAATCAAGCAGGTAACATTAACAAGTGAAAGTTGACTGAACATAAACAAAAATAATAAATGGTGGAGACTGTGACAAACTGGAGAATACACTTCTCATCTAAAGGAGGCAGCTTTCTACTCAGCTTCAAATATCTTAATTTTTCAAGAGAAGTTAAAAATCTAGCTTATGTGAGATTTCCCTCATTTTCAACAAACATCGATATGCCCTGACCAGTGTGGTTGAGTGCTGTCCCACAAAGCAAGAGGTTGCCAGTTGGATTCCTGGTTAGGGCACATGCCTGGGTTATAGGTTCTGTCCCAGTCAGGGTGCATGTGAGAGGCAACTGATCAATGTTTCTCTTTCACACTGATGTTTCTCTTCCTCTCTTTTTCTCTCCCTTCCCTTCTCTCTAAAAATAAATACATAAAATCTTAAAAAAAAATCTATAGACCAAATTCAGCCTATGGTAGGGTTGCCAGGTATGTTGGGATATACTTACATCAAAAAGTCATTCATTGCATATATGAAATTTAAATGTAATTGAGTGTCCTATTTTGTGTTTTGTTTTTATTTTTCAAAATCCAGCAACCCTAGCCTGTGGATCATCATTTTGCAACTTATGTTCTCAGAGGACCCAAAGGTACTGATTTCTAGAGCAGATAATTCACAAACACACACAGACCCCTTCACTTAGTAGACTGTCCTGGGCTCTGGACTTTGGTATTTTTAAAACATTCCCTGGGTGATTGCCCTTCTCCTCCAGGTTAGAATCACTGAGATGCTAACAGTAACACCCAGCAAACTGAGTTACAGGAAGTAACAAGAATATACCTCCAAATCTGATTCAGATGGCTTGGCCTCTTTACTTTCTTTTTCCACCTCCTTCTGTAACATCATGTTAATCTGTTCCTCTGGACTCATTGGTCTGCTTCCTGGGGGGATCAAAGAGGTCACCACCTTCTTCCTGGGTGAGGAGGTTGAGGTATCGCGGGCCGATTTGGTCCTGAAAAGAAGATGCAGCTGAGCTCCTGCTTCTGTGCAAACGTTCTGTGCTGTCAGCCATTTTTTCTCCAGCCATATGAGCGTCATTCTGCAGTAGAAGCCCCCTTCACTGTGCCATCTAATAGCAGGGTGTGCACTTCAATAGTGACTTTTAACCATGGAACACAGCATAGTTATGTTAGCATTGGTATGCTCAGTTAGGTAATTTATTTTTTATATAGAGTCTAATATTCTTTTAGATTAAGGGGATTTGTGGGGGGAAAAAAACACACTGGTTGCTGGATGTCCAGGGATGCTGTGAAGCCAAGAAGCAGAGCATGGTTTTAATGAGAACACAGCCTTTTCTGGTTCAGCCTGGTGTCCTGAAATCCCTTGTACCCACAGGGACACCTTACCTGGTGGGATCCTCTTTGTCTCTGGGGGATAACTTCATTTTCTTCTTCTTGGGCTCTGATGAGCTTTTTGTTACTAGCATAGTGGAGAAGAAGGAAATCAGTGATGGCAATGGCCTTGAGCCATCCCCTGTCCACAAGGATGTGACTTTCAGGACTGTTCAGAAGCATACTAAGGGGGTGAACTGGTGCAGTGGGATGAGGCAGGAGATGTGGGCTCTAGTCCCATCTACACCACTAGTTACCTGTGTGACCCTGAAGAAGTGACTTTATTGCTTCAGGTCTCAGCTTCCCCAACTGTGAAATGGGGATGAGCATACCATCCATTCATCCATACATTTGACAGGTATTAATAACTGCCTAATAGATTCACTCACCAACCCTGTTGCTCTGTTTTCTAAATGTCAGGTATATTATTGTTTCATATTTTTCTTTAAATAGACTCTGAATTTTAAATCTAACATTTATTTTAAAAGAAATATTATCATAAATAAAACACAAGTATCATTTGTAATAAAAATAATTATTGAAAATAGAAAAAACAGTATCCTTTGCAACAGAGGGTAACTACAAATAAATTTAATAAATGACATAAAACTCTACTATTAAACATGTTTAAGTTTCTATCCTAAGGAAATTAACAAGTAATAGAGAAGTGTTAATGACATACTAATATTAAATTGACGTTCTGAAAGAATCCAATAGAACTGAAAACTCGAGACATATTTTTGAGTTCATACTTCAGCTCCTCAATCTACTCCAAACATAACAATAATAGACAAAATACTCTTTAAAAATTACAAAGACATTGCTCCAACATACATCTAACAAGAATTACTAAAGGATACCCTTAAATAGATATATGTGTACCAGGTGCATTAAATAAATTCATTCATACAAAGTACTATGGTTGGCAGCTTCCAAGATGATCCCTACCTCCTAGTATCATGCCCTTGTGAAATCTCTTTGAATGTGGTCTTGGGAACTCACTTCTAACAAACAGAATACGGTAAAAGTGATAAAATTAATTTCCAAAAAGACTGTGGTAGGGCCTCCTCTCTCTTGTTATCCACCTTGTTCTCTATGAGGGAAGCTAGAAGTTACAACTGCCCTACCAAGAGGGCCATGTGGCAGGGAACTGATGTCTATGGCCAACAGGCAGTGAGGACCTGAGAATGTGAGTGAACTTGGAAGAGGATCCTTCCTTGGTGACCTTTAGATGACTGTGGCCCTGGCTGACACCTTGACTACTTGCTTGTGAGAGACCCTAAGCCAGAATCACCCAGTTAAGCCATGCCCAGATTCTTGACACATAGAAACTGTGAGATAATAAGTGGTGGTTGTTTTAAACTGTTAATTTTGGGAGTAATTTGTTATATGGCAATCAATAACACAAGCATATAGAAAGCAGTGTTTGGCACATTGCAATGTAAGTTTTGTGGTGTATGGTAAATGTAAGGTTAGCCATCACAATTATTCCCATTTCATAGATGAGGAGACTGAGACTCTCTGAAGTTATCCAAAATTAGCTGCAGCAAGAGGTGAAGCCAGAACTAAAACCCAGGATTACAAATTTCCCTCCAGGTCTCCATTCTGAGCTGGTATACCAAAATGCCACAAATACCTGATGGCAGCTGCTGAATGGTCCTTTCCCTAGGGACACTGATGGTGACTGGCTGGTAGACCTTCAGCATGTCCTTCATCTTCAGGTCTCTAGCTGTCAAGGAGTAATTGTTGGCAATGGAATCGCTGGGTCCACGGTGGTGGTGTTGTTCTTTGAAGGGTGCAGCCAGGGTCCATGATGTGCGTTGCATCAAGGGTGGATAAAAGCTGTGTGACATGACAGTCTACAAGGGAAGAAATGCAGAGTGAGACACAATGAGGACCATCTTTTGCAGAGTCTGGGCTCAGAAGCGCCCTGGCTATACTCTTACTGAGACTCATGGAGTCCCATGTGCCTTTAAGCTATTTCTATTGGGTTGGCCAAAAAGCCTGTTTAGTTTTTTTCTGTAAAATAAAAGACATATTTTTCATTTTCACCAATAACTTTATTGATTTGGATATTTTGAGTATGTTCTCTGTCTCCTGCTATTGGTTTCTGGTGGGTAGAGGCCAGGGGTACTGCTAAACATCTTCCTATGCATAAAATAGCCCCACAACAAAGAATTATTTGGCCAAAATGTCAATATACCAAGAAACTTTGCAAACTACTTTTGACATGTTCAGTCAGTCACAGCACCTTTACCATATACTACACAAATTTTATTTTGTGTTTCAGTTGAGTTTTTACCTTTCTTGAAATAATAAAGCATAAAATGCTGAAAATGTTGCACACCTTCTTCCATTTTCAATATTAAAATGGCTACACAAAAATTCACCAATTTTGATAAGTTTTTTAAAAATGTACACTGATATGACAGCTGTCACAATGCAATCAAATTGTTTTGAATGAAGTTAAACACAGCTAAGTACTACTAGAGCCATTTTGTACGGAAAAAACTAAACAAACTTTTTTGCCAACCCAATATCTGCTGCAAACTCACTGCAAATAATTTCATTTAAAAACATTTTTTTAATCCTCCCTTGAGGACATTTTCTCATTGCTTTTAGAGAGAGAGGAAGGAAGAGAGAGAAACGTTGAAGCATCTATTGGTTGCCTCTCATATGCACCTAGACCAGGACGGGTCATACCAAAAACCTAGGTATGTGCCCTGACCAGGAACTGGACCTGCAACTTGATGATACTCCAACCAACTATGCCACATGAGCCAGGGCACATATACTTTCTGAATGGATGCCAACTGTACTTCTCTGACCACTGTGAGCATGATTTTTGAAGTCTGACTTTCAATAAACAGTAAGTTTGTGAGTCAGGTAGTTTATTTCTACTGTTTTTTATTTCCTACAGACATGGTTATAATGTAGAAATAATTACCCTCACTTTACAACTGAAGATGAAAAAATTCAGAGAGTATAAATAACACAACAGGTAAGTGAGAAGGCCAGGTTCTAACTCACCTTTGAGCTACTACAGTTTTCTCCATTGCTGCCGTAGCCTTTTCCATTGATAGAAATAACCAAAGCCACTAATCCCAGCTGTCAAGTCTTGACTACCTGCCCCCAACTAGTACCAGCAGAAGACCAGCAGCCAGGGAAATGTACCTGATAGATTTCAGATGGTTCCTCATTAGCAGAAAGAGGTAGAGGGGGCAGCTCGGGCTGCATCTGGGAGTGGCTCATATGATGTATGGAATCACTTTTGGGGATCTGTGGAAAACAGGAACAAAGTCACTCTTTAGGAATTAGGAGGGATTCCCAAGCCTCTAGGTAGGTGAGGAGTAAAGAGATTCCCCAAGAACAGTTTTAGGCTCAGAGTTCTGCCACAAAAACTTTTCTCATCCCCATCCATTGTGTAGGTCTCATTTTTAAATACTTTTATTTATTTTTCCTTTTTTAATCATGTTTATTCTATTACAGTTGTCTCAATTTTCCCCCCTTTACCCATCACCACCCATCCCACCCCCACCCCCACTCCCACAATCTATTCCCACTCTGTTGTCCATGTCCATGGGTCATTCCTATATGTTCTTTGTCTAGTCCCTTCCCCTTCTTTCCACCATCGTCCTCTTTCCCCATCCCCTCTGGTCACTTTCAGTCTGCTCCATGTTTCCATGCCTGTGGTTTATTTTGTTCGTTAGTTTATTTTGTTGAATAGAATCCACTTATAGGTGAGATCATATGCTATTAGTCTTTCATCAACTGGCTTATTTCACTTAGCTTAGTATTCTCCAGTTCCATTCATGTTGTCACAAAAGGTAGGATTTCTCTTTCTTTCTTTCTGTCTTTCTGTCTTTCTGTCTTTCTTTCTTTCTTTTCTTTCATAAATGCAGATTGATTTAATTTTTTTAAATGTCAAAGTTAATTATAAAATATTAAAAAATTTAAAACCATCATAGAATCTCAGCAATTTAACCAACATGACACCAGCACAGAAATAATCAAGCAGATCAATGAAATATAATGAGCATTCTAGAGACAAACGTATATATCTGTCTAACAATATAATACATGATTATGTTGATATTTCAGATCAATGGGTAAAATGCAGCTTATTCCACATATAAGGTACATGGACCACTATTACTTGAAATAAAACAAATATAGAGCCCTATTTCACATATTATACAAGAAATATTCAGGTGAGTTAAAAATCAATATGTAGAATCTAAGGAGTTTTAGAGGGAAATAGAACTAATATTTTTCATGACCTGAAGTAAAATATTCAAACCCAGAAGCTATAAAGTAAATATTGACAATATGGCTATATTAAACATTTAAGACTATATAGTAATATATACATAAAAAGAGTTAAAGGACAAGGAATAGAATAGGAAAGTATTTGCAATGCATCTAAAACACGGTTAATATTTTTTATTTTTATTTTTAGGGAAAAAAGTTCTACAAACTTTTAATCAATAAATCGATAAAGAATACCAAAAATCATTTAAAGCTTTTTAAAAATAATAGAAATAGGCAAGAAATATACAAAAAGAGGTTTAGTTTCAACAAATAGTAAAGGAACAATTAAAATAACACATCGTTGTCACACAGATTAATAGGTATTAAAAATATTGGTAATATCAAGTATTGGCAACTCTGGAAGGAACTAGGTATTCATAGAAACTTTTTCTTCATCTTAAAGCAGTCCCTTTAGCATATTTTGCAGTGCTGGTTTGGTGGAGGTGTATTCTTTTAGCTTTCTTTTGTCTGGGAAACTCCTTATTTCACCTTCCATTTGATTGAGAGCCTTGCTGGGTAGAGCAGTCTTGGTTGCAGGCCTTTGCTTTTCATGACTTGGAATATTTCTTGCCATTCCCTTTTAGCTTGCAGTGTTTCTGTTGAGAGGTCAGCTACTAGTCGTATTGGGGCTCCCTTATATGTTACTACCTCTTTCTCTCTTGCTACCTTTAGGATTCTGTTTGTCTTTGATATTTGCCATTTTAATGATGATGTTTCTTGGAGTTGGCCTCATTGGGTTCCTCTTGTACTTCCTGGACTTCTATGACTTTTTCTCTCCTCCAATTAGGGAAGTTTTCCATCATTACTTTTTCAAACAGGTTCTCTATCCTCTGCTCCTCTTCTCCTTCTGGTATCCCTATTATGCGGATATTATTACATTTCAGGTTGTCCTGCATTTCCCTAAATGCCTCTTCATTCTTTTTGAGTCTTTTTTCATTTTCTTGCTCTTTCTGGGAGCTTTTTTCTACCTTGTCCTCCAGCTCGCTGATTCGGTCCTTGGCTTCATCTAGCCTGCTTTTGATTCCTTCCACTGTGTTCTTCAATTCAGAAATTGTATTCTTCATTTCCTCTTGTCTCTTTTTGATAGTTTCTATGTCCTTTTTCATGCTGACATAGTTTGCAGTAAGTTCCTCATAGTTTCCCTGTAGTTTTTGTAATTCTCTCTGAGCTCAGTGAGCTCATTGAATTTCCTTAGAACGGTTGTTTGGAACTCAATATCTGATAGTTGACTTGCCTCTACTTCATTTAGTTCTCTTTGTGGGGATTCCTCCTTTCCCTTCGAGTAGGGGTATTTCTTTGTGTTCCCAGTATTTGTGAGACTCTTCTTTTTTGCTTCTGCTTCTTAAATTGATCTGTCTTGATTTCCTGACTTTATGCTCTGAATGTCTATGGTAGGAGACTGCTATTTTTACTTTCTGGATCTGTCTCTGATGATGTCAAATGTTGCCTCTGTGAGACCCTTAGGCAGTCTGTTCAAGATTTCCAGGAATATACCGTTTGTGGCTGTATTCTTCAGCTGTTAATCTACTTACTCTGCACTCAGCAGGGCACCTTAGACAACTCAGGGCAAGGCGGAGTCCTCACTGGGGGCAGGGTTATTGGGTCCTCTCATGCTGCTGCTGTGTGGGGAAGGAGACCGCACTGGGATCCTGCCAGCTACTCTCTCCATTCTCTCCCCAAAGCCTCTGTCCCCAGTCTCTCCTCAAGTGTCTCCAGACCTCTATGTGCCCCCTTTAGCCAGGGATCTACTGTCTGTAGTTGCCACTCTGCACTCAGAAGGCAGCTTAGACAGCATAGGGTGGGGTGGACTCCCACCTGGAGGCAGGGCTATTGGGTCATCTGACACTGCTGATGCTCAGGGGATTGGTCTCTGCCTGAGCAAGATAGCTGCTTCTGCAAGGGGAATGAGCCAGCACCAAGATTCTGCTGGCTTCTTTCTCAGTTCTCTCCCCAAAGTCTCCTTCCCCAGTCTCTCCTCAGGTGTCTCTAGCTGTCTACGCCCCTGCCTTTGCCAGACACCAATGTAAATGGCAGTTAGATTGTGCCAAAGCTGATTCTTCTGTCTCTGAGGTTTCAAGGCTCCAATATCACTTTTTAATCTGCTAACATAGTATATTTTATATTTAACTGAGATTGCTGGCTCCCACAAGATGCCCAGCTCCATTCAGCACCTCTTTATTTATTTTTAGATAAGGGAAGGGACGTAGAGAAGGAGAGAAACATCAATGTGTGGTTGCCTCTCACGCATCCCCTACTGGGGACCTGGGCTGCAAACCAGGCATATACCCTGACTGGGAATCAAACTGGTGACCCTTTGGTTTGCAGGCCAGTGCTCAATCCACTGAGCCACTCTAGCCAAGGCTGTAGGTCTCATTTTAAAACCATCAATCTGTGTCTTCTTCCACATCCCCTCCTTGGCTAAACCTCTATGAGCAAATTCAGATTTTTTTTTCCCCCTTGGAAAAGCCCAAATTCTAAGAGCATCCCAAGCTGCCCTACCCAGGCTTGTGACCAAAGGGGTTGCCTTAAAAAAATAAATTCTTGCATTTCACGTATGCAAAATGCCAAATAGAAATTTGCTCATACAGTAGCATTATATGTTATGTGTGTTTAACATAGCCACCATGTGCTTCCTATAAAAAAAATCACTTAAACATGTGAGTGTTTGAATCCACCATTCCATTCAGTAAGTGAGCCTCAGGGTACACTCTCAGTTTCCAAGTGCCTCTCCTTGAGCAGAGCTGAAAGTGACTGCAGTGTTGCATGATGCTGTGTGTGCTTCTCTCCTACAATACGACCCCTATGTGCAGGGCAACTACTTTATCTGGGGTAGTGATGGAGACACTGCAATTTGTTCCAACACTGAAAGGAAACTGCTGGGCTGGACTTACTGAGATGTGCTGTTGTACAGCACATTAAAGATAGTTGAAAGGATTCTCAAGAGCAATTGACACTGTGATTTTTTACCTTAGGCAATGACTTTGGACTGAACTCCTGTGTAATATAAGACCTTAGATTGATTTGATTTATTTGGGTTGGAAAATTATGTCATGCAGGGTATCTGGCAATGGATAGTGGGAGCAGGAAGGTATGAATCAGATGTTAGCCACCCCCAACCCCCAGTTAACCCCTCACTTGATGACTCTCAGCCTTCCAAAACAACAACTACATCTGCCATTATTCCAAATTATTATATACTGGGCATGTTTTATATGACAACTTTTATAACCATATTCTAGCTGAAGAAACGAGGCTCTGAGAGGATAGGTGACATATCCTAGCCACACAGAAGTGCTTTTAAATGCACATCACTCTATATCCCAACACATTGGGAAAAGTATCCTTTACACAAAAAATTACCTTAGGAATGTGCTGACCTTAAAATTAAAATGTGCAAACTCACAAACAGAGATACATATTGAGCCTGGAATCAGTAAAACTACTGATCTAATGGCCTCATTCAGTAGTTCTAAAAAATGATGGCATGAACCAACAGAACTTCATGAAACATGAGGATGCTCAAACTCCACCACAAGATGATTTTGAGACCCATGGACCCTGTTGTCTATCAACTTAGAGAACTTGCTTTGTTGATTTAAACACTGTCTGTCTCTCTGCTCTTGACCTCTATTTGAAAGATCCAAGAACTGGGCAATCACCTCCAAGAACCCCCTCTTTCATTACTGAAATTAATATCAGATGAAGTGAATAAAATGAAAACATTCTAGCATCAACTTGAAAGCAGGTACTATACTATCTAAGGTAGGTTTGGGCAGCAGTACAAAAGTCATTCATGGTTTTCATCAGGATCCCAAATGTACAACAGATACTGGTTGATAAGTTAGGGTTGTCTGTACTTCATCTTTGCAAGCAAAAAGGTTTGTGGTCAGTGGAAATCTTTCCTTTGGCCTAGTGTTTAAATAATTTTGAATAAAAATCTTCATCAAAAGTGCAACATGCCACACCAGAAATTTCAGACACCCTGAGTAAGTTACAAGAGAAGGAACGCGTAACTAAACCAAAACTAAAACCTAAACCCTCCAAAACCCTGCCTTCCTGTGGTCAAGGAAGGTGTTAACATTATTTAAAAGGCATCTTGGCATTAGTGCTTCTGCTCATGGTTGGGGTAATCCTGATTTCAGTCCTGACACCAACTGGGAAGTCAGTTTTCCTAACAGGAGTGGAATATAGTCCTAGTAGACCTAATTGCCTCTAGTCCAATTCCAGCACATGTTGTACAGAAGCTGATCCAAACCCCTGGCTCCAGGGCTGAGCACGTGACACAGGTCTGGTTAATCAGAATACTCCATCCTTCCAAGTACAGTGATTGGTTCAGCCATAGGCCTGTGACCTTTGGCTGCTGAGTCTTTCCTCACACTTTCATTAGAGCTATTGAGAAAGAGGCACTCTTAGCTATTTCTGCCTCATGGGGGGAAAGTCTTCCTTGGAATGAAACAGACATAGAAGAAAGCAGAGACACCAGGAGAAAGACAGACTCCCAGTGATATCAGCTGAACCCCTGGATCCATCTTGGACTTCCCAGTTACTTGAGCCCATAGACTTCCTTTTGGGTTTGAGCCAGGTTGAATTTTATTTATGTTCTTCCCTACTGTGAGATGGTCATCCAATGGATAGACACAGATGTAGTTGAGTCACAAAGAGATAAGCTATTCTTGGGATAATAAGGAAAGCAAACCAGCCTAAAGCATCCTGCAGAGCACAAGGGAGGCAGAACTTCTGAAGAACAAATTAAACTTTGACCTAGTTCATAGTCACGAGACTAAGACTTAAATACACACAGAACCATAATACTCTAATAGCAGAAAAGATCTCAGTCCATGGGACAGGAACACATGTGACATATGGAAGATCAGCAGATCTAGAAATCAATTCCAGAACAGAACAAAGAAGGTTTTTTTACCATACCTGGCTAAGAATTCTCTCTTCCTGGGGAAGAGATGGGGCTTTTTGTAAGAACTACCCAGTTATGCACAATGGTTTGTTAAAAATATTAATCCTTAAGTTTTATTTTAAATTACAGGGAGTTTCATTTCAGAGGATGGGCTCCAGAATTATAAACAAATCTACTTTAATTTCATAAAGTTTCCATTTAAAATGCATCTCTGGGCACTTCAGTGTTTGGCTACCTAATGGATCTTTGTTCTTACAACCAAGATCCTGACACTTAGATTGTGTAGAACTGCTACTTTCATGTGGCTTATTTCTGACTGCATGTGATGTTTGTACATCCTTCAAAGAGGCCATTTCTAAATGCTCACCTAAGGACTGGCTACAGTGGAATCACTATAGTCTTAGCTAAAAATAGAGTTGCCAGGGCCCCACTCCAAACCTTCTGGATCAGCATGTTTGGGAATGAGGATATTCTGATATGTAGCCAGTGTTAGGAACTGTGGGATGGAATATATGGCCTACTGGCCCTAAAAGTGAAGGGAAAGGAACAACAGGCGTCTACTCTTGAAATTTTCCCAGTAAAACTTGAGGATTGGAGTAAAACTAAAAAGCCTAAGTCAGCAAAAAGCATATTTCAAAGGACACAACATAAAAGTGTGATTAGCACACCTCCTCAGTCAAGGAATCCAACATGGCAATTGGTCTAGGATCAAAACATCCCCTTCCCATCCACTCCCCAATTCCCTACATGTTGAAAATACAGGTTAAAAAAATACGTACAAGAACAACAATAAAGTATTTAATTAAAAAAAAGAAATACACCTTAAAATTCATACATACGTTTGGAGATGAGCAGTCCATGTCATTCATGTTGTACATTCTAATTGTACCTATTAAAAATGAGTTGAATTCTCAGTTTCTATCCCTCTTACCAGTGGCTCTGAAATTCATACTCCCTTAGAGCATAACGGGGATACACAGAAAATGGAACTTTCCAGATGTTCTAAAAGCTTTGTTCACAGGCTTGTCTCTCTGAGGTCACAGACTTCAGCCCCCTGAGGAATTCCCTGATAGAAGAGGAGAGAAACGGAACCTAGAGAATAAAGAGGTAGCATTGGGGTGCTGCTGGGCTTTGTGCTGTGGTCCCAACTCCTCCTGCAGTGGCCACTCTTCCATCCCACTGAGGTGCTCCTCTTGGATCTTTTCCAGGAACACACTGAGTCCATTGGAGAAATTAAGCAGGGTTACATATTAAAAGATAGAATAGGGAGAAAGCATCCCACAAAACAATATCCCTGGCAGCCTGAACTCTCCTCTCTCTTCCTCTCTGGGCTGTTTTAACATTGGGCGTGCTGTTTGTAAGCCCTGAAGCCCATAACCAGGCTTCAGCATCTGCTGCTAAAGAAAGAGAGGCCTCTAGGCTCTTTATCTTGCGCCTAGATACAAGACTGGGCTTGACTTCACTTAGTGTCCTGATGTGTCCCATTACTGCAAGTTCAGCCAGGCAGCAGAAAATATGGTGACAGAAGGAAAGATGGGAGGGTGTTTTATAATGATCCAGGAATGTAGAGGTGAGTGGCATTAAGGGACTGGGCCTTTGAGGTAAATGATAAAAACTTTTTTTAGTATAAGTATGTTCCACTCCACAGTTGAACATACTAATATTAAAAAATGTTATGCTGTTTACCTGAAATTGAAATTAACCCAGGTGTCCTGTGTTTTTATTTACTAAATATGGCCATATGGAGAGAAGTCCACTGGGGTCTAGGTTGTCACCATCTCTATGGGTGAACAGTTTTCACACATTTCCTATTCAGTGCCCAGTGCTCCTGACAGGTCTTTCCTGAGCCCTGAAATGGCTGCTTACCCAGAGGTAACTGTAAAGACATGTAAGAGACTGCAAATGGATTTGTTTTACTGACCCATCAAATGGCCCTCAAGAGCCACATCCTGATGCCATGGAGAGATGCTAAGACCCTGGCCATAAGGAAATTAATAATGTGGTGGAGGAGGTAGCCAACATACAAGAAAAGTGAAACTTGGCTGGCCCTACAAAAATGACAGAGGTGGAAGGAATTAGGGATTCACAGAAGTGCCCCTAGATGGCGCCCTTGAACTTAAAAATACCAGTGGAAGCCGCATTCAGCGTCCCAAAAACAATACCCTCTAGGGAATAACGGTGGTAATGTTTTGTTCTAAAACAAACAAAAACCTTTTCTTGGGTGGTACTGCAGCAGAACCAAGTGCAGGAAGTCACACAGGACTAATCTAAACATAAAAATTTAGGGATACTTTATCTGCCCACATCCTCCAATCTCCACCCACCATTATTAGCTTCTCTTTTCTTGGCTCTTGTGGAGGCAGAATCTGATGCCTTAGCTTATTTTTATTATAATTCCAAACTTATTTTTCTATCTTCCAGCTTGATTACTTCTAGAAACATGAGTTGGGAGAAGTAATACCATCGAATATTTTGGAACCTATGTTCCTGCTCTGTGCTAAGTTCTTTACAGCCAGTCCTCACTGTAACCCTGTGGCTGCCTGTTTGCCTAGAGAGAACAGGATGTAATGGACACAGGCCACAGAATAAATGTAGGTCAACATAGATCCCATGTTGGAAAGTGCCTGATAACAAACTGTGGTGCAGTAGCAGGCCAGTGCTCAGGTTTCCTTTTACAGATAAAGCTGAGGCTCAGAGAGGTCACTCATCCCAGGTCACACAGTGACAGTCAGTCCTGGGATGAGAGCCCAAAACTGTTGGACTCCCCAAGCCCAATGTCTTTACCAGTATGCCCTATGGCAGTGTTTTTCTCAACCAGGGACGATTGAGCCATGATTGAGCCATTGGGACATTTGGCAATGCCTAGGGATATTTTTGGTTGTCACAACTTGGCGGGGGGGCGGGGGGGGGGGGGGGGATGGAGGAGGGAAGGGAGTACTAGTGGCATCTGGTGGGTGGAGGCCAGGAATGCTGCTAAACTTCCTGCGGTGCAGAACAGGCTCCTCAACACAGAACTTTCCAGTGCAGAGTGTCAGTAGCCTGCCATTGAGAAATCCTGCTGGAAGTGCTCTTGGCTCTGCCTAGAACCAGGGGACTGGAGCTTAGACTCACCTACGAAAAACACAGATACTCATCTAATCCGTCTTTAAGGTTCTCTCTGGGTCATAACACTTGCATTTCAGAAGTAATGCTTAATTAAAACCTTCCAGTCGAAATCCTACTCCACACCCCCTGAGCTCCAGGGATATTTCCAGGAGAGCTGGTTCAGGATATCTCTAGCTATCTGTCCACCTGTCCCAGCGGTGGCCTGAGCACTCTCGCATAACAGGAGTGGTAAGGGCAACTCTCTGTGAGCCTGTTTCCTCATCTGTAAAACTCTCGAGGCTTGTCCAGGTGGCTCCAAGAGACTAGGGGTAGGGTGGTGGCATTGCTCTCTGCCAGGACAAGCCGCGGCGGCTTACGGTGCCTTAGGCCCAACTTTCGGCCGCGCAGGCGCAAGGCCGAAGAGGGGCGGGGCCTGCGGCCGGAGAGGGCAGCAAGCTCCCGCCCTCGCCTGCTCTGAGTGTGCCTTCCTGCTCCAGCTGGTCTAGTTCCCTCAGCTCCACCTTCTACTCTGGGGAGCGCGCCCACCCGGACTAGGTGAGAGCCCTGGGGTGGGGGTACCAGGTGCCCTGCTGGCCAGGCCCCTTTGCCAGGCAGGGCAGGTGGCGGAGCGCAGGAGGGTTTTGAGAGGGCAGTCGGGATTCCCCGCCTGCAGCCCCATCCCCGCCCCTGGTTTAAGAATGGGATGAGTGTAATACTCTGAGGCTCTGGGAAGGACTGGGCGCGCACATGCGGCCCTGCACTTACCGCTGGACTTGGTGAAAGGGTGGCCAGCCTGGTCCCAGCGCCCCGACCTTGCCCCATTTTGGGAAACCAGGGTTAATGAAAACGGGTGTCCTCCTCACCGGGTCCCTCCTCTCTCCTGAGAACCCCTCGCCATCACTGCAGGTCCCCAAATCCGTGACAGGATACTGGACTGCCCCCCTGAGCTCCCCCTTTTTCAGTCTCTGGGTCCTGTCGGGCGGGAGCCCCCTGTCCAGCCGCGCCCCGCCCCTCCCCCGCCCCGCCCCCCCCCGCCCCCCGCCCCTCTCCCCTGCCCCTCGCCCTCCCCTCCCCTCCCCTCCCTCCCCCTCCCCTCCCCCTCCCCTCCCCCCTCTTCCCTCTACCCCCTCCCCTCCCCCGCGTCTCGGGCGCCAGATCGACAGGAGGAGGCGACTAGAGGAGGCGGCATGCAGCCGCCACGCCCCTCGCCGCGTGAGAGCTGTTGGAGCGTTGCCCCGGGCGGGACGGCGGGGTTGTGTTGCTGGGCTCAGCCCGGAAGAAGGGCTCGGAGAAGGCACTGGAGAGTGCTGGACCAAACACGTGCCCGCCCCGACGAGCTCCCCAAACCGGTCCTGGGAGCCCTGAGTTTCCCAATCCTGGTAGACCAGTAAAGGGAGCCGGGCATGTTTCTACTCGTTGCATAGAGAGTAGGGAAGCTGAGTGCTGGAAACATCCGAAATCCAAGATCTGTGTCAGCTGCAGCTTCAAAGACAGAATTTGGGGATGGAGTAGTTTGTCCTCTCCGTCCAAGAAGTTCCTGCTTCACAGAAGGTATGGTAGCAGAGTGTCTCTAGCTGAGGTGATTACAGTATGCTTTAATTTGTTACTGAACCCTATATATATTAAGAGATACCCCCCCACACATACACTCGATTAGTATGTGAGATATTAAATAAAAAATAAGTAATTATGTGAAATCGAGACAGCCCTGGAAATTTCTGGCTTTTGAGTCACAGAGTATATTTGTGGCCAGGTCTGCCCCTTTGACACTTTGTTACGAGGCAGACATAGACACAAGTAAATAGAGCATGATTTATGGCACAGGACAGTTGACAGCCAGCAAATTAGGTGTGGGTAGTAAATACAGAAATTGGCCACCATTACTGTTGCTTGAGAAGGGCTTTCTGGGAAGAAACAAAAGAGGACAATGGAGTTGAAATAGTATATTCAGCTTTCTTGCTTTCTTCTATAGTCTTTTCAGTATTTTTGTCAGGCCAAAAAATAAACATAAGCTCTCAGAGATAACACCATTAACATTTTGTTAAATATCTTTCTAGACCTTTTACTATGGACATATGAATAAAATATTCAACCATGTTAAGTATTTTATCATTTTTTCCTCACTTATTGTGGGTATATTTTCATGTCACCAAATGGCCACATCATTTTAATGATGGAACTACACTTCATTTTATGTATTTATCACTTAACCAATTTTCTACTAATGGACAGTTAGCTTCTTTCTATTGTTTTGCTATTTATTAGGTATTATAATCAGAGATGCACTGCACATCTTTTTGGTACATTTTGATATACCTGTTTGATTATTTCCTTCAGGTTCCTGGAAAAGAAAGTGTTGGATCAAGGTGTATGCCATATGAAATTTTGATAGATATTGTGAACTTATCCTCCATCTGTGTGCCAAACATCAGTGTGTGAAGACAGTGGAAGCTCTTGTTGGGTCGGTTGGGTAAGAGCACTAATAGTTTAAGAAACTTTTGTTTCCTCCAGTAACAACAAGAGACAGGGTGACATGAGTGATTCACCTGTACGCTGCACTGGAGAGCTTACTGGTAGAAGAATTAATCTGTAAGAGATGCAAGTGGGTTGCAGGATGGCCAAAGAGGAAACCCCGAGTACCTCAAAGGACTTGCAGGAGTTGCAGAGGAAGCTGTCTTTGCTCATTGAATCTGTCCAGAATAATTCAAAGGTCAGTTTCTAATCAGTATGTGTAATGGAAAATCCCATTAACATTATCTCAAATACCATAGAAAGCTCGCTCTCAAGTAGAAAAATGTAGAGGTAGCAGGAATCTTTCTAGCTTACCATCCTGCCATGTCTAAGTTATAACCTTCAAACTCATTGTCCAAGATGGTTATCATCAGCAGTCATATCCATATTCCAGGCAATAGGATGGAGAAGAGGGAGAAGAAAGACTTGCAAGTCACCTTGAATTTCAGGAGACTTCCTGTAAGTCAAACATACAACGCATCTGATAGAGCAAAATTCAGATGCATTATCACCCATTGTGGCAAATGCAATTCTTTAGCTGGATATAGAGAGGCGACTCTCAGTCTGTCACAGATACCGTAGTTTTTTAGTTTTATTGTTAATTTTAGCTTACCTGTTACCCTGCAAATGAAGGGGCCAAAGTCTATGTTAAGATTTGAGTTCCATGTTCCACTAGAAGCCTGTGTCCAATTAAAATATGACATGAGCCACATGTGTAATTTAAAGTTTTCTAGTGGGCACATTTAAAAGTAAAAAGAAACAAATGGAATTAATTTTAATAATGTATTTTATTTAATAGACCCAAAATATTGTTTCAAACAATGCCATCATAAAAATTACTAATGAAAAAAGTTAATGCGATGTTTTACATTCTTTTTCTGTCCTAAGTCCTTGAAATTTAGTGTGTATTTTCCACAGCATATTTTACTTTGAACTAGCCACTTTTCAGGGGTTTGGTAGATATTCAGTGGTGATTGGACTTCAGATAGTATAGTTCACTTTCCTGCATGTTTATCTTTATAGCTTTTTTTTATATGCCTTTCAGCATTTTGTCAGGGGAAAAGGTAATAGTTCTCTGATACAGTATTGTTAACATTTTCTTCTATTTCCTTCTAGACTTTTTTCCATGCAATATCCTCATAAATATGCACATGTATGGGTAACAAAATGAACTGTTTTGTGATCTCTTTTTTCATATTGGAAAGCACAGCTCCACTAGGTTGCATTTGAGAAGATACCACTTTGTGATCTAGAGGCATATACTATATAGAGATCTTTTGTAGATTTGTCCCAGTGCCTCAAGTACTCTTTGTGTATTTAGCAAGCTATTTTAAAATTGGACAAGCAGCTTTCCAGTCAGCAGGCTGTGGCTCTTGTTACTAAAAGATATCTCAATAAGAAGGATCCTCATGCTCATCCAATTTCTACAATTGATTCTTATTGTACATTTTAGTTGTATCCTATAAAGTAACCTCCAACACTGAATTAACAAATACTGAATCATTACTCTTAGGGGAAGTACAGGATTAGGTTCAGCAAACTTCTAGTCACAGCATTTTCATCAACGATAAGTATTGATAAATAATGTTTTATGAATATTACTTTTTTAGTATGTTTGGTTTTTGAGGTAGTGTTTTATTCTACCTCTAACTCATTTGCAAGCATTAGTGTGTGTTCTTGGTTGTTGTCCATGTAGAATGGAAGATGTATTTACATTTACTCTTCAGTTTGCTTGCTTATTTGTTCTGTTGATTAGGTTCAATAATAGGTGAGATCATATGGTATTTGTCTTTTGCCACTTAGCTTGTTTCACTTAGCATAATGCTCTCCGGTTCCAGCCATGCTGTCATGAAGGATAGGAGTTCCTTCCTTCTGCTGCATGGTATTACATTGTATAAATGTACCACAGTTTTTTGATCATCATTTACTGATGGGCACTTAGGTTGCTTCCAGCACTTGGCTATTATAAATTGTGCTGTTATTGGGGTGCATAGGTTCTTTTGAATTGGTGTTTTGGGATTCTTAGGGTATATAATCCCAGCAGTGGAATTGCTGGTTCAAAAAGCAGTACCATTTTTAGCTTTTTGAGAAAATTCCATACTGTTACCCACAGTGGCTGCACCAGTCTGCATTCCCATCAACAGTGTATTAGGGTTCCCTGTTGTGCTGGGCTCCGAAGGGGTGAATGACGCCTCGGGGAACATCCCTGTTCAGGTGCTCCGCAGTGGGGAGCACAGCTAGTCCTAGGTCTGGCAGCAACTGCTGCATGGGGGATGGAACGTGTCGTGGGGAGGGCGGCACTCCCAGATCTGAGGGTTACCATCCAGGGCTAGCTGAAGATGGGAGCAGGGCTCTGAATGCTCAGATCCATCCAGGGATTGTCATAGATGGGAGGAATAAACTCAAGTCATTGCAAATACTTGTTTGCCAGGAGAGGGGGCATGGGCACTTCCTTCTTCATCAAGAAGCCCCCCTAACCCCATTTTCCAAAGCCTTTTATTGAAAAGGTTATCAATGGGGCTAGGTAACAGAAATGCACAGGTTATTTCATTAGATCAGTATATTAATGTTCACAGAGAATGGGTGATGTTTTGAAGAAAACAAGTGGCAGGAACACAGGGATTTACATGGGTCTGAAAGGAGACTAGTAAACAAGAGAGACGACTAAACATGAAAGCGTAGTAAACATAAGAGTGCCTAAGGGTATAGGGTCAGGGTCTGTGAATAATGTAAATTTCCTTCTCTGCATGAGCTGGCTGTAGCTTCTGAGGGAAGAACAAAGCACACTTTATACAATTTACTTTTAGGCCTGATTTCCCTGGGAACCGGATCTGGTGTAGGATCGACACCGGTATTGTTGGTATTGTTTTGAGCCTGAGCCAGGCTGGGGGAGGGAGCCACCAAGAGACAAGGAGACTTCTTTTGGATAGAATGAGGACTCCAGCCATGTCCAAGCCGAGTCAAGGGGTGCGGGCCTTTTTGCCCTTTCTCCATGTCCTCTTAATTTCTTGTCTGCTGCCAATACTCAATCGAAATCTGTCTTAGGTTTATATCTCAGCTCGAGATAACTTGCCCGTGGTGGGCTACCGATCATCACATTGCAAATAGAGGCAGGAGCTACGCCCCTGCCGGGGGGGACAGGTTATTGTCTCCTCAGGAGCCTGTTTTTCCATGGCCTCCCTGATTATTTCCAGCCGTGGGGCTCTCCAGCCTGTTGGCGGGGTTACAGTTCCTAAAACCAGACAGGGCGTTTCCCAACAGTTCCCATTTCTCCACAACCTCACTGCCACTTGTTTGTTGATTTGTTTATGATGGCTATTCTGACCTGTGTGAAATAGTGTATCTCATTATGGTTTTAATTTACATTTCTTTGATGGTTAGTGATACTGAACGTCCTTTCATATGTCTCTGGACCCTGTGTATGTCCTCCTTGGAGAAGTGTCTGTTCAGGTCCTTTGCCCACTTTTTAAATTGGATTATTTATCTTCTGGGAGTGGAGTTGTGTGAGTTCTTTATACATTTTGGAGATCAAACCCTTGCCCGAGGTATCACTGGCAAATATATTTTCCCACATGGTTTGTTCCCTTTTCATTTTGCTGATGTTTTCTTCAGCCATGCAGAAGCTTTTTATTTTGATGAAGTCTCATGAGTTTATTCTTTATGTCCCTTGCTCTAGAGGACATATCAGTGAAACTGTTGCTGCATTCAATATTTATTTTCCCGCCTTTGTTCTCCTCTAGGACTTTTATGATATTGTGACTTATTTGTAAGTCTTTTATCCATCTTGAGTTTATTTTTGTGTATGGGGTAAGTTGTTGATTGAATTTCATTTTTTTGCATGTAGCTGTCCAGGTCTCCCAACACCATTTGTTGAAGAGGCTATTTTTTACTTCATTTTAAACTCCTGCCCCCTTTGTCAAATATTAATGGATCATAGAAACATGGGTTTATTTCTGGGCTCTCTATTCTGTTCCATTGATCTATGTGTCTGTTCTTATGCCAGTGCCAGACTGTTTTGATTACAGTGGCTTTGTAATATAGTTTGATATTAGATATTGTGATCCCTCCTACTTTGTTCTTTCTCAAAATGGCTGAGGCTACTCAGGGTTGTTTATGGTTCCTTATAAATTTTTGAAATGTTCTGTGTCTGTGAAATACGTCATTGGTATTTTAATAGGGATTGCATTGAATCTATAAATTGCTTTGTGTAGTGGGGACATTTTGATGATGTAATTCTTCCAATCTGTGAACGTGGTGTATGTTTTCATTTATTTATGTCTTCCTTTATTTCTTCAGTTTTGTGTAGTTTTCTGAGTACAGGTCTTTTACCTCCTTGGTTAGGTTTATTCCTAGGTACTTTATTTTTCTTGTTGCTATAGCAAATGGGATTTTTTTTTTCCTGATTTCTATTTTTGATGTTCCATTGTTGTCTAAAAACGCCTTAGAGATAAAGTCCTCAGGCTTATAGTCAAGATGATGACATAGGCAGGCATAGCTTGCCTCTTCACACAACCACATCAAAATTACAACTAAAATACAGAACAGCCATCACTCAGGAACATCAGAAATTTGAGTTGAATGGACGCCTGACAACTACGGAATTGAAGAAACCTACCACATCCATCGAGACTGGTAGGTGAGGTGCAGATGTGGAATGGGCTGGTCTCACACCCATGTGGATAAAAATTTGGAAGGAATACCTTGGGAGTGAGGAGTTCCCGACCCACACCAGGCTCCCCAGCCCAGGATTCCAGTACAAGGAAGATAAGTCCCCACAACTTCTAGCTGCAAAAACCAGCAGGGATTTAGTCAATGGAGGAAGCTGCTAGAGCCCTAAGCAGTTTCTCTTGGGGAACTCACATACAGACTCATCTCTTCAGATTTGTTCCCTCTGGGCTCCAGCATTGGGGTTTGAAGAGCACCAGTGGTATATAAGGAGAAACTGAGTGTCTGGCATCAGGATGAAGAGAGACCGTTGTCCCTTTGCTGAGCCTTCCCCCAACAGAGCCTGTAGGCTGGTGCCATATCTGAGACTCCATCAATCTGCTAACATTGTGTGATACAGCTTGGAGATCCACATATGCCCTACCCCACCCAACTTACTGGCCCACCCAAGCTGCTTTTCCCTAAGGATGGCTGGTCTTGGTTCCTAAATCCAATCAAACAAGCAACAGCTGACCTCAGTGAGTCCTAGCTGCTGCCAGATTAGAGTCATGGCTTGGCTTCAGCTGTGACTCTCCAAGCCCAGCACAAGTAGCAGCCATCTCACATTGTTTTAGAGCTCAGGCAGGGTGCCCTGGGCGAAACACAGATGGGGGGTGACTTTGGCCTGTACCACCCTGGAAACCCCAGGGCCAACACACCCAGAGGACAGCTACAGACCATGTTGGAGCACCACTATCCTGCCCCTGCACAGCTGACCCTCCATGGAGGGCAGAGGTTGATGATCAGTGCCTATAGCCAGCCATCAAAGCTAACTGGCCTGGATAAATCCCTCCCATTGATCTACCAACAGTAACCAAGGCTCAACTACAAGAGGAAGGAGTACTCAGCCCACACAAAAGGCACACCTCGAGTGTCCAGCTTGGGTGATAGGGGAGGCTGTGCCACTAGACCCTACAGTACATCTACTATATTAGGCCACACTACCAATACACGGAGTCAAGGAAGCTCTACCTAATACATAGATACAAACACAGGGAGGCTGACAAAATGAAGAGACAAAGCAATGTGGCCCAAATGAGAGAACAGATCAAAACTCCAGAAAAAGCTAAATAAATTGGAGATAAGCAATCTATCAGATGCAGAGTTCAAAACACTGTTTATAAGGATGCTTAGGGAACTTAGTGAGGACTTCAACAGCAACAAAGGATCCACTAATTAAAATAAAGAACAATTTACAGGGAAACAACAGTGGAATGGATGAAGCTGAGAATCAAATCAATGATTTGGAACATAAGGAAGCAAAAAATAATCATGCAGAACAAGAAGAAAAAGGAATCCAAAAAAATGAGGATAGTATAAACAGCCTCTGGGACAACTTTAAGAGGGCTAATATTTGCCTCAGGAGTACCAGGAGGAGAAGAGAAAGAGCAAGAAACGAAATCTACCTGAAAAAATCGTGAAAGACTACTTGCTTGATTTGGTGAAGGAAATACACACAAGTCCAGGAAATGCAGAGTCCCGATTATGATGGATGCAAGGAGGCTCACTCCAAAACACATCATTATTACAAGGCTAAAGGTTAAAGATAAAGAGGGAATCTTAAAAGCAAGGGAAAACAAGTTAGTTAACTGGAAGGTTGCCAGAAGGGAGGGGGAGTGTAGGTGAAGGGGTGAGGGGATTAAGAAGTACAAATAGGTAGTTACAGAAAAGCCATGGGGATGTAAATAAAGTACAGTATAGGAAATAGAGTAGCCAAAGAACTTATAAGCATGACCCATGGACATACATGAACAAGGTGAGGAGGTAGTTGCCTGAGGGAGTAGGGGGCGTTGGGTGTGGGGGTGGGCAAAGGAAGAAAAGTTAGGACAACTATAATAGCATATTCAATGAAATATATAAAAAAAAATTTCCCAATAAAATTTCAAAAGATAAAAAAAATTAAAAATAAAAAAAATGCCTTAGATTTCTGAATATTGACTTTGTATCTTTCTGTTTTGCCAGATTCACTTATTAGGTCCAATAGTTTTCTGGTGGAGTCTATAGGGTTTTCTATGCACACTACCATGTCATCTGCAAACAATGAATGACAGTTTTACTTGCACCTTTCCACTTTGGATGCCTTTAATTCTTTTTCTTGTCTGAACGCTGTGGCCAGGACTTCCAATACTACATTGAATAAAAGTGGTAAAACAGACATACTTGTCTTGTTCCCAATCTTAGGATTTGCTCATTGAGTATATGTTAGCTGTAGGTTTTTCATACATAGCCTTTATTATGTTGAGGTATGCCCCTTTTACTCCCATTTTGCTGAATTTATAATAAATGGATGCTGTACCTTACCAAATGCTTTTTCTGCATCCGTTGATATGATCATGTGATTTTTGTCTTTCCTTTCGTTTGTGTGATGTATCACATTTATTGTTTTGTGAATATTGAACCATCCTTGCATCCCTGGGATGAATCCCACTTGATCATAGTGGTGATCTTTTTAATGTGTTGCTGGATGCGGTTTGCCAATATTTTGTTGAGGATTTTAGTGTATATGTTCATGGGTGATATTGGCCTGTAGTTTTCTTTCTTGTTTTGTCTTTATCAGGTGTTGGGATTAGAATGATGTTGGACTCATAAAAAGAGTTTGGCAGTCTTCCCTCTTCTTGGATTCTTTGGAATAGTCTGAGAAGGACAGGGGTTAGTTCTTCCTTAAATGTTTTATAAAATTCTCCTGTGAAACCATCTTGTCCAGGGCTTTTGTGTGCTGAGAGTTTTTGATTACTGCTTCAATTTCCCCAGCTGTTATCCGTCTGCTCAGGCTTTCTGCTGCTTCTTCATTTGGTGTTGGGAGGTTATATTTCTCTAGAATCTTGTCCATTTCATCAAGGTTTTCAAATTTCGTGGTATATAATTGTTCATAATAATTTCTTACAAACCTTTTCTATTTCTGTGGTATCAGTTATTTCTTTTTTTTCATTTCTGATATTATTTTTTTGATCCTCTCCCTTTTTTTCTTGATGAATCTGCTTAAAGGCTTGTCAGTTTTTATCTTTTCAAAGAATCAGCTTCTGGATTGGTTGATTCTTTGAATTGTTCTTTTAGTCTATGTCGTTCAAGTCTGCTCTAATTTTGATTATTGCCTTTCTTCTACTTACTGGGGCTTTGTTTATTGTTGTTTCTCCTGTTCTTGAAACTGTATGATTAGGTCGTTTCTTGCAACATTTCTATCTTTTTGAGGTAGACCTGAGTTGCTATGAACTTCATCTCAGGACTGCCTTCACTGTGTTCCAGAGGTATTGGACTGTTGTGTGTTCATTGTCATTTGTTTCCAGAAACTTTTTGATTTCTTCTTTGATCTCATTATTGATCCATTCATTGTTTAATAGTGTGCTATTCAGTCTCCATGAATTTGAATGTTTTTGAGTTTTTTCCTTGAGGTTGGTTTCTAGTTTCAAGCCCATGTGGTCTGATAAAACGCTTGTTATGATTTCAATTTTCCTGAATTTGTTGAGGCTTGTTTTGTGTCCTGTCATGTGGTCTGTCTTTGAAAATGTTCCATGTGCATTTGAAAAGAATGTGTATTTTGCTTCTTTGGGTGAAAGGATCTATATATGTCAATTAAGTCCATTTGATCTAATGCTTCACTCAGTTGCACTATATCCTTGTTGATGTTTTATTTGGAAGATCTATCCATTTTTGAGAGTGGTGTGTGTTGGTGTCTATATCTTTCTTGAAGTCATGGTAGATTTCCCTTACGTATTTGGATGATTCTATGTTGGGTGCATACAGGTGTACAATGTTTATGTCTTCTTGATGGATTCTTCCTTTGAGTATTATGAAGTGTCTTTCTGGGTCTCTTTTTATGGCCTTTCTTTTTTAATCTATTTTGTCTGATATAAGTATTGCTACCCCTGCTTTTTTTTCCTATTCATTTTCTTGGAATATTTTTTTCAATCCCTTTACTTTCAGTCTGTATAGGTCCTTTGTTTTAAGGTGGGTCTCTTGTAGACATCATATGTGCAGGTCATGTTTTCTTATTCATTCAGCTACCTTATATCTTTTCATTGGAGCATTTAATCCATTTACATTTAAAGTTATTGATACATACTTACTCATTTTTATCCTTTGTACCTGTGCTCCTCTCTTACTCTTTTTCTTCATCTTCTTAAAGCAGTCCCTTCAGCATATCTTGCAGTGCTGGTGTGGAGGAAGTGTGTTCTTTCAGCCTTCATCTGGAAAATCCCAAATTTCACCTTCCATTTTAAATGACAGCCTTGCTCGGGAGTGTAGTCTTGGTTGCAGGCCTTTGCTTTTCATTACTTGGAGTATTTCCTGCCATTCCCATCTGGCTTGTTTCTGCTGAGAAGTCAGCTACTAGCTGTATTGGGTTTTCCTTGTATGTTACTTTCTGTTTGTCCCTTTCTGCCTTTAAGATTCTCTCTTTATCTTTGATATTTGCCAGTTTAATTATAAAGTGTCTTGGAGTGGGCCTCATTCGGTTTCTCTTGATTGGGACCCTCTGTGCTTCCTAGATTGTGTGACTTTTTCTTTCCTCAAATTAGAGAACTTTTCTGTCATTACTTTTTCAAACAGGTTTCTTTCCCTTGCTCCCCTTCTTCTTCTTGTATCCCTATTATACGGATATTATTAGATTTCATGTTGTCCTGCATTTTCTTTAAAGACTCTTCATTTTTTGAGTGTTCTTTCAATTTCTTGCTCTTTCTGGGAGCTTTTTTCTTCCTTGTCCTCCAGCTTGCTGATTCAGTCCTCTGCTTTATGAGGCCTGCTTTTGATTCTGTCATTTTTTGAGTGTTCTTCCAATTTCTTGATCTTTCTGGGAGCTTTTTTCTTCCTTGTCTTCCAGCTCGCCGATTCAGTCCTCTCCTTTGTCAGACCTGCTTTTGATTCTGTTTACTGTGTTCTTCAATTCAGAAACTGTATTCTTCATTTCCTCTTGCTTCTTGTTGATAGTTTCTATGTTCTTTTTCATGCTGATATAGTTTGCATTAAGTTTCTCATAGTTTCCCTGTAGTTTTTGGTACTTCTCTCTGAGCTCAGTGAGCTCATTGAGTTTCCTTATAACCATTATTTTGAAATTAATATCGGATAGTTGACTTGCAACTATTTTATTTAGTTCTCTTTCTCAGAGAACTTTTCTTTTCTTTCAGTTGTTTGTTTGTCTTCCCATCATTTGTGAGACTCTTACTTTTTTTTGCTTCTGCTTCTTAAATTGATCTGTCTTGACTTCTCGCTTTGTGGTATGAAATTCTATGATAGGAGACCCGTGAGATTCTGTACTTGTGTCTCCTTGATCTTTTGAACTTGAAGCTCTTGGGATGCCTTTTATGCCATTAATGTTAGCTCTCTGGAAGTAACTGTATTTTGATTGTTGTTTGGTCATTCTTTGGTGGTTCCTTTCCTCTGGCTGGTTGACTGAGTTTCACTCTGTCCACCACATCCTGTGTGTTTTTTGTGCATGCACTGCTAGAACAAAACCACAAAGCCCAGGAAACAGACCCACAGCCACAAAAATAACTTCCCCGTGGAATCCCACTATCAACAGCAAATGAACCAGTATTGATAAGAGTGTAAGGAGATTAAGAGTATTATAAGAAAGGAGAGAAATAAACTATTAGAATGCAATCTAATGATTTAATATGCACAAACTTGATGGACCTGAAATGAATGTTAAAAAGCTATGTAGTAGGGAAAATATTTCAAATCATGGAGAAGAACCAGTGGATTTTGTCTCGGTAGCCTCTAGTATTTACTGCTGTTTTTTGTTTCTGGATCTGCCTTTGGTGATATCATATGTTGACCCCATCTGACCCTAGGCACTCTGTTGGAGACTTCCAGGAATGTACTCTAGTGGCTGTCTCCTTTAGGTGTTAATCTAGTCAGTCTGCACTCAGCAGTCAGGCTTAGACACCACAGGGCAGGACAGAGTCCCTTCTGGGGCGGGGCTGTTGTTTCTTCCCATGCTGTTGCAGCTCAGGGGAGTGGTCTGCCTGAGCAAGATGGCTGCTGCCATACAGGGAATGACTCAGCCCTAGGATCCTGCCCGTTATTCCCTCAGTTCTCTCCCCAAATCCTCCATCCCTAGTCTCTCCTTAGGCGTCTCTAGCCCACTCTGTGTCCACCTTTGCCAGAGCCCAGGGTACATGACTGCAAATAAAAATTCATGTGTTTGCCCTTTAAATGGCTCTTTGTGTCTCTAGCCACCTGTCTCTGGCAGAGAGCAACCCTGCCCTTTTCATAGCTGGCTGTTATCTTGTTTACTTTTTGGGCTCTGGTGCTATAGGCTGGGGATTCCCACTTATGGTTTAGACCCCACTCTTCTCAGGGGGATCTAACTGGCTGCTTAAATATCCCTCTGGCACTGCTGCCTGTGGGCGCCCAGTCAGCCTTCTCAAGTCTCCACTGCACTCCCTACCACTCATGTTGTGCTAAAGCTGATTATTCTGTCTGCCCAAGGTTATAAGGCTCCTCTCTCGCTATTGTTCAGTTGTTTGTTCCTGGTGATTTCTCCACAATTTAGTTGTATTTCCAGATTGGTCCTGGGAGGAGGTCTGTGTGACTTCCATTCAGCTCTCCACCGTCTTGCTCAGTCCCCTACCCATCTTTTTGAATTATTTTCTGACTATATGACAATATGCCCAAATGCCAATAGTTTGCTTCCCATTTTTCCTTTCTTTCTTTCAATTTCCAATGGAAATATGTAAGCCATCTATATATTTTTAAAACTTCTAGTAGTCACATTAAAAAGCATAGAAAAGAAACAAGTGAAATTAATTTTTGTTGTTGCAAATTTTATTTTTTAAAAATCTTTTAAAAGGTTTTATTTATAAAGAGAGGAAGGGAGGGAGAAAGAGAGGGAGGCAAACATGAATGTGTGGTTGTCTCTCAAGCATCCCCTACTAGGAACCTGGACTGCAACCCAGGCATGTGCCCCGACAGGGAATCGAACCAGCAACCCTGTGGTTAGCAGGCCAATGCCCAATCTACTGAGCCACACCAGCCATGATTGAAATTAATTTTAATGATATATTTTATAGAGCTCAGTATATCCAAAACAGTGTAATTTCAACATGTAATCTATTTTTTTAAAAAAATTATTAATGAGATATTTTATATCCTTTTTTTAATATACTTAGGGCACTCAATCCAAATGCTAAATTTTTGTTGGAAATACTTGATCTCTATTCAGATTTCATAAAATTTACAGTTGAAAATGTATTTGAGACATACATGATTTATTTGAAATGTAATCAAAAACTTTCCAGCCCCAGCCAATTTGATTAGATGCTTGAAGTGTCATCCCATAGGTTGAAAGGTCACATGTTTAGTTCCTGGTCAGGGCACATACCTAGGTTGCAGGTTCAGTCCCTGGTCATGGCAGGTATGAGAAGGCAACCAACTGGTGTTTCTATCTCTCCCTACGTCCCACTTCCCACCCCCCACAAAAGCAATAAAAAAATGTTCTTGTGTGAGGATAAAGAACAAAACAAACTTTCCAATGACTGAATCAAATTTCGGTTTTTAAATAGAAATTTAATAAAAAATGTATTTCATCAGTCACACAAGCCTCATTTCAAGTGCTCAACAGCCACTGTGCTGGCATCCTGTATTCTGGCATCATCTGCTCCTCCCCACTGTGGTTACTCGGACTGTTTATAAGAATCACAGAGAAGAGATCAGCCAGTCAGAGGATGCCTGGGGAACTTACTAAGGATATGTGTGGACTGGAACCTGAAAGCAGTCAAGATCTGAGACAACTCAAGGGGTCACTCCCACTCCTGTGACCCTCTGTCCTCTCTTACCTACAGGTATCCTACCAGAAGAACCTTACTTGGTTCTGATACTACAGTTATCAGAGCTGGGTAGTCTTAGCCCAGAGGTGATACTGGCACTGTACCCTCTGGCTAGAGAGACTGAATAGTCAAGCCCTTGACAGCTTTTGTCAGAAAGGACTAGCTGGAGGCAGTGTAGCCAGTGGGCATTATACCATTTTGTGGCCTGATAGGATGTGTTATTTGTCTTGCCCTGGAAGTTCTCAGGAGGCAACGCTGAAGCTTCAAGTCTGTTGGCTGTGACTTTTTAGAGTGGCCTTTTCTAGTTAAGCAGAGTGAGCCCTGCACTTTTGTCACTATCAAATTAAACTACAAAATCCTACTGCTTCCAACTTGTCCCCAGACTCCCACCATTTGAATTACTTGGGTGAATAGCTATTTCTAGATGGCACACGTGTTTGGGTCATGGTACCCATGGTCACTATAGCTTGAATTATGTCTTCATTTCGGCTGCTGGTTTACAGGTCTTTAAGGAATGAGACACAGGAAGGACCAGTTTTTACTGGAAAAAGACCTAGAATGATGGAACCTTTCAAGCGAGCAGGGACTAGCATGTCAGTACTGAGGGGAGAGCCAGTGTGGGGCCTAAAAAGAGAGGAAGCCCATCCTTGTGGAGTTGCCTAGGCTCAGCTCTGCATTAAAGCAGTCCTCCTCCACTGAGCTAGACCACAACATGCTTTTACTTGGTGAAGAAAGATAACCATTTCTTAATGCAGCTTAAGCCTGCAGTAGTCATCAGGCTATATATGGCCCATCTGTGTGGTGTCCAGCTTGATGGTGTGAAGGGATTTTTCTTAATGAGGTGGTAGTCATTGAAAGCATTTGATGTATAAGTGAAAGGTTTTAGCTTTGAATGGCTTGATTTTGCCACTTGGAAGCTGTGTGACTCTAGGCAAGTCATTTAGATCACTGTTTCTCAAACTTTAATGGGTGTACAGATCACAGGGGGATCTCATTAAAAAGCAGAATCTGATTCAGCAGGTCTGGGCCAGGGCCTAAGATACTGAATTTCTCACAAGCTCCCAGGTGATGCCTGGAGTAGCTAGGACCTAACCTCTCTGTGCCTCTGACCTCAACTGTGCAAACCTCAGCTGTGAAGTAAGAGGCAAATTGCATGCACAGTACCTCAGTGCACACATATGCTGAGGGTGTCTTCTGGAACGGTGTGTGTTCAGTGGCAGAGTCATGGCTGGTTCTTTTTCCCCTTTCACAAGACTTGAGGTTGGGTGGGGCCCCAGCTGCCTTAGGTTGTTGACATGATGACTTATGTCTTGGGAGGATTGTTATTGTGTTGACTTCTTACTTTGGAGCCTTCCAACTTTATGACTGCTGGCTATGATTCCTGCAGCTAGGGCAGATGCATCAATCTGGTATTCAGACATGGCATTCAGTCCTGGCTCTTTCTTCTTTGCCTGCAGGTGGTTGCCTTGATGAAGTCTCCAGTGGGTCAGTACGTGGACAAGCATCCTTTTGTGGCCCTTACCTTGCTGATGTTTGCTGTAGTGTCAGCCATTCCTATTGGGTTCTTCCTGCTCATTGTGTTACTTACCTCCTTGGCTGCCTTTGTGGGAGTCGTATTACTGGAAGGTATTCTGCTCAGTTATTTGTCCTCTTGAAAAAAGACTCATTTGGGAGGACAGTATGTATTGGGCATCTACAACTCTTGTCAAAGTGCTTGTTCTTACCAAAATCACTTTAACTGAGGCACCTTTTCAGAGTAGTTAAAACAGGGACTCTGTAGTCTGCATTAGAATTTCACCTCCACCAGTGCAATTCTGTACAAGTTGTTGACCCTCACAGAGCCTCAAGTTCCTTGTTTGTAAACCAAGGATATAATAATACTGCCTCAAAGCATTGTTGTGAGGATTAAAACCAACATTTTCATTGAGTGTTTAGCACAATCTGCAGCACAGAGTAGCATCTACATGAATGCTAACTATTGTCGTTAAACAGAGAGGCAATTTACTCTACAACTAATTATTGAGTACCTATTGCCTGCCAGGTGCCTTGCTAGGTACTGAGGTTCCCCCTTCTGCACCTTTCCTCTTGAAGTTCCACTACCAATTCCCAACTTCTTACTGTGTCACTAAGTTAAAATTACTTAGAAAGCAAATCTCTCTGGCTTAGTTTCCCTTTTCAAATCAGGTCACAAACCATACCATACCATACTGGCCAAAGAGATGGTTGCCATTGGGTTAGGCAATCACTTCAGGTTTGTCCTATGGCCTCCCAGAGCTAAGAGCACCCAGAATTATTTCTCTGTCCAGGGGACTGTGGATAAGGCAGTTTACACTTGGAAGGGGAAGATCGGTGAGCCACATATATTCTGGCAAATGGCCGTTCAGTAAATATTGATAGACAGAGGGGCAAATAAATAGGTGGAGGAATGAATGAGTACTACTACAAAAGTGAATTTAAAGAGAAAGATGGGGTCCCTTTCATTTCGGTAGTATCTTGCAAAGCTTTACTGAAGACAGGACTTTAAGATGCGTGACAACTTGGTTTCCTTTGGCAACTTGGTTTGCCAAGTGACAACTTGGGCAAGGAAGCGCTTTCTAGACAGAAGGAACAGCATAGGCAAAGCCTTTAGATCAGTGATTCTTGAACTTGACTGTTCATAAGCCTTACTTGCTTTTTTGAAAATGCTGACTTCCAGGCCTCATCCAGAGATGAAGTCTGTAGTAGGGCCCAGAAATCTGATTTTTTAACTAGCCTCTCCGATGCATCTGATTCTGATGCAGTAGTTATTGGCCACATTTTGAACAATACTGATCTAGGATTTGGTAAGTCTTTATGAGAAGGCAGCACTTTGTTTATATTGTTTTCCTTCTTTTTCTGGGCCCATCCCTGAAACTATCACTGTGGCCATGGGCATGGAGTTCTGGACTATTTGTTCACTCTCAAGGCATAGGGAAGGATGTTTGCCATACATCATTTTCCATGTTATTAGTTCTACTTTGGAAAGAGGAATTTTGTTATGAGGGAGGCAAGGGAAACTTGGGTAGACAAAAGCTACCACAGTCTATTACACCTGTAGTAAGTCATTTAGCTGCCATGTCAACATTAGGAGTTTTTATTATTTTACTCTTTTTAAAAATGAGTGAAACAGAAGCTCCACAAGGCCCAGAGTCCCACCATGAATGATTTAACTAGCATCAGACTCTGGCATGTCTTCTGTGAAAGTCCATACACCTTCCATTGTAGCTTTTACTGTTTTTTCTCACAGACCCCACTTTATGCAGAATGTACTTTCTTATTTAAAAAAATCTGATTTTACTGTTGTTTCAAACACAGTGGTGCAGGGTTTGGCAGTGTTCAGCTGTTTTAGATGAGAATTTCTAATCATGCTCTCCTCTAGGACTGGTCATCTCTGTGGGTGGCCTCTCACTGCTTTGTGTCCTCTGTGGCTTGGGCTTCGTGTCACTTGCCATGTCAGGGACAATCATCGTGTTCTACGTGATAGTTTCCAGCCTCATCAACTACTGGTTTTCTCTCAGGTAAATACATGTCATTGTAATAATTTAATCCTTTCCATTTGGAGGGATTTTTACAAATAATACCCTGGCCCCAGTCAGTGTGGAAAAGCAAAATTATAAGGGGCAGGTGTTCCTCGTAGTTCCCCATACACATCAGACATCAAAATGGAATTCACAATGGAGTTTCAAACAAAACTGCTGTTACCATCATCCACCATATATGACAATTCATTTTGTTATCATGGCAACTCTATGAGGTAGTTATTCATGCCTTTAAAAAGATGTTCATTAATTTACAGAAATTCAAATTAAGGTATTTTTCTGGGACAAAGAGGGTATATCTATGGTCTGTTTTGAGCCCTCAGTTCTTCAAAGTAAGTGTCTCATCACACTGAGTGTGAGTTTTGTGTTTGAATATACGGATTTTGTTCCTACATGATTCCTAAATGTGAGCTACTTCATCTGAAGGAGTCTCGACTGAAGGAGTAGTGACCTATTTAACTGCTGGAGAGGAAACCTGCACTGTGTTGAACTTAGTGGAATACAGTATGTTTGTCTCTATTGGCCACTATCCTAAGAGGTTTTCAGAGGTGATTTTTAAAAAATTTATTCTTGGGTTTTGCACTTTTGTCCTTGTAGATTTTTGAATCTTGAGTCCCAAGTGGGATGTGACCCCATTGTTTTTCATTTAAGCTGTTGCTGAATTAATACTTTGTGCAAGGGACTCAGTTACACACTTTCCAGGCCTTAGCTCTATTAATCCTCACAACCACCTTATGCAGCAGGAACTAGCCCCATTCTGTGACAGGGAAAATGAGGCCAAGTTCCAAAGCACAGAGTGGCAGGGAAGGGACTCAAATTCAGATCAGTTAACTCCAAAGCCTTTTAACCAAGATACGGAATGACTTTACAACAGGGGTTGGCAAATAATTATTTTAGACTTTGCAGGGATGTGGTCTCTGTTGCAACCATTCACCTCTGGTGCTATGATGTAAAAGCAACATAGACAAAAAGCAAACAAAAATGTCACTGTGTTCCAATTAAACTTTATTTAAAAAATCAGCAGTGGGTTAGATTTGGCCCAAGGGACATCGTGTGTGAAACCTTGTTCCAAAAGAACCAGTACACTGAATTTTATTTTTCTACAGAATAGTCCTTGAGCTTAGCTGATATCCTTGAAGTTACATAAATTATTTTAATCACTTTTAGTCTTTAAAAGAGAAATACTGGTTTGTTTGGCTTATTGAGGCTGATGCTTCTGAGCCCACATCCCTCCCTGCCTCTGAACCCTGCTCTGCTATACTACAGGAAGTAGCAAAATTGGAATACCACCTGTTTATCAATGAAGAGATTGAATAAGATATTCAGGATTTGTCCTTGGTCTCTTTTTCCTTCTCTTCTCCCAGACCCATTGTTTTATGGCCACAGTTTTCAACCTTTTTGCTCCCAGGTCCCATTTTACCTTCTTAAAAATAATGAATCTTTCATAAAGTTTTTGTTTATGTGGTTTCAGTGTATTGATAATTATTTATATGGAAACTTGGGAAATATTTATTTATTTAAAAACAACAATATTACCTGTTGGTATAAAGAACATTTTTATGAAAGTAACTATGTTTTCCAATGCAAAAGGAAATTAGTGGCTTTGTTTCACATTTTGCAGAGATCTTTAATATCTGCCCTAGTATGTGTTGGCAGGTTCTCATTTGTGCATCTGCATTCATTCTGTTATGATAATAAATATTTGAAGAAGACCCAACCTCACATATATGTGGTTGGAAAAGAAAGGAAATGCTTTTTCAGATGACTAGGGATGTTCTTTGGTAGAATATCAAAACTCCCTAAGTGGTAGTTTCTTAATGGTTAAAGGAAATAACTTTTTGTACAAGTCCTCACTTAAAGTCATCAATAAGTTCTGAGACTTTAAGCAAAATGGCGTATGAAACCACTGTTACCATAGGTAAATGATATATACAAGTATTAAGTTCCTATGATATCTCAGCAATGCTATAACAAAAAAGTGTGACTCAATGCCCTGCTCTTCTTTGTTATATTAAAATCCACTGGCCTATCTTGTACTTTTTAAAAATTATGCTAGCATTTGTTGAGTTTCTGCTATATGTCCTTCCTTGTTATAGTATTAACATTTTTAAGCATATTTTATTGATTATGCTATTACAGTTGTTCCTTTTTTTTCCTCCCCTTTATCCCCTTCTTCCCTGCACCCTGCTCCATCCAGCATTCCCCCACCCCTTTATTTTACCATGTATGATTTTGTAACTTCATTCATGCACTGGTCATTAGAGAATATTGGTTCACTAAGTCACGCAGCTCTTCAGATATAATGTGAAAAACTTAAGACTGAGAGTGAAAAAGACATGTTGTATGTTATATTATTATGAAAATAGTTGTCACCTGAAAACCTTATACTAGTGAATTCTTCAAAACTCAAGAAACAGGTAATTCTCTTGTTAAATGACCCAAAGCATAGGGGGAAAAAGAGGAAGTATCCACTTTATGCCATGATGCAAATGGAATTTTGACCTTAAAACAGAAGATAACACAACTAAAGTTTTTTTTTACAAAAAGGAAACAAAGCTGTAAGATGTTCTAGTGAAAACTGAATAAGCAATCTTTTGAAGAAATTCATTGACCTATCTCCCGTGTATATAAACTAGCCTTTGAGTTTGAGAAGGAAAGACCATGATGCTTTGATAGTGCATCAGCGAGACTTCCCAGTGTCTGCATTTTGGCCTAAATGGGGAGCCAGGGAAGCCTGTGTCTGTTTTCAAGCCACCACATCATGTACCATATACCAACTCAATCTCCCAAGCAACCAGAGTATGTCTCGTTTCCTTCTCTACCTAAGGAGAGTTAAGTGTTCCTTTTTTGTTAGCAGGTAGGAATGCTATGGATGTCAAATAAACAAAACAAAACAAAACAAAAACAGAAGCAAATAGCTTAAACAAATAGGAGGGTTTTTTAAATTGCATAACAAAAAGCTGGAGATAGCCCAGAGAGGGCTTCCGTAACCATCCTGTGATGTTAACATACTGGGCACCTTTTGCCTTTCTGCCAGGCCATCTTGAGCCAATTGGTTTGTCACCTCATAGCTACAAGAAAGATGCTATGGCTCTGGCTAGTAACTACCTTCAAGGCAGGATGAAGGGAGGAAAAAATGATCTCTCACCAATTGAGTCTGGCAGTTTCTATCAAGTAAGTGATTTTTTTCAGGACCTCTCCCCATCCTCTCCCAACCAGCCTCCATGGCTAGAATTTTGTCAGATGGCCACTCCAAGCTGGAAGGGAAGCCATGTGATGAAGTGTTCAGTTTTCTCAGCTTCTGTCTCACAAGGAGGTGGACCTTGGGAATGTGTTTGTCACCCAAGCTCTGGTGTGACAGTGGGTGTCAGTGTTGGCAAGACTATTTGAAATTCTAAGTAATTCATAGATCGAGTTAAGTTAAAATCAATACCACTACCTCACCTTGCACTTCTCTCTGAAACTTCCCATGATAGGGACTAAAAAAGACCTACCTATTTCTACATCTCCCTGCCAGTTGAAGTGTTCAAGAAATATGTAGTCTATTAATTAGAATCTGAAGGTATGGGACTGAATCCCAGCTCTGCCTTTTTTTTTTAGCTTTGTTATCTTGAACAAGCTGCTTAAGTTCTCTGTTCTCAGTGTTCTTTTCTTTTTTACTTTTTACTTTTTATTATTTACTTATTGATTTTAGAAAGAGAGAGGAAGGGGGAGAGAGAACAAGAAACATCAATTTGTTGTTCCACTTATTTAGGCATTCATTGGCTGCTTCTTGTATGTGCCCGTACTGGGGATCGAACCTACAACCTTAGTGTATTGGGATGATGCTCTAACCAACTGAGCTACCTGGCCAGGGGAGTTTTTTTTCATTGGTAAAATAGAGATACTCCTTGCTTTGCCTTTTTCCCTGGATTGTTGTGAGGACAAACAGTAGGGGAAAATACAATATCCCAATAAGAAGAGGGGACAGGGGACAGCATCCTTACCCCCAGCTTAGTCTTTTGAACAACCCCTTGTGCCTTTAGTTTCCTCACCTGTAAAATTGGTATAGTCCCAAATCTGGTATGGTTACAACAAGTAACTAAAAATAAATAAAGAATGTCACATTCAGCTGTGTATACTCTCAGCATTGCTCTTTAAAGAGGCCCTACAGTTAACCTTTTTCTTTTGTTATCAAACAGACCACTGACAGAAAATTCTGGTGGCAACTGTCAGCTGGCTATGAAGTCTACAAACTTAGAGGGGCTCTGCCAGGAACGACCAGGTGAACAGAACAAGAACTTTTTTCCAGTCATCTCTGGAAGGTTATTGGATCACACATCCCCCTTGGGATTATGACTCAGAAGATGCTAAGTAGTTACACACTCCTTGGATGTGTCCTCTAGCTTTTTCATTTGTTTGTAGGATCCTAGAGTAGCCACTTAAGAACCGCCATGGCTCAGCAGCTCCTCCCACCTCTCACCTCCTTCTCCCAAAAGATGGAGGCTTGACCTTGGTCTGGTCCTGAACCTCTGGAGACTAGCAACTTGGCCCCAAGGTCAACTTGACAAAAGGATCTTAATTTGGGGCAGTTATGGGTGGCCCGCCCTCCCTCCCTCCCTCTCTTTCCTTCCTCCCTCCCTCTCTTTCCTTCCTCCCTCCCTCTCTTTCCTTCCTCCCTCTCTTTCCCCCTTTTCTGTCTCCCTCTCCCTCCCTCCTTTCCTTCCCTCTTTTTCTTTCTTTTTCTTTTTTTAGCAATGAGAGAAATTGTTTCTTTCTCCACTCATTTGAAACAAGAGTTAGGGTGAAAATATCCAAAACAGAAGAAATTCTTTTGTTTTATTAGTTTTTTATCAGAAAGAACAGCAAAATTGATCAGTAATGGACACTCAAAGTTGGAAAACAGAATCCAAACTTAATTTTATAGTCAGAGCATTTTTGAAAAAGTCTAATGGAATAGCTTCCACTGTTGAGTACTGTTAAGTGCTGTTACTCTTTGCATTTGATACTTTTGTATTGTTTTAAAGAACTTGTCCTGTTAAGCCATTTCTTTAAGAAGTTCTATACAAATGCTAAAGGACTATATAAATTTTCAAAATCCTATGGAATTTCTACGTAAGTGGTTTATTAGCTGTGGTATTTTATTCAATAAATATTTGTTTTGATGAGCTTTTTTCTTTTACTCTTTATTTCCTTCCTCTCTAGACATCAGACCCCCCCCTGTTCTTTGTCGATTTCATGGCAGATCCTGGGTAATAGGGCTTTTTATTTTAGTTGCTAGTGACAGACAATTCATAATGGCTTAAAAATGAGGGGTTTTGGGGGACGGATTCCTTTCATCTACTGAAAAGCCAGGGGTAGGTCTCAAATACTGCTGGGTCCAAGCTGCAGTGTTATCCTTTGGCATCTCATCCCTCGTGGCCCAGCACTGCTTTCCTTGGTGTGAGTGTTTATTCGGGCAGGCCCACCCTGCGTGCATGTAGTATATACACATATTCTGGGTTTGGTTCTGATTAGATTTGGGTCATGTGAGCAACCTGGGACTAATCACAGTGACCAGGGTGAGTGGAATATGCTGATAGGTCAGGGCTAGAACATGTATATTCAGGAACCAAGAGAGGGTGTAGGTCAGCCCGACTGCTTCTACATAGGTTGGGGGTGCTGAGGTGCAGAGACATGAGAGTAGCCTTGCAAAGGAATGTCAGAAGAAAAGGAAATGTTTGCTAGGCAGACAGAAACAAATGTGGACTACTTGCCACTGTGGACATAAAGGCCTTAATTTGGAAAATTTCAGCAACCCATGACAGTTACATGTGTCACTGAAAGTGCCTTTCCCCTCTGCTAGAGAAGAACTGCCAATTCTTGCCAATACATGGAGTATTCATATTATCAGGTCAGACTTTGTCACACTCCCTGGGTCCTAAAACCTTTGCCAATGAAACTAAGTGAAATACACAGAACTCAGCACAGCACCTGCCACAGAATAGACCTGTGAAGGACAGCTGTCAAAAGGCAAAGTACACTATCATTTAGAACTACATCAAATGAAAAGGCTTCTGCACTGCTAAAGAAACCATCATCAAAATGGAAAGGGAACCCACTATGGGAAAATACATTTGCCAACAATACATTGGACAAGGGTTTAATCCCCACAATATATGAAGAACTTAAATGACTCCACACCAGGAAGACAATCCAGTTAAAAAATGGGCAAAGAACCTGAACAGACACTTCTCCAAAGAGGACAGAGGGCCAGTAGACGAAAAAAAATGCTCAACATCACTAGCTATCAAAGAGATGCAAATTAAAATCACAATGAGATACCGCCTCACACCTGCCAAAATGGCTATCATCAATAAATCAACAAACAGCAAGTGCTGGTGAGGAGGTGGAGAAAAGGAACCCTAGTGCACTGTTGGTGAGAATGTAGACTGGTGCAGCCACTATGGAAAACAGTATGGAATTTCCTCAAAGAATTAAAAATGGAACTACTTTTTGACCCAATGACTCCACTTCTGGCAATGTATCCTAAGAATCCCTAAACAGTTCAAAGGAACTTATGCACCCCTATGTTCAGAGCCAAGAACTGAAAACAGATTAAGTGCCTATCAGTAGATGAGTAGATAAAAAGTTGTGGTAAGGAGGGTTCCAATGTGTAATGGTTAGCACTCTGGACTCTGAAAAGTTGTGGTACATTTACACAATGGAATACTACACAGCAGTAAAAAAGGAGGAATTCTTACATTTTCAACAGCATGGATGAAACTGGAGACTTATTATGCTAAGTGAAATAAACCAGTTGGTGAAAGACAAATACCATATGATCTTGGTTATCAGTGGAATCTAATGAACAAAATAATGGGCAAAATTGAACCAGAGGCATGGAAACATAGAACAGACTAACAGCTGTAAGAGGGGAGGGAGGAAGTAGGGACTGGCTCAAAGAAGGTGGAGGGATTAATCAAACATACGTAAATGATCCATGGACATGGACAGTGGTGGAGACTGGCTGTGGGAGTGGAGGTGGGCTGGGTGGACTGGGGCAAAGGGGGAAAAATTGGGACAACTCTAATAGTATAAACAATAAAATATTTTTTAAAAATAAAAATAAAGCTTAGAGGAACAGGAATGTGTAAAAGGCCTATTGTTAGCCACGCTTGGAGGAATGTTAAGACTTGCTGGTTATTCAAACGATATTGTTGGCCTTTTAGACACAGTTCAGCATGTGGCTCCTAAAAGGTAATTAATCCCCAGAGCATGAAAACTGTGACTTTGTAAGTCAAATTATCATTTGAGCATTTGCCGTATGCTGGGTACTATTTAACCTCTATGCACATCCATGGTGTGTGCAGTTTTCACAAGCACCCATTTTAAGATAAGAAAGCTGAAAGACTGAGTGAGACAGTACATAGAAACAGAAGTGGGATTCAGGCCCAGTTTGCTTGACTGCAAAACTCGCACTTGTAACCGATGTGTTGCTGAACATTAATGCCTCTCCCTACCTTTGGGGGCTTCTGGGATGTGGCCCATTTCCTCCTGGATGTTGTCTGCTACAGTGTTCATAACCTTTGCTGCTGTGCCCAGTAACTCTGGATCACTGCTTTCATAGAATGGAATGTGTTGGCTCCCCCAGAGTTGTGCCCATGGAAGTATCATTTCAACCTGCACGCCTGTGTGGCTTCTTTTGTCTGCTCTTGTATAACAAACAGGACCTTCAGCCCAGAAGCTGCAGCGTCCTGGAGTGGCATGCTCAGTTTGATTGTCAGAGGAAGGTTCAGGATGGCTACAGGACTTTTGCTTACATTCCTTAGTGCTTCCCTGAACAGTGGAGAAAGGTGACGCTTGAGACAGAGGGGGTACAAAATGAGAAAACCTAACATTCTCTTAACTATGCCACATCACCCCCAAAACATGTGTGCAGATAGACACACTCCCTGAGGAATTAAACATGTGCAAGAACACACACATACACCCTGAGTGATGGGTGACCTATGACAATTATGAATGATTGGAATGCTTTCTTTGCCTTCCTGTAAGAAAGTAACAAGGTGAGAATTACATATATATTTGTTATGCCTCTTGGATATATTGTTATGGTGAATATTATCCATCATGTGTGGTGGAAAAGTTGAAAATCAATGATGCTGGAACATCCCCCTCCATAACTCCCATTTCTAAACACTCCCACGTCCACAACCCAGTTTTCTCACTAGTGTGCACCATCTCTACACTTAACGGTTCTTGTGGACCAGTCATGGTGAGCAAGTGACAGCCTCTCTGTGCTTTGATTTCCTCAGTCTGTAAGGAGAATGCCGTCCAACCTGAGTCATTGGAAGATTGAGACAAATGATCTCTAAATTATGTAAGTGCTACAAAACATTAGAATGATTAAACCTTTTCCTAACTAGATGATGTCTTGTTTGCTCTTATTCCATCCTCCCCCCTGCCCCCCACCCCCACCAGTGCTCTGGGGATGGAAACATTTTCTGTATCTTTCCCTTCAGGTAGCCAGAACATTGTATATAGACACTTCTGAACAATCCAGAGCAGTTCTCAATGACTGGGGGTGATTTTGCACCCACCCCCAACCAGAGGACATTTCACAGTGTCTGAAGGTATTTTTGATTGCCATGACTCTATATGTTTGGGTGGAGGTGCTGCTGGCATCTAGTGGATAGAGACCAGGATGCTGCTCAACATTCTACAATGCTCAGAATGGCCCTCATAAGACAGAATTATCTGGGCCCAAATGTCAGTAGTTCCAAGGCTGAGAAACCCTGATCTAGACAAATAATTAGAATAAAGAGCATTAGGCCAATGTATCAGCAGAGCTACTCAGGTGGGGCTGGGATTGGCCAGGTCTGCACCAGAGCAGCCAGTTACACTAGTGGCATCCAAAAAAACATACACTGTAACATGTGAAATATATCAGGTTTTCAAAGTTCTTTTTACATTTGTTACCACCTGCCAGCAGGAGAGGTCCTGCTGTTCTCATCTTGATGCCCACTTTCAACTGGCAAAAGAGGAAACTGGGCTAACAGGTAAGTCATTTGCTGAAAGTCTCAGAGCTGGCTAGTGACTAAGCCATGACAATCTCATCACTGGTCAAACTTCTGCTTTCTGTTGCCTCCTGTTAAAGTGGAAGTGACAAGGATGAGACATTGGGAAAGTGGACTGCTGCAACTGGGAGTCAGAGGATCCTTCCAGGCTGCAGGCGTAGTTTGCTTTCCAAAATTCAAGGTCCCATGCTCATTCTCATAGTCCCTGTGCCCTGTGTAGGTGATGGAGCTTTGAGCTCCATTTGAGAACATTGAACAACCAGCAGAAGGAGACACAAGGGAAGCATTTCCTAAAGAAAGTGCTTCATTTTGGAGCCAGTAGAGGGCACTCCCATTCAGGCAATGTAATGCTGGCCCAGCTCTGGAAAAAGTGTGACTTGTGCTTCTTAGTCTTGTGCACGCCTATGCCTATGAGTGATTCTGTTAAAAGGCAGATTTTGAGTGCATAGGGCTGGGACAACACCTTTGTCTCCATACTGCTTACCAACCCCTAGATGAAGCCTTCCACAGATCACACTTAACGGGCACCCCAGCCAATTCTCCCCTGTAGGTTAGATGGCACAGGTGAGGCCCAGAGAGGGTTAACGATCTGCAGTGCCAGTGCTGGAACCCACATCTGCACCCTGTGCTTGCTTCCTGACATCTTCCCCTGCCCCTCTGACCCTCAGCAGAGTTAAGGAGGAGAGTACTGGAGTGTGGGTGAGAAATAAGATGCTACCATCTGCCTTGAATCAAGCTTCTTTATATTTTTGGTCAAAGCACTTTCCTTGCAGAAAACCAGTGGAAATTCAAAGATGAGAAAAACCAGAATCTGGTCCTCTTGGGCCTTGAGGGAGTCAAAGCAAAGTAAATTTGTTAACAAAAGGTGTCCTTGTACAAATCTAGCTATTAACCCAAAGAAAAGCTTACATATAACTTTGTATGTTCTTATATATGCATATTATAGTCATAGACCGTTTCCTAAAAATAAAGTTTCTTTAAGCCTAAGATAATTTGGATGCTTGTACCTACAAACAGAATGTATTTCTTTATAAGAACGTTGAACAGCTCATTAAACATGAAATTCAGAGGCGGGTTGTCCCAGGGTTGGTTCATGAAACATAGTGTTACAGTAGTTAATTAATAACAAAGGAAGGCAGCAAATGGAATCAGACATTAAGCCTGGTTAAGCAGGAAGGAGCAGTTTCACAGTCACTCCAGGCATCTAAGTGGGCAGGAAAGATCTGCTTTTCAGCCTCCTCAGGGAACAACGAATCTGTTTCCCCAGATTAACAGGGAGATTAATCACTGAGGGGGAAATTCCTCTGCTGAGGCATACACAGTAGAAGCCAGATGACAAGACAAAACAAAACTATGAGGCATGTGCATAGAAGCAAAAATGGCAACCATAAAGGGGAGGAATCTAGCCTGGGAAAATCTGGGAAAAAGACTGAATAGGATAAGGGCACAAAACCCCTAAAGATTCAGGAAAGGGATTAGATAGTTTGAAAGCCTGCTCTCTCCCTAGCCCAAGTAAATATAATCAAAGCTTAACAAGACTTGAGACATTCATATTTCCTCTTTCTTTCTCTTCCCCTTCCCTGTCCCCCACCCCCACCACCCAGCAGCCTTTTTGGCCTAACTGCAGTGCTAGTCATGGGCTGGACGGGAACAGAGACTAAGCTAGACTACTGGAGCCTCGAGCCTCAGATGCCGGAATAATGGCACAGCAGATCTAGGCCCTAAACTCCTCCTGGGCTTGGTGGGGACAGTTGCTCTGCAATTCTCAGTGTCCTTAGGTTTGTTACCATGATGACTGCCACAGCTTGAGAAATCACAGTATCACACAGTCTCATCTGTGCCACTATTCCTACTTCTCCACATGGTTACCTACCCAGAAGCCCTCTGTATCCTCATTTTGAGTTTTTTATGGAAGTTTCATTACATAAGCATGATTCATCAAATTATTGGTCATTAGCAATTGGCCTCAAGCACCTCTCTTCTCAGTGGGGTGGGATCAAACTTCCAACCTTTGCCCTGGCCCCATGTGGCTCTGTCGGAGCTTAGTCCCAAAAGGCAAAAGGTCGTGGATTCAATCCTCAGTCAGGGCACATGCCTAGCTTGTGGGTTTGGTCCCAGTTCCCAGTTGGGGCACATATGAAATGTTTCACTCCCTTTCTCTCCCCTTCCCTTCCCCTTTCTAAAATCAATAAGCATGTCCTTGGGTGAGGATTTAAAAAAAGAGTTCCAACTCTCTTATCCAAAGTTGGTTCCCCTGGTAACCACCCCTCATCCTTAGGTTACCTACTGCCTTTTCAAAAAACATTCATTAACATAACAAAATACTTTTCTCTCAACACTTAAGAAATTCTAAGGATTTAGTCACTCTGCCAGAAACTAGGACTAATATCAAATGTACATCTTATTATAAATCGCAATATCACAGGAAAAGAAGGGAAAAACCTTCTCTCTGTCTCCTGTGTATTGGAATACTTGTCATTCCTTACACATAGGGCCAACCTGGATAACCTGGATAATTGCTCCATCCAAGGTCCTTAACTTAATTTTGTCTGCAAGTCCCTTTTCCATAAAGGTAACGTTCACAGGTTCCAGGGGTTAGAATGTGGACACTTGGGGGCCATTAACGAGCTACCTATAGAGTCTAACCATACTTAGACCCCACTCCTTAAAGATTCTAGTTTAGTAGGTTGCATCCAGACATGTATATTTTACAAAATACATGTCTGATTAAGAGCCTTTCATCTAACTCATAGCTTTATTCAACTTACTGTTTATCTTGGAGTTTTTATTTCAAGTGCCTAATACAGTGCTATTGTGTCAATGTAAGAATCTCCAAACGTGTAGAGATTTTTTATGAGTTTATTGGAGCCAAACTGATGACAATTGCAGGGAAGAAAAATCTCAATGGATTGAGAAAATGATACAGAGAATGGAAGTTTACCAGTTATTTTATTGTATAACCAAAGGGGAAGCCATAAGAGGGTTACATGAAATCCATTGGTGATAGACTAGGGAGGCAGGAAAAAGAAACATGGGGAAATCTCTGAGATTGGATAAAAATCAAAATGACACATTTCTTCTACATTGGTGGGTAGAAGATACATAATAATTAACATTTACAGAACATAGAGATGGTATACAGGGAACAAGATAATAATGAGGGGTTCTGTGGTCTCCTGTTCTGGTGGGAGATTGTACCTGAGGTGTATGGCAAAAGGGGATTTTTTAAAAATTTAATCTTTATTGTATATTTTTCCCATTATCCCACTGATATCCCCCCACCCCCCATCAAACACCACACTGTTGTCCATGTCCACGAGTTCTTTTTCACTTTTGCTCAGTCCCTCCATTCCCTCTCCTCCTCTCCATTAGCTGTCATCCTGCTCTCCATCTCTGAGTCTTTCCCCGCTTTCTTAGTTCAGTTTGTTGATTAGATTCCACATATAAGTGAAATCATACAGTATTTTTCTTTCCCTGACTGGCTTATTTCACTTAACATAATGTTCTCCAGGTCCATCCATACTGTTGCAAAGGGTAAAATTTTCTTCCTTTTTACAGCCAAATCGAATGCCACTGTGGAAATGTCCCATAGTTGTTTTATCCACTTGTCTGTTGATGGACACTTGGGTGGCTTCCATATCTCGATGATTGTAAATAATGCTGCCATGAACATAGGGGTACTTATGTTCTTTCAAATTAGTGTTTTGAGTTCCTTTGGTTATATTTCCAGAAGTGGGATCTTTGGGTTAAAGGGCAGATCCTTTTTTAATTTTTTGAAGTATATCCATACAACTTTCCATAGTGGCTGCACCAGCCTGTAATCCCACCAACAGTGCAAAAGGGTTTCCCTTTCTCAACATCCTTGCCAATACTTGTTGTTTGTTGAGTTATTGATGACAACCTTCTGACAGGGATGAGATGATATATCATTGTGGTTTTTTTATTTGCATTTCTCTGATGATTAGTGACATTGAGCATCATTTCCTATGTCTATTGTCCATCTGTATGCCCTTTTTGGGGAAGTGTCTATTCTTGTCCTTTGCCCATTTTCTAATTGGGTTGTTTGATTTTTTTGGTGTTGTAAGTTCTTTTTTTTTTTTATTACAAATATATTTTATTTTTTTATTTATTTTTTCAAATACATTTGTCTCTGCCTACCCCCCACCACTTTCCCATGGCCCCTCCCTCCTTCCCTCCCTCAGCTCTTCCCCTTTGGTTTTGTCCATGAGTCCTTGCTATATGTTCCTTGACTTTCCCCTTCCCTTCCTTTTCCCCGCCCTCCCTCCCTCCTTCCCTCTTGTCTCTGTTGATTTCTTTTCCTTTCAGTGTTGCTGGTCTTATTTTCCTTGCATCTTTGTATTGTTGGTTAGGTTCCACTTATAGGTGAGATCATATGGTATTTATCTTTCGCCCCCTGGCTTATTTTGCTTAGCATAATGCTCTCCAGTTCCATCCATGCTGTCGCAAAGTTTAGTAGTTCTTTTTCTCTTTCTGCTGAGTAGTATTCCATTGTGTATATGAACCATAATTTTTGATCCAATCATCTACTGACGGGCATTTAGGTTGCTTCCAACACGTGGCTATTGTAAATTGTGCTATGAACATTGGGGTGCATAGGTTCTTTTGTATTGGTGTTTTGGTGTTCTTAGGGTATAATCCCAGCAGGGGAATCACTGGATCAAAAGGCAGTTCCATTTTCAGCTTTTTAAGGAAATTCCATACTGCTTTCCACAGGGGCTGCACCAGTCTGCATTCCCATCAACAGTGCACTAGGGTTCCCTTTTCTCCACAGCCTCGCCAGCACCTGTTGTTTGTTGATCTGTTTATGATGGCCATTCTGACCAGAAAACTATAGGCCAATTTCGCTGATGAACATAGATGCTAAAATCCTCAACAAAATGTTGGCAAACCGCATCCAGCAATACATTCAAAAGATTATCCACCGCCGTCAAGTGGGATTCATCCCTGGGATGCAGGGATGGTTCAATATATGCAAGTCAGTAAACGTGATACATCACATAAATAAAAGAAAAGACAAAAACCACATGATCATCTCAATAGATGCAGAAAACGCATTCGATAAGGTACAGCACCCATTTATGATCAAAACACTCAGCAAAATGGGAATAAATGGGGCATTCCTCAACGTAATAAAGGCCATATATGAAAAACCTACAGCCAACATCATACTCAATGGGCAAAAACTGAAAGCTTTACCACTAAGATCAGGAACACAACAAGGATGTCCGCTTTCACCGCTTCTTTTCGACATCGTATTGGAAGTCCTAGCCACAGCGGTCAGGCAAGAGAAAGAGATAAAAGGCATCCAAATAGGAAATGAAGAAGTAAAGTGATCATTGTTTGCAGATGACATGATAGTATACATAGAGAACCCTGTAAGTTCTTTATAAAGTTGAGACATTAATCCTTTATCAAATGTATTGGTTAATATGTTCTTCCATCTTATGGGTTGTCTTTTTATTTTGTGAATGATTCCCTTTGCTGTGCAAAAACTTTTTACTTTGATGTAGTACCATTTGTTTATTTTTTTTCTTTTGTTTCCCTTGCCTACAGAGATATACCAGAAAAAATATCACTACAAGCAAGGTCTGAGATTTTTCTGCCTATGTTTTTTTTTCCAGGATTTTTATGATTTTGGGTCTAATATTTAAGTCTTTGATCCATTTTGAATTTATTCTTGTGTGTGTTATAAGAAGGTGGTACAGTTTCATTTTCCTGCCTGTGTCAGGCCAATTTTCTAAACACCATTTAATGAATAAACACTCTTTAGTCCATTGTATGTGTTTGCTTCCTCTGTCAAATATTAATTGACTATAAAGGTGTGCATCTTTTTCTGGGCTCTATTCTGTACCACTGATCTATGTGTCTGTTTTTATGTCAGAACCATGCTGTTTTGATTATTATGGCCTTATAGTATAGTTTCATATTAGGTAGCATGACTTCTCCAACTTTGTTCTTCTTTCTCAGGATTGCTATTGCTATGTGGGACCTTTTGTGGTTCCATAGACATTTTTTAAATATTCTAGTTCTGTGAAATAAGTTATTGGACTCTTAATAGGAATTGCATTGAATCTATAGACTGCTTTGGGTAGTATGGACATTTTAGTGATGTGAATTCTTCCTATCAATGAACACAGTATGTGCTTTCACTTATCTGTTATCGCTTTCCTTTCTTTCTTGAGTGTTTTATAATTTTCTGAGTACAGGTATTTTACATCCTTGGTTAGGTTTATTCCTAGGTATTGTATTCTTTTTTGTAGCAATTGTGAATGGGATTGTTTTCTTAATTTCCCTTTCTGTTAGTTTGTTATTGGCATATAAAAATGCAACTGATTTTTAGATGATAATGTTGTATCCTGATACTTTTCAGAATTCAATGATCAATTCTGGTTGTTTTGTGGTGGCATCTTTGGGGTTTTCTATGTATAGTATCGTGTCATCTGCAAATAATGACAATTTTACTTCTTCCTTTCCAATTTGGATGCCTTTGAATGCTATGGCTAGAGCTTCCAGTACTATGTTGAGTAAGAGAGGTGAAAGTGGACATCCCTGTCTTGTTCCCAGTCTTAAGGGGAATGCTTGTAGTTCTTGCCCATTGTAGTTCTGGCAGTGGTTTTGTCATATATGGCCCTTATTATGTTTAGGTATGTTCACTCTACTCCAATTTTGCTAAGAGCTTTTTTTCTTTTTATCATAGATGGATGCTGTATTTTATCAAATGCTTTTTCTCAATCTATTAATATGATTATATGGTTTATATCCTTCATTTTGTTTATGTGGTGTATCACATATATTGATTTGAAAGTATTGTAAAAACCATGCATTCCCTGAATAAATCCCACTCGATCATGGTGTATGATCTTTTTGAAATGTTGCTGTATTCTAATATTGTTGCTAATATTTTGTTGAGTATTTTAGCATCTATGTTCATCAGGGATATTGGCCCATAACTTTCTTCCTTTGCAGTGTCTTTGTCTGGTTTTGGAATTAGGATAATTCTGGCCTCATAAATGAATTTGAGAGACCTCCCTCCTCTTGAATTTTTTGAAATAGTTTGAGGAGAGGTGTTAGTTTTTCTCAGAATGGTAAAATTCCCCTGTGAAGTCATCTGGTCCAGGGCTTTTATTTCTTGTGAATTTTTTGATTACTGCTTCAATTTTACTATGTGTAATCTGCCTATTCACAACCTCTGATTCTTCCTGATTTAGTTTTGGAAGATAGCATATTTCTAGGAATTTATCCATTTCATCTAGGTTGTCCAGTTTGTTGACATATAGTTGTTCATAATATTCTCTTACAATCCTGTGTATTTCTTTGGTGTCAGTTGTTATTTCTCCACTTTTATTTCTGATTTTGTTTATTTGAGTCCTTTCTCTTTTTTCCTGTTGAGTCTAGTTAAAGATTTGTCAATCTTGTTTATTTTTAAAGAATCAGCTCTTAGATTCATTGCTCTTTTTTATCATTTTTTTAAGACTCTATTTCATTTATTTCTTCTCTGATCTTTATTATTTCCTTCCTCCAAAGTACTTTGGGCTTTGTTTGTTGTTCGTTTTCAATTTCCCTTAAGTGTGAAGTTAGATTATTTATTTGAACTTTTTCTTTTTTCTTTTTGCAGTAGACCTGTAATGCTATGAATTTCCCCCTTAGGATTGCTTTCCACGTGTCCCACAGATTTTGGATTGTTATGTCCTCATTTTCATTTGTTTCAAGGTACCTTTGTCATCTTCCTTGATCTTTTTGTTGACCTTTTCATTGTTTAGTAACATGTTATTTAGCCTCCATGTCTTTGTATGTTTTTTCAGTGTTCTTCTTATGACTGATTTTTAGTTTCATAGCATTGTGGTCAAAGATGCTTGATATGATTTCAATGTTCTCAAATTTATTGAAACTTGTTTTGTGTTCTAACATGTGATCTGTCCTAGAAAACATTCCATGTGCACTTGAAAAGTATGTATATTCTGCTGCTTTGTGGTGAAATGCTCTAAAGGTATCAAATAATTCCATTTGATCTAGTATGTCATTTAAGGCTGCTGTTTCCTTGTTGATCTCCTGTCTGGAAGATCTACCCATTAAAGTTAATGTAGCGTTAAAATCCCCAACTACGGCCATATTTATGTTGATCTCTCTTTTTGTGTCCATCTAGATTTGCTTTACATATTAAGTGCTCCTATGTTGGGTGCATAAGTGTTTACTAGGAATTGTTCCCTTTATCATTATGTAGTGTCCTTCTAGGTCTCTTACTATAGCCTTAGTTTTAAAGTCTATTTTTTTCAGACATAAGTACTACAACCCCAGATTTTTTTTCTTTCCTTTTGCATGAAATCTCTATTTCCATCCTTTTACTTTTACTCTGTGTATATCTTGATCTGAGATGGATCTCTTGGAGGCGGCATATATATAGATATTTTTTTCTTATCCATTCAGTTACCCTATATCTTTTGGTAGGAGGATTTAAGCCATTTACATTTAAGGTGATTATTGATAGAAACGCATGTAGTGACATTTTATTGTTAGACTGTTTTCCTCTGGGTTTGTTGGTTTTTGGTTTTTGTTTTTGCCTTTCTCTTTTTCTTCTTAATGCAAACCCTTTAACATTTGTTGCAGTTCTGGTTTTGTGTTAACAAACTCCTTTAGCTTTTTCTTGTCTGGGAAGCTCCTTATTTCTCCTTAGATTTTAAATGATAGCCTTACTGGGTAAAGTAGCCTTCGTTTTAGAACCTTGCTTTTCATCACCTTGAGTATTTCATGTCACTCCCTTCTGGCCTGAAATATTTCTGTTGACAAATCAGATGACAGTCTGGTTGTTTTCCCTTGTATGTAACTACGTGCTTTTCTCTTGCAGCTTTTAGAAGTCTCTCCTTGTCTTTAAGCCTTGTTTTTTTAATTATATGTCTCAGTGTAGGCATCTTTGGATCCAGCCTCTTTGGGACAATCTGAGCTTCCTGGAATTGTGTCTTTTTACTTTTTACCAGATTAGGGAAGTTTTCAGTCATTATTTCTTTAGATAGGTTCTCGACCCTTTGGTCACTCTCTTCTCCTTCTGTTATTCCCATGATGCAGATGTTGTTATGCTTCATGTTGTCCCAAAGATTTCTTAAACTCTCCTCATTTAATTTTTTTCTTCTTTTTTCTGCTTTGCCTGGTGTTTTATACCTTGTCTTCCAAACCACTGATTCAGTCCTCTGCTTCATCTAACTTATGTTTATTTCTTCCAGTGTATTATTTATTTCAGATATTGCAGTCTTTATTTCTGACTGGTTTTTTTTTTTTTTTATGGTTTCTATGTCTTTTTTTCATGCTGTTGAGTATCCTTATAATCATTACTCTAAACTCTCTACCTGATAAATTGCTTGACTTTATTTTATCTAGTTCTCTTGGAGAATTCTCTTGTTCTTTCATTTGGAGTCTTTTTCTTTTTCTTTCCATTTTGACTGCTTCTTTGTATTCCCTGCCTTAGTTGTTAAACTATTCAGTGATATAGCCTTAAACTGTAATCAGCAGCCCAGCCTTAGCTCCACAGGGTGGAGAACAGTAATACTTATGGGCAGGGCTATTGCTTCCTCTCAGGGTGTTGCCACTTGGAAAGGAGTGCCCTGCCAGAGAAAGATGGCTTCTGCAGGAGGGTGGATGACTCAACACAGGGATCCTGACAGCTATTTCTCCAGTCTCTCCAGAGCCACCAACCCCAGACTCTCCTTAAGCGTTTCTAGTCCACTCTGCCCTCCCTCTGCTGGAGCTCAGGGTGAGTGGCTGCAAATGAAATTTTATGTATTAGCCTTTAAGATGCTCTCTGTGTCTTCAGCTGTTTCTCCCTAACAGAGAAAAATCCTGCTTCTTTTCACAGCTTGATGTTACCTGGGTTCCTTTCCCCTGGAGAGCCCAGCTTAGTGTTTAGGCCCCACACTTTTCAGGGGGAATCCCCCAACACTGAAATATTCCTCCAGAACTTCAGCTGCCAACCATGGGAGCCCAGCCTGCCCTCTTGCGCCTCCTCCGCACTCCCTACCAGTCTTGTCGTGGTGAAGTGGTTTCTTCTGTCTGTCCCTGGCATTAAGGCTTCTCTCCATCTAGTGTTAAGTTGGTTATTCAGGATTATTTCTCTACAATTTAGTTGTACTTCCAGATTGGTCCTGGGAGGAGGTTAGTGTAGCTTGCACTGACTCCTCCACCATTTTGGATCCTCCCTCACAAAAGGGAATTGTTAACAATGACTGTTCAGACCTTGGTTCTTGAGTCTGGCTAAGAAAGAACTCAGGATCAAGAACTCTAATACAAGAGACAGTTTATTTAGAGGAAGAAAGTCACTGAGGCAAAAGAAGTAAGCCAGCTGGGCTGCATGGACTCAAGAAACAAATTACAGAGGCAAAGAAAGGTCCTTGGAGTTTAGGAGAAAGTGTTACAGAACCAGCCAGTGATGTCCCAGAACCATAGTGGGGTCTGATTGCTTGCCACCAAGGGGCATGACTCCATATACAAGAGTTTGGTGAAAAAGGAAAGGGTTGTTTATTTAAAGGCTATACAATTTTAGAATAATGGTAGATTTCTTCCATTAAGTCCCACTCCCTTTAAAACACCCAAAAACAACCCTGGCTGGTGTGGTTCTGTGGATTGAGTGCCAGCCTATGAAGCAGAGAGTCACCGGTTTGATTCCCAGTCACAGCACATGCTTGGGTTGCAGGCTGGATGTCCAGTTGGGAGCACGCAAGAGGCAACACACTTAGATGTTTCTCTCCCTCTCTTTCTCCCCCGCCCCCGTAAATAAATAAATAAATAAATAAATAAATAAATAAATAAATAAAATCTTCTAAAAAAACACCCCAAAACAAATAGCCCTGCCGCCCTCTGTCAAGCCAGATCAGTTTCAGAATATGATACTTAAAAGTACCAGCCTCCAAGAAATGCAAAAGTCTGCAGCTCAGCATTCCTGGTCAGAGTTCAGCTCCAAGCATCTCTCAACGAGTCTGTGTGCACCTGCCTGGGTCCCTCTTGCAACATCAGTTTCTTTCTTTTGGAACTGCCTTTTCTCTGGTCATCAGCTCACCAGTGTATCTGTGTGCTTGGCCAGGCAGGTCCCCTGCAGTGCTGTCAGCTGTGTTCTATGTGGGAGGGGCGCTGAGGCTGTTTCCAAACCACAGTCTATGGGGATCTGCCAAGTCTTCAGACCCTGGGCTCCCTGCAGCTGACTAGGCTAGCCAGGGGAAGGACAAAAAGCTTACTAACCACATATTTTCCAGCGTGCTGCATTTTAAAGGTTTGGCTCAGAAATTCCTGTGTTACTGAACATCCAGCTCTCGCTATGGTACATCAGTGTCTACCATTTTTGTCAGTTCTCCAGTGTCTTTGACCCTCTTTTGGCTGCCATTTTTAGTAAGGGCAGAAGTTTCTCAGCCATGCAGAGGTACACAACTGTCTCTTTGTTCAGGGTGGGGCATCCGGCCTCTGCAGCTCACACAGGAACTGTATGAGCTCCCCACTCCCGGCTATGTCATGAGTGGCTTGACTCCTGGCACATGTGCACAGTCACGTTCCCTTTGTTTACAGTTTGCCCCAGGCAGCATCCTCCTTCCTGAGCCACTATTTGGGCTGCCTTAATCTGTTGCTGAGGCATCCTTCTGGGGGTGGTGTGGTGTTGGCTCTCACCAGATCTGGGGTGCCTTGTTTTCCAGTGACCTCTAGTCTGACCTACCCTATTACAAAAATGAAAGTATGAGCCTGAGAAAGAAAGTGATAGAGAGAGAGAGAGAAACCCAGTGGGTCCTTCATCTTAAGGGTTTTTCTGTTTTCCAAAAGTGGGAGGTGTATTTTTTTTTAAGGTTTTATTTACTTATTTTTAGAGAGAGGGGAAAGACGGAAGAAAGAGTGGAAGAGAAACGTCCATTGGTCGCCTCTCTCATGTGCCCCTAACCCAGGTATGTGACCTGACTGGAATCAAACTTGCAAACTTTTGGTTTATGGGATGACACTCCAACCGAGCCACACTGGTCAGGGATTTATTTTTTTAATCCTCACCTGAGGATATATTTAGTGATTTTAGAGAGAGGAAACAGAGAGGAGAGAGAGAGAAACATTGATGTGAGAACAAGACATTGATCAGTTGCCTCCTGTATGTGCCCTGACTGGGAATTGAACCTGCAACTTTTTGATGTACAGGATGATACTCCAACCAACTGAGCCAAAGACAGGCACATTAGGGGAGATCTCCAGGGAGGATCTCAATAGGCTATTCATCAGCATTCCAGGTGTGCCCTTTCAGGGTAATGGCCTCTACTGATTGGTTAGTGCTGGAGTAAGGAATCATTAGTCACCACAACTGGTCCCACTGTCAGCCATGGCATCGCTCTGTCTTTGCTGCTTTTCTGAGCCTGGAACTGAAACATAACTGAGGCCTAAATGTCATCTCTAGTTTGGCCAAAGCTCTGCCTAGATTTAGATTTAGACCATTCTATATAGTTACTTTGGTTTCTGAGTGTGTAAGGCCCACCATACAAGCCTCCCCTGAGCTTGTCAGGCTTAGTATGTCTCCTCTTTATTGTTCATAATTGTTATATTGGTATTTAGAAGGCCCCACTGCTGACTGGGCAGCTCCTACACCAATACCTGATTATCTCATTGAACACTCCCATGCTTCCAAAGTAGGTTTTATCCCATTTTACAGATATGGAAATAGGCTCAGAGGATGTTTTATCTGCCCAAACACACATAATGAGAAAGACATAGATCCAGAATCCGAGTTCAGCTCTTGTGTTGGAGCCCCTACACATTCCATAAAACTGCCTGAAACAACAGGATGGGGCAAAGAGGAAAAATTCATTAGAGGGGGCTTCCCAAGGCACACAAGTCCCTTCCTACCCCTGCAGCCTCTATCGAACTTCTCAGTAGAGTAGAATGCCAAATGCCCTTCATTTGCCTCCTAGCACCTGGAGGACAATTGCCGCTCATTGCTACTGATAAGGGAGATTGCAAACTCTAGTCTGGATGAGTAAGCAGCTTTTTAGAATTTGAGCTCACTGGCTTCCCACATGGTCCCTTTCAGATGAGATTGCCTCCCCTATGTACCTTCAGAAATTGAGAGCAGGGCTTTAATTAACTGCTCATTATACTTTGTCCAGGCAGCCATGGCAACAAGTGTTCATTCTAACCACTGATCCACAGCCAGCTTGGCTTTCCCCTCATAGCCATGTCTCAGCATTTGTGGCAAACACATCAGGATTGAGTCCTGCTGTGGGGCAGCCTTGAGGTCCAGGTCCTGTGACTCTATACAAACAGACCAACTTACAGATGAGACAGGGCTCAAGATGCTTATCTGTAAAATTAGCATTTCTAGCCAGAGTTTTTCAAGTTGTGGGTAGTGACCTATTAGAGGGTATGCTAGCCTTCTATTTCTGCCATAACAAATAACACGAAATTAGAGACTTAAAACATTCTTTTACAATTCTGGAAGTCATAGTCAAAATGGGGCAGCAGGGCACATCCCTTCTGGTGGCTCTAGGGGAGAATCCACTTCCTGGCCTTCCCTAGCTGTTAGAGATGCCCACATTCTTTGGCTTGTCACATCACTGTGACTTCTGCTTCTGACCCTGCCACCTGTTTTATAAAGACCCTTTGATTGGGCCCATTTGGGTAATCTTCTCATGTCAAGACATGTCTGCAAAATCCATTTGGGGCCATGTAAAGGGAAGAATATTTATTATGGGAGTTAGGAGGTGGACATGTTCAGGGTGGTCATTATTCAGCCTAGAACACTGGGTCAGAGAGTCAGTTAAGGGCCAACATTTAAAACACTGCATGTGTTGTACTTTTTAAAATTCCCATTATTTTAAAAAGTACAACACATGCAGTGTTTCTGGTTCGAGTGTTTAACACTAACATGATGTAGTCACACAGAAAATTTTGAATCCAAGGCTCTATCTTGCTGTATCATTAGCAGAATGACTTGTTCCCTTATAAAGCAATGTTCAGAGAATGGCCTTGAGATGACTTGAAAATTTCACCCTTACACCGGAAAGACCAGACCTCTGACAGGTACACCTGTTCCCTTCCCCCATTTATGGGGTTAAGTTTTACCACATGAATCTAACAAAAGGATTTAGAATAAAAGGACATATTGGAAGATAAGATCAAAGATTTAATAGTAAAGACCTATGGTGTCACAAGATGATTAAGTATATATAATATTCCTTTCTCAAGTAGGATTAGGTTTTTAGAAAAACCAAGGCTATGACAACTCACAGTTAAGCGTGAAAAGAGTCTATAAAATACTAAAGACTTCCATATTTCTATTTCCACCTTCCCACCGTGTACAGAGATTTAAAAGCTTTATTATTTTTTTCTTAGCAAAAGTTCTAGTTTAGACCCAGAGTTTTTTTTAGTTGAAGGATACAATAAATTTATTTCTGTGTTTGATATCTTGAATGTGGTCATTTAAGAGCTATGTAGAGTGTGAAGAAGACAATGATCATATGGGTGATATATAGCTGCAGCCTGGCATAAGATGGGAACCCTCAGGAAACAGCCACAGGAGGCAGTAATGACTAGGTGTAGGAATAGAAAAGTAATTCTCCAGGCTCTGCTGAGAGGCTGGTGTTCAGCTGGAGAATATTAGACTAGGAATATAGTAATTGCACCTAAGGAAACTAGAATCTTACAGCATTCCTTACACTCTTCCAAAAGGGATTTCTTGTCTTTCGTTGGATTTGGAGTATGGGGGAGATGTGGCTAAATCCCTGTAATTCTCTGGGAAAATTATCTACTTATTTGAAAGAGTAATCCAAGTTAGGAAATATTTCCTAAGTAGGACACTAGGTTACTGCCATGGGAACACCTGGTTTCCAGTCCCTTACAAAGAAGAGAAATTATGCCAAGGGTTGAGGGTGGCTTCCTGTTCCCCCTCCCCATCTTGTATATATGAATGGAGGTGTAAAAGGCATTGGAGTCACCTAAATGCACCACCAGAGATGGGCTGTACCTAAGCCTCACTGTTGATTGAATTCTCTGGCACTGCCAGTTTTGGAGGTGGGACTCAGAAAAAATTAAGTGACAAGAAGCAACGAAGTCATCAACTTCCTTATTCATGTTTACACAGACCAAAGCCGCCCAGAGGATTATGGAAAGGTACTATGTTCACTCTAAAGAAGAATGACTACAAGAAACAATCCTTGAAATCCATCTAATTTTAATGAGAAGATAGAAGCCAGAGGCTTACTTCCACCACTTTATTTAAATTCAATTAGTGATTTAACATTATGGTTCTTTTTTTGCACAGGTAATAGATGAGGCCTGGAGCTGCCACAACACCTGCTAAGACAACCACAACAGCCATAGTTTTAAAAGCAACATATCCAGCAGTCCCATGCCCTTTAGAATCTACAACATCTGGAAAAGAAGCAGACATTCAAGCCTTAAGGTCATATTTAAATCATAGACATAAATTGAAGCTGAAGCTTTACATATAAGGGCTCCCCAGAGAGAGAGAGTGAAATTAAGTCTCAAAGGACACATTTGGAAAGCTTGCAACAGGGTATAGCCTTAAACGCCTTGAGTCTACCTCCTCTTTTCCCTGTTCCACACCCACTGTTGTCCCATTTCCCACTTGCTTTTACTGATCTAAACTCAATTGGCTGATATCTGGAAAGAAGCTTACATCCCAGCCTGCTGTCTAACACAACATCCTTGTTAGGATGCTTAGCTCTCTCAAGTATGTGACCTCTTGCAGGTTATTACTTAAAGATTTAGGCCATCTTAATTTCAAATTATAGACCTACAATTAAAACCATCTGGGATGAGGATATGGGATATTAACAGGAACAAATTAAGTTTGGCAGGAGCAAGACACATGCCTTCTGACTTATTAGCCCTACTTCTAGAAACATATCTTGGAGTTCTTGTATAGCAGACACATAGTTAAGAGGCTTCCATTTGGCATTAGTGACAAAACTGGAAGTAACCTAGCTGGAATAATATATAGCTATTAACAGTGAGGTAGGTCTCTGTACAGATATAAGATATAATCTTAAAAAGCAGTTATAGAACTGTAGGTGGAATATACAATACCACTTTTGTTAGAAGGGGATTTGGAGAAGGGTACACAAGAGACTTAGCGGAAGCTGTCCCTGGAAAGAGAGACTGTCTTTTCTTGTTCACGTTTACAATGAGCATGTGTTATTATGCATAGTTAAATTTGACATAAAGCCACAAACTTGAAACCATAAAGAACCCTAGGCTTTGAATCCATACCTCTGCCTGAAGAGCCATCTAACAACAGGAGGATAGGTCCTGGCAGACTTATTATTTTTTTCTCTTCTTCAGTGGCCCCTGTAGCTGGAGACAGATACAGAGTTTGAGCTCTGAAATAGTGAGTGGTGAGTGGTAACAGGTGTGTCCATGGAGTTTCTAGAGCAGATCTCCATGGCATCCCTGCTCTTCTATGTAGTTTGCCTGCCTTTGAAGAATAGGGCACACACCTTAGTCTAAAGACAGGATGGATTCTCAAAGAATTTTAAGCTCTGAGTCTACCTAGACTCAGGAAGAATAACCTTTAAGAGTCACATCTGCAAAAGATCAAACTTGTCGATAGTACTACTCAAGAGCCTGCCCGTCTCAGACTCATACAGGTAAGGCAGACTGGGCTTTATTTTCTTGGGCTCTTGGGACTGGAAGAACAATGAGGCATTCTTTATTTAAATTCTGAAAGGATGAGGCTTGTTTTGAGTAAATTGACAGTAATGAGGATTTGACATTTTTACCTCGCCTGCTTCTGGATGACACAGGGCACATCACAGAACACAGAGGGGAGTCGGGCAAAAGCTGATTGCAGATGAAGGCGTGGCAGTGAAAGTGGACCTGGAGGTGGAGGGAGAGTCAGGTGGGGTTGGTGCCCTCATAGACAGCCTGTCCCAGGTGACTTGTTAATTACTCACCAGGCTGGAGAGCACTTGGGACGCTGATATAAAGGCAAAGGTCTTCACATCAAACCTCTGGTAGTGGTTAGGATAGGTCACAGAGGAGCCAACAGGATGGAAGGTGGTTCTGTGGTTGTCCAGGTTGTATTCACAGCTAGGGGGCACATACCAAGGAGGACATCAGCCATATTCACCCGAATCTAACTCAGTGTTTGCCCAAATTCAGTCACATGTAGCACCTTCAGGATTATTGCTGTACCTTCCACCTGTACATTTTACTTAATGTATTTGTGACTTGTCTTATTCCACAATATCCATGGAATCATAAGTTGTACATGCAATACTATTAAAGTTGTATTAATACAATTTAAGTGCCTGTTTGCCAACTAAACTCAACAAGAGCTACAAGTTTTATATGTGCCTTCATACAACACTGGCTTAATTCTTCTTACCTTGTGAGTACTTGTTATGTCCCAGGCAGTTTTGGTACTATATGCCAGTGACCAAAAAAAAAAAAAAAAAAAAAAAAAAGGTAGGGAAGTCCTATCATTTAATATATTAGATTAGATTCTACCAGGGAGTAAGAGCTATAAAAAGGTATTATGTTAGGTGGTAAGTGCTAAGCAAAGAAGAGTTGGACCAGGGTACAGGGGCAGGAGGATCAGCATAGACTTCATGGAGGAGGGGACACTTAAAAAGGTCTTGAACGGAGTGAAGGAACAAGCTGCATGGATGCACTGGGTACATATAGTCCTGGGTCAGGATTGTACCTAGACATCTGTGCTAAGAGCTTAGCAACAGATCACAATAGCTTTGAGAAAAAGAAGATGCAGTTCTATCTAGGTGTAGAGCCCAGCAGGCAGAGCACAAATGTTAATGTAGTCATAACTTCAGAGCATTGTGGTGTTCTGGTCCAGCATCAAATTGACATTCAAATTGCACCATTTTACTAAATAATACTTTGGGATAGTTATTTAAGCAGAAAGCTTGGGTTTCTTCTTCATAAAATGAGTGGGCTACCATCCATGAAGTGATGAGATTCAAACAATGCATGTAGAATACACAGCACCTGGCACATGGTAGATGTTCAGTAAATAGACAGGAACTGGAGATCTATTTTCTCTCCAGAAAAAGAGATCTAATATCTCTCCAGTTATTAGAGCCAGAGATTTTTGGAAAAATTCCATTCTTTTAGGCTCAGGGGTAATAGAAAGTATGGTTACTTTATTAGGCCAAGGACTGATTACTGAGAAATCAGGACAAAAATCAGGGCCTTTGTGATATAATGTTCTGAAGCCCAAGAGGATTTATTCTCTCTTCTCTGGCAGTTTAATGAACTATCTGGGCTTGCTTATGTGTGGAGAATACCTACCCATTCACAATAATATTCCACCGGGGGAGAGAGGCTGGGTCCATGGTGGGTGTTGCCCAGCAGTCATCTATGATTAGTTTGATGTTGGGGTCAGTCCTGTTTAATACACTCACTTCCAGATAAATTGGTTGGCGGAGGTATCGCACCACAGGGTAGTCCTTGTCTGCATAAGGTTGCAGGTAGGAGTTATCTGAAATGGAATAGAAACCTCTTCAGTAGTCAAGTAGTTGATGGTTGCAGTGGGAGCTTACGTATCATGACTACTACATTGGTCTGATGGCATCAAATTAGGGAAGAGTTCTGGAAATATTTAAGCAGATTTCTCAGGTTGTAATGTCTCACCTGGGTAGGATTGTAAGATCAAGGCAAGTGGACCTGGCTTCACTAATGCCACTAGAGGGGGAGGACTTTTGATACTGGTATCTGTTAGTACATCATCCATGCTGTAATAGCACTTCACTGTCATTCTGTAAGAGGGTATGAAGAATTTTAGGTTAAAAAATTGTTTGAATTTAATTTGGAGCTTAAAAAGCCAAGTAGCAATTGTATCACACCTGAATTCACCATCTCTGACAATTGTGCTTGGAGGAAGATCTGCCCAGATGGCATGTATTTCATTTTCATAGAAGACTTTGTCATCCTTGAACTTAGAGAAAAGTCAAAGAGAGCATTTACCAGTTATCTAAAATATAAGTCTTAACCTCTTGCTGTCTGCTCATACTAACCTGATGTCTTGTTCCACATCCATGCAGGGGTATGTGAAACCATACCAGTCCCTGAGACAGAGCTGTGAAGGTAGGCTGGCAGGATGAGTCCCCCACCCTGAGGGTGTCCAGATTGAGAGCTGGTCTTGTCTGGTGTCTATGGACTTTGACATCCATAAACCCATCCTGAGTACACAGTTCACCTGTAATCAGTTAGATGTCACATAAATGTTGTCATCTGCTGACCTTGAAGTATGATGAAGGAAATGTTTGGGAGGCACCAGAATATGTCTTAAGTCTTTGGGAAAAATACCTTGATAAGTAGCTTGAGTTACAAGGGAAGGGGGCCCCAGGGTGCCTGGACAGCAGTGAAGCTGCTCTGTATGAACAAAGGGATGTTTCATACACAGGAAGAAGGAGCAGGAGACATGGGAAGAAGCGCCATATAGACTATGAGACCCATGAAAAAACCCTAATTTAAGAGTTAGATTATTTGTGGCTTAAAGTGTAGTGCCTTGTGCCCTTATGTCCCTTCTTCCAAAACTCACAGATCCTGAGTGTTTTGGGAGAAATTGAAACAGGAACTAATTTTCCCTATTTGGCTTGAGCTGCTAAGATCAGTGAGTAACAGAAGCAGAGGGGCCAAGGTAATACTCCATATTTTTGAGAAATGGCCAGGAGTTCAGGGAAAATCTTTTAAACTTTTATAATTCCTCTAATATATGTTGAAAGCAATTTTATTTAGATAATAGGCTCAGGATTCTGATGCAAAAATGTATCCTGGCTACTTAAACATGAAACAATTATAGTGGGATCTACCTGTATGCATATTTTGGAAATTTTATCTTCCTTAGAGCCTGATCATAGCAGCTAGACTGATATCTCTGATCTAACGAGTCTTTCATTTCCAAGTATGAACAATACAGAGTCTGAACTTCTATGTACTTTCTTTCCCATGTGTACAAGAAGGACTACAGAAGAAATAAAGAATGTGAAAATCTTTTTTTTTTTTAAAGTCTTTACCTATAGAAATTGGTGACTCACAGAGACACTCAGGATAAACCACCATGGATACTATCTCCCGTTGGAAGTAAAAAGTCAGCTTGAGTGAAGATAAGTAGAACTGATAGGGCAGACATTTTTCTGAGAACTAAAATGAAAGAACATCAGTTAGCAGCGACAGCTCCTCCAATTGGGCCCAGAGAAGTCAAGAAGGCAGGAAGGAAGTACACTGACTACCTGCAGGGTATACTGCAGACTTATTTTGACTTCTCTTTAAGTCAGAACAAGAGAGGCCCTATCACTTCTGCAGAGCAGGATGCTTCCCTTCCAGAAGAGTTACTGCTTTAAACTCATGCTCTCAGGTACCCAGCACTGCGAGTTTTAATTAATAGATCAAATTCCAAAGAAGAACTGAGTACCCTGCCAAGCCATGTCTGAATGCAAAGAACTCTGTACAATGTTATGTTATTGCAACACACACACACACACACACACACACACACACATCAGATTACTCTGGATCCCCAGCACCACTGTCAGTCAAGACTTAACTCTCTGAGGACAGTTTGGGACCCTTTTAGAAACTTGGAAGCAGCTTGTACTATTTAATGAGCTGAAAAAATTGAGGAAATTTCCATTGTGGAGGTTAAAGAGGCTAAGAGTTCACAAGTGAATTTCAGTTACTAGAGAATTCACTTATGCACAGTGATCCAATGAGGCCTTCCAGAGTCTGAACCTGCTACACTGGAAGCTGTAATTTGTGTATAGGTCATCAGCTGTGTCAGGGTCACCTATAAGACTGTGCTTCAAGTCATACTTTCTAGGTTCGGTGGTCAATAATGGAACCTACTTTCATTTGGAGAAGAGTTTTGCTGAAGTGCAGTCTGAGACCACTTGTTGCTTCTGTATCAATCCCATGCTTATGCAACTGGCTTATGGCAATATTTCTATTTCCAAAGCTCACAGATTTTAACTTCCCAGGAAACTCTGGTATGATGAGAGTCATGTGTGTGGCATTACAGGTCACAGGACCTGGAAGGAATGATAGACAGAATGTCTATGATCAGCTTTGATTAAGCGCTCCCAAAAATGCCTTCTATAACTGGAGTTACCGCTTATTAGGGCCTTACCTGATATACAAGTCACTCGTGATGATAAAATGGTCTTTTGTCCAAAATTTACATAGACAAGCTTCAGAGGCACTGTGTAGAGATGATTATTACCTTGCTGGGGGGTGGGGAGACAACATTTTCAAAAACATTTGTTTAAATGAATTTCTAAACAATGCTGGAAGAATAGTCTAGGCAAGTGTATACTCAAGTATTGCACACTATTTTGACCTAAGTAGAATTTAGGCATTTGTCCAATGATTGTTTTGCCAGGTGCTCTAGTTTTAACATTTTGTACTTCATAATATCTGGCAAGCTAGGGTTGTCTACTGATGTAGCCTGCAGCTGGTCACTTCTAGACAGATATAAGCAAAAAGTGCTTTTATTTTATGAGTACTTTATGGTGTAATCATTCAAAGAGGTTGTTTACAAAACTCAGGACTGTTCTTGTTAAAATAGCTGGTATTTGAGCACTTAGGTGCCAAAACCTGTTCTAAGTACTTTGACACATTAATTCTTTTAACATACAGTCTTGATTGTTGGCTCCAAAAGCACCAATACCTAGTATAAGACACATCATAGAATAATGATAACAAAAATAGAACATCTCAATTTGTAGAATATTTGAGCAGTAGAAGAGTTGTCTTCTATGTAGAAGGCTCTCACTCTACATTATATGATACTTTTAGATCTATGGGGAAGAGGGAGGACAGACTGAAGTAAGGACCATCTCTCTTGTTCACCATTGCGTCTTTAGTACTTAGTGCAGTATTAGCACATGGTAAGTTTGCAGATACCTGTTGAATGAGGTGTAGTCTCAATTACTTTGAAGACATTGTTGAGAGAATGCTTGGATTTAAAAATAATGGTCGGTGCTTGGGTGGTGGGAAAAAGAGACTCACACCTACCGTGTAGTGAGTCACTCCAGTGGCATTGAGTGACACTTGTATGGTCACCTTATAGCTGTCAATCAGGACATTATATCCTTGCACCATGGCCTCCAGAAGGGTCAGAGTTAGGACTCTTGCACCACTCCCAACCTCAATGCTCCATCCCATCTGATGTTGGAGGTCCTAAATTCAATAGTTTCATTTAGAGGACAGGTACTCCCCTTAACTTTAAGACTACTGTCATCTAGTATTTTCAAAGTAGATTTCAAAACAAAGGCCATAAAGAGAGACCCAGAGGGGCACTTTATCATACTTAAAGGAAGAATCTATCAAGAAGACATCAACATTGTAAACTTATATGCTCCCAATATAGGAGGCCCCAAGTTTATAAGGAAATTGTTGGATGACTTCCAAAAAGATATAGACAGCAACACACTGATAGTAGGGGATTTCAATACCCCACTGTCAGAAAAGGACAGATCTTCCGACACAACATTAATAAACATATCGTGGCGCTGAATGACACACTGAATCAAAGAGACTTAACTGACATATATAGAATCTTACATCCCAAAGAAGCAAAATACACATTCTTTTCAAATGCTCATGGCAGTTTTTCAAAGATAGACCACATGATAGGACACAAAGCAAGCCTCAGCAAATTCAGGAAAATTGAAATAATACCAAACTTTTTCTCAGACCACAAGGCATTGAACCTCGAAATCAACCTCAAAGAGAAACTTCAAAAACTTGCAAACTCATGGAGACTGAACAGTACACTATTAAACAATGAATGGGTCAATAACGAGGTAAGAGAAGAAATCAAAAAATTTCTGGAAAGAAGTGAAAATGAACAGACAACTGTCCAAAACCTATGGGACACAGCAAAAGCGGTCCTGAGAGGGAAGTTCATAGCAATACAGGCTTACCTAAAAAAAACAAAAATATTTCAAATAAGAGACCTAACACTACAACTTCAAGAACTGGAGAAACAACAACAAATAAATCCCAGAGCAAGTAGAAGGAAGGAAATAGTCAAAATTAGAGCAAAACTGAATGGCATAGAGACAAAAAGAACAATTCAGAGGATCAACCAATCCAGAAGCTGGTTCTTTGAAAAGAGAAATAAAATTGACAAGCCTTTAAGCAGACTCATCAAGAAAAAAAGGGAGAGGACCCAAATTAATAATATCAGAAATGAAAGAGGAGAAATAACAACTGATACCACAAAAATACAAATGATCATCAGAAACTACTATGAACAATTATATGCCAAGAAATTTGAAAATCTTGATGAAATGAACAAATTTTTAGAAAAGTATAATCTTCCAACACTGAAGGAGGAAGAAACAGAAAGCTTGAACAGACCGATCACAGCTGGGGAAATTGAAGCAGTAATCAAGAAACTCCCAGCACACAAAAGCCCAGGGCCGGACGGTTTCACAGGAGAATTTTACAAAAGATTTAAGGAAGAGCTAACCCCTGTCCTTCTCAGACTATTCCAAAAAATCCAAAAGGAGGGAAGACTCCCAGACTCCTTCTATGAGGCCAGCATCACCCTGATCCCAAAACCAGATAAAGACCCTACAAAGAAAGAAAACTACAGGCCAATTTCGCCGATGAACATAGATGCTAAAATCCTGAACAAAATATTGGCAAACTGCATCCAGCAATATATTCAAAAGATTATCCACCGCCGTCAAGTGGGATTCATCCCAGGGATGCAGGGCTGGTTCAATATACGCAAATAAGTAAACGTGATACATCACATAAATAAAAGAAAAGACAAAAACCACATGATCATCTCGATAGATGCAGAAAAAGCATTTGATAAGGTACAGCACCCATTTATGATCAAAACACTCAGCAAAATGGGAATAAATGGGGCATTCCTCATTGTCATAAAGGCCATATAAAAAAAACCTACAGCCAATATCATACTCAACGGGCAAAAACTGAAAGCTTTCCCACTAAGATCGGGAACACGACAAGGATGTCCGCTCTCACCGCTTCTTTTCAACATCGTATTGGAAGTCCTAGCCACAGTGGTCAGACAAGAGAAAGAGATAAAAGGCATCCAAATAGGAAAGGAGGAAGTAAAGTGATCATTGTTTGCAGATGACATGATAGTGTACATAGAGAACCCTGTAGACTCTACCAAAAAACTCCTCAAACCTAATAAGTGAATTTGGCAAAACAGCAGGATACAAAGTCAACATTCAGAAATCAAAGGCGTTTTTGTACACCAGGCATGCAATAGAAGAAGAAGAAATCAGAAAAAATATACCATTCGATATAGCAAGAAAAAATATAAAGTATCTAGGCATAAATTTAACCAAAGACACAAAAGACCTGTATGCAGAAAACTATACAACATTGAAAAAAGAAATTAAGGAAGACACAAATAAATGGAAGCATATACCGTGCTCATGGATTAGAAGAATTAATATCCTCAAAATGTCCATACTACCCAAAGCAATTTATAGATTCAATGCAATCCCTATTAAGATACCAATGACGTATTTCACAGAAATAGAACAGACATTTCAAAAATTTATATGGAACCATAAATGACCCTGAATAGCTGCAGCAATTTTGAGAAAGAAACACAAAGTAGGAGGGATCACAATACCGGACATCAAACTCTACTACAAAGCCACCATACTCAAAACAATCTGGTACTGGCACAAGAACAGACCCATAGACCAGGGGAACAGAATAGAAAACCCAGAAATAAGCCCAGGTCTATATGGGCATCTAATATTAGAGAAAGGGGGCAGAAGCATAAAATGAAGCAGTAACAGCCTCTTCAACAAATGGTGTTGGGAGAGCTGGACGGCTACATGCAAAAAATTGAAATTGGATCATCAGCTGACACCATACACAAAAATAAACTCAAGATGGATAAAAGACTTAAATAGAAGTCGCAACACCATCAAAGTCCTAGAGGAGAACATTGGCAGGAAACTCTCAGATATCCCACGCAGCAATTTTTTCACTGATATGTCTCCTAAAGCAAGGGACATAAAGGAAAGAATAAACAAGTGGGACCTCATCAAAATAAGAAGCTTCTGCACGGCTAAAGAAAACATCAGCAAAATGAAAAGGGAGCCAATCATATGGGAAAATATATTCGCTAATGATACATCAGATAGAGGTTTGATCTCCAAGATATATAAAGAACTCACTCGACTCTACTCCAAGAAGACAAACGATCCAATCAAAAAATGGGCAAAGGACCTGGGCAGACGCTTTTCTAAGGAGGAGATACATAGGGCCCAGAGGCATTTGAAAGGATGCTCAGCATCACTAGCCATTAGAGAAATGAGATCAAAACCACCATGAGGTACCACCTCACACTGGTCAGAATGGCCATCATAAACAGATGAACACACAACAGGTGCTGGCGAGGCTATGGAGAAAAGGGAACCCTAGTCCACTGTTGATGGGAATGCAGACTGGTGCAGCCACTGTGGAAAGCAGTGTGGAATTTCCTCAGAAAGCTGAAAATGGAACTGCCTTTTGATCCAGTGTTTCCCCTGCTGGGACTATACCCTAAGAACACCAAAACGCCAATACAAAAGAACCTATGCACCCCAATGTTCATAGCAGCACAATTGACAATAGCCAAGTGTTGGAAGCAACCTAAATGCCCATCAGTAGATGATTGGATCAAAAAGTGATGGTACGTATACACAATGGAATACTACTCAGCAGAAAGAAAAAAAGAACTACTAAACTTCGCGACAGCATGGATGGAACTGGAGAGCATCATGCTAAGCGAAATAAGCCAGGGGGCGAAAGACAAATATCATATGATCTCACCTATAAGCGGAACCTAACCAACAATACAAAGATGCAAGGAAAATATGACCAGCCAGACTGAAAGGAAAAGAAATCAACAGAGACAAGAGGGAAGCGGGGGGGGGGGGGGCAGGGAAAGGGAAGGGAAGGGGAAAGTCAGGGAACATATAGCAAGGACTCATGGACAAAACCAAAGGGGAAGAGCTGAGGGAGGGAAGGAGGGAGAGGGCAAGGGAAAGTGGTTGGGGGGGGGGGGAGGCAGAGACAAATGTATTTAAAAAGTAAATAAATTAAAAAAAAAACTACTGTCATCTAGTATTTTATCAAGATTGAAGTTATGTTACCTTTAATATAGAAAAAGTTACTTAGGTTTGTAAATTAAAAAAATTACTTTCATACCATGTTTTCATCAGCCATGCCAGGAACAGCCTGAAAGGTAAACTGGAAGGGAAAAAAATTTGTGGTATGAGGCTTTGGTTTAAAAGAGAGTTTCTAAATTGTGCTACCTGACGGTATGTGGAAGACACCCAGAACAGCTCTGTGTATTTCCTACACCAAGAAGCCCTGTTGTGGGATGTGGTAAGAGAAGCACAGGACCAGGCAATTATCCCAGCTGTGTCCTCAGACATCATCTTGCCTCTGAAAGCTTCTGGCCACCAGAAGGCAGCTGGAATATCTCTGCTCCCCTCCAGTTGTAAGTTCAGAAACCAGGTTTTTAAATGCATGGCTTTTTAGTAGGTCTGTAGAAATCAAGTATTACGTCAAGCCATGCAGTTCCATTATTGCTATAATAAAATATATTTCTTGAATCTTTCCATTGTCTCTATTAGCTATGTTAGACTATAAAATCCATGAGAATGTGATTGGGCTGTTTTGCTCATTTACTGTATCCTATCATCTGGCATAGGGCCTGGCACATGATGGGTATTCAGTTTGTTAAAAGATTATTAATGTGATTGTAGCTACCCATTAAATCCTTTCTATTTCCAGGCATGATGTGCTAAGCACTCTATATACCCTCTTGGTCAATTTTTAGAGACTCCCTATAAGGAAATTGTTATTTTCTCTCACTTTGGGCTTGGAAACAGAAACTTAGTGTGTTTAAGATATCAATCCAAAGCCACAGAGCCAATACCAGTGAATACCAGATTGCAGCTCTGACCTTGTTCCTAAGCTCAACTCTGTCTGGACTATCCCATTTCCCCTGCATTAGCAGTAAGAGAGGCAGTCAGCCTGCTTCACTCACAGACATGAAATCCTTCATGCACAGGGTGGATCCTGGGTGCTCATGGGCTCCTCCTGCTTGCACAGCTGGACAGCTAACCTGATACATGAAAGCCTTGCGTCTTATAGCAGCACTGTTGTCCATAACTCTGATCATCATCTGGTGCTTACCAAGCTGTGTGCAAATAGCATAGTAAGAACCGGAAGTGCTGGGACCTCAGTGGGAAAGGTGATTCCAGAATACCATCTGACCCAGCTGAGTTCAGCACCCTTAAATTTACCCATGCTGCAGACTTTGGAAGGTTCCTAATTCCTGTGCCAGAATAGTTAGCCTTTTAGATATCCCAGGAAGGACTCATACATTGGCAGAGAACAGTTACTTGAACTTCAGGGATTGGAGTTCAGTTTTTATTTTCTTCTTAGACTTACCCTATGACAGAGTATCATGCTCCTGGCTGGTTTGGGGCCTCTACCAAGTCATTCTGATACACTTACTGGGAGCATCAGTGCAGCAGCCATGATTCTGGGAGAGCCGTCTGTGAACATTTCCCCTGCCTTAGGGAACTCAGTTGAAAGTAGGGTCAGACAACCTTTTTCTGTTGATGTTAGTATATACTTTACACTCTGTAGGCCACATATAATTTCCAAAATGTATTTTTTAAAAACTCTTTGAAGATATAAAAGCCATTCTTAGCTCAAGGACCAACACATACACACACACACACACACACACACACACACACGCCTTGGCCTGGAGATGTCCACCCACAGATTGTAGTTTGCAGTTCCCTGGTCTAAAGGACTGTAGCTCTAAGCTTTCTGAAGTTAGGAAGCAAAAAATGTAATTACTGGAGCTCTTTACTGTGGAATCAGATGAAGTGGCCTGTTGGACATGCAAACTTCTAGGGTGTACCCCAGAGCCTAAGTCATCAACTAAATGACGTAAATCTGTACTTTCCAAGTTCCCTGGGTGATTCTTTTCATACTAAAGCTTGAGAACTGCTTAGCAAGGTTCCTTTTGCTGTTCTTAACAACCTTGATTGGGCAGTCCTGTTGCTTGGCCATAGAGAAACCTCAATTGCTCAGCTGCAGCTGGTTTTTCAACACCTGCTTTTACAGCATAGAGGTTCTTTGTCAGCATCAAAATAGCCTCCCATTTCCCCTGGGGGTTACGTATCAAACTAGCTCATGTTTGAGCATTTGTTGTATGTAGGTGCTGCTCCAAGTCCTTTATCTGCATTATATCATTAATATTTAGATATTGTGTGGAAAGGGTACCATAACCGCCATCTTCCAATGGACTAGCAGAGGCTTAGAGAGGTTAGCTAACATAGATAGTGGCAGAGACAGGACTCAAGCCCAAGGCCTCAATTCTTGGATTTCTCAATCTCAGCATTATTGGCATTTCAGGGCTGATAATTCTGTGTTAAGGGAGGAGGCCTTGTTCACCCTGTTCAATGTAGGCTAATTAGCAATGTCCTTTGCTTGTACCCACTAGATGCCAGTACCAGCTTCCCCCGTCTCCAGTTTTGATAACCAAGAATGTCTCAAAAAATGTCTCTAAATATTGCTAAATGTCCTCTGGATAGATAAAAAAAAAAAGTCACCCCTGATTGAGAACCACTGTGATACTCCAAAGCCTATGTCATTAACTACTGGGTTAGTATTAGTAACTAGTAGATTAGTACTTCCCAAATCACTCCTCAAACAATTACTTACCACTGTTCTGGTACAGGTCTCAAATGGGGCCCATAGGATGAGCTTTTCTGGGTCAAGGACATAAGTGCAATTCAGCATTTCAAGACCAAAGGGATCTACAGAAGCCAGAGTAATTTAGGCAGAGGATGGCCAAGAAGTACATTTCGGTGATAGTCAACCAAAGCTACATAGCCACGATGGCCAATTTATTTCTAAGGCACTTTAATTACTTCAATGTCTATTGTCCCAACTGGGTGATATGACCCAAGCTTTGAAAGATACTGTGATTTGCAGCTAAAAATTCTCCAGGAGGTTCTGAGATAAGAGAAAGACAAGGTCTTCTACTCTTGGTGGCACCATGCAAATCACTGGTCCCTGTGGCATCATGGGAACTGGATGACACTTACTCCAGAGTTTATGTACTCTTCTTACCAGAAAAATGGGGCTGGCCTTGAGCCAGGGGCTTTTTACTAGGTAAGATTAAGATAAAAAATATGTACATTACTTACCCATCACAGATGCATGCCATTTATTGATGCCAAGATTGTTTGAAAATTCTACTATCATTTTATCTTTATGGCAAGTGATAGTACCTGAAAAGCAAAGAAAGCATTTGGGGCTTCTGAACTACAGGAGACATGATTTTCACAGAGTTATATGAAGGGACCTCTCTTCTCCAACAGGCATCAAGGAAGGATGCCAGTTGGAAGAGGCAAAGCTTGTCCCCTACCCTCATGGAGTTCACAAATTAGTAGGAAAGACATAACTACAATTCCAGATACCAAGCATTATAAGGAAGGGGTTAATTAAGTACCCAAGACTTCCCAAAACACTCCAGGGATAAGCCTGGGTTTGTTAACGTGTATGGGAACCAGGCTGGATCCTTAACAGTGATACTGATGGAGGTGGAGATAGTGGGTCTGTGAAGAATTGAAGAACAAAAGTTTTGTCTAAAAGATTCAACTTGAAGTTTTAAAAAACTCTCTGGGTAAGACACTGTAAGGCTAACTTCTGCCTATAATCTTCCACTCTGCATTCTCTAGCCTAGGTGAAAGTTTCTGAAAACTCCTCATTTCAAATGGCACAGCTCTGATTTTTGTCTGTTACGTTGATGTTTCCCTTAAGCATGAATTTGTGTTTGAAGACTGCTGCTCTCACAGGGGGGCTCTTAGTGTTATGGTTTGTGTTCTTTGGATGCTACAAAGCTTTAGGCAATGAGGAAATAATCATTTTGCAAGCTCTTTCATTTATACAGCAAGCCATAGGTAAGCGATGGAAAAATCTAGTGACTTGCTCAAGGTAATAAAGGAGGTGGTGGAAGTTGTCTGACCCATGTCTGTCTGACCCATGTTTGTGTCTCCTGGCCATCTAGCTGCCCTAGCTCCAACTTGCTTGAGAGATGCTAAGGGCATTTCCCTCACTCAAGAGGCATACCTGAGAAGGCAGAAATCCCCAACTGAGCATCATCTATTGAGTTCACCGAAGACACAAGGGATAACAATAGAGAAAGGGACCTGTAGGTACTAGAAGGGGATGGAAGAGAGAGTTAAGGAATGAACTAAATCAGACAAGGCCATTGTACTCCCACCCTCTACCCCCAGAATTACTCACCTCCAACTCCCACCATATCCTCTTTGCCAACCCTCCATCACCAAAAGCACTGCCAAATCAACCAGGTAGAGGGGTGGACTGCTCTGTGCTTTTAGAACAGGAAGCTGGGTAAGACCCTGCCTGCTCCCCATTGGAGACACCTGAATCTTCTCCAGTCCTCCCAGCTGAGAGGAGGGATTTGGGGAAGGAGAGGCTTTCTAAAAGTCCTGAAAGAAGCAGAGTCTTGCCATCCTGACATTTGCCTTTGGGTATTCCACCAGCTACTCTGTGGGCCAGCCACAAAATCAGAGTTTCCCAAAATGACTTCCAGGTGAACAAAACACTGGGAAAAATTAGCATCTTTTGGACAAAATATTTACAACCCCAATGTAAAGTGAAAGAGAGTGATGGGCTTTGCTGAGGAAAGAACATCTCATTTTTACATCACATTTATTAAGTAGCAGACCTTTCCTTTACATAACCCCTAGTCTTCTGGCTCTTGTGGACATTAATGTTCAATGAAGAATTAGCTTTACAAAATGGGTGAAGCATTATTTCCTCCAACTATTAAATTTTAAACTTACTGCAAAAAAAAAATGCAGACAATTACAGATGGATAGAAAGAAAAAGAAAAAGTTACTCATAATCTTGCCACTGCTAGTATTTAGGTACGTAACTTTATTGACATTTTCTACAAACACCATCTATCATTTTAAGTTTGTATAGTATTCAATGTTTAGGTAAAGCAGTGTTTAACTATTCCGTAATGTTGGGCATTAAGATGGCTTCCAGTTTTTTTCATCATTATAAATAATGGTATAATGATGAAACATTCTCATACATCTCCCTGGTTCCTCAGAAAAAAAATTACTGGAAGTAGAAAATCTGGGTCAGAGGGAGTAGTGATCTAAATAAGAATGTCATAGTGTGTAGCAATTGGGAGAGTACAGATGAGGAAACAGACAAAGCAACTTACCCAGTCTTTGACTGCTGACTGTTAGGGCTGGGTTGAGGACTCAGATTTTCTGAGAATAAATCAACATATCTTTTCAGCATCTTTCATTGCATTTTGAGACACTTAGATGTCTGTAACACATGTTCCATAACAGGTGAGATATGCTCAAATTCTGTGTAAGTGGTGGGTGGTATTTGCAATCATTGGTTTATGTATTGTGTTTGTGGTATATCTTGGGGAGTAATCTCCGCCCCTTGTTATAGGTGTCTGAAGTAGGTTGGGTAGTGTTTCCTAACTTCCTTATCAAAATGATTATGTGGGCTCCCATTAATATCACAAATGCCTGGGTCACACTCAAAAGTTGTTGAAGCAGGCACTCCAGGGGTGGGGCATGGGGTAATGTATATTCGGCAAGCACCACAGGTGAGTCTTATGATCAGGAAAATTTGGGTAATGCCTGGAGGAAGGTAGAAAATTAGTTGTTGCCAGTGATTAACCTCTTTATGGGAACTAATTGGTTATGTTCCAGCAGCAATGGGGAGAGGGAGCAAAATCCAGGATAAGCAGGTTTGGGGGGTAGAGTTGATGAGAGTGTTTAGATTCTGAGCAGCAGCACCATAGGAATAGCCATTCCTCCTAAGTCTATTTTGCAAAATGTGGTAGGTACCTTTTTTACAAATGTGAAGGCAATTTGTTACCATAATCATTAAAACTATGATGAGAATAGAGATAGGAATTTGGAAGCAAGACTCAGAGAGACCTGTTAAGAAGGTGGTCAGAGAGATAACAGGTAGATGTGCAGCTTTTCCTTCCCAGGCCCTACCCTCAGACTCACTGCAACACCGTCTTTTCTCCAGAGTGTGAGGCTTGCCTTGGAAAGGGCTGCTCAGGTCAGAGCCCCTAAAGGAGGCCTCTGGGAGGCTAAGGGGTAGCACAGGGGCCCTGACAGGAGGCATCGAGAAAAGGAGGACTACTGAGGGAGGGAGCTTTGGAAGGTGATACATGTGCCAGGATTAGTTTCATTTGCCACCTGACCCAGACCATGCTGTGATTGGGACAGTCCTGAACAAGTGGCTCCAGGCCCCGTAAGAACCAATCCTGCACAAGTGCACCAGGAAACAAATGTGTGTAGGGCAGCCAGCTGTGAGAATGAGGAAGATATGGCAGTTCCATAAGACAGTGTCTCATATTATAGTTAAGAAAATTAAAGTCTTTAGAGAAACAATATAAATCCTTAATGTTTTAGTGAATAAATAGTGGGATCCCTTTCAAATGTAGGCTTTCCGCATTTTTTTAGTGAGCTTTTATAAGTATGCTAATTTATGACAACAAGGTGTTCCTTCTCCTCTCTGGGGATGCCTTGTTCTCTCCCTGATTGTCATGACACATGAGGCCACTTCTCACTTGCTAACGACCAGGTATTTCTTGAAGGGAGATTGAGGTTGTTATACATAAAGCAATGCAGAGTTGTTTCCTCAAGGGACAGGTGCACTCCTTATTATTGAAATGCAGTTCTTATAAACAACAGCTTATTCTTCTTAAATTCCAAGTCTGTTCTTTTTTTCACAATTGTAAACATATGAAGTGAAGATAACCTAAGTGTCTTCATAAGGAGATGGTTAGATAATCTGTGAACTATTCTTTAGGTTCTAAAAAAAAATGAATCTATGGACCAGTTGGATCTCTGAATGCTGATATTAAAGATGTTCAAAATAAAATTGGAGTTTTAGAGCTGTATAATTAGTATGTATAATTAGTATTTTGCTTTAAAAAAAGAAGGAACCTATGTGTGTGTGTCTATACACTTATGTGTCTGTGTGAGAATAGAAATGAGTATTTGCATTAAAAGTCTAGAAGGGTACACCAAAGAGCTAAGAGTATGACCCTGGGGGCAGACCGTGCAGGTCTAAAGGCAGTCCATCCTAGTCTGGCTGGCTAGCTGGGCACTTGAATATCATATCTAGGAATCAGAATAGGGGGATGTAAGATTTCTGCTTTTATGATTTGATTTGTATCTGTATTGACTGAATTGTCTTGGTGATAAAATAACAAATTAAAATCACTTTAAAATTATAATAGTCTATCTGATTTGTATATAAGTGATCAATAAAAGCTATTGAATCAAAGGTTCCTCAGTTCAAACTTTGTGATATAAAAGTATAATACCCAATTGAATGGGTTTAGTACACAAAGGTTGCCAGGATTCAGGTCCCTATTGTAAAATGAAGAAGATAAGTGTAAGAGGTTTAGTACCTTGCCCAAGGTTTAATAACAGCAAGTGAGTAGCAGAGCTTCAGTAAGAAATCAGGTCCTGGGTCCTGATGCCTTTTCCCAATCTCCTTCCAATTATTAATTTCTGTATGTTCGTGTGTGTGCACATATGTATGTGCATGAGGGAGTATTTTAAAACTTTGTGCTTCTCTTGCAGTTCACTTAGCTTAAAAAGTAAAAGGTGGCATTTATTAGAATTCAGCAGTATATGATAAATAAGAAATACAGAAACTTCAATTAGTGTGCTTATATAGCTTAAAATAGCTTTCAAATATCAAATATGAATTCAACTTGGAAAAATAAGACTATGTCAATGGAAATATTCTTGAACATCATATGGTAGTTCCTTTAACAATGTAACTGTACAATGTTAATATCATTTTCCCCTTTGGATCTTTAGACAGATCCAAATTAAATGAACCTCCTCATGGTGAAGAATTAAAAAGGAATTAGGATAAAAGAATATAAGGCTTCATTGACCTGTAGACATAAAGGCAGGCCAGCTTAGCCCCTGGACAGGTAGCTCAGTTGGTTAGAGCACTGTCACAATATGCCAAGGTTGTGGGTTTGATCTCCAGTTAGGGTACATACAAGAATCAACTAATGAATGCATAAATAAGTAGAACAACAAATTGATGTCTCTCCATTTCCCTCTCTCGCTAAGTCAGTAAACAAAAAAAGGCAATTTAGATAAATGGATGAGCGAGAAGGTTCAGAAGTTCTAAATACAAACTCATTTACATACAGACATTAGCAGCTACGGCAATGATCAAGACAGAAATTGAGAAAATGTTCCCTTCAACAATGCAGCATATTCCTTTTAGTTGATAAATATAAAATATATTAAATGTTTAAGTTCTGAATGATGTGGTATATTGATTGTAAAGGTCTCAATCTACCCCCTCCCCTCATATTTCTATCCTTTGCAATTGTGCTTTACAATCAGCCTGTTCCCTGCCCTCCTTCCTCAGCCTCCTTCTCCCTTGAATGTGGCCAAAAGAATGTGATGGGAGTGATGGTTTGCCAGTTCTAAGACTAGGTCTGTTGAGGCCTTTTACACCTAAGTTCTGTCTTTTAGCATTCTGCATCCACCATGAGAACAGGCCCAGGCAAGCCTGCTAGGTGATGGCCAATTACAAGTAGCAGAGACAGGTCATGTAGCCAAGGCCATCCTAGAGCAACCATTCTCCACCTTACTCACCAGTTCACTGCTGATGAAGGAAAGGGTGAACCCAACCAAGGTCATCTAAGCACAGAGGGATGCACCAGTTGACTAGAGACTTGTGATCTAAATCAATGTTTGTGGTTTTAAGCCACTTAGTTTGAAGGGTTTGTTAGGCGGCACAATTGTGGCAACATGTACCTGCGACTATTATTTAAAACTATTTAGAATTCCTATTTCAGCCTAGCTCTAAATTATGAAGTGGTAGATATCCTCCTATGGGAGCATTTACTGAGAAACTGTGAAACTTCGAAGTCTCAAAAGAAGCAATAGGCACATTTATGAGAATGCAGAGATCCCATCTTTAAGGGGCTAGCTTTCTGATGGGGGAGACCAAATGAATAGTTATATAATACACAAGACCTAAGCATAAGTAACTAAACTTGAAAACAGACAGGTATATTCTTCTATGTCCATGTTCTTTTGTTAATGGCACGATGATATGGCTGTAGAGAAGTCTCTTTACCATTAGATATCACCTTGGTAATACTTTTAGTCAAGCTGTGTCCATCACCCTTTGCCTGAGAGATAGGCACATGACTGAAGCTAATTAAACAACCAAACACTCTCTGGAATTTTTATCTTAATTAGGGTATCACAGGTTAGAGCTCAGCTCATTCCCTGAAGATTGTCTCTTATTTAGGTAACAGCTGAATTCTGTTAAATCTCCCTTCATGGCATCTCTATAATCCACCCCTTCCTCTCTGGGTCCCCTGCAAGTTTGTAATCTACATCTTTATCATTCACATTTTGCACAGAGTATTGGGAAGGAGTAGGTGGTTCTTAAAAACCATGTGATTTGATGAATCTGTAAGAAGGAGGGAAGGAGATTTTTATTAAGGCCCACTGTGTACATATCTTGTGCTGGACACTGATGCATAAACTTTTGAGGTAGGAATAAGAAAAGAAAATGAAGGGTCCTTGAAATAAATTTTGCCCCCCAGTTGATAGCTACTAAGCTGAAAGCTGTGTAGTCTGAATGTGTCTCCCACCATACCCCCAATTGTTGTTGAAGTCTTTAATCCTAAGTACCTCAGAATGAGTTCTGTAGGTGGGGCCCTAATGCAATATGACTGGTGTCCTTCTAAGAAGAGGAGATTAGAACACAAACATGCACAGAAGGAAAACCTTGTGAAGACACAGGGAGAAGGCGGCCTTTTACAAGCTAAGTAGAGAGGCCTGGAATATGACTATTTCCTTTACAGCCTTCAGAAGAAACCAGCCCTCCTGAGACCCTGACCCTGGACTTCTAGCTTCCAGAACTGTGAGAAAATAAATTTATGTTGTTTAAGCCACCCAGTTTTGAGGTACTTTGTTATGACAGCCCTAGAAAATGAATACAAATCCCCAGCTTGAAATCTCTGTGTAACTATAAAACATATTCTACTTTTCCTGTATCATGATAAATAACAGGACCAAAAAACAAACAAACAAAAGCAGGTCCCAGTTGTTATCAAGAAGAAAAATGCAGAGGAAAGAAAAGGTTTAAGAAAATATAGCAATTATACATTTATGATTCACCTAAAGAAGGGAGGACCTCTCTACCTTTCTGCTACCAGCACAATTATTTCCCCTCTACTTCTGCTTCTAGTATGACCACCACTGCTGTTGCTAGTAGTGTACATTCATTGAGTACTGACTGCACACCATACATTTTGTAATTATTTTACAAATATTAAATTAGTAATTACTTGTAACAACTTAATAAATAATAACTAGACAGTTATTTCAAAACGGCTTTTTTTCCTTTTTACTAATGAGGAAACTGAGGCTCAGAGAGAAGTAATTTGCCCAATTTAATGGTGGGATCCAATTTCTGGTTGCATGTCTGTCAGTCTGTGCCTTAAGAACCAGTAAGGAATAAGAAAAGATACAAGCAGAACATTTTCTCTTAACAAAATTACTTTATCTAATAAGTATCTTATTATAAATTTTAATGAAAAGAAAAGCAATACAGAAAGTACATGGAAAACATAGGAATCAGAAGGAAGGCATAACAAAGCATCATTACCACAATGCTGTAGGCATTGAACTTGGATTTAGAAGACACATGTCTGATGAGGTAAAGATATTTTTAAATGTATTGTTCAGAAAATGTCATTTAGACATGTTTTTTTCCTCTTTAGCACAGTAATAAAATGCTATTACCTATTTGATGTGGGGTTCCCCTATTCAAAAGAGATTTCACAACCCCACTTCTCATTTGAACCAATATATCACTCTTCTAGCTTCACCTTGATATCAAAGTGGAATATATTCCACTTTACTGGCACTGGTGTTTCTTGGGGTAGACTGGAAGTATCAACTACCACTAAACCATTGCTGTACCCTGGTTTTATTTCAACATAATGCTTGGCATTTACATTTGTCTTCTTAGTCCTGCTATCAGCTTGGAGAGAGTTGAATGGTGTTAACGGCATTTGATAATTGCTACAGGATGCTATAACATGCCACCCTTGTGGTAAACTCTGCTGTGTTAAAACAAAGTGGCACTAATACAGATTTTATAGTGATCATTGTTCCTGAAGTTTTTCTAGAACTTAAGCTTTTGATGGTGATTCAGGTTATATGATTAATGTATATTTATTGAAATCTTCAATTCATAGAACCAATAATTAATTAGGAAGGGAAAAGGCATTTAAAAAAAAGGAAATTTGTTCAGCTGACAAAGCTAGTTGAGTCAGTATAGACTTTAATTTCATAGCCTCTGCTTAGACCATCCAGTGTGCACATTTTAGAGAATTAATTTTGAAAACGTAAAACTCTTCACTGTTACAATGTAATGCCATCGGGATTTAGCATTTATAAAATGAACAGTTAAGAGACGCCAAGAAATTCCTTATGCAAACAAGATGGTACAATAACAGCTGAGTCTGTTTTTCTGGCATTAAAAACAGGGCATTGAATGGCTTGAAATTTATGTGAATAAATTAAGCCCAATCAATACTTCAGAGACTTTACACTTTCAATAGTCAATTTGCCCACCTAAATATTTTTATAAAAGTTTTCATTTGAAGAAGAAAAAACAAAAGGGCAGATAATGGTTCCTTTGATTGCTTCGTATTTGTATGTAATGTTTCTAAGGAAAATAATGCCAATGACCTTCGATGTAAAAAAGAAAGTACTCCTTATTCTAAGAGTGATATATTGGTTCAAATGAGAAGTGAGGTTGTGAAATCTCTTTTGAATAGGGGAACCCCACATCAAATAGGTAATAGCATTTTATTACTGTGCTAAAGAGGAAAAAAAACATGTCTAAATGACATTTTCTGAACAATACATTTAAAAATATCTTTACCTCATCAGACATGTGTCTTCTAAATCCAAGTTCAATGACTATAGCATTGTGGTAATGATACTTTGTTATGCCTTCCTTCTGATTCCTATGTTTTCCATGTACCTTCTGTATTGCTTTTCTTTTCATTAAAATTTATAATAAGATACTTATTAGATAAAGTAATTTTGTTAAGAGAAAATGTTCTGCTTGTATCTTTTCTTATTCCTTACTGCATAAAAAAAGTGCTTCTACCATACAAGTGAATTTAATTTCCTCTGTAATTAAACATGAATAGCTTTGGAGAACAGTCTGCTTTTGAAAGCCAGATGAGGTGCAGGGCCAGTCTCATTAATTAAAATATGTGTTTCTTGGCTGCACAAGTTGTTGAATTCTTTCCCAAATAGAAGTGAATGGTTTTCCAGAACAACAAAGGAGAAGTCTGGTTTCCACTTTACTGGCACTGGTGTTTCTTGGGGTAGACTGGAAGTATCAACTACCACTAACCTTTGTCCCTACTTTTCTTCGGTCTGAGCAAAGAACACACAGGACTTTGTTTTATAGGTAGGTTGAAGTTGTAGGTGAATTCTCCATCCAATTGAACTCTCTATCTTCTTAGCTAAGATGGAACTCCATGGTTGATAGGACACCTGGTTAGACCACCCAGCTACCAGGTAGCTACTATTAAAGCAGGAGACATCAAAAATTAAAAAATACATCAAGCAGGAGTTGAAAATGCCATTGATTTGTGGGGGGAGGAGAAATATTGGTGGGAGAATCTCTTAGAGTGTGGTTCTTGGAGGATTGTTCTTCCTGTTTTTGCCTGGGCCATTGACAAAAAAAAAAAAAAAGTGTCTAGGCAGATGGGTCTTTCAAAGTGAAATAGTTAAATGTCAGTTTTTTCTTTATTTCCATGTCTCCGGTTCTATTTTGTTTCTTTGTTTTTTTGATTAGGTTCCACTTATAGGTGAGGTCATATGGCATTTGTCTTTTGAGCCGGCCCTACAATGTCAATCTGTGGATTGTGCATTTAACATAGAAAAAGGCAGGCAGATATTTACTCTTAAACTCACTTGTATCTGTGAACCTGAAATGTTCTGAATGAGCAATGTACATACTGGTCCCTTGCTCTCTGCTTCCTCACATATTTTTGACACTACACATTGTTTCCTACCTCCTTCCAGAGAGCAAGGCCTGGCCCAGGTTTTAGTAAAGACTCACCAATTAATTATACTTTAACACTTTGATTTTCAATGTATTCTGGTTTCACAGATTGATATAATTTCTTCAGAATGAAAGATGTTGTCTTTTATCTGTTTATTTCAGTGTCCCATATTGTTCTGATGTTATTTTATAATGTGAAAAGTCTCACTCAATGTATTAGCTATTTTAATGTGTGTATAATGCTGAAATTAAGAATAAAGTTTTTTTTAATTGGCTTGAGAAAAAATGTTCAATGCTTGAGGTGCCAGGTAATAAATTGAGTTTCTAGATTTTAGGAAAGCAAGGGAAGAAATAAAGCCTACTATTTTGAACCTAAGTGGCAGCCAGAGAGAGACAGAGTCACTGGTAGGACATTTCTATAATGTTATACTAATATTGCAGGAGTGTAGGAAGGTGTAGAGGGCAGGGTTTGTTCTAATAGGAAGTTTGATGATGACCTTGACTTGCTAGATAATGAAACAATCCTGAGAAGGGTCACTTTAGTCTTATCTTCAAAATCTCCCCACTAATATGTATGCAGATACTCCCTGACCTTTTGAGAGTCCAACAGCATACTGTGGGAACAGATTCAAATATTTATTTCCACATGACCAATACTGTCAGAACATAGAGTCAAAAGCCACAACTATCCTACAATTATCTAGATTCTTTACAAGGAGTTAGTGTCTACAGTACCTGCAAATATGTGTTCATTGTTTTCACTAATCTCTGCCTTCATCATATTCCACAAATTTGTTTCCTGTGGACTTTGGAAAATAAAAATATAGACCAAATATTGAGCTATAGCTCTATCTGTGAACTAAGCCACAATTCTACTTTTTTCCATTTTGTAAAACCATACTTTACAATTTGTAAGAAATTTTATCTTTACTACTGTAAGCTTAAGTAATGATGATATGATCATGAGCAATATCCCTCAGTTTTATCCACAAAGAAATGGAGACTAAAATAGCTGGAGTAACTTGCCCCAGATCATATGGACTCCAGATCTTCCAGCTCCAAGTTCAACCCTATTTCTCACCCTCATCTTGAAGGGAGGATTTGCAAGTTCAGGATTTTTTGCCACTTCCCCTTCCCCCCTCCATCCCTTCTTTCTAGGACGTTTTCCCAAGAAAATGCCAAAAGGATGCCAGGATCTTTACCATTAAAAAAAAAAGCTGGGATATTTTTACCATTTCATAGGAAATTTGAAGTCCAAGTTGTAAGTACTACTGGAATCAAGAAACTTTCTTCTCCTTATCCTGAATCTCCAGTTCTTCTTCCTCTCCACTATAGTTGCTCTGGCTTTCTCTTTTGCTTCCCTCCTCATCCTTACTATTCTCATTATTACCATCGTCACCTTCATTTGGTTCCAGAAACCTTGTTTTATTGGCAGTTAGCATTCTACTACAAATAATCCATCTTTGAGAAGTCCTCTTTCAGATTATAGATGATGTTTAATTTCAGAATGCATTAATGAATGCAATTATGCCTAAATCAAAGTGACTCATGCAAAAATAGATTGAGGAACATTACCTTGTTCTCAAAGTACCCACATATCTGGATATTTCACTCTCTCTGAGCTAAAACAAAAATTTCTTTTGCAGCTAAATAATGTTGCCCTCTAGGCTACTTCTACAGCTTCTCTGGGTAGTCCCATAGAAATCAGAAAAAGGAACGAACATTGACCTATGGGGCTAATTACTATTGTGAGGAAACTGGATGAAAGCTTTGTACTTTCCCAGAGGAGGCAAATAATTTATTTTGGAATAAAGACTTAGACAAAGAGAAATGAGGACTAAACAATTACAGATTTCAAAAATAGAACTTCACCTCAATTCAGTGTACCAGTATCTAAGCATAAAGATTTTTTAACAATATAGCAATAATGTATGGTGGATTAAAAAGAAAAAACTCAATGCAAAATGGTATATATTTGATAATGAAAACTAGGTAAAGCTATACCACAAGAGAATGAACATATATATGAGGTTTGTCCAGAAAAAGTCCAGCCATTGTTAACATAATGAGAACGGTTTGTGTAACATGGATATAACCTGGCAGCCAAGGAGAGCAGGCTGGAATGCTGCATGTGTGAACAATGACAGCTTCACTGTACTAGTCAGTGGGGGCAGTAGACGCTGTTGAATGAGCATGTGTGGCCATCACATTCAAAATGACTGAGCAAGTGGATCAATGAATCTGCATCTAATTTTGCATTAAGCTTGAACATTCCTCCACGGAAAATATTCAGATGATTCAGAAGGATACAGGTATGGGCAATGAGTGATTGGCAGCTTCATCATGACAACATGCCTCCTCATATATCACATCTTGTACAGAGGTTTCTGGTGAAACATCAAATCACTCAGGTAACTCAGCCCTTCTACAGCCCAGATTTGGCACCCTGCAACTTCTGACTTTTCCCAAAACTAAAATCACCTTTGAAAGTGAAGAGATTTCAGGCCATTGAGGAGATTCAGGAGAATAAGATGGGGCAGCTGATGGTGAGTGGGAGAACTGTGAAGCTCCAAGGTGCCTACTTTGAAGGGGACTGAGGCATCCTTGTCCTATGTACGATGTTTCTTGTATCTTGTATCTTCAATAAATGTCTCTTTTTCATATTACATGGCTGGATGCCTTCTGGACAGACATATATATTTATATATATATTTAGTTGATGGCTTCTAATTTTATTGTAGTATCTGTAGAAAACATGGTTTGCATGAAACTTATTAGTTAGTATTTGTTGAGATCTTCACTGGTTTTATTAAGTGGGCAATTTTTTAAGTATTCTGTGAGTGCTTGAAAAGAACATGCATTTTCTACTGAGTGCAGAGTTTTATATTTCACTGTTTGATCAAGCTTATTAATTGTGTTCAAATCTTTTATATATTTTAAATTCTCCCTGAGGATATAGTTATTGATTTTAGAGAGAGAGGAAGGGGGAGAGAGAAAGAGAGAAACATAGATGTGAGAGAAAAATATTGACGAGTTTCCTCCTGTAGTGCCATGACCCGCAACCTAAGTATGTGTCCTGACTGGGGATTGAACCTACAACTTTTTGGTATATGAGATGATGTTCCAACCAGCTGAGCAACCCAGCCAGTGACAAATTTTATATATCTTTACTAATCTTTGGTGTGATTAGCATTTAACATTGATGGGTGTATTAAAATCTCTCACTGTGATTGTGGATTTGTTCTGACTCTTTAAGTTCATTTATTTTATTTTATTTTATTATTTTTATTGTTCAGTTACAGTTGTCCCCATTTCCCCCCATTACTCTCCCCCTCCCTACCCAACACTTGCCTTTACCTTCACTCCTCACCCCCACCCCACTGTCTTTGTCCATGGGTCCTTTTTACATGTTCCTTGACCCTTCCCTCCTTTCTCCCTTTCTCCCCCTTCCCCCTCACCTCTGGTCAAATCAGTTTGTTCTTTATTTCCATGTCTCTGGTCCTATTTTGCTTCCCTGTTTGTTTTGTTGATTATATGTATTTGTCTTTCACCACTTAGCTTATTTCACTTAGCATAATGCTCTACAATTCCATTCATGCTATCAAAGAGTACGAGTTCCTTCTTCCTTTCTGCTTCAGAGTATTCCATTCTATAAATGTACCACAATTTATTGATCCACTCACTTAGTGATGGGTACTTAGATTACTTCCAGGGCTTGGCTATTGTAAATTGTGCTGCTATGAACAGTGGGGTGCATAGGTTCTTTTGAACTGATGTTTCAGGATTCTTAGGGTATGATCCCAGAAGCAGAATTACTGGGTCAATGGGAAGCTCCAATTTTAGTTTTCTGAGGAAATACCATATTGTTTTCCACAGTGGCTGCACCAGTCTGCATTCCCACAAACAGTGTACTAGGGTCTTTTCTACACAGACTCCTGAGCACTTGTTTTTTTGTTGATTTGGTTATTATGGCCATTCTGACTGGTGTGAAGTGGCATCTTATTGTGGATTTAATTTGCATCTCTCTGATGGCTAGTGATACTGAGCGTCCTTTCATATGTCTGTGGACCCTCTATATGTCCTCCTTGAAGAAGTGTCTGTTCAGGTCCCTTGCTCAATTTTTAATTGGATTGTCTTCCTGGTGTGGAGTCTTGTGAGGTCTTTATATATTTCAGAGATCAAACCCTTGTCTGAGGTATCATTGGTAAATATATTTTCCCATATGGTTGGTTCCCTTTTCAGTTTGCTGATGTTTTCTTCAGATGTGCAGAAACTTTTTATTTTGATGTGGTCCCATTTGTTTATTCTTTCCTTTATGTCCCTTGCTCTAGGGGACATATTGGTGAAAATGTTGCTGCATGGGGTATCTGAGAATTTCCTGCCTATGTTCTCCTCTAGGACTTTAATGGTGTCACGACTTATATTTAAATCTTTTATCCATCTAGAGTTTATTTTTGTGTATGGGGTAAGTTGGTGGTCAAGTTTCATTTTTTTCATGTAGCTCTCCAGATCGCCAACACTATTTGTTGAAGAGGATATTTTTACTCCAATTTATACTCCTACCCCTTTGCCGAATATTAATTGACCATAGAGAGACAGGTTTATTTCTGAGCTTTCTATTCTGTTCCGTTGATCTACATGTCTGTTCTCATGCCAGTACCAGACCGTTTTGATTACAGTGGCCTTGTAATATAATTTGATATCAGTATTGTGATCCCTCCTACTTTGTTCTTCTTTCTTAAAATTGCTGAGGTTACTTGGGGTCATTTATGGTTCCATATAAGTTTTTGAAATGTTTGTTCTATATCTATGCAATATGTCTTTGGTATTTTAATAGGGGTTGAGCTGAATCTATAAATTGCCTTGGTTATTATGGATATTTTGATGATGTTAATTCTTCCAATCCATGAACATGGTATATACTTCCATTTTTTTATATCTTCCTTAATTTCTTTCTTCAGTGTTGTGTACTAGTTTTCTGAGTACAGGTCTGTTACCTTCTTGATTAGGTTTATTCCTAGGTACTTTATTTTTCTTGTTGCCATAACAAATGTGATTTTTTTTCTAATTTCTGTTTCTGATATATTGTTGTTGGTTTACAAAAGTGCCTTCAATTTTTGAATATTGACTTTGTATCCCATTGTTTTACCAAATTAACTTATTAGGTGAAGTAGGTTTTTTGGAGGGTTTTCTACGTACACTGTTATGCCATCTACAAAAAATGACAGTTTTACCTCCTTCTTTCCAATTTGGATGCCTTTTATTTCTTTTTCTTGTCTAAGCACTGTGATTAGCACTTCCAGTACTATATTGAATAGAAGTGGTGAAAGAAGACACCCTGTCTTGTTCCTCATCTCAATGGGAAGGCTTTTAGTTTTTGACTGCCGAGTATGATTTTGACTGTAGGTTTCTCATATATGGCCTTTATTATGTTGAGGTATGCTCCTTCTACTCCCACTTTGCTGAGTGTTTTTAATCATAAGTGCATGCTGTACCTCATCCAGTGCTTTTTCCGCATCTATTGATATGATCATGTGTTTTTTGTCTTTCCTTTTGTTTATGTGATGTATTACATTTATTGATTTGTGCACATTGTACCATCCTTGCCTCCCTGGAATGAATCCCTCTTGATCATGGTGGATGATCTTTTTAATGTATTGCTGGATGCTGTTTGCCAGTATTTTGTTGAGAATTTTAGCGTCTATGTTCATCAACCATACTGTCTTGTAGTTTTCTTTGTAGTGTCTTTATCTGGTGTTGTGATTAGGATGATGCTGACCTCATAAAAAGAGTTTGGCAGTCTTCCCTCTTCTTGAACTTTTTGGAATAGTCTGAGAAGGACAGGGGTTAGCTCTTCCTTAAATGTTTTGTAAAATTCTCCTGTGAAACTGTTTGATCAAGGGCTTTTGTGTGCTGGGAGTTTTCTGATTACCGCTTCAATTTCACCAGCTGGTCTGTTCAGGCTTTCTGCTTCTTCTTGATTCAGTTTTGGAAGATTTTATGTTTCTAGAAGTTGGTCCATTTCACCCAGGTTTTCTAATTTCTTGGAATATAATTGTAGTAATTTCTTATAATCTTTTGTATTTCTGTGGTATCAGTTGTAATGTCACCTCTTTCACTTCTGATTTTATTTGCCTCCTCTCTCTTCTTTTCTTGATAAGCCTGGTTAAATACATGTCAATTTTGTTTATCTTTTCAAAGAACCAACCCTGGATTTATTGACCCTTTGAAATGTTCTTTTAGTCTCTGTGCCATTTAATTCTGCTCTGATCTTGGTTATTCCTTCCTTCTGCTCACTCTGGGCTTTGTTTGTTTTTGTTCCTCCCATTCTTGTAGATGTAGGATTAGGTTGTTTATTTGAAATGTTTCTATCATCTTTAGGTAGGCGTGTATTGCTATGAATTTCCCTCTCTGTGGGAACGGTCTTTGCTGTATCCAATATGTTTTGGACTATTGTGTGTTCATTTTCATTTGTGTGTTCATTTTTATTTGTTTTTTATTTCTTCCTTGAGTTCATTATTAACCCATTAATTGTTTAATAGCATGCTATTCAATATCCATGAATCTGAATGTTTTTGAGTTTTTTTCCTTAAGGTTGGTTTCTAGTCCTTGTGGTCCAAGGAAATGCTTGTTATGATTTCAATTTTATTGAATTTGTTCATGCTCATTTGTGTCCTATTATGTGGTCTATCTTTGAAAATGTTCCAAGTGCATTTGACAAGAATGTGTATATTGCTTCTTTGGGATGAAAGGTTCTATATATATGTGTTAAGTCCATTTGATCTAAGGCATTGTTCAATGCCACAATATCATTGCTTATATTTTGTTTGGAAGATCTATACATTATTGACAATAGGGTGTTAAAATCTCCTACTATCAGTGTGTTACTGTCTGTATCTTTCTTGAAGTCCTCCAAGATTTTCCTTATATATTTGGGTGTTCCTATGTTGAGTGCATATAGGTTTATAATGTTGATGTCTTCTTGATGGATTCTTCCTTTGAGTATTAAGAAGTGTCATTCAATTTCTCTTTTCATGGCTTTTGAAGTCTAAATTTGACACAAGTATTGCTACCCTGGCTTTTTTCTTTCTGTCCATTTGCTTGGAATATTTTTTCCAACCCATCACTTTTAGTCTGTGTACATCTTTTGTTCTGAGGTGGGTCTCTTTTAGGTTGGATATGTGTGGGTCATGTTTTCTCATCCATTTAGCTACCCTGTCTTTTGATTGAAGTATTTAATCCATTTACATTTAAGGTTATTATTGATAGGTACTTATTCATTACCATTTTTTCCCCTTTGTATCTGTATTCTCCTCTCCCTTCATTTTCTTTTTCTTTTTTTTTGGTCTTTCTTTCTTTCTTTCTTTCTTTCTTTCTTTCTTTCTTTCTTTCTTTCTTTCTCTCTCTTTCTTTCTTTCTTTCTTTCTTTCTTTCTTTCTTTCTTTCTTTCTTTCTTTCTTTCTTTCTTTCTTTCTTTCTTTTTAAATACATTTGTCTCTGCCTCCCCCCCACCACTTTCCCTTGCCCCCTCTCTCCTTCCCTCCCTCAGCTCTTCCCCTTTGGTTTTGTCCATGAGTCCTTGCTATATGTTCCTTGACTTTCCCCTTCCCTTCCCTTTCCCTGCCCGCCCCTCCCTCCTTCCCTCTTGTCTCTGTTGATTTCTTTTCCTTTCAGTGTTGCTTAAAGCAGTCCCTTCAGCATGTGTTGCAATGCTGGTTTGGTGGAAGTATGTTCTTTTAGATTTTTTTTCACTCAGCTTTTATTTAAAGCAAGTTCATTTAAAGTAGAACATCAACATACATTAATATCTTCTCACATTCTAACAATCTAAGGGAAATATAATACACACACACAGCATTCAATGGGGGATAGCGAACCCAAGTCCCAGAGTCTCAGTCTACAGGTCCAGGAGACAGCATGGCAGGCAAGGGAGTTACCAGCATCTTGCAAGGAAGGATCTCTGGAACCAGGTGGGCAGCAGGGAAGGTAAAGTCCTTAGTCTAGCAGGGCAGAGCCTCCAGCAGCCAATGCCAAGGGAGATCATCATGGCATGGAGCAAGCTCTGGTGTGTGGTGCTCAACTGTCTCAGCAGTGGCCAAGAGCCTGACTCTGTTATACCTTGAGAGTGGTGTACTCCACCATCCTGGGTCTATTTGATAAATGTCTTGACACTCCTGAAGTCAAGTGTAGAATTTTCCCAGGAGCCTATCTATGGTTGGTCCCATTCTGCAGACCTGCACACATGGCTACTCTGACCATGTGTGCAGATATCTTAAGTGTGTCTCCTTGCCAGACATGTCTTCTCTGATCATGTAGGCAGATATGTCTCCTTGCCATATGTGTTTACTCTGACTTACGTAATTTTCCTCATACACACAAAGACACACTTTTACATATATCAGTTATATATAATTGATTATTCTATTGCAGTTTTCCCATTTTTTCCCTCCCCCTTATTCCCTTCCACCCTGCACTGCCCCTACCCCCAGCATTCCCCTCCTTTAGTTCATGTCCAAGTGTCATACATATAAGTTCTTTGGATTCTCTATTTCCAACGCTATTCTTAACCTCCCCCTGCCTATTTTGTACCTACTATTTCTTCTGCTTATTCCCTGTACTTTTCCCCCCATTCTCCCCCTCCCTCTCCCCTCTTATCTCCATTTCTATAATTCTGTTCTTGTTCTAGTTGTTTGCATAGTTTGTTCTCATTTTGTTTTGTTTTGTTTTTTTTTAGGTTCAGTTGTTGATAATTATGAGTTTGTTGTCATTTTACTGTTCATAGTTCTTGTTTTTCTTCCTTTTCTTAGATAAGTCCCTTTAACATTTCACATAATAAGGGCTTGGTGATGATGAACTCCTTTAAATTCACCTTCCATGGGAAGCACTTTATCTGCTTTTCCATTCTAAATGATAGCTTTGCTGGATAGAGTAATCTTGGATGTAGGTCCTTGTCTTTCATGACTTTGAATACTTCTTGCTAATCCCTTCTTGCCTGCAAGGTTTCTTTTGAGAAACAAGCTGATAGTCTTATGGGAATTCCTTTGTAGGTAACTGTCTTCTTTTCTCTTGCTGCTTTGAAGATTCTCTCCTTATCTTTAATCTTTGGTAACTTAATTATGATGTGCCTTGGTGTGTGCTTCCTTACGTCCAACTTCTTTGGGACTCTCTGAGCTTCCTGAATCTCCTGGAAGTCTATTTCCTTGGCCAGATTGGGGAATTTCTCCTTTGTTATTTTTTTCAAATAAGTTTTCAATTTCTTGTTCTTCCTCTTCTCCTTCTGGCACCCATATGATTTGGATGTTGGAACATTTAAAGCTATCACAGAGGTTCCTAATTCTTGTATCTTCATTCTTTTCTGGTTGAATGTTTACCTCTTCCTTCTGCTCCCAATCATTAATTTGAGTTCCAGTTTCCTTCCCTTCACTTTTGAATCCCTGCATATTTTTCTTTATTTCACTTTGCATAGCCTTCACTTTTTCCTCCATTTTGCAACCATACTCAATCAATGCAGTGAGCATCTAGATTACCAGTGTTTTGAACTGTGCATCTGATATGTTGGCTATCTGTTCATGGCTGAGTTCTATTTTTGGAGTTTTGATCTGTTCATTTATTTGGGCCATATGCCTTTGTCTCAGCATACCTGTTACACTAGGAGGGGCAGAGCCTTAAGTATTCACCAGGAAAGGGCAACCCAGGTCACTGTGTCATGACACTGTGTGTGGGGGAAGGGTCTGAGAGGGAACAATGCTGCTTGCTCGGCTCTCTGCCAGCTTTCAGTCACTTCCCCCATTACCAACAAGCCAATTGGGCCCTTCTAGTGCTGATTCCCGGGTGGGTGGATTTGTGTACATTATAGGACCCTGTGGATCTCTCCAATGGACTGTCCTGTGAGGCTGGGAGTTTCTCCTGCCACCACAACCCCCACAGGTTTTTACCTCCAGAGGGTTTGAGGCTTTCTTTTTCTGCACTGGAGCTCTGGATTGCACAATGTCTCTTGCTCCCCAGCTGTTCCTCACAGTTTATCTGCATGCCAATGTGGGACCACCCAGCTTGCCAGCTGCTGCCTCACCCACTTTGTCCTCTAGCTGCCACCTTGTGATGCATACTTTCCACCCTTGCTGCCCATCTCCACCCCTCCTGTTTCTTCTTGACTCCTTGTTGACAGTTGATGACTGTTTCTTCTTTAGCTCCTTGGTTGCCAGAATTCCATACAGTTCAATTTTCTGGAAGTTCTGGTTATTTTTTGTTTTTAAATTGGTTGTTGTCCTGTTTTTGGTTGTGCAAGGAGGCAAAGTGTATCTACCTATGCCTCCGTATTGCCTGGAAGTCCCCTCTTTTAGCTTTCTTTTGTCTGGGAAACTTTTTATTTTACCTTCCATTTTAATTGAGAGCCTTGCTGGGTAGAGTATTCTTGGTGGCAGGCCTTTGTTTATCATTACATGAAATATTTCTTGCCAGTCCCTTTTGGCTTGTAGTGTTTTTGTTGAGAAATCAACTGCTAGCCTTATCAGAACTTCATTGTATTTTACTTCCTGTTTCTCCCTTGTTGAGTTTAAGAATCTCTATTCACTGCTGGGATTATACCCTAAGAGTGCTAAAACACCAGTTCAGAAAACCTATGCACCCAATGTTCATAGCAGCACAATTTACAATAGCCAAGTCCTGGAAGCAAGCTAACGGCCCATCAATAAATGAGTGGTTCAAAAAACTATGATTTATTTACACAATGGAATACTACACAGCAGAAAGGAAGAGACTACCCTTTGTGACAGGATGGGTGGAACTGGAGAACATTATGAGAAGTGAAATAAACCAGGGGGTGAAAAACAAATACCATATGATCCTACCTATAAGTGGAATCTAATCAACAAAACAAACAAGAAAAATATAACCAGCATCATTGAAAGAAAAAATCAAATTGACAGTAATAAGAGGTAAATAGGGAGAGGGGTAATGGGGAAAAGAAAGGGAAAGATCAAAGGACATGTATAAAGGACCCCTGGACAAAGCCAAAGTGGGAAGGATTGAGAGTGGGAGGTGGGGGTGTGTGGGGCAGGGGAATGTGGTGGTGGGAAAATGGAGACGAATGTATTTGAACAATAAAAAAAATTTTTTTAAAGAAAAAAGAGGAATCTCTCTTTGTCTTTAAAATTTGGCATTTTAATTATGATGTGTCTTGGCAGTCCCTTTGTGTTCATCTTGATTGGAACTCTCTGTGCTTCCTGAACTTGCATGACTTTTCCCCTATGAAGGTTAGGGAAGTTTTCAGCTATTATTTTTGCAAACAGGTTTTCTATCCTTTGCTCCTCTTCTCCTTTTGGTATTCCTATGATGTGAATGTTGCATTTCATGTTTTCCTGCAGTACTTTTAAGCTCTTTTTCATATTTTTAAGTCCTTTTTTTGGTGCTGCTCCTGTGCCTGTGTATGCCTTTCTACCTTGTCTTCCAGCTCACTGATTTGGTCCTCTGCTTCAGTCAGCCTGCTGGTAATTCCTTCTAGTGTATTTTTTTTCATACACTGTATTCTTCATTTCTTCCTGGTTCTTGTTTATAGTTTCTATTTCCTTTTTCATGCTGTTGTAGTTCCCACTCAGTTCCTTGTTGTTGTCACCGAGTTCTTTGAGCATCCTTATAACCATTCCTTTGAATTCTATGTCTGATAGTTTGCTTGACTCCATTTTATTTAGCTCTTTCACTGGTAGTTCTTCCATTCCTTTCTATTTCAAATTCTTTCTTTGTATCCCATTTAGATGACTCTTTTTTTGGTTTGTTTCTGTGATTCCGTATTCTCTGTTTTGCCAGCTGTCTTCATAGGATCAACTTCTGTGATAGGGGTTCTGTGGCTCTCAGTGGTGTCATCTCTTTGATTTCCTTTTTTGGATGCTCTAGGGTTGGCCTTTCTTCCATTTGTGTGGGCTCTCTTGTTGTACTTGGTCTTTATCTGTTGGTGGCTCCTTCACTGGTGGGTTCTCCCCTCTAGTGGGTTTACTGGTAGCCACAACTCCCAGCTTGTCTTGTATGCTGTTGTACAGATGTTGGTTAACAAGCAGTATTACCAGACAACCAAACCTACGCCAGCAAAAAGAACCCCCCTAACACATCAGCAATTTCAACTGTAATTGGACTAAGATTAACAAAGATAAAGAGAGATTGTGGGTACTTAAGCTTTGTCAAAGGGAATATGAGAGACTAAAAGAAGGAAAAATATTATTGTGTCATTTGAGGAAGGAGAATTAGTAAGAGTTGGGATAGAATTGAGGCAAAGAAAGGGAAATAACAAAATTTAAAATGTAAGTAAAACATGAAAGGGTGATGGGAACATTGGGATAAGAAGAAGGAAGACTATAGTATGAGGTTTGAAGTAAAATTGAAAAGATACTATACCAACAGGAGCAAAATTGCAGAAAAACACAGTAGGTTAGATAGCAATTATAGTTGAATGAAGTTTAATAAAGGTGGAATGGGAATAAGAATAATGTAGAAAAGTGAAAAGTGAGTATGAGATGTCTACAGTAAAGAAAAATGATTTTGAGAGGATGGGGGAAACAACCTAATAAGAGTAAGGAGTAAAGTCCAGGTTGAGACAGGGGGAAAAAGGAGAGAAAAAATGAGATAAAATCCCTCACTCTATTGATCAGGGGCAGTGTGAAGGCAAAATGAAGGAAGACAGCAGGAGAATATTCTATGGGATTTGAAGCACAACCAAGTAGTGAGCAAATAGGAGTTCTTTTGGGGAAGTACAGCAATAACTATGATATTTTCCCTAACTATCCACTATTTATAAAAGGTGGAAAAGAACTATGACTCTTATTATTGGGGGAAAAGAACGTGAGCTGACTTAAGAAAGAAGAGCACTTATTCAAGGTTAGATGGAGGAGAAATAGTGAGAGTAAGGGATAGAAACTTGGCATCATGTGAGAGAAAATCAAGTTTACAACAACAGTAATAAATTTCTGGAAGGTAGAAAAATGAATTAAGACCAGAGAAGGGTGCTCTGTCAGATTTGGAACAACAATAGTATGATAATAAAGATATAACTTGAATAAAAAGAATAAAAAGTAAAAGACCAGGAGTAGTGAGTTATTTGGAATATGAGTGAAGTGAAAGAACAAAATTAAAACAACATGAAAGGGAGAATTAAAAAAACAAAATGAACAATAAAAACAAGAAAACTAAATAAACAGAAAGAAGACAGAGAAATAAAAAAGAAATTCAAGTTCTGCTGGAGAGCCAAGAGAAATTTGTCTCAGCTGTTGGAGTTTGTCTTCTGACTTCTTTCTGGATTTGTCTCTGGTTTTCTCTCAGCTCTAGGTGTTGCTGTCTTATTCTTGAGGAAAAAGGAGGAAAAGAAAAAGCCTGCCCAGTCAGTTTTGCAGATCTTCCTGGTTCCTGGAGGCAGAAGGGGGCTGGGCTCCATTTTTTCCTTTCCTGTTGTTCCGCAAGGATAGGAACTCAGTCTGGGCTATAATAATCACAGATTCCCAATTTCCAGCCCATGCCCCCAGAGCACTGTGTGGCTGGAACTCTCCGTTCTGTGCATTTGCGCCTGGCCAGAGCCAATAAACCACCTCGTTTAGCACCTATTTGATGAGTCTGTAAGGTGCAGTGAGTGGGAGCAAATTGCACCCCACTGCTCCCTCTTTGTTGGCTGGGCTACTGTGTCCTTGTGAGATCCCTGCACTGAACACCTCAGTTCCCCTTTTGAAAATAATCTCTTTGTGCACTGCTGCTTCTCTGAACCACCACCTAGCTTTCCACACAGTCCAACTTTATGGTAAGTCCAGAGTCTGTCTGGGTCATGGTCAGTTGTGGCCTGCCTCCTCTCCTACCTCCAGGTGTCATCTGAATCCCTCAAATTCTCTGACAATGTCCTGCTGTGTGACTGCTACCCCAGCCTGGGTACTCTGCCAGCTGTGTCACTTGAAACCTTTATTTTTATTTTTTCACCCCAGTGACTTTATGCATCCAGGTCTCTCCTGGAGTGGGTCTGGGACTTTCCTGCCCTTGGAGGAAGGAGGCAGCTAGGATGCTATTACTGATCTGACTCTCCTCCAATGTACCCATGGCAGCTGCAGTCTCTGGCAGCAGGCCTGGGGACCTTCCCATCGACCAATAAAACCTCCTTACCTCCTGTTCTGAAGCGTCCTCTGCACACTTTGGCTTCCAAACTTCATATCAGGTGAGATTCTGTTGGCTATTCACTTTGTTTTTAAAAAGTTCAGCTAAGTGTCACAGTTGGGTACATGAGAAAGTGGGCTCAGCTCCCACCTACATAGCCACCATCTCTACTTAGTCAAATATTAATTGACCATAGAGAGATGGGTTTATTTCTGGGCTCTCTATTCTGTTCCATTGATCTATGTGTCTGTTCTTATGCTAGTACCAGACTGTTTTGATTATAGTAGCCTTGTAATACAGTTTTATATCTGGTATTCTGATCCTTCCTATTTTGTTCTTTTTGAAAATTGCTGAGGCTATTTGGGGTCATTTTTGGTTTCATATAAATTTTTGGAGTATTTGTTCTAGATCAGTGAAACATGCCATTGGTATTTTAATAAAGATTGCATTGAATCTATAGACTGCTTTGGGTGGTATGTACATTTTAGTGATATCAATTCCATGAGCAGTCTGTATTCTTCCATTTATTTATATCTTTCTTAGTTTCTTTCTTTAGTGTTCTGTAGTTTTCCAAGTACAGGTTTTTCACCTCCTTGGTCAAGTTTATTTTTAGATACTTTATTTTTCTTGTTGCTATAGTAAATGGGATTTTTTTTTTGCTAGTTTCTTTCTGATATTTCATTGTTGGTATAAAACTGCCATTATTTTCAGATATTATGATGCTATGTAGAGAGCCTTAAAGACTCCACCAAAAAACTACTATAACAAATAAATGAATTCAATAGAGTAGCAGGATACAAAATTAATATTAAAAAATTGGTTGAATTTTTATATACCAATAATGAACTATCAGAAAGGAAAATTTAGAACACAATCTCATTTTCCATTCCATTAAAAAATACCTAGGAATAAATTTAATAAGGATGTAAAAAACCTGTGCTTGGAAAATTATATATCACTGAAAAACAAAAGCAAAGAAGATACAAATAAGCAGAAGCATATAACATGTTCATAGGTAGGAAGAATTAACATCATTAAAATGTCCATACTATCTGAAGAAATCTATAGAGTCAACACAATTCTTGTCAAAATACTAAGGGTGTATTTTGCAGAACTAGAACAAATAATCCCAAAATTTATATGGAACCCTCCCCCAACAAAACCCTAAATAGCCTCAACAATATTGAGAAAGAAGAACAAAGTTAGAGGTATCATGCTACCTGATATCAATCTATTCTAAAAGGACATAATAATCAAAACAGCATGACATTGGCTTAAAAGACATATAGATCAATGGAACATCACATAGAGCTCAGAAATAAATCCATGCTTATATGGTCAATTAATGTCTGATAAAGGAGGCAAGAACATAGAAAGGGGTAAATGATCTATCCAATAAACCGTGTTGGGGAACTGGACAGATACATGCAAAAAGAAATAAAACTAGATCACCTTTTTACAACATATTCAAGAATAAACTAAAGATTAGACAATACGGTGGAGGAGTGAGTGGAAATCACACTAACCTCCTCCCAGGAACAACCTGGAATTACAACTAAATTGTGGAGAAATCACCTGGAAAACAACAGAATGGTAGTGAGAGAGGAGCCTTGGAGCCTTGAACGGACAGTGGAATTGGCTTTCACACAGCCTAACTGGTGAGAAATGCGGTGAAGGCTCGAGAGGGTAGGCTGGGTGCCCATGGGCACCAGCACCACAGGGATACTGAAACAGCCAGTTGGATCCCCCTAAGAAGAACAGGGTCTGAATCATAAGCAGGGGGTCTAGCCTACAGCACTAGAACCCAGAAAAGCACACAGACAAGCTGCGAAAAGTGTAGTGGTGCTCTCTGCCAGAGACAGGTGGCTAGAGACGCAAAGAGGTGTTTAAAGGGAAAATGCAAAAATGTGCAGTGGCAGCCACCTAACTTGGTCTCTGGGCAGAGGCAAGGGCAGAGTGAGCTGGAGCCTGAGGAGAGATTGGTGAGGAAAGCTTTGGGGAGAGAATAGAGACAGTGGCCAGCGGGGCCCCAGTGATGACTCACCTCCCACTCCGCAGCTTCCATCTTGCTCAGGCATAAAGGACACAATAGCCTCGCCCTCAGGAGGCTATGCCCTGACCAGGAGTTGCACACAGGCCTGGGAGCTGAGTGCAGAGCGGCTGGCACAGAAAGTGGATCCCTGGCTAAAGGGGACACAGGGCTGTCTAGAGATGCTTGAGGAAAGACTGGAGATGGAAGTGCTGGGGAGAGAACTGAGGGAGCAGCCACGGGGATCCTGGTGCTGACTCCTCCCCCATTCTGCAGTCTCCATCTTGCTCAGAGAGGCCACGCCCCAGAGTGGCAACAGCGGGAAAGGAAACAATAGCCCTGCCCTGAGGACTCAGCCCAAGCCAGGAATTGCACGCAGGCCAGGGTGCTGAGTGCAGAGGGGCTGGCACAGAACCTAGATCCCTGGCTAAAGGGGACACAGAACTGTCTAGAGACACTTGAGGAGACACTGGAGACAGAAGTGTTGGGGAGAGAACTGAGGGAGTAGCTGTGGGGATATTGGTACTGACTCATCCCCCACTCCTCAGCTTCAATCTTGCTCGGGCAGACCACTCCCCTGAGTGGCAACAGCCTGTAAGGACATAATAGCTCTGCCCTGAGGAGACACTGCCCTGCCCTGTGGTGCCTAAGCCTGATGGCTGAGGGCAGAGTGACTAGATTAACAATTACAAGAGACAGACAGAGACAGTAGATTCCTGGAAGTCTCAAGCAGACTGCCTAAGGTCAGACAAGGTCAACATCTGGCATCATCAGAGGCAGACCCGAAAGAAGAGAGAAAGAAAAAGACCCTTATACTACCGTAGATGTTCACACCACAAAGTGGGAAAATCAAGACAGATCAATTTAAGAAACAGAAGCAAAAAAGAAGAGTTCAAAGAGAATTATGAAAAGCTACAAGGAAACTATGAGGAACTTACTGCAAACTATATCAACATGAAGAAAGACATAGAAACTATCAATAAGAGACAAGAGGAAATGAAGAATACAATTTCTGAATTGAAGAACACAATAGAAGGAATCAAAATCAGGCTAGATGAAGCAGAAGATTGAATTGGCGAGCTGGAGAACAAGGTAGAAAAAAGCTCCCAGAAAGAACAAGAAATGGAAAAAAGACTCAGAAAGAATGAAGAGGCATTTAGGGAAATGCAGGACAACATGAAACATTATACTATCTGTAAAATAGGGATACCAGAAGGAGAAGAAGAGGAGCAAGGGATAGATAGAGAACCTGTTTCAAAAGATAATGGAAAACTTCCCTAATTGGAGGAGAGAAAAGGTCATAGAAGTCCAGGAGGCACAGATGACCCCATTCAAGAGGAACCTAATGAGACCCATTCCAAGACACATCATCATTAAATTGGAAAATATCAAAGACAAAGACAGAATCCTAAAGGCAGTAAGAGAGAAACGTAGTAAAATACAAAGGAGCCCCAATATGGCTAGCACCTACTTCTCAACGGAAACACTACAAGCCAGAATGGAATGGCAAGAAATATTCCAAGTAATGAAAAGCAAAAGCCTACAACAAAGACTGCTCTACCAAGTAAGGCTCTCAATTTAAATGGAAGGTTTAATAAGGAGTTTCCCAGACAAAAGACGGCTAAAAGAATATACCTCCACCAAACCAGCTCTACAAGGTATGCTAAAGTGAATGCTTTAAAAAGATGAAGTAAAAGAGTGAGAAAGAGAAGAACACATTTACAAAGGGAAAAAAAATCAATAAGTACCTATCAATAATAACTTTAAATGTAAATGGTCTAAATGTTCCAATCAAAAGACATAGGGTAGCTGAATGGAAAAGAAAACATGAACCACACACATGCTGCCTACAAGAGATTCCCCTCAGAACAAAAGACCTACACGGACTGAAAGTATAGGGATAGAAAAAAATATTCCCAGCAAATGGACAGAAAAAAAACCAGGGGTAGCAATACTTATATCAGGCAAAATAGATTCAAAACAAAGGCATAAAAAGAGATACTTTATAATAATCAAAAGAAGAATCCATCAAGAAGACATAAACATTGTAAACCTATATGCACCCAACACAGGAGCACCCAAATATATAAGGGAAATCTTGGAGGACTTCAAGAAAGACATAGACAGCAACACAGTGATAGTAGGGGATTTTAATTTTAACATCCCACTGTCTTACATGGATAGATCTTCTAAAGAAAACATCTACAAAAATATTGTGGGAGTGAATGAAGTATTTGATGAAATGCACTTTACTGACATATACAGTACCTTTCGTCCCAAAGAAGTAAAATACACATTCTTTTCAAATGCATACGGAATATTTTCAAAGATAGAGCACATGATAAAACACAAAACAAGCCTCAACAAATTCAAGAAAATTGAAATCATAACAAGCATTTTCTAGGACCACAAGGGTTTTAAACTGGAAACCAACCTCAAGGAGAAACCTCAATAACTGTCAAACTCATGGAGACTGAGTCACATACTATTAAACAATGAACAGGTCAATAATGAGATAAAAGAAGAAATCAAAACGTTTCTGGAAGCAAATGAAAATGAACACAGAACAGTATAAAACCTATGGGACACAGCAAAGGCAGTCCTGAGAGGGAAGTTCATAGTAACACAGGCCTATCTAAAAAAGATAGAAACATTTCAAATAAATAACCTAATCCTACCACTCAAGAAATGGAGAAAAAACAACAACAAATCCCAGAGCAAGTAGAAGGAAGGACTTAATCGAGATCAAGCAGAATTGAATGACCTGGAGACTAAAAGAACAATTCATAGGATCAACCAATCCAGTACCTGGTTCTTTGAAAAGATAAAACAGATTGACAAGCCTTTAAGCAGATTCATCAAGAACAAAAAGGAGAGGTCCCAAATAAATAATATCAGAAATGAAATAAGAAAAATAACAACTGATACCACAGAAATACAAAAGACTGTAAGAAATTAGTATGAGCAATTACATGCCAATAAATTTGAAAACCTCAATGAAATGGACAAATTTCTAGAAAAGTATGACTTCCCAATACTGAATGAAGAAGAGGCAGAAAGCCTGAGCAGACCAATAATACCTGGTGAACTGGAAGCAGTAATTAAAAATCTCCCAGCACACAAAAGCCCTGGACTGGACAGTTAACACAGGAGATTTTTATAAAATATTTAATGAAGAGCTAACCCCTGTCTTCCTCAGACTATTTCAAATTCCAAGATGAGGGAAGACTCCCAAACTCATTTTATGAGGCCAGCATCATCCTAATCTCAAAACCAGATAAAGACACAGCAAAGAAAGAAAACTACAGGCCAGTATGGTTGATGAACATAGATGCTAAAATCCTCAATAAAATATTGGCAAACCACATCCAGCAGTACAGTCAAAAGATTATCCACCACGATCAAGTGGGATTCATCTCAGGCATGCAGGGATGGTTCAATATACGCAACTCAGTAAACGTGATATATCACATAAATAAAAGACAAAAACCACATGATCATCTCGATAGATGCAGTAAAAGCATTCAATAAAGTACAGCACCCATTTATGATCAAAACGCTCAGCAAAATGGGAATAAATGGGGCATTCCTCAATGTAATAAAGGCCATATATGACAAACCTACAGCCAACATCATACTCAACGGGCAAAAACTGAAAGCTTTCCCACTAAGATCGGGAACACGATGAGGATGTCCGCTTTCACCACTTCTATTCAACATTGTATTTGAAGTCCTAGCCACAGCGGTCAGACAAGAAAAAGAAATAGAAGGCATGCAAATAGGAAAGGAGGAAGTGAAGCTATCATTGTTTGCAGATGACATGATAGTGTACATAGAAAACCCGGTAGACTCCACCAAAAAACTACTCAACCTAATAAGTGAATTTGGCAAAGCAGCAGGATACAAAGTCAATATTCAGAAATCAAAGGCAGTTTTGTACACCAGCAATGCATTAGAAGAAGAAGAAATAAGAAAAAAAATACCATTCGCTATAGCAAGAAGAAAATTAAAGTACCTAGAAATAAATTTAACCAAGGAGGTAAAAGACCTGTATGCAGAAAACTATACAACACTGAAGAAAGAAATTAAGGAAGACACAAATAAATGGAAGCATACACAGTGCTCATGGATTGGAAGAATTAATATCCTCAAAATGTCCATACTACCCAAAGCAATTTATAGATTCAACGCAATCCCTATTAAGATACCAATGATGTATTTCAAAGAAATAGATCAGACATTTCAAAAATTTATATGGAACATAAATGACCCCGAATAGCCACAGCAATACTGAGAAAGAAAAACAAAGTAGGAGGGATCACAATACCGGACATCAAACTATACTACCAAGCCACTATACTCAAAACAATCTGGTACTGGCACAAGAACAGACCCATAGACCAGTGGAACAGAATAGAAAGCCCAGGAATAAGTGCAGGTCTATATGGGCGACTAATATTTGACAAAGGGGACAGAAGCATAAAATGGAGCAATAATAGCCTCTTCAACAAATAGTGTTGGGAGAGCTGGACGGCTACATGCAAAAAATTGAAATTGGATCATCAGCTGACACCATACACAAAAATAAACTCAAGATGGATAAAAGACTTAAATGTAAGTTGCAACACCATAGAAGTCCTAGAGGAGAACATTGGCAGGGAACTCTCAGATATCCCACGCAGCAATTTTTTCACTGATATGTCTCCTAAAGCAAGGGACATAAAGGAAAGAATAAACAAGTGGGAACTTATCAAAATAAGAAGCTTCTGCACGGCTAAATAAAACAACAGCAAAATGAAAAGGGAGCCAACCCTATGGGAAAATATATTCGCTAATGATACATCAGATAGAGGTTTGAGCTCCAAAATATATAAAAAAGTCTCATGACTCCACTCCAAGAAGACAAACGATCCAATCAAAAAATGGGCAAAGGACCTGGGCAGACACTTTTCCAAGGAAGAGATACATAAAGCACAGAGACATTTGAAAGGATGCTCGGCATCACTAGCCATCAGAGAAATGCAGACCACAATATGGTACCGGCTCACACGAGTCAGAATGGTCATCATAAAAAAATCAAGAAACAACAGGGGCTGGTGAGGCTGTGGAGAAAAGGGAACCCTAGTACACTGTTGGTGGGAATGCAGACTGGTGCAGCCATTGTGGAAAGTAGTGTGGAATTTCCTCAAAAAGCTGAAAATGGAACTGCCTTTTGATCCAGTGATTCCTCTGCTGGGATTATACCCTAAGAATTCCAGAACACCAATGCAAAAGGACCTGTGCACCCCAATGTTCATAGCAGCACAATTGACAATAGCTAAGTGTGGGAAGCAACCTAAACGCCCATCAGTTGATGATTGGATCAGAAAACTATGGTACATTTACACAATGGAATACTACGCAGTAGAAAGAGAAAAAGAACTACTAAACTTCGCGACAGCGTGGATAGAACTGGAGAGCATTTTGCTAAGCGAAATAAGCCAGGGGGAAAAAGACAAATACCAAATGATCTCACCTATAAGTGGAACCTAACCAACAATACAAGATGCAAGGAAAATAAGACCAGCAACACTGAAAGGAAAAGAAACCAACAGAGACAAGAGGGAAGGAGGGAGGGGGGGACGGGGGAAAAGGAAGGGAATGGGAGGGTCGGGGAATGTGTGGCAAGGTCTCATGGACAAAACCAAAGAGGAAGGATTGAGGGATGGATGGGGGAGGAGGCAGGGGAAGATGGTGGGGGGAAGGCAGAGACAAATGTATTTGAAAAAATAAAGAAAATAAATTAAATAAAAAAATAAATAAAAAATAAAATAATTTTAAAAAAGATTGAAAAACTAAGTATTTTATTTTTCATCATAGTAATTACCATTGACCCAGCCCTTGAGTGAAAATCCACTTTAATTATTAGCTGGGAGGAATTTGTTACTAAAATAAGCTCTCAGTGTAGGCTCTAATAGCTTTTTTCAGTAGTACTGTATTTGTGAGTGTTGTTCTCTAATTACCTAATGTAATAGCTGTAAATTATCTGGGAAAGGAGTCCAAATGGTTTACATTTTGTGCTTGTTTTTATCCTTCACTGAAATCTGAGAGTACATTATTGGTTGTTGGTACAGTACATGTGTTCGCCATGTATTTGGAAAAAATATATGGATGACTGGAAAAAAATATATGGTTCAAGTTCAGTGCCACAATACTGAAATAAGAATAATTTGGAAAGACAATTTTGTAAAAATCCTCTGAACATATAAAAATTTTTGCCTATGAGAGTAAAAAAGAAAAAAAGAAAAAAAGATAGTAAACTAAAAATGGATTACAGGCTTAAATGTAATACTCAAACCATAAAATTCCTACAAGAATACACAAGCAGTAAAATCTTGAACATTTCCCATAGCAAGTTTTTTTTCTGATATATTTCATTGGGCAAGGGAAACAAATGATAAAAGAAACAAACTAAAAAGTTTTTGCACAACAAAGGAAGCCATCAACAAAACTTACATATAACCTAATAAATAGGAGAGCGTATTCTCCAATAATACATCTGATAAATAGTTAATATCCAAAATTTACAGAGAACTCTTACAACTCAACACCAAAGAACTGCAAATAATACAATTAAAAAATAAGCAAAGGACCTGAACTGACACTTCTCCAAAGAGTATATACAGATGGTCGACAGACACATGAAAAGATGCTCAATGTCACTAATTATCAGAGAAATGCAAATTAAAATTACAGTGAGATTAAAACCAAAAGGCAAATTAAAATCACCTTACACCTGTCAGAATGGCTGTCATTAATAAAACTACAAATGATTAGTGTTGGCAAAGATGTAGAGAAAAGGGAAGTGTTGTGTATTGTTGGTGATACAGACTGGTGGAGCCACTATGCAAAACAGTATGGTGTTTTCTCAAAAATTGAAAATAGATCTGCTATATGCCCTGACCAGTGTGGCTCACTTGGTTGGGCATTGTCCTGCAAACTGAAAGGTTGCTGGTTCAATTCCTGGTCAGGGCACATGTCTGGGTTATGGTTTTGGCCCCTGGTCAGGGTGCATATGATAGGTAATCAATTGATGTTTCTCTCTTACATCGATGTACCTCTCCTTCTCTTTCTCTCTCCTTTCCCCTTTTTCTAAAAATAAATAAATAAATACAATATTTTAAAAAACAGATCTGCTGTATGACACTTCAATTCCACTTCTGGGGGATTTAGCCAAAGAAACCAAAATCACTAATTGGAAAGAATATACATATATTGTCCCTGTGTACCCTATGTTCATTTCAGTGTTTTTCCAATAGCCCAGATATGGAAGCAAACTAAATGACCATCAATAAACAAGTAAATAAATAAGTGTTGATACACACACACACACACACACAACTAGAATATTAACCCAGCCATAAAAACAACAATGAAATCTTACTATTTGTGATAGGATGGATTGACATAGAGGGTATTATGCTCAGTGAAAATAAGTCAGTCAGAGAAAGACAAATGCCATATGATTTCACTTACATGTGGAATCTAAAGAACAAAATAAGTTAAAATTCCAACAGACTCATGGACACAGGATAAACTGCTTGTTGCCAGAAGGGAGGGGTTTTGGGGACTGGGTGAAAAAGTGAAGTGATTAATAAATTTAAATTGGTAGTTATAAAATAGTCATGGAGATGTAAGTAAATCATAGGGAATATAGTCAATAATATGGCAATAACTATATATAGTACTAGTTGGGGTACAGGAAATATTGAGAACACTATATAAAATATATGATTTTTCTAACCATTAAGCTATATACATGAAACCAATACAAAATAAAATTGAAAGAAACAAAGAATGAATGTATTTTAAAAATCTAAAAATATAGTTCAATCCATGTTTTTAAAAAGACTATATATTGTATGATTCCATTTATAGGAAATACCCATGAAAGGCAAGCCTGTAAAGATGAAAAGCAGATTAGTGGTTTCCTGATTTGAGAGTAGGAATATATGGATTAATTACAATGAGCATGAGGTATATTTTGGGGGTGATAGGTGTGTTCTAAAATTGGATTATGGTGATGATCACACAACTCTGTATATTTACTAATAATTGAAATGTGTCCTTAAAATGGGTGAATTTCATAATATGTAAATTGTGCCTCAATAAAAGTTTTTTAAAAAGATTGAGGGAGGGAGAGGTGGGGGACAGGGGAAAGTAGTGGTGGGAAGGCAGAGACAAATGTATTTGAAAAAATAAATTAATAAAAAAAAAAAGAAAAAGGACAGAGAGAAAAAAGAAAAAAAAAGACCTCTCCAGGGAACTAGACTAGTGCTGGATTTTTTTGGAAATTATTTCCAACATTTTGAGCCTAGATAACCAATATTATATTCAAGACTTGTTAATGAAAATAAAAAATTAAATGTGCCCCCAAAATACTCAAGATGAGCATAGCAGTCCTCAATATTCAAAGTAATGGCCATTGTGGAAAGAAAAGGTCCAAGTTCAGTGCCATAAACTTTTCTGGCTGCCTTCCAAGGTGGGAGGCTGAAATGAACTTTGCCCTGGGTGACACTCTTCCTTGTCACTGATTAACCAGCTTTGTAGGAAGGCTGCTCCACAGACATCCTCTGCCTGGAGAGTGATATCTGGCCAAGTATTGGTGAGTAGAAAAAAATGTCCACTCGCTACCACCAAGCTGCTAGTGATAGCTACCTGGAACTTCTGAAAGAGGCTACCAGGAGAGATCTGAACCTTTCTGATGAAGATGGCATGACTCCTACACTCCTGGCAGCCTACCATGGGAACTTGGAAGCCCTAGAAATAATCTGCAGCAGAGGGTAAGTTCAACCTGAGGGTTCTTTTAAATCCTCACCCAAGGAAATGTTTATTGATTTTAGAGAAAGAGGAAGGCAGGGGGAGGGAGGGAGAAATAAACATCGATGTGACAGAAAAACATTAATTGGTTGCCTCTTATACATGCCCTGACTGGGGATTGAACCTTCAACCTAGCTTGTGCCCTGACCAGGGGATCATATCAGCAACCTTTTAGTGTATGGGATGTTGTTCCAGCCAACTCAGACCCCTGGCCAGGGCCAACCTGAAGATTTTGATGGGAAACTGTTTACAGTAGGATTTGGCAGACCAGTGGCAAGAGAAAGAGAATTCAGTGAAAATATGGTACTTTGCCCTTTTTCTAGACTAACTAATTGTATTTTTAGAGAAAGGGAGAAACCGCCTAGAGATACTGTCTTTGCTCACTGAGAACTGGCTCCACTGGGATGGCTCATCCTTGCTGAGCCACATATAGGGGGAAAAGCCCTGAACTCTTAAGGTATGTTAGCTGCCTCATGGAGGAGATATTTTAATTCTGTGCCTTAAAAAATATTATCCATAAATTTAAATGATTGTCCCTTTAAAAGCAGATCACTGTTCTACTTGGTTTTAAGATGTCAACCTTGATTGGAACACATGATGTTATTTTAGTTTTCTATCTATTCTATTAAAATCCCACAACCTTTATTAATACTCAATCCTAGTGCAAGTCCATGAATCTTAGATGAAGTTGCTTACTTTACAAGCTGTATAAGTGTCCTTCAGCCTGTCTTACCTTTGTTACCTTTCTGGCAGTCATATACACATAGGCACACACTCCCCTCACAGCCCCCACCCACAAATTCTAACTCAGGAGTTAGCTAACTCTTTTCTTCTGCTTGTTACCAGAGGGGTTAGGCAGTATTAGCAACTATACCCTAAGAAGGGTAAAGAAAAAAAAGAAAATGTAAACAAAGGGGCCCAGTGAATTTATTTCAATTTAATACATATTTATTTATAGATATTTGCTATGTGTCAGCCATTTGCTAGCTGCCAGGATGCTGCAATCAACAACAGAGGTACAATGACTGTCCTCATAGTAATCAGATTAAGAGAAGAAGACAGAAATTAAGCAAGTTCTGTATGACATGTGTTACAAAAGGGATAATAGAGGGCACTAAACAGATGATGCAGGCATCTCTCCTAATCTAGGGGGTGAGGGAAGGCTTTCTGGAGCATTTACGCTGGGATTTGAAGGATGAGAAAGAGCTGATTAGATGAAGATGATAGGAAGATTGTTTCCAAATGAAAGCACTGTGCATTATTGAAACTGAAGAAGTTGAGTATGACTGAACATGGCTTGAGTGGAAGAGACCAAGTTGTAAGAGACAAGAACAGATCACAGAGCCTTGTAAACTCTGTTAAGGGGCATAGGAAGCCATTGCTATGGGTTTAGGCAAGGCAGCCACCTGGTCAATTTGTGTTTACAAGATTTGCTCAGGCAGCAGTACAGCCATGAGAGAGAGACAGTTTGGGGCCGTTTTAATGGTCAAGATGAGAGATGAACAAGGGTAGAGCAGTGGTAATGGAAAGATGTGGATGGACTCAAATGGTAGTTTGAATGTAAAATTAATTATGATTAACTGGATGTTGGGGTGGGTAAATAAAAGAACAGGAGGATTAAGGCCCCAGGCTCTGGTTTCAACATCTTGTGGATGTTGGCACCATTTATTAAAGTGGGGAGGCACTTTAGGAAAAGTTGGAAAAAACAAAGGTGTTGGACAGAGCTTCTGAGTTGAGAACTGAATGAGGAAGTCAGTGGGGGTGTTTTTCTACTCCTTTTGCCTGATGACTTCCATTTCCCAGACTGCACCCTGTCCCTCACCACCATCAATCAACCTTCTCCAGATTATAACACCATGCCATCTTTCCTTTTTTTTTTTCAAACTTTCTCCAACTATTTAGTGTTCCGCCTGTGCTCCAAATGCAAGATGCCAGTTACTTCACAACCAGTGAAAGCCTTTGCTCTTCTTGAGGTACAATTTAAATGGCAATGCCTAGATGTTCTCTTTCAGTCTCTCTCTTCTCCCCCTCCTTTGCTCCCTCTCTCTCTTCTGTATGCCTAAAACATTACTTTACTCTTATTGTTCTTATATCTATCTCACTATACCTTTCCCAAGTGGTTTATCATTTACTCCAAAAGAATTTGCTACATAGTTCAGCCTATTCCCATTTATTTGACATGGTGGTTTCTCTCAATATAATTTCAAAATCCAGTCCATTAAGTTATATTTATTAAACACTGACTATAGGCACACAAATTCTTCTAACCCTGCTTTTTTTAGGCCTTCCTTCTCAAGTCTTGCCTTCTGATCAATTCTAGTACATCTCAGATTTTGTTTACTTCTCTCCAGAATAATTTAAGACCAATTGTTTTGAGTTGGCTTGGCATAGGCTGAAAAAAAAGATGTTTTCTGGAGGTTTTCACAAGTCATCTCCCATTTTGACCATTGCCAGTCTTCAGGAAACTGTATGGGATAAAATTGTCAGTTAGAGATACAAAGATGGCGGAGGAGTGAAAGGGAGTCACGCTGACCTCCTCCGAAAACCAAACTGGAATTGCAACTAAATAATGGAGTAATCACCTGGAAAGCAGTGGAGCGATAGTGGGAGAGGAGCCTTGGTGCCGCGGACAGTGGATTCTACTCTCACACATCCCAACGGGTGAGAATTGCGGTGGAGGCTCCAGAGGGTGGGCTGGGTGCACACGGGCACTGGCACCAGAGGGACATTGAAACGGCCAGTTAGCTTCCCCCGAGAAGAACGGGGTCTGAATCATAAACAGGAACCCCTAAACTACAGCAGCTAAAGCCAAGAAATGACAGGCAAAACGCAACCCCAAAAAGCTTAGGGGTGCTCTCTGCCAGAGACAGGTGGCTGGGGATGCAAAAAGACATTTAAAGGGCAAACGCAAAAGTTGCAGCGGCAGCCACCCTCCTTGATCGCTGGGTAGAGGTAGCAGCAGGGTGGGCTGGTGCCTGGGAAAAGACTGGTGAGGAAAACTTTGTGAAGAGAACTGACACAGCGGCCAGTGGAGCCCGGGTGATAACACACTTCCCACTCTGCAGCTACCATCTCGCTCAGGCATAAGGGAATCGATTAACCTGCCTTTTGTGCACTCCGCACACAGCTTGTACACGTGTGAGCTGCGGGGCTGAGTGCAGACTGGCTGGGAGAGCCCTGAGGAGAGACTGGAGACAGAGGCGTTGGGGAAAGAACGGGAGGAGGAACCGGGGAGTCCCGACTCCCTCCCCGTTCAGTAGTCTCCATTGTGGGCTGGAAAGGCGTGACCCCAAAGAGGCAGAAGCGGGGCGCGCATGAACCAGACTGCCTGCGATTGAAATGCAGTCCGCACAGGGGTTGGATCCTTGGCCGAAGGGGTCACAGAACTGCCCAGAGGCCCCTGAGGGGAGACTAAAAACGCAGGCATTGGGGAAAGAACGGGAGGAGGAACCGGGGAGTCCCGACTCCTTCTCCTTGCCGAAGTCTCCATTGTGCGGGAAGAGGCCACACCCCCAAGGAGCCAAAAGCCGAAAAGCAAACATAGACACCCCCAAAACACCCAGAGCAGGCGCGCACACTTGCGCCGAGTGACCTGCGTGGGTTGGCGAGCGTGTGTGTGACCTACGCGGGCCGGCGAACGCTTGCACCTGCCGGCAAGGCCTCACACAGACTGGCACCCATACGGCCTGCGAGGGAATGCACAGAGGGGCAAGGGCAGGCGTAAATTGACCTACCTGCCGCGATTGCGGAGTGGCCCACAAAATAAGTAGAGCTGCCCAGAGTCCCTGGAGCAGAGACCAGAAACAGGATTAACCGGAGAGTCCTAGAGCTGATTTCCTCCCATTTCCGTAGTCCCCATTTGGCGAGGGCAAGCAATGCACCCAAAGAGCCAAAAGCGGGGAAAACACACAATAGAAGACCCTAAACTGACCAGTGCCGCGAAGCTCGCGTGCCAGGGAGGCCAGATGAGTACGGGAGGTCGCGAATAAGCCCCCTGGTCTGGGGCAAGCACATGCGAGCCCAGGCAGGAGGGGGACCCTGCCGCGCTGGGAACGCGCTCAAGGAGCCCGCGTGAGAGCGCAGAGAGATCCCAAAAAATAGCCCAGCCCTGACCGAAGGGGTCACAGAGCTGCTCCAAGCAGGCGTCAGACACAGGTATTAGACTCCTGAAAGACTCAAACAAACAACCCAAGGCTGTATAGGGTCAACAACTGACATCATCAGAGGCAGGCCCAGAAAGAAAAGTAAAGGACAAAAATACTTAACAGACTCTCACAAAAATGGGAAGAAAAAGAAGTTCCCCTCAAATGAGTGGAAAAGGGGACTCCCCACAGAGAGAGCTAAATGAAATAGAGGCAAGGGAATTATCAGATATGGAATTCAAAACAATGGTTCTAAGGAAGCTCAATGAGCTCAGCCAGCTCAAAGAGAACTATGAGAAACTGCAGAGAAACTATCAGGATCTCACAGCAAACTATATCAGCCTGGAAAAGGACATAGAAACTATCAAGAAGACACAAGAGGATATGAAGAATACCATTTCTGAATTGAAGAACACAGTAGAAGGAATCCAAAGCAGGCCGGATGAAGCTGAGGATCGAATCAGTGAGATGGAGGACAAAGTAGAAAAAAGCTCCCAGAAAGAGCAAGAAATGGAAAAACAACTCAAAAAGAATGAAGAAGCATTTAGGGAAATGCAGGACAACCTGAAACGCAATAATATCCATATAATAGGGATATCAGAAGGAGAAGAAGAGAAGCAAGGAATAGAGAACCTCCTCGAAAAAGTAATGATGGAAAATTTGCCCAATTTGAGGAGAGTAAAGGTCTCATGAATCCAGGAGGCACAGAGGACCGCACTCAAGAGGGACCTAAGGAGGTCCACTCCAAGACACATCATCATTAAAATGGCAACTATCAAAGACAAAGAAAGAATCCTCAAGACAGCAAGGGAGGAGAAAGTAACATACAAGGGGGCCCCGATATGCCTAGGAGCTGACTTCTCAACAGAAACACTACAAGCCAGAAGGGAATGGCAACAAATATTCCAAGCCATGAAAAGCAAGGGCCACAGCCAAGGCTGCTCTACCCAGCTAGGCTCTCCATTAAAATAGAAGGAGAAATACGGAGTTTCCCAGACAAAAGAAAGCTAAAAGAATACATCTCTACCAAACCAGCACTCCAAGATATGCTAAGGGGACTGGTTTAGGCAGATGAAGGAAAAGAATGAGACAGAGAGGAACACAAGTACAAAGAGAAAAGATGAGTAAGTTTCTATCAGTAATATCTCTCAATGTGAATGGACTAAATGCCCCAATCAAAAGACACAGGGTAGCTGAATGGATAAGAAAACATGACCCACATATATGCTACCTACAAGAGACCCACCTCAGAGCAAAAGACCTACACAGATTGAAAGTAAAGGGATGGAAAATAATATTCCAAGCAAATGGACATGACAAAAAGGCTGGCGTGGCCATACTTGTATCAGACAAAGTAGATTTCAAAGCAAAGGCCATAAAGAGAGACCCAGAGGGGCACTTTATGATACTTAAAGGAAGAATCTATCCAGAAGTCATCAACATTGTAAACTTACATGCTCCCAATAGAGGAGCCCCCAAGTTTATAAGGAAATTGTTGGATGACTTCAAAAAAGATATAGACAGCAACACACTGATAGTAGGGGATTTCAACACCCCACTGTCAAAAATGGACAGACCTTCCAAACAAAACATTAATAAACATATTGCGGCACTGAATGACACACTGAATCAAAGAGATTTAACTGACATATATAGAACCTTACATCCCAAAGAAGAAAAATACACATTCTTTTCAAATGCTCATGGCAGTTTTTCAAAGATAGACCACATGATAGGACACAAAGCAAGCCTCAGCAAATTCAGGAAAATTGAAATAATACCAAACTTTTTCTCAGACCACAAGGGATTGAAACTGGAAATCAACCTCAAAGAGAAACTTCAAAAACTTGCAAACTCATGGAGACTGAACAGTAGACAATTGAACAATGAATGGGTCAATAACGAGATAAGAGAAGAAATCAAAAAATTTCTGGAAAGAAGTGAAAATGAACAGACAACTGTCCAAAACCTATGGGACAGAGCAAAGGCGGTCCTGAGAGGGAAGTTCATAGCAATACAGGCTTACCTTAAAAAGATAGAAACATTTCAAATAAAAGACCTAACACTACAACTTCAAGAACTGGAGAAACAACAACAAATAAATCCCAGAGCAAGTAGAAGGAAGGAAATAGTCAAGATTAGAGCAGAACTGAATGACATAGAGACAAAAAGAACAATTCAGAGGATCAACCAATCCAGAAGCTGATTCTTTGAAAAGATTAATAAAATTGACAAGCCATTAAGCAGACCCATCAAGACAAAAGGGAGAGGACCCAAATTAATAATATCAGAAACGAAAGTGGAGAAATAACAACTGATACCACAGAAATACAAAGGATCATCAGAAACTATTATGAACAATTATATGCCAAGAAATTTGAAAATCTTGATGAAATGGACAAATTTTTAGAAAAGTATAATCTTCCAACACTGAAGGAGGAAGAAACCCAAAGCTTGAACAGACCGATAACAGCTGGGGAAATTGAAGCAGTCATCAAGAAACTCACAGCACACAAAACCCCAGGGCCAGACGGTTTCCCAGGAGAATTTTACAAAATATTTAAGGAAGAGCTAACCCCTGTCCTTCTCAGACTATTCCAAAAAATCCAAGAGGAGGGAAGACTCCCAGACTCCTTCTCTGAGGCCAGCATCACCCTGATCCCAAAACCAGATAAAGACCCTACAAAGAAAGAAAACTACAGGCCAATTTCGCCGATGAACATAGATGCTAAAATCCTGAACAAAATATTGGCAAACTGCATCCAGCAATACATTAAAAAGATTATCCACCACGATCAAGTGGGATTCATCCCAGGGATGCAGGGATGGTTCAACCTAAGCAAATCAGTAAACGTGATACAACACATCAATAAAAGCCAAGACAAAAACCACATGATCATCTCGATAGATGCAGAAAAAGCATTTGACAAGGTACAGCACCCATTTATGATCAAAACACTCAGCAAAATGGGAATAAATGGGGCATTCCTCATCGTCATAAAGGCCATATATGAAAAACCTACAGCCAATATCATACTCAACGGGCAAAAACTGAAAACTTTCCCACTAAGATCGGGAACACGACAAGGATGTCCGCTCTCACCGCTTCTTTTCAACATCGTATTGGAAGTCCTAGCCACAGGGGTCAGGCAAGAGAAAGAGATAAAAGGCATCCAAATAGAAAAGGAGGAAGTAAAACTATCATTGTTTGCAGATGACATGATAGTGTACATAGAGAACCCTGTAGACTCTACCAAAAAACTCCTCAACCTAATAAGTGAATTTGGCAAAACAGCAGGATACAAAGTCAACATTCAAAAATCAAAGGCGTTTTTGTACACCAGGCATGCAATAGAAGAAGAAGAAATCAGAAAAAATATACCATTCGATATAGCACGAAAAAAGATAAAGTACCTAGGGATAAATTTAACCAAAGACACAAAAGACCTGTATGCAGAAAACTATACAACATTGAAAAAAGAAATTAAGCAAGACACAAATAAATGGAAGCATATACCGTGCTCATGGATTGGAAGAATTAATATCCTCAAAATGTCCATACTACCCAAAGCAATTTATAGATTCCACGCAATCCCTATTAAGATACCGATGACGTATTTCACAGAAATAGAACAGACATTTCAAAAATTTATATGGAACCATAAACGACCCCGAATAGCCGCAGCAATTTTGAGAAAGAAACACAAAGTAGGAGGGATCACAATACCGGACATCAAACTCTACTACAAAGCCACCATACTGAAAACAATCTGGTACTGGCACAAGAATGGACCCATAGACCAGTGGAACAGAATAGAAAGCCCAGAAATAAGCCCAGGTGTCTATGGACATCTAATATTCGACAAAGGGGGCAGAAGCATAAAATGGAGCAATAACAGCCTCTTCAACAAATGGTGTTGGGAGAGCTGGATGGATACATGCAAAAAATTGAAATTGGATCATCAGCTGACACCATACACAAAAATAAACTCAAGATGGATAAAAGACTTAAATAGAAGTCGCAACACCATCAAAGTCCTAGAGGAGAACATTGGCAGGAAACTCTCAGATATCCCACGCAGCAATTTTTTCACTGATATGTCTCCTAAAGCAAGGGACATAAAGGAAAGAATAAACAAGTGGGACCTCATCAAAATAAGAAGCTTCTGCACAGCTAAAGAAAACATCAGCAAAATGAAAAGGGAGCCAACCCTATGGGAAAATATATTTGCTAATGATACATCAGATAGAGGTTTGATCTCCAAGATATATAAAGAACTCACTCGACTCTACTCCAAGAAGACGAACGATCCAATCAAAAAATGGGCAAAGGACCTGGGCAGACGCTTTTCTAAGGAGGAGATACAGAGGGCCCAGAGGCATTTGAAAGGATGCTCAGCATCACTAGCCATCAGAGAAATGCAGATCAAAACCACCATGAGGTACCACCTCACACCGGTCAGAATGGCCATCATAAACAGATCCACAAGCAACAGGTGCTGGCGAGGCTGTGGAGAAAAGGGAACCCTAGTACACTGTTGGTGGGAATGCAGACTGGTGCAGCCACCATGGAAAGCAGTGTGGAATTTCCTCAGAAAGCTGAAAATGGAACTGCCTTTTGATCCAGCGATTCCCCTGCTAGGACTATACCCTGGGAACACCAAAACGCCGATACAAAAGAACCTATGCACCCCAATGTTCATAGCAGCACAATTTACAATAGCCAAGTCTTAGAAGCAACATAAATGCCCATTAGTAGATGATTGGATCAAAAAATTATGGTACATATACACAATGGAGTACTACGCAGCAGAAAGAAAAAAAGAAGTACTAAACTTTGCAACAGCATGGATGGAACTGGAGAGCATCATGCTAAGCGAAATAAGCCAGGGGGCGAAAGACAAATACCATATGATCTCACCTATAAGCGGAACCTAACCAACAATGCAAAGATGCAAGGAAAATATGACCAGCAACATTGAAAGGAAAAGAAATCAACAGAGACAAGAGAGAAGGGGGGGGGGGGGCAGGGAAGGGGAAGGGAAGGGGAAAGTCAAGGAACATAAAGAACTCATGGACAAAACCAAAGGGGAATAGCGGAGGGAGGGAAGGTGGGAGGGGGCAAGGTAAAGAGGTCAGGGGGAGGCAGAGACAAATGTATTTAAAAAGTAAATAAAAAAAATTTAAAAAAAATTGTCAGTTAGATTTAAGGGGGCTAAAAAGGGGAAATAATTAAAAATTGCATTTACATGTTAATCAGTCATTAAAATCTATTTCAGTCTGATGATTTCAGTGATTATCTGTCACTGCCTGTTTCAAACCTTGGATCATGTGGTAACCATTAAGATCCAAACTCTGGCTTTGTTAAAGTGTTTTTCTTTCTTTTTTAAATTTAATGATGGAAAGCAATAATCACATGTGTTATCCTACACTGGAAAGATGGCCCCAATTTATACAAAATTTCATTTTCCCTTTAAAATGTTCATGAATTTCTTAGTTTTGTTTCATTTTCTAAAATGAAAATTTTTTTCCTCTCTGATTTTTAGAGGAATATTACTTATTAACATTTCACATCATATTGGAAAGATACATTATTAATATAAAAATTGCATCAATTCTCACAGTCATCAGTATTTGGATGTATATCCTTCCACACTTTTCTCTTTGAGAACATGCACATACATGTATATTTACCCTATTAAAAGGAGAATCATATTATACAAACTCTTCTAAAACTTGCTTCTAATTATTTGGCAATGTATCATTGACCATTTGAACTTAAAAAATAGATATCTGGTCTGTTTTTAATGGCTACATGATATTCTGTTTTATGGTTTCATCATAATTTATTTAATCAGTTGCTTGTTCATGATGTTTAATTAAATCCAGGCTTTGTTATAAATAAGTTGAGACAAACATCCTTGGTTGTTCACCTTTACACAGGGTCTGATATTTCCTTAGTATAAATTCCCAAAGGCAGAATTGTTGATTCAAGAGGATGCCATGTTTGAAAGGCTATTGACACATATTGTGCCAGGAAATTTGAATCCCTTTATGCTTCCTCCAGCATTGTTCATTTCCCTATACTCCTGCCAAAACCTGGTATTACTATTCTTTTTAATCATTGCCTATTTGATAGGCAAATGAATGGTAGGGTATTATTCATTTGCATTTTTTGGTTATTAGTGAGTCTAAATATTCCTTCTTGTATAAAAAACATTTTGAAACAATGATTTTATTTCTGATAAATAAATTCACAAAAATCAAATCAACTTCAAAGGGGGAAACTGAAATGGAACAGATGCTCATAGTAATTTAATACTATGACAATAACAGCAATCCAGCTTTTAAGAAGTACTGCCCCAATATACTGATCTACCAAAAAGCAGAGTCAAAATATTGTTATTTAAAAATCTTTTTGGTGAATTTGTCTTTTGTAAAAGGAGAGGTGATAGAAAAAAATCAACACTAGGCAGAATTTGGCCCCAGGAAACCATGTAACACCAATATTGGACTCAGATCAATGAATTGGCACCAGTTTGTGAATACCTGAACAAGTATATGTAATGGTTCTATCAAGAAATGGAAAAGCCAGCCAGGATTGAAAGAAAAAGATTGAGTTTAGAAAGACCCCATGAAACCTTTCAGTAGAAAATATTTTGATTTAAGTTGTACATCAGTTTGGGAAGTTGTTCATAAATAGAGTTTTTGCAAGTACACATTATATGCACTAGGGACCATGAATCATTTTACTTACAGTAGCATCTATCAATTTGGAATTTCGTATTCAGAATTTTCTTGACAGGAGATCCATCTTTGGGTTTACCTCAAGTTTTCTTCATGTTAATCCTCTTATCTTGAAAGGAGCATTTAAGATCTCTGGAGATGAAAAATTCCACTACTCTATGGTTTGAAGTGTGTAGACAACTTAATATTCTGTAGCGTCCCCACCACAGTTCACTCCTCTCAATAATTTCTTTTTTAACTTACCCAATTCAAAAATAATGTCAGGCAAATTTAATCAGTATGGTTTTGGTTATGTTTGTAGTAATGCTTTGGATGTTTTACAGTCCCTCTTTGTTGTCTTTTGAATACGGTATTTGGTTAGAATAAATGACTCTGTTAAGGTTGAAAGGTTTCCTTTGATCCAAGGCAATTAAATCAGGCTAACTGACCAGAGCTCTCTTAAAAGTTGCTGCTCAACGGAACTGTGTTATTTAATATTTGCTTTCCTTAGATTCCATTTCATTTCCCTTCCTTCCTCTTTATACAACTCCATGCACCCAGTCACACCGAAGTGAAGCCTTGGTTCTCCAATATGCCATGTAGTGTCACCCACACATGCATCTGTTTGTGCTGTTTTCTGCTCTGTAGGAAGCTGCCAACTGCCAGCTTATAGACTGGATCTAGAATGCAAATATATTTTATTTGGACTTTACTGTATTGTCCTTTTAAATTTGAGCCAACTTTTAAAAATCAAAAAGTTTCACATAAAATCCTGACTTTCTCACTTAGTTTGAGAAATGGAAATTCTGGCAATACTGTGTCTGCTGTATTCAAAGTAGCAACCAGCCATAGCTGAGTGATGGCCATTCTTTCTAGAGGGAGATTGCACTAAACTATGACTTTGTTGAAAGAACAAACCTGGTCCTGTTCAGTTTCTTACATTACTTGCTCTGCTTCTGTAGGCTGAGTTTGAGAATTCTGCCAGGAGACAGAGATGATACAAAGGACAAAAAGACAGAGACATATTATTGAATTAAGTAGAGGGGGCATACATATTTGACAAATTAAGTAAGACTACATGTGTTAGAAAGCCACAAGTGCTTCAGGAATTTACTGATGGTATGAGGAAAAACTAAATTTGATATATTAAGGATTATGAGTTTTGAGAGAAAGGAAATGATAATAGGTAATGTTTATTGAATATTTACTATGTACCAAGCACGTTTATAATGATTTATGTATACTAACTTATTCACATTAACAATCCTGTGAACAGATGATAATGTTATCCTCAATTTACACTTGAAGATATTGAGTCCTAGAAAAACTAATCTTGAGACTTCATAACTGGCATCATAAAAAAGTTGAGGTGTGCATTTTGCTGGAGACCATTAGACTTGGAGACAGATCCAGTCCAAAGTGTGCTGTCTGTGTACCAATGAGCAGATCAATTAACCACTCTTAGTCTTATTTTACTCTGATGATTATTCTCGCCTTCCTTCTCTAGGAAGATTGGGTTGGCTGTTGAAGGAGGGCAGTGAATGTGTAAATGCTTTGAAACTGAAAGGGATGAGGAAGCAAGGGGTTCCCATGGGGGAGCTATGAATCTAATTCATCAAATTGTTGGGCACTGGTTAGGCCATATTAACTAGGACAGCTCTTCTCTACCTGCAGCAAGCCTGCAAACTGCTGGAGATCTTGTTAAACTTCAGATTCTCATTCAGGAAGTCTGAGCTGGGGTCCTTTATTACATGTATTATCAGAATTCTCAGGAGTGGCTTGGAGTCAGAGCCATGGTTAATAATAAATTATCTCTTTACTTTTTTGTTTGTCCCTGTTTGTAACTCAAGCCATGTAGGTGCTGGGTTCTGGTGTAGCCTGGGGCAGGATTTCAGTAGGCATTCATTCATTTCACAGATATTTATTGAGCACCTACCATGCTCCTGTTTATGTGCCAAGATTGGGTCTCTGGCCTGAATACCTCCTATTAGTGCTCCCAATTCCACCTTAAACCATTGTAGAACTATTCATATATATGCTGTTATAATTACATGGAAGGAAGCTGAGGAATCAGTGGAGATGTTCTCTGCTTCTAGGAATAATGGTTGCAGCAGACACTGTTTGCTACCTACCCAACATCCACTCATCTCTTCCCCTTGTTGATTGGGACCCAGTTCTGTTCAGGTGTTTACTTTTCTATATGTGACTCTGGGGAATTGAGCCAAATAAGAGCTGGAAGCAGCTTTTAACGGCTCAGGAAAGATGATTACTATATTTTCAGGAAATGTAAGAGCCTTTAATAAATTATATTTTAAAATACTCAAAACTCATCATTTCCTAATTATTTTACTATTATCTGTGCTCTTAAGATTATGCATGTCTATTCTATCTATATGGTGGGAATAATATATAACTGTGTGCTACTGAACATCACTCCAAATTCCAGGTCCAGTAATGTCCCATCAGTAGTTTGAAATTTGCCGTGGTGAGTGTATTTATACCACATAAATCAGCACACATTAAAAATCAGGGCTTTGACTTGTTTTCCTAGGTGAGCCAGCTGTGAAACATTTACTAGCACACCACTGGGTAATCCTATCCCTACCTTCAATGGGATATTCTTTTCTTTTTTTCTGAATGATTAATTTTTTACAAATTTTTAAAAATTATATTTTATTGATTATGCTATTACAGTTGTCCTGATTTTCCACCCTTTGCTTCCCTCCACCCAGCACCCCACACTCCTTCAGGCAATTGCCCCACCATGTTCATGTCCATGGATCATGTGTATAAATTCTTTCCCTACTCCATTTTCTATATAGTATTTTACATCCTCATGGCTATTATGTAACTACCTATTTGTACTTCTTAATCCCCTCACCTTTTACCCATTCCTCATCACCCCCCTCCCATCTGGCAACTATTAAAGTGCTCTTTGTATCCATGGTTCTGTCTCTGTTCTTCTTGTTTGCTTAGTTTGATTTTTAGTTTGTTGATAGATATGTATTTGTTCCCATTTTATTGTTCATATTTTTTTATCTTCTTTTTCTTAAATAAGTCCTTTTAACATTTCATATAATAATAGTTTGGTGATGATGAATTACTTTAGTTTTTCCTTGCCTGGGAAGCTCTTTATCTGCCCTTTGATTCTAAATGATAAGCTTTGTCGGGTAGAGCAATCTTGGATGTAGGTCCCTTTTTCTCATGACTTTGAATATTTCTTGCCAACCCATTCTAGCCTGCAGTTTCTTAGGAGAAACCAACTGACAGTCTTATGGGAATTCTCCTAGTAGGTAACTAACATCTTTTGTCTTGCTGCTTTTAAGATTCTCTAATTTTAACTTTTGGTATTTTAATTATACTGTGTCTTGAGGTGGGCCTCTTTGCATCCATCTTGTTTGAGACTCTGTGCTTCCTGGACTTGCATGTCTATTTCTTTTACCAAATTAGGGAAATTTTCTTTCATTATTTTTTCAGATAGATTTCCAATTTGTTTTTTAAGTATTTTCTATTTTACTTTATTTATTTTTTAAAAGCAATTTCATTTTTTTAAATTTATAAATTATGTTTATTCTATTACAGTTGTTTCAATTTCCCCCTTTACCCACCTCCACCCATCCCACCCCACCCCCCACTTCCACAGTCTATTACCACTCTGTTGTCCATGATCATGGATCATTCATATATGTTCTTTGTCTAGTCCCTTCCCCTTCTTTCCACCATTGTCCTCTTTCCCCATCCCCTCTGGTCACTTTCAGTCTGCTCCATGTTTCCATGACTGTGGTTTATTTTGTTTTTTAGTTTATTTTGTTGAATAGAGTCCACTTATAGGTGAAATCATATGGTATTTGTCTTTCATCAACTGGCTTATTTCACTTAGCTTAATATTCTCCTCTTCCATCCATGTTGTTACAAAAGGTAGGTGTTCCATGTCTCTTTCTTTCTTAAATGCAGATTGATTTTATTTATTTTTTAAATGTCAAAGTTAATTATAAAATACTAAAAAATAAAACTATTATAAAGTCTCAACAATTAAACGAACATGACACCAGCACAGAAATAATCAAGTAAATCAATGAAATATAATGAACATTCTAGAAACAAACATATATATCTGATTAATATATGTATGATTAAGTTGATATTTCAAATCAATGGGTAAAATAAGGCTTATTCAACAGATAAGGTGTATGGACCACTATTACTTGAAATAAAACAAATATAGAACCCTATTTCATACATTATACAAGAAATATTCAGGTGAGTTAAAAATCAATATGTAGAATATAAGGAGTTTTAGAAGAAAATAGAATATTTTTCATGATGCGAAGTAAAACATTCAACACCAGAAGCCATAAAGTAAATATTGACAATATAACTATATTAAACATTTAACTGTATAATAATATACATATTAAAAAAGTTAAAAGACAAGGAATAGAATAGAAAAGTATTTGCAACACATCTAAAACATGGTGAATAGGTTTTTTTCTTTTTTTGTCTTTTAGGGAAAAATGTTCTACAAACCTTTAATCAGCATATGGATAAAGAATACCAAAAAGACACTTAAAGCTTTTTTAAAAAAAAATCATAGAAAGAGGCAAGAAATATACTAAAACAGGTTTAGTTTCAACAAATAGTAAAGGAACAATTAAAATAACATCATTGTCACATCAGAATAATGAGCATTTAAATATTGGTAATATCAAGTATTGGGAACTCTGAAAGGAACTGGGTATTGATAGAAACTTTTTCTTCATCTTAAAGCAGTCCCTTTAGCATATCTTGCAGTGCTTGTTTGGTGGAGGTATATTCTTTTAGCCTTCTTTTGTCTCGGAAACTCCTTATTTCACCTTCTATTTTAATTAAGAGCCTTGCTGGGTAGAGCAGTCTTGGTTGCAGGCCTTTGCTTTTCATGACATGGAATATTTCTTGCCATTCCCTTCTGGCTTGCAGTGTTTCTGTTGAGAAGTCAGCTGCTAGCCATATTGGGGATCCCTTATATGTTATTACCTCTTTCTCCCTTGCTTGCTTTAGGGTTCTCTGTTTGTCTTTGATATTTTCCATTTTAATGATGATGTGTCTTGGAGTGGGCCTCATTGGGTTCCTCTTGAATGGGACCCTCTGTGCTTCCTGGACTTGTGTGACTTTCTTTCTCCTCCAATTAGGGAAGTTTTCCATCATGACTTTTTCAAACAGGTTCTCTATCCCTTGCTGCTTTTCTTCTCCTTCTGGTATGCCTATTTTACAGATAGTAAAACATTTCAGGTTGTCCTGCATTTCCCTCAATGCCTCTTCATTCTTTTTGAGTCTTTTTTCATTTTCTTGCTCTTTCTGGGAGCTTTTTTCCACCTTGTTCTCCAGCTCGCTGACTCGGTCCTCAGCTTCATCTAGCCTGCTTTTGATTCCTTCTACTGTGTTCTTCAATTCAGAAGTATTCTTCATTTCCTCTTGTCTCTTATTGATAGTTTCTATGTCCTTTTTCATGCTGATATAGTGTGCACTAAGTTCCTCATAGTTTCCCTGTAGTTTTTGGTAATTCTCTCTGAGCTCACTGAGCTCATTGAGCTTTTTTAGAACTGTTGTTTGGAACTCAATATCTGATAGTTGACTTGCCTCTATTTCATTTCGTTGTCTTTCTGGGGATTCCTCCTTTCCCTTTAAGTGGGAGGTAGTTCTATGTCTTCCCATTATTTGTGAGACTTCTCTTTTGCTTTTCCCTCTTAAGTTGATCTGTCTTGATTTCCTGACTTTGTGGTGTAGACTTCTATGATAGGAGACCGCTGTTTTTTCTTTCTGGATCTGCCTCTGATGATGTCAGACGTTGACCCTGTCTGACCTTAGGCAGTCTGTTCGAGACTTCCAGTAATCTACTGTTTGTGGTTGTCTCCTTCAGCTGTTAATCTATTCACTCTGCACTCAGCAGGGCACCTTAGACAAGTTAGGGTGGGGAAGAGTCCCTCCTGGGGGTGGGGTTATTAGGTCCTTTCACGCTGCTGCTGTATGGTGGATGAGTCCACACTGGGATCCTGCCAGCTACTGTCTCCATTTTCTCCCCAAAGCCTCCGTCCTCAGTCTCTCCTCAAGTATCGCCAGAGGTCTCTGCACCCCCTTGAGTCAGGGATCTACTGTCTGTGGCCACCACTCTGCAGGCACCTTAGACAGGAGAGGGCAGGGTGGAACCCCACCTGGGGAGTGGGGCTCTTGGGTCCTTTGATGCTGGTGCTGCTCATGGGGAGCGGTCTCTTCCTGAGCAAGATGGCTGCTGCTGCATGGGGGATGGGACAGCACTGAGATCCTGCCAGCTACTCTCTCAGTTCTCTCCCCAAAGCCTTTCTTCCAGTCTCTCTTCAGGCGTCTCTAGCCCACTCTGCCCCCGCCTTTGACGGAGACGAGGGTAAGTGGCTGTAAATAAAAATTTTGCATTGGCCCTTTAGAAGGCTCTCTGTGTCCCCTGCCACCTGTCTCTGGCAGAGAGCACCCATGCCGCTTTTCACAGCTGGCTGTTTTCTATGTACATTTTGGGCTCTGGTGCTGTGGGCTAGAGATCGCCGCTTTTGGTTTCGAACCCGCTCTTCTCAAGGGGATCCAACTGGCCATTTCAATATCCTTCTGGTGATGCTGCCCATGGCACCCTGCATGCCTTCTCAGGTTTGTACTGCACTCCCTACCAGTTAGATTGCACTAAAGTTGATTCTTCTGTCTCCAAGGTTACAAGGCTTCTCTCTCACTATCACTCAGTCGTTTTTCCAGGTGATTTCTCCCCAATTTAGTTGTAATTCGAGGTTGGTCCTGAGAAGAGGTCAGTATGACTTCCACTCACTCGTTCACCACCTTGATTCTCTCAATATTTCCAATTTCTTGCTCTTTCTCTTCTTCTTCTGGCACCCTATGATGCAAATATTGGATTCCTTGATGTTTTCCCAGAGTCTGCTTATACTACTTTCATTGTTTTTTTTTTGTATTCTTTTTTCTTCTTGTTCTGATTGCTTGTTTTGTGCTTCCTTATGTTCCAAATCATTGATCTGATTCTTGGTTTCATCCACTATACTGTTGTTTCCATGTAAATTTGTCTTTATTTCAATTAGTGTATCCTTCATTTATTTTTCTTAACTTTAATTTAATTTACTTTTTCAAATACATTTGTCTCTGCCTACCTCCCACCACTTTCCCTTGCCCCATCCCTCCTTCCCACCCTCAACTCTTACACTTTGGTTTTGTCCAGGAGTCCTTGCTATATGTTCCTTCACTTTCCCCTTCTCTTCCTCTTCCCCGCCCCCCTCCCTCCTTCCCTCTTGTCTCTGTCGATTTCTTTTCCTTTCAGTGTTGTTCGTCTTATTTTCCTTGCATCTTTGTATTGTTGGTTAGGTTCCACTTATAGGTGAGATCATATGGTATTTGTCTTTCACCCCCTGGCTTATTTTGCTTAGCATAACACTCTCCAGTCCTATCCATGCTGTCACGAAGTTTAGTAGTTCTTTTTCTCTTTCTGCTGCATAGTATTCCATTGTGTATATGTACCATCACTTTTTGATCCAATCATCTACTGATGGGCATTTAGGTTGCTTCCAACACTTGGCTATTGTCAATTGTGCTGCTATGAACATTGGGGTGCAAACGTTCTTTTGTACTGGCGTTTTGGTGTTCTTAGGGTATAGTCCCAGCAGGGGAGTCACTGGATCAAAAGGCAGTTCCATTTTCAGCTTTTTGAGGAAATTCCACACTGCTTCCCACAGTGGCTGCACCAGTCTGCATTCCCACCAACAGTGTACTAGGGTTCCCTTTTCTCCACAGCCTCGCCAGCACCTGTTGTGTGTTGATCTGTTCATGATGGCCACTCTGACTGGTGTGAGGTGGTACTTCATGGTGGTTTTGATATGTATTTCTCTGATGGCTAGTGATGCTGAGCATCCTTTCAAATGCCTCTGGGCCCTTTGTATCTCCTCTTTGGAAAAGCGTCTGCCCAGGTCCTTAGCCCATTTATTGATTGGATAATTAGTCTTCTTGGAGTGGAGTTGAGTGAGTTCTTTATATATCTTGGAGATCAAACCTCTATCTGATGTATCATTAGCGAATATATTTTCCCATAGGGTTGGCTCCCTTTTCATTTTGCTGATGTTTTCTTTTGCTGTGCAGAAGCTTCTTATTTTGATGAGGTCCCACTTGTTTATTCTTTCCTTTATGTCCCTTGCTTTAGGAGACATATCAGTGAAAAAATTGCTGCGTGGGATATCTGAGAGTTTCCTGCCAATGTTCTCCTCTAGGACTTTGATGGTGTTGCGACTTCTATTTAAGTCTTTTATCCATCTTGAGTTTATTTTTGTGTATGGTGTCAGCTGATGATCCAATTTCAATTTTTTGCATGTATCCATCCAGCTCTCCCAACACCATTTGTTGAAGAGGCTGTTATTGCTCCATTTTATGCTTCTGCCCCCTTTGTCGAATATTAGATGTCCATAGACACCTGGGCTTATTTCTGGGCTTTCTATTCTGTTCCACTGGTCTATGGGTCCGTTCTTGTGCCAGTGCCAGATTGTTTTGAGTATAGTGACTTTGTAGTAGAGTTTGATGTCCAGGATTGTGATCCTTCCTACTTTGTGTTTCTTTCTCAATATTGCTGAGGCTATTCGGGATCGTTTATGGTTCCATATAAATTTTTGAAATGTCTGTTCTATTTCTGTGAAATACATCATTGGTATCTTATAGGGATTGCGTTGAATCTATAAATTGCTTTGGGTAGTATGGACATTTTGATGATATTAATTCTTCCAATCCATGAGCACGGCATATGCTTTCATTTATTTGTGTCTTCCTTAATTTCTTTTTTCAATTTGTATAGTGTTCTGCATACAGGTCTTTTACGTCTTTGGTTAAATTTATGCCTATGTACTTTATTTTTCTTCTTGCTATATCGAATGGTTTTTTTTTTCTGATTTATATTTCTTCTATTGCATTGCTGGTGTACAAATACGCCTTTGATTTCTGAATGTGGACTTTGTATCCTGCTGTTTTGCCAAATTCACTTATTAGGTTGAGGAGTTTTTTGGTAGAGTCTACAGGGTTCTCTATGTACACTATCATGTCATCTGCAAACAATGATACCTTTACTTCCTCCTTTCCTATTTGGATGCCTTTTATCTCTTTCTCTTGTCTGACCACTGTGGCAAGGACTTCCAGTACGATGTTGAAAAGAAGCGGTGAGAGCGGACATCCTTGTCGTGTTCCCGATCTTAGTGGGAAAGATTTCAGTTTTTGCCCATTGAGTATGACTCTGGCTGTAGGTTTTTCATATATGGCCTTTTTTACATTGAGGAATGCCCCATTTACTCCCATTTTGCTGAGTGTTTTGATCATAAATGGGTGCTGTACCTTATTGAATGCTTTTTCTGCATCTATTTAGATGATCATGTGGTTTTTGTCTTTTATTTATGTGATGTATCACGTTTATTAATTTCCATATATTAAACCATTACTGCATGCCTGGGATGAATCCTGCTTGATTGTGGTGGATGATCTTTTGAATGTATTGCTGGATGCGGTTGGCCAACATTTTGTTGAGGATTTTAGCATCTATGTTCATCAGCAAAATTGGCCTGTAGTTTTCTTTCTTTGTAGGGTCTTTATCTGGTTTTGGGATCAGGGTGATGCTGGCCTCAGAGAAGGAGTCTGGGAGTCTTCCCTCCTCTTGGATTTTTTGGAATAGTCTGAGAAGGACAGGGGTTAGCTCTTCCTGAAACATTTTGTAAAATTCTCCTGTGAAACCTTCCGGCCCTGGGCTTTTGTGTGCCGTGAGTTTCTTGATTACTGCTTCAATTTCCCTAGCTGTTATTGGTTTGTTCAAGCTTTCTGTTTCTTCCTCCTTCAGTGTTGGAAGATTATACTTTTCTAGAAATTTGTCCATTTCATCGAGGTTTTCAAATTTCTTGGCATATAATTGTTCATACTAGTTTCTGATGATCCTTTGTATTTCTGTGGTGTCAGTTGTTATTTTTCCTCTTTCACTTCTGATATTATTACTTTGGGTCCTCTCCCTTTTTTTCTTGATGAGTCTGCATAAAGGCTTGTCAATTTTATTTCTCTTTTCAAAGAACCAGCTTCTGGATTGGTTGATCCTCTGAATTGTTCTTTTTGTCTCTATGTCATTCAGTTATGCTCTACTCTTGACTATTTCCTTCCTTCTACTTTCTCCGGGATTTATTTGTTGTTGTTTCTCCAGTTCTTGAAGTTGTAGTGTTCGGTCTTTTATTTGAAATATTTCTGCCTCTTTTAGGTAAGCCTATATTGCTATGAACTTCCTTCTCAGGACCACCTTTGCTGTGTCCCATAGGTTTTGGACTGTTTTCTGTTCATTTTCATGTGTTTCCAGAAATTTTTTGATTTCTTCTCTTATCTCATTATTGACCCATTCATTGTTTAATAGTCTACTGTTCAGTCTCCATGAGTTTGCAAGTTTTTGAAGTTTCTCTTTGAGGTTGATATCCAGTTTCAATCCCTTGTGGTCCGAGAAAAAGTTTGGTATTATTTCAATTTTCCTGAATTTGCTGAGTTTTGCTTTGTGTCCTATCATGCGGTCTATCTTTGAAAAACTGCCATGAGCATTTGAAAAGAATGTATTTTGCTTCTTTGGGATGTAAGGTTCTATATATGTCAGTTATATCTCTTTGATTCAGTGTGCCATTCAGTGCCGCAATATGTTTATTAATGTTTTGTTTGGAAGATCTGTCCATTTTTGACAGTGGGGTGTTGAAATCCTCTACTATCAGTGTGTTGCTGTCTATATCTTTTTTGAAGTCATCCAACAATTTCCTTATAAACTTGGGGGCTCCTCTATTGGGAGCATGTAAGTTTACAATGTTGATGTCTTCTGGATAGATTCTTCCTTTAAGTATCATAAAGTGCCCCTCTGGGTCTCTCTTTATGGCCTTTGCTTTGAAATCTACTTTGTCTGATACAAGTATGGCCACGCCAGCCTTTTTGTCATGTCCATTTGCTTGGAATATTATTTTCCATCCCTTTACTTTCAATCTGTGTAGGTCTTTTGCTCTGAGGTGGGTCTCTTGTAGGTAGCATATATGTGGGTCATGTTTTCTTATCCATTCAGCTACCCTGTGTCTTTTGATTGGGGCATTTAGTCCATTCACATTGAGAGATATTACTGATAGAAACTTACTCATCTTTTCTCTTTGTACTTGTGTTCCTCTCTGTCTCATTCTTTTCCTTCATCTGCTTAAACCAGTCCCCTTAGCATATCTTGGAGTGCTGGTTTGGTAGAGATGTATTCTTTTAGCTTTCTTTTGTCTGGGAAACTCCGTATTTCTCCTTCTATTTTAATGGAGAGCCTAGCTGGGTAGAGCAGCCTTGGCTGTGGCCCTTGCTTTTCATGGCTTGGAATATTTGTTGCCATTCCCTTCTGGCTTGTAGTGTTTCTGTTGAGAAGTCAGCTCCTAGGCATATCGGGGCCCCCTTGTATGTTACTTTCTCCTCCCTTGCTGTCTTGAGGATTCTTTCTTTGTCTTTGATAGTTGCCATTTTAATGATGATGTGTCTTGGAGTGGACCTCCTTAGGTCCCTCTTGAGTGCGGTCCTCTGTGCCTCCTGGATTCATGAGACCTTTACTCTCCTCAAATTGGGCAAATTTTCCATCATTACTTTTTCGAGGAGGTTCTCTATCCATTGCTTCTCTTCTTCTCCTTCTGATATCCCTGTTATATGGATATTATTGCGTTTCAGGTTGTCCTGCATTTCCCTAAATGCTTCTTCATTCTTTTTGAGTTGTTTTTCCATTTCTTGCTCTTTCTGGGAGCTTTTTTCTACTTTGTCCTCCATCTCACTGATTCGATCCTCAGCTTCATCCGGCCTGCTTTGGATTCCTTCTACTGTGTTCTTCAATTCAGAAATGGTATTCTTCATATCCTCTTGTGTCTTCTTGATAGTTTCTATGTCCTTTTCCAGGCTGATATAGTTTGCTGTGAGATCCTGATAGTTTCTCTGCAGTTTCTCATAGTTCTCTTTGAGCTGGCTGAGCTCATTGAGCTTCTTTAGAACCATTGTTTTGAATTCAATATCTGATAGTTCCCTTGCCTCTATTTCATTGAGCTCTCTCTGTGGGGAGTCCCATTTTCCACTCCTTTGGGGGGAACTTTTTCTTCCCATTTTTGTGAGAGTCTGTTAAGTATTTTTGTCCTTTACTTTTCTTTCTGGGCCTGCCTCTGATGATGTCAGTTGTTGACCCTATAGGACCTTGGGTTGTTTGTTTCAGCCTCCAGGAGTCTACTCTCTGTGTCTGACTCCTGCTTGTGGCAGCTCTGTGACCCCTTCGGTCAGGGCTGGGCTATTTTTTGGGATCGCTCTGCACTCTCACACCGGCTCCTTGAGCGGGCTCCCTGTACAGCAGGATCCCTCGCCTGCCTGGGCTCGCATGTGTTTGCCCTAGACCAGTGGGCTTATTCGCGACCTCGTGTACTCATCTGGCCCCCCTGGCCAGCGAGCTCCCCGGCACTGGTCAGTTTTGGGTCTTCTCTTGTGTGTTTTCCCCTCTTTTGGCTCTTTGGGTGCATTGGTTGCCCTCACCAAATGGGGACTACGGAAATGGGAAGAAGTCAACTCCAAGTCTCTCTGGTCTCTCCTCCAGGGACTCTGGGCATCTCTGTGACCCCTTTGGCCGGGGATCTACTAATTCTGTGGGTCGCTCTGCAATCGCAGGCAGGTTGGTCAATTTACGCCTGCCCTTGCCTCTCTGTGCACTCCCTCGCAGTCCAGATCGGTGCCAATCTGTTGGAGGCCTTGCTGTCCAGTGCAAGCATTTGCCAGCCCACCTGGGTCACACACAGGCTCACCAACCCTTGCCAGTCACTCAGCGCAAGTGTGCGTGCCTGCACTGGGTGTTTTTGGGGTGTCTATGTGTGCTTTTCGGCTTTTGGCTCTTTGGGAGTATGGCCTCTTCTCGCCCAATGGAGACTATGGCAAGGAAAAGGAGTCAGGACTCTCTGGTTTCTCCTCCTGTTCTTTCCCCAACGCCTCCATTTCTAGTCTCTCCTCAGGGGTCTCTGGGCAGTTCTGTGAACCCTTCGGCCAAAGGTCCACCACCTGTGCAGCCTACGTTTCAATCGCAGGCAGTCTGGTTCCTGCGCGCCCCTCTTCTGCCTCTTTGGGGGTGCGCCTTTCCAGCCCACAATGGAGACTACAGAACGTGGAGGGAGTTGGGGCTCCCTGGTTCTTCTTCCCGTTCTTTCCCCAACGCCTCCATCTCCAGTCTCTCCTCAAGGCTCTCCCAGCCAGTCTGCACTCAGTCCCCCAGGTCACATGCACAAGCTGTGTGCGGAGCGCACAAAAGGCAGGTTAATTGATTCCCTTATGCCTGAGCAAGATAGTAGCTGCAGAGTGGGAGGTGCGTTATCACCGGGGCTCCACTGGCCGCGGTGTCAGTTCTCTTCACAAAGTTTTCCTCACCAGTCTTTTCCCAGGCACCAGCCCACCCTGCTGCCGCCTCTACCCAGCGATCAAGGAGGGTGGCTGCCAGTGCAACTTTTGCGTTGGCCCTTTAAATGTCTCTTTGCATCCCCAGCCACCTGTCTGTGGCAGAGAGTGCCCCTAAGCTTTTCGGGGTTGCATTTTGTCTGTATTTTCTTGGTTTTAGCTGCTGTAGTTTAGGGGTCCCTGTTTATGATTCAGACCCCGTTCTTCTTGGGGGAAGCTAACTGGCCGTTTCAATGTCCCTCTGGTGCTAGTGTCCGTGGGCACCCAGTCTACCCTCACTAGCCTCCACCACAGTTCTTACCTGTTGGGATATGTGAGAGTTGAATCCACTGTCCGAGGCTCCAGGGCTCCTCTCCCACTATTGTTCCATTGTTTTCCAGGTGATTACTATTTAGTCGCAATTCCAGTTTGGTCTTGAGAGGTCAGCCTGACTCCTATTCACTCCTCCACCATCTTCTCTCAATCCTGTATCCTTCATTTCTGACTGGATCTCTTTTATGCTGTTAAGGTCCTCACTAATTTCCTTGAGCATCCTTATAACCAGTGTTCTGAACTCCCCATCTAATATATTGCTTATCTCCATTTTGTTTAGCTCTTTCTCTGGATTTTTTTTTTGTTGTTGTTGTTAAATTTATTGAGGTGATATTGGCTAATAAGATCATACAGGTTTCAAGCATGCATTTCTATGATACATGACCTGTATATTGTAAATGTGTCCACCACCCAAAGTCAGATCATCTTCCATTACTATATATTTGGCCCTCTTTATCCTCTACTACTCCCCCATACCCCTTCTCTCTGGTAACCACCATACTGGTGTCTGTGTCTATGAGTTAGGAAAAAAATAAACTCACTTTCCTTCCTTCCATTTATTTCCCACCTGCCATTAAGGAGGCATAAGGAAAGGCATTCCTGTGTTGGGACAAAAATACCCGTTCCCTCCAGCTTTTCTGCTCTCCTAGTTTTGGGTTTGCAGGTGCCCAGTAAGTGTTGGTGCCTGCAAGTGGGTCACATATGTTCAGGCATCTTGAGTGGTCCAAAATAGTGCATAGCTCCATATGTCTATAATAGCAACCTGCTGACATTAGAATACAGTGCTGATATTTTCCATACATGTCCACACTTCCAGAGCACACACACTTTTCTTTAAAATTTACTCTCTTAGGTATCCTTATTGGTCTATCTTTGGAAGACTGGATCATCATGCAAGCTACATGATATTTATAGGAAGTGAATTTCTATTGGTGTTTCTGGATTCTTCTGGGTTCTAGATCAATCTTAATTAAGCAGACACTTTGCGTGTATGGCAGTCAGGAGGGCTTTACTCACTTCCCAGACTGCCATACACACAAAGTTCTTCTTGTCTCATTACTGTTACTTCAGTCACTACCCTGCAAGTGATCCATTATTACCTAATCCCCCATCCATATATTGTCCTACACATAACAAAATTAGACCCAACTCTCCCCATCTTCATAAGCCCTTCTTTTCTGCCCTCTGTATCTCATGGTATATCATTCACAACATTTCAAGTAGCTTCAAATTCTTCTCTCAATATTTTTTAATTTTTGTTTTACAAATGAATACGTCTATGCCTTGAGGAAATCACTTCTCCTCCAGTTATCTTAAGGAAACAATAGTTTTCCTCACATACCCCTGGGAACAGAGGAAGAGGAGGTGGCTAGTTTGCTCCTCATTGTTGCTTCCAAACCTTTACAGCCCCTTTCTCCTTCAGAATCCAGATGTCATTTGCAGTTCATGCTATTACACAGTATCATGTGCTAACCCTCCTTATGTCTTCCTCTTCATTCATTAGACACTTTAACTTCTCAGTTGCTTTCTGCCACCAATTTGGCAACTTCCATATCTATCATCTATGTAGATATTAATCCAATATTTTTGGCTTTTCAAATCTTTCATGCTCTCATCTCCAGTGATATTTTTCTCCCATCACACTTAAGCCATCTTAAACATTCATGCTCTAGACTTTTGACATTCCTCAAATTGAACCAGCTCTTAAATCTTGATCTTAAGACATACATCTTGAGCTACAACTGATTATTCTTCATGCTAAAGTGCTTACATCACATGCACATGCACACACACAAATGCACACACACCTCCAATAGTTCTTCAACTTTGAACTCCAAATTCTTGAACTCCACTACATCTCACAATTAACTACCCTTCTTATTTCTCACCTCCTCATTCCTAACCAATTTATAGTTCATGGTCCATCATTATTGCTCACTTTCATAAACTTTCATTTCCCTGCCTACTTTCCACTATGGCAATTTCTTGGCAGAACTACCACCTTTCTTAAATCTAGCTATCTACCTACTTTGTTCCTGCATGCAAATGATGAATGCTGCTATATAAATTTACAAGACTGAACCCTGGCTGATGTGCATCAGTGGATTGAGTGATGGTCTGGGAATTAAAGAGTCTCTGGTTCCATTCCCAGTCTAGGGCACATGCCTGGGTTGCAGGCCAGGTCCTCAGCAGGGGGCACACAAGAGGCAAGCAACCACACACTGATGTTTCTCTCACTCTCCTTCTCCCTCCCAGCCCCTCTAAAAATAAATAAATAAAACCTTAAAAAAAAAGAAATTTACAAGACTGAGATGCCTGATCTGACATTAAATTTTTTTTGAATCATGTTTATTCTATTACAGTTGTCTCAATTTTCCCCCTTTGCCTTCCTCCACCAATCCCATCCTGACCCCCGCATCCACAGTCAATTCTCACACTGTTGTCCATGTCCACAGGTCATTCATACATGTTCTTTGTCTAGTCCCTTCTCCTTCTTTCCACCATTGTTCTCTTTGCCCACCCCCTCTGGTCAGTTTCAGTCTGCTCCATGTTTCCGTGCCTGTCGTTTATTTTGTTCATTAGCTTATTTTGTTGAATAGATTCCACTTACAGCTGAGATCATATGGTATTTGCCTTTCACCAACTGGCTTATTTCACTTAGCATAATATTCCCCAGTTCCATCCATGCTGTCACAAAAGGTTCCATCTTTCTTTTTTTTTTTTTTAAATACAGACTGATTTTATTTATTTTTTAAATGTCAAAATCCATTATAAAATATTAAAAAATTAAATCCATTATAAAGTCTTAGCAATTAAATCAACATGACACCAGCACAGAAATAATCAAGTAGATCAATGAAATAAAATGAGCATTCTAGAAACAAAATCTGTCTAACAATGTAATATATGATTAAATGGATATTTCACATCAATGGGGAAAATGAGGCTTATTCAACACATTATTCAACACATAAGGTGCATGGACCACTATTACTTGAAATAAAAAAACATAGAGCCCTATTTTACATGTTATACACTAAATATTCAGGTGAGTTAAAAATAAATCTGTAAAACCTAAGGAGTTTTAGGAGAGAATAAAATATAATATTTTTCTTACCCTGAAATAAAGTATTCAAACCCAGAAACTATAAAGTAAAATATTGACAATATGACTACATTAAACATTTAAGACTATATAGTAATATACATATAAAAAAAGTTAAAGGACAGTAATAGAATAGGGTAGTATCTGCAACACATGTAAAAAAGGGTTGATAGTTTTTTTGGGTTTTTTTAGGGAAAAAATTCTACAAACCTTTAATCAAAAAATGGATAAAGAATTCCAAAAAGTCATTTAAAGCTTTTTTTTAAAAAAAATAGAAATAGGCAAGAAATATACAAACACAGGTTTAGTTTCAACAAATAATAAAGGAACAGTTAAAATAACACATCATTGTCACAATCAGATTAATAAGTATTAAATATTGGTTATATCAAGTATTAGTAACTCTGAAAGGAGCTGGCTATTCATAGACTCTTTTTCTTCATCTTCTTAAAGCAGTCCTTTTAGCATATCTTGCAATGCTGTTTGGTAGAGGTGTACACTTTTAGCCTTCTTTTGTCTGGGAAACTCCTTATTTTGCCTTCCATTTTAATTGAGAGCCTTGGTGGGTAGAGCAGTCTTGGTTGCAGGCCTTTGCTTTTCATGACTTCTGGCTAGTAGTGTTTCTGCTGAGGAGTCAGCTGCTAGCCGTACTGGGGCTCCCTTATGTGTTATTATCTGTTTCTCCTTTGCTGCCTTTAGGATTCTCTGTTTGTCTTTGATATTTGCCATTTTAGTAATGGTGTATCTTGGAGTAAGCCTCATTGGGTCCCTCTTGAATGGGACCCTCTTTGCTTCCTGGACTTTTGTGACTTTTTCTTTCCTCAAATTAAGGATGTTTTCCATCATTACTTTTTCAAACAGGTTCTCTATCCCTTGTTCCTCTTCTTCTCCTTCTGGTATCCCTAGAATCCCTTAACGCCTCTTCATTCTTTCCCTCACCACCTCTTCATTCTTTTTGAGTCTTTTTCTTTTTCTTGCTCTTTCTGGGAGCCTTTTTTTCTACCTTATCCTCCAGCTCACTGATTTGTTCCTCTGCTTCATCTAGCCTGCTTTTGATTCCTTCTACTGTGTTCTTCAATTCAGAAATTGTATTCTTCATTTCCTCTTGTCTCTTGATAGTTTCTATGTCCTTTTTCATGCTGATATAGTTTGCACTAAGTTCCTCATAGTTTCCCTGTAGTTTTTGGTAATTCTCTCTGAGTTCACTGAGCTCATTGAGCTTCCTTAGAACCATTGTTTTGAACTCAGTATCTGATAGTTGACTTGCCTCTATTTCATTTTGTTTTCTTTGTGGGGATTCCTCCTTTCCCTTTGACTGGGGTGTGTTTCTTTGTCTTCCTATTATATATGATGCTCTTCTTTTTTGCTTCTGCTTCTTAAGTTGATCTGTCTAGATTTCCTGACTTTGTGGTGTGAACTTCTATGGCAGGAGTCTGCTGGGTTTTTTTTTTCTTTTTGGGTCTGCCTCTGATGATGTCATATGTCATCCCTGTCTGAATTTAGGGAGTCTGTTGGAGACTTCCATGAATGTACTGTCTGTGGCTGTCTCCTTCAGTTGTTAATTTAGTCACTGTGCACTCAGCAGTCAGGCTTAGACACCACAGGGCAGGGCAGAGTCCCTCCTGGGGGTGGGGTTATTGGGTCCTCACGTGTTGCTGCCATTCAAGGGAGTGGTCTGCCTGAACCAGATGGCTGCTGCTGTATGAGGAGGAGTCAGCACCAGGCTCTCGCTGGCCACTCTCTCTGTTTTCTCTTCTAAGCCTTGATCTCCAGTCTCTCCTCAAGTATCTCTAGACCACTCTGTGTCCCCTTTAGCTGGGGATCTACTATCTGTTGCTGCTACTTTGTAGTCAGCAGTCAGGCTTTAGCACTATTGGGCTAGGGCTGAGTCCCTACTGGTGGTGGGGCTACTGTGTCCTCTCAGACTGTTGCCGCTCAGGGGAGTGGTCTGCCTGAGCAGGATGGCTGCAGCCATATGAGGGATTAGTCACCACTGGAATCCCACCAGCTACTCTCTAGGTCCTCTCCCCAAAGCCTCCTTCCCCAGTCTCTCCTCAGGTGTCTGTAGCCCACTCTGCCCCCAATCTTGCCAGTGACCAGGGTAAGTGGCTGCAAATAAAAATTTATGTCTTGGCCCTTTAAACAGCTCTTTGCCTCTCCAGCCGCTTGTCTCTGTCAGAGAGCAACCCTGCCGCTTTTCATAGCTGGCTCTTATATATGTACTTTTTAGGCTCTGGTGCTGTAGGCTGGAGATCTCTGCTTATGGTGTAGACCCCGCTCTTCTCAGGGTGTCCAACTGGCCATTTCAATATCCTTCTGGTGCTGCCATCCATGGGCGCCCTGCCTGCCTTCTCAAATCTCTACTGCACTCCTTACCCGTTAGGTTGTGCTGAAGTTGATTCTTCTGTCTGTCCAAGGTTGTAAGTCTTCTGTCTCACTGTTGTTCAGTTGTTTGTTCCAGGTTGTTTCTCCACAATTTAGTTGTAATTCCAGATTGGTCCTGGGAAGAGGTCCTTGTGACCCACTCCTCCACCATCTTGATTCTCCGTTTTCTGGAATTTTGTTCCATTCTTTCATTTGTGCTGTTTCTTTGTCTCCTCATTTTAGTAGCCTCCCTGTGTTTGTTTCTATGTATTAGGTTGAGCTGTTTTGACTCTGTGTCTTGGTAGCATGGCCTAATGTAATAGGTATCCTATAGGGTCAAGTAGCACAGCTTCCTCTATCAAGGTGCACCCTTTATGTGGGTTGAATATACCCTCCTCTTGATGTTGAGTCATGGTTGCTGTTGGCAGATAAATGGGAGGGATTTACCCAGGGCAGTCAGCTGCAAGGACCAGCTGTGACTAGTAACCACCAACCTCGACCCTTTTTGGAGGATGAGCTGTGCAGGGGAAGAGTGGTAGTGCTCCAATGTGGTCTGTAGCTGTCCACTGTGTGTGCTGGCCATGGGGTTTCCCAGATGGTGCAGGCCAAAGTCAGTACCCCCCACCTGTGTTTTGCCCAGGGCCACCCTGCTTAAGCTATAAAGCAATCTGAGGTGGCTACTAATTGTGCTGGGCTTGGAGATTCCCAGGTGAAACAGCTGTGAATCTAAGCTGGGTGCTGTTAGTGTCATGCCTGGGGCTCATTGAGGCTACATATTGCTTGTTTTTTAGGACTTAGGAAGGTGTAAAATATGAGCCAAGACCAGCTATTCATATGGGAAAGCAGCCTGGGTGGGCCCATAAATTGGGTGGGGCAGAGTCTCTGGGGATCTCAAAGGCAGGTCAAATAGTGTTAGCCAGGCTGATGGAGTCTCATATACAGCACCAGCTTGCCAACTCTGTGGGGGGAGGATTTTAGAAAAGGGATAATGGCTTCTGCTTGACTTGATGCTAGATATTTTAGCTCCTCCCTGTATGCCACTGATGCATTCTAGTTGCTACTTTGGTGCTGGAGCTGAGAGGGAGTGAGTCTGAGAAGGTGAGTTTTGTCCTGTGTGCGGGCCCTTTAAGATGAACTGCTTGGGGTTCCAGAAGTTTCTTTCACTGGCTCAATACCCACTGATGTTTGCATCCATAAGTTATGCAGACTTATCTTCCTGGCACTGGAACCCTGGGTTGGCGGGACCGCTGGTGTGGGGCTGGTACTCCTTGCTCCTGAGATATCCCTCCCAAATTTTTATCCACCACACATGGGTGAGAGATCAGCTTGTTCTGTGTCTGCACCCCTCCTACCGTTTTTGATGAATGTGGTTTCTTTAATTCCATGGTTGTCAAACTTCCATTCAACTTGATTTCTGATGGTTCTGAGTGATGGTTGTTCTATATTTTGGTTGTAATTTTGATGTGGTTGTACAAAGAGGCAAGCCATGTCTTCCTATGCCACCATCTTGACCAGAAGTCCAGAAATTTTAATTAATCTGAGTTAAACATGGTAGCTCTGTTCCCTTCTCATTAGGCATGTGACCCAATTCTGGCCAATGAGACATGAAGTTGTCTTTTGAGGGACTGTTTTAGAAACCTTTTCCTGCTTTAAAAAATAACACCCAGAGTGGAGATGGGCTCTTTCTGCTTTTGATCATGTGATGTTTGGATATGACATATCTGGACTTTCAGAAGTTCTCTTCTAACAACGCAAAGGCAGGATTAATATGCATTTTGTTATTTTTAATTTTGGGGGCCTTCTGTTCAGAAAAAAAAATTGGCATGTATTTTTGATATTTTCTCTTCTAGAGGGGACCCTGACAGATGTGACATCTGGGGAAATACTCCTCTACATTATGCAGCCTCTAATGGTCATGCCCACTGCGTCTCATTCCTAATCAACTTTGGTGCCAACATCTTTGCCTTGGACAATGACTTACAGTCACCACTGGATGCTGCTGCCAGCAGAGAGCAGAATGAATGTGTTTCTCTCTTGGATAATGCAGCTACTGCACAGAACATCATGAACCCCAAGAAGGTCACTAGGCTGAAGGAGCAGGCTCAGAAGAATGCAAGGAGGCAGATCAAAGAGTGTGAAAGGCTTCAGGAGAAGCATGAAAATAAGATGTCCCGCACCTTCAGAAAGGAAGAATCTGGTAATTTTTCTTCTAAGAGCACTTTTTCCAGATCATCCCTTTCAAATGCTTCTGCTTCTAGCACATTTGGGTCACTGTCTAAGGGCATTAAAGGCACCTTCAAAATAAAGTTCAAGAAGAATAAAGATACAGCAGAGCAGGTAGAGGAGTGCAGGAATGAGCAGAGGAATGTGATGGAAGTGTTCAGAGAGGAAGAAGAAGACACATTCTCAGGGGACTTCAGAGAGAAGCTCCAGGTTTCAGCAGAGGGTAGCTATGTGCAGCACGAATCCATTCTCAGCCGTCCAGGTCTAGGAAATATTGTTTTTAGAAGGAACGAAATATCAAGCCCTGAAGACATCTCAGATACCAAGAAGGAGTTAGGGTTTAAAATGTCCAGTGAATTGCTTCAGAGTCGAGGAGAAGCACAGGCTAATGAAGCAGCGGCTGATGAGGAGGGAGAAGAAAACAGCTTGGAAGATGATCTCCCTTGGGATGAGGATGCAATGGAGTGGGAGGAAGATGTGGCTGATGCTACACCCCTGGAAGTATTCTTACAGTCCCACCACCTGGAAAAGTTTCTTTCCTTTTTCATGAGAGAGCAGATTGATCTAGAAGCTCTGTTGCTTTGCTCTGATGAGGACCTTCAGAGCATTCAAATGCAGCTGGGTCCCAGGAAGAAAGTTCTTAATGCCATAAACAGAAGGAAGCAAGTGCTCCAGCAGCCTGGGAAAATGGGTGACACCAGCTTGTGATGGAGTGTTGGCTCAACGGGGTGTGCCTACAGCATGGGGTGATGCTGTGGTCCACTGAAGCACTCCAGGCAATATCTGCTCTCTACTGAATGCCCAACCACTGGGTATGATGTCTGAGGTTTTGGAATTGCCCACCTGAAAAATAGGCCCAAGCTCTACTCTGTGAAATTCTCTATACCTTTACAAATAAACCACCAGTGAGAAACTCAAGGAGACCTGGGAACAAAAATTGGTATTTCTCTTCAATTATATTTTTAATATTTTTAAATATGGAAAGACTTAAATGGGTGAGAAAGAAGAAGAAAAACTCTCTTTACTTTTCCAACTCTGGATGTAAGATTATAATCTCTCATCACACTGCTTTTCATTTACTGATTCTCATGGCCGGGGGATTCCAACTCCAATTCTGTCCTTAGCTCTAGACTTTGTTGGTGAAGATTAAAGTTCCTCCATTGGCCTAAGATGTGATACCCAACCTAACTGTGTCTGAACCTTTAACATATGTCTACAGGTTTACAAGTAATGAAAATGGGCCTACAATACTCCTACCTGAGAACAGACAGAGTATCAGGTAGGGAGACTGAAGAGAGAAATAGAATATAGGGTACCTGCTATGGACTGAATTGTTTCCCCCAAATTCATATACCAAAGCCCTATCCCCAATATGACTGGAATTTGGAGATAAGACCTTTATTAATGAGGTGACTGAAGTTAGATGGGGTCATATGGGTGGGGCCCTAATCCCATATAACTCTTGTCCTTGAAGAGGAAGAGACACCAGGGATGCACATGCACAGAGAAAAGGCCATGTGAGGACACAGCAAGGGGATGGCCACCTTCATGCCCAGGTGAGAGACCTCAGGAGAAACCAGACCTGTCAACACCTTCATCTTGAACTTCCAGCCTTCAGAATTGTAACAAAATAAACATCTATTGTTCAATTCACAGAGTCTGTGGTAGTTTGTTATGGCAGCATGAGCAGACTAATATAGTGTCTAAGCAAGAGGGTAGAGGAGAAGAAAAATACATGGGAAAAAAAAGTCTGGCATATTTGATGATTTTTCTAAGGGTAAGTAACTCCTCAAACTTTAAAAAAAGAAAAAAAAATCTAGATTCTTTGTAGGAAAAATGTGATTATAAAAGTAAATTTTACATTTTCATGCTCATTATGTGCTTATCTTTTATTTATTGTTGTCTATCACCATTGCTATGTCTAAATTCATGTAGATCCTATAATATAAATTTGCAACATTGCTGCTCACATTTTTTGAGTGGCAATGTCAAATTCAAATTGAAACCATACTGAATAGTTAAGTTTCATTGGATTATTACAGCCAGACTTACATCAAGTGAAATATACACAATTTTGTGTATAAAATAGAAACAGTTGTTTCTTCAGGATGCTTCCTAACTCACATCTGCTTGTGTTATTTCAGGAAGCACCACAGAGGACATAAGCCTAGGGAGGATACAAGTGCTGATATCTGATGAGCAATTGGCTCATTCTCCCACAATGCATGGATTCAGAGAGGTTGTCAGTCTTCAAATAAATACGTTGCACTAAGGTTGGTCTGGGATAAACCAAAGTTGTATTTTCTTTGCATAAAGTGCACAAAAGCAGCGGTCACATAGAAGCCCTCAAAAAATTTGTAGCATCTGAGCCTGCCTCTATTAGGACTTTATTACTGTAGGTGCCAGGATCCTCTCTCCAGGTATTCCTCAGGATCTGCCTGATGAGACACTTGTTGCCAAGATATAGGGGAAGCAGAAGCCGCTAGGGAAGTACTCGTGTTAACAAAAAGGGTGCTTTCCAATAGTTTTGTATCACTGTCAGAAGTAAAAGGAATATAGAAAGTCTGGTGATGTATTCTAGCAAACAAGAGACAGTGTGAGGTGGTACAAAGAATTTTGAGATGGAAACCCACATTGCTACTTGAAGGATAAAATATAGTGTAATACAAATGCAGAGGTGCGCTTTGAGAGAACAAAAAAAGGCAGGCCAGTAGAAATGTTACTGGAAGTCAGTCTTGGTAGGATTTAGTTCTAATTGCTTTACGGAGTTGATCATTTCTAGAGGTAATTTTCCATGCTGCTCTACTGGAGGGAGAGGGGTAGCAATTGGCTCAGAAAATATGGGAAGGGGAAGGTATGTTTGCCAGCAGAACTGAAAGTTCTCACCACAACCATCCCCTTTGCCTTTGTGTCCATTCTGTGATGAAATAAAGCGGTATAAATTTGAAGGACATGTAGATTTAAAAACCTCACACAAAAACTCCATCAAATTGCTGGGTTAAAAAGAAGGGAGCAAATACAACCCCTTTATCACAGTGAATAACATAAACCTCTATGAGGCCAGGACAGGTTATAGTAAGGTTAAGTTGTATGTTTTTGAATAGTTGCATTTTATTTTAATTAAGATATTTCAGCTTGTAGACTACATAGGCTTATCTACCATTCCCTCAACAACTCCTTTTGTCCCAATTAACGGGTAGATACTATATCTGTGATTATCACAAAGATTGGTTCAAAATGTATTAACAAAACAGTCAGAATTAGCTTGGGTCTTAGATGTCAGGGAGCAAATGAGGCCAAGTAAAGGGTTCCCGCTCTTGGGAATTCTCTGGTTTCCACTTCACTATCAGAGAAGCAAGTCCTGCCTTATATAAGGTAAGCCACAGTATTCCATCTCTTATCACCACCATGTTAGGCACAGGGTTGGGCATGTGATCCAGGTGGTCCAGTGAGTTTCAGTTCTGGGACTTTTAACTGATAAGGAGAAGAATCCCTATTTCTGCTGGGGTTGCTGGGGATGATAGACTATGATTCAGGAGCTGCTGGCAGCCATCCTGCCCCTACCAGGGGAAAACTTGCTTGATCAGGAAGCCAAAACTGACAAGAATTGAGCTGAGAGTGGAGACAGCAAGACTGAGTCCTGATAACACTTGGAGCCCTTGGATGCTGCTGAAGCTGAAACCATTTGGTGCTTCTTACAGACAAGAATCAATCGTTCTACTCCTCACTCACTGACTCACTCAGCTAAAGATAGGTTGAGCTGTGGTCTCTACCACTTGTGACCAAATGAGCCCTGACCAATATGGAAGCCCAATTATTCCCTGAAACTTTAATTCTAAAGACTGAAAAACAAAAGCCTACATAATGTATACTTGCACTTATATGAGATATCCAGCAGAGGCAAATACATAAAGATAGAAAGTACACTAATAGTTGCCAGGGGCTGAGAAGAAGGAGGAATGAGGGGTGGCCGATAATGGGTATGGAGCTTCTTTTGGGGGTGATGAAAATGTTCTGGAACTAAACAGTGGTGATGGTTGCACAACTCTGTGAATATACTAAAATCCATTGAACCATACACTTTAAACTGGTGTATTTTATGATATATAAATTGTACCTCAATTTAAAAAATAGAAAAAAATTAATTATAGTCATTGGAGCTCCCTCAAGGAGTGAATGGGAACACATGATCCCCTTGCTTTCCTTACTATGAGGGATAGAAGTAATCAAAGCAAGAACTTCAGAAGTGGAAAATTGCTTTATTTCCAGGAATTACAAAAGCTAGTGAAATACCTGGAAAAGGGAGTACTGCTGTAATGTGGCATAGCAGGAGGGATGGCCACCTAATTTCGCTAACTATAAACACAAATGGAGATCTCATTATTTAAGATAAGACATCATGAGCACAAAACTATAGCTCACTGGGCACTGGGTTCCATCATTTGATCTAGAAATTATGAGACAATTGGAGGCAACACCTCTTGAGCTGCAGCATCCACCTCAACAAAACATTGCTTCATTTTATTTACCAGATGACCAGGAATCATACACTAATTTGGCTGCAACCGTGTCTTCCACCGCCATTCCTGGAATGGACAGAAATTTGGTTCACTTTTTGTCAGAACAACTTTTCCTGAAACAGCCCTGGGACTGGGAGTCTAGATGCACTAACCATGGTGCTAACGCCCATCAGGGTAACAAAGACTGATACCTAGGTAAATTAGGGCTTAGAACATCTGCGAAGGGCAGGGCAGGGAATACGATATGAAGCCAGAAATGCTCACCAAACAAATTGTGAGCATCACTGAAAGTTTAGTTTAGGGGTCAGAAAACTTTCAGTGAAGGGCCAGATGGTAAATATTTTAGGTTTTGGGGGCCATATGGTATGTGTTGCAATTACTCAACTCAGCCATTGTAGTTAGTGCAGAAGCAGCATGAACAATACACAAACAAATGAACTGTGTTCCAATCAGACTTCTTTACAGACACCAAAGTTTGAATTTCATATAATGCTCATGTGTCACAAAATCCTGTTCTTCTCCCCACTGCCCCCACCATTTGAAAATGTAAAAACTATTACTAGTTTGCAGGTTGTACAAAAGTAAGTGGTGGGCCAGGTTTGGTCCACAGGCTGTAGCTTGCTGACTCCTGTTCCAGTCCAAATCCTGAACCCTTCAGCAACCCCACTTTGTCTTGTTTTTTTGGGTACATAACCTTAACCTCGAATGGGTATAGGTCCTTCAAGGGCAAGGACTGGTTTTTACTAATTTTTGTAGCCACCACTGCACCCAGTATGGAGCTTGACACATAATATGTGTTAAATATGCATCTGCTAGATGAAAGGATGTACCAATAAATCAATCCCAAAAGTGAGAAAACAAAAATTGCACAAGAGTTTAGAGCAGATTTCTGTAGTATTCTGTTTACTGAATGGGTTTGCTGACCTCTGATCTGCTATGAACTCAAAGACTTTCAGACACAACTGGATCAGTGTGATGTCTTTGAACCAGGATCTGGGTAAAGCTTATACTGCCTTCGCCTGTCTTCCTGTGCATGAGAGGTTTTAAAAATATTTGCCATCTAGCAAGGCACCAGTAATGACCCATTGGCATGAGTGCACATGGCAAGAGCATTCTTCATGTTCCGCTGAGCATTGAGGCTTTGGGGCTTGATCACATGAAATATGGAAGATCTATAGAGAGGGATAGAGGGCATTCTTGAGGGGCAGCCACTTGTTTACAACCAGTTTGGGAATATTTCAATATTTTAGGTATATCTGCTAAATACCATCTCTGTTTCCATGTATGTCCATTTCCTTAAATCTGGTGCAGTGAGAGGCTGGGCTGATGGGAAAACTGGGCCCATCCTCTGTTGGACTTCTGCCTGTACCAGCTTGGGTGGTACTGGGGCTCCCTGGGGAAGCTCTGCTCATACCAGCAAGTGGGAGGATGGTGAAGAAGGGCAAAAAGCAGTCATAGGCTGTACTTCTTATCTCTCTCACGTTAGGTCTCCCTGACAGTTCCCTTAAGCTCTCCATATTTTAACATTTTTGTGCTTCATCACCCACATTTGGAGGGTAGCTTCATTTAGATCTATGTCTAAATGACAGACTGCTGATGCTTGCTGGGTGCAAATCATTTTACACACACATGTCACTTAATAGTCACAAAAATTCAACAGATGGTAAAGAAACAGTGGCTTAGAGATGTTAGGTCACTTGCCCAAGGATGTATGTCCAAGGACTGGCAGAGAAGAGAATCCAGCCCAGGACTACCTGAATCCAGAGTTCATGGGCCTAACCACTACATTAACACATGTAAATAGCTGGCCCAAATTATAGATTTCACATTGAGTCAGCCATGGAAACTGGTGACTCATCCCTCCTCCCACCAATTGACAAAAACCTGCCTTGTGCCCTAGTTAGATTTGTGCCCCAGGACAAATGGCCCTTACCCAAAGACTTGAACACTGTGGTCTTCTCACAGTGGGCTGGCTTCGTTGCCTTTACCACTTCTCCCAGCTCAGCGAAGATCGTGGCCTGTTAAATGAACACATGTGGGCGCAGGACATGGAGCTCATGTCTGCTCCAGCTTATATAGCCAGGACAGGAGGGCATCCTTGAACTGGGTAAGAGATAAATTTGATAAACAGACCATTTGTAAACTGGATGACGTCATGAGGATGCTTCCTCCTAGAATTCATTTTGGGTACCATCTGCCTTTGTGATGCTGTGAATGCAAAGATACAAGTCTGTGGCCAGGGAATGTCCTGCCAGGACTCTGTGTAAGTAGGAAATAGGCATGTTCTTATCTTATCACTCATTGTGGCAGTCCTCTTCTGGCTTACATGCTCTGATTACAAAACAGAAAAAAAGATCAAAAGGTGCCCAACTATAGTGCTATTTTGTTGGCCATGTTGGGAAGGTTTCCTGGCTGCAACAGGCCCCCATCTCCTAATCCTACTGCTTTATAGGATGGCCCAGTCCAATGGGAAAGTCCAGCAAGCCTTTCTCTACAAGAAAAGGGGATTAAAAAAACAAACAAACACACATGTCACCAGCAAAATGGCTACATTATTCTGAAAGGGGATTAGAAATGATTGAGATATTTACACTCTCTCACCCCACAAAGAGTTGGGGGTGACTGAGGTGTGGAGCAGGCCAAGAGAAGGGGAAGTTAATGTAAGCCTGGGACCCCTGCAAGGCCACTTGAGAAGCAGCCATGGTAGAGGAGGCTCACCCCAGACAGGAGGATGTCTCCAGATTCTCTGAGGGCCGCCTCCCGGGAATCCACATACAGCATGGCCTGTTTCATCAGTTGATCATCCAACTCCCTCCAGTCAGGCCTGCTAGCTCCGATGGCTAAGAAAGAGCAAACAGACCCTGAGCCCAGAAACAGTCACAAGGGATATTAAACACACCCAAGAATGGAAGACAGGTGGGGAAATGTGGCGGCAGAGGATGTGTGGGCACCCTCAGATTCAGAATGCCTCATGTCTCCAGGTCAACCCCTCCCAATTAGCAACACTGGATACTCATTAACAAGAATAATACCTGCTACCTTGCCTTTCCATTTCATACCCCATTTTATTCCTAAGAGATTGTGAAGCAACTTAGCTTTCACTTATTGGGTACCTACTCTCTGTGAGATGTGTCACACATTTTACTTATAGTCCCTACAAGTTCACTTGATGTCTGATTCACATTTAACAGATGCACTAACTGGGGCTCAAAGAAATTAAGGTCCTTGTCAAGGTTATGTATTTAATGCATGTATACCTGTGGCACTGAAACAGTGCCATTCCTTTCACGCCACTTCCATTTATGGGGTCAATGACTTCCTTACCCAAGTCCTGAAACAAACATCATGTGCAGCACCTTCTTACCCCACACTCCTCAATCTGTTTGCTTATCTTTCATCATTCCTGTTCTTCACCCCCAACTACTTATCTCTTAAGTGTCACGAGAGAGCCTCGTGTCAGAGCTGTGAGGAAAGTCCAATAAAAAGCAAATTGGCTCTACCTGGGCGCCAATTGTTCATGTCCTCTGCAGAGCCTGAACCATAATGATGAATCCTGGCACCAGTACATGGGATAATGCACAGGCTGCAAACAGATGCCTGCAGGCCCAGGCAGGTAACGACTATGAGCAGATGGGATGCGATTGGAAATGGTGGAGACCCAACTATACAGAAGAAAGAAGACCCTTCTAAAGGGGACAGGCATTGTTCAGCTCCAGCTGCCTGCAGGCATGTGAGAATGCAGGTCCACTGCTAGAGCCTCCAATTTCTTTTAAACAAAAGCAGGAAATCTATTTGCATGTGTTATTTCTTGATTTTTAGAACATTCTATGGTCAAAAAAAAAAAAAAAAAAGAAAATACATCTGCTGGCTAATCCAGCCCAGGACCAGCCATCCTTGGGAAAGTGCTATAAAGCCTTACTCCAATGTAAGGCAGCATTACATGCCGTCCAGTATTCTCTGCTTGTTCTCTCCCCCATTGTTCTCCCTTACTCTAATTTTCTAAGAGAGTGATAGAGAAATGTCTGTCTTGAAGGTTGTTTGTGTGAGGAGTTCTACAGAATAAAAGCACTAATGAAGCTTATAAATAAATCATCACATCATGGGAAAAACCCCAGCCTCTCAGGCCACCTCTTCTCATTGCTCTGTTCCCCAACCCCCTACCCCCATTCTTCTGAGCAGGGGAGTTCTCAGAGGGCTGTGTGAGGCCACTCAGGCAGATGGAGGGGGGCCAGGCAGCAAAGGGGGTCCTGGTTCAGGTTGGGCTCTGGCCTTGCCTCAGGAAGGTAGAATAGGTAAGGGTCACACAATAGCTGGTGGGGCATGAGGAGGATGAGGAAGAAGCAGGGGAGGGCTGGAACTGAGCCTTCCTCTCAGCCAGGCTATAAAATAAGTCATATCTGTTGTGTTGGTATTTCCCTGTCAGCTGCACTTATAATGCACTTTTCTTAAATATATTGGACACCTCTGTGAACACATAAACGAATTTTGTCCTTAAGGCCAGGAAAATATAAGAGACTTCTTGACTCAAAATCAAGTTGGCTTTTCATGGGGGGAGATTCAAAATGTGAGAGGGATATGATGTGAGTGAGGTTCTACCACTATCTGGCTTTGAAGATGGAGTATCTACATGGTATGGAATTTGGAGCTTGCTTCTAGGAGCATAGAGGTGCCCAAGGAAATGGGTACCTTAATCCTACAGCATAAGGAACCTGCCACAACCATGTGAGCCTGGAAGAGGGCTCCACACTCCATAAGAGACTGTAACTTGGACAACACCTTGGTTTCATCCTTGGTGAGCAGAGGACCCAGCTAAGCCATACTCAGACTCCTGAGTCAGAATTATGAGATAATAAACGTGCTGTTTTTAGCTGAAAAAAAAAATCAAGTCAGTCTTGCTGAAGATTCAGCTCTTACCAAGAACTGGGTTTTTTTAATTTCCCAAATCCCTTCAGAAATGATCTTAGTGTCCCTAAAGCCCAACTTGATCCATCTCTTACCTATCAGCTAAGCCACTTCCTCCTTGCCCCTGAACCCCACCATAACTCCAGTCCTGCAGGCTCAGACCTTCAATTTGCTTTGGCCAGTTCCTCAACATGCCATGCTTCGTTTCTCTTCATAGAACTTACATTTAGATGGAACTCTCCATTTCACCTATTTGTTTACTTCTTTGTTGTCTATCTCCCCTCAAGAGGATATAAGCACCAGGAAAGCAGTGACCTTGAGTGCTGGTTTACTGTAATAGCCCCAGTATCTACAGCAGTGCCTGGCACACAGTTGGAATTCAATAAACATTTGTAAATGAATGTATAATCATGACACTGGGGTCTTGCGAGCTCATCTGCCAATGTGTACAGAGATCTTAGGTTTTGAGTTCACACCATGTGCTTGTCATTAAAACATGGGGCCCAGATAGCACACTTAAATCCTCTAGTGTTTGCCTGCTCACTTACCAGAATCCAGTCTTCTCAATGAAAGATAATACAGAATAGTATTTAAGAGCTTGGGATCTGAGGGTAGAGTATCTCTGTTCAAATCCCAGTCTGCCACTAAGGACCACTGGCACTGGGCCAACTGGCAAGTGGCTTAATCTTTTTGTGCCTTAGCTTATCCATCTGTAAAATGAGGGTCATGAAAATAATCTTGAAAGGATTAAATTATATATAATGCACATAAAGAATTTAGAACAGCACCTGCAATAGCTCTTTCTATTACCCAATGGCCACTTGAGGATCTTCAGAGGCCCTAGGAACACTTAGGTTTAGAGTTCTACCTACCCAATCACTTATTTAAAAGCAATCACATTGCACATTAAATGTCTTTTGTGTTGTAATCATTTTTTTTTGCCATGTAAACTTCATTACATTCAAAAACTGAGCTGTGGCTGACCATTTGCCATGATGTTACATTATATAGAAATTGACAGTTTCAGGTTTGCGATTTTTGTTTCCTGTTTTGCAGTGACTATTGTTTTTCAGGGCTCACATATTTCCCAAGCATTTAAGAAGCTCAGGCATTTTGCAGGAGTAACACAGCCCTGCAGATGCAGCTTACTGGTCCAGCCTAGGGACGAATTGGCCACCAACTTCCCATGATTCATGAAGCCACTCTGCTTACCATTGATGTGAGCCCCTGCCTTCACCCATTCACCAAACAAAATGGGCTCTGTTGCCATGGTGGCTGTGATGATCACATCTGCACCTGTCACAGCCTCCTGGACTGATGAATAGACCTGTACCTCTCCTTGCACTGCGTCCGCAAACTTCTCGGCATTTTCTTTGGTGCGGTTCCATATCCTCACCTTCATTGGGGTAACAAGAGGGACATTAGGGCCATGATTGTTTGGCTATTTATGTTTCATCAAGCCTAAGGGTACCAAAGAAAGTTGAGTCACTCTGGGGTCAGGGCCGTGCTTATTTAAATCATCCCCTAGGAAGAACATACATTTCATCAAGGACACACCATGAATCTGAGCAGACACCTGGCCTTATGTTTGAAAATGACCTTTCTCTAGCCCTTCCTTCTTAAAGAAGGGGAGAATTTTCTTAGTTCTAGAGCAGGACATATAGCACATGAATTTAATAGCTACTACATAGCCCAATAATTAGCAAAGCAAGTTCTGGATCCAGATAGGGTTAGAATCAATCCTTGCTCTCTCACTTACTGACCCTGGAGTTACTTAACCTTATCCAGCCTAAGTTTTCATGTCTGTAAAATGTGAATGATAATTGGGCAAAGTCAACACGAAACTCACACTTTAAGTTTTGGACCCTGTGAAGGAGTCATAGCAGGTATGGGCTTATCTATGGTAGTGTTTTGCATGGAATAACTTGATCCCTGAAGGGTATATAGGAAATTAAAGATTAGAAGGGTTTGAGAAGTAAGTGGTGTTGCACATGACAAGGCCAAGAGTAGTAACTACAATTAAAATTCTGGAGGTGGGGACTTGATCGCTAGCTTAGCAGATATCCATGTTTGGGGAGGGGGTTGTCAGCCTTCAACTGAAAATAAGACATAAACAATCTCTCCTAAGGAAACATAATAAATATAAAAATAAACAGTATGTCTAAATAAGTTCACCAACCAAGGTGAAAAACAGTACAATGTGCCCAGTCATAAGAGAATGGTTAACCATACCACCCTTCTTGATTGAAAGTTATGTAAATATTATATAAAAATTAAGGAATCTGTAAAAGTAATGATGTTAGAACATTCAACAAAAAGAGAGGATACATAACTCTGTATATCTAACATGATTAAAACTATGTTATAAAAAGTTGGCAAGAAAACATTGAAAATGTGAACTTGTTATTTTTGAAAATAGATAAAAGGACATTTTTCTTTTGTTTTCTTCCATATAGTCCCCATTTCCCAGAGCAGAAGTACAATTTTTATCCTAAAAAAAAAAATCATAGTTCAATTCTGCTCCAGCCCTCTCACATATATACAAAAAATAAAATAAAAGCAGAATCAAATGTTTCCAGTAGGAAGTGTGAGCCACAACTAGGGAAAGGGGGGCGCATATCTGGGCTGGAAAAGGGGAATGCCATAGCCTCCTGCTCTCTAGGCCTCATTCCCAGTTCCCGGATCCATAACTCTGAATACTTACAGACTCCCAGATTCTCCTAAGAGAAGCAGAGAGAGGGGCCAAAAGGACAAGTGAGTGTACTATATAATAGATATAATAGGATCCTTTAATTGAGTAGGCTGGCTGTATCATCAGGTAAACCCTGTAACTGAGAAACTGAAAAGAGGTGATTCAGGCCTTCCCCCAACTCTTTATCTAGATTGGGACTTCTGGGCAAGTCATTAAAAGAATGGTCTTGCTTCAGCCAGGTGGCTCAGTTGTTGGGAGCGTTGTCCCATAGACCAAAAGATTGCAGGTTCAATCCCTGGTCAGGGAGAGTACAAGAGGCAACTGATCAATGTATGTCTCTCACATCGATGCCTCCCTCTCCCTTCTTCTTTCTCTAAATCAATAAACATATCCTCAGGTGAGGATTTAAATAAAAAGAATGGTCTAGATGGGACTCTCCACCTATTTCAGCATAATCCATGTTGTAGGGACAGAACAGAGAAACAGGTCATGGTGGCTCCCCTGCCTCCTGCTTCCCAGCCCCCACTAAACTTACCTCCTTGAAGGAGAACTGCTCTGTGAAGACCTCATAATGGCTGTAGGCCTGGACCCCAGCCCCAAGGATACACAGCACTTCACAGTTGGGCGGTTTCAAAAACTATTTGAAAGAAATGAGATGGAAAAGATCAAGGGAGACACTAGCAGTCCAGTAAGAACAAATATAGTTTGTGTATTAGGTGACTCCTGCCCTATCTTCAGCTCCCTCAAGAACTCTGGGGCAACATCTGTTCTATCTCCCCACCCCTATCCCTTGGTAACCATCATTTAACTCTGTTTTCATGAGTTAGGCTTTTTTTAGATTAAGCCCTAGAGATTTAATGTACAGTATAGTGAAGATAGACAACATTATATTATAATAAGCAAACTTGCTAAGAAATTAGAACTTAATTATTCTAACCACTAAAAAGAAAGGATAATTATATAAATGATAGAGGTGCTAATAATCATTATAATGGCAACCATGTTACAATCTATAAATATATTAAATTAACATGTATCCCTTAAATTTACAGTTAGATGACAAATATATTTTTAACAATCTCTTGGGAAATCAGGGAGATGTCATTTTGCATTTCCATTCCTCTTGGGAGAGTAGGGAGGGAAGGAAGATGCTTTCATTGAGCACCAAATATATGCCAATGCTTTATGTGCATAATCTCTATTGGACACTCATATGTCTATCTTCCTCTTACCGATGAAGGAACTGAGATCCAAAGAGGTTAAGTAACTTGCTCAGGGCCCTACAACTACCCCACGATGCAGCAGGGCTATAAAACCACAACTTTCATTCTCCAAAGCCCACATTCTTCCTCCTGTCCTGCCCCATGGTAGGGACATGCTAAGACACACACACTTCTCAAAGCCCTGGAATCCAGGTGCCCTTGAGACCCAGGGTTCTCAGCTGTATTTGTGAGACCCTCCTTGTTTATCCTTTATCAGCCTCTATCTTCCTTTAAAGAGGAATGTAGAGCTGGCATTTATGGCACCAACTGAGAGTTTATGTGTGTCTGCATTAGGGAGTGGGGTTCTATCATCAACACATATTGTGCCATATCAGGGAAGTCCTGACCTCCTTAACAGGATTCACCACTTCACAGCACTTATTTGTTTACAGTTTTATTCTCCTATACTGATCTATAGGCCCCATGAGGACAGGAACTGTCTTATTTGCATACATTTGGCACATATATACTATTACCTATGAGAAACAGAGCAGGGTTTCTTGACCTCAGGATTACTGGGCTTGATAACTCTTTGTTGGCAGGAGGTGAGTGGTGGGCTGTCCTGTGCATTACAAGATATTTAGCAGTGTCCCTGGCCTCTCTATCCATTAGATGCTGGTAGCACCTCCTATCCATTCTTCCTCAGTTGTGACAACCAAAAATGTCTCCAGATTGCTAAATGTCCCTGGGACAGGTGCAAACTTGTCCTCAATTGAGAACTACTGGCATAGAGGAAGGACATCAATCGCACTTTTAATCATTGTTTTTAAGTTGCCTGCCTCATTTACTCAGAAATGACAATTGTAATATTCTTTTTTTTATTGTTGTTCAATTACAGTTGCCCCCATTTTTCCCCTAATCTCTCCCCCGGACCATTTTTTAAAGTTAGACCTTGTTCTGCCTTTTCTCTGTTTTATTTAGCAAAATTACAGCTCCTTGGGTCTGCTCTTTCCTACAATGCTAATTATTGAAATTCTGAAGTGTAGTCTTAAAAGTAGAAGTCTTCTTAATCATTAATTATTGGCAAAAAAGAGTCTCAGAAGTATTACCAGGTGTTCATCTCTCTGATAGCTTCAGGAGAAATATCATCCTGTGACATAAACTATAATTCACAGAATCTGCTTTGAAGAGGTTTCAAAATGACAATATCCATAAGACTAGCACTCTCTTATACATCTGTTCAATAAGGAAAACTAGGAGATTTTTCCTTAAACTAATTGTTTCCTGTTCTCAGTTAATATCAGTCTATTCTTGGAAGTATGCACCCCGGCTTTAAAAATTGTTACAGTGTTCTGTAAAAACAACCTTCAACCTCTTAAATGTCTAATTTTTTTTTATTCCTAAAACTTCTTTTTATTTATTTATTTATTTATTTTTATTTTTTATTTTTATTTTTTTAATTAATTTATTTACTTTTTAAATACATTTGTCTCTAATTCTTTTTAATTTTTCAGAGAAACACTTTATTTTATTCCTTAAACTCTATTTTGATTGTAATTAATATAGTTATACCAGCTTTCTTTTGACTGATATTTTCTTGGTGTTTTTTTATTTATTTTTTTTGTTCAAATACAATTTTGATGGGTTGCCTTACTTGATAATTTGGTGCCTTAGTAGTGATATAATATTTGATATCTTTTTTTGTAAACAGTATAATGTTTATAAGATTTATTAAATCATAACAGGATTAGAGGCACTTCATTCTTTTTCTGTAAGCATGCAGAGAGTTAAAAAAAAATATGAATTTGTTAGGTTTCTCACTTAAACAAAGAGTTGGAAAGTCTGTGTTTCATTTGCATTCGCAGTCTGGCCCTCCTATCTCTCCGGCCCCCTCTCATGCCTTGCGCTCCTGTTCTCCAGCCAAAATAGACTCCTTGCAGTTTCCCAAGCACATGTACCTCTGTCAAACACAGGACCTTTGCAGAGACTGTTTCGTCTGCCTGATATACTTTCCCCTCTGCCCCTGAATGACTAATTCCTACTTCTTCCAAATACCAGCTCAGGTATCCCTTACACAGGAAAAGCCTTCTCTAGACCTCTGTTTTACACTCTCATGGCACTTCATTCCTTTTATTCAATGTGTTTGGCAGGGTTGTAGTTTCACAATTGGTGTGATCTTTGGATTAATATTTGTCTCTCTAAATGGACTTGGTGCTCTCTACTGGCAGGCACTGTATCTGGTTTTACTCACCATTCTGTTACCATTCTGTGTCTGAGCACAGAGCCTGGCACCTGGCGGGCACTCAAATATTTGTTGAATAAATGCATGCCAAGGATAAACCCTGATATGTAGTGTCACCTTGAGGAAGCATGTCAGAGTCTCCCACTCAGGTTCTATTTAACCCAAATGCAGAGGAAGTACAGTGTCTGTCAGACCTGAGAACTTCCTTTACTTCTCCCAAAAACCCTAAATAAAAGAGAAGAGGTGAAAAAAGAAAACATTCTAGTCTTACAGAGCAAAAAGTAAAACAGACCCTTTGCTCCTTATAGAATAACCTACCTGAGCCCCTGGAAACAGAGCTGTGGAGTGTCAGCCTACACTCTGAACCATCAATCCAGTGATTCTCAGCTCTTCTAGGAGTGCAGGTTTTTGTCGATTGAACAAAGCACAGTGGAACCAATGGGTGGGTCTAGACTATTTTGGTGCCCATACCTGGTTGATCATTAGAATAGACCAGAGACTATTTTAAAAAAACTAGGGTCTTGGGCTCTACCTCCAGTGACTCTGATTCAGGGTTTTGGGAACCTGAATTTTTCTTTTCTTTTAAACTTCCCAGCTGACACCGCTGTTTACTTGGGTTGGAAGTTACTGACCTGGGACAGAGCTACCTGGCATGTGACTTTAGGAAACCCTAGTCTCCATTTCCTTGTGCATTAAATGAGGTCAATAATACTTGCTCTGCCTTCCTCACTGAAATTCAAAGATAAGTTGAGACAACAGGTTGGACATTATTTTGAAATGGACCAGAGCCATTTACCAGTGTAAGGCAGTGTTGTTAGATTCACTCTGTTTCTAAGTTACCAACGAACATTTCTAAAGGAGCCCATTAATCATTTTAATTTGATTTGTGTCTGGATATAATTTTTAAAAACCAGTTCCTCAAGGTGCATACCTAGTCTACTCCTTCTTATCCAATTACCAGATTAATCCTCACCTTTCCTCCCTATTAACGCACTCACAATCTGAACACCTGGTCTTTGCTGGTCTCACCCTCTGTTAGACTGTATTTCCTTCATATTTACATCTCATAAATCAGTGTTCCCAGAGCTTGTCCTTCTCCATTTAATGCAAAAGATTCCAGATTCCAATATTTCCCACACTCAGTTTTCTAGGTGTCCTCTTCTTAGCTCTAAAACTCTTCTAACCTCTAAAAATACTGTTGTAGGGTGCCCTGATGCTGCTTAGGAGCAGCAGCATCCCATCATTTCCTTCTGCCTGGGGAGCGCCTCCTTTCCTCCCCATTCTACTCACTCACTTCCTTCAGTCTTTACTTAAATGTTACCTTCTCAGGGAAGTTTTTTTTCGGGGGGGGTAATTTAAAATGTCACCTCTTCCCAGTACTCTTGATTTTGCTTTATTTTCATCCTTCTAAAATACTATTTATTTTTGTTGCTGGTGGCAGTGTTTTTTTAATTTTTAAATCAAATCCTGACATATTGTTAAGCTCAAAAGAGGTTCCTTGTTTGTTAATTATCTTTTTAGCAAATTATACTATGTGTTTTATTTTTTGTTTATGGTTTAACCTCCCTGTATGTGCCACTCTCTGTTTTTTTTCACTGTCACATCCCCAGCAGGGCCCGCCACGTGGCAGGGTCTCAGTGAATACCAGCTGAATGACCATAGGAGTCTAGCTTGGATCTGTTTGGCTCTCTATCTGTTCATTGTTCCATACTGGCTCTAGGCTATAGGGCAACCATAGATTTACCACAAACTGTGTGGTACAGGGGCAAATAGCAGTCTTGGGAGTCAAAGGGGCCAACTTTTAAATTCTCGCTCTGCCACTTAGTAGCTGTGTGATGCTAAGCAACTCACATACCCTCTCTGAACCACATTCCCTATTCCTGGCAACTATAGATAATGACGTCTACTTTGCAAGATTAAGGTGAAGATCAGGGATAATGCATGTAAGGTACCTGGAATCTGGCCATGCTCAATAAATGGTAGCTAATAAATTCATGAAATACTGTGTTCACCTGACATCCTACATTTGGCATATGGAGTTCCAGCTCTCCAAAGGAAGGCCAAAATAAGTTTCCTACCTCTCCCTTAGACATTCAAGCTTCAGACACCCAAGCCAACCCACCAGCTCACCTCAACAACACAGCCAAGCATTAATCTTACCTTGGTGGCAATGGCAGATACTGCAGCTGTTCTCTTTGCAGTTATAACATTTCCATCCATGACCTTGGAAAAAAAGACAGTGAGCAAGGAGCACCCTTATCAACTACTTGAGTGAAGAAAAGGTGCTCTAAAAGAGTAGTCCTCGGAAGTATTGTTGTATCTTACAAAGAGCACCAGCTTGGTGTCAGACTTGGATCCAATTTCTCCACTTACAAGAAATGCAACTTTGAACCAATATCTTAATATCTAAGCACTATTTTCCTCATTTGTAAAAACAAAGAAAATGCCAACCATTCAGAGGCTTTTGTAAGGATTAAATGCATTTGCATACATAAAAATACCTAGCCCATGGTGAGCCCTCAAGAATCACCCATTTTCTTTTCTTGCCCTGGGATTCTCAAAACACCAAATTCAGGAGGAACCTGAGGAATAAATCATTTGACATCTGTGCAAGGACCATGAAATTCTACCTCATGGCTCTCAACTCTTCCTGCTGCACATGCTGGGAAATTTATGAAGATACAGATACTTAGATACGACCCTTTGATGAACTGAATCTTACTCTCTGGGAAGGTAGGCAGACATCCTTTTTTTGAGAAGCTCCTCAGGTGATTCTGAATTATGCTTGGCTATTCTCCTCTGTTTATAAGTTATTCATCTTGATCCTCACTGGGTGATAATAGTATTCTTGTTTGGAAGACAGGAAAATGAGTCCCTTACTACTGGGCAGACTCAGGAAAGCTCTAAGGCCTTGTCATTTACCTGGAAAGTCTGAGCTGGTCCCACTTTCCTGGGAAACCACTGATGGATGTCATCTCTATGTGGTGAATATAGGTGGGAAGAGCCAGATACTCTTCCCAGAGGAGTAAGGCACAGTTAGGTTCCTTAGGGAGCAGGAAGAGCTAAGCACCCAGGGGTGGTTCAGGTGAAATTGTGATTGTCCTTGTCACTGATGAATTCTCAGCTGCCTGGTATCAGTCAGCCTGGAGAGCACAGAGCATAGACATTCCTGTGTCTTTCACTAACCAGCTGTGTGACGTCAAACAAAGTAACTGTGGGACTGCAACAGAAATTGGGTAGGGATGGAATAAGAAACTTCCAGGGAGGGATGGTGTCAGAATTTAATGAGATGGATTTCTTCTGCTTGGCACACAGTAAGTACTCTCAGCAGGTGGCAGTTAGAAAGGCAATAAAGCATAGTGTTAAGAGAGTACAAGCTCTGGACTTACACTGAGTTAGGTCTGAAGGCCAGCCAGCCTCTTATTAACTGCCTAAGCTTGGGTAAGTAAATTGGGCATACTGGTTTTATGACTCAGTTTCATGATCTGAAAAATGGGGGCAATAATATTACTTACCTCAGAATGGTTGTAAGTATTAAAGAGTTAATACATGTGAAGTGTTTAGAATGCCTGACACACTCAAAGTGCTCAATAAAAGTGAACTATCACTATTTTCTTATACTTTCAAATGTTAAAACAGGTCACTGCGGCCCCTCAGAAAAGACTCCCAGGGTTACAGATACCACTTTTCCTCCATGTTACGAAGATTCACTAAATATTTCCTTGGCTACTGGCTTTGTTCAAGTTGTATATTTGCAGTAACTGGTATAGGACCAGAGAGAACCAAGATTACCTCTACAATGTCACACACTTGAAGCAGCAGTGGGCTCTGGGTCTGGGTTATGGATCTCCTAACAGATTTCATGGTTACAGGTAACCTTCACTGCCATTGCTACCCAGTCACTTAGAGGGGGGCATGTGTGGTCATAATCAAAACTCCCCTGGGCTCATGGAGAACTAATTCCCAGCCTTGCTCTAGACCAGGGGCCCCACTCCACCCCAGGTCAGGGAATTGCTCACCGCCAGAAGGGAGCCATTGCTTGGCTCAAAGAGTAGCACGGTGGCTTGGTGGGAGGGGATAGTGGAGGTGGTGCTGTGGCCCTCATAGAAGGTGACCAACTTGGTGGTCAAAGCGTCCTCTGCAGCACTGTAGGCAGGCATGACCCCCAGGAAACTACAAGGAATGAGAAAACAGCTTCAACCTCTCCCACCAATGCTGGCCCCACGTACCTTCCCTTCTCTTTCCTTATCACTGCTGTACTAGTCCTCTCCCTCCCCCTTTCCTCTGCCCTTCCCTTTGGCAGTATGCACAGCAAGTTCAAGAGTCCAGATCTGGATGAGAAAAACCATCCCAGTTCTGCCACTTATTAGCTGGACAACCTTGGGTACTTCACTTAACCTCTCTGAGTCTCGGTTTTCCCCCCAGTAAAATGACTGCAATGAATACCTACCTGTAAGGAGAGGGTGTTAAATTAAAACACGGTAACTCCTGTAAAGCGCGCACTTGGCACTTTGGGGAGCACACGTGTTAGGTGGCTGCTGTCATTAGCAGAGATTAGGCAACCCCTCCTTTTCTCCCTCTGCTTCGATTTGTACCTGTACTCTTCCTCCTTACCAGGGTCTGCAGCCCCCAGCCCTGGCCTTCCCTACTCACCCTCTGTGCTTTACCACCGGTACCACGGTGCGCACGGGTTGCATGACCCCTCCTTCCGGTCCGCTGGAGAAGTTGGCCAGAGCGGCCTCCAGAGGCGGGATGAGGAGGCTGGAGCTGCGGAGGTGGCCCTGAACTTCCTCTGCGCTCAAAAACACTGGCGCGGAGCTCATCTTGCAGTCAGCCTTCTAACAAGAGGTGAACCTCTATCCCTGCTCTTCAGGCTGCGCCCAGTAAGAGCTCTCGCGGCCCTGCGGTGCCGCCTAGTGGTCACCGCCCAGTTTCTGGGGCGGAGCTAGGCGAGTTTCACACTCCCCTCCCCGACCAGTAGTGGGCGAGCTGAGTCCCCTCCAGCCACCGGTTCCCCGGCATTGGAATTGAGGTGGTGGACTGGAAGTTAGTATTCTTGGTTCCACTTTCTCAGTTCCTGTAATTAGCTGTAGTTACTGTCCTTGCAAGGAGTTTTGGCATCCCATCTGCTCTCCTCCCCACCAGCTCCGCTATGTGCTGTTTCTGTCGTTCTGCCTGGGAAAGAAGGGGCAGGGAGAATGGAGACAAACGATGGCAGGACTCCCTTCCCCCCCCCCCCCCGCTTAAATTATTGCAATCTGCTGGAAGGCCAAAGATGAAAGAAGATAGTTATTATTTAAAAAACAAAAACAAAAACATTTTTCCTTTAATTCTATACCTGGAATCTTCTCTCCCAACCTGCCTTCTACTTTCTTTCCCACCCCCAGTATACCAGGCTATCCATTGCTTTAAGTGGACAATTTTCTCTTAGGTTAACGAACTCAGCTAACCTTCACCTTTAAATGAAGGGGGTGAGGGTGGTGTTCCAAGGACAAGATGTAAAGGTCTCAGTCATATAAAAAGCCAAAATACATAATACAACTTAAACTTAGGTCTTTTCTTTAAAAATCTTATACTTGAGGGGAGGAAATGAAACAATATATACACAGAAAGGTAACCCAGGATACAGGTCAGTAAATATTAGCTGCCAAATCAATGATAGGAAAAGTAAATTCTTTTGACAATTCAAGGAAAAGAGAGAAATTATTTTGACCAGGAGTGGTTATATAAGATTTTATGAAGGAGGGGGAATAAACCAAAGCTAAAAATGAAATTAATAATGATAACCACCACAATAGCCAGCAAGGACAGGTTATTGATTCTACTACACCAGGTACTGCACCGAGCATTTGCCATTCATCATCTTAGTGGATTATAACCCCATGTGGTAGATAGGTGCTTTTATGAGCGTACTGTCCATTTGAGGCTCCAACGGATGGAGGAGGGCTTTGTCCAAAGTCACTCAGCAAGTGAACAGAGGAGTTAGGATCTGCCCTTGAAACCAGACTTCAGAACTCTACTCCAAACCATTAAGCTATATTTGCAGATAGGGAAGAAGAAAGGCATTTCAGGCCAGGTGGAGCCTAGGAATGGAAGTCATAGTGTCTAGTATTTGGCAACTGTTATCTTGCCAGACAGAGTTGGGCTGGAATTACAAGAGGGTTAGCATACTCCGGTGCCTGCACCCCTGGAAGCTCCCTCCTAACCCTGGACAGACCCTGAGGAGAAGGTAGATACTTGCACTTCTCTAGAATACATTTCCACCAGCCATGAATGAGAGTTCCTTTAGCTCTACATCTCAACACCATTTGGTTTTGTCAGTTTTCTAGATTTTGGCTTTCTAATAGGAAATTTGCCTTTCCTTGATGATATCTGTAGATCACCTTTTCATGTGTTTATTTGCCCCCTTTCTTTGGTGAGATCTATTAAAGTCTTTTCCCAGTTTTTCATTGGGTTGTTTTTTCTTATTGTTAAGTTTTAAGAGTTATTTGTATATTTGGTATAATAGTCCTTTATCAGATGTGTCTTTTACAGTTATTTTCTCCTGGTCTGTGGCTTGTACTTTCAGTCTCTTAACATTGTCTTTGCAGAGCATAAGTTGTTTGGGTTTTTGTTTTGTTTTTCTTTTTTAGATTTTATTTATTTTTAGAGAGAGAGGAAGGGAAGGAGAGAGAAGAGAAACATCAATGTGTGGTTGCCTCTCATGCACCCCCACCAGGTGTACTGGCCCACAACCCAGGCATGTTGCCTGGACTGGGAATCAAACTGGGGACCCTTTGGTTCACAGGCTGGCACTCAGTCCACTGAGTCACACCATCCAGGGCAATAAGTTTTAATTTTAATAAAGTCTAGCTTATTGGTGTTGTATCTAAAAGGTGATTGTCTACAAGTATATCTACATTTTCTATTATGATATCTTCTACGAGTTTTAGGGTTTTACATTCTACATTTAGGTCTGTGATCCACTTTGAGTTAATTTTTGCAAAGGATGTAAGCTTTATGTCTAGGTTCATTTTTTTTGTATGTGGGTGTCCAGTTGTTACAGCACTATTTGTTGAAAAGGCTATCTTTGCTCCATTGTATTGTCTCTGCTTCTTTGTCAAAGATTATATTTATGTGGGTTTATTTCTGGGCTCTCTATTCTGATCCATTTATCTATTTGTCTAATTTTTGCTAATACCATACTGTCTTGATTTACTGTTGCTTTACTTTAAGTCATGAAGTAGGGTACTGATAGTCCAACTTTGTTATTCTCCTTCAACATTGTTTTGACTATTATGGACATTTTGCCTCTCCATATAAACTTTAGAATCAGTTTGATTGAGTTTGCATCGAATCCAAAGATCAAATTAGGAAGAATTGACATATTGACAATATTGAGCCCACATATTCATACCCATGAACATGGGATATTTCTCTTTTTTAATTTATAAATCATGTTTATTCTATTACAGTTGTCTCAATTTTCCCCCCTTTACCCACCTCCACCCATCCCACCTCCACCCCCCATTCCCACAGTCAATTCCCACTCTGTTGTCCATGTCCATGGGTCATTCATACATGTTCTTTGTCTAGTCCCTTTCCCTTCTTTACACCATTGTCCTCTTTCCTCATCCCCTCTGGTCACTTTCAGTGTGCTCCATGTTTCCTTGCCTGTATTGTTTGTTTGTTTTTTTAATTTGGAAAATTCTGTCTGATTGTTTTACATGGTTCTTCTGTTCCTTTCTCTCTTTCTTCTCCTTTTTGTATTCCCATTCCACATGTTATACTTTTTGTTGTTTTGCCATAGTAGTTGGATATTCTGTTTGTTTGTTTTTTCAACCTTTGCTATCTTTGCTTTTCAGTTTTTGAGGATTCTGTTGATATATCCTCAAGCTCAGAGATTCTTTCCTCAGCTGTGTCCAGTCTACCAATAAGCCCATCAAAGACATTCATCATTTCTGTTATAGATTTTTTATTATTTCTAATGTTTTTTAATTTTTTTCATAGGATTTCTATCTCAGTTTACATTGCTCATCTGTTTTTACATGTTGTCTACTTTTCCCATTAGGGCCCTTATTAGTCATATTGTTTTAAATTCCCAGTCTGGCAATTCCAGTATCCCTTCCATGTCTGATATTGATGCTTCCTCTGTCTCTTAAAATTGTGTTTTTCCACTTTGTAATTTTTTTGAGAGCCAGGCATAATGTACCTAGCACTGGTTCACAGCACTTTTTCATTTCTCAAATTTACTGCCATGAGGGAGTTTCCTTCGAAAGTTTGTTTTTAACCATTCATTCACATTGCTGCAACTCCTTAAGGAAGGAATTGATGGCATGCCTTGAAGTAAAACTAGTGCATTAAAACATGCATGTGTTCAACATTAGTAAATAATACCAGCTCTCAAAAGAGGTGATATTAATTTATATCCTCTTTAGGAGATGATGAGAGTGTCAGTTGTTCCACATCTATGGCAATTGTTGATAGTGTCAGTCTTTTAAATTTCAGCAATTTTACTCAATAAGCTAGGAATATAAGGGGACATCCTTACCCTGAGAAAGGTCATCTATGCAGAAACCACAGCTAACATTATTCTTAATGGTGAAAAATTGGATAGATTTCCCCTAAGATCAGGTACAAGACCAGAATGTTTGCTCCCACCTCTGTTAATATTGTACTGGAGTCTCTAGCCAGGGCAATTAGACAAGAAAAAGAAATAAATAGCATACAAATCAGAAAAGAAGAAGTAAAATTATCTCTATTTGCAGATGACATGACATTACATATAGAAACTCCTAAGCAATTCACTAGAGAACTATTAAAACTAATAAACAAGTTCATCAAGGATGGAGGAGGATACAAGAGCAATATACAACAACTAAGTTTATTTTTATACATTTGCTATAAACTATTCAAAAATGAAATTAAGAAGAGCAATTCCATTTACCATAACATCAAAAAATACTTAGGAGTAGAAGACTTCAAGATGGTGGAGTAAGTGGAAGTCACACTGACGTCCTCCCAGGACCGATCTGGAATTACAACTAAATTGTGGAGAAATCACCTGGGACAAACAACTGAACAATAGTGAGAGAGGAGCCTTAAAACCTCAGACAGAGGAATCGACTTTAGCATAACCTAACTGGTTAGGGGGGTGGTAGAGGCTCAAGAAGGTGGACTGGGCACCCACAGGTGGCAGCGCCAGAGGGATATTGAAATGGCCACTTGGATCCCGCTAAGAAGAGTGGGGTATAAACCATAAGCTGGGATCTCTAGCCTACAGCACCAGAGGCCAAAAAGCACACAGACAACAGCCAGCTGTGAGAAGTGGTAGGGTGCTCTCTGCCAAAGGCAGGTAGCTGGATACACAAAGAGCCGTTTAAAGGGCCAACGCAAACATTCCTAGTGCGTAGTGCCCAGGGCAGCCACTTCCCCTGGGCTCCGGCCAGGGTAGGGGCAGAGTGGGCTGGAGCTGCCTGAGGAGAGATTCGGGAGGGAGGCTTTAGGGAGAGAATTAAGAATGTGGACAGTGGGGTCCCAGTGATGACTCACCCCCATTCCACAGCTGCCAGCTTGCCCAGGAAGACCACTCCCCTATCAGTAGCAGTGTGAGGAGATCCCAGTGCAGACTCCTCTCCCATAGGACAGCAGCCATCTGGTGCAGGCAGACCATTCCTCCAAGTGGCAGCAGCATGAAAGACACAATAGCCATGTCACCAGGAGGCTTGTTCCCAGCCAGGTGTTGTGCAGGCCCAGGTGCTGAGTACAGAGCAGCAGTCACAGAGAGTAGGTCCCTGGCTAAAGGGGATGCAGAGTGGTCTAGAGACACCTGAGGAAAGCCTGGCAACAGAGGTGTTGGGGAGAGAACTGAGGGAGTAGCTGGCAGGATCTCGGTGCTGAATCCTCCCCCATACGGCAGCAGCCATCTTGCTCAGGCAGACTATTCCCCTGAGTGAGAGCATCCTGAAAGGTCACAATAGCCCTGCTCACAGGAGGGACTCTGCCTGGCCCTGACTGCTTCAGGTAGAGTGACTAGTTTAACAACTGGAGCAGACAGACACACACAGAAGATTTCTGGAGGTCTCTTAAACACTGCCCAAGGTAAGATGGGGTCAACAGATGATATCATCAGAGGCAGATCCAGAAAGAAAGAAGAAAAAAAAAGATGGTCTCCTAACATAGAAGTAAACACCACAAAGTCAGGAAGTCAAGACAGATCAATTTAAGAAGCAGAAGCAAAAAAAAAAAAAAAAAAAAGAAAGAAAGAAAGAAAGAAAGAAAGAAAGAAAGAAAGAAAGAAAAAAAGCCTCACAAATAATGGGAGGCAAAAACACACCTGCCAATCAAAAGGAAAGGAGGAATCCCCACAAAGAGAATGAAATGAAACAGAAGCAAGTCAACTATCAGATATTGAGTTCAAAACAATTGTTCTAAGGAACCTCATTGAGCTCAGTAAGCTCAAAGAGAATTACAAAAAACTACAGGGAACTACAATAAACTTATTGCAAATTATATCAGCATAAAAAAAGACATAGAAACTATCAATAAGAGGCAGGAGGAAATGAAGAATATAATTTCTGAATTGAAGAACACAGTAGAAGGAATCAAAAGCAAGCTAAGTAAAGCAGAGGATTGAATCAGTGCGTTGGAGGACAAGGTATAAAAACACTTACAGGAAGAGCAATAAAATGAAAAAAAAAGACTCAAAAAGAATGAAGAGGCTTTGAAGGAAACTCAGAACAACCTGAAACATAATAATATCCATATAATAGGGGTACCAGAAGGAGAAGAGGAACAAGAGATGGAGAACCTGTTTGAAAAAGTAATGATGGACAACTTCCCAAATTGGAGGAGAGAAAAAGTCATGCAAGTACAGGAAGCACAGAGGGTTCCATTCAAGAGTAAACCAATGAGGCCCACTCCAAGACACATCATCATCAAAATGACAAGTATCAAAGAGAGAATCCTAAAGGCAGTAAAGGAGAAACAGGTAATTACATACAAGGGAGCCCAGATACAGCCAGCAGCTGTCTTCTCAACAGAATCACTACAGACCAGAAGGGAATGGCAAGATATATTGCAAGTAATGAAAAGCAAGGGCTTGCAGCCAAGAATACTCTAGCCAGCAAGGCTCTAAACTAAAATGGAGGGTGAAATAAGGAGTTTCCCAGACAAAAGAAGGTAAAAAAAATACACCTCCACCAAACCAGCATTACAAGATATGCTAAAGAGACTGCTTTAAGAAGATGAAGAAGAGTGAGAAAGAGAGGATCGCAGGTATAAAGAGAAAAAAAAATCAATAAGTACCTATGAATAATAAGTTTAAATGTAAATGGTCTAAATACCACAATCAAAAGACATAGGAGAGCTGAATGGATAAGAACACATGAGCCATACCTACAGTGCCTACAAGAGACCCACCTCAGAACAAAGGGCCTACACAAACTAAAATAAAGAGATGGGAAAAAAAATATTCCAACCAAATGGACAGGGGTAAAAAGCAGGGGTAGTATTACTTATATCAGACAAAATAGATTTCAAAACAAAGGTCAAAAAAAAGGACTCAATAGGACACTTCATAATATTCAAAAAAGAATCCATAAGTAGACACAAACATTGTAAACATATATGCACCCAACATAGGAGCACCCAAATATATAAGGAAAATCTTGGAGGAATCAAGAAAGACATAGACAGCAACACAATGATAGTAGGGGATTTTAATACCCCACTGTCTAAAATGGATAGATCTTCCAAACAAAACATCAACAAGGATATCATGGAGCTGAATGATGCATTAGTTCAAATGGACTTCACTGACATATATAAAACCTTTCATCCCAAAGAAAGAACACATGATAGGATACAAAACAAGCCTCAACAAATTCAAGAAAACTGAAATCATAAGAAGCATTTTCTTGGGCCACAAGGGCTTGAAACTAGAAACCAACCTCAAGGAAAAATCTCAAAAACATTCAAACTCATTGAGACTGAACAGCATGCTTTTAAACAATGAATGGGTCAATAATGAGATCAAAGAGAAAATAAAAAATTTTCTGGAAACAAGTGAAAATGAACAGAAAACAGTCCAAAACCTATAGGACACAGCAAAGGCAGTCCTGAGAGGGAAGCAACACAGACCTACCTCAAAAAGATAGAAACATTTCAAATAAATGACTTAACCCTCCAGCTTCAAGAACTGGAGAAAGAACAACAAACAAAGCCCAGAGCGAGTAGAAGAAAGGAAATAATCAAGATCAGAGCAGAATTGAGTGACATAGAGACAAAAAGAAGAATTCAAAGGATCAACCAATCCAGGAGCTGGTTCTTTGAAAAGATAATTAAAATTGACAAGCCTTTAAGGAGACTCATCAAGAAAAAAAGAGGACCCAAATAAATAATATCAGAAATGAAAGAGGAGAAATAACAACTGATAACACAGATATACAAAGGATGTAAGAAATTACTATGAACAATTATATGACAAGATTTGAGAACCTCGATAAAATAGACAAATTTCTAGAAAAACATAACCTTCCAACAATGAATAAAGAAGCAGAAAGTCTGAACGGACTAATAACAGCTGTTGAAATTGAAGCAGTAATCTAAAAACTCCCAGCACAGTAGAAGCCCTGGACCAGATGGTTTCACAGGAGAATTACACAAAATATTTAAGGAATAGCTAACCCCTGTCCTTCTCAGACTATTCCAAAAAATTCAAAAGGAGAGATGACTCCCAAACTCTTTTTTATGAGGCTGGTATCATCCTAATCCCAACACCAGATAAAGACATAACCAAGAAAGAAAACCACCAGCCAGTATCACTGATGAACATAGATGCTAAAATCCTCAACAAAATATTGGCCATCTGCATCCAGCAGTACATTAAAAGGATCATCCATCATGATTAAGTGGGATTCATCCCAAGGATGCAAGGATGGTTAAATTATTTGCAAATCAATAAACATAATACATCACATAAAAAAAAGGAAAGACAAAAACCACATGATCATCTCAATAGATGCCGAGAAAGCATTGGATAATGTACAGCACCAATTTATGATAAACACACTCAGCAAAATGGCAAAAAAGGGGCATACCTCAATATAATAAAAGCCATATATGAAAAACCTACAGCCAACATCATACCCAACAGGGAAAAACTAAAAACTTTCCCACTAAGATCGAGAACAAGACAAGGATGTCTGCTTTCACCACTGCTATTCAACATAGTATTGGAAGTCCTAGCCACGGCAGTCAGACAAGAAAGAGAAATAAAAGGCATCCAGATTGGAAAGGAGGAGGTAAAACTATCATTGTTTGCAGATGACATGATAGTGTACATAGAAAACCCTATAGACTCCACCAAAAAACTACTTAACCTACTAAGTGAATTTGGCAAAACAGCCAGATACAAAGTCAATATCCAGAAGTCAAAGGCATTTTTGTACACCAACAATGAAATATCAGAAGCAGAAATTAGGAATGATTCCCATTTGCTATAGCAACAAGAAAAATAAAGTACCTAGGAATAAACTTAATCAAGGGGGTAAAAGACCTGTACGCAGAAAACTATACAACACTGAAGAAAAAAATTAATGAAGACACAAATAAATGGAAGCATATACCATGTTCATGGATTGGAAGAATTAGCATCATCAAATTGTCCATACTACCCAAACAATTTATATAGTCAAGGCAATCCTTATTAAAATACCAATGATGTATTTTACAGATATAGAACAGACATTTCAAAAATTTATATGGAACCATAAATGACCCAGAATAGCTGCAGCAATTTTGAGAAAGAAAAAGAAAGCAGGAGGGATCACAATACCAGACATACAACTATATTTCAAGGCCACTGTAATCAAAACAGACTGGTGCTGGGACAAGAACAGACACATTGATCCGTGGAACAGGATAGAAAGTCCAGATATCAACCCATGTCTCTATGGTCAATTAATATTTGACAAAAGGGTCAGAAGTATAATCTGGAGTAAAAATAGCCTCTTCAGCAAATGGTGTTGGGAGACCTGGACAGCTACATGCAAAAAATTGATATTTGTTCACCAACTGACACCACCCACAAAAACAAACTCAAGATGGATAAAAGACTTAAATCTAAGTTCAGACACCATAAAAGTCCTAGAGAACAACATAGGCGGGAAACTTTCAGATAGCCCATGCAGCAAATTTTCACTGATATGTCCCCCTTACAAGGGACATAAAAGAAAGAATAAACAAGTGAGACCTCATCAAAATAAGAAGCTTCTTCATGGCAAAAGAAAACATCAGTAAAATGAAAAGTGAACCAACCATGTTGGAAAATATATTTGCCAATGATACATCAGGTAGGGGTCTGATGTCCAAAATATATAAAGAACTCACATGTCTCCACTCCAAGAAGACAAAGAATCCAATTAAAAAAAATGAGCGAAGGACTCAGACAGACACTTCTCCAAGGAGGACATATACAGAGTCCAGAGACATATGAAAGGGTGCTCAGCATCACTAGCCATCAGAGATGCAAATTAAAACCACAATGTGATACCACTTCACACTGGTCAAAATGGCAGTCATAAACAGATCAACAAACAATGGGTGCTGGTGAAGCTGTGGAGAAAAGGGAATGCTAGTACACTGTTGGTGGGAATGCAGACTGGTGCAGCCACTATGGAAAACAGTTTTGAATTTCTTCAAAAAGCTAAAAATGGAACTGCTTTTTGACCCAGTGATTCCACTGCTGGGATTATACCCTAAGAATCCCAAAACACCTACTCAAAGGAACCTATGCAACCCCAATATTCATAGCAGCACAATTTACAATAGCCAAGTCCTGGAAGAAAGCTAAGGGCCCATCATTAAATGAGTGGATCAGAAAACCGAGGTACATGTACACAATGGAATACTACACAGCAGAAAGAAAGAAAGAGCTACTATCCTTAGCAACAGCATGGATGGAACTGGAGTGCATTATGCTAAGTGAAATAAGCCAGGGACTGAAAGACAAATACCATGTGATCTCACCTTTAAGTGGAATCTAACCAACAAAACAAACAAGGAAGGAAAATATAACCAGCAACATTGAAAGAAAAAAGAAACCAACAGAATCAAGAGGGAAGGAGTTGGGTAGGTGGGGAAAGGGAAGGGAAGGGTCAAGTCAAAGAACACGTATAAAGGACCCATGGGCAAAGCCAAAGTGGGAAAGGATTGAGGGAGGGAATTATGGGAGGGGGGCACGGGAAAGTGGTGACAGGAATGTAGAGACAAATGTATTTGAACAATTAAAAAAAAAGAAAAAATTCATTATTTTAATCTTTTAATTTTTTTTCATTACTATTTAGCCCCCTTATACCCTCCTTCATCCAGCAATCACCACACTGTTGTCCACATGAGTCCTTTTTTCTTTTTGTTCAATCCCTTCACCCTCTAACCTTGCCCCACCCACTAGCTGTCATTTGTTCTCCATCTATGAGTCACTTGTCTCTGTTTTGCTTGTTAGTTGAATTTGCTGATTAGATTCCACATATGAGTGAAATCATATGGTATTTGTCTTTTTATGACTAGCTTATTTCACTTAGCATAATGTTCTCCAGGTCCATCTATACTGTTTCAAAGGGTAAAAATTTCTTCTCTTTTATGGCCACGTAAAATGTCCCATAGTTGATTTATCCACTCATCAACTGATGGACTCTTGGATGGCTTCCCTACCTTGGTGATTGTAAATAATGCTGCAATGAACATAAGGGAGCTTATGTTCTTTTGAATTAGTGATTTCCTTCTGATATATTCCAAGAAATGTGATTACTGAGTCAAAAGGCAGATCCATTTTTAATTTTTTGAGGTATCTCCATACTGCTTTTCACAGTGGCTGCACCAGTCCGTATTCCACCAACAGTGCAAAAGTTTTCCCCTTTCTTCACATCCTTGCCAGCACTTGTTGTTTGTTGATTTATTGATGTTATCCATTCTGACAGAAGTGAGATGGCATCTCATTGTGGTTTTTATTTGCTTTTCTCTGATGATTGGGGACATTGAGCATCTTTTCATATGTCTATTGGCCATCTGTATGTCCTCTTTGGAGAAGTGTCTATTCAGGTCCTTTGCCCATTTTTTAATTAGGTTGTTTGTTTTTTTGTTGTTGAGTTTTCTAAGTTCTTTATAAATTTTGGACATTAACCCCTTATCTGATGTATCAGTGAATATGTTCTCCCATTCTCTGGGTTGTCTTTTTATTTTGTTGACAATTTCCTTTACTGTGCAAAAACACATGAATTTGATGTAGTCCCATTTATTTTTTTCTTTCATTTCCATTGCCTATGGAGATATATCCAATAAAAAATTTCTACAAGCAATGTCCAAGATTTTGCTGCTATGTTTTCTTCTAGGATGTTTATGATTTTGAGTCTAACATTTAAGTCTTTGATCCATTTTGAATTTTTTCTTGTGTGTGGTGTAAGATGGTGGTCTAATTTCATGTTTCTGCATATATCTGGCCAATATTCCCAACACTATTTATTGAAAAATCTACATTTAGTCCATTGTATGTGCTTGCTTCCTCTGTCTAATATTAATTGATTAAAAAGGTATGGACTTATTTCTGGGCTTTCTATTCTCTTCCATTGATCTATGTGTCTGTTTAGGCCAGTACCATATGCTATTTTAACTACTATGGCCTTAAAGTATAGCTTTATATTAGGTAGCATGATTCCTCCAACTTTGTTCTTCTCAGGATTGTTGTTGCTATGCAGGGCCTTTTGTGGTTCCATTTAAGTTTTTGAAATATATGTTCTACTTCTGTGAAATACATCATTGGAATATTGATAGGAATTGTGTTGAATCTATAAGTTGCTTTGGGAGTATGGGCTTTTTAATGATACTAATTCTTCCTATCTTGGAACATAGTATGTGCTTCCACTTATTTGTATCTTCTTCAATTTTTTTCTTCAGTGTCTTATAATTTTTTGAGTACAGGTCTTCTACATCCTTGGTTAGGTTTATTCCTAGGTATTTTATTCTTTTTGTAGCAATTGTGAATGGGATTGTTTCTTAATTTCCCTTTCTCTTAGTTTGTTATTGGCATATAAAAATGCAACTGATTTCTGAATATTAATTTGGTATCTTGCTACTTTGCTGAATTCATTGATCAGTTCTAGTAGTTTCCTGGTGGAATCTCTAGGGTTCCTTATGTATAATATCATGTCATATGCAAAAACAGACAGTTTTACTTCTTCCTTTCCAATTTAGATGTCTTTTATTTCTTATTCTTCTCAGACTGCTGTGGCTAGGACTTCTTCTACTATGTTGAAAAAGAGAGTTGAAAGCAGACAACGCTTTCTGGTTCCCAATGTTAAGGGGAATGTTCGTAGTTTTTGTCTGTTGACTATGATGCTGGCAGTGAGTTTGTCATATATGGCTTTTATTTTGTTTAGGTATGTTCCTGCTATTCCTACTCTGTTGAGAATTTTTATCATAAATAGGTGCTGGATTTTATCAAAAACTTTTTCTGCATCTGTCAATATAATCATGTGGTTTTTATCCTTCATTTTGTTTATGTGGTAAATCACATTTATTGATTTGTGAATGTTGTACCAACCTTGCATTACCAGAATAAATCTCACTTGATCATGGTTATGATTTTGATGCATTGCTGTATTTGGTTTGCTAATATTTGCTTGAGGATTTTAGCATCTATGTTCATCAGGGATAGTGGCCTATAATTTTCTTTCTTTGTAGTGTCTTTAACTGATTTTGGGATTAGGATGATGCTGGTCTTGTAAAATGAGTTTGGGAGACTTCTTCCTCTTGAATTTTATGAAATAGTTTGAGAAGGGCAGGTGTTAGTTCCTCTTGGAATGTTTGGTAAAATTCATCCATGAAACCATCTGGTCCAGGGCTTTTGTTTGTTGGGAGTTTTTTGATTACTGCTTCAATTTCATTAGGAGACATTCTCTGATTCTTCCAGATTTATTTTTGGAAGACTGTATGTTTCTAGGAATATCCATTTCATATAGGTTGTCCAGTTTGTGGCATATGATTCTCATAATATTTTCTTACGATCCTTTATAGTTCTTTGGTGTCAGTTACTATTTCTCCTCCTTCATTTCTGATTTTATTTATTTGGGTCTTTTCTCTTTTTTTCTTGATGAGTCCAGTTAAAGGTTTGTCAATCTTGTTTATCTTTTCAAAGAACCAATTTTTGTATTCATTGATCTCTTGTGTTGTTTTTTCAGACTCTTTCATTTATTTCTGTTCTGATCTTAATTATTTCCTTCCTTCTACCATCTTGGGCTTGTTAGTTATTCCTTTCCAAGTTTCTATGAGTATGAAGTTAGATTGTTTATTAGCTGTTTCTTGTTGTTGTTGTTTTTCATGTCTGTAATGGTATAAATTTCCCTCTCAGGCTTGCTTTCCCAGTGTCCCACAGACTTTTGGATTGTTTTGTCCTCATTTCCATTTGTTTCAAGGTATCTTTTGGTTTCTTCTTTGATCTCGTTGTTGACCCATTCATTGTTTAGTAACATGGTATTTAGCTTCCATGTCTTTGCGTATTTTTCAGTGTTCTTCTTGTGATTGATTTCTAGTTTTATAGTGTTGTGGTGAGAGAATATGCTTGATATGATTTCAATCTTCTAAATTTATTGAGACTTGTTTTGTGTCCTAGCATGTGGTCTATCCTAGAAAATGTTCCATGCACACTTGAAAAGTATGTATATTCTGTTGATTTGGGGTTGAATGCTCTGAAGATATCAATTAAATACATTTAATCTAGTATGTCATTTAAGGTCACTGTCTTCTTGTTGATATTCTGTCTGGAAGATCTATCCATTGAAGTCAATGGGGTATTAAAATCTCCAACTATGACTTTATTTCTGTTGTTGTCTCCTTTTACGTCCATCAAGATTTGCTTTACATATAAGGTTGTCCTTCCTATTTTGGGTGCATAAATGTTTACTAGGGTTATATCCTCTTGTTCCCTTTATCATTATTTAGTGTCCTTCTTTGTCTCACTATAGGCTTGTTTTTAAAGTCTATTTTGTCAGATATAAGTACTGCTACACCAGCTCTTTTTCTTTTCTATTTGCATGAGATATCTTTTTCCATCCCTTTACTCTTAGTCTGTGTGTATCTTTCAATCTGAGAGGAGTCTCTTGGGGTCAGAATATGTATGGTCTTGTTTTCTTATTCATTCACCTGCCCTCCTTCTTATGGCAGGAGCATTTAAGTCATTTATGTTTAAGGTGATTATTGATAGGTATATATGTAGTGACATTTTATTGTTAGACTATTTTCTCTAATAACTATTTATTAGAGAAAATAAGATCGAAAATTTCAAAAATGTCCATAAAATTATTAACACTGGATTTCACACTATTGATTTAGCTCTATTTTACTTTTGGGGTTATCAAGAGCTTTCTTTGTGCTTATAAAGAATAAAGGTTGAGCCAATGGTAGACTAACCTCTATCTCATTCCACTTCTTCAGGGGAAAATACTCTTGTAAATAGCTGCAGTGCTTTTATTTTTAAATTATTTTCCACTTATTTCCTAGACTGATTATGACCTTATGTAGGGAGAATACTTCATGTTATAAAAATCTATCTTGGGTATATATCTTTAACCACTTATAGTTTTAATACACAATAATAGCCTCCAACCATATGACTCTCTAATCACTGGAGAAGAAATTGTTTGCAAAAACTCTATGGGTTCTAACCTTCCTAGAGCTGTTGGATGGAGAACTTCACATCTTATATCAATATTCACTGCATGCTCACTGAGATAGTTGACTGTATCCATTGTTATTCTCTTATTTTAGGTAAGATAAAAAATTAGCTATTGTCCATTTTGATGTCTTGCTGGATTATGTGACTGCTTGGAAAGTAATGATCATGTATGTTAGGTTGTGGGGGATTCCTGAGACCCAGATTAACTATTATGTGACTAATTCATTGCAATCACTAAATATAGAACCACATACTGACAGTCTTACCCACACTTACAGGTGATATTATACTGGTGCTCTCATTCTAGGTAATGCTGAGGAAGCTACCTGTGTTCCTGCTTTTTGAATGGGTATCCACAGTTTCATCAGATGTCCACTGACAAATGTAGACAATGACTATGAAATAATGATGCACTGTCAATATTTTGATGTCAGCAATAAAGCAGACCTACTCTTTGGAATTTACTTTTTTTTTTTTTTTTTTTTTTTTTTTTTCTTTTTTTTTTTTTTTTTTGTGTTGGTGCTGTTTTCACATGTAAAAGCATTTTTATATTCTTCTGTTTCCCATTGTAACAACAACAACAACAACAACAACAACAAAGCACCTGCAGATTCAGCTGTCTGCTGCAACAAAAGCCAAACTCATGAAGAAAGTGCTGGTGCAAAAGGAAAGAGGCTTTAATCGGGTTCCACATGGCCTGGGAAAATGGTGGACTCCTGTCTCAAACCATCTCTCCTTCCTGTTCAAGACCACAGTTCTTACAGAAATAGAGATGATAGGGCTTTTTCCTATACAATTATCTTGCTAGCTTTTGGCACACTTGGGCCTATCCATTCATCTTTCTCGCTCTTCGTGCACTCAGTGAAAGAACCTCTTCTGGCACCATCTTGGCCAAGACTCCCCAGTGCTGTGTCTACAGTAACAGTTTCCCCCTCACAACTCTGGACCCTTGTAGTCTTACAAGGGTAAATGGATAAAGCCTCATTTTCTGTAGTTTCTTCCTGCTGTTAAAGAGCATAGTCTTACTGATTCCCAGGTCCAGAGGTTCTTATTATCTACTAAAGGAAGAAGGGAGTCAAAAATGGAGGAAAGCTTTTACATGAGGGAGAAGGACTTCCATCTTTGGAAGGTGGCATATGTGCTGTCTGGAGGATAACACCGATGAATAAGTGAAGCTGGTAGACTGCTTCACATTTTAAGAGACAGTGTTGCAGATAGGCTTCCAAAATGAGACATATTGTGCAGACAAACAATCAAGTGTTTAGTGAGGGATATGTCTAGTAATCCATGGGAAATCATAGTGAAATAAGAAACTGGAGAGACTAAAGGATCCCCATGATTTAACCCTGAGTGGGGGTTTGGCTGGCACACTCAACAGCAGGATAAATTTGCCAAGGAAGCCACTGCCTGGCAAATGCAGAATAAAATTAAAGTAACATTGTCATTTAGTTTTGGGAGCCACTATGCATTTCCAAAAGAGAAATTTTAAATTTCCTTCAAGAGAGCAAGTCCAGCTTTCCCTTGCAGCACCAACAGCAGCAGCAAGATTCGAGTTCTCCTCAGGCAGCACCTGTTTTATCTGTGTGTGGTGAATCCAAGGCTTGATTTCCATGAGCTTTAGGGAAGAGTATGTTGTCAGCAGGACATCATAGGGACTGGTCTATTGCTTGGATAACTGTTGTTCAGGACCTTGAGTCTTTCCTGTCTTCACGAAGAATGAGTCTTCTGGCTGGAAATGATGTAAGGGCTTGTCAGATGGGTAGATAGACCTGTAATGAACAAGTTTCTGCAAAGTTGTTAGTGTTTGATTTTTTATTCATGTTCTAAATTTAAAGAGGATCTTCCTAGAACAGAAACTTGGAAGGGTCTCCCATAAACTATTTCAAAAGGATTTGATTTAAGCCCACTTTAGAGGGCTGCCCTAATCCAGGGCAAGGCAATAGGGAATACCTGTTTTAATTTCAAATGTGTTTCCTGGCATATTTTTGTTGTTTCTTTGTTGTGTTTCTTTGTTTCACAACAAAGTGTGAAACACTTTGTTGTTTCACACTTTGAAACAGGGGTTTCAAAGACCCCTGTTTTCTTTGTGTTTCTTTGTTGTGTGGTCGATTTTCTCAGTCTTCCACATAGGCTGTGGTCTCCAAGATGCATGTAGTTTTTATGCAATTCGTAATGCCTGTCATATCTTCTGGGTGATTTCTGAGTGAACAGTGGCTCATTGTTGCTTTGAAGGCTGGGGTTCTGTGAACCCAAACAGCTTGAATGACCTACTTGTAGGTCTCAGGTGGGAAGAATTCACCTCTAGGTCTTTCCTGGCAAGTCAGGGGGAGCTGGAGCTGGAGAACATGTTCCAGCAGGACTTCTAAATGTAATTGCTGCTTCTTGGGAGAAAAAGTTACTTGTACATGCAATTTACAAAGTAATTCTCTGTCCAATAATGGAATCAGGTGGTCTGGTAGGTAGAGAAAACTATGTATAAATTTTTGATTCCCAAGCTGGCATTCTAAAGGTTGGAGGAACACCTATTTTTGTAATTGTCTGGTCACTCCAGTAATTGACACCACAGCAAATTCTTCTTGGTTAGCTTTTATTTAGCACTGAATATGTAGCTCTGTATCTATGAGGAAGTGAACTAGCTTGTTTTCCACTGTCAATTGTACAAGAGACTCCTATGGGAAAATAATAATAAGTTGGGAGGTGTCTAGGGGGCCCCTGGGCCACCATATTTGTCATTATTTTATAACATTTCTCAGCACAGTTTTCTTTCCTTTTTATTTTTCTTCTTGAGTCTGAGCAGTCCTTTCACCAGTGGCATTCCTATTTGCAATAGGTGTATTTTTTTTAAATTTATTTTTTCAAATACATTTGTCTCTGCCTCCCCTCCACCGCTTTCCCTTGCCCTCTCCCTCCTTCCCTCCCTCAGCTCTTCCCCTTTGGTTTTGTCCATGAGTCCTTGCGATATGATCCTTGACTTTCCCCTTCCCTTCCTTTTCTGGTTTTGGGATCAGGGTGATGCTGGCCTCATTAAAAGAGTCTGGGAGTCTTCCCTGCTCTTGGATTTTTTGGAATAGTCTGAGAAGGACAGGGGTTAGCTCTTCCTTAAATGTTTTGTAAAATTCTCCTGTGAAACCGTCCGACCCTGGGCTTTTGTGTGCCAGGAGTTTCTTGATTATTGCTTCAATTGCAATAGGTGTATTAATTGGAACATTTATTGGCACTTGGTGGACGTTTCCCTTTTTCTTTTAGGTTCCTCCTATACTTCAGGTTTCCTCACACTGTTTCTAAAAAATCAAACAAAAACCTGGTGGCTTGCTTTAATTTTCTTGTTTCCCAGGCATGGTGAACTTTAAAGGTTATATCCACGAGCTGGAAGGGATTCATTCCCAGTGCTCCATCTAAACACTGGAGCTTGCTTCACATATCTGAGGCACTTCATTCAATAAAAGTCGTGTTTACCCCTCAGACATTTCCTGGTGCCTGTGGGTAAATGTCAGTGTGCTTTCAATAGGCCTAATAAGTCCTGTCTAGAAATTCAGAGGTGTCTGTGTTTGGTTTCTGTTGAATGGCCTGTATCATATTCAAGATCTTTTATTTAGGCACTCCTTTCATAAACCCTTCCAATATGCAGCTTTTGCAATTTCATAGGAAGGCTAGGTCCCTGCTACCAGGTCCCAGCTGGGCTCTCTCAAGGGAATTGCCCTGGCTAGGTTGGGTGCCCTGTTGAGATTCTCTTAGTGGAGGCAATGAGCTTTTTCATTAGCATTTTTTACAACTAGCCTCCTTTCATCTACCCTTAGCAGGATGTTAAGGAGAGCCTGTACATCTGCCCAGTTTGAATGGTGAGTGGCAGAAATGGAGGTGATAAGATCTGCCATTTCCTGAGGATCCTCCCTCTATAAGGGGCTGGAATTCTTTAGATTTAGAAAATCTGAAATGAAAAATGGATAGGGACCCAGTAGCAGCCAGAAGACTGGCCTTCCTGGTTTATTCCACCTATAGGGTATTGCCTCAAAGGGAATTGTCCTGCTCTGGATAGGGATGCTCCCTGGCCAAACTGAGTGCCGTGCTGCGTTTTCAAGGGGGAGACCATTCCTTCATCATACAGGGATGGGGCTGTTGCCCCTCTGGATCCTATTTCAGGAGTATCTAGCAGTAGAGGTGGTGGTGGGCAAAATCTTCCTGTGCTAATCCTGTGTTCCCTGGGTTCAGGGCATTAAAGAGACTTGTTTCCTCATTTTCCTTTTCTTCCTGTGTCTTACTATAAGAGAGGGGGTTTGAAGCCAATTCTCTTCTCTGCATTATTATGTTATTCTCTTTCTTTGCCAAATTGTCAAATCCTTACTGTGGAAGGACATAAATGCCTAGCTATAAGGAATTTCATCACATTTCCCTGATAATTGGCAAAACAATTCCAAATGTAGGATGCTGTATACTTTAGGGAACCATTTAAAAGCCATTTCCCCATAGTCTAAAGTATACATATGCTCAGCTCTGTTACAATAGAAAACCAATTCCTTCCTAGTCATTGAATCATAACTGTAATGGACTAATCTGCTAAAATTTGGCACAGAAGCTCCCTTCCAGAGTCAAAACAGAACAACCCCTGAGGGTGCACAAGTACAAACCCAAAACCATAACCATAGAAAGACCCCAGACAAAGTGGGAACATATAAACAAAACTTGGATTCCCAATTTCATTAGTCCAGACAAGTGCTCCCAAGCAAATTTTAGCATCTTATGTTCTGCCAACCCATACAGCAAGTGACCCTAACTGGACTCAAATGGCACAAAACCCAAGTGGCACAAAGCCCAAGTGGCAAAGATAGCCTGCCAACCCATACCACAAATGGACCTAACTGCACCCAAGTGACACAAAGCTGAAGTGGTTATCCAGGCAGCATGGATAGAGGACCTGCAATGCGCATACCAATTTGGCTCACCCAGTCTTGGAGTTTGTCTGCTCCCCAGAAACCCATTTTCTTTCATTAGCTAAGCATTTCAGGCAATTGATGCCTTGAGAAAGAGTGCAGGGAAATTCCTTAAGAAAAGTCATTACAGTCCAGCTTCAGGGTTGACCTGTCATAGACAGCTCTGACCTGAACCAGGACGCTCTGGAACTTACCAAGGTCCATGCTGTCCTGGCTGAGTTACTAAAAACTGGCTCCCCATCTCAGTGAAAGTCAAACTCATAAGGCAGGTGCTGGTGAAAAAGGAGAGAGGCTAAATTCAGGTGCTGTGTGACCTGGGAGAATGGTGGACTCCCATCTCAAAGACCACCCCCCCTTTCCTGCTCAAGCTCATAGTTCTTACAGGGGTAGGGAGAGGGAGGCTTTTTTCCTATTCAATTATCATTCTAGCTTAACATGCTCAGGCTCCATCCATTCACCTTTCTAGCTTTTGGTGCCCTCAGGCCCTATTCATTCATCTTAAGAGCTTTTGCCAAGCTCAATGTAACAACCTTTCCCAGGGCCATTTTGACCAATAGGGGAGACTCCCTGCACTCCAGAGCTCTGACTGTTTATGGCAACACTATGACTCAGCATTTTGGAAACAGTCAACTTGTTTCTTATAAATATTGGATATGTATTAAATATGTCATGTATTAAATTACTATGACGTATAGCCATCTCTGCTTCTGCTGTTTCTTTTCTTCCTTGAACATAAGTGGAGGAAAAAAAATGTATACTGAGTACTGCTCTTGACCTAATGTGAAAACTTTGTCATCTTCCTGAATGAGACATCTACTGGCATGCACCCAATAGCTTGTTGCCTACAGTGACACAGACATGTGAAAGTGGCAAAATTATCATCATAACCTCTCACAGATATGGCTCATTAGGAGGCTTGATTATGGTTTGAAAAGAGTTGCAGTGGCTATGAGAGAGTATTATTTGGGCTGGCAATATTGAACAGTAAATTTGCCTGAATATGTGAGTTCCTCCTTAATACTAATAAATGGAGTGGTCAAGAATTCTCATTGAGAGCAAAGGGCAGGAGATTCAGGACCTGCTCCATTTGAGAATTTGGTCTTTGATTCCTTTGCATATCTCCATTTCCCATGATGCTGATGATAGGCAAATGCAACTTCCCATTTCAGAGACTCACAAAATACTGGATATTTGAACTATGGAAAGTTTTCCAATGAAGACCCTTTCAGATTATTATCTTTCTGGCACCTCAATTTTCTAGAATGGACAAATGTGACACCCTCTGTACCATGCTAGCCCTAATGGTAAAGGGAAAGTTCACATGCCCGGGCAGCCTTCAGCTCCTCATAAACAAGTTTGGAAATATTTATATCCTTAAAGCCAAGATTGAAATTGATACTGATAAGAATAAATTACAATATTAAAAAAATTTTTTTAAATTAATTTATTTACTTTTTAAATACATTTGTCTCTGCCTCCCCCCCCCCTCTTTCCCTTGCCCCCTCCCACCTTCCCTCCCTCAGCTCTTCCCCTTTGGTTTTGTCCATGAGTCCTTGCTATATGTTCCTTGACTTTCCCCTTCCCTTCCCTTTCCCTGCCCCCCCCTTCCCTCTTGTCTCTGTTGATTTCTTTTCCTTTCAGTGTTGCTGGTCATATTTTCCTTGCTTCTTTGCATTGTTGGTTAGGTTCCGCTTATAGGTGAGATCATATGGTATTTGTCTTTCGCCCCCTGGCTTATTTCGCTTAGCATGATGCTCTCCAGTTCCATCCATGCTGTTGCGAAGTTTAGTACTTCTTTTTTTCTTTCTGCTGCGTAGTATTCCATTGTGTATAGGGCCCAGAGGCATTTGAAAGGATGCTCTGCATCACTAGCCATCAGAGAAATGCAGATCAAAACCACCATGAGGTACCACCTCACACCGGTCAGAATGGCCATCATAAACAGATCCACAAACAACAGGTGCTGGCGAGGCTGTGGAGAAAAGGGAACTCTAGTCCACTGTTGGTGGGAATGCAGACTGGTGCAGCCACTATGGAAAGCAGTGTGGAATTTCCTCAGAAAGCTGAAAATGGAACTGCCTTTTGATCCAGCGATTCCCCTGCTGGGACTATACCCTGAGAACACCAAAACGCCAATACAAAAGAACCTATGCACCCCAATGTTCATAGCAGCACAATTTACAATAGCCAAGTGTTGGAAGCAACCTAAATGCCCATCAGTAGATGATTGGATCAAAAAATTATGGTACAATATTAAAAAATTTTATTTCAAGTTTTCTCAGGTAAGTTAGGTTGGCTGCGCTAACTTTGTTAGAGAAGTGTTATATCATATTTGATGTATTTACCATCCAATACAGTGTGTCCCCAATAACTATTTCATGTGAGTTATTGATATTTATTGAACTTGCATATTGAGTTCCCTGGAATGATAGTTCTTATAAATTTCTTGTGCCAGTTGTGCTCAAGAAGTACTCACAAATCTCTCATATATTGACTAGTAAGGCAGTTGTAGATGAGGGCTTTTTACATGATATCTCTATAGTTATATGTTTGAGCATAATTCTCAGTTATTTGCACATATCATCTGTATTAGTTTGCTAGGTCTGCTATAATAAAATAACACAGACTGGGCGGCTTAAAAAAACAGAAGTTTATTTTCTCACAGTTCTGAGCCTAGATATCCAAGGTCGAGATCCAGCAGGCTAGGTTCCAAAGCTGTTCAAGATCATTCTTCATGCTCCATGGTTATGTGGGGCCAGAGGTTATACCTACAGTTGGGCAGGACTGTTGGTGTGGCTCTTTGCACAAGGACAACTGCAGGGTAGGCTCCCAGTTGTCCAGATTCACTGTCAGGCTTACTGGTCAGTCAGGTTAGAGGCTATACTAAGCAGTTGGTTGGGGCTTTGAATTTGTTGTGGGGTTTTGTTTGTTTGTTTGTTTTTTAGCTAGCAGGGCTGTAGAATGGTTTACACATGGGGTATGGCTTGTTGGCAGAAGACCTAAAATCAGACAGAAGTGCTCCCTGAGCTCCCAGGTCAGATGTGGCCACCACTTCTGCTCTGCAAATGGGCAGAACCACTGGATAGATCTCTGCTCCAAGGCCAATGCAAGGAAGAATGTAGTCTTTCTGGATCTGGGTGCCAATTGCTTCTCCATCTCTAGATGATCCCCAGTGGTGAAGCCCCACAAATTCCCCAAGTGAATCCTGTGAGGCAACACTGACATGTTAGATGGCTTCAGATTTCATCCATTGGGCAAGTGAGCTGACAATTTTGTGCGTGTGTGCCTGAAAACTTATCTGGTGTTATAATTGCTACAAACACCAGAAAACCAAGCCACTTTGGCAGGAGCAAAGCTGCAGAAAGAATTAACCATGTCGGAGGTAGATGGCGGAGGAGTGAGTGGCAGTCACGCTGACCTCCTCCCAAGACCAAACTGGAATTGCGACTAAATAGTGGAGAAATCGCCTGGAAAACAATGGAACGATAGAGGGAGAGGTGCCTTGGAGCCACGGACAGACAGTGGATTCCACTCTCACACATCCCAACCGGTGAGAAGTGCGGTGAAGGCTCAAGAGGGTGGGCTGGGCGCCCTCAGTCACCAGCACCAGAGGAACATTGAAATGGCCAGTTGGATCCCTCTGAGAAGAACAGGGTCTGAACCATAAACAGGGACCCCGAGACTACAGCAGCTAAAACCAGGAAAACACACAGACAAAATGCAACCCTGAAAAGCTATGGGGCACTCTCTGCCAGAGACAGGTGGCTGGGGATGCAAAGAGACATTTAAGGGGCTAACGCAAAAATTTGCAGTGGCAGCCGCCTTCCTTGATCTCAGGGTAGGGGTGGCAGCAGAGTGGGCAGGTGGCTGGGAAAAAATTGGTGAGGAAAACTTTGTGAAGAGAACTGACACGGCAGCCAGTGGAGCCCTGGTGATAACTCACCTCCCACTCTGCAGATACCACTTCGCCCAGGCATAAGGGAATCAATTAACCTGCCTTTTGTGCGCTGCGCACACAGCTTGTTGCGTGTGTGAGCCGGGGGGCTAAGTGCAGACCAGCTGGAAGAAATAGAGGATCCCTGGCTGAAGGGGTCACACAGCTGCATAAAGAGCCTTGAGGAGAGACTAGAGACGGAGGCTCTGGGGAAAGAACGGGAGGAGGAACCAAGGAGTCCTGACTCCCTCCCCATTTGGTAGTCTCCATTTTGAGCTGGGAGGAAACGCTCCAAAGAGGCAGAAGCAGGGTGCAGACGAGGCAGGTGGCCCGCAATTACACCACGGTGTGCAGAAATAGTGGATCCCTGGCCAAAGGGGTCACAGAACTGCCCAGAGACCCCTGAGGAGAGACTGGAGACAGAGGTGTCAGGGAAAGAATGGGAAGAGGAACTGGGGAGTCCTGACTCCTTTTCCTTTCCGTAGTCTCCATTGTGCAGGAACAGGCCATACCCTCAAAGAGCCAAAAGCTGAAAAGCACACAATAGACAACCCAAAACCACCCAGTGCAGGCACACACATTCACGCCGAGTGGCCGGTGAGGGTTGGCGAGTGTGTGTGTGGAACTGCATGGGCTGGCGAGGGCTCCCACAGGTTGGCGCCCACGGGGCCTGTGAGGGAGTGCACAGATTGGCGAGGACAGGCGTAAACCGCCCCCGTGCAGGTCCCTGAGTGCAAAGCGGTCGCCAGAAATAGTGGAACCCCGGGCGAAGGGGTCACAGAGCTGCTCACAGTCCCTGGAGGAGAGACTGGAGACAGGATAAACTGGAGAGTCCTGAAGCTGACTTCCTTCCATTTCTGTAGTCTCCATTTGGGGAGGGCAGGCGAGGCCACCAAAGAGCCAAAAGCAGGGAAAGAACACAATAGAAGACCCTAAACTGACCAGTCCCGGGGCACCCACCGGGTGTGGATGCCAGATGAGTGCCCAAGGTTGGGCAAATAAGCGCCCAGATGGGCTGGAGATCCTGTCGAGCTGCATAGCCTGTCGGGCCAGGGAGTGCGCTTAAGGAGCCTGCGTGAGAATGTAAAGCGATCCACAGAAATAGTGGATCCCTGACTGAAGGGGTCACAGAGCTGTCCAAAGCAGGAGTTAGACGCAGACAATAGACTCCTGGAAAGCTCAAACAAACGACCCAAGGTCATATAGGGTCAACAACTGACATCATCAGAGGCAGGCCCAGAGAGAAAGAATAAATAAATAAATAAATTAATTAATTAATAAATAGACCTCCCTACTACCATAGAAGTTTAATTCACAAAGTTAGGAAATCTAGACAGCCCTTTGAAGCAGAAGCAAAAATAAATAAATAAATAAATAAATTACTAAATAGACTCTCACAAAAATGGGAAAAAGAAGTTACCCCCAAATGAGTGGAGAAGGGGACTCCCCACAGAGAGAGCTAAATGAAATAGAGGCAAGGGAACTATCAGATATTGAATTCAAAACAATGGTTCTAAGGAAGATCAATGAGCTTAGCCAGCTCAAAGATAACTATGAGAAACTGCAGAGAAACTCAGGATCTTACAGCAAACTATATCAACCTGGAAAAGGACATAGCAAATATCAAGAAGACACAAGAGGATATGAATAATACCATTTCTGAACTGAAGAACACACTAGAAGGAATCAAAAGGAGACTGGATGAAGCCAAGGATCAAATCAGAGAGATGGAGGATAAGGTAGAAAAAAGCTCCCAGAAAGAACAAGAAATGGAAAAAAGACTCAAAAAGAATGAAGGGGCATTTCGGGAAATGCAGGACAACCTGAAACACAATAATATCCATATAATAGGGATACCAGAAGGAGAAGAAGAGAAGCAAGGGATAGAGAACCTCCTCGAAAAAGTAATGATGGAAAATTTGCCCAATTTGAGGAGAGTAAAGGTCTCATGAATCCAGGAGGCACAGAGGACCCCACTCAAGAGGGACTCAAAGAGGTCCACTCCAAGACACATCATCATTAAAATGGCAACTATCAAAGACAAAGAGAGAATCCTCAAGGCAGCAAGGGAGGAGAAAGTAACATACAAGGGGACCCAACATGGCTAGGAGCTGACTTCTCAACAGAAACACTACAAGCCAGAAGGGAATGGCAACAAATATTCCAAGTAATGAAAAGAAAGGGCCTACAACCAAGGCTACTCTACCCAGCAAGGCTCTCAATTAAAATAGAAGGGGAAATAAGAAGTTTCCTAGACAAAATAAGGCTAAAAGAATAGATCTCTACCAAATCAGCACTCCAAGATATGCTAAGGGGACTGCTTGAAGAAGATGAAGGAAAAGATGAGAAAGAGAAAAACATAGGTACAAAGAGAAAAAATGAATACCTTTCTATCAGTAATAACTCTTAATGTAAATAGACTAAATGCCCGAATCAAACGACACAGGATAGCTGAATGGGTAAGAAAACATGACGCACATATATGCTGCCTCCAAGAGACCCACCTCAGAGCAAGAGACCTACACAGATTGAAAGTAAAGGGATGGAAACAAATATTCCAAGCAAATGGGCAAGAAAAAAAGGCTGGGGTTGCCATACTTGTATCAGACAAAGTAGATTTCAAAACAAAGGCCATAAAAAGAGACCCAGAGGGACCCTTTATAATACTTAAAGGAAGTATCTATCATGAAAACAAAACATTGTAAATTTATATGCCCCCAATATTCGAGCACCCAAGCATATAAGGAAAATCTTGGACGACTTTAAAAAAGATATAGACAGCAACACACTGATAGTAGGGGATTTCAACACCCCACTGTCAAAAATGGACAGATCTTCCAAACAAAACATAAATAAGGATATTGTGGAGCTGAATGATGCACTGAATCAAATAGACTTAACTGACACATATAGAACCTTACATCCCTAAAAAGAAAAATACACATTGTTCTCAAAAGCTCATGGAAGTTTTTCAAAGATAGACCACATTATAGGACACAAAGCAAGCCTCAGAAAATTCAGGAAAATTGAAATAATACCAAACATTTTCTTGGACCACAAGGGCTTGAAACTGGAAATCAACCTCAAAGAGAAACTTGAAAAACGTGCAAACTCATCGAGACTGAACAGCAGACTATTAAACAATAAATGGGTCAATAATGAGATAAGAAAAGAAATCAAAAAGTTTCTGGAAACAAATGAAAATGAATATACAACAGTGCAAAAGCTATAGGACACAGCAAAGGCAGTCCTGAGAGGGAAGTTCATAGCAATACAGGCCTACCTCAAAAAGATAGAAACATTTCAAATAAACGACCTAACCCTCCAGCTTCAAGAACTGGAGAAAGAACAACAAACAAAGCCCAGAGTGAGTAGAAGAAAGGAAATAATCAAGATCAGAGCAGAATTGAATGACATAGAGACAAAAAGAACAATTCAAAGGATCAACAAAGCCAGAAGCTGGTTCTTTGAAAATATAAATAAAATTGAGAAGCCTTTAAGCAGACTAATAGCGAGAAAAAGGGAGAAACCAAATAAATAATATCAGAAATGAAAGAAGAGAAATAACAACTGATACCACAGAAATACAAAGGATTGTCAGAAATTACTATGAACAATTGTATGGCAAGAAATATGAAAACCTTGATGAAATGGACAAATTTCTAGAAAAGTATAATCTTCCAACACTGAAGGAGGAAGAAACAGAAAGTTTGAACAGACCGATAACAGCTGGGGAAATTGAAGCAGTCATCAAGAAACTCCTGGCACACAGAAGCACAGGGCTGGAGGGTTTCACAGGATAATTTTACAAAACATTTAAGGAAGAGCTAACCCCTGTCCTTCTCAGACTATTCCAAAAAATCAAAGAGGAGGGAAGACTCCCAGACTCTTTTTTATGAGGCCAGCATCATCCTAATCCCAAAACCAGATAAAGACCCTACAAAGAAAGAAAATGACAGGCCAATTTTGCTGATGAACATAGATGCTAAAATCCTCAACAAAATATTGGCAAACCGCATCCAGCAATACATTCAAAAGATTATCCACCACGATCAAGTGGGATTCATCCCAGGGATGCAGGGATGGTTCAATATACGCAAGTCAATAAACGTGATACATCACATAAATAAAAGAAAAGACAAAGACCACACGATCGTCTCAATAGACGCAGAAAAAGCATTCGGTAAGGTACAGCACCCATTTATGATCAAAACACTCAGCAAAATGGGAATAAATGGGGCACTTCTCAACATAAAAAAGGCCACATATGAAAAACCTACAGCCAATATCATACTCAACGGGCAAAAACTGAAAGCTTTCCCACTAAGATCGGGAACAGGACAAGGGTGTCCCCTTTCACCACTTCTTTTCAGCATTGTACTGGAAGTCCTAGCCATAGTGGTCAGACAAGAAAAAGAAATAAAAGGCATCCAAATAGGAAAGGAGGAAGTAAAGCTATCATTGTTTGCAGATGACAGGATAGTGTACATAGAAAGCCCTGTAGACTCCACCAAAAAACTACTCAACCTAATAAGTGAATTTGGCAACACAGAAGGATACAAAGTCAATATTCAGAAATCAAAGGCATTTTTGTACACCAGCAATGAAAGAGAAGAAGAAGAAATCAGAAACACATACCATTCAATATAGCAACAAGAAAAATAATGTACCTAGGAATAAATTTAACCAAGGAGGTAAAAAACCTGTATGCAGAAAATTACACAACATTGAAGAAAGAAATTAAGGAAGACACAAATAAATGGAAGCATATACCATACTCATGGATTGGAAGAATGAATGTCATCAAAATGTCCATACTACCCAAAGCAATTTATAGATTCAACACAATCCGTATTAAAATACCAATGACGTATTTCAAAGAAATAGATCAGACATTTCAAAAATTTATATGGAACCGTAAATGACCCCCAATAGCCGCAGCAATTTTGAGAAAGAAAAACAAAGGAGGAGGGATCACAATACCAGACATCAAACTATCCTACAAAGCCACTATACTCAAAACAATCTCGTACTGGCACAAGAACAGAACCATAGACCAGGGGAACAGAATAGAAAGCCCAGAAATAAGCCCAGGTCTATATGGGCAACTAATATTTGACAAAGGGGGCAGAAGCATAAAATGGAGCAATAACAGCCTTTTCAACAAATGGTGCTGGGAGAGCTGGACGGCTACATGCAAAAAATTGAAATTGGATCATCATCTCACACCATACACAAAAATAAACTCTAGATGGATAAAAGACTTAAATGTAAGTCGCAACACCATAAAAGTCCTAGAGGAGAACATTGGCAGGAAACTCTCAGATATCCCACGCAGCAATTTTTTCACTGATATGTCTCCTAAAGCAAGGGACATAAAGGAAAGAATAAACAAGTGGGACCTCATCAAAATAAGAAGCTTCTGCATGGCAAAAGAAAACATCAGCAAAATGAAAAGGGAGCCAACCCTATGGGAAAATATATTCGCTAATGATACATCAGATAGAGGTTTGATCTCCAAGATATATCAAGAACTCACTCAACTCCACTCCAAGAAGACAAACGATCCAATCAAAAAATGGGCTAAGGACCTGGGCATATGCTTTTCCAAAGAGGAGATACAAAGGGCCCAGAGGCATTTGAAAGGATGCTCAGCATCACTAGCCATTAGAGAAATACATATCAAAACCACCAGAAGGTACCACCTCACACCGGTCAGAATGGCCATCATAAACAGATCAACACACAACAGGTGCTGGCGAGGCTGTGGAGAAAAGGGAACCCTAGTCCACTGTTGGTGGGAATGCAGACTGGTGCAGCCATTGTGGAAAGCAGTGTGGGATTTCCTCAAAAAAGCTGAAAATGGAACTGCCTTTTGATCCAGGTATTCCCCTGCTGGGACTATACCCTAAGAATACCAAAACGCCAATACAAAAGAACGCATGCACCCCAATGTTCATAGGAGCACAATTTACAATAGCCAAGTGTTGGAAGCAACCTAAATGCCCATCAGTAGACGAGTGGATCAAAAAATAATGGTACATTTACACAATGGAATACTACGCAGCAGAAAGAAAAAAGAGAACTACTTAACTTCGCGACTGCATCGATGGATCTAGAGAGCATTATGCTAAGTGAAATAAGCCAGGCGGTGAAAGACAAATACGAAATGATCTCACCTATAAGCAGAACCTAACCAACAATACAAAGATGCAAGGAAAATAAGACCAGCAACACTGAAGGAAAAAGAAACCAACAGAGACAAGAGGGAAGGAGGGATGGGGTGACGGGGGAAAAGGAAGGGAATGGGAGGGTCAGGGAACGTGTAACAAGGTCCCATGGACAAAACCAAAAGGGAAGGGTTGTTTAGGTGGGGGCAAGGGAAAGTGGGGGGGGGATGCAGAGACAAATGTATTTGAAAAAATTAGTTAAATTATTAAAAAATAAATAGAAACCTTTAATGAGAAAATAGAAAGAAAGAAAGAAAGAAAGAGAAAGAAAGAAAGAAAGAAAGAAAGAAAGAAAGAAAGAAAGAAAGAAAGAAAGAAAGAAAAGAAAAGAAAAAGAATTAAACATGTCATTTATACTAAAGAGCTGGAGTTTCGTGTTCTGTCCCTTATTAATAGCCACATCTGCTTACCTCTCTGATGTATGTAATTAGATTGATGTCATAGTATTTGGCAACTTAATATCTGTGAGATTATTATCCTATTTTTCCTTTCTTAGCTAATGAACTGAAACTTGAGAACCAAGGGATCCTTAGCTACTATATTCTCAGCACAGAAAATAGCTGGGCAAATGTGACTGTGTAAACCTTGCCCTCCTAACATCACGTCTTAGGAAAGCACTACTGATGGGGAGAAATTTTGAGATTTAATTATATGGAATGGGAACCTGGTGTTATGGGAGAAGCATAGATGTGTAGATTACTTTTAATAGTCCCTAGAGTTTAATTGCTTCAAATTTCTACCCCTAAATCCCATTTTTCTTGCATGCTCATCAACAGAATGGGGACAGAGTACTCCCTCTGTCAGTTTCTTGATTATCTATTTTGCCTATTTACTCATCTTCACTTATGGGCCTTTTCCCCTTCAACATTAACTTGGCAGCAATGGAAAGAAGTAGAGGAGAGGCTGGCTTATCTGGGTTAGAGCTGGAGGGAGGACTGCAATGGTGACTGCACTTCTCTTTTGTTGAAAGTGTTTGGTATTTTGGAGAAAACTAAAGAGGAATTCAACTTAGAATATTATTCTGTCAGTCAGATAAATGCTGGAACAAGTCTTCCTGACCTTTGCTAACCCAGAGTAGAAAGGACTTGACAACTACAAAAAGATACCATAAGATTCAGTAACAATCTGTGACCTATGTATTCTTAGGCTACTATCTACTACACCTTTATACATTGAGGGGCATGCCTGTGTGTGTGTTGTGTGTGTGTGTGTGGTGTGTGTGTGTGTGTGTGTGTGTGTGTATCTTGGTGTAAATATATTTATGTAATAAAGAGTCCCCCAAAGGAGACCATATGCCCCTTCTTTGTAGATTTACATGGGTGGCCTGTGTATCCAGCACGTACAAATTTAAAGACATTTGGTAAAATTCGTTTTCTCTCCTAGAAATATAAAAGTATAATGTTTATCAGAGAGGGGAACAAGAAACTTTTCCTGAGAATTCTGAATGTTTGGACAGAAACATCCAGAAATGATGGAGCTGTTAGATGGGACAACTTGAAAAGTATGAGATTTATTTTTAAGTTGAGTTATAGATAATAGGAGCATTAAGCCTGAAACAAATCTCCTTTCTCATAGATACATACACACACACACACACACACCCCAAATTTATACGAAAAATAATCTAATTAAGGTCAATATCAAAGTTCAAGGGGTAATTTGGGTTGCTTCCAAAACTCAAACCAATATTTTACATTTGTAAGACAATCTTTGTACCAAGAACATTGAGAGTCCAAGAATATAAAGTAAAAACGTTCTTTGAATATAAAATGTTATCTTTCCTATTCTTGCTCAGCTCTACTAAGAAAGCAAGGGAAATGAACCCTGGCTGGTGTGGCTCAGTTGGTTAGAGTGTCGTCCCATAGACCAAGGAGACAGCTCTGCTGATTCTTGCTTGGGCAGCTGGTGTCCTCCATGAACAACATAAGTTTAATCACTTCTGCCAATTGCGGGCAGGTGAGCAGACCAGTGGTATGAGCCTTGTTGAATTACAAGGTGAAAGAGTCCATGTAGCTGTTTTGTTTTGGGATGGTTTGCTCAAGGTTTTCATAGTCCTGTTGGGTATTGTGAGCAATAAGATGATGTCCTGAGGCTGTTCTCTGTTTTGTTGTTTTTAGTTGTAATATAACTTCCCATGGTTACACTCTCATACCTGCCATAGATCTTCAACAAGTGATTTCAGTAATTGGAAAATTTGTTGCCAAGGCTGGCCATCTTTCAAAAGGGAGAGGTAAGTTATCTTACTAACCTCTTGCATCTAGTCTCCCAGTTGGCTTCATTTCCTGGATCTGGAAAAACAATCCGTAAAAACTTGATAACCTGGACAGCAGAGTCAGAATTCAGAACTTCTGATTCCAAAGCTTAAGCTGCACCGGAGGTGGCATTAGGGTGGGGCCAGCCCAAACGAGCTTCATCCGATTTGGGGGACTGTTTGCACTTCAGCCAATTGTGTGGCTGGCGGATCCGGGCAGCGCGTGAAATGAGGCAGATGGGGGATTCCATAAGCAAGCGGAGCTGTTACCAGCAGAAGCCGCTGAGGGTGTAGGTGATGGGGAGCATCACACCCAGAAAGACGGGTTGTGTGAGCAGTGCGCGTTTTGACGAATTGACCCCAGGATGGGTTTTACGGGGGCCAGCGAGAGGGGGTTGGTTAGACTCCGCGCCTGCACCCCTGGAAACTGCTAACTCCACAGACCCTAGAGGGAGGCCACCGAATCTCCTTAAACTTCCTGCTCCCTGCGAATGGGCCAGGGATGGGACTGAATGCGCTGCGTGAGGAAGAGGGCAGCCTGAAGAGGTGGGGATGAAGCAGGAGAGAGCCTATGCTCCCTGGGAGTCCAGGCAGCCGACGAACAAAGCGAAAGCAGCGGATGGGGCGGGCGCTGGGTCCTGACTCAGCGAGGGAGCGTTGACTGGAGGGGACGGAGTGGAGGCGGGGCAAGCTGGGAAGGGTGGAGTTAAGGAGCGCGCGTTGGGTGCTGGGGTGGGCGCCTCTCGGCTGTTCTGTTGAGACTGAAGTGGCTTTGCGCTCGGTTCGGTTTGAGAGAGCGTTGGGAAGAGGCCCGCGCCCCTCAACGGTGGAGGCAGTTGTGAGGCCTGAGGGGTGAGTGAGTGTCGGAACCTTTTGCCCTTGGTTCCCATACCCCTAAAACCTCCCTCTCTACCCCCAGTCTCCTCTTTGGGCCACTGTTCTCAACTTCCCGGAGGAGAGAGTGAGCCCCACACAGAAAGCTCGCGCACCACTCTCAAGAGTTGAGAGCTTTCTCTCCATTCTCAGGCACTGGCAGATGTTCGCCAGACACATCGCACAGAAAGATGCTCCTAGGCATCTTACCTTACCTGTGCAAAGTCTTTGAAAGCGGGGACCCTGGTGGCTATAGTTTTGGTTCTAGTGCTGTGTGACTGTCCTAATCTTCTGGGGTTACCAAGCAGAATGTCACAGACTGATTGACTTAGAAACACAAGAAATTTCTTTCTCATAGATCTGGAGGCTGAAAGTTCAGGATAAGGGCTCCATGCAGTTTCCAAGTCTGCTGAGGGCTCACTTCCTGGTTCACAGAGAACTGCTGACTGTACTCACAGGGTAGAAAGGCTGAGGGAGCTCTCTGGGTCTGTTTGAGCAGATCACTAATCCCATTCATGGGAGCTCCCCCCTCATGACTCCCCAAAGACCCCAACCTTCTGATACCATTACATTGTTGTTCAGGATTTTGCATATAAATTTTGGGAGACACAACCATTCCATTCGTATCAATGGCCTAAGACAAATCTCTTGATTTTCAATGAGCCTAAGTGCCCTCATCCTTAAGAAAAAGGATACTACTTGTACCTGTCTCAGAGGGTGACAACAATATTTAAATTTCCAGAACATAGCAAAAATGCTTAAGGGATGTGGGAGTTAAGTAGCTTAAGCTGTCTTAGTTCTCTATCAGAGCAAAAACTGCGCCAAAGTTAACCATGCAAGGGAGACCTCAAGCAAGGCTGTTGGAATAGGGGAGGAAAGCCAGAGCTCAGTCTGAACTCCACTGGGCTGAACAGAGGCTGGGAAGATTTGTCAGGTTTGGATTGAGACTGTGGAAAAGTGCTGGAGGCCCTTGGAAGGAAGTTTTCAATAGAACACATTGAGTTATTCCCTGAGTTTGCAAATGTTTTCTCTGCATTAGGCCATCTGCGCTTGCTGATTGGTGCTAACTGAAGCTGGCTTCTACCCTTTCGCAGAACTGGAAATGGGGGATCTGTTTTCCTTGATGATTCCATTTCAAAGGATGACTCCCAGGTCTTTGTGAAAGACATTTTTGGGTCATAAAGTAGGAAAGAGGGCTTTTTATTTTTAATTTTTAATTTTTTTTATTGTTGTTCAAGTATAGTTGTCTCCATTTCCTTCCCTCCCCACCCACCCCACTTCCCACTCTCAATCCTACCCCCCTTTGGCTTTGTCCTTGGGCCCTTTATACATGTTCCTTGACCATCCTAACCCTTCTCTCCCCATTATCTCCCTCCACCTGCCCCTCTGGTGACTGTCGGTTTGTTTTTTCTTTCAATGTCACTGGTTATATTTTTCATGCCTGCTTGTTTTGTTGATTAGGTTGCACTTACAGGTGAGATCCTATGGTACTTGTCTTATACCCCCTGGCTTATTTCACTTAGCGTAATGCTTTCCAGATCCATGTATGCTGTGGCAAAGAGTAGGAGCTCCTTATTTCTTTCTGCTGTGTAGTATTCCATTGTGTAAATGCAACATAGTTTTTTGATCCACTCATTTACTGATGGCCATTTAGATTGCTTCCAACACTTGGCTATTGTTAATTGTGCTGCTATGAACATTGGGGTGCATAGGTTCTTTTGAATTGGTGTTTTGGGATTCTTAGAGTACAATCCCAGCAGTGGAATTGCTGGGTCAAAAAGCAGCTCCATTTTTAGTTTTCTAAAACTAAACAGTGGCTGCACCAGTCTGAATTCCCACTAATGGTGTACTAGGGTTCCCTCTTCTCCACAACCTCCCCAGCACTTGTTGTTTGTTAATTTGTTTATGATGGTCATTCTGACCAATGTGGTGTCTCATTATGGATTTAATTTGCATTTCTCTGATGGCTAATGATTCTGAGCTTCCTTTTATATGTCTCTGGGCCCTCCATATGTCCTCCTTGGAGAAGTGCCTGTTCAGGTCCTTTGCCCATTTTTTAATTGGGTTGTTTGTCTTCCTGGAGTAAAGTCATGTGGGTTTTTAATATATTTTGGAGATCAAACCCCTGTCTGAGGTATCATTGGCAAATATATTTTCCAATACACTTGATTTCCTTTTCATTTTGCTGATGTTTTCTTTAGCCATGCAGAAGCTTTTTATTTTCATGAAGTCCCATTTGTTTATTCTTCCCTTTATGTCCCTAGTTCTAGGGGACATATTGGTGAAAATATTTGTGTATGGGATATCTGAGATTTTCCTGCCTATGTTCTTCTCTAGGACTTTTATGGTGTCACGACCTATATTTAGTCTTTTACCCATCTTGAGTTTATTTTTGTGTATGGTATATGTTGGTAGTCAAGTTTCATTTTTTTGCATGTAGCTTTCCAGGTCTCCCAACACCATTTGTTGAAGAGGCTATTTTTACTCCATTTCATGCTTCTTCCCCCTTTGTTGAATATTAACTGACCATAGAGACTTGGGTTTATTTCTAGGCTCTCTATTCTCTTCCATATTTCTTGTTTTTAAAGTTTGGGTTGTTATCTTTTTATTATTGGTTTGTAAAAATAGTTTATATATTCTAGATACAAGTCTTTTGTTAGATATATATGTTGGAAATGTTTTCTACCCTTCCATGGCTTTTCTTCTTATTTTTGCAATGGTAGTATTGATGAACAGAAGTTTAGATTCTGATGAAGTCCTTTTTCATGGTTTGTGCTTTTTCTCTCTACTTTAAGAAACCCCTGCCTAGGCCATAAGGATACTCTATCTTTTTCTTAGTAGTTTAGCTTCTTAGTTTAGGTCTAGGAGCACCTCTTCCTCCATCCTTTGAAATCCTAATCTAAAAGATATACCTCCCTTTTTTGCCATGAATTTCAACTCTTCCTGGCAGCCCCAAGAATTTAAGTCAAATATTTATGGTTAGAAAGTTAGTGGTAGAGCTGGAAAGTCAACTTAGATAGTCTATCCTGTGATCCCAGGTTATTAATAATCTACCATGCCATCCGCATACACATACCATGAGGGAATATTTTATTTGTTTTGTTTCCCATTGTGTACCCATACTTAACATGGCACATAACAGATATTCAGAAAATACATTCATTAAACATAAGGATGAATCTGCTCCCACAAGCAATGTTGTTAAGGTAGGTATTTCCAATCTCGCACTTACTGAGTGGCATGTTGGGTTTAGGTGTGATGGGATTTTATTTTTGATTTTGCTTTTTTTGCTGATGGTTATGATTTATATTTTGTATTGTTTCTGAATTAGTATTTTTTAATTAATTAATTATTTTTTTCAAATACATTTGTCTCTGCCTACCCCGCACCACTTTCCCTTGCCCCCTCCCTCCTGAATTAGTATTTTAATAAAAATTGGGAAAGTTACAGGCCAAATTTACCTGGAAACTTAGATTAATAATTCATAAGTCAATGTGCTTGAAGTTTTTTGTACATAGTTGAAGCTTAATAGATGCTGAATAAATTAAAAATACGGGGGTAAACACCTTCCCAAATACTTTAAATGTTTTTTCTTGTCATCCTTTAAGATTGATGAGAAAATTAAGCATTTCAAATGTAAATATTTGTCTAAAATTTACATGTTGTTAGATAATATTAATTTAAAACAAAAAAAAAAAAACAACTTTACTTCTTCCATAGAGTTGAAGAATGGATTTGTTGTGGCCAAACAAATTTATGGTTCTTCTCTGGAAGAATTTTATTTTAAAGGTAAGTTGAGCTATTTATAGGACTTTTGCAGCATATAAGAGATCATAATGGGAAAATTCTGATAGCCCCATCACTGCATTTCAATTCATACTGTTGTATTTTTCTCAGCTCTAGAGCTGGAGTTATCTCCTCCATGTATATGAGTCCTCATAGAGTGAAATGATAGCAGAATGACACAGAAAGGAGGTAAAAGTCCAGGAAACTGCTGCTAGTATATATTGAACTTTTTTTTTTTTTGCCAATTATGTCTTCTTTTATGAAGTGCCTGTTAACATAAAATAATTAGCCATTTGCAAAGTTAATATACTCTTAGGATAATTAACAATCTTTTTTTTCATCTCTTAGAGAAGGCAGTTCATTGCTCTAGTTGTGGAAATCATCCTGATATTACTGTTTGCTGGAGTCCTTTTGTTAACACGCAAGTTTATGGTTGTAAAGAAGACTGGGCCTTTCAACTACTCTGTGCAGCCTGTTGATGAGTTGCCTTCATTCCTCGGAAGGATCTCTTCTTCTGGACAATGGGAATTTGCTTTTGTGCCTTCCAAAAGTGTTGTGGTGAAGGATATCATTGAAACTGTGAAAAGGGATTTACACTACAATTTTAAAGGTTAGAAATTAAGGTTTTCTGGAAAAATTACATTATTAAACTGTTTTAGTGAAGACACACCTACAACTTTCTAATGGCATATTATCTTTCAAGTAAAACATTATAGGATAGTCTCCTTATAACCAGGTAATAATCTTCTAAGTATAATATTATGGACTTTGTTAAATTTGAGAGTTAAATTCACAGAAAAATATTTTCTCCTACATCCCAAAGCAAGTAGCAATATTTTAAAATTAGAAGATCAGTTTATATTATTATAGTCTATTATCCAATTCCGTGATGATAAGTCTTCCTTGTTTTTAGTTTTGTTGTTTAAACCTGGGTAAGTAGAACTGCAGGGGTTCCTGATGGTGTGCCAGAGGTACTCAAAGGCGCCACCTAAGTGTGAGTCTCATTCTGGTTGCACACTCAGTGGTCAGGTATTTCAAATATTATTTATATGAAAATGTTGCTTGAGTCCTATAGGAATGCTGTATAAAATTATTATAAAAGTTCTCCATTCTTCACTTACCCTCACATTCTCAACTCAATTTCTCTCCTCTTCCTCCCAGAGATAAAAATTATCAGAAGTATTTTGGGCATCTCTCCAGTGCTTCTTCTTTACATACATATATTTATTCAGTAGTGTATTTTTTCTTTTACATTTTTTATTACATCTGAAGTCAACTTTATTAATTATTTATTTATTTTTATTGTTGTCCAGTTACAGTTGTCCCCATTTACCCCCTATTATTTTTTCAATAGTTTTTTGTTTCTCAGGGGATTTGAGTCCTTGAGAGAAATGACATCTCAAAACATGTTTTATTAAAAAAAAAAAAAAAAAAAAACACTGAAGCAGAAGAATAAAAAAAATCCCAAGAATTTTTAAAGTATACAGCACAAAAATATTCTAATAAATTTAGTCTCTTACAGGCTACTTTGAGTTACTCAAGATAATTTCTAAATGTCACTCTGATTTCTTCTTTGATGCATGAGAGTTTTAGAAGTATATATTACTTCTAAATATCTAGTAATTTGTTATCTTTCTCTTGTTAATTTCTATTTTAATTCCCTTGAATTAGAGCATATACTCCATAATTTCAGTTGTTTAAAATTTTGAGAATTGTTTATGGCTAGTTTACAGTGTATTTTGATAAATGTTCCCTGTGCATATGTAAAGACTGTATTCTGCGTCATTTGCATGTAATGTTCTATAAGTGTCGCCTAGATCAAGCTGTCAAGTTGGTTAATCATCATGCTTTCTAAATATTCTCTGTTCTTACTACTTTTTATCTGCTTATTCTGTTAGTTGTTAAGGAGGGTATTATATTTCCAACTAAGTGTCATTAATATTAAAAAGTTATACATATTACAACAATATGAAAATTTCCTTTTTGCTTTTATGTTTTGAAATTATTAGTAATATGATCTTTCTGTTCAGTTGTTTTAAAAAATATTTCTCAGTTTTTGGATTTCCCATTTCTGTGTTTCTAAGAGATCCCAGGTCTCTAAAGAAATTTCAGTTTTAAATTTATTAATTATATTAACCATAGTTACTTTAGAGTCCTTATCAAAAAGTTCTGATATTTAGATTACTTGTATATATTTTTTATCTTAAGTTACTGAGTTCTGTTTTATAACATATCATATATTTTAATGACAGGTATTGTGGACGAAAAGTATTAGAGGTTCTTGAGGGTACCTTATCCAGAAAAGATTTTCTTATGGATGGTTGTTAACTCTAAGTAATGGTCAGTTTGATTCCAGTAAAGGTTCATTTTAGGAATCAGTAAGGACTGCTCTATTCAGTTTTCTCTTTGCTCTTGAGGGATACCTCTTGTCCTATGGTGTGGTCATTATTCCTAGGGCACAGCTCTTCTAGGGTGTCAGCTGGAAATCTGGAGTATATTTTAAGGCCCCCAACCTTCATGGGGCTTACACTCCTTTCTCTGTCTTCCAGCATTGCCTAACTGCTGAAAACACTGCTGTGCATTTTATCCTACCCCTTTCTGGTGTCTGGGAGTCTTATCCTAGGTGTTCCCAGTTTAGGAGTTGGTCAGTGACTTTAGGGGAATGTACATGCTGATTTTTCACCTCACTTCTCTGCTGTTCTCTTCTCTTTGGAATTTTGCCTTCTAAGTCCCAGCCATTTGGCAGCCTGAACTCTCAGCTCCTTCTCTTCAACTCAGTAAGTCAACTTTGCAACTTTTTGCAAATGCTTTCAGAAACAGTACAAGGGTAAATATGGCATTCATTTACCTTGCATTTCAAACAGTTTTATAGGTTTTGTCCAACTTTTATGCAGTGGGAGTTTAGTTTTATATACGCTACCCTATCATAGGTAGAACTGGAAGTCCTTACATAAGAATTTTAAAATTTCCTCGTGGTTATTTCCAAGTTTTTTAGACTATAGTTAGACAATAAACTCTTTAAGGTGTTGCTCCTCAGAATTTAGTGATGCTCTTTTGTGTGTCTTAATACATGATTAACTTTTATAAAAATTCCTTATGTACTACACAATGATAGATATTCTGTATGGTAATTGGACTAGACTCCATGCAGATATTTATCAGATTTTCTTGGCCTCACCAGCTCACTGGGCCTTAGCTCATATCCCCTGGAGAGTCTTGCTATCACTGCCTTCACCTGATCCTTTAACAGCTCCAGCTCTCTGAGACCCCTTCATACCAAAGGATTACACCCTTTTTGGTACAAGAGCCATAGCACCTCCACTGGCCAAGTCTGACCTATTGTGACATATTGAGATTTTGATTTCCCCAGTGGTTCCTGGGAGGGGCCAGGGAACAAAATCCAGAATTCAGAGAGTTAATACTTTATTGGGCAAAATTTTCTGTGAAGGAGAGATGAGAAATAGATAGCAGACATATCTCCTGCTCTTCTTCCCCAAAACAGACTGTTATAAGATATGGTAATTCCAAAAAACAGTCTCCGGGAGACTTCATGTTACATTTCTTGTTATGTCAGTCCGAGCTTCATAATGTATTACCTTGTTTTACTTTCCCTTCTTTCATGCCTCACCTTCCCAGTACCAGGATTAGGACTAGGCAACTGGGGTACCTAGGGTCCAAGTTTTACCTTTGCACAACCGTAAGAGTACCTTCTTAAAATTTATGCCTTAGGTGCCTCATTTGCCTCATCCTAATTCTGGCATTACACTGTCCTTTCCCCTCACTCTTGATGCCCTGGGATTCCTTACTACTTAGTAGGGCATCAACATGTAAATTTCCCTCTAGGACAAGTGACATCAGAAGACAGTAGAGTAGGCATTTCCTTGCTTAGCAATAATAATTTGGTGGCTATCCATGGAAAAAAGTACTTTTCTGGGAACTTTGGATCCATACAGGAGCTTGCAAAACCCTAGTGGAGCTCAAGACTGAGAGGACAGGCCCATATGTTGGCAGGCAGCCATACATCAGGAAAGGGTTGCATCCCCATGTAGATTCAGTTATAGCCGTATTTGGCCTTGGCCCTACCATCAGCACCATCAGCCAAGTACCCAGGAGGTGTCACACACATCTGAGCCTTAGGTAATAGGTCACTGACCTTGGTTCTGGCTATGGACTCTAGTACCTGTTTATCTGGCTCTGGCCCCTCTCAGCTGTGGAAGGGCAGTAATCCTGTTTACCCAGGGACCCACTGGGGGACATGTCTGCCTATGCACCTGGACATAGGCTTGCTGACTTTAGTCTGACTTCAGGCCTTAACGTGGCCCTGAAACCTGGCTCTAGCCAACCTCAGCAAGGGATCAAGAGCCTAAGGGACCTATCCAGTGACCCAGTGGGAGCTTTCCCAGGGACTCAGCAGGAGGCACACCTGTCCAGACTTCTGATAGGAAGCACACCATTTAGCATTATGGTGGTTAAGATATCCCTACTTTTTGTCCTCCCTTTCAAACAACTAATTAGGTACCATACCTCAACAAAGTGCCCCTGTGGGAGTTTTGGGATCCAGTAATGTATGCTGAGGGACTTGGTAGGGGTATCTCCCACATGTACATCCAGTAATAGGCCAACAGACCTCATTATGGCTATGGAACCAGCAGAAACAGCAAATCTGCTCCAAATCCTTCTGGCTGTGGCTCGGGAGAAAGTCAGAGTAATGACTTTGGTAAATACCCACAGACAAGAGAAAATATGTAAAAGGAGAAATTCCAACATGTCATTGGAGAAACAAGCAAACTTATAAAAACGACTTTGGGAACAACAGAAAGGGTAAAAGAAACTGTGCCAGTGCTGCCTGTCCCCCAAGGTGACACAGCTTAACTTTAACATAGGAGAAAAGGACAGCAATGAGTGCCTGGCTCCCTCATTGTATGGGATGCTGCTGGAGAAATCAGTTTCTCTCGAGCTTCACCCTGGGTATTGATGTGGGACTGCTAGGACTGGGGAAAGAGAGATCAGGAAGGAGGTAGGTAAAATCAAAGGGCATAAAAAGACGTGGTGCCTGCTGACTACACTCATGAGTTCAGCAGGAATTCTGCCCGTTAGCCTCTGAAAGAACTTTGGCCAAGGATCTCCCCACTCTCTCCAGCAGCGCCTCAACAGTGCCGGTGCTAAATCCACGCCGCATCCCACTTTCTGGTACTCTCAAGTGTGGCAGTGAGAATGAGCCCGGTAAATGGAGTGCTGTTAGAAAAACAAAACTGGAGCTGTTGGCAAGCGAGAAATCACAAACTTGAACTGCTATGTTATTTTCTGGAAAACAAAAAAGAGGTTTCAAGCAGCCATACAATGAGTTGTAAGAACCAGAAAAAACATAAAAGCTGAAGAAGTCTGCCACAGGCAGGAGCAAGAAGTACTGAGCAGGTACATACATACCAAGTCAGACAGAACCCCAGTTATAACAGTATACCTCATCTGAAAGCAATTAGTAAAGATCTGAGGTGTCTGCTACTTCAAATGAGAAAGCAATGCAAAACTATAAGTACAATGAAGAATATAAAAAACATGTCAGCACAATAAGATAACAGTCTTTTAATAACTGAGCACAAAGGCATGGTATCTTATGATAAATAATTCAAAATAGCCGTTTTAAGGAACTAAATGTGCTACAAGAAAACAGACAATTCAACAAAATCAGGAAAAGTATAATACATGAACAATATGAGAAATTTAGCAAACATGTAGAAATCATATAAAAGAACCAAACAAATTCTGGAGCTGAAGAACCCAATTAATGAAATATAAAAATGCCATAGAGAGCATCTGCATTGGGATAGATCAAATGAAAGAACAAACAAGCTGGAGGACAGGAATTTTGAAATAACCCAGTCAGAGATTAGCAGAGGAAAAAATGAAAAAGAATGAAGATATAAGTATTAGAATAATCAGCATTCCAGATGGAGAAAAAAAGGAGTAGGGAGCAGAAGGTTGTTTAAAAGAATGATAGCTAGTGGGGACAGGGAGTATTGAGGGTGGGGAGAAGTGGATAAATGGGGTCAAAAGTACAAACTTGCAGTTTAAAATTAATAAGTCACGGGCATACCATGGTTCTATTGTTAATAATACTATACTGTGTATTTGAAAGTTGCTAAGAGTAGGTCATAAAATTCTCATCACAAGAAAAAGTTTTTTTGTAACTATGTAAGATGACAGGTGTTAACTAGACTTACTGTGGTGTATACAAATATTGAATCATGCACACCTGAAACTAATATCATGTTATATCAATTACATCTCAATTTTAAAAAAGAAATAATAGCTTAGAATTTCTTAACTTGGGGAGCGACTTGGACATCCAAGTTCATGAATCTACTAGATTACCGTATTATCTCAATGCAAAAAGACCTTCTTTACTATACTTTATAATGGAACTAATAATTTAAAAATGTCCAAACTACCTAACATGACCTACATGTTCAGTGCAATCCCTCTCAAAATTCCAATGACATTCTTCTTCTTTTTAGATATTTCCTTTATTTTTTTTTACATTTAATATTTTTGTATTAGTTTCAGGTATACAGCATAGTGGTTAGATAATTATATATTTTCCCCCTGATATTTCCAGTACTGAACTGGCATCACACATAGTTATTACAATATAATTGACTACATTTCCTATGCTGTACTTTATATCCCATGATTATTTTATAACTATCAATTTGTGCTTCTCAGTCCCAATGACATTCTTTATTAAAGCCAAAACACAATTCTAAAATTTTCTCAGAAGCATGAAGACCTTTAATAACCAAACCAATCCAGAGCAAGAAAAACAAAGCTGGAGACATTGTACTTACTTCCTCACTTCAAACTATACTACAAAACTCCAGTGTTGAGAGCAGCATGGTACTGGCATAAAAACAGACACATATATCAATGGAGGAGAAAATAGAGACCAGGGATGAATCTATTTACAATACACACAGTCAACTAATCTTTGACAAGGGTGCAAAGAATATACAATGGGGCAAGGATAGTATATTCAGTAAATGTTTTTGGGAAAAATGGACATCTATATACAAAATAATGAAATTGGACCCTTATATCACAAACAAAAATCAATTTGAAATCAATTAGAGACTTAAGTGTGAAACCATAAAATGTATAGAATAAAGCATAGAAAAAAGCTCCATGGCAATAACTTTTGGATATAGCACCAGAAGTGTCTGGATATGTGATATGGGCAACAAAAGCAAAAATCAGCACATTGGGCTACATTAAACTAAAAGGCCTCTGCACAACAAAGGAAACAATCAACAAAATTAAAGGGCAAACTATGAAATCGTAGAACATAGTATTTACAACCTTATACTTGATAAGTGGTCAGTGTTTAGCATATATAAGGAACTCATACAACTAAATAGCAAAATATAACTAACCTGATTAAAATGGGCAAATAAAGGTGCTCAACATCAAAATTATCAAGGAAATTAAAATCAAAACCATAAAGGGATAATCATCTAATACCTCTAAGAATGTCTATGATCAAACAAATCAAAAAGTAAGAAGTGTTGGCAAGAGTGTGGAGAAAAAAGGACTCTTTTTTTTAAAATTCTTTTTTTAACATTGATTTTTTTATTATAATTTTTTAAATTTATTTTTTCAAATACATTTGTCTCTGCCTACCCCCCACCACTTTCCCTTGCCCCCTCCCTCCTTCCCTCCCTCAGCTCTTCCCCTTCGGTTTTGTCCATGAGTCCTTGCTATATGTTCCTTGACTTTCCCCTTCCCTTCCTTTTCCCCGCCCCCCTCCCTCCTTCCCTCTTGTCTCTGTTGATTTCATTTCAGTGTTGTGGGTCTTATTTTCCTTGCATCTTTGTATTGTTAGTTAGGTTCCACTTATAGAAATCCACTTATGGTATTTGCCTTTTGCCCTATGGCTTATTTTGCTTAGCATAATGCTCTCCAGCTCCATCCATGCTGTTGCGAAGTTTAGTAGTTCTTTTTTTCTTTCTGCTGAGTAGTATTCCATTGTGTATATGTACCATAATGTTTTGATCCAATCATCTACTGATGGGCATTTAGGTTGCTTCAACACTTGGCTATTGTAAATTGTGCTCCTATGAACATTGGGGTGCATAGGTTCTTTTGAGTTGGCGTTTTGGGATTCTTAGGGTATAGACCCAGCAGGGGAATCCCTGGATCAAAAGGCAGTTCCATTTTCAGCTTTTTTGAGGAAATTCCACACTGCTTTCCACAGAGGCTGCACCAGTCTGCATTCCCACCAACAGTGGACTAGGGTTCCCTTTTCTCCACAGCTTCACCAACACCTATTGTTTGTCGATCTGTTTATGATGGCCATTCTGACCGGATGAGGTGGTACCTCATGGTGGTTTTGATCTGCATATCTCTGATGGCTAGTAATGCTGAGCATCCTTTCAAATGCCTCTGGGCCCTCTGTATCTCCTCCTTGGAAAACTGTCTGCCCAGGTCCTTTGCCCATTTTTTGATTGGATCGTTGGTCTTCTTGGAGTGGAGTCGAGTGAGTTCTTGATATATCTTGGAGATCAAACCTCTATCTGATGTATCATTAGCGAATATATTTTCCCATAGGGTTGGCTCCCTTTTCATTTTGCTGATGTTTTCTTTTGCCATGCAGAAGCTTCTTATTTTGATGAGGTCCCACTTGTTTATTCTTTCCTTTATGTCCCTTGCTTTAGGAGACATATCAGTGAAAAAATTGCTGCGTGGGATATCTGAGAGTTTCCTGCCAATGTTCTCCTCTAGGACTTTTATGGTGTTGCGACTTACATTTAAGTCTTTTATCCATCTAGAGTTTATTTTTGTGTATGGTGTGAGATGATGATCCAATTTCAATTTTTTGCATGTAGCCGTCCAGCTCTCCCAGCACCATTTGTTGAAGAGGCTGTTATTGCTCCATTTTATGCTTCTGCCCCCTTTGTCAAATATTAGTTGCCCATATAGACCTGGGCTTATTTCTGGGCTTTCTATTCTGTTCCCCTGGTCTATGGTTCTGTTCTTGTGCCAGTACGAGATTGTTTTGAGTATAGTGGCTTTGTAGGATAGTTTGATGTCTGGTATTGTGATCCCTCCTCCTTTGTTTTTCTTTCTCAAAATTGCTGCAGCTATTCGGGGTCGTTTATGGTTCCATATAAATTTTTGAAATGTCTGTTCTCTTTCTGTGAAATATGTCATCGGTATGTTAATAGGGATTGCATTGAATCTATAAATTGCTTTGGGTAGTATGGACATTTTGATGACATTAATTCTTCCAATCCATGAGCATGGTATATGCTTCCATTTATTTGTGTCTTCCTTAATTTCTTTTTTCAATGTTGTATAGTTTTCTGTATACAGGTCTTTTTCCTCTCTGGTTAAATTTATTCCTAGGTACTTTATTTTTCTTGTTGCTGTATTGAATGGTATGTTTTTCTGACTTCTTCTTCTATTTCATTGCTGGTGTACAAAAATGCCATTGATTTCTGAATATTGACTTTGTATCCTGCTGTTTTGAAATTCACTTATTAGGTTGAGGAGTTTTTTGGTAGAGTCTACAGTGTTCTCTATGTACACTATCCTGTCATCTGCAAACAATGATAGCTTTACTTCTTCCTTTCCTATTTGGATGCCTTTTATCTCTTTCTTTTGTCTGACCACTGTGGCTAGGACTTCCAATACGACGTTGAAAAGAAGCGGTGAGAGCGGTCATCCTTGTTGTGTTCCCGATCCTAGTGGGAAAGCTTTCAGTTATTGCCCGTTGAGTATTATGTTGGCTGTAGGTTTTTCATATGTGGCCTTTTTTTACGTTGAGAAATGCCCCATTTATTCCCATTTTGCTGAGTGTTTTGATCATAAATGGGTGCTGTACCATATCGAATGCTTTTTCTGCATCTATCAAGAGGATCATGTGGTTTTTGTCTTTTCTTTTATTTATGTGATGTATCACGTTTATTGACTTACGTATATTGAACCAACCCTGCATCCCTGGGATGAATCCCACTTGATCGTGGTGGATAATCTTTTGAATGTATTGCTGGATGCGGTTTGCCAATATTTTGTTGAGGATTTTAGCGTCTATGTTCATCAGCAAAATTGGCCTGTAGTTTTCTTTCTTTGTAGGGTCTTTATCTGGTTTTGGGATTAGGGTGATGCTGGCCTCATAGAAAGAGTCTGGGAGTCTTCTCTCCTTTTGGATTTTTTGGAATAGTCTGAGAAGGACAGGGGTTAGCTCTTCCTTAAATGTTTTGTAATATTCACCTGTGAAGCTGTCCGACTCTGGGCTTTTGTGTGCCAGGGGTTTCTTGATGACTGCTTCAGTTTCCCCAGCTGTTATCGGTCTGTTCAAGCTTTCTGTTTCTTCCTCCTTCAGTGTTGGAAGATTATACTTTTCTAAAAATTTGTCCATTTCATCAAGATTTTCAAATTTCTTGGCATATAATTGTTCAAAGTAGTTTCTGAGAATCCTTTTTATTTCTTTGGTATCAGTTGTTATTTCTCCTCTTTCATTTCTGATATTATTAATTTGGATCTTCTCCCTTTTTTTCTTGATGAGTCTGCTTAAAGGCTTGTCAGTTTTATTTGTCTTTTCAAAGAACCAGTTTCTGGATTGGTTGATCCTTTGAATTGTTCTTTTCATCTCTTATGTTATTCAGTTCTGCTCTAATCTTGACTAGTTCCTTCCTTCTACTTGCTCTTGGATTTATTTGTTGTTGTTTCTCCAATTCTTGAAGTTGTAGTGTTAGGTCTTTTATTTGAAATGTTTCTATCTTTTTTAGGTAAGCCTTATTGCGATGAACTTCCCTCTCAGGACTGCCTTTGCTGTGTCCCATAGGTTTTGGACAGTTGTCTGTTCAATTTCATGTGTTTCCAGAAATGTTTTGATTTCTTCTCTTATCTCATTATTGACCCATTCATTGTTTAATTGTCTACTGTTCAGTCTCCATGAGTTTGCAAACTTTTGAGGTTTCTCTTTGAGGTTTATTTCCAGTTTCAAGCCCTTGTGGTCCGAGAAAAAGTTTGGCATTATTTCAATTTACTGAATTTTCTGAGTTTTGCTTTGTGTCCTATAATATGTTCTATCTTTGGAAAACTGCCATGAGCATTTGAAAGGACGTGTATTTTTCTTCTTTGGGATGTAAGGTTCTATATATGCCAGTTAAGTCTCTTTGATTCAGTGTGTCATTCAGCACCACAATATGTTTATTAATGTTTTGTTTGGAAGATCTGTCCATTTTTGACAGTGGGGTGTTGAAATCCCCTACTATCAGTGTGTTGCTGTCTATATATTTTTTGAACTCATCCAACAATTTCCTTATAAACTTGGGGGCTCCTGTATTGGGAGCATATAAGTTTACAATGTTGATGTCTTCTTGATAGATTCTTCCTTTAAGTATTATAAAGTGTCCCCCTGGATCTCTTTTTATGGCCTTTGTTTATTAAATCTACTTTGTCTGATACAAGTATGGCAACCCCGACCTTTTTCTCATGCCCATTTGCTTGGAATATTTTTTTCCATCCCTTTACTTTCAATCTGTGTAGGTCTCTTCCTCTGAGGTGGGTCTCTTGTAGGCAGCATATGTGTGTATCATGTTTTCTTATCCATTCAGCTACCCTGTGTCTTTTGATTGGCGCATTTAGACCATTCATATTGAGAGAGATTACAGATAGAAATTTACTCATCTTTTCTCTTTGTACCTGTGTTCCTCTCTCTGTCATTCTTTTCCGTCATCTTCTTAAACCAGTTCCTTTAGCATATCTTGGAGTGCTGGTTTGGTAGAAATGTCTTCTTTTAGCCATCTCTTGTCTGGGAAACTCCGTATTTCCCCTTCTATTTTAATTGAGAGCTTTGCTGGGTAGAGCAGCCTTGGCTGTAGGCCCTTGCTTTTCATGACTTGGAATATTTGTTGCCATTCTCTTCTGGCTTGTAGTGTTTCTGTTGAGAAGTCAGCTTCTAGGCATATTGGGACCCCCTTGTACGTTACTTTCTCCTTCTTCCTTGCTGCCTTGAGGATTCTCTCTTTGTCTTTGATAGTTGCCATTTTAATGATGATGTGTCTTGGAGTGGACCTCTTTGAGTCCCTCTTGAGTGGGGTCCTCTGTGCCTCCTGGATCCATGAGAGCCTTTCTCTCCTCAAATTAGGGAAATTTTCCATCATTACTTTTTCAAAGAGGTTCTCTATCCCTTGCTCCTCTTCTTCTCCTTCTGGGATCCCTATTATACGGATATTATTGCGTTTCAGGTTGTCCTGCATTTCCCTATATGCCTCTTCATTCTGATAAAGGGACTCTTGTACGCTGTTGATGGAAGTGTAAATTGGTACAGCCATTATAGAATACAGTATCGAAGTTCCTCAGAAAAATTCACAGTACAACTCCCATATGATCAAGCAATCTCACTCTAGGTATGTATTCGAAAAATAAGAAATCAGTACCTTGAAGACATGTTTGCACTCCCATATTCATTGCAGCATTATTCACAATTGGCCTAGATAGGGAAACAATCAAAATATCTTATAAACAGATGAATGCATAATGAAAATGATAATATTTAGCGATAAAAAGAAAATTTTGCTATTTATAACCATATGTCTATGGCTGGAGGACATTATGCTAATTGAAATAAGCCAAACATGGAAAGACTAATACGATCTCATTTGCAGGTGAATCTTAAAATGTTGAAGTCACATAAGCATTGAATAGAATTATAGTTGCTAGGGTCTGGGGAAAATAGGGAGATGTTGGTCAAAGTGTACAAACTTTCAGTTATAAGATGAATAGGTTCTCAGGATTTGATATACAACATAGTGACCATAGTTAATAATACAACATAGTATATGTGAAATTAGGTAAGAGTAAATCTCAGTGTTCTTCACCACAAAAAAGACAATTGTGAGGTGGCAGATATGTTAATTAACTTGATTTTAGATATCACTTTATATTGCATACATATTGAACATCACATTATTTACTTTAAAAATCATGTCATGCCAAATAAAGATACACAGTTTTTGTCAAAACTCATTGGGTTATCCTTGACACCAACCCTAGACCCAGTTGTAGATGCATTAAGATTCTCAGGTTTGTGCTTAAATCTTAAGGACACAATGTGAGTTGTCAATATTAGCAGCAAGCCAGAGAAATCCCTGTCCTAGCTTGCCCTGGGGTTCCTTGAAGCTTATGAGTGACTTATAAGGGAAGAACATTGGCAGCTGAGTATAAGCAGGTCATGTGGAGTCATATTTGAAGCAGGGAGATGTCTGATTCTTGTAATGATGAAAGTTATTCTTGTCAGTGTTGCTTGCATTGACCTTGGGGGATGATTATATTGCTGACTAGAGGTCAGCTTGAGATTTAGGCATAGAAAGCAGTTTGAAATGCTTTATTCTTTCTTCTAGTAGCTATTTCAAGAACACGTCTTGGAGACATTCTTGTAAGGCAAAACATTGACCCAGGAACATGGAAATCAAGAGTCAGTTCTGGAGTCTATGACCTCATTCTTTTCTTCCTGTTCCTTTGTTTATGACAACTATATTTTTATGCAAATAGAAAGCAAGTGTCCAACCACCACATTAACATAAATGCAGATATTTTAGATGATTAAAATCCAGTTATTTTCCCCAAGTTTCCATAACTACAGAAAGGATATGACTAGAATGCAGCTAATTCTTTGGAATTGAGAGTTCGGGGTTTTTTTAAATAGATTTGTTTGCAGAAAATGAATGGGAGGAAGTAGCTGAGGGGACTGACTTTATGATAGTTTTTGTGAGCTTCAGAAACAGTGATACCTGGAACACACATGAAAAATGTGCAAAGAATTGAAGAAGGTATCACTCATGAATGGGAACTTTGGAAGCATGAGATAGTGCCTTTGGTAAAGACAATGATGTTCTCACAAGCTATATCATCAACACTGACAATAATGGGCTCCTCATTGAAGCTTTGAGAACCAGATCTTGGGGATTTGCTAGAAGGAGAATTGTGCAATCAAGCCATTGAAATTAGTAATAAGAATGCATGGAACTTCACATGCGCCTATGGGCTGTTGAAGCCTTTGTTATTCTATTTACATCAAAAACATGTTATAGGCTCCTGTTGACCATATCTGAAACAATTTAAGAAAAAAACATGTTTACCCCTAAGAAAATGTTTAGTGTATACAAACTCACATGTAGATATTTAATGATTAAATATTAATATTTTATCTTAGAACTACAAATGATGCCACATTAAAAATTCTGTTAGGTTAAATTCATTGATGGATCACCTCAAATATTGAAACTTAATTTCCTCAAATATTAAAACTATAAAATGGTTTTATTTCTCAACTTCTGAGTATTTTTAATTTAGATATTAGTTATTCCCATGGTATGTGACTTTGAACAGACTGCATAGATCAATTTTGTTCTTATTTCCCTTCAAGGTGGAAATTTCAAAACACAATGTGAAGCATCTCCATTCCTTAGCCTTTCTCCAATGTACAATTATTATAATGAGTAATTATATTCTAAGCTTGTTGTAAAATTTTTAAAACTCCTAAATATTTTTATGCACTCCAAATATCCATTAGTTTGTAAAGCCAATGTTTCAGCAACAGTGCTTTGAAATGCATAACATTTTGATAGCCTTTCATCCATGTAGAGTGTTATTCTATTTTAAACATAGGAAGTGCTGTCAGACATTTTCCCTTTATGTGGTAAACTCACACATTAGATTTTTCTCTCTCTACAAGTACAAGGCTTTTCTTCAGAAAAAGATTTTGAAGATTACATTAAGCAAGAGAATAACTCTGAAAGAGTGATGGTTGCTTTTGTTTTTGACCATGAATTCAAAAATAGTGATGATCCCCTGCCACTTAAGGTAAGTTTTATGTAGAATCTCTTAGTTGTACTTCTAGTTTCCAGAAACTTAATAAAGTGGAGGTATCGTTATTGTATTTTATAAGTGGGGAGACTGTAACTTACCCAAGATCACACTTCTTATACATAGCAGAGCAAATCTAAATCATTTCAGTGTCTGTTTGCGTATTTACCAGTGCTTTATGCTGATGTGGAAAAAATTGAATTCATACCTATCAGGCCTTCTACTTATACGTGAGAATCATGGGAAACATTTGCTGCTGTATCTGATATGGTTGCCCTCTTCAACTCTGCACATGATGGTGAAATAATGCACATTTCCTAGGTAAAGAGACCTGATGTGATAAAGCAGATGTAGCTTCACTAGCATAGAACACAACCAGAAAACTTTCTTCTCTCTTTTGAATGAATTTTATCATTTCTAAAGATAACTCTAGAAAATAGTGCTATGGCGTAACCAGACTGAATTAGAATTAGGATGCATGTAGACACTAAAGAGAACGCTGAAAACAGCCCCCAAGAAGGAGAGACAAGGATAATGCTTTGAATTTAGCGTTTCTGGTGTTGAGGAAATAACTGAAGTGTGCATAAAACCAAAATCCCACATTTAAGATACAGATGGTTGTCTGTGGAATGAAAAAGTAAAGAAAATCACTGGGTTGTAAGAAGAGTTGTGGGAATCTTTTCATTCTGTCCCATTGCTCCCTCAACTCCTTTCATAGATATCAACTCTTTTCAAGTGACTGAAATGTAGACTGATACTGATGTGGGCTTAACAGGTTACACATAAGAGCCTGGTCAAAATGTTTTGGTGTAGATTCAAACTTTACGTCTTCTACCTATAATCTCCCTTACTCTGCTCTTCTCATTTGGCTTATTACTCTTACTTACCCTTAGGATTGCTGCTGTGACTAACTGTACAGTGCCTCTTCTAACCACACCTACTCTTTTCTAACCACACCCACTCCCCGTCAGTTAGAATTTCTGCTCCTTGTTTATAGTGGTTCTGTCTTAATCTTTCAACATGTAATAAGTGCTTAAAACCTTTGTCTTGGTCATTGAACATATGAATATTTACCTTGACTTATGACATCTGCTTGTTCCTCTTGATTTTACTGACTCCTCTGGCATGGCCCTTCTGACTTTCAGCAACTGCTGGACTATTGTCATTTAGTTATTTAGGGCCATAATGATCTACATTGAAGTCTATGCAGTTCTCTGGAATTACTATTATCTTTTATTTAATAATTAAGTTATCTAACATGCCACATTTACATTTTAATAACATTCCTCTTTGATTCTCAGTTAGGATTCTTATGTTAACAGTTGCTTTTAGGAGAGGAGGATTTTTGTCACAGAACACTTGTCAGACACCATAGGAAGAAAAACTAATAACACTGTTTGGTATTACTTCATTTTAGTGTGCATATCAGCTATCTAGGGAAAAAGATATCCACAAACCATATCCAAAGCCCATAGTAGCTTTATGGCCAGTATGCTTTTACTTCCTGATGTTCAGGATCCACTTTGGTCCTGCTTAACAGACTGCTTTACAATCACATATTTACAAGTGTACATTAACTTTATTTTTGTTTCTCATTCTGATTAATGATCTTTTTGTTTATATATAATGTTTGTTTCTAATTTCTACTTGTAGGTAAAGTATTCTCTGCGTTTTAGTAGTTATCAGAGGAACAAGTATGTGGGGTTTTTCCGACTCAGAAACTGGGAAACAGATTCTCTCTTTCCAACATCTCCTTTGATGGGACCCAGAAATAAATATGACTCAAATGGGGGGAGTCCTGGTAAGCATATCTTTCAGTACACTTACTTTAATAATCTTTGTTTTACAGTAAGAACCATCACATATTTAGATGTGTATTTCTGAAAATATTTTATTTTTAACTTACTATGCTGGTGATTTCTTTTTCATTTAAAATGTCCAAAAGCTCATACGAAAAATCCTATACATTGGAACAACATATTGCATCCTATTCTAATCATTATCATTGTATATCCTTATATTCATATGTAGATTTGTGAAATTTTTACTTTAATGACTTACTATATACATTTCTTTTTTTTTTTTAGTGAGATGCTTATTTTTATTTTTTCTCGTATTTATTTTTATTTTTAAATCATGTTCTATTACAGTTGTCTCAATTTTTCTCCCTTTGCCCTCCTCCACCCATCCCACTCTGCCCCCCTATCCCACAGTCAATTCCCACTCTGCTGTCCATGTTATGTTCTTTGTCTAGTACCTTCTCCTTTTCACCATTGTCCTCCTTGCCCGTCACTTTCAGTCTGCTCCATGTTTCCATGCCTGTGGTTTATTTTGTTAGCTTATTTTGTTGAATAGATTCCGCTTATAGGTGAGATCGTAAGTTATTTATCTTACACCAACTGGTTTATTTCACTTAGCATGATATTCTCCAGTTCCATCCATGTTGTCACAAAGGAAAGGAGTTCCTTCTTTCTTTCTTTCTTTCTTTCTTTCTTTCTTTCTTTCTTTCTTTCTTTCTTTCTTTTTTTTAATGCAGATTTATTTGATTTATTTTTTTAAATGTCAAAATCCATTATAAAATATTAAAAAATTTAAATCCATTATAAAGTCTCAGTGATTAAAACAACATGACCCCAGCACAGAAATAATCAAGTAGATCAATGAAATAAAATGAGCATTCTAGAAACAAATGTATATATCTGTCTAACAATGAAATATATGATTAAATGGATATTTCAAATCAATGGGGAAAATAAGGCTTATTCAACAAATAAGGTGCATGGACCACTATTACTTGAAATAAAACAAATAGCCCTATTTCACACATTATACAAAAAATATTCAGATGAATTAAAAATCAATATGTAAAATCTAAGGAGTATTAGAAGAAAATAAAAAATAATATTTTTCTTACCCTGAAGTAAAATATTCAAACCCAGAAACTATAAAGTAAAATATTGACAATATGACTATATTAAACATTTAAGACTAAACAGTAATATACATATAAAAAAGTTAAAGGACAAGTAATAGAATGGGAAAGCATTTGCAACACATCTAAAAAAGGGTTAATAGTTTTTGGGGTTTTTTAGAGCAAAAATTCTACAAACCCTTAGTCAAAAAATGGACAAAGAATACCAAAAAGTCATTTAAAACTTTTTAAAAATAACAGAAATAGGCAAGAAATCTACAAAAACAGGTTTAGTTTCAACAAATAATAAATTAACAATTAAAATAACATCATTGACACAATCAGACACAATACTTATTAAAATATTAAAAATATTAGTAATATCAAGTATTGGTAACTGTGGAAGGAACTGGGTATTCATAGGCTCTTTTTCTTCATCATCTTGAAACGGTCCCTTTAGCATATCTTGCAATGCTGGTTTGGTGGAAGTGTATTCTTTTAGCCTTCTTTTGTCTGGGAAACTCCTTATTTTGCCTTCCATTTTAATTAAGAGCCTGCTGGGTAGGGCAGTCTTGGTTGCAGGCCTTTGCTTTTCATGACTTGGAATATTTCTTGCCATTCCTTTCAGGCTTATAGCGTTTCTGTTGAGAAGTCAGCTGCTAGCTGTACCAGGGCTCCCTTATGTGTTACTACCTCTTTCTCCCTTGTTGCTTTCAGGATTCCTTGTTTGTCTTTGATATTTGCTATTTTAATTATGATGTGTCTTGGAGAAGGCCTCATTGGGTTCCTCTTGAGTGGGGCCGTCTGTGCTTCCTGGACTTGGAAGACTTTTTCTCTCCTCCAATAAAGGACATTTTTCATCATTACTTTTTCAAACAGGTTCTATATCCCTTCCTCCTCTTCTCCTTCTGGTATCCCTATTGTAGGGATAATATTAAGTTTCAGGTTGTCCAGCATTTCCTGAATGCCTTTTCATTATTTTTGAGCCTTTTTTCATTTTCTTGCTCTTTCTGGGAACTTTTTTCTACCTTATTCTCCAGCTCACCAATTCAATCCTCAGCTTTATCTAGCCTGCTTCTGATTCCTTCTACTGTGTTCTTCAATTCAGAAATTGTATTCTTCATTTCCTCTTGTCTCTTATTGATAGTTTCTATGTCCTTTTTCATGCTGATAGAGTTTGTAGTAAGTTCCTTGTAGTTTACCTGTAGTTTTCCATAATTCTCTTTGAGCTCATTGAGCTTCCTTAGAACTGTTGTTTAGCACTCAATATCTGATAGTTTTCTTGCCTCTATTTCATTTAGTTACCTTTCTGGGGATTCCTCCATTCCCTTTGATTGGGGGCTGTTTCTTTGTCCTCCCATTACTTGTGAGACTCTTCTCTTTTGCTTCTTAAATTGATCTGTCTTGACTTCCTGTCTTTGTGATGTGAATTTCATGGTAGGAGACTGCTGTTTTTTCTTTCTGGATGTGCCTCTGATGATATAAGATGTTAACCCTGTCTGATCTTAAGCAGTGTGTTCGAGACTTCCAGGAATCTACTGTCTGTGGCTGTTTCCTTCAGCTGTTAATCTAGTAACTCTGCACTCAACAGTCAGGCTTAGACACCAGAGGGCGGGGCAGAGTCCCTCCTGTATGCAGGGTTATTGGGTCCTCTGTTGCTGCTGCTCAGGGGCATGGTCTACCTGAGCCAGATGGTTGCTGCCTGTTGGATGAAGAGTCAGCACCAGGCTCTCACTGGCTACTCTCTCAGTTCTCTCCTCAAAGCCTCCATCTCCAGTCTTTCCTGAAATGTCACTAAACCACTCTGCAACCTCTTTAACCAGGGATCTACAATCTGTGGCTGCCACTCTGTACTCAGCTGTCAGGCTTTAACATCACCAGGTCAGGGCAGAGTCCTTCCTGGAGGAGGGTTATTGTATCCTCTCATATGTTGCCACTCAGGGGAGTGGTCTGCCTGAGCAAGATGGCTCTGCCATATAGGGGATGAGTTAACACTGAGATCCCGCTGGCCTGTCTCCCAGCACTCTCCCCAAAGCCTCCTTCCCTAGTCTCTCTCCAGGCATTTCTAGCCCACCGTGCCCCTGCCGGAGACCAGGGTAAATGGCTACAAATAAAAAATTATGTAAATAAAAATTGAAATAACCTGCATCTTAAGTATGTTAAGTGAGTAATAAAAGTTTAAAATATAATTTAACAGATAATTATGCAATCTTTAAAAAACAAACTGTACTTTGTTTTTTTATATTTTGAGATTATAGTCATGTAAACTGCATAGTCATCAGCACAAAACTAGGATAGATATCTAAATAGGAAAAGACTTGGTGTGTTAGGGTGGCAGGATCATGTTGCAGATTATTATTATTTTGTTTAAAAATATTTTGAATATTTTTTCAGTCATAAAATTTAGAGAATAATTTCTTTTGCAGCTTATGTTCTTTTATAATGAGTTTAGCATAAAGTATTACTTTATAAAGGTTAGTTTGGTGAAAAACTTAGAAAGCTTGATAATGATAAAAGTTTCCAGGGATGTGATATGTGGAAACCCAGATGCCCTGACAGAAAGAGGTCAGTTCTCGGGATAAGTCTGGTGGTTGTGGCGGTCTTAGTCTATTTGACTGCTATAACAAAATACAACATCTGGGAAGTTTGTAAATAACAGGAATTTATTCCTCATAGCTCTGGAGGCTATGAAGTCCATGATCAGTCCATGAGCATGGTCATATTGTAGTGAGGCTCCCTTCCTGATTTATAGCCTATGCCTTTTTATTGTGCCTCTGTTGTAAGAGCACTAATTCCATTCATGAGGGCTCCAGTATTATCACTTAAGCATCTCCCAAATGCCCCACCTACTAAAACCATTACCTTTGGGGTTAAGATTTCAACATAAGAATTTTGGATGGATACAAACATTCAGACTAAAGCAATAGCCAAATTAAAAAATATGTTCCTAAGTCTAAACACTAAAAAATTCTTTTAGGCATTCATAAGAATTTTTCTGACAGTGTTGTTTGTGATAGCAAGGAGTATGAGGCAATCACAGCAACTGATTAGAAAGATTGGACTAGATGTATGCATAGCAGCATCTTAAAAACATAGAACTGTAGTCTTGACTGGCTGAATCAGTGATTTGGGCATTGTACCACAAACATAAAGGTCACTGGTTCAATCTCCAGTCAGGGCACATGCCTGGATATGTGGGCAAGGTCCCTTGTAGTGGCCATGCGAGAGGCAACCAATTGATGTTTTTTCTCTCACACATTCATGTTTCTCTCCCTCTCTTGCTCCCTTCCTTCCCCCTCTCTAAAAATAAATAAATAAAATCTTTATAAAAAGATAGAAGTGATGAAATTTATAACTCAATTTCACTTACAGAAGTTAAAATATATTCAAACATAATGCTTATATAAATTTTTTAAGAACACATACAAACAGAAAGATACTCATCAAACACATTAGGAATGTTGCCAATGGAAAGAAGATGGAGGCAAGGGAAAAAAGAATATAAAAGAGTAAGTAAATGAGAGGGTTAAGGGTCATGAACAAATCATTGGGGGATGAACTGAGGAGTATGATTAATTCTACCTTCTGCACTTGAAGCTAAAAATTCTTGTATGTATGCAAACATAAGTAAATATGTGTATGACATAAAATTAGAGCATGTTAATAGAATGATTTTTTAAAACACCTAAGCCCTGTTTCTATTGTTTAGTTATCTACTTGTTTCCATAAAGTCTTATCCTTAATATAACCTTAATTCACACAGCAATACCAAAAAGACAGTTATTATTTACTTTACCAGGTTAGGGAAGTTTTCTGTCATTATTTCTTCAAAGATATTTTTCATCACTTGCTCCCTTTCTTCTCTTTCTGGTATCCCTATGATACAAATACTGTTACATTTCATGTTGCCCCAAAGCCTCCTTAAACTGTCCTCATTCTTTTTAAGTCTTTCTTCATTTTGTTGCTCTGTTTTTTTCCTACCTTATCTTCCAACTCACTGATTCAACCCTCTGCTTTTTCTAGCCTGATTTTCATTCCTTCTAATGTATTCTTCATTTCAGATATTGCATTCTTCATTTCCATCTGATTATTATTCATAGTTTCTATGTCCTTTTGCAAGCTTACATACTTCTCATTAAGTTCATTGAGCAGCTTTATACTTGAAATCTGTGTGTGATAATTTGCTCTCCTCAATTTCATTTAGCTCTTTTTGGGGGGAAATTCCTCTTTTGCTTTCATTTGGAGGTTGTTTCTTTGTCTTTCCATTTTAGCTGTCTCTTTTTGTTTCTATGTTACAAATAGATCTGCTTTGACTCCCTGTCTTCGTGGGGTGAACTTATATGTTAGGAGCCCTGTGGGACCCAGTGGGGCATCCTCCTTGATCTCCTGAACTGGATGCTCTAGGAATGACCTTTGTATGGGTTATGAGGAATCTTCTGTTGTATTTGGATCATGATTGTTGTTGGCCTGTTTGTTGGTGGGATCTCCTCTCTGACTGGCTGTCTGAGAGTCTCAACCCCCACCACGTTTTGTATGCTGTTGTATAGGTGATGACAGAATGAAGCAAAACAACATAAAAAACAAAACAAAAAAAAAAAACCTCCAAAAACAACAGCAAAATCCATTACTAAAGAGCAAAGTAAAATAAAACTGGAAAGAGAAATGAAATAGTAGAGAAAGGAAAAAAGAATAAGACCAAAGGAAAGAAAAGTGATTATGAGAGGAGAAAAGGAAGAGAACTAATATGGATAATGACTAGAAAGAGGAAAACAGGAAAAAGGGACAAAGAAAGAGAAAGAATATCAATAGTAAAACACAGAGGAAGCAAACAATGGCGTAATCAAAGGTAAGTAAAATAAAAGATGTGAAAGAAAAGAGGAACAAACTAAAAGAAAAAAAGCTATGAAAAAGAAAAAGTAATAAAAGAAATAAAAAAGAGCAAAGTGGAATTCATCTCAGCACAGTTTATTGCTTGTCTGCTGGGCTATCCCTTTGGATATGGCTCTGATGTTATCTGAGGCTATTGTAAACTAATGGCGGGTATTGTCCACGTCTAGCCCTTGGCAGCCTGTTTGAAGCTACAAGCAATCCACAGTTTGTAGCTGATTCCTCCAGGCATGGCTGCATTCAGGATGGGCCAAGCTGCTCTGAAAATATGGCTTTTATTAGCACTGGGTCCAGGGGTGCATCAGCAAATGTCCTGAGGTATTACAAGATTCACCTTTGCCTGCTGTTCTGCTTTCAGCCTTAAACTAGTTGCAGGCCAAACTGTTTCTTAGAGTGCTTCTGGCATAATCAGGGGATGGGACTCCTGGATTCTCCATTGGAGATGTCTTTTAGACACCAGGGAAGACAGTGAGTGTGTTCCCCCACCACCAAGAATCTAGTCTTGGTCTATCCAGGATAATTTCCCTGAACTTGGCAAGATGGGACCCCTAGTAGGCTAGTGGTGGGGCCTCCAGAGCCCAAGTTTTGGGTCAGCCAAAAATCCAGAGGGTGTTTCTATAGTTCTCCAAGAGGGGGAAACACCAGTCTGTTTCCCAGGAAAATGTATGCAATGTCTGCACCTTAAAGTCAGTTTCTGGCACCCACCCAGCATCTGCATATGTTGCCTTCTCCTCAGCAGGAGATAACATGTAGGATGGGAGAAAAGAAAAATAGAAGCAAAAAACCTCCAAAACAAAACAAAAAGAAAAAGAGATGCAGGGTGGGGCAAGCAGGATTATAGAGGATGGGGTAAGTAAGATGGCTGCTGTGGTATGAGGGCATATCCCAGCAGGTCCAGGTTTGTTTTTGTTTTTAATAGTCAACACTTCATAGGCCAACACTTCTGTAAACTATACTGAAAATGAATTACTAAAATTTTTTTTGTTTTCTTTTTTTCTAAATTAAATGTATTGGGGTGACATTGTTTAATAAGATTATATAGGTTTCAAGTGTACATTTCTATGATACATGATCTGTATATTGGATTGTATGCCCACCACCCAAAGTCAAATCCTTTTCCATCATCATATATTTGATCCCCTTTACTACCTCCACCCACCTTCCTTGTGGTAACCGCCATACTGTTGTCTGTGTCTATGAGTTTTTGTTTGTTTTTCTTGTTTGTTCATTTGTTGCTTTCAGTTGTATAGCCCACATATAAATGAAATCCTACGGTTCTTAACTTTTTCTGACTTATTTCACTTAACACATTCTAAAGGTCCATCCATGCTGTCACAAATAGCTGAGTAGTAGTCAATTATATACATGTACCACATCTTCTTTATCCAGTTCTCTATTGAAGGACAACTAGGTTGTCTCCATATCTTTGGCAACATGGATAATACTGCAATACTGAGGGATCTAACATTCATGTCACCAGAGTTCAGAAACAAGTTGGATGATCCTTGAGGGAATTATAATAGGTAAACTAAGTCAGACAGAAATATAAGTATTGCACAATATCACTTATATGTAGAATCTATAAAAGCCAAACTCAGAAACAGAATAAAGTGGTGGTTACCAAGGACTGGGTTAAAGGGGAAATGGGGAGATATAGGTCAAACAGTACAAGTTTCCAATATAAGATTAACAAATCCTGGGGATATAATATACAGCATGGTAATTAACACCTAATAATACTGTACTTGAAAGATCATAAGAGAGTAAATCTTCAATGTTCTCACCAGATAAAAAGAATGTCAGTTATGTGACAGATGTAGGTGTTAACTAATGCTATGGAGGTAATCATTTTGCATTACGTGTATCAAACCAATACATGAACCCCTTAAATTTACTTAGTGTATATTATATCTCAGTAAAACTGAAAGACAACTAATAATTATGACCCAAAGAGTAAAATAAATATCAATGATTCCATATTGATTTAATAAAATGACTGAATAAATAAATGAATAAGAATGGACAAATATTTCTTACAGAAGAATTTCAAATAACATGTTTAGATACTCTTTTCAGTAAAAGGTGAAAGATTTATACGATCTGAAGAGAAACCAGAGTATGGATATGTACTTTATTTATTCTCTTCTTGAGTGTAGGAATGGGAAAAGCATAATTAATGATAGAGAAAATGCAAACACCACTTTAACCAAGTGATGAAGTTTAACATCACCAGTGATATCATGTTGATATCAAATATTCCCAGATATAATATGATGAATGTGTGTGGTATGCTTCCTTAAAGCTTATAACTCTAGTCCATTAATGAAAAAACATCAGACAAACCCAAATTGTGGAACATTATCCAAAATATCTGCCAAGTATTCTTCAAAACTCTTAAGATCATGAAAATCACAGAAAGAGTGATAAACTTTTTCAGCTCAGAGAACTATATGGAATTATGAAAACTAAAATCCATATGGTATCCTGGATTGCAAGTAGAAGAGAAAAAAAATTACATTGGGGAAAAACTGATGAAATCTAAATAAGTTTATATAAATTGAAAATTGTACTGTGTCGATATAATTTTCTTAGTTTTGACAATGTACTATGGTAATGTCAGATGTAATGTTAGGGAATCTGGATGCACAGTGTACAGCAGTATTTCTCCCATCCAAGTACTAACCAGGCCTGACCCTGCTTAGCTTCCAAGATCAGATGAGTTCGGGTACATTCCAGGTGGTATGGCAGACTACAGCAGTATTTCTCAATCTTTTTTTTTTCCTTGTCACCCTTCTATATAAACTTTTTAGACATATTCCCTCTAACTGTTCTTCTTATGAAATTTTAATACCCCTGATATACTGTAGCCTACTTGAGGTGATATAACCCCCTATAAAGAATGCATGGTATATACAACTTTCCCTACTACCTTTGCAACTTTGTTATAAGACTATTTTTCACTCCAAGTAAAAAGTATATCTAAAAAACCCTGCAAACCAAAGTAACAATAGAAGTGAATTTTCTCAATCTGATAAAGTACATGTGAGACATTTGTAGCTATTTGGTAAAATACTCTACATCCTCCCCCACCCCCATTAACGGTATAAAGCCAAGGTGTTTGCTCTCATCAATTCTATTCAGCATATTACAAAAAAAATCCTAGCCTGTACCAGGAAAATAAAATTAAAATGTGTATTTTGGAAAAGAAAAGAATGAAACATTTTTCTTTGTACTTTATAGAATCACATTTGCAGATAATTCTAGAGAAATCCACAAAATGTACTACAAATAATGGACTAATTTAATAAGATCCCAAGGTACAAAGGCTGTATATAAAAATAAATTTAAAATCTACACCAAAAGCAACAAAACATTTCTGAAAGAAAATTTAAGACATCTAAACAAGATGAGAGGACTGGAAGATGGCAGAGGAGTGAGTGGAAGTTACACTGACCTCTTCCCAAGACCAAACTGGAATTATGAATAAAATGTGGAGAAATCACCTGGAAAACAATGTAACGATAGAGTGAGAGGAGCCTTGGAGCCTCAGACAGACAGTGGAATTGACTTTCCCACATTCTAACGGGTGAGAAGTACAGTGGAGGCTCAAGAGGGTGGGCTGGGTGCCCACGGGCACCAGCACCAGAGGGACATTGAAAAGGCCAGTTGAATCCCCTTGAGAAGAACAGGGTCTGAATCATAAGCAGGGACCCTTAGACTACAGCATCTGAAACCAGAAAAGCACACAGGCAAAATGCAACCACGAAAAGCTTAGCGGCGCTCTCTTGCCAGAGACAGGTGGCTGGAAACACAGAGATGTTTAAAGGGCCAAAGCAAAAATTTGCAGTGGCAGCTGCCTTCCTTGATCATTGGGTAGAGAGGGGGGCAGAGTGGACTGATCCCAGAGAAAAGATTGGTGAAGAAAGCTTTGTGAAGAAAACAGATGGTGACCAGTGGAGCCCCGGTGATAACTCACCTACCACTTTGCAGCTACCATCTTGCTCAGGCATAAGGGAATCAATAATCCTGCCTCTGTGCACTCCGCCCAGAGCTTACATGCACGTGGTGTGTGCTGGGGTGTTGAGTGCAACATGGTCAGCAGAAATAGAGGATCACTGGCCAAAGTGGACACACAGCTGCCTAGAGACCCTGGAGGAGAGACTGGAGACGGAGGCGTTGGGGAAAGAACTGGAGGAGTATCCAAGGTTGCCCAGAGCCGACTCCTTCCCTATTCCATAGTCTCCATTTTGTGCAGGCAAGCCTCACTCCAGAGAGACAGCAGTGGAAAGGAAATAATAACCCTGCCCTCAGGGCAGTCCAGCCAGGACAGGAGTTGCCTTCTGGCCTTGATGCTGAGTGCAGAGCTGCCTGCAGAGATGGTAGACCCTGGGCTAAGGGGACACAGAGCTGCCTAGAGACTCTTGAGGAGAGACTGGGGGCAGAGGTGCTGGGGAGAGAACTAAGAGAGTAGCTGGTGGGAGGCGGGGGGCGGATCCTGGTGATGACTCCTTCCCCATTCCACAGTCTCCATCCTGCTCATGCAGACCACTCCACTCAGTGACAGCAGACTGTAAGGACATGATAGTCCCGCCCTCAGGAGGCACTGGCCTGCCCAGTGGTGCCTAAGCCTGAGAGCTGAGGGCAGAGTGACTAGATTAACAATTGCTGGAGACAGACGCAGAGAGTAGATCCCTGGAAGGCTCAAACGAACACCCATGATCAGACAGCATCAACAACTGACATCATCAGAGGCAGACACAGAAAGAAAAGAAGAGAAAAAAATGAATGAATGAATGAATAAAAAGACTGGCTTACTACCATAGAAGTGTAATTCACGAAATCAGGAAATCAAGTCTGATCAGTTGAAGGAGAAGCAACAAAAAAAAAAAAAAAAAAAAAAAAGGAGAAGAAGAAGAAGAAAAGAAAAACAAAAAGAAAAAAACTCTCACAAATAATGGGAAAGAAAAGAAATACCCCCAAAATGAGGGGAAAGAAGGAAGCCACAAAAAGAGAGCTAAATAAAATAGAAGCAAGTGAACTATCATATATTGAATTCAAAACAGTGGCTTTAAGGAAGCTCTATGAGCTCAGAGAGCTCAAAGAGAATTATAAGAAACTACAGGGAAACTATCAGGAACTTACTGCAAACTATATCAACCTGGAAAAGGAAATAGAAACTATCAAGAAGACACAAGGAGAAATGAAGAATACCATTTCTGAATTGAAGAACACAGTAGAAAAAATCAGAAGGCTAGATGAAGCCAAGGATCGAATCAGTGAGATGGAGGATAAGGTAGAAAAAAGCTCCCAGAAAGAATAGAAATGGGAAAAAGACTCAAAAAGAATGAACAGGCATTTAGAGAAATGCAGGACAACATGAAACGCAATAATATCCCATAATAGGGATACCAGAAGGAGAAGAGGAGAAAGGGATAGAGAACCTCTTTGAAAAAGTAATGATGGAAGATTTCCCCAATTTGAGGAGAGAAAAGGTCTCATGAATCCAGGAGGCACAGAGGGACCCAAGGAGGTCCACTTCAAGACACATCATCATTAAAATGTCAACTATCAAAGACAAAGAGAGAATCCTCAAGGCAGCAAGGGAGAAGGAGAAAGTAACATACAAGGGGGCCCCAATACGCCTAGGAGCTGACTTCTCAACACAAATACTACAAGCCAGAAGGGAATGGCAACAAATATTCCAAGCAATGAAAAGCAAAGGCCTATAACCAAGACTGCCGTACCCAGCAAGGCTCTGAATTAAAATAGAAGGTGAAATAAGGAGTTTCCCAGACAAAAGAAGTCTAAAAGAATACATCTCCACTAAACCAGCACTACAAGATACACTAAAGGGACTGATTTAAGAGATTGAAGAAAAAGAGTGAGAAAGAGAGGATCACGGTTACAAAGAGAAAAAAATGAATGTTTCTATCAGTAATAACTCTTAATGTAAATGGACTAAATGCCCCAATCAAATGATACAGGATAGCTAAATGGATAAGCAAACAAAACCCACACATATGCTGCCCACAAGAGACCCACATCAAAACAAAGGACTTACACAGATTGAAAGTAAAGGGATATAAACAAATATTCTAAGCAAATGGTGTAAGATAATACACCATTTGTAAGATACACCATTGTAAGATAATAATACTTACATCAGACAAAAATAAATTTCAAAACAAAGGCCATAAAAAGAGACCCGGAGGAACACTTTATAATATGTAAAGGAAGAATCCATCAAGAAGGCAAACATTGTAAACTTATATGCACCCAACATAGCAGCACCCAAATATACAAGGAAAATCTTGGATGACTTAAAAAAAGGAATAGACAGCAAAACATTGATAGTAGGGGATTTTAACACCTCACTGTCTAATGGACAGATCTACCAACAAAACAACAACAAGGATATGTGGAGCTGAATGACGCATTAAATCAAATGAACTTAACTGACATATATAGAACCTTACATTCCAAAGAAGCAAAATACACATTCTTTTCAAATGCACATGGAGCTTTTTCAAAGATAGACCACATGACAGGACACAAAGCAAGACTCAGCAAATTCAGGAAAATTGAAATTATACCAAGCATTTTCTTGGACCACAAGGGCTTGAAACTGGAAATCAACCTCAAGGGGAAACCTCAAAAACTTTCAAACCATGGATACTTAACAGCACACTATTAAACAATGAATGGGTCAATAATGAGATAAAAGAAGAAATCAAAAAATTACTGGAAACAAATGAAAATGAATATACTACAGTCCAAAACCTATTAGACACAGCAAAGGCAGTCCTGAGAGGGAAGTTCATAGCAATACAGGCCTACCTAAAAAAGATGAAACATTTCAAATAAGTGACCTAACACTACAACTTTAAGAACTGGAGAAACAACAACAAATCAATCCCAGAGCAAGTAGAAGGAAGGAAATAATCAAGATCAGAGCAAAATTTAATGACATAGAAACTAAAAGAACAATTCAAAGGATCAACCAATCCAGGACTGCTTCTTTGAAAAGATACATAAAATTGACAGGCCTTTAAGCAGACTCTTTAAGAAAAAAAGGGAAAGGACTCAAGTTAATAATATTAAAAATGAAAGAGGAGAAATAACAACTGATACCACAGAAATACAAAGGATTGTAAGAAACTACTATGAACAATGATATGTCAAGAAATTTGAAAACCTCAATGATATGAATAAATTTCTAGAAAAGTATAATCTACCAACACTGAATGAATAATAAGCAGAAAGTCTGAACAGACCGATAACAGCCTGGGTAATTGAAGCAGTAACGAAGAAACTCCTGGACCAGACAGTTTCACAGGAGAATTTTACAAATCACTTAAGGAAGAGCTAACCCCTGTCCTTCTCAGACTCTTCCAAAAAATCTAAGGTGAGAGAGACTCCCAGACTTTCTTTTATGAGGCCAGTATCATCCAAATCCCAAAACCAGATAAAGACCCTACAAAGAAAGAAAACTACAGGCCAATTTTGCTGATGAACATAGATGCTAAAATCCTCAACAAAATATTGGCAAACTGCATCCAGCAATACATTAAAAAGATCATTTATCATGTTCAAATGCAATCCATCCAAAGGATGCAAGGATGGTTCAATATATGTAAATCAATATATGTAATACATGACATAAACAAAAGGAAAGACAAAAACCACATGATCATCTCAATAGGTGTGGAAAAAGCACTTGATAAGGTACAGTACCCATTTATGATAAACACACTCAGCAAAATGGGAATAAATGGGACATACCTCAATGTAATAATGGCTATATATGAAAAACCTACAGCCAACATCATACTCAACAGGCAAAAACTAAAAGTTTTCCCATTAAGATCGGGAACAAGACAAGGATGTCCGCTTTCACCACTTCTTTTCAACATAGTATTGGAAGTCCTAGCCACAGCGGTCAGACAAGAAAAAGAAATAAAAGGCATCCAAATTGGAAAAGAGGAAGTAAAACGATCATTGTTTGCAGATGACAGGATAGTGTACATAGAAAACCCTGTAGACTCTACCAAAAAAACTATTCAACCTAATAAGTGAATTTGGCAAAACAGCAGGATACAAAGTCAATATTCAGAAATCAAAGGGATTTTTGTACACCAGCAATGAAATAGAAGAAGAAGAAATCAGAAAAAAATACCATTTGGTATAGCAACCAGAAAAATAAAGTACCTAGGATAAATTTAACCAAGGAGGTAAAAGACCTCTATGTAGAAAACTATACAACACTGAAGAAAGAAATTAAGGAAGCCACAAATAAATGGAAGTATATACCGTGTCCATGGACTGGAAGAATTAATATCATCAAAATGTCTATACTACCCAAAGTAATTTATAAATTCAATGCAATACCTATTAAAATACCAATGATGTATTTCAGAGAAATATATCAGATATTTCAAAAATTTATATGGAACCATAAACGACCCCGAATAGCTGCAGCAATTTTGGGAATGAAAAAGTAGGAGGGATCACAATACCGGACATCAAACTATATTACAAAGCCATTATAATCAAAACAATCTGGTATTGACACAAGAACAGACCCATAGGCCAGTGGAACAGAATAGAAAGCCCAGAAATAAGCACATGTCTATATGGTCAATGAATATTTGACAAACGGGGCAGAAGTATAAAGTGGTGTAAAAATAGCCTCTTCAACAAATGGCTTTGGGAGAGCTGGACAGCTACATGCAAAAAATTGAAATTGGATCATCAGCTGACACCATACACAAAAATAAACTCTAGAGGGATAAAAGACTTAAATGTAAGTCGCAACACCATAAAAGTCCTAGAGGAAAACATTGGCAGGAAACTTTCAGATATCCCACACAGCAATATTTTCACCGATTTGTCTCCTAAAGCAAGGGACATAAAGGAAAGAATAAACAAGGTGGACCTCACCAAAATAAGAACCTTTTGCATGGCTAAAGAAAACATCTGCCAAGTGAAAAGGGAGCCAACCGTATGGGAAAATATATTTGCTAATGATATATCAGATAGAGGTTTGATCTCCAAAATGTATAGAGAATTCACGCAACTCCATTCCAAGAAGACAAATGATCCAATTAAAAAATGGGCAAAGGATCTGGGCAGACGCTTTTCCAAGAAAAAGATACAGATGGCCCAGAGACATTTGAAAGGATTCTCATCATGCAAATGCAAATTAAAACCACAATGAGATACCACCTCACAGTGGTCAGATTGGCCATCATAAACAGATCAACAAACAACAGGTGCTGGCGAGACTGTGGAGAAAAGGGAACCCTAGTAGGTGTTGGGAGGAATGCAGACTGGTGTAGCCATTGTGGAAAATAGTGTGGAATTTGCTCAAAAAGCTAAAAATGGAAATGCCTTTTGATCCAGTGATTCCCCTGCTGGGACTATACCCTAAGAACCCCAAAATGCCAATTCAAAAAAACCTGTGCACCCCAATGTTCATAGCAGCACAATTTACAATAGCCAAGTGCTGGAAGCAACTTAAATGCCCATCAGTAGATGATTGGATCAAAACATTATGGTACATATACACAATGGAATACTACACAGCAGAAAGAAAAAAAGAATTACCTCACTTCACGACAGCATGGATGGAACTAGAGAGCATTATGCTAAGCAAAATAAGCCAGGGGTGAAAGAAAAATACCATAGGATCTCACCTATAAGTGGAAATTAAACAACAAAACAAAGATGCAAGGAACATATGACCAGCAACACTGAAAGAAAAAAGAAACCAACAGGGTCAAGAAGGAAGGTGCGAGAGGACAGGGAAAGGGAAGGCAAGGGTCAAGTCAAGGAGCTTATATCAGGGACTGATGGACAAATCCAAAGTGGAGAAGGACTGAGGGAGGGTGTTGGGGTAGGGGGGCAGTGGAAAGTTGTGGTGGGAAGGCGGAGACAAATGTATTTGAACAAAAAATAATAAATAAATTTAAAAAATAAAATAAAATAAATTTTATAATGAAAAAAATAAAAAAAATAGTTTAGAACCATTAAAAAGTAAAAGAAAATAAACAAGATGGGATATTTTAACCTCATTGATTCAGAGTCTCAATAATGTTAGGATGAAAAAATTCTTCCTAAATTAATCTTAGAGTGAGTACACCCAAATTAAAAGTCCCAGCAGTATTTTTTGAAGAAATTGACAAGCTTATTCCATCATTTGTAAGGAAATGCAAAGGATCTGGATGAATTATATCATCTTGAAAAGGAATAACAATGTTAGAGAACATTCAAGACTTACTATAACAACAAAAGAGGAAATAAAAAAAATAAGAAATTGCCATGTAGGTATAAGGGTGACACACAAAGAGACCAATACCAGGAACGAGGAATTTGGAAATAGATTAATACACACAATAACTTGATTTTTTGTGAAGGTGCCAATGTAATTCATTGGGGAAAGAAAATCTTATGAACACCCTGTAATGGAATACCTTGATATCCCTCTGGAAAGAATGAATCTTGATCACTAGCTCATATCTACACAAAGTTAGTTAATTAACTCAAGGTGATTATAAACCTAAATGTAAATATCACAAAATTTATGAGAGTATCTTCGTGACTTTGGTGGTAGGCAGTGGTTTAGAAGGACACAAAAAGTATTTACTATAAAAGAAAAAAATGACAAATTGAGCTTTATTAAAATTAAATACTTACGTTAATATGAAATAAGCTTAAAAATTAAAAGGCAAGATTCAGAGGGGAGAAAATATGACACATGATTCCCTTTCAAAACCTATAAAGGACTTATATAGATTAATGGGAAAACCAATAGTCACCCAAATCTATAGGCATTGGAGGCAAAGTCTGATGACAACTGTGTAGCTTGGCTTCTTTGCTCTGATGGGTAAGTTAAAGTTCAGTCTGAAGATTCCTTGTGAAATTCTAGCAAAGAAAATCTTTTCTATGTAATCAATTACTCTTCTTGTGTTTATGCAAATAATCAGACCAAATTAGATTTAATGCAGTCTCTTTAATAAAAAATAAGGATAATTTGGGGGGATTGTATTCAATAAAATCTGTAACACACAATTATAAATACTAGATTCTAGTTAAAGTTTTGTTTTTCACCTACAAACTGAATTGAATCCTGAATTTTTCTAGTTTTCTTTTAAACTAATGTTTCATTCTTCTTTCATCCTTTGATGTGGAATTATTGAGAACTACTGATGCAGTGTCAACCATACAGAATTTACCTGAGCACCTGATTATATCACCAGAGATATTTAAAGTATGAATAAAAAGGGTCTATCAGATTGTCATTGCTTAATTTCATGCCAGCAAAAGCCTTGGATTTGGAAGTCTTCTCATCTGGCACTCTTGCATTCTCAGAAATTCGTTTCTGATTTGCTGTGTTTATTAACCTTTGTATTCTTTCTGTTTTCATAGAGTGTATACTTTGACCTTATTTAGATGGTTGCTTGTTAACACAATATAGGCCTCACTTTAGAAGCCCATCTACATTGCCACCTCCTAAAATGAGACCTAATGGTTTGGCTGAATGAACTTGTAAGGACTGGGTGGTTGAGTCAGATACAACAATTCCATATCAAGATGATGATGCTTCAGGGATTCTAGCCTGTCCCACTTTGGAAGAATCAGCTAACAGCCTCTCTGTTGCAGTTTCAAATCTCATTCCCATATTTCCCTTAGATCAGGCAGGGAGAGACTTCCAGACTCCTCATAGGCAGGGACTACAGCAATTATCAGCAGGAAACAGTTATTGAAAATTGACCATCCTCCCTCAACAACCCTAAAAGATTTTAGGGATGGAAGTCTCTGAAGGGGAAATGAGACAGGATAGTGAGAAGCTAGGAAAATTTCCAGGCAAGTGGAATGGGGAAACTGAGAGAAGAAAATTAAACAAGACCAAACAGTTTGAGCAATTTACAGCCAACTTCTGAATCACAAGACTTTATCTCCTCTAACAAAGGATGCTTGAGAGTAAATGGTTTATACCCTTCCTCCCTAACCAGAGAACACATAATGTCCATGGCCATAAACCACAGATGTCCAGGGCAGAGAGGAATTCTAATGCAAAAGGAGAGATAACACCAGAACAAAGGGAACCAGCTTGGGATGAAGCTTCAAGACTCCCTTTTCAGCCCCCCTTCCCTTTATTCCCAAGAGAAATAGCATGTCTGCACTCCCAGTAGGAATTCCACCCCCCACCAAGTTCCCACACTTCCCCTATATAACTTGAAAGCTTAAGATCAGGTGGATGTTAGGGTTTTTACCCTCCACCTTCTCAGACTGATGGCCTCTGATACTAATAAAAGCACAATTATAATCCAAAATAAACCAATACCTCATATTTATATATCATGGTAATGCCAAATTCCTATAAAAGTTTTTAAGTGTTTGTTCTTAATTTCTATAGTAAACTCATCTACCAGTAGGAATATTTGTGTATTGTCACAGATCCAAGGCTTGCTGAGCAGCCCTACATTGTTAACATCAGTTCATATAACTCACTAAACCTCAGATTCATTTACTTTTTCAAATGTCAGGGGCTCAGAATAAAAGTTTTTACCTATGGAATAGTTAATTTAGTTCTCATTCAGTTGATTGAAATTGCAGAAAGCAGCTCTATAATTACTTGCAATATTTTACTTCTGGGAAGCTGGGAATTAGGATTTAAAAAAATATTTATTATACATTTGGGAAAACCATGATAGCTACTCTGAAATTGTTTTAAAATTTTTTTATTGTGGTAAAGTATACCTAATAAAATTTACCATTTTAACTATCTTTAAGTATACATATCTGTGGTATCAAGTACATTCATTTTTTTGTTGCAACCATCACCTTCATACATCTCCAAAACTTATTTCATCTTTCCAAACTAAAACTTTCTACCTACTATATAGGGCTCTGTGAAATTTAGACTTGCAAAGGCCTCATTGCAGCATTAACCCTTTTTAACTTTAACACTTTTTGCCTTTTTCTTTGTTCAACACAGCTATTTATGTTTTGTTGTACTTAGCAACCTTTGTTTTCTTATTTAGGGTATATCACGGAAGGGTTCCTGGTTATGCAACATGCCTTGGATAAAGCCATCATGAAATATCACAACCACAGTGCTGCAAAAATGCTCTTCAGAGATGTCCACGTTCTTGTTCAGAGATTTCCATACCCAATATATAATCATGATTACTTCTTTACCTTTTTTGGTATTTTCATCCCTTTAGTAATCTTATTTATCTTTGCTATGAATCATCTTACCCTCATTCAATCTATTGTGTGGGAAAAGGAAAATCGATTGAAGGTAACTCCACTTTTCTTGTGGTACATAAAGCTCTGTGGAAAATGTTGGGTCTTTTGGGCAAAACTTTTTTAAATCTTTATTGAATTTATTGGGGGTAACATTGGTTAATAAAATTATTTCAGTTTCAGGTATACAATTCTATAATACATCATCTGTATAATGTATTGCATATTCAACACCCCAAGACAATTCTCCTTCCAGCACTGTTTATTTACCCTTCACCCTTTTCTACTTGAACCCACCCTCTTCCCCTCAGTAATATCGATGCAGTTGTCTGTGTCTATGAGTTTTTCATGTTTTGCTTAATCCCTTCACTTTTTTCACTCAGCCCTGCAACACCCACCCCTCTGACAATTGTCAGTTCTCTCTATGAGTCTGTTGCTATTTTGTTTATTTTGTTCATTAAATTCCACATATGAGTGAAAATCATATGGTATTTGTCTTGCTCTGACTGGATTATTTCACTTAGCATAATGCTCTCCAAGTCAATCTCTGCTGTCACAAAGGTTAAGATTTCCTCTCTTTTTACAGCTGAGTCGTACTCCAGTGTGTAAATGTAACACAGCTTTTTTTATCCACTCATCTGCTGATGGACACTTAGGCTGCTTCCAAATCTTGACTATTTTAAATAATGCTGCACTGAACATAGCAGTGCTTATTTTTTCAGTTTTCCTTTTGTTACTAGTATCTAGTTTCATTACATTGTCATTAGAAAATATGCTCTTTATAATTACAGTCTTTTTAAATGCAGTAAAACTTGTTTTATGATCTTACACATTGTCTCTCCTGGAGATATTCCATACATACTTGAGAAAAATGTGTATTCTCAGGTTATTGGACAGTGTTTTCTGCATATGTCAGCAGGTTCAATTGATTTATAGTGTTGTTCAGGTCCTCTCTTTTTAATTGATCTTCTGTCTGGGTGTTATTGAAAATGGTGATTTGAAGTTTCCAGCTATTACTGTAGAACTATTTCTCCCTTTAATTCTGTAATATGTTATTCCTGTATTTTGGAGCTGTGATGTTGATACATATATGTTGTAACTTGTATTTTGGAAGCTGTGATGTTGATACATATATGTTGTAACTGTTATACCTCCATGGTAAATTGAATTTCTTTTCAATATACAATGTCTTTGTCTCCTGTAACAGTTTCTTTTTTAAAATCCTCACCTGAGGATATTTTTTATCAATTTTATAGAGAGAGGAAGGGAAAGAGAGAGACACCAATGTAAAAAAGAAACATTGATTGGTTGCCTTCCATATGTGCCCCAACTGGTGAATCAAATTGGCAACTTCGGTACATGCCCTGACCAAGGATCGAACCTGGAACTTTTTGGTGTACAGGACTATGCTCCAACCAACTGAGCCACCTGGTCAGGGCTTCTATAACAGTTTTGATTTAAGTCTGTCTACTAGCATAGCTACCCAAGCTCTCTTTTGGTTACCACTTGAATGGGATATCTCTTTCAAAATTTTCACTTCAACCTATTTGTGTCTTTGAACCTAAAGTGAGTCTCAATAACAGTCTCAACTACCTTAAGTAATATTTGTAAAATACAATACTTGATAATGGCACAATACACATTGTTTGCTAGTACACTGGATAGACTAGATACTTGAAGTAATAGAGTAATGTCCTACCGAAATGGAATTAAGTTATAGATTCAATGTAGTACATCTAGGAAAAAGCAAATATTTGGAGGTAGACCATATATTAAGTCATAAAACAAGTCTCAATAAACTTAAAAGCATTGAAATAATACAGAGTGCATTTTTATAATAGCAGATAGAAAATTAAGATTCAATAATGGTATGATATCTAGGAAAACTGGAGTACTTTTGTAATTAAACAAATTTATAAACAATAGATCAAATAATAAGTTACAAACAAATTAAAAATATTTCAACCTGAATAAGAGTGAAAATACAACTTCTCAAAATTGCTGATATACAACTAAATCTGAGATTTAAGGTAAATTGATAACTTTTAATGACTATTATTAAACATAAAGAAAGGTGATCAATATTCTAAGCATCTTAAGGAGCTATAGAAAGAGCAATTCAAACAAAAAGGAAAAGAAACAAAAGAGGAAAGAGAGAAAAAAGAAATTCAAAATTTATTTTTTTTTACTGAGGCATAACTCACATGCTAGTTTTAGGAGTAGAAAAATGATTCACTATTTGTATACCTTATGAAATGATAACAACCACAAGTCTAGTTAACATTCATCACCATACAAAGTTACAAATGTTTGTTCATGAGATGAGGACTGTTAGGATCCACTGTGTAGCAACTTTCAAGCATCCAATACAGTATTTTTACCTGTAGTCATTTTGCTGTACATTACATTCCCATGACTTAATTTATTTCATAACTGGAAGTTTGTATCTTTTGACCCTCTTCACTTATTTTGCCCACCCTCCTTTCCCTGCTTCTGACAACCACCAAAATGTTCTCTATCTGTGAGCTTGTTTTTATTATTTGGTTAATTTTTTTAGATTCCTTATATACATGAGATAATATGGTATTTATCTTTCTATGTCTGACTTATTTCACTTAGTATAATGTCCTCAAGGTCCATCAAAATCAAAGGATGTTTTGATTTTGATGGACCTTGATGTTTTTGATGGGCCTTTGATGTTTTTGATTTTGATGGACCTTTGATGTTTTTGATGGACCTTGATGTTTTTGATGGACCTTGATGTTTTGATGGACCTTGATGTTTTTGATGGACCTCTTGACATGCTAGGAGATGCGTGGTCCATCAAAATCAAAGGATGTTTTGATTTTGAAGGTCCATCAAAATCAAAGGATGTTTTGATTTTGATGGACCGCACATCTCCTGCCCCCACACATGTGTAGACTCCTGTATTACCAACGTCCCCCATCAGAGTGGTATATATGTTATAACTGATGAACCTACATTGATACATCAAAATGAAGAGACAAGAGGGATGGAGGGAGGGGGGACGGGGGAAAAGGAAGGGAATGGGAGGGATGGGGAATGTGTAGCAAGGTCTCATGGACAAAACCAAAGGGGAAGGATTGAGGGAAGGAGGGGTGAGGGGGCAGGGGAAGGTGGTGGAGGGAAGGCAGAGACAAATGTATTTGAAAAAATAAAGAAAATAAATTAAATGAAAAAAATCATTTCTAGTCTGAAATTTAAATTAGGTTTCACTCTTGGTGTTGTATATTCTTTAATACCTCCTGGAAGGGAAGTAATATATAGGAGATATTAATCTAAGTGGTTTATGGTTTTATTGCAGAATTTTTATGTCTGAACAAAATCTGATTCTGGGGAAATCATGTCAGAGCTTCTAAGCATCACAGCACTGTCACCCATTAGCTGAATAATTATAATCAAGTCACTTGATATTCCAAGCTTTGATTTTCTCCTCCATAAACTGGTCATGAAAATATTGCATAACCCATTTCAGTTGTAGTAGATATTGAATTAGATAATATTGTAAGTGAATTTTGTATAATTACAAGTTTTATGCATTTGGTTTGTGTTAACTCTTCCACAGGAGTACCAGCTAATGATAGGACTCAGTAATTGGATGCTCTGGGCTGCCTATTTCTTCACATTCCTCACTTTGTATTCAGTTGTCATCTTCTTGATGTGCTTAATTTTCTTTGCCAAGGTAAGTGTCTATTTGCTGCAGCTAAACTTCAAGAGGGAAAACAAGAAGTGTGGACCTCTTGTATTCAGGTTGTCAGGGAATGAGTATGTGCCTGCTTAGTACTCTGCAAAGTAACCTTTAAACCTAGATGTGTGGACCTTCTGTAGTTAGGGAATTGTTTACTCTCCATGACCCTGAGCACTGTTACCAGTTTCACTAGGACCATTGAAATGTTTAAAGATGTATCATTTCTCTGCTTTGGTTTTACTGTGATACCACTGAGGTTATGACTAAACTGGCTTCCTGATTGTTTTGCTAGGTGGAACCTGTGCCAATCATCCAGTACAGTGACCCATCCCTTGTTTTTGTCTTTTTGCTGTGTTTTGCCATCTCCACGATATTCTTCAGCTTTATGGTTAGCACATTTTTCAACAAAGGTGAGTCTGAAACTACTCCTGGGAGAGATTCTTAGTGAAGAAATGAGGATCATACTTGGAAACTCCTTCTGAACTTCAGATGCAACCTCATCTGTAGCCTCTGTTTACTGAAAAGACAAATATATGCACTTGAAATAATTTGAAGGGGAATGAAGAGAGCATAGTATCCATGTGAATAAAGGGTAAATACCAAAAGTAAGGTTATATTTGCATGTTCTTTCTAACCGTTAGCTGCTAACTCATTCATGGTATCTGTTCAACCATCTTCCAGGAAAGGTTGAAATTGATAAGACTTCTGTACATACTGTCAGAAGGACTAAACTCTGCCAGTATCTGGTGATAATATTGCAGTATATAAAGAGGAAGAAAACAACAGAATTGCTTCATTGAAAAGAAGGGTCTTTGCACTTAATAGATTCTTATTGTATGCCTGCTGTGTATTTGAAACACAATATCTGTCCCCATGGATCTTATGTTGACCTTGGGGATGTGAATATCAATCACATGCCCAAAAAATGATTTGACAGCTATACAGAAAGCAATGAAAATTAAAGGAGCATACTGTACACATGAAAAAAAGATTAAAATACTCCAACTTCAGATTGAAGTTGAGATAAACCTAAGAACACTTGCTGCAGAAGTTGTTTTTAAACATTATTGAAGAATTGGAAGACTGGAATGGAAATCAAGTCAAATTAGTAAGTATCAATTAATTCCTTCATTCAGATTTTTGTGTCAGCACAGTATCTAATATAAAACAACAAATAAAAATTATTTCCTTGCCTTTTTAAAGACTTAAATGCCAATAGCAGACTTGACCAAATAGCTCTATTTCATTTTCATTTTTCTCAGTACTTTATCATGAGTATTATTGATTGATTGGTTCCCATAAGGTACAGAATTATACATACAACCTACAAGAAGCCAAAACAAAACAAAACAAAACAAAAAAACTCTGCAAGTGGTGTTTTGCATTCAGTCCCACTGAAAGAAAATGAACATTCCTATTGTTCCTTATAGTTGACAACATTCAGTGTTGTTAAACTTTCATTTGTGGTGCACTGGAGAGATTTAAAATTTAAAAACTATTAAAAATTTTTATTTTATTTAAAAAAGCCATTTTATTGGTAGTTTTTAAAATAAACATTTTATTTTTAAGCATATTTTACTGATTATGTTATAATAGTTGTCCCAATTTTTCCTTCTTTGCCTTCCTCTGCCCAGTACCCACCATCCCTCCAGCAATCCCTCCTCAGTTCATGTCCATGAGTCATTCACATAAGTTCTTTGGCTTCTCCATTTCCTATACTATTCTCACATCCCCCTGTCTATTTTGTACCTACCAATTATGCTTTTCAATCCCTGCACCTTTTCTCTGCCTTCCCTCTCCCAGCTGATGACCTTCCAAATGATCTCCAAATCTGATTCTGTTCCCGTTCTGGTTGTTTGCTTAGTTTGTTTCTGTTTTTATTTTTTAGATTCAGTTGTTGATAGTTGTGAATTTGTTGGTTGGCTTTTTAATGTTCATAGTTTTGATTTACATTTTCTTAAGTAAGTCCCTTTAATATTTCATGTAAAAATGGCTTGGTGATGATGAACTCCTTTAGCTTTACCTTGTCTGGTAAACACTTCACCTGCCCTTCCATTCTAAATAATAGCTTTTCTGGATAAAGTAATCTTGGTTGTAGGTCCTTGCTTTTCATGACTTTGAATACTTCTTGCCAGTTCCTTCTAGCCTGCAAAGTTCCTTTTGAGAAATCTGCTGATAGTCTTAGGGGAACTCCCTTGTAGGTAACTCTCTTCTTTTCTCATGCTGCTTTTAAGATTCTCTCTATCTTTAACACTTGGTATTTTAGTTACGATGTGTATTCATGTGTTCCTCTTTGGGTTCATCTTGTTTAGGACTTTCTGTGCTTCCTGGACTTGTATGTCTATTTCCTTCTCCCAATTAGAGAACTTTTTTTTCATTGTTATTTCAAATAAGTTTTCAATTTCTTGCTCTTCCTCTTCTCCTGAAATCCCTATTATTCAGATGTTGGTACATTTGGAGATATTCCAGAATCTTCTTTTACTCTCCTAACTTTTTTGAATTCTTGTTTCTTCTTTCTGTTCTGGTTCAATGTTTATTTCTTCCTTATGTTCCAAATCAGCTTCTGTCCCTTCACTGTTGGTTTCCTATAGATTTTTCTTTATTTCACTTAGTGTAGCCTTCATTTCTTCCTTTATGTTATTGCCATACTCAACGAGTTTTTTGAGCATCCTGATCACCAGTGTTTTGAAGTATGCATCTGATAAGTTGGCTCTCTCTGTTTCATTTAGTACTTTTTTCTGGGGTTTTGTTCTGTTCATTCTCTTGGGCCATATTTCCTTTTCTCCTCAAGTTGGCTACCTCGCTGTGTGTGTTTCTGTGTACCAGGTAGAGCTGCTTTGACTCTCTGTAAAAGGAACCTGTAAATTGTGTGGGGTGGCGCCTTAGGTAATAGCCAGGATGAGGCAATGCACTTCACTCCCTTATGGCTTTGTGTGGGAGGAGTGCTCAGAGTAGGCACTGTGCCACTGACTGGCTTCTAGTGGTTTGCCTGGCAGGCACGCGCCACATTTCCAGTCACTTCACCCACACCCCATATGTGACTGGTGCCCTTCCAGCTGTTGTCCTGGTGTTGAATTCCAGAGTGGGTGGGTTGTGTATGTTTTAGGACCACACAGATTCTTTAAGAAGAGTTTCCTGAAAATCCAGCAGTTTTATTTGCTGCCCTAACCCTTGACTTGTTTTTACAGCAAGAGGATATGGGGACTTATCTTCCCAGCACTGGGACCCTGGCCTTTGCAGTCTGACCTGACGCTGGGAAGCTCACTCCCAAGGTATCCCTCCCAATTGTTATCCACTACACATGAATGTGGGACCACCTGTGTCTGTTCCACCACCACCACTGCCTCTCTGTATCACATTGTGTCTCCTCACCTCTCTGCCCTGTTTCTGCATCTACACCACTCCTAGCCATCTGGGTGAATGTGGCTTCTTTAAATCCTTGGTTGCCTTGCTTCTATACAGTTTGAATTTCTGTCAGTTCTGTGTGCTTTTTGTTTTGAGATTTAGTTGTAATTCTTTTTGTGGTTGTGCATGGAGGCAGAGCATGTCTACCTACACCTCCATCTTGACTGGAAATTGTTGGTAGTTTTTATATTACTGCTTTGATTTTATTGGCTGTTATTGGTAGGTTTAAATTATGTTTCTTCTTGATTTAGTTTTGGAAGCTTGTATGTTCCTAGAAATTTATCCTTTTCATCCAGATTCTCCAATTAGTTGGCATAAAATTTTTTGTAGTATTTTCTCATAGCTCTTTGTATTTCTTGGTGCTAGTTATCACTTCTCTTTTTCATTTCTGATTTTATTTATTTCGGCTCTCTTTTTTTTTCCTTGATGACTCTGGTTAAAAGTTTATCCATCTTAATTTTTTTTTAATAAACCAACTCCTAGTTTTGTCCATCTTTTGTATTTTTTTAGACCCTATTTTATTTATTTCTGCTCTGGTCTTTATATTTCCTTTTTTCTACTGACTCTGGGCTTTGTTCATTACTTTTTACTCGTTCTTTTAGATGTATATCTAATATTTTTTGTTTATTGATGTAGGCCTGTATTGCTATGAATTTCCTTCTGGGGAGTACTTTCATTCTGTTCCATAGATTTTAATTTGTTGTGTTTCATTATCATTTGTGTCAAGGTATCTTTTGATTTCCTTAATACCATTGTTAAGCTATTTATTATTTTGTAGCATGTTATTTATTCTCCATGTGTTTGTGTATATAAAATTTTTGTTCTGGTAGTTTATTTTTGGATGTATCATTGCCATGTGTCTTCTCCCATTTAATAGTGGCTTATCTTTTAATTTTGTTGATGGTTTCCTTTTCTGTGCAAAAATGTTATAATTTGATGCAGTTTCATTTGTTTATTTCTTTTTTTTCCCTTGCCTGAGGAGATATACCAGAGAAAAGTATTACTGCAAGAAATGTCTGAGATATTACTGCCTATTATTAAGACTTTTTGTGTCCTGACATGTGGTCTATCTATGAGAATATTCCATTTGCACTTGAGAAGAATGTATATTTTTTTGCTATAGGATGAAATGTTCTGTAAATATCAATTAAATCCATATGATTCAGTTTGCCATCTAAGGTTGCTGTTCCCTTGTTGACTTTTTGTCTGAAAGATTTATCCACTGATGACAGTAGGGTGCTGAAATTTTCTACTATGACTGTATTTCTCCCTTAATATCCACCACGATTTTATTTATGTATTTAGATGCTCCATGTAGTTAACATATATATTTACAAGGGTTATATCCTCTTGCTGAACTAATCTCTTTAGTATTATATAGCGTTCCTTTTTATGGCCTTTGTTTCAAAGACTATTTTGACGGATATGTGTTGATATACAAGATTTTTTGTTTGTTTGTTTTTTGTTTCCATTTACATGGATTATTTTTTCCATCTCTACTTTCAATCTCTGTGTATCTTCTGTTATGAGGTATGTCTCTCTTCTTTCTTTCTTTCTTTCTTTTTTGTCTTTCTTTTTCCTGTTGATACTATTGCAGATGTTTCCATTTTCCTCCACTTTGCCTTTCTTCTTCCAGCCTCTGCTACCCATCCTCTGACCATCACCACACTGTTCTTTTTCCATGGGTCATACATATATGGGTATTTTTTTTCTCTTCCCTTCACCGTCTTTCATTCTGTTCACTCCTTTCAACTCCCCTCTGACAGCTGTGTGTTCTACATTTTCACATCTCTTTTATTTTATTCAGTTTTTATTTTAATCATTAGATTCCACATATAAGTGAGACAATGTATTATTTGTTTTTCTCTGATTGACTTATTTTACCTAGCATAATTATGTCCAGGTCCATTCATGATGTTGCAAAAGATAATATTTCCTTATTTTTTATGGCTGTGTAGAATTCCATTGTGTAAATGTACCATAGCTTTGTAGATAGCATATATAGGGTCATGGCTTCCTTTTTATTTTTTATTCATTTGTAATTTTTGTTCTGAAATGTAAAGCTCTTCTGAATTAAAGTATAGTTGACATACAATAATATATTAGTTTCAGCATAGTGAGATTTCACATTTATATACCTTACAAAGTGACCACCAAAAAAAGCCTGCTATCCATCTGTCACTGTACAAAATTATGTGATATTAATATTCCCTATGTTTACTTTACATCCCCATGACTTATTTGTAAGTTTGTACCTCTTAATCCCTTTAACATTTTTGCGTATACCCCACCACCCAACCCTCTGGCAATTTTCAGTTTTTATATATCTATGTGTTTGTTTGTTTGTTCACTTCTTTAGTTTTTTAGATTCCTCGCCTAAGTGAAAAGACACAGTATATGTCATTATCCAAATTAATTTCATTTAACATAATACCCTCCAGCTCTACTCATCTTCCTGCAAACAGCAAGATCTCTTTTTTTCGTGGCTGTGTAATATTCCAGTGTGTATGTGCATGTTCACACACACATCCACTTCTTCTTTATCCATTCATCTAGTGATGAACACCTAGGTTGTTTCAATAACTTGGCTATTGTAAATAATGCTGCAGTAAACATAGAAGTACATGTATTTTTTGATTTGTTTCATTTTCTTCAGATAAGTCCCAGGAAGTGGAATTGTTGGGCCCTCCTTTGTCTCCTGTTATACAGCTTTTGTTTTAAGTCATTTTGTCTGAAAAAAGTATTGCTATCCCAGCTTCTCTCTCTTTTATTCATTTCATTTTAGATGAAATATATTTTCTATCCCTTTATTTTCAGTCTCCGTGTGTCTTCTAATCAGGAGTCTCATGTAGGCAGTATATGTAGGGGTCCTGATTTTTTTTTAAAATTCATTGATAATATAGCTGAATGGATAAGAAAACATGAGCCATATATATACTGCCTATAAGGGACGTACCTCAGAACAAAAAACCTACACAGACTGAAAGCAGAGGGATGGAAAAATATATTCCAAGCAAATAGACAGGGAAAGAAAGCAGGGATAGTGATACTTATATCAGAAAAAAAATCAATTTCAAAACGAAGGCCATAAAAAGAGACCCAGAATGACACTTTATAATACTCTAAGGAAGAATCCATCAAGAAGACATGAACATGGTAAACCTGTATGCACCCAACACAGGAGCACCCAAATATATAAGGAAAATCTTGGAGGACTTCAAGAAAGACATATACAGCAACACACTGATAGTAGGGGATTTTAACACCCCACTGTCTAAAATGGATAGATCGTCCAAACAAAACATCATCAAGGATATTGTGGAACTGAACGATGCATTACATCAAATGGACTTAACTGACAGATATAGAACATTTCACCCCAAAGAAGTAAAATACACATTCCTTTTCAAATGCACATGGAACATTTTCAAAGATAGACCGCATGATAAGACACAAAACAAGCCTCAAGAAATTCAGGAAAACAAATATTAAAAAGCATTTTCTTGGACCACAAGGGCTTGAAACTAGAAACCAACCTCAAGGAAAAAACTCAAAAACATTCAAACTCATGGAGACTGAACAGTACACTATTAAACAATGAATGGATCAATAATGAGATCAAAGAAGAAATCGAAAAGTTTCTAGAAACAAAAGAAAATGAACACACAGCAGTCCAAAACCGATGGGACACAGTGAAGGCAGTCCTGAGAGGGAAGTTCATAGCAACACAGACCTACCTCAAAAAGATAGAAACATTTCAATAAATGACCTAACCCTCCAGCTTCAATACTGGAGAAAAAACAAACAAGCAAAGCCCAGAGCGAGTAGAAGAAAGGAAACAATCAAGGTCAGAGCAGAACTGAATGACATAGAGACTAAAAGAACAATTCAAAGGATCAATAAATCCAGGAGCTTGTTCTTTGAAAAGATAAACAAGATCGACAAACCTTTAAGCAGACTCACCAAGAAAAACAGGGAGAGGACCCAAATAAATAATATCAGAAATGGAAGAGGCAAAACAGCAACTGATACCACAGTAATACAAAGGATTGTAAGAAATTACTATGAACAATTATATGCCAAGAAATTTAAAAACCTCGATGAAATGGGCAAATTTCTAGAAAAATTAACCTTCCAACACTGAATGAAGAAGAAGCACAAAGCCTGGACAGACTGATAACAACTGGTGAAACTGAAGCAGCAATGAAAAGACTCCCAGAACACAAAAACCCTGGACCCGATGGTTACACAAGAGAATTTTACAAAACATTTAAGGAAGAGCTAACCACTCTCAGACTATGTCCTTCTCCGACTATTCCAAAAAAGTCCAAGACAAGAGAAGACTTCCAAACTCTTTTTATGAGGCCAGCATCATCCTAATTGCAAAACCAGAAAATGACACCACCAAGAAAGAAAACTACAGGCCAATATCGCTGATGAACGTAGATGCTAAAATCCTCAACAAAATATCGGCAAACTGCAACCAGCAATACATTAAAAAGATTATCCACCATGATCAAGTGGGATTCATCCCAGGGATGCAAGGGTGGTCCAATATTTGCAAATCAATAAACGTAATACATCACATAAACAAGAGGAAAGACAAAAACCTCATGATCCTGTCAATAGATGCAGAAAAAGCATCTATTTATGATCAAAAACACTCAGCAAAGTGGGAATAAAGGGGGCATACCTCAATATAATAAAGGCCACATATGACAAACCTACAGTCAACCTCATACTCAATGGGCAAAAACTAAAAGCTTTCCCACTAAGATGAGGAACCAGACAAGGATGTCTGCTTTCACCACTGCTTTTCAACATAGCATTGGATGTCCTCGCCACAGCGATCAGACAAGAAAGAGAAATAAAAGGCACCCAAATTGGAAAGGGGGAAGTAAAATTATCATTGTTTGCAGATGACATGATAGTGTACATAGAAAACCCCATACTCCACCAAAAAACTACTTGTCAATCTAATGTGTATTTGGCGAAACAGCAGGATACAGAGTCAGTATTAAGAAATCGAAGGCATTTTTGCACACCAAAAATGAAATATTGGAAGCAGATATCAAGAAAAAAATCCCCTTGCTATAGCAATAAAAAGAAAAGTACCTAGCAATAAACTTAACAAAGGAGGTAAAAGACCTGTACACTGAAACTATACAACACTGAAGAAAGAAATTAAGGAAGACACAAATAAATGGAAGTAAATACCGTGTTCAGGGATTCGAAGAATTAACGTAATCAAAATAGCCATACCACTGAAAGCAATTTATAGATTCAATGCAATCCCTGTTAAAATACCAATGACATATTTCAGAGATATAGAAAAAACATTTCAAAAATTTATATGGAATCATAAATGACCCAGAATTGCTGCAGCAATTTTGAGAAAGGAAGACAAAGGAGGAGGGATCACAGTACCTGACATCAAACTATATTACAGGACCACTGTACTCAAAACAGTCTGGTACTGACATAAGAACAGACACATAGATCAATGGAACAGAATGGAGAGCCCAAAAAATAAACCCATGTCCCTATGGTCAATTAATATTTGACAAAGGGTGCAGAAGCATAAATTGGAGTAAAAATAGCCTCTTCAGCAAATGGTGTTGGGAGACCTGGATAGCTACATGCAAAAAAAATTAAATTTGACCACTAACTTACACCATACACCAAAATAAACTCAAGATGGATAAAAGACAACTGTAAGTTATGACACCATAAGAGTCCTAGAGGAGAACATAAGCAGGAAACTCTCAGGTATCCCACACAGGAATATTTTCACCGATATGTCCCCTAGAACAAGGGACATAGAGGAAAGAGTGAGCAAATGAAACTTCATCAAAATAAGAAGCTTCTGCATGACTAAGCAAAATGAAAAGGGAGCCAACCATCTGGGAAAATATATTTGCCAATGATACCTCAGACAGGGGTTTGACCTCAAAATATATAAGGAACTCACACATCTCTATTCCAGGAGGACAAACAATCCAATTAAAAAATGGGCAAAGGACCTGAACTGACACTTCTCCAAGGAGGCCACACACAGGGCCCACAGACATATGAAAGGTTGCTCATCATCACTAGCCATCAGAGAAATGCAAATTAAAATCACGAGGAGATACCACTTCACACTGGTCAGAATGGTCATCATAAAACGGATACTCATCATAAATTAACAAACGACGGGTGCTGGTGAGGTTGTGGAGAAAAGGGATCTCTAGTTCCCTGTTGGTGGGAATGCAGACTGGTGCAGCCACTGTGGAAAACATTTTGGAATTTCCTCAAAAAGCTAAAAATGGAACTGTCTTTTGACTCAGCGATTCCACTGCTGGGATTATACTCTCACGATCCCAAAACAGCAATTCAAAAGAACCAATGCATCCCAATGTTCATAGCAGCACAATTTACAATAGCCAAGTGCCGGAAACAACCTAAGTGCCCATCAGAAAATTAGTGGACCAAAAAACTATGGTACATTTACATAATGGAATGCTATGCAGCAGAAAGAAAGAGCTACTACCCTTCATGACAACATGGATGGAACTGGAGAGCATTATGCTAAGTGAAATAAGCCAGGCGGTGAAAGACAAGTACCATATGATCTCATCCATAAGTGGAATCTAATCAGCAAAGTAAGCAGGCAAGGAAAATATAACCAGCAACATTGAAAGAAAGAAGAAACCAACAGGGTCAGTAGGGAGGGAAAGAGGAGGGTTCAGGGAGGGGAAAGGGAAGCGTCAGATCAAGGAAAAGGTATGAAAAACACATGGATGAAGCCAAGGTGGGGAAGGATTGAAGAGGGGAGGTGGGGGTGGGTCGAGCAGATAATGTTGTGGTGGATTAGTGGAGACAAATGTATTTGAAAATTTTTTAAAAAAGAAATATATTAAAAAGAAACTCTCTTATCTCTTTCATGCTCTGATTGGGTGCTTACTGTTATTTTGTCCTTTTAGTTGCTGATTTGATTCTCTGTCTCATCTAATCTGCTTTGATTCTTTCTAGCATACTCTTTATTTCAAATATTGTATTCTGCATTTCTGACTGTTATTTTTAATGGTTTCTATGGGTTTTTTTTTTTGAGGTTCACTATTTCTTTGTTTAAGAGTTCACTAGGGTCATCCATTCTTTCCTTGAGATCATTGAACATCCTTATAACCATTGTTTTAAACTATGCATCTGGTATTTTGTTTGCTTCTATTTAATTTAATTCTTTTTTTCCTGGGGTTTCTCTTGTTCCATCATTTGGCTCCCCATTTTGTCTACCTTTTTATATTTTTCTCTGTATATTAGGTTGATATGTCATGATTCCCAAGCTTGTTAGGATGGTTTTCTGATGGTTTGTGGGTCTCAGTGGTGCAGTCTTCTAGATCCCCTGAGCGAGGTGCTCCAGAAACGATACCTGTGTGGGTTGTTTCCTTTCCTGTTGTAGTTGAATCTTAAGTGTTGTTGGCTAATTTGTGGGTAGAGGTAACCTTCTGACTGGCTGACTATCCAAATGGACCCCATTCCCCATGTATGAGTTGCTGTTCAGAGCCAGTCCTCCATGGCGGAATTGTTCCTAGCAGGGTCTGGTGTCTTCCCAAGATCCCTCTTCACCTGTGCTGTTTGTGAGTCTAGTTGTGTCAAGCTCTTTCATGGTTTGAAGCCCATGATTTTTTGTGTTGCATTTTTGGCCCCCTTGGCCAGGTTTCTGGTGCTGGTTGATATTAGACTTTCTGTGTATCTGGCCTTGGACCACCCATCTGAAGCTACCATGATATTCACTGCTTGTGGCTGCATATACTGGGCCTCAGTGTATATGGGAGAGGCAGGCTGTGTACCAGGATCAGCTTCCTGGAGCTCTGAGCTGGTGGCAGATCAGTAGAAGACTAAGGCTCCCTGAGGTTGGTGTCTACCAGTTTCTACTCAATCCCATCCCCTGAGGTTGCTCAGTCTTACTCCAGAGTCATACAAAGAAAGGCTTTATCATGGGCCCAAGATGGCCACAGCCCACTGAACCTTCCACAGGACTTAATCACAGTAGGTTGCAATGGCCAGGTCAGGATGATGGGGTTAATAGGTCCCCTACTTGGGGCCAGTGTGGTCAGACACCAGATGGGGAAGATGTGGTCCCTTCTCCAGAGCCATACCATTCAGTCTGTGCTATAGTCTCCAACTCTAGCTTCCCTAGGAGGAGCACACCACAGTTTCAGGCTGGGTACAGCCAGCTGTTCACACTTCAGGAGAAAGCTCAGTAGGAGGAGGGACCACCAAGACATGAACAAACAGATCAAGAAGGTCTTGTATTGTGGCACCAGCTTGGCCATGAGAGGGTGGGAAGCTGCACTTTTCCTCATTGCTCTATAGCCTTGCTTGCTCAAGCTTTGGACTGGAACCTCTGAGGTAGATGTATCCCAAATGTCCTATCTCTAAGTGAGGCTGCCTTTTTCCTGTGGAACGGAGCCTAGCAGGTTGAGGCCAGTGGGACTTACATAAACAGATCAAGGCAGTCTTTTTGGGGGCATGGCATTGGCCCATGTGAGGGAAACAAGCTGCATGCCTACCCCTAGTTCTGCAGCCATGCAGTTAGACCCCTATGCAGTCGCATTCCTAATGTTGTGACTCCAAGCTGTGTTCCCTACTCCCTTCCCTCTCCCATGGAACTGAGCCCAGCAGGATGGGCTTGTGGGATTTAGAAATGCAAGTCAAGGCAGCCCTCCATTGGGGGTGATGCAGGCTACACGTGAGGGGAGCAAGTTATACTGTTCACTTAACTCTGCAGCACTTTACTCAAAGATCCTGATGTAGCCACATTTTGAAGTTCCCAGCCCTGATCTATGTCACCTTCCCTTGGGGAACTGAGCATAGTAGAACAAGGCCAGAAAGATTTAGGAATGGAAATCAGGGCAGACCTCCATTGGGGGTGGTGCAGGTGTGCAGGAAGGGAGCAAGCTATATGTCTTCCCCTAGCTCTGCTACTAGCTACACTATCAGAGACCCTAAGTGAGCCATATTCTAAAGGTTCCAGCTTTGAACTGCTCTTCCTGCTCCCTTCCCTTTGCAGTACTGAGTCCAACAGGATGGTACCAGCAGGACTTGGAGGAGCAGATCAAGGCAGCTATTTGCTAGTGTGGAACCAACTCCCAGGGGAGAGCAAGCTGCTCACCTACCTCTAAGCAACACACTGGGACTCCAGACTCCCTGAAAGGTGACTCCAAGGGAATCAACCTGAAGGTCTCAGCTCTGAGTTGCATCCCCTTCCTTCCACAGAACTGAACTTAGCATGACAGGGCCAGTGGGATTTGGGAATACAAATCAAGTCAGCCTTTCACTGGGGGTGGTACAGCCTGCTGGAGGGGAGCAAGCTACATGTATCCCCTTAGTTCTGCACCTGCAAGCCACCAGAGACCCTGAGAATGTAATCTTCTATTGGGGTGACGCCTGCTAACCTGTGGGAGGGGGGAAAGATTGGCACTGATTCTGAAGCCACCCAGTTCAATGACTGTTTCTCCAGTATTTATAGTTTCTCCAGTAAAAGAGTTCACCCTTGGTCCCTGTTGGGTGCAGCCAACAATCCTTTCTATTGACCTTAGCAGGGTGGTATTGCCTGTATTTGGAGGACAAGGTTAGTGCATTTTCCTTAGCTGGTGCTATTAGAATAGGAGTGCCTGACCTTGGAAAATGGCACCTGAGGGTGGTGTGGGATGTTCCTTCAGGACCAGGACCTCAATAGCTGACCCTCCAGATCTCTCTCCATACCTACTCCACCCAGATCTTCTCTTTATTGTTTCCATGTGCCCTGAGTCACCTTCCCTCTACCAGCGCTGGGGTTAGTACCTAAGAGCGAGCTCCTGTGTTTTGGTCCTTTAATAGAGCAGTTGGGATTCTAGCAGACTCCATCCTCTTCCCAGTGGACAGAGTCCCCACTGACTTTTGCTACCAGATGCTATGCAGGTTTCTCTTCCTGGCCCTGGTGTTCTTATTTGTGGGTCTTTGCATGGGGTTGAGACTTCACATTCCTCATAGAGGTCTTTTTCTGCTGAGATATTCCTCAGACTTTTCAGTCGCCACACCTGGGTGCAGGGAATAGTCCTCTCCATGTCTCTGCCCTTCTTACCAATCTCTGTGTAGCTTCTTCTATAAATCCTTGGATATAATACTTTTATTCAGCTGTCCTTCAGTTGGTATTTAATGTTGATTGCTCTGTAATTTAGCTATAAATCTGGTTTAGTGTCAGGACGAGGTATGTGTATCTTCCACCTTCTCCACAGCCATCTTGGATCTCTCCATGTCCTTCCTTTTAATTTGCGTGTAGCTTTAAGTCTGAATGGGTCTCTTGTTGACTGCCTAAAAATTAGTCTTGTTTTCTTATCCATTCAGCTACCCTATTTTTTTTTATTGGAACATTTAAAACATTTACATTTAAGGTGATTATTGATAGGTATATATTTATTGCTATTTTGTCCTTATAACTATGTTACCCTGTTTTCTTTCTTTTTCTTCTTAAAGAAGACCCTAGTATTTCTTGTAATATTGGTTTGATGGTAATGAATGCCTTTAGCTTTTGCTTTTCTGATATGCTCTTCATATCTACTTCAATTTTTAAGTGATAGCTGTGCTGGGTAAAGTAGTATTGGAAGTAGACCTTCACTTTTCATCACTTTGAATATTTCATACCAATTTCTCTGGCCTGAAATATTTCTGTTGTGAAATTAGCTGCAGGTCTAAAGGGAGCTCCATTGTAGTTAACTAATTGTCTTTTTATTGCAGCTGTTAAGATTCTCTCCTTGTCTTTAACCTTTGACATTTTTATTATGATGTCTTGAAGTGGGCCTGTTTAGGTTCATCTAGTTTGGGACTCCCTGTGCATCCTGGACTTATGCATCTTTTCAATCATTTTTCAATCATTATTTCTTCAACAAATTCTCGATGTCTTGCTTTCTCTCTTCTTCTGGTACCCCTATGGTGTCTATGTTGTTATGCTTCATGTTATTTCTTTCTTTCTTTCTTTTTTTTTTTTTTTTTGCTTCATGTTATTTCAAAAGTTCCTTAGACTATCCTCGTTTTCTTCATTTCTTTTTTCTTTTGTTATTCTCACTGGGTGTTTTCTGTTATCTGGTCATTCAAATCACTGATGCAATTTTCTGCTTCATCCAACTAATTGTTGATTCCTTCCAGTGTACTCTTCATTTCAGATATCCTGTTGTTCATTTCTGACTGGTTATTTCTTATGGTTTAGATCTTTATTCATGCTCTTGAAAATCTCAAGTTCCTTGATGTTCTAAATTCCTTGAGCATCCTTATAACCACTTTTTTGAACTCTATATCTAGTAAAATGCATGTCTCCATTTCATTTCAATTTTTTCTGAATATTTCTCCTATTCTTTTATTTGGGGCATATTTTCTTGTCTCCCAATTTTTTTCTGCCTCTTATGTTTGTTTCTATGTATTAGGTAGAAATGTTATGATCCCCAGTCTTCATGGGGGAGATGTTTTGTGGGACCCAGTAGAACAGTTTCCTTGAACACCTGAGCAGGATACTCAAGGAATGTCTATTGGTTGGGTTATGTGAGCCATCCTCATGTAATTGAGTCTTCAACGCTATTGGCCCATCCATGCATGGGATCAACCTTCAGGCTGGTGACTATTAGGAGCGTATGGGCTGCTGTGCAGGTGCCAATGATGCAAAGTGTAATGTGCCTCAATGGAGTTTGGTGCCTGCTGAGATCTTTTTTGGGATATGCTTCTTGTGAAGCTAATTGGATCCTGTGCTGATGCTGTCTGAAGCAAGCTACTTGGTGTTTCTGCACTGGGGCTTCTTGGTAGGGCTCTGGTGAAGGTCAATGTGGAACCCTCCTGGGAAGCCTGTTTGGAGCTACAAAGTGATCCAGTTTTGCACCTGTCTTTGCTGGGTGTACATGGAGGAACCAAGCTGGACACCAAGGCTTGCTTCCCTCAGCACTGAGTTTGGGAACAGTCATAAAAGGCCCAGTGCCTCCTGAGATCCACCTCTGCCTGTCTTCTCCTGCTGGCTGCCTACTAATCTCAGTCACTGACTGAGCCTCTGGAAGTACTCAAGTTGCATGAGATAGGTTCTCAATTAGTCACCAGGTAAGCAGCGAGTAGTGTTCACTATAGTGATACAGGGTCAAACTTGGTGCCAGTGCTGGGTCTGAGGCTGTTCAGCAAAAGTCCTAGGGTATACCAACTTTAGCTGCCACCCCCTGCATGCCACAGACCTTTGCTGTGGGTCAGGGTCTCAGGAAGTTATCAGGGTGAAACCAACAGAGTTCATCAGACCCAAATAGACCAAGATTTGGCCGTGTGAAGAGAAGGCTCCACTGGTTATGCATGTGAGGGAAAAATAGCTCCTGTGTTAGAACCACACAACTCTATCTGTCCTAGATTCTATAGGAGCTTGAGTTCAGTAGGGCAGGGCTTCTAGGAGGTATTAGGGGGGGATAGTTGACCTCCCATTAGGAGGAGGGACTGGTCAGGCTTCTTAGGGGAAGGCATGGGGAGTGGCCCCTGTCTCAGAGCCACACCAGCTGTCTTGGATTCTTCCCAGACCTACTGGGCAGGCAACACTCAGCAAGGTGAGGCCACCAGAAGTCAGGAACTGGGAGACCCGAGGGTGGGGCTAGCAGATCTCTTGGGAGGAAAAGGCACTGTCCAGGTTCACAGAAAAGTGGGGGGAATGGCCCCCACCTTACAGCCACACAACTTAGCCACTGAGTCTGCCTGGACCTCTGCACTCTGGCTCAGTCAGCTGTCTCCTCAGAAGGATGCAGCTCCACAGTGTGGGTGACAGGGAGTTCAGAGGAGGGTCTATTGCATTTATCCAGGCTAGTCCCACAGGAAAGGAATACTTCACCTAAGGAAGATGGCATCTGCAGTGTGAGAGAGGGTCTTAGCACAGGGATCCTGGTGCCTGTCCCTTCAATCCTCTCCCCAGAGCCACAAAACTTGGTCTCTCCTCACATAACTCTAGTCTGCTTCATTCTCTCTCTTCCAGAGCCCAGGATGAAAGGCTGTGAATGAGATTTTGTGTTTTGACACAATAAGAGGCCACCTGTGTCTCTCCAGTTGTTATGTGAACACTTCTTCCTGGCTCTGGTGCTTTGGGATGGGGAGCCTGGTGTGGAGGAAACCTTTGCAGCTGAGATATTTCTCAGGAACATCAGCCACAACGTGTGGGAGTGGGGCCAACTCTTTTCTTGTCTCTGCCCTTTCTAACAGTCTTGATGTGGCTTTTTCTGTAAATCTTTGGTTATAAGACCTCTTCAGTTAGTCTTTGGTTGGTTATTCAGGCTGGTTGTTTCATCTTTTAGTTTTAATTTCAGTTTGGTCCTGAGAGGAGGTGAGAGTAGCTTCCAGGTACTCCACCACCATTTTGGATTGCTGGGAATCATTTTTTTTTAAAGTGCCTTCTTTTCTTCTCTTCCTCCTCCTCCCCTCTCCTCCGTCTTCTTCTTCTTTTACTTAAGGAAGACTCCTTAGCACATCATGTAATACAGGTTTGGTGGTGATAATCTCCTTTAGCTGTTTCTTGTCTGTAAAGGTGTTTATCTGAACTTTGATTCTAAAGGATAAATTTGCTGGGTAAAATAGTTGAGGGTCCTTGATTTTCATCACTTTGAATATTTTTTTGTCAGTCCCCTCCAGCCTGCAAAGCTTCTGTTGAGAAATTAGCTGACAGTCTTATGAGAGTTCCCTTGTACGTAACTAACTACTTTTCTCTTGCTGCTTTTAAGATTCTCCCTTGTCTTTAACCTTTAAGCAGTAAAAATTGGAGGTTACAAGAATAGTCATGGGGATGTAAAGTATAGCATAGGGAATATAATCAATAATGTTCTAATAACAATGTATGGTGTCAGATGGGTATAAGACTTATCAGGATGATCCCTTAGTAAATTATATAATGTCTAATCATTGGAGTGTACAGCTGAAACTAATATAATAGCATATGTCAACTGTAATTGAAAAATAAAAATAATTTAAAAATTAAAATTAAAATAATTTAATGAACTTTAAAAAAAGAAAAAATGATGTCTTTACTGACACCTTTACTTTTTAACTGGAAAGTTTAATCCACTACATTGAAAGGAATTGGTGATAATGAACAACTTACAAATGTTATTTTGGTATTTGTCTTCTGTATTTTATTCCTTTTATCTTTCATTTTTATTTCCTTCTCATTTCCTTTTCTGTATATTTTCTGGTTTATTCTTAGGAGATAATTTAGACATTACAATTAACATTTTAAAGTTTTTTATTTTACTTAATACCAATTTAGCTTGAATAGTATACAAAACTCTGTTTCTGTCCATAGTCCCTTTTATACTGATATTTTCAAAAATCACATCTTTATATTTGTATAACTATTAACATATATTTATAATCATTTTCATGTGTTTTAAATGAAACACATGAGAATGATTATATTTTAAATCATATAAAGAAAGTAAGGGGTTAAAAACCAATAAATACCATGATACTGGCTTTTATACTTACCTATGCAGTTACCTTCATTGGAGTTCTTTTTTTCTTCATATGACTGAGTTACTATCTAATGTCGTTTAATTCAGTTGGAAGAACTGCTTTGTATGGTACATCTGCTCAACACAGATGAGGGAGCAACAAACTCCCTCAGTTGTTCTGGCACATCTGGTACATCTGACAGCAACAAAGGTATTATTTGTTACATTTTGTCTCATGGTCTGAAAAGCCAAAGTATGGGAGTGCTGGCTAACAGAGGAGCCAACCATATGATTAGAGGGTTGAACTTTCAGTCTCAGTTTCCTGAACTCTAGGGAGACAAGTGGGCTGGATGTTCATTTGTCACCAATGGTTTAATCAATCTTACCTATTTAATGAAGCCTCTATAAAATGTCATAAGGACTGGTTTGGGAAGTTTCTGGGTTGGTGAACATGTGGAGATTTGGGGAGAGTAGTACACTCAGCGAAGGTGTGGAAGCTCCATACCCTTTCCTTGTGTCCCACCGTATGTATCTTTTCTATATGGCTGTGTCTGACTTATATCCTTTTATAATAGACTGGTGATGTAATAAGCAAAATGTTTCTCTGAGTTCTGTAAGCTGCTCTAGCAAATAAATTGGACCTGAGGAGGAGGTCCTTGGAATCTCTAATCTAAAGCCATTCAGCAGAAGCAAAGGAGATAACCTAAGCTTGTGACTGACATCAGAAGTTGGTGATGGAGGGGGCAATCTTTTATGACTGAATCCTTAAACTGTGGAAGCTGATACTATCTTGTGGTAAATCGTGTTAGATCTAGTTGCATAGCAGGACACCCAGCTTGTGTCTCAGAGATTTGCTTCGTGGTGTGGGTAAATACCCCAAACACACCCACTTTGAAGCTGAGGTCCAGAACAACTTTTTAGAGTATGATGTTAGCTAGAAACATTTAAACTAGCTAATTATACCTTTTGTCGGGTGAAAGAGATTCTCTTCATTTTCTGTTTAATAATTTTGTCTTAGATAAAGATGTTGAATTTTATTTAGCAATCTTATTTGCCTTTATTGTGATGGTAAAATCATATTTCTTCTTTAATCAATTAATAAAATGAATTATAAATGCTGATTTTTAATATACCAATCTTGTATTTTTGGAATGAATTTAAATTATCAGAATGTTTTCCTTTATACATATGCCAGATTAAGTTTGATAATATATAAGATTTACTTATATGTTCAAGAGTGAAATTTTCCAATAATTTCATTTTTGTATTGTCATTGATTTTGAGATTAAGTTGTGATAGTTTTATAACATTACCTGGGAAGTATATTCTCTTTTCCTCTGTCACTATCTCTGGAGAATTTGGTGCAGAATTCTAATTATTTCTTCTTTAAATATCTGCTAGAACTTGCTGAAAAAACTGTTGGGAAGGGTTTTAATTACTGTTTCAATTTCTTTGATAGCTATAGGGCAATCAGGTTTTCTAGTTCTTTTAATTTGGTAAGCTGTCTTTCTTTAAATTCATATTTCTTGTTTTCCAATGTAGGTACGACATCATTAATTTAATTCAGTTCTCTTATGTTTTTGTTTGTGATATCTGCATTAATAATGGTTATTTGTGCCTTCTTTCCTTTCTTTGATCATATCTATATTAAACTTATTAGCATTATTAGTCTTTTTGAAGAATCAACCTAGTCTGTGTTGATCCTCATAACTATATGTATGTTTTATACTTCATTGATATCTGCTTTTATATTTATTATACATTTCATAAACTTTGAGTTTATTGCCATTTTTTCTAACTTCTGGAAATGAATGTTGGGCTAATTAATTTTTTTTATTATTCCAATACATTTTTCTCCATTTACCCGCCACCACTCTCCTCTGCCACACCCACTCGCATCTCCCCACCCCTCAATCCTACCCCACCTTGGCTTCGTCCATGTGTCCTTCACACCTATTCCTTGATCTCACCCTTCCCGTTCTCTTCCCCATGAGCCCCCTCCCTCCCTTCTTCTCGACAGTGTCAGTTTCTTCTTTCTTTCAATGTTGCTGGTCATGTTTTCCTTGTCTGCTTGCTTTGCTGATTAGATTCCACTTATAGGTGAGATCATATAGTATTTGTCTTTCACCACCTGGCTTATTTCACTTAGCATAATGCTTTCCAGTTCCATCCATGCTTTCACAAAGGGTAGTAGCTCTTTCTTTCTTTCTGCTGTAGTTTCCATTGGGTAAATGTACCATAATTTTTTGTTCACTCATTTACTGACTCTGTATTCTGCTGTTTCGCCAAATACACTTATTAGATTGACAAGTAGTTTTTTGGTGGAGTATGGGGTTTTCTATGTACACTATCATGTCATCTGCAAACAATGATAATTTTACTTCCCCCTTTCCAATTTGGGTGCCTTTTATTTCTCTTTCTTGTCTGATCGCTGTGGCGAGGACATCCAATGCTATGTTGAAAAGCAGTGGTGAAAGCAGACATCCTTGTCTGGTTCCTCATCTTAGTGGGAAAGCTTTTAGTTTTTGCCCATTGAGTATGAGGTTGACTGTAGGTTTGTCATATGTGGCCTTTATTATATTGAGGTATGCCCCCTTTATTCCCACTTTGCTGAGTGTTTTTGATCATAAATAGATGCTTTTTCTGCATCTATTGACAGGATCATGAGGTTTTTGTCTTTCCTCTTGTTTATGTGATGTATTACGTTTATTGATTTGCAAATATTGGACCACCCTTGCATCCCTGGGATGAATCCCACTTGATCATGGTGGATAATCTTTTTAATGTATTGCTGGTTGCAGTTTGCCGATATTTTGTTGAGGATTTTAGCATCTACGTTCATCAGCGATATTGGCCTGTAGTTTTCTTTCTTGGTGGTGTCATTTTCTGGTTTTGCAATTAGGATGATGCTGGCCTCATAAAAAGAGTTTGGAAGTCTTCTCTTGTCTTGGACTTTTTTGGAATAGTCGGAGAAGGACATAGTCTGAGAGTGGTTAGCTCTTCCTTAAATGTTTTGTAAAATTCTCTTGTGTAACCATCGGGTCCAGGGTTTTTGTGGTCTGGGAGTCTTTTCATTGCTGCTTCAGTTTCACCAGTTGTTATCAGTCTGTCCAGGCTTTGTGCTTCTTCTTCATTCAGTGTTGGAAGGTTAATTTTTCTAGAAATTTGCCCATTTCATCGAGGTTTTTAAATTTCTTGGCATATAATTGTTCATAGTAATTTCTTACAATCCTTTGTATTACTGTGGTATCAGTTGCTGTTTTGCCTCTTCCATTTCTGATATTATTTATTTGGGTCCTCTCCCTGTTTTTCTTGGTGAGTCTGCTTAAAGGTTTGTCGATCTTGTTTATCTTTTCAAAGAACAAGCTCCTGGATTTATTGATCCTTTGAATTGTTCTTTTAGTCTCTATGTCATTCAGTTCTGCTCTGACCTTGATTGTTTCCTTTCTTCTACTCGCTCTGGGCTTTGCTTGTTTGTTTTTTCTCCAGTATTGAAGCTGGAGGGTTAGGTCATTTATTGAAATGTTTCTATCTTTTTGAGGTAGGTCTGTGTTGCTATGAACTTCCCTCTCAGGACTGCCTTCACTGTGTCCCATCGGTTTTGGACTGCTGTGTGTTCATTTTCTTTTGTTTCTAGAAACTTTTCGATTTCTTCTTTGATCTCATTATTGATCCATTCATTGTTTAATAGTGTACTGTTCAGTCTCCATGAGTTTGAATGTTTTTGAGTTTTTTCCTTGAGGTTGGTTTCTAGTTTCAAGCCCTTGTGGTCCAAGAAAATGCTTTTTAATATTTGTTTTCCTGAATTTCTTGAGGCTTGTTTTGTGTCTTATCATGCGGTCTATCTTTGAAAATGTTCCATGTGCATTTGAAAAGGAATGTGTATTTTACTTCTTTGGGGTGAAATGTTCTATATCTGTCAGTTAAGTCCATTTGATGTAATGCATCGTTCAGTTCCACAATATCCTTGATGATGTTTTGTTTGGACGATCTATCCATTTTAGACAGTGGGGTGTTAAAATCCCCTACTATCAGTGTGTTGCTGTATATGTCTTTCTTGAAGTCCTCCAAGATTTTCCTTATATATTTGGGTGCTCCTGTGTTGGGTGCATACAGGTTTACCATGTTCATGTCTTCTTGATGGATTCTTCCTTAGAGTATTATAAAGTGTCATTCTGGGTCTCTTTTTATGGCCTTCGTTTTGAAATTGATTTTTTTCTGATATAAGTATCACTATCCCTGCTTTCTTTCCCTGTCTATTTGCTTGGAATATATTTTTCCATCCCTCTGCTTTCAGTCTGTGTAGGTTTTTTGTTCTGAGGTACGTCCCTTATAGGCAGTATATATATGGCTCATGTTTTCTTATCCATTCAGTTCTCCTATGTCTTTTGATTGTGGCATTTAATCATTTACATTTAAAGTTATTATTGATAAGTACTTATTAATTTTCCCCCCTTGTACTTGCCATCCTCTTTCTCACTCTTTTTCTTCATCTTCTTAAAGCAGTCCCTTTAGCATACCTTGTAGTGCTGGTTTCCTGGCGGTGTATTCCTTTAGCCTTTTGTCTGGGAAACTCTTTACTTCACCTTTCATTTTAATCGAGAGCATTGCTGGGTAGAGTAGTCTTGGCTGCAGGCCCTTCCTTTTCATTACTTGGAATATTTCTTGCCATTCCCTCCTGGCTGCAGTGTTTCTGTTGAGAAGTCAGCTGCTGGTCGTATCGGGGCTCCCTTGTATGTTACTACCTGATTTTGCCTTGCTGCCTTTAGGATTTTCTCTTTGTCTCTGATTATTGACATTTTAATTATGATGTGTCGTAGAGTGGGCCTCATGGGGTTCCTCTTAAATTGGGCCCTCTGTGCTTCCTGGAATTGTGTGACTTTTTCTCTCCTCCAATTCGGGAAGTTTCCATCATTACTTTTTCAAACGGGTTCTCATTCTCTTCCTTGTCTCCCTCTCTTTCTGGTATCCCTGTTATATGGATATTATTATGTTTCAGATCGTCCTGCATTTCCCTGACTACCTCTTCATTCTTTTTAGTCTTTTTTCATTTTCTTGCTCTTTCTGGGAGCTTTTTATATCTTTCCTCCAGCTCACTAATTTGATCCTCTATTTTATTGAGCCTGCTTTTGATTCCTTCTCCTGTGTTCTTCAATTCAGAAATTGTATACTTCATTTTGTCCTGCCTCTTATTGATAGTTTCTTTTTTTTATGCTGATTAGTTTGCAATAATTTCCTCAGTTTCCCTGTAGTTTTTTATAATTCTCTTCAAGCTCACTGAGTTCACTGAACTTCTTTAGAATCATTGTTTTGAACTCAATATCTGATAGTTGACTTACCTCTATTTCATTTAGCTCTCATGTGGGGATTCCTCCTTTCCCTTAATTGGGGGAAGTTTCTTTTTCTTCCCATTATTTATGAGATTCTTCTTTTTCGCTTCTGTTTCTTATATTGATCTGTCTTGACTTCCTGACTTTGTGGTGTGAACTGCTATGTTAGGAGATTGCTTTCTTTTTTCCTTTCTTTCTGGATCTGCCTTTGTTGATGGCAGCTGTTGACCCTGTTTGACCTTAAGCAGTCTTTCAGTGACTTCGAGGAATCTACTCTGTGTGTCTGTCTCCTCCAGTTGTTAATGTAGTCACTCTGCCCTCAGCCATCTGGGTAGTGTATAGACCCTCTTGTGAGCAGAGTTACTGCGTCCTTTCACGGTGCTGCCACTCAGGGGCATAGGCTTCCTGAGCAAGATGTCTGCTATCATATGGGGGAGGAGTCAGCCCCAGGATCCTGGCAGCTACTACCTCAGTTCTCTCCCCAACGCCTCCATCGCCAGACATTCCTCAAGAGTCTCTAGACCACTATGCATCTCCTTTAGCCATGGATATACTATCTGTGGCTGCCACTCTGCACTCAGTACCTGGGTCTGTGCAACACAGGTCCAGGGCAGAGCCTCCTGGGGGCGTGGCCACTGTGTCCTTTCACACTGGTGCTTCTCAGGGGAGTGGTCCACGTAAGAAAGACGGCTGCTGCATTATGGGAACTGTCAGCACCAGGACTTCCCCTGCTACTGCCTCAGTCTCTCCCTAATGCCTCTGTATCCAGACTCTTCAAGTGACTCTAGACCACTCTGCGTCCCCTTTATCCAGGGATCTACTATCTGTGACTTCTGCTCTGTACTCAGAACCCAGGCCTGTGCAACACCGGGCCAGGCCGAGCCTAGGAGGAGCTTGGCTTTCTGTCCTTTCATGCTGCTGCCACTTGGGGGAGTGGTCTCTGCCTGAGCAAGATGGCAGCTGTGGAATGGGGGGTGAGTCAGCACCAGGACCCCGCAGTCTGCTTTCTCTGTTCTTTCCCCAAAGCCTCCTTCCCCAGTCTCTCCTCCAGCGATTCCAGCCCACTCTGTCCCCCAACTTCCGCTGGAGCCTAGGGTAAGTGTTTCCCACTACAAATTTTTGTGTTGGCCCTTTTAATGGCTCTTTGTGTCTTCAGCCGCCTGTCTCCAGCAGAGAACACCCTGCCACTTTTCACATCTGGCTGTTTTCTATGTTCTTTTTGGACTCTCGTGCTGTAGTCTGGAGATCTTCGCTTATGGTTTAGACCCTGCTCTTCTCAGGGGGATCCAATGGGCCCTTTCAATATTCCTCTGGTGCTGACACCCATGAGTGCCTAGCCTGCCTTCTTGAGCGTCTACCACACTCCTTACCAGTTAGGTTGTGCTAAATCTGATTCCTCTGTCTGTCCAAGGTTTTAAGGCTCCTCTCTTGTTTTGTTCAGTTGTTAATTCCAGGTGATTTCTCCACAATTTATTTGTAATTCCAGATTGGTCCTTGGAGGATGTCAGTGTGACTTCTACTCCTTCACCTCCTTGAAGTCTCACATGCACACTTTTTTTATTCCACTAAAACATTTAAGAATTATTTTTATGATTTATTATTTAAGTTCAGAATTGTTCAAAATTGTGTGCCTAAATTTCCCAGAGTACTGGGTTCTTATAGCTATCTTTTGGCTGTTGATTGTCAGCTTATTTAATTTCATTAAAATTTTTTTTTGGAATTCATTTTATAGCCTAGTTAAACTCCAGTTTTTTTAAATGAATAATCCACATCTGTCTGGAAAATGTATGTTATGAGCTTGTTTGGGTAGTTGAGAATGTATTTACATTAGGCTAATTTGTTAATCATATTGTTCACTTCTCCACATCTTTATATTTTATACTTGTTCCACCTTTCCCACTATTATTGTAGATTTCTATATTTATCTTAGAAGTCCTGGTATTTTTTTGCTCTATATATTTTGTTGTTATGTTCTCAGATGCATCTGATATATTGCCCCTGTAATCTTCAATTTGACTCTTCTCATTATCTTTAAAATTCTATTTGTAAAAAATAAGACATTGTTTAGTACATAAAACATCTTGACATTTGTATTAATAGTTAAGTTCTCTTCCAAATAAAACTCCCATAATGCTAGATTGATGTGTGCCCAATTTGAACAAGGGTTGATTGACACCAGTAAAATTTGTTAAAGTGTTCCTCTTGTAAAGAAATACAGTAATCTTAAATTATAAAAAAAACCATAAATTTTCTAATTGGTGAATGAAGTATGTGGAGTGAGGTGTGTGGTAAAGAGGAGAAGCAAGAATCATTCCTAATAGTGGGATAATATGTTTTATTCATAATACCTGATTTTTATTTGAATGTTGCATTTTAACTCTAGATGAGGTTACTTGATTTCTTAACAAGAATTTTGTCTGTAATTTTTTATGAGTCACACTTTTGGAGCACTTCATTCTCTAAAACACATCTGGCTGTTTGACACCAACTTTGTAACTCTCTATGTTCTTTTCCTCCAATATAATGACATAGACTATATATCAGTGTCTGCAAACACAATCTAGGTATTTTTGGTTATGTCAATAATAGTACTTACAATATTTTAAGTAATAACAACTATGTAAATTTCCATTAAAAGATGTAATAGTCATAGTTAGTGCCTATAGAATGATACATTTAAGAGAAAGTAGTTATTTAAATGTTTTTATTTTTACCTTTATTTCATTCAAAAATATTGTTAAGCACTTATAAGTGCCAAGCATTTTGTAATGTACTGAGGAAGCAGTGGTGAACAAAACAGACAAATGTCTATTCTCAGTGTGCTTACCATAGTGCTCTCTTATAATAACACAAAGATATTTGTATTTCAGATTTCTTCTGCTTGCTTAAATTTACCCTATTATTTCCTTCTTATCGGCAGTACATTTTGCTGTATCTGTTGGAGGTTTTATTTATTTCGCCACCTACTTCCCAGCTACCAGAATCTCTTCAAATTACACACAGATGACACTCACCCAGAAGCTGGCTTCCTGTCTTAGCTCAAATATTGTAATGGCACTGGGAACTAAATTCCTAGTCAAGGCAGAAATGGACAGTGAGTATTAACCTTGTGAATTTTGCCATGTCCTCATAGGATATTCACAGTTTTAATGTTACTGATATTGCTAAATTGTCCTTCAAAAAAATCACAGTACTTTATATCATTACCTATAGTACATGAGCTTCCACATTCCCTCTGTAAATTTACTCTATGCTGTTAGGGCCTCCCCCTGCTCCTTTTGGAGTTGTCACCTGATGTTTAGGGGTAGGGGATGAAGTGACATGGGTCTGCTTTTAATAATTTTCTTCTTCCTTTTTCCATCAGTACAGTACCTATGCAAACATTCCCCTAGTCTGTTCTGTAGTAACCATCCATATCTACTTTTCAGTGATTACATTATTCCAAAATTATATATGCCATTGAACATATAGCATGAAGAAGGGGGTAGGGAGAAGAGCTACTGTCTTAACCCATAGGTCTGCTTATTTTTCTTAAAGCTTATTTTCCTGACTTGTTAGTACATTTTATTTTTGTTTCAATTATTACCAATTATTTATTTATCTTTGGCATAGTAAGAGGCATATTACATGATTACTTGCTCAGATCTCCTAAATTCTAATAGTACAAGAAAGGAGCTAAATATAATGGGCATCTCTAGAGAATATTAACACTTTTCACTCTTTAATTATGATCCAAATGAATAACTTTGTCTCAGTGGACACCTGAATTAAATGTCTCCTGTTATCTCTTAGAAATTGGAATTAAATGGAGTAACATCTTCTCACCAATCACAGCAGAGAATTTTGTCTTTGTCTATATACTGGGAATGTTTTTATTTGATGCTGTCTTGTATGGTCTTGTGGCCTGGTATATAGAAGCAGTCTTTCCGGGAGAGTATGGTGTGCCCAAGCCATGGAACTTTTTCTTGCTGGTGAGTTGTGCTGCTTCTGTTAGCAAGAGAGGCCATGGTCCTTATGGATGTTTTGTAACTTATATAAAAGCCATCATTAGTTAGTTGTGCACTGTCTGTAGTTGAAATAATAGGTCATAATAGGTGAAAGAATCATTCTAATTACATTAGGCATATGAATTGAATAACCCTTTTCTAATACACAATAAAGATTCCACTGTATATAAATATAAATAACCCATATATCATGGCCTGGAACCCCAAACTTTACAAATTATGAGTAATCCATCACTTTTGCAGGCAAGTGTTTTATAAGGGATTGAACTCTCCAGCATAAAAAATTTAACATGAGATAGGGTCTTTAGATGCTAACAAGAAGAGGTTTACTTATGTTCCATATTTAGGCACTCGCCGCCTGGTATATTATTTTGGTTAGTCCACATTTCTTAGAGTCAGAACCATAGCACAATGGCCAGCATTTACTTCTCGCCCTCCAATTCTCATTCTTTCCCCTTATTATCATTGGCTTATATATTGCTAGGAAAAGATATGACAGAAAGTAATATAATATACATTCTACTATGACCTTGATTTGGAAAGATTTTCTTTTATTCCTCTTGGACAGTTATGATTTAAATAGAGCAATCTGCATATATGACTTGGTGATTTAAATTATAGCCAATTAGTTGTAAAATTTAATCCCAAGAAATTCTCTGTCTATCTCAGTACAAAGAGTAAGAGGGTAAACTATTTTCTATTGCTTCATTTTTCTGTGTTTTTGCAGTGATTACATTTTTATTACCTTCTTAGCATTCTCATTGGTTTGGGGAAAAACCCAAGAAAAAAAATGAAGCAAGGCAATTTTATGAGAAAATTGAAAGCAAATATTTTGAAGCTGAACCTGATGATTTGGTGGCAGGTATACAGGTCCAACATTTGTGCAAGGTATTGTTTCACACATATCTTTTTCTTGATAAAAGTGATTTAGTTTACAGTTTATTGTATGTCTGTTACTAGAAATATCAAGAAAATGATCATATGCTAGTAAAAGGTTATGGCCATTTTGTTTACTTCTTTTGAGAAAGATATAAATGGAATTTATACAGTATATAATAAATCTTTCTCCTTCCTCTAGAATAGCATCAGGTTTTCTATAAACTATAATCGTGGTCTTCTATGAATACTCTCATTTAAAAAAAGTAGAGTCTAGAACAGCAATTTTCAATTGTTGTGCTGCACAAATTTTTAAAACATGCAATACCTGACTATTTAGTCAGGGGCAATGACCTCTTTTCCTGTAGATTGTCAAATTTAAGAATGACAACAGTTTACACAACAATAGCCACCCACTGTGAATCAAAATTATACCTAATTTTTGCCAGATTCTCAAAAAAATATATTTTTTGGTGTGCTGCAGAAATTTAGTAATTAGTTTTTGTGTGTCATGAGATTAAAAAGGTTGAAAATGACTGGTCCAGAACATTAATTTCTGTTCACAAGTGTTTTTTGCACTTGTCTATTTCTAATCTTCTCTGCCAGGTTGTTCATTAATGGGGACTCTTGAATCTTACAGTCTGTCTAGATCAGTTGCAGGCGTGTAGTATTCAGGAATCTTGTATATTTACTGGCATTACATTGCCTCTCCAAGGTCTATCTAACATTGATTTGGCCTCCTAACCCCACAGCTTCAGGAATCCCAGATCCCTCCATGCAAGTTCATATAGTTTTGAAGGTATTTATACTCCCATATGTGATACATGTAGGTCTCTATTTTGGTATGTCGACCCAAGTAAAAAACTCTTTTTCTTTCCTCTCAGGATTGCTTTGGTTTTGGGGGGTTTTGTATGGTTCCATACAAATCTACTAATTTTTCTATTTCTTTTAAAAATTCCATTGAGATTTTGGTGGAATGCATTAAATCTCTCTATTGTTCTGGGTAATATGGACATTTTAATTGTGTTGATTCTTATAACCATTAACATAGAATCAATCTATTTTTAATAATGTCTTGTAGTTTTCAGTGTATAGATCCTTTACATCCTACATTAAGTTTATTCCTAGGTATTTTATTCTTTTTCCTGCAATTGCAAAAGGAATTATTTTTTTTTCTGAAATTTTATTGTTAATATATAGGAATGCAATGGGTTTTTGCATGTTGATTTTGTATCCTGCAACTTTACTGTATTTGTTTATAGTTACTAATACTCTTTTTTGGTGGATTCTTTAGGGTTTTCTGTGTGAAGAATCATATCATCTGCAAAAAGTGACACTTTCACTTCTTCATTCCAATTTGGATGCCTTTTATTTTTTTTATGTATTCTGATTGCTCTGGCTAGGACTTCCAGAACTATGTTTAAAGGATAGATACCCTTGTCTTGTTCTTGATCTTAGAGGAAAAGCTTTCAGTTTTTCAACATTGAGTTTATTAGCTGAGGGTTTATCATATGTGGCCTTTATTATGTTAAGGTACTGTTCCTCTATACCTATTTTATTGAGTGTTTTATTTTATTATTATTTTTTATAATATTTTATTGTTTATTCTATTATAGTTGTCCCAATTCTTCCCCTTTTGCTTTCCTTCCCCCAACACCATTTCCCACAATCAACCCCTCATCATCATTCATGTCCATGGGTGATGTATATATGTTCTTTTTCTAATACCTTCTTTTCAAAACAGTCACAGTACCCCTACCCCTCTTATGACCATCACTATGTTCCTTGATTCTGTGCCTCTAATTCTATTTCGCTCTTTAATTCATTTTGTTCCTTAGATTCCAGTAATAAGTGAGATCATATGGTATTTGTCTTTCATTGTGTGGCTTATTTCACTTAGCATAATAGTCTCCAATTCCATCCACATTGTCACAATGGTAAGAGTTCCTTCCTTTTGACTGCTGCATAGTATTTCATTGTTTAAGTGTAACACAGCTATTTTATCCACCTATCTACTGATGGGCACATAGGCTATTTCCAAATGTTAGCTATTGTAAATAGCACTGCTTTGAACATAGTGGTCCATAGATTCTTTTGAATTTGTGTTCCAGGATTCTTTGTATATATTCCCAGAAGTAGAATCTCCAAGGCAGAAGGCAGTTCCATTTTTAATTTCTGAGAAAATGCCATACTATTTTCCACAGTAGCTGCACCACTCTATATTCCCAAAAACAGTGCACTAGGGTTTCTTTTCTCCACATCCTCACCACCATTCTTGTTTGTCGATTTATTAATGATAGCCATTTTGGTAGGTGTGAAGTAGTATCTCATTGTAGTTTTAATTTGCATCTCTCTGTTGGCTAGTGATGTCAAACATTTTTTCATATATCTATGGGCCATCTCTATGTCCTCCTTGGAAAAGTGTCTATTGAGGTGCTTTGTACAATTTTTAATAGGATTGTTTTTCTTCCTGGTTGAGACATATCACTTCTCTATGTATTTTGAAGATTAAACCCTTGCCTGATGTATCATTGGCAAATATGTTCTCCCATACAGTGGGTTCTCTTTTTCATTTTGCTGAATGGTGTCTTTAGCTGTACAGAAGCTTTTTAATTTGAGGTATTAGTTTATTTTTCCTTTGTTTCCATTGTTCTAGGAGATATTTAGACAAAAATATTGCTATGGAAAATATGTAAAATTTTACTGCCTATGTTTTCCTTTAGAATTCATATGGTATCGCTACTTATATTTAAGTATTTATCCATTTTGAGTTTATTCTAGTGTATGGTGTAAGTTGGTGGTCTAGATTCATTTTTTTTTGCAAGTACTAGTCCAGTTCTCCCAACACCATTTATTGAAGAGACTGTCTTTACTCCATTGTATTCTCTTACCTCTTTGTCAAATATTAGTTGACCATGAAGTAGTGGGTTTATTTCTGGGCTTCCCATTTTTTTCCATTGATTTATTTGCCTATTCTTATGCCTGTACAAGACAATTTTGATTACAGTGGCCTTACAGTATAGTTGGATATCAGATATTCTGATCATTTCAACTTTATTCTTCTTCCTCAAGATTGCTGAGGTTATTTAGGGTCAGTTTGGACTCCATATAAATGTTTGGAATACTTGTTCTAGAATTGTGAAATATGTCATTGGAATTGTAATAGGAATTGCATTGGATCTGTAGATTGTTTTGGGTAGTATGGACATTTTAATAATGAAATGTTCTGGAAATAGAAATTAAATCCGTTCGATCTAGTGTGTTATTTAAGGCTGCTGTTTCCTTGTTGACTTCTTGTGTGGAAAATTTATCCAATGATGACAGTGGAGTGTTAAAATCCTCTACAATGACTATATCACTATTAATCTCTTCCTTAAAGTACACCAAGATATTCTTTATATATTTAGATGCTCCAATATTGGTCATGTATATGCTTATAAGGATTATTCCTCTTGGATTCACCCCTTAAGTATTATGTAGTGACCTTGTTTGTCTTTTTCATGGACTTTGTCTCGATGTCTATTTTGTCTGATATAAGTATCGCTACTCCTTTTTTGTTGTTGTTGTTTCCATTTGCATGGTATATATTTTTCCATCCCTTTATTTTTAGCCTGTGTAAATCTTTTTTTCTGATGTGGGTTTCTTGTAGGCAGCATTTATATTGATAATGTTTTTGTATCCATTCAGCTACCCTATGTCTTTTGATTTGAACATTTAATCCATTTACATGTAAAGTTATTATTGTAGGTACTTGTTCATTGCTGTTTTATTCCTTATACCTATGTTCTCCCCTCTCTATATTACTTCTTCTAAAAGCAATATTTTAGAAATTATTGCAGTGCTGATTTGGTGTTAATGAACTCCTTTATTTTTAAATTTATTTATTTATTTTTCTTTTAATTTCTCACATACATCTGTCTCCATTTGCCTGCTAAAATTTTCCCCTGCCTCACCCACCACCAACTTCCCCTGTCAATTCTTCCCCAGTTTGTCTTGGTCCCTGTATCCTTCACACCTGTTCCTTGATCTGACCCTTCCCCATCCTATTCGCACTACTTCCTACCTTCCCTCTCTCCATTTCCTGTAGGTATCTTCTTTCTTTCAATGTTGCTGTTCATATTTTCCTTGCCTGCTTGCTTTGATGATTAAGTTCCACTTATAGGTGAGATCATATGGCATTCGTCTTTCACTGCCTGGCTTATTTCACTTAGCATAATGCTCTGCAGTTCCATTCATGCTATAGCGAAGAATAGTAGCTCTTTCTTTCTTTCTGCTGCATAGTATTCCATTGTGTAAATGTACCATAGTTTTTTGACCCTCTCATCTACTGATGGGCACTTAGGTTGCTTCCAACACTTGGCTATTATAAATTGTGCTGCTATGAACATTGAGGTACATAGGTTCTTCTGAATTGGTGTTTTGGAATACTAAGGGTATAATCCCAGCAGTGCAGTGGAATCACTGGGTAAAAGGCCATTTTTAGTTTTTTGAGGAAATTCCAAAATGTTTTCCACAGTGGCTGCATCAGTTTGCATTCCCACCAATAGTGTACTAGGGTTCCCTTTTCTCCAGAACCTCACCGGCACCCATTGTTTGTTGATTTATTTATGATGGCCATTCTGACAGGTGTGAAGTGGTATTTCATTGTGGTTTTAATTTGCATCTCTCTGATGGCTATTGATGATGAGCATCCTTTCATATGTCTCTAGGCCTTGTGAATGTCCTCCTCAGAGAAGTGTCTGTTCAGGTCCTTTGTCAATTTTTTAATTGGATTGTTTATCTTCCTGGAATGGAGTCATGTGAGTTCTTTATTTATTTTGGAGATCAATCCCCTGTCTGAAGTATCATTGGCAACTGTATTTTCCCATTCAGTTGGGTCACTTTTCATTTTGCAGACATTTTCTTTAGCTGTGCAGAAGCTTCTTATTTTGATGAAGTTCCATTTGTTTAACTTTTTTTCTTTATGTCCTTTGCTTTAGGGGACATATTGATGAAAATATTCCTGTGTGGTATACCTGAGAGTTTCCTGCCTATGTTCTCCTCTAGAACTCTTATGGTGTCATAACTTATAGTTAAGTCTTTTAACAATCTTCAATTTATTTTGTGTATGGAGTGAGTTAGCGGTCAAATTTTAATTTTTTGCATGTAGCTGTCCAGCTCTCCCAGCATCATATGTTGAAGAGGCTATTTTTACTTCATTTTATGCTTCTGCACTCTTTGTTGACTATTAATTGACCATAGGGACATGGGTTTATTTCTGGGCTCTCTACTCTGTTCCAATGATCTATGTGTCTTCTTATGCCAGTACCAGACTGTCTTGATTGCAGTGGCCTTGTAATATAGTTTGATGTCAGGTATTGTGATCTCTCCTAGTTTGTTTTTCTTTCTCAAAATTGGTGTTGCTATTCAGAGTAATTTATGGTTCCATATGAATTTTTGAAATGTTTTTTCTGTCTGTGGAATATATCAGTGGTATTTTAATAGAGATTGCATTGAATCTATAAATTGCTTTCGGTGGTATGGATATTTTGATGATGTTAATTCTTCAAATCCCTGAACACGGTATGTACTTCCATTTATTTGTGTCTTCCTTAATTTCTTTCTTCAGTGTTATATAGTTTCAGTGTACATGTATTTTACCTCCTTTGTTAAGTTTATTGCTGGGTACTTTATTTTTCTTGTTGCTATAGCAAAAGGGACTTTTCTTCCTGATTTCTGATTCTGAGATTTCATTGTTGGTATACAAAAACGCCTTTGATTTCCAAATACTGACTCTATATCCTGTTGTTTTGCCAAATACACTTATTAGGTCAAGTCGTTTTTTGGAGGAGTCTTTGGGATTTCCATGTACACTATCATGTCATCAGCAAACATTTATAGTTTTACTTTCTCCTTTCCATTTTGGGTGCCTTTTCTTTCTCTTTCTTGTCTGATCACTGTGTCTCGGAATTCCAATACTATTTTGAATAGCAGTGATGAAAGAGGACATCCTTGTCTTGTTCCTCATCTTAGTGGGAAAGATTTTAGTTTTTGCCTCATTGAATATGAGGTTGCCTGCAGGTTTTTCATATATGGCCTTTATTATGTTGAGGTATGCCTTCTTTATTCCCACTCTGCTGAGTGTTTTGTTTTTTTTTTTCATAAACAGATGTGGTACCTTATCAAATGCTTTTTCTGCATCTATTGATAGGATCATGAGGTTTTTGTCTTTCCTTTTGTTTGTGTGATGTATCACATTTATTGATTTGCAAATATCGAACCATCCTTGCATCCCTTGGATGAATCCCACCCGATCATGGTGGATAATCTTTTTAATGTATTGCTGGATGTGATTTGCTAATATTTTGTTGAGGATTTTAGCATCTATGTTCACCAAACATTTTGGCCTGTAGTATTCTTTCTTTTTTTTTTTTTGGTTTTTTTTTTTTGTTTTCTTTTTGTTTTTCAAATTGCTATTTATTGTACATACATTTTATATCCTCACTTTCCCACTTAATGCTATATTGGGAGCATTTTCTCATTTATCTATTCTTTTTCCCTATGCTTTTATTTATTTTTTCCTCTTTTATTTTTTTTAAATACATTTGTCTCTGCCTATGCCCCACCACTTTCCCTTGCCTCCTTCCTCCTTCCCTCCCTCAGCTCTTCCCCTTTGGTTTTGTCCATGAGTCCTTGCTATATGTTCCTTGACTTTCCTCTTCCCTTCCCTGTCCCTGCCCCCCCTCCCTCCTTCCCTCTTGTGTCTATTGATTTCTTTTCCTTTCAGCGTTGCTGGTCATATTTTCCTTGCATCTTTGTATTGTTGGTTAGGTTCTGCTTATAGGTGAGATCATATGGTATTTGTCTTTTGCCCCCTGGCTTATTTCGCTTAGCATAATGCTCTCCAATTCCATCCATGCTGTCGCGAAGTTTAGTAGTTCTTTTTTTCTTTCTGCTGCATAGTATTCCATTGTGTATATGTACCATAATTTTTTGATCCAATCATCTCAGTTGTGTCTTTACCTGGTTTTGGGATTAGAATGATGATGTCCTCATAAAAATATTGGGAATCTTCGCTTTTCTTCGTTGTTTTGGAATAGTTTGAGAAAGACAGGAGTTAGCTCTTCCTTAAATGTGTTGTAAAATTATCCTGTGTAACTGTCAGTTCCAGGGAGTTTGTGTTCTGGGAGTTTTTTCATTACTGCTTCAATTTCTCTAGCTATTATCAGTCTGTTCAGGCTTTCTGCTTCTTCTTCATTCAATGTTGGAAGGTTAATTTTTCTAGAAATTTGTCCAATTTATTGAGGTTTTTAAATTTCTTCACATGTAATTATTCATAGTTATTTCTTACAGTCCTTTGTATTTGTTGTTATTTCTCCTCTTTCATTTTTTTTTTATGATGAGTTTGCTTAAAGGCTTATTGATTTTGTTTCTTTTTTCAAAGAACCAACTCATGGAATGACCTTTTGAATTATTCTTTTAGTCTCTATGTCATTCAGTTCTGCTCTGATCTTGATAATTTCCTTCCTTCTACTTGCTCTGGGCTTTGTTCCCCACCCCCTCACCCAGTTCCTGAAGCTAGAGGTTTACGTTGCTTATTTGAAATGTTTCTATCTTTTAAGGTAGGCCTGTATTGCTATGAATGTCCCTCTCAGGACTGCCTTCCCTGTTTCCCATTGGTTTTTGACTCCTGCGTGTTCTTTTTCATTTGTTCCTAGAAACTTTTTTATTTCTTTTTTAATTTCATTATTGATTCATTCATTGTTTAATAGTGTACTACTCAGTCTTCATGAGGTGACTGTTTCTGAGTTTTTTTCCTTGAGGTTGGTTTCTAGATTCAAGCCCTTGTGGTCTGAGAAAATGATTGTTATGATTTCAGTTTTCCTGAATTTGTTGAGGCTTGTTTTGTGTCCTATCATGTGGTCTATCTTTGACAATGTTCCACATGCATTTGAGAATATGTATTTTGCTTCTTTGGGATGAAAGGTTCTATAAATGTGAGTTAAGTTCTTTTGATCTAATGTGTCATCAGTTTCACAGTATCCTTGTTGATGTTTGTTTGGAAGATCTATCCATATTAGAGAGTGGAGTGTTAAAATTCCCTACTATTAGTATGTTGCTGTTCATATCTTTCTTGAAGTCCTCCAAGATTTTCCTTTTATATAGGGTGTTCCTATGTTGGGTGCATATATGTTTACAATGTTTATGTCTTCTTGGTGGATTCTTCCTTTGAGTATTATAAAGTGTCATTCTGGGTCTCTTTTTATGACCTTTGTTTTGAAATCTATTTTGTCTCATATAATTATTACTATCCCTTCCTTATATCCTTGTCCATTTGCTTGGAATATTTGTTTTCCATCCCTTTAGTTTCACTGTGTAGGTCCTTTGTTTTGTGGTAGGTCTCTTGTGGTAGCATATATGTGGGTCATGTTTTCTTATCCATTTAGCACTCCTATGTCTTTTGATTGGGGCATTTATTCCATTTACATTTAAAGTTATTATTGATAGGTAACCTATTCATTTTTTCCCCCTGTACCTGTGATCCTCTCTTTCTCACTCTTTTTCTTCATATTCTTAAAGCAGTCCCTTTAGCATACCTTGTAGTGCTGGTTTGGTGGAGGTGTATTCTTTTAGTCTTCTTTTGCCTGAGAAATTCCTTACTTCACCTTCCATTTTAATTGAGAGCCTTGCTGGGAAGAGTAGTCTTGGCTGCAGACCCTTGCTCTTTCATGACTTGGAATATTTCTTGCCATTCCCTTCTGGCTTGCAATATTTCTGTTGAGAAGTTAGCTGTGAGCCATATCAGGGTTCCCTGGTATGTTACTACCTGTTTCTCCCTTGCTGCCTTTAGGATTCTCTGTCTTTTGATTATTGTCATTTCAATTATTATGTGTCTTGGAGTGGGCCTCATTGGGTTCCTGTTGAATGGGGCCCTCTGTACTTCCTGGACTTGTGTGTTGTTTTCTCTCCTCCAAGTAGGGAAGTTTTCCATCATTACCTTTTCAAACAGGTTCTCTGTCTCTTGTTTCTCTTCTCCTTCTGATAGTGCTATTATACAGATATTATTACATTTCAGGTTGTCCTGCATTTCCCTAAATGCCTCTTCCTTTTTTTTTAAAGTCTTTTTTCATTTTCTTGCTCTTTCTTGGAGCTTTTTTCTACATTCTCCTTTTGCTCACTGATTCAATCGTCTGCTTCATCAACCATGCTTTTGATCCCTCTACTGTGTTCTCAATTCAGAAATTGTATTCTTCATTTTGTCTTGCCTCTTATTGATAGTTTGTCTTCCTTTTTTTTTTTTTTGTGCTGATATAGTTTGCAATAAGTTCCTCATAGTTTCCTTGTAGTTTTTGGTCATTCACTTTGAGCTTACTGAGGTCACTGAGCTTCCTTAGAACCATTGTTTTGAACTCAATATCTGATAGTTGACTTGCCTCTATTTCATTTAGTACTCTTTGTGGGGATTCCTCCTTTCCTTTCAATTAGGTGATGTTTATTTTCCTTCCCATTATTTGTGAGACCCTTCTTCTTTGCTTTTGCTTCTTAAATTGATCTGTCTTGACTCCCTGACTTTGTTGTGTGAACTTCTCTTGTAGGAAACAACTTTTTTTTCTTTCTTTCTGTATCTACCTCTGGTGATATCAGCTGTTGACCCCATCTGACCTTAGGCAGTGTTTAACAGATTACCAGGAAATGCTATCTGTGTCTGTCTTCTCCAGTTGTTAATCTAGTCACTCTGCCCTCAGCAGTTAGGGTAGGGCAGAATCCCTCCTTGGGGCATGACTACTGTGTCATTCCTGCTGCTGCAGCTCAGTGGAGTGGTGTGTCTGCGCAAGATGACTACTGCCACGTGCGGGGGTAGTCAGCACCAGGATTCCCCTGGCTATCTATCTGTTCTCTCACCAATGCCTCCGTTGCCACATTCTCCTAAAGTGTCTACTGACCACTCTGTGTCCCTTTTAGCCAGGGATCTACTATCTGTGACTGCTGCTCTGTACTGAGCCATTGGACTTGCCCAACAGCAGGCCGGGCCGAGCCTACTGGGAGCATGGCTTTGTGCCCTTTTGTGTTGCTGCCACTCGGGGGAGTGATCTGCCTGAGCAAGATGGCAGCTGTAGAATGGGGTATGTGTCAGCATCCAGAGCTTGCAGTCCACTTGGGAGTTTTTTCTCCCAAACCTCCTTTTCCAGTCTCTCCTCAGGCAGCTCCAGCTCACTCTGCCCCTGCCTCCATTGGAGACCAAGGAAAGTGGCTTCCACTACAAATTTTTGCATTGACCCTTTAAATGGCTCTTTTTGTCTCCAGCTGCCTGTCTTAGGCAGAGAGCTCGCTGTCGCTTTTCACAGCTGGCTGCTCTCTGTGTGCTTCCTGTGCTTCAGCATCATAGGCCATCCCTGCTTATGGTTTAGACACTGCTCTTCTCAGGGGGATTCAACTGGCCATTCAATGTCCCTCTGGCGCTGCCGCCCATGGATGCCTAGCCTACCTTCTCAAGCTTCTACTGCACTCCTTACCAGTTAGGTTGTTCTGAAGCCAATTTGTCTGTCTGAGAGTTTAAGGCTCCCCTCTCTCTGTTCTTCAGTTGTTTTCCAGGTGATTTCTCCACAATTTAGTTGTAAGTCCAGATTGGTCTTGGAGGAGGTCATGTGACTTCCACTTAGTCCTCCCCCATTTTGAGGTCCTGTTAATGAACTCTTTTAGTGGGTGTTTTTTTTTTCTGGGAAGTTTATTTCACTTTGCAATCTTTTTTTGGGGTTTTTTTTTGTTTGTTTGTTTGTTTTAGTTTTTAGAAAAGGAATGGAGAGAGAAAGAGAGGGAAACATCAATGTGTGGTTGCATCTTGCTTGCTCCCTACTGGGGACCTCATCTGGAACCCAGGCATGTGACTTACACTGGGAATTGAACTGGCTATTCTGTGGTTCACAGGCTGGCACTCAATCCACTGAGCCACACCAGCTAGGGCTCACCTTCATTTTTAAATGATAGCCTTGCTGGATATAGTCTTGGTTGCAGATCTTTGCTTTACATTACTTTAAATACTTCATGCAATCCCTTCTGGGCTGAAGTGTTTCTGTTTGAGAAACCAGCTGGCAGCCTTATTGGAGCTCCCTTGTAGTTATCTGTCTGTTTCTCCCTTGCTTCCTTTAAGGATCTCTCTTTGTCTTTACGTTGTTATTTTAATTTTAATGTGTCTTAGTGTGGGTCTCTTTGGCTTCCTCCTCTTTGGATTCTCTGTGCTTCCTGAGCTTGTGTAAATTTTTACTTCACCAGGCTAAGGAAGTTTTCTGTCATTATTTCTTCAAAAAGTTTTTCTAACCTTTGCTCACTTTCTTCTTCTTCTGGTATCCTTATGATGCATATATTGTTGTTTCATATTGTTCCACAATTCCCTTAAACCATCCACATTCTTTTTTTCTTTTGTAGCTCTGTTTGGATATTTTTTCTACCTTGTCTTCCAAATCACTGGTTCAATCATCTGCTTCATCTAACCTACTGTTTGTTTGTTTGTTTTGTTTTGTTTTTTATTTATTTATTTATTTATTTTTAAAATTTTATTTTAATTTATTTTTTCAAATACATTTGTCTCTGCCTCCCCCGCACCACTTTCCCTTGCCCCCTCCCTCCTGCCCTCCCTCAGCTCTTCCCCTTTGGTTTTGTCCATGAGTCCTTGCTATATGTTCCTTGACTTTCCCCTTCCCTTCCTTTTCCCCGGCCCCCCTCCCTCCTTCCCTCTTGTCTCTGTTGATTTCTTTTCCTTTCAGTGTTGCTGGTCTTATTTTCCTTGCATCTTTGTATTGTTGGTTAGGTTCCGCTTATAGGATCAAAAAATTATGGTACCTTTACACAATGGAATACTACGCAGCAGAAAGAAGAAAAGAACTACTAAACTTCGCGACAGCATGATGGAACTGGAGAGCATTATGCTAAGTGAAATAAGCCAAGGGGCAAAAGACAAATACCATATGGTCTCACCTATAAGCGGAACCTAACCTACTTTTTAATTACTTCTAGTGTATTCTTCATTTCAGATATTTTATTCTTCAGTTCCAACTGGTTCTTTTTTTTAAATTTTATTTTAATTTATTTTTTCAAATACATTTGTCTCTGCCTCCCCCCCACCACTTTCCCTTGCCCCCTCCCTCCTTCCCTCCCTCAGCTCTTCCCCTTTGGTTTTGTCCATGAGTCCTTGCTATATGTTCCTTGACTTTTCAACTGGTTCTTCTTCAAGGTATTTATGTCCTTTTTTTATGTGATATAATTCCCACCAAGTTCCTTATAGCTCCCAAAAACTTCCTTGTAGTTTTCACTAAGTTCCTTGATCATTCTATAACCATTACTTTGAATTCTATGTCTAATAAACTGCTTGCCTCAATTTCAACTAGCTCTTCTTCTGTGGATTCCTCCTTTTTTGTTAAGGGGGGCATTGTTTCTTTGTTTCCCCAGTTTAGCTGACTCTTTTTGTTTCTTTCCACATATAGATAAATCTGGTTTGACTCCCTGTCTTTGTGGGGTAGCCTTCTGTGGTAGGTGTCCCGTGGGACTTAGAGGTGTAGTTGTCTTGATCTCCTGAGCTGGATGCCGTAGAAATGCCCCTTGTGCAATTGATGTGGGCCCTGTTGTGTATTTGGGTCTTGAGTTTGTTGGCCCTTTCATTGGTGTGTTATCCTCTCTGGCTGGCTGACTGAGAGGCTCAACCCCCAACACATCTTGTATGCTGTTGTACTGGTGCTGATAGAACAAAGCAAAATAACACAGAAAACAAAACCCATAGAAGCAAAAAAAAAAAAAAAAAAAAAAAAAAAAAAAGGAAAATCAACAACAACAGAAAAATCAGTGATGAAAGAGCAATTATAAAAGTGAAAAGAGAAATAGAATATGATAAGAAAAACAAGAATAAGTTAAAACCAAAGTAAAGAAAAATAATTATGAGAAGAGGTAGGCAAGGAAAACAGTAAGAGTAAGGGATAGCAACAGGGAATTGCCACAAGACAACAAATAAAGGGAAAAAATAAAATTAAAAAAATAAGAAAAGGAAGAAGGCAAAATGGAGTAAAAAATGGAAGAGTAAAATATGAGATTTGAAAGAAAAAATAGAGAAAAATAAGAAAAAATCAAAGAAAAAGTGATATAAAGCCATGCTTTATAAAAACCAAAGGAGAAAGATTGAGGGAGGGAGAGGGGAGAGGGGGCAAGGGAAAGTGGTGGTGGGGGAGGCAGAAAAAAATGTATTTCAAAAAATAAATTAATTAAAAAATAAAAAATAAATTAAGAAAAAGAAAAAAATAATGAAAAAATATGAAGTGGCATTTGTCTCTGCATAGTTTAGTGCTTACATGCTGGGTTCTCCCTCTGGATACAACTCTGATGTCTGGCGTTAGTGTAAGCCAACATCAGAGGCTGTGCAGTCTAGCTCTAGGCAGCCTGTTCAAAGCTACAAGAGATCCACAGTCTGTGGCTATCTCCTTCCAGCTTGGCAGTATCTGGAATGGGCCTCACTGTCCCGAAAGTCTTGTTTTTTTATCAGCACAGGGCCCAGCACAGGGTGGGCCAACTAATGACCAAAGGAACTGCTAGAACTTGCTTCTCCCTGCTTCTGCCTATGGTCCTGGAATTAATTTTAGTCTAGCCACTGACACATCTTTTTCTGAGAGGGCTTCTGGTGGAATTGGGAGGATGGGGTCCCTGCATCCTCTGTGGGAGCTGCCATTCAGGCTTAAGGGAAAATGGTGTGTGTGTTCCCACATGTCTGCTCCACATGTCAAAGTCTGTCACAGATCATTTCCCTCAACTTGGCAGGGTGAATGCTCTAGTAGGATAGTGGGTAGGGCCTCTAAAGTCCAGAGTCGGGGCCTGCCAAACCAGGGTGGTGTTCCTAGGCTCTCCCTTGAGGTGGATGTGCCAGTCTGGTTTCTGGAAAAATGTAGGGAATAGCCATGTCCTAAAGCCAGTCTGCCTATCTTGCTGTCCCCTCAGCAGAGGATTAGATGTCAGTTGGGGGAAAGTAAGAAAGAAAGAAAAATATTTTTTAATTAAAAATAAAAATATTTTTTATTATTGTTCAGTTACAGTTGTCACCATTTTCCCTGCCTTGCTCTCCCCTGCCCCGCCAAACATAGTCACAAAGACAATCCCCACCCCATGTCCTTGTCCCCTTTTTTATGGATATGTTCCCCTTCTATACCCTGTTATCCCTCCCCCCATCCCTGTCAGTTTGTTATTTGTCTCTGGTTATTTTTTTTTTTTTGCTTATTTGTTTGTTTTGTTTATTAGGTTCCACTTGGTGAGATGATATGGTATTTATCTTTCACTGCCTGACTTATTTCACTTAGCTTAATGTTCTTCAGTTCCATCTATGCTGTTGTGATGGGGAGGAGCTTCTTTCTTTCTGCTGCATACTATTCCATGTGTAAATGTACTAGTTTTTTAAATTAATTTATTTTTCCAAATACATTTGTCTTCACCTTCCCCCTACCACTTTCCTCTCCCCAGCCCTCTCCTTCCCTCAATCCTTCCCCACTTTGGCTTTGTGCATGAGTCTTTGCTGTATGTTTCTTGACTTTCCCCTTCCTTTCCTTTTCCCCTGCCCACCCCTCCCTCCTTCCCTCTTGTCTCTGTTGGTTTCTTTCCCTTTCAGTGTTGCTGGTCTTCTTTTCCTTGCATCTTTGTTTTGTTGGTTAGGTTCTGCTTATAGGTGAGATCATATAGTATTTGTCTTTTGCCCCCTGGCTTATTTCACTTGGCATAATGCTCTCTAGTTCCATCCATGCTGTCACAAAGTGTAGTAGTTCTTTTTTTCTTTCTGCTGAGTAGTATTCCATTGTGTAAATATACCATAATTTTTTGACACCATCATCTACTGATGGGCATTTAGGCTGCTTCCAACACTTGGTTATTGTAAATTGTGCTGCTATGAACATTGGGGTGCGTAAGTTCTTTTGAATTGGCATTTTGGGATTCTTATAGTCCCAGCAGGGGAATCACTGGATTAAAAGGCAGTTCCATAGTTTTTTGATCTGCTCATTTATTGATGGGCATTTAGACTTTTTCCAGCATTTGGCTATTGTAAATAAGGCTGTTATGAACTTAAGGGTTCATAGGTTCTTTTAAATTGGTGATTCAGAATTCTTAGGGTATAATCCCAGTAGTGGAATTGCTGGATCAAAAGGCAGTTCCATTTTTAGTTTCTTCAGGAAATTCCATACTGTTTTCCATAGTGGTTACACCAATCTGCATTCCCACCAAGAGTGTACTAGGGTTCCCTTTTCTCCACAGACTCGCCAGCACTTAATGTTTTTTGATTTGTTTTTGATGGTCATTCTGACTGGTGTAAAGTGGAACCTAACTGTGGTTTTAATTTGCATCTCTCTGATGGCTAGTGTTGTTAGGCATCCTTATATATATCTCAGGGCGCTCTGTATGTCCTTCTTGGAGAAGTGTCTGTTCAGATCCTTTGCCCATTTTTTATTTGGATTGTTTGTTTTCCTAGCATGGAATTTTGTGAGTTCTTTATATATTTTGGAAATCAAAACCTTGTCTGAAGTGTCATTGGCAAATATGCTTTCCCTTATGATCATTTCACTTTTTATTTTGCTGATGAATTCTTTAGCCATGCAGAAGTTTTTTAATTTGATGTAGCCACATTTGTCTATTCTTTCCTTGATATCCCATGCCCTAGTGGAAATATCAGTGAAAGTATTGATATATCAGATATATGAAATTTTCCTGCCTATGTTCTTCTTTAGCAATTTTATGGTGTTACAACTTACATTATATTTTTTATCCCTCTTCAGTTTATTTTAGTACATGATGTAAATTGGTGGTCTAGTTTCATATTTTTTCATGTAGCTGTCCATATCTGCCAAAACCATTTATTGAAGATACTATTTTTACTCCATTTTTTGCTCCTGCCCCCTTTGTCAAATATTAACTGACCATTGAGATTTGGATTTATTTCTGGGCTCTCTATTCTGTGCTATTGATTTATATATCTGTTCTTATGCCAGTACCAGACTGTTTTCATTACCATGGCCTTGTAGTATGATTTGATATCAGATATTGTGATCTCTCCTACTTTGTTCTTCTCTCTCAAAATTGCTGTGGCTATTCAGGGTCATTTATGGTTCTGAATAAATTTTTGAAATATTTTTTCTATATCTGTGAAATATGTCACATATTGGAAATATTACTTCCAATATTATGTTGAATAGAAGTGGTGAAAGCAGACACCCTTATCTTGTGCATGTTCTTAGGGGGCAAACTTTTAGTTTTTCCTGTAGAGTAGTATGTTGGCTGTAAGTTTCTCATATATGGCCTTTATTTTGTTGAGGTATGCCCCTTTTATTCCTATTTTGCTAAGTATTATCATAAATGGGTGCTGCTCTTTTTCAAAGGATTTTTCAACATCTATTGATATGATCATGTGATTTCTGTTTTTCTTTTTGTTTATGTGATATATTACATGTATTGATTTGCAAATTTTGTACCATCCTTATGTCTCTAGAATGAATCCCATGTGATCATGGTGTGTGGTCTTTTTAATGCATTGCTGGATGTGGTTGGCCAAGATTTTGTTAAGGATTTTGGGCTCAATGTTCATCAGTGATATCGGTCTATAGTTTTCTTTCTTTGTTGTGTCTTTATCTGGTTTTGGAACTAGGATGATGTTGTCCTCATAAAGAGAATTTGGGAATCTTTCCTCTTCTTGGATTTTTTGAAATAGTTTGAAATAGATTGGGGTTAGCTCATGCTAAGTGTTTTGTAAAAATATCCTTTGAAACTGTCCAGTCCAGAGCTTTTGTGGGCAAGGAAAGTTTTAATTGCTACTTCAATTTCACCAGCAGTTATGGGTATGTTCAGGCTTTCTGCTTCTTCTTGATTCAGTTTTGGAAGATTAGTAGTTTCTAAAAATTTGTCCATATCACCTACGTTTTCAAATTTCTTGGCATATACTTGTTTGTAGTAATTTCTTATGATGTTTTATTTCTGCAGTATTGGTGTAATAGCTCTTCTTTCTTTCCTGGTTTTATTAATTTGGGTCCTCTCCTTTTTTTCTTCATGAGTATGTTTAAAGGTTTGTCAATTTTCTTTACCTTTTCAAAGAACAAGCTCCTGGATTTATTGATCATTTGAATTCTTCTAGTCTCTATGTCATTTAATTATGCTTTGATCTTGATTATTTCATTCATCTACTCACTCTGGGCTTTGTTTATTGTTGTTTCTCCATTTCCTGTAGATGTAAGGTTATATTGTTTATTTGAAATGTTTCTATCTTTTTGGTAAGCTTGTTTTGCTAAGAACTTCCCTCTCACGACTGTCTTCACTGTGTCCCATAGGTTTGGCACTGTTGTGTGTTCCTTTTCATTAGTTTCCAGAAACTCTTTACTTCTTCCTTGATCTTATTATTAACCCATTCATTGATTAATAGCATGCTATTCAATATCTACAAATTTGAGTGTGTTTGTGTTTTTTCCTTGAGGTTGGTTTCTAGTTTCAAGCCCTTATTGTCTGAGAAAAATTCTTGGTATTATTTCAATTGTCTTGAATTTGTTGAGGCTCATTTTATGTCCCCTCATGTGGTCTATCTTTGAAAATGTTCCATGTGCATTTGGAAAGAATGTATATTTTGCTTCATGGGAAGAAATGTTTATATATATATATATATATTTATTTATTTATTTATTTATTTATTTATTTATTTATATTCAGTTAAGTCCATATAATTTAATGCATCATTCAGTTCTACAATATCCTTATTGATATTTTGTTTGGAAAATCTATCCATTGTTGACAGTGGGGTGTTAAAATCCCCTACTATAATTGTATTGCTCTCTGTATCTTTCTTGAAGTGTTCCAAGATGTTTCTTATATATTAGGGTACTCCTATATTGGGTGCTAATATTTTTACAATGTTTATCTTTTGATGGATTCTTCCTTTGAGTATTATGAAGTATCTTTCTGTGGCCTTTCTTTTTATGGCCTTGTTTTGAAATCTATTTTGTCTGATATAGTATAGCTATCACAGATTTTTTTTTCCTGTCAATTTTCTTGGAATATTTTTTTCCAACCCTTCATTTTCCATCTGTGCAGGTCCTCTGTTCTGAGGTAGGTCTCTTGTAGGCTGCATATGTGTGTGTCATGTTTTTTTATCCATTCAGCTACCGTATGTCTTTTGATGGAGCACTTACTCCATTAACATTTAAGTTTATTATTGATAGGTACTTGTCATTGCCTTTTACTCCCTTTGTATCTGTGTTCATCACTCTCTCACTCTTTTTCTTCATCTTCTTAAAGCAGTCCTTTTAGCCTTTCAGTGCTGTTTTGGTGGAGGTATATTCTCTTTTTGTTGTTGTTCAATTACAGTTGTCCCCATTTTTCCTACATCACTCTCCCCTGCCTTATCCACCCCAACCTCCCACCTTGAATCCCTGCCCCATTGTCTTTGTCTGTGTGCATTATACATGTTCCTTGATGACCCTTCTTCTTTCCCCCATTTTCCTCCTCCCTTCTCCCCTCTCATTATTGTCAATTTGTTCTTTATTTCCACATCACTGGTTCTATTTTGCTTGCTTGGGTTTTTTTGTTGATTAGATTCCCAGCTTCAGGGAATTAAGTGCTGCATTTTAGACACAGGCACTTAAACATTCATCTAAATAGAGATTTTAAATAAGCAGTTTCCCGAGCCTGGTGCTGAGGTCTAGGGAGAAGATAGAATGAGGACACCTAGGAAGGAAAAAACCACTGCCATTTGGGGTAAAAAAGAAAGGGCGTTTTCTTTTTGTTACACAAGATATTTTGTCTTTATGCACCATCAATGGCATATATTGGAAGGAACATACACTTTAACTCTGAATGAGTTGAATGGGGTTGAATACCAACTTTCCCATTTAAATACTGTTTCTTAATATGTTTTTGCTTCATTTTCATTAAAAACTTAACCAAAATTTTCTCAATAGTTTTTATAGTGCCTGTTGCTGCTTCAGCTAAACAAATATTTATATACCACCTCTACTTGAAGGCATCTATGTTTTCTTAAAATTAAACCTAGTTATTTGCCTGGAAAACTTACCACTCTGATGGGTTCAAGAAAAATTATGATTTTGTAGATTACTAGGTACTTGTTTGCGAAAGTGCTAATGATGTGCTTTCCATATTTTTGCATCTCAGCAGAAGCATTGATAGTCTACACATAAGAAATTTGACATGCCTAGGTATGTAGTTTTCAATAGGCAGTTCTTCAAATGAGGGCAAAGGCATTAACTGAAAAAGATTGTGGCATTGTCAACCTCAAGATGGTAATAGAAACAAAACAAGAATGGATGATATTGCTCAGGGGATATTTATAGATTTACTGTGAAATTCTAAAACTTTCTTTATGCCCTCAAATATCTTTTCCTTTCATAGTTTTGTCTTTCTTGCATTTTTTTCCCTCATCAGATTATATGGGATTGTTTCTTCTACAGATAGTTCATATGAATGCTTGTTTTCCTAAGTGATAGGTATAAATAAAATTAGTATCTTGGGTTTTTTTTTCTCACAGGAATTCCAAGTGCAGAATACTACCAAGGTGGCTGTAAAAGACTTGTCCTTGAATTTATATGAGGGTCAGATAACTGTTCTTCTAGGACATAATGGGGCAGGAAAATCCACTATTCTATCTATTCTCTCAGGTATGTATTAAGTTCTGTTCAGAGGGTGTCCTCACATAGGCATTGTAGATTAAGTTTACAAGACTTTTGTGAACCCTCTTGACATTAACAGTTCAGTTATTTCAGTGATATGTAAAGTTATTTAGTAATACTCTATCTTTTAAAGTTGTAAATAATTTCATATGAGAGATACCAAGTGTCAGATTTTGCAAAGACATCAAAGTGGCCATTGTAAACATGTTCAAAGAACTAATGGAAACAATGTTTAAAGAAATAATGAAAAGTATGAAAAAAATCTCATTAAGTATGAAATATTAATAGAAAAATAAAAATGTTTAAAAATCAAGTGGGAATTTTGTAGTTCAGAAGTACAATAAGTACATGGTGAAAAATTGATTAAAGAATCTCAGCAGTAGATTAGGCTTGTCAGAAGGGAGAATTAGTAAAATTTAAGCTAGGTTGACAGAGATTATACAGTCTGAATAGCAGGGAAAAAAGAATTAAGAAAAATTAACAAGATGGCAGTGGAGTAGGTAGAAGTTATACTCACTTCCTCCCTGGACCAAAATGGAATTCCAACTAAATTATAGAACAATCAACTTGAACAACTAGCTGAATATTAGCTGAACAGAAGTCTTACAACCAAGGATTTAGGGAAGAAACCACTTTAAGAATGGGAGGAAGGGCAGAGAGGCAAAGAGGGCTAGCCCCGAACCCATGTGTGGCCATTGGGAATCAGGAGGAATACCTCAGTGGCAAAGGTCCCCCATGAGGAGTATAACTTTGCATTGGGCTTTTCAGAATAGAGAACCAGCGGTGGCAGGAGGATCCCACATAAAACCTGGCTGGGAAAACCAGCAATAATTTTGTCTTTCATGGAGAGAGAGGAGTCTGTTCAAAACACAAGCACCCTCTAAAAGGTCCAATGCACAAAATCTTATTTGCAGCCACTCATCCCAGGCTCTACTGGAGAGAGCACGGTTCAGAGCAGACTAGAGTGATGCAAGGAGAGGCTGTGTTGTGAGGCTTCAGGGAGAGAGCTGGAGGGACAGCCATCAGGGTCCCTGTTCTGAGTCCCTCTCCTACACTGCCCACAGATGCCATCTTTCCTGGGTCAAACATCTCCCTCCATACAGCATCAGCCTGGAGGAATGCAATAGTCTGTCTGCTCCCTGCTGCCCCATTCTGTATATCTGAGGTCCTGTAGTGTAGACTTTTTTTGTAGGGCTTTTGAGGAGATCTGGACATACTCGGGGGGCGGTGTCGGAGACTGCATTGTGTGGCTCTGGGGCAAGGGCCATTCACCCTCCCCCATGTACACATGACCAGCACTGCCCACACACACAAAATCTACTAGCCTTATCCTCCTGATTCCCAGTGGCCCTGCCCTGCTGAGCTTATGCCCTGCAGAGAAGTCAGCTGGCTATCTCCAGCCTTGCCACTGCCAGCATGTCCCCATGATGCAGACTTTCATGGAAGGCTCTCGAGGATATCTGAGCAGAATTGTGGGAGACTCAGTTGTGTGGCTCTAGAACAGAAGCCATTTGTCTGTTGCATGCCCTACCAGCACCACAATTCCTGTTCAGAGCCCTCCCTTTACATGGGCAAATCTTGGTCTGTTTGATCCTGATGAACTCTGCTAGCCTCACCTTGATGACTCCCTGAGACCCTACCTCATGACAAAGGTCCATATGCATTCAGCAGGTAGTGGGTGGCTTCAGTATATCTGGGGCTTTTGCTGAGTGACCTCAGACCTAGTAGTGACTTCAAGTTTAAATATGTATCAGTCTAGTGACCACAACTCACCCCTACCTGGTGACTCACTGAAAATGTGCCTCATGCAACTAATATACTACCAGAAGCCATTTCAGTAACTGATCATAACAGGCAATCAGCAGGCAGAAGTAGATGTTAGGCTGCCTTGGGTCTTTTGCTGACATGCCCCTGGGATTGGTGCTGCTGGACGCCAGTCTTGGTACACAGCTTGGCCTCTCACTTGCACACCCACACACTGCAGAGGCAGCCAAAAACTGTGGGTCACTATAATAGTACCCAAATGATAGCTGTGGGCCAATTACAGGCAGCACCTGACATTGAACTATGTCAGAGTCATAGCCAAGAAGTCCCAGAACCAATACACCTGGTGGCAAGCTTCAGACCACATAGAGCATGACCCAAGTATCTCCACAACAGCACACCCAAAAGATCTCAGCAGGCACCATCCCTGCTATGGCAAATTCTGCTTTGTGCAGTCATTCCTGGTATGGCAGTTCATGCACTATGGTCAGAGATAATCCTCACAGTCTAAACCCAAGGGTCATCCCCACTCTTCAGAAGGACCAAAACAATCAAAACTCAAATACAACAAGGAGGCCTCACAAAACCCACACAAGGGACCATTCCTGGAGCACCTAGCTCAGTTGATCAGTGAGACTGCACCACTGAGCCTCACAAGACACTTGCTACGTAAGGCCACCATACCAAGACTGGAAAACATAGAAGATCTACGTAATATATAGAAACAAATAGAGACAGACAGCCAAAGTAGGAAGGCAAAAAAAAAAAAAAGCTCCAAATGAAAGAGAATAAAAAGTCCCCAGAAAAGAAAGAAAGAAAATAGAGGCAAGAAATCAACCAGATACAAATTTCAAAATAATGAAGGAACATGGTGGAGGAGTGAGTGGAAGTCATACTGACCTCCTCCCAGAATCATACTGGAATTGCAACTAAATTGTTGGGAAATCACCTGGAAAACAGTGGAATGATAGCAAAAGAGGAGGCTTGGAGCCTTGGACAGACAGTGGAATTGGCTTTCATACCACCTAAATGGTGAGAAATGCGGTGGAGGCTCGAGAGGGTGGGCTGGGCACCCACAGGCACCAGCAACAGAGGGATATTAAAATAGCCAGTTGGACCCCCCCTAAGAAGAACAAGGTCTGAATCATAAGTGGGGATCTCTAGCCTACAACATCAGAACCCAAAAAAGCACACAGACAAAAGACAGCTGCAAAAAGCGTAGTGGTGCTCTCTGCCAGAAATAGGCAGCTGGAGATGCAAAGAGACATTTAGGGCCAATGCAAACATTTGTAGTGGCAGCCACTTTCCTTGGTCTCTGGGCAAATGCAAGAGCAGAGTGGGCTGGAGCCTGAGGAAAGATTGATGAGGAAAACTTTGGGGAGAGAACTGAGACAGTGGCCAGTGGGGCCCCAGTGAAGACTCGCCTTCCACTCTGCAGCTTCTATCTTGCTCAGGCATAAAGGAAACAATAGCTCTCCCCTCAGGACACTCTGCTCCATCCAGGAGTTGCACAGAGGCCTGGGTGCTGAGTGCAGAGCTGCTGACAGAGATAGTAGATCCTTGGCTATACAGGACACAGAACTGCCTAGAGACCCATGAGGAGAGACTGGAGATGAAGGCGTTGGGGAGAGAACCAAAGGAGTAGCCGGGGGGTTCCCAGTGTTGACTCCTTCCCCATTCTGCAGTCTCCATCTTGCTCAGGAAGGCCATGCCCCAGAGAGGCAACAGTGGGAAGGAAACAATAACTCTGCTCTCAGGATGCTCCACCCCAGCCAGGAGTTGCACGCAAGCCTGGGTCCTGAGTGCAGAATGGCAGGCAGAGATATTAGATCCCTGGCTAAAGGGGACACAGAGCTGCCTAGAGATGCTTGAGGAGAGACTGGAGTCAGAGGCACTGGGGAGAGAACTGAGGGTGTAGCCGGGGGATTCCTGGTGTTGTCTTCTTCCGCATTCCACAGTCTCCATCTTGCTTAGGCAGACCACTCCCCTGAATGGCAGCAGCCTGTAAGGACACAATAACCCCACAATCAGGGGGTACTGCCCCACCCTGTGGTGCCTAAGCCTGACAGCTGAGGGCAGAGTGACTAGATTCACAATCGCAGGAGACAGACAGAGACAGTATATTCCTGGAAGTCTCAGACAGACTGCCTAAGGTCAGACAGGGTCAACAACTGACATCATCATAAGCAGATCCAGAAATAAAAGAAAAAAAAAGACCCTCCTACTACTGTAGAAGTTCACACCACAAGGTCAGGAAATCGAGACAGATCAATTTAAGAAGCAGAAGCAGAAAAGAAGAGTCTCACAAATAATGGGAAGGAAAAGAAATACCTCCCAAAAGACGGGAAAGGAGGAATAGTGCCGCAATTTTGAGAAAGAAGAATAAAGTAGGATGGATCACAATACCAGACATCAAACTATATTACCAGGCCACTGTAATCAAAACAATCTGGTACTGGCACAAAAACAGACACATAGATGAGTGGAACAGAATAGAAATCCCAGAAATAAACCCATGTCTCTCTGGTCAATTAATATTTGACAAATGGGGCAGAAATCTCAGTAAAAATAGCCTCTTCAACAAGTGCTGTTGGGAGAGCTGGACAGCCACATGCAAAAAATTGAAATTTGATAACCAACTGACACCATACACAAAAATAAACTCAAGATGGATAAAAGACTTAAATATAAGTTGCAACACCATAAAAGTCCTGGAGGAGAACATAGGCAGGAAGCTCTCAGATATCCCATGCAGCAACATTTTCACCGATATGTCCCCTAAAGCAAGGGACATAAAAGAAAGAATAAACAAGCGGGACCTCATCAAAATAAGGAGCTTATGCATGGCTAAAGAAAACATCAGCAAAATGAAAACAGAGCCAACCGTATGGGGAAATATATTTCCCATACATCAGATAGGGGTTTGATCTCCAAAATATATAAAGACTCACAGACCTCCACTCCAAGAAGACAAACAATCCTATTAAAAAATGGGCAAAGGACCTGAACAGACACTTCTCCAAGGAGGATATACACAGGGCCCAGAGACATATGAAAGGATGCTCAGCATCAGTAGCCATTAGAGAAATGCAAATTAAAACCACAATGAGATACCACTTCACATAGGTGAGAATGGCCATCATAAACAGATCAGCAAAACAGAGGTGCTGGCGAAGCTGTGGAGAAAAGGGAACCCTAGCACATTGTTGGTGGGAATGTAGACTAGTGTAGCCACTGTGGAAAGAGTTTGGAATTTCCTCAAAAAGCTAAAAATGGAATTGCCTTTTGGCTTAGTGATTTCACTTCTGGGATTATGCCCTAAGAATATCAAAACACCAATTCAAAAGAACCTAGGCACCCCAATGTGCATAACAGCACAATTTACAATAGCCAAGTGTTGGAAGCAAACTAAGTGCCCATCAGTAAATGAGTGGATCAAAAAACTATGGTACATTTACACAATGGAATACCATGCAGCAGAAAAAAAAAGAGCTACTACCCTTCATGACAACATGGATGGAACTGGAGAGCATTATGCTAAGTGAAATAAGCCAGGGGGCAAAAGACAAAAACCATATAATCTCACCTATAAGTGGAACCTAACCAACAAAACAAACAAGCAATGAAAATATAACCAGCAACACTGAAATAAAAAAGAAACCAACAGAATCATGTGGGAAGGAGGGGTGGTGAAAGAGATGGGAAGGGGAAAGTCAAGGAACATGTATGAAGGACCTATGGACAAAGCCCAAGTGGGAAAGGATTGAGGGTGGGATAGGGGGGCAGGGGAAAGTGGTGACAGAAAGGTAGAGACAAATGTATTTGAACCATAAAAAAATTAAATTAAATTAAATTTTTTTAGAAAAGAATCCTTAAAGAAATCAACAGAGACAAGAGGGAAGGAGGGAGGGGCTGGCAGGGAGAGGGAAGGGAAGGGGAAAGTCAAGGAACATATAGCAAGAACTCAAGGACAAAACCAAAGGGGAAGAGCTGAGGGAGAGAAGGAAGGAGGGGGCAAGGGAAAGTGGTGGGGGGGGAGGCAGAGACAAATGTATTTAAAAATAAAGAAAGAAAGAAAGAAAAAATAAATAAAAAATAAATAAATAAAATAGCCAGGGAAAGGTTAAGAATAGTATAGGAAATGGAGAAGCCAAAGAACTTATTTGCATGATCCATGGACATGAACTAAGTGCGGGAATTCAGGGGGAAGGGGCGGTGCAGGGTGGTGGGGAATAAGGGGGAGGAAAAAAATGGGACAACTGTAATAGTATAATCAATAAAATATATATTCAAAGAAAGAATTAAATTTTGATAAGAAAAAAAATAAAAAACAAAAAAATAAATAAAAAAAAGAATCCTTGAGGAACTTAGTGAGAACTTCACCAAAAACAAAGCAAGCATAAAAAGGACATAGAAGCCATAAAAAAAGTACCAGACATAAAGAATGCAATATCTGAAGTAAAGAATACCCAAGAGGGAATCAACAATCGATTAGATGAAGCAGAGAATAAATTAGTGATTTAGAAAGAAAGGTAGCAGGAAACTCCCAATCAGAGCACCATAAAAGAAAGGAATTTTTGAAAAGGGGGATAGTTTAAGGGACTCTGGTATAACATGAAGCATAACAATATGCACATAATAGGGGCACCAGAAGGAGGAGAAAGCAAGAAATTGAGAACTTCTTTGAAGAAAGTATGACTGAAAGCTTTCCTAACCTGGTAAAGGAAAAAACACATAAGTCAAGGAATCACAGAGTTCCAAATAAGATGAATCCAAAGAGGCCCACACCAAGGTACACTATAATAAAAATGGCAGCAGTTAAAGACAAAGAGAGAGTCTTAAAAGCAGCAAAAGAAAGAGAGTTACCTACACGGGAGCTCACATATAACCATCAGCTGATTTCAAGGCTACGGCTGGTGTGGAGTAATGGCCATATAGGGCTGTTGTCCAGACCCTAGCGGCCTCTCTTGTAATCTTATCCAGAACTGTAGAGCTAGCACCATTTTTCTACTTACCTCCCTTCGGGCTAAGCATACACAGGAGAACTGCCATACCTGGGGTATAAATGGTGAGATAGGTACTTTGGTGGATGTGAAAGAGCTGGGCATCTGGGAGCCATTGGCTGTGAAACTGCAAACACACAAGACAGCAGTGGAGACAGCAGTTCTGTTATTGCAGATTGATGGTATCATCTCAGGCCACAAAAAGAAGGTGATGACCAGGGCTGGCAAGGTGGGGCTCCTGATGCTGGCCAGGAGTAAGTGGTGGGCAATGTGACCTCAACACACAGAGCCACCAGTCTTCCCCTTTGATGAGCCAGACTGCCAGGGACACTGTGAATGTCTTTGTTTGGAAAGGATCAAATTGAGGGGCAGCTCCAGTCCCTTTCTGTCCCAACTCAGTTTGCAAAAGGCACTGGCTGACATGTAACTCTTCTCTATTGTAAGCTTTCCATTTATTTTGCTTCTGATGATTAAATCTAAGTCACTTAAAAAATAAGACCATCAGCTGGTTTCAGAAACATTTCAGTCCAGAAGGGATTAGCATGACATATTCAAAGTGAAGGAAAGCAAGGACTTCAAACCAAGACTAATCTAGAATGCAAAGCTATCATTTGAAATTGACGGAGAACATGCAAAGCTCAGTAAACCAGGTGGTGAAAGACAATTGTTATATGATCTCACCTATAAGTGGAACCTAATCAATAAAACAAATAAGCAAGCAAAATATAACCAAAGACATTGAAATAAAGAACAAACTGACAGTAACCAGAGGGGAGCGGGGAGAAGGATAATGGAGGAAAATAGGGGAAGGGTCATCAAAGAACATGTATAAAGAACATGTGGACAAAGCCAAAGCAGGTAGGATCAAGGGTGGGAGGTCAGGAGGGGCAGAGTGGGTGGGAGTGGTGGGGAGAAATTGGAGACAACTATACTTGAATGACAATTAAAAAAATGTTTCAACAGAAACATAAAATAAAATTGGTGGAGAAATAAAAAACCTCTCAGACAAAATAAAAAACAAAAACAGAAAACTAAAGGAGTTCATTACTACCAAATCATATTGAAAAATCAGTATTGAAAATAAGTATTGAAAAATAGTGTTAAAGAGACTTCTTTAAGAAGAAAAAAGAAAAAAAGGAACATAGTTATAAAGAAAAATATAGCAATAAATATGTTTCTACCAATAATTATTTTAAATGGAACTGGGTTAAATATTCTAATCAATGCATCCAGAAGCTAAATGGATGAGAAAACAAGAACTGAATATACTGAATATACACTATCTACAAGAGACTCACCTCAGAATGAAAGACTCATACTGAAAGTAAATGTATGGAAAAACATTTCATGTAAATGGAAATTTTTAAAAAGCTGGGGTAGCAATACCTATATCAGGCAAAATAGGCTTTAAAACAAAGGATCAACCCCACAAGAGAATATAACATCTTTGTACACATTTGTGCACCCAAAACAGGAGCACTTAAACATTTAAAGCAAATCTTGATGGACATAAGGAAGAGAAAAACAATAATACAGTTGGGGATTTTAACACCCCATTGACATCAGTGGATAGATACTGCAGACAGAAAACCAACAAGGAAACAGTAATCTTAAATGACACGCTAGATAAGATGGATTTAATTGATATCTTCAGAGCATTTCACCCCAAAGCAGGAGAATATACATTCTTTTCAAGTGCACGTGGAAATATCTTCAGGACAGACTACATGTTAGGACAAAAAACAAGTCTCAATAAATTTAAGGATGAAATCATTTTAAGCATTTTTCTCTGACCCAATGATATGAAACCATAAATCAATTAAAAGAAAAAAACTGAAAAACAAACAAACACATGGAGGTTAAATAACATGATACTAAACAATGAATAGGTTAACAGTGAGGTCAAAGGAAAAAAAATGAAGCGATACCTTGAGACAAATGAAAATGAAAACTAAACAAGCCCAAATCTAAGAAAGCAATTTTAAGAAGGCAATTCATAGTATTACAGGCCTACTTTAAGAAACAAGGATAAACAACCTTACCTAACACCTAAAGAAACTAGAGAAAAACAACAAAGCCCAAAGTGAATATAATAAAATAAATAATAAAGATCAGAGTTGAAATAAATGAAATAAAGTCTAAAAATAATAGAAAACATCAGTGAAACCAAGAGATGATTCTTGAACAGATCAATGAGGTTGAAAATCTTTAACCAGACTCACCAAGAAAAAAAAGAGACAACCCCCAAAAAAATAAAATCAGAAATGAAGGAGGAGAAGTAACAACTGACACCACAAAAATACAAAATACTATAAGAAAATAGTAAAAACAGCTATATGCCAACAAATCCAATAATCTGGAAGAAATAGATAAATTCCTGGAAACATATAATCTCCCAAAACTGAATCAAGAAGGAACAGTCTGAATTAAAAAATCTTAACAACCTGATTACAACAAATGAAAATGAAGTGCTAATTTAAAAAAAAAAAACACTTGCAACAAACAAAAGTCCTAAACCAGATGGCCTCACAGGCAAATTTTACCAAACATTTAAAGAACTAACACCTATCCTTCTCCAACTATTTCAAAAAATTCAAGAAAAGGGATGACTCCGAGGCTCATTTTATGAGGCCAGTATTATCCTAATTCCAAAGCCAGATAAATAAGAAAGAAAGGATATTATACATTGTAGAATATTATACTACAAAGAAAGACTATTATAGGCCAATATCCATGATGAACATAGATGCAGAAACTATCAAAATGTTAGCAAACCAAATTCAGCAATACATTGAAAAAAACCATACACCATAATCAAGTGGCATTTATTTATAGGATATGATATTAGGACAACATAAACTTTTAATTAATGTATTATACTATAGAAACAAAATGAAAGATAAAAATCACAGTATCATATCAGCAAATGCAGAAAATGCTGACAAAATTCTGCAACCATTTATGCTATAAACTATGAGCAAAGTGGAACTAGGTGGAATATATCTCAACATAATAAAGCCCAAGTATGAATACCTACAGCTAACATTATACTCAGTGAGGAAAAACAAAAAGTATTTACCTTAAAAAACAGGAACAAGACAAGGATATTTGATTTTGCCACTTTTATTCAACATAGCACTGGATGTTTTAATCACAGTAATCAGATGAGAAGAATAAAAGTCATCTAAGTTGGAAAGGAAGAAATAAACATTATTTGATGACTAGATACTGTATATAGAGAACCCTAAATATTTCACAAGAAAACTATTATAACTGATAAATGAATTCAGTAAAATAGCAGGATACAAAATAAATATTCAGAAATTGTATTTTATACATCAGTAATGAACTATCAAACAGGAAAACAATTGTATCAAAAAATAAAATACCTAAAAAAAATAAATTTAAGTAAGGATGAAAAAGACCTGTACCTGGAATATAATGATGCTGAATAAAGAAATGGAAGAAAATACAAATAACTGAGAGCTTATACAGTGCTTATGGATAGGAAGAAGTAACATCATAATACCCAAATTTGTATATAGATTCAACTCAATGTCTATCAAAATACCAACAGCATATCTCACAGAACTAGTACTAATATTTAAAAAATTTATATGGAACCACAAAAGATCCTGAACAGCCATGGAAATCTTAAGAAAGAAGAACAAAGTTGGAGGAATCATGCTATCTCATATCAAGCTATACTACAAAGATATAGTAATCAAAACAGCATGGTACTGGCATAAAAGCAGACATGTAGCTCAATGGAACAGACTAGAGAGTAAAGAAAATGAACCCATGTCTATATTGCCAATTAATATTTGACAAAGGAGGCAAGAACATACCATGGGGTAAAGACAATCTATTCAATAAATAGTGTTGAGAAAATTGGACAGATACTTGTCAAAAAGTGAAACTAGACCACCAGCTTATACCATATATAAGAAAAAAATCAAAATAGATTAAGGACTTTAATGTAAGACTCATGCCCATAAAATTTCTAGAAGAAAACATTAGTTGTAAAATCTCAGACATTTTTCTTAGTAATTTTTTTTTCTAATGTGTCTCACCAGGCAAGGGAAACAAAAGGAAAAATAAACAAATGGGACTACATGAAAGTAAAAAGTATTTGCACAACAAGGAAAATTATCAACAAAAAAAGGACAACCTACTAAATGGGATGAGGGGTTAGTATTCAAAATTTATAGAGAACTCAAACAACTCAATGCTAAAAATACCCCAAACAATCCAATTAAATAAATCAACAAAAGACATAATAGACACTTACCCAAAGAGGACATAGAGACAACAAATAAACATATGAAAAGGTGCTCAATGTCACTAATTATCAGAGAGATACAAATTAAAACCACAATAAGATATTACTTCATACCTGCCAGAATGGCCACCATCAGTAAATCAACACAGAACAAGTGCTGGTGAAATGTGGAGAAAAGGGAAACCTTATGCACTGTTTGTAATAATGCAGATTGGTATAGCCACTCTGGAGAACAGCATAGAATTACCTCAAAAAATTAAAAATGGAAATGCTTTCTGACCCTGTGATTCCACTTCTGGGAATATGTGTGATTGTAAGAAACACTAAACATGAGTGGATATATGCACCCCTATCTTTGTTATATCATTATTCACAATTTTCAAGCTATGGAAGCAACCTAAATGTCCATCAATAAGTGAATGAATAGAAAAAGTAGTTATACATTTACACAATGAAATACTATTTGGCAGTAAAAAAAAATTAATAAATCTTACCCTTTGTGACTGCAAGGGTGGACCTAAAGGGTATTATGCTAAGTGGAATAAGTCAGTCAGAGAAAGAAAAATAGCATATTTTTCCCCTTACATGTGCAAGCTAAAGAACAGCATCAACAAACAAAACAGAAACAGACTCACAGATATTGATGGTTGCCAGAGGGAATGGAGTTTGGGGAACTGGATCAAAAAGGTCAAGGGTTTGAGATGTCTATATTAGTAATTACAAAAAGGTCATGGGACTGTAAGGTACCACATAGGAAACATAGTCAATAACATTGTATTAATGATATATGGTGCCAGACAGGTACTTGAAATATCAAGGGGAACACTATGCAAAGTATATGATTGTTTAACTATTATGCTGTATTCCTGAAACTAATGCAAAATAATATTGAATGTCAAGTGTAATTGAAAAATACAATTTAAACAAATTTATACATGTAAAAAAATAATTATTAACAGTGTCTCAGAGAAATTTGGGATACCTTTAAATGCACCAACATATATGAATTTATGTTGCATATCCATTTATGTTGTAATAAGAATGACAGAGAGGAGAAAGAGGAGAAAGGAGAAAAGGTACTCTAAGAAATAATGGTTGAAACTTCCCAAATTTGCTGAAAATATTAATCTACATATCCAAACACTAAGCAAGCTCCAAGTAGGATATATGTATAGAGATCCATACCCAGACACTTCATAATAAAAATTCTGACAAAGAGGAAATCTTGGAAGCAGGAGACACAAATGATTTGTCCCATACAATGGTACCCCCAAAAATTAAGAACTAACTCCTCATAATAAACAATGGAAGTCAAGGAACAGTGGATAATACATAAAAAGTGCTGAAAATAAAAAATGCCAATTCAGAGTGTCTCCTCTCTCAGAAATTAGCATGAAATAACACATTTCCAGATAAACAAAACCTGAGTAAATTTATTGCTCATAGACTTGAAACAAGAAGTTCTTTATAATTAAAGCAAATAAGCCCATATGGATATTTGAATACACACACACACAAACCAAAGAGCATCAGTAAAGATAATTATGTAATTATAAGAGACAGCATGAATAAATAGTACTTTTTTTCTTAACTAATTTTAAATACATTTGTATAATATCTAACTGTCATTTTGGTCCTGCAACATCTAGAAAAGTAATGTATTTGAAAATAACAGCACTAAGAAGGTGGAGGAGACTAATCTTGTCATAAAGTAAGGAAATGGACCAACGCATGAATTTTTATTTGCAGCCATTTACCCTGGGTTCTGGCAAAAGTGGAGGCAGAGTGGGCTGGAGATGCCTGAGGAGAGAGACTGGGGACAGAGGCTTTGGGGGAGAGAACTGAATGAGTAGCCAGCAGGATCCTGGTGCTGACTCCTCCCCGACATGGCAGCAGCCATCTTGCTCAGGCAGACCACTCCCCTGAGCATCAGCAGTGAGAGAGTACACAATATCCCTGCCCTAAGGAGGGACTCTACCCTGGCCCTGTGGTGCTTAAGCCTGACTGCTGAGTACAGAGTGGCAGCCACAAATAGTGGATCCCTGGATAAAGGGGATGCAGAGTGGACTAGAGACACTTGAGGAGAGACTGGAGATGGAGGCTTTGTGGAGAGGACTGAGAGAGTAGCTGGCGGGATCCTGGTGCTGAGTCATCCTCCATACAGCAATTTGTCCCAGGCAGACCACTCCCCTGAGTGGCATCAATGTGAGAGGACACAATAGCCCTGTACCCGGGAGGGGTTCTGCCTTGCTCTGCAATGCCTAAGCCTGACTGCTGAGTGCAGAGTGACTAGATTAACAACTCGAGGAGACAGTCACAGAGAGTAGATTCCTGGCAGTCTCAAACAGACTTCCTAAGGTCAGACTGGGTCAACATCTGATATCACCAGAGGCAGATCCAGAAAGAAAAAACAGCAGTAAATACTAAAGGCTACCGAGATGAATGCCACTGTGGTCTTTGTAGGGGACCGCTTTGAGTGGCATTGGGAACTGTAGCCCCATACACGCTGGGGCCTGGAAAAGGACACATAAGTCTTGGCTGGAATGCCAGTAATTCTGGAGGCATGCAAGACCCAATAATGACTCCAAGGGCCCCCAAGGACAATCAGATTAGGCAGTAAATTACACTCCTTGAAGCATGCTTTGTTTCTCATTTGAACTCTGTTAATCATATACCAAATAACCAGCTCAAAGCTGGGAAAGAAATTTAAAAACTCCTGGACCCTGACTCAGAACCCACCTGGTGTCATAATTTTTGCTCAACCCTAACCTGAAGCAATTCGGTGTGTTCCTGCTGTTGTCATCTTTAAACAATATCTATTCTCTGTAAGCTCAAGCTGCAGATGTAAATAAATTACCTATACATTCCTGCTGACTACTCCCCATGTGTAACCTTCTCAATAAAAACCATTGAGCACAAGGACTCAGGGCATTCTCCTCTGGAGAGAATCACCTTCCCCTTTTCTTGACACTTGGTGTCTGTAATGACTCATTATTTCATCCGCAGAGAATCAGGGGACTCTGCAGGAAGCAGAGGTTTATGCCAAGGTTTTATCCATGATTTATGATATTTTCTTTATTACATAGCCTTTTAATGTTCATTTTGGGTCCATCAAATGGGTGCATATTAAGTAATTAGATTTTATACTAATAGTTAATTTCTCTCCTTTCTTAGAATACTTTTAATCTCTTTACAGCCTTATTAACACTGGCCCATTTGCTGTTAATAGTAAGATTGCAGGGGGCAGTTATTTTTGCAGATATGGGTTGTTTCCTGGGTTTTGTGGCTTTCTAATGGTTGCACGTGCACAAAAACACACAAGACATGGTGGGCAGAGTGACCCTCAGTCAAACAGCTGGAGAGAAGGACCTACCAAAGAATTATGAAAAAACACTCAAAGCCCAATTACTTCCAGAGAGCCAAATAAACAGGATAAAAGGCATCCCAAGAGTATCGAGTTCAGGAGATCAAGGAGACTGCACCACTTAATCTTACAGGTCTCCTACCATAGGAATTCACAACACAAAGCCAGGATGCCAAGATATATCAATTTAAGAAGCAGAAGCAAAAAAAAAAAAGTCTCACAAATAATGGGGAGACAAAGAAACACCTTTCAACCAAAAGGAATGGAGGAATCCCCAGAAAAAGAACTAAATGAAATAGAGACAAGGAAACTGTCAGATATTGAGTTCAAAAAATGGTTCTAAGGAAGCTCAGTGAGCTCAGAGAGAATTACAAAAAAACTACAGGGAAACTATGAGGAACTTATCAATAAGAGGAAAGAAGAAATGAAGAATACAACTCCCGAATTGAAGAACACAGTGGAAGGAATCAAAAGCAGGCTAGATGAAGCAGAGGTTTGAATCAGTGGGCTGGAGAACAAAGTAGAAAAAAGCTCCAAGAAAGAGCAAGAATAGGAAAAAAGACTAAAAAAATAAAGAGGCATTCAGGTAAATGCAGGACAGCATGAAAAGTATTATTATCTGTGTAATAGAGATACCAGAAGGAAGAGAAGAGGAAGTGATAGAGAAACTGTTTGAAAAAGCAATGATGGATAACTTCCTTAATTGGAGGAGAGAAAAGTCTCACAAGTCCAGGAAGAACAATTTCCCATTCAAGAGGAACCCAAAGAGGCCCACTCCAAGACACATCATCAGTAAAATGGCAAATATCAAGACAAAGAAAGAATCCTGAGGTCAGCAAGCGGGAAACAAGTAGTAACATATAAGGGAACACCGGTAAAGCTAGCAGCTGACTTCTCAACAAATACACTACAAGCCAGAAGGAAATGGCAAGAAATATTCCAAGTAATAAAAAAGCAAAAGCCTGCAACAAAGATTGCTCTACTCGGCCAGGCTCTCATTAAAATAGAAGGTGAAATAGGAGTTTCCCAGACAAAAGAAGGCTAAAAGAATACACCTCTACCAAACCAGTATTGCAAGATATGCTAAAGGGACTGTCTTAAGAAGATGAAGAGAAAGAGTGAGAAAGAGGAACACAGGTAAAATGGGAAAAAATGAATAAGTACCTATCAATAATAACTTTTAATGTAAATAGATTAAATACTCCATTCAAAAGACATAGGATATCTGAATGGCTGAGAAAACATGATCCACACATATGCTGCCTACAAGAAACCCACCTCAGAACAAAGGACCTACACAGACTGAAAGTAAAGGAATGGAAAAAAATGTTCCAAGCAAATGGACAGGAGAAAAAAGGTGGGGTAACAATACTTATATCAGACAAAATAGATTTCAAAACAAAGGCCATACTAAGAGACCCAGAAGGATACTTTATAATACTCAAAGGAAGAACCCATCAAGAAGACATAAACATAATAAACCTCTATGTGCCCAACAGAGGAGCACCCAAATATACTAGGAAAATCTTGGAGGACTTCAAGAAAGATATAGAGAGCAACACACTGTTAGTAGGGGATTTTAACACCCCACAGTAAAAATGTATAAATCTTCCAAACAAAATATCAACAAGGATATATTGGAACTAAATGATGCATTAGGTCAAATGGACTTAGCAGGTGTATACACAACCTTTCATCCAAAGATGCAAAATACACATTCTTTACAAATCCAGATGGAACATTTTCAAAAATAAACTACATGACAAGACACAAGACAAGCCTTAACAAATTCAAGAAAATTGAAACCATAACCATAACAAGCATTTTCTAGGACCACAAGGGCTTGAAACTGGAAACCATCTCAAGGAAAAAACTAAAAAACATACAAACTCATGGAGGCTGAGTAGAATAATATTAAACAATGATGGGTCAGTACTGAGATCAAAGAAGAAATCAAAAAGTTATTGTAAACAAATGAAAATCAACACACAACAGTCCAAAACCTAACAGAACAATGAAGGCAGTTCTGAGAGGGAAGTTCATAGCAATACAGGACTACCTAAAAAATATAGAAACATTTTGAATAAACAGCCCAACCCTACATCATCAAGAACTGGAGAAACAATAGCAAACAAAGCCCAGAGTAACTAGAAGGAAGGAAATAATCAAGATCACAGCAGAACTGAATGACATAGAGACTAGAACAATTCAAAGGATCAGCCAATCCAGGAGCTGGTTCTTTGAAAAGAAATATAAAATTGACAAGACTTTAAGCAGGCTCATCAAGAAAACAAGGGAGAGGACCCAAGTAAATAATATCAGAAATGGAAGAGGGGAAACAGCAACTGATATCACAGAAATACAAAGGATTGTAAGAAATTACTATGAACAATTATATGCCAAGAAATTTGAAAACCTAGGCAAAATGGACAACTTCCTAGAAAAATATAACCTTCCAGCACTGAATGAAGAAGCAGTAGAAAGCCAGAACAGCCCAATACCAGCTAGTGAAATTGAAGCAGTAATCAAAATACTGCAGGCACACAAAAGCCCTGGATGGGACAGTTTTATAGGAGAATTTTATAAAATATTTAAGGAAAGTGTTAACCCCTATCTTTCTCAGACTATTCCATAAAATCCAAGAAAAAGGACGACTCCCAAACTCTTTTTGTGAGGGCAGCATCATCCCAATCCCAAAATCAAATAAAGATACAACCAAGAAAGAAAACTACAGATCAATATCACTGATGAACATAGACACTAAAATCCTCAACAAAATTTTGGCTAACAACATCAAGCAATACGTTAAAGAGATCATCCACCATGATCAAGTAGGATTCATCCCAGAAATCAAAGCATGGTTCAATATTTGCAAATCAATAAACATAAAACATCACATAAACAAAAGGAAAGACAAAAACACATGATCATCTCAATAGATGTGGAAAAAACATTCTATAAGGTACAGTACCCATTTATAATAAAAACAATCAGCAAAGTGGGAGTAAAGGAGGCATACCTCAACACAATAAAGGCCATATATGAAAAACCTGCGGTCAATATCATACTCAAGTGCAAAAAATTAAAAGCATCCCCACTAAGATTGGGAACAAACAAGGATGTCTGCTCTCACCGCTTCTATTCTACATAGTATTGGAAGTCCTAGCCACAGCGATCAGACAAGAAAAAGAAGAGGTATCCAAGTTTGAAAGGAGGAAGTAAAACTGTCCTTGTTTGCAGAGACATGATAATGTACATGGAAAACCCCATAGACTCCAGCAAAAAAACTACTGAATCTAATATGTAAATTTGGCAAAACAGCAGGATAATTTGCCTTTCTCTGATGGCTACTAATGTTGAGCATCTTTTCATGAGTCTATGGGCCCTGTGTGTGTCCTCCTTGGTGAAGTGTCTGTTCTGGCCCTTTGCCCACTTTTTAATTGGATTGTTTGTCTTTCTGAAGCGGAGTCATGTGTGGTCTTTATATATTTTGGAGATCAAACCCTTGTCCATGTATCGTTTGCAAATATATTTTTCCATATGTGTGCTCCCTTTTCATTTTGCTGATGTTTTGTTTAGCCATGCAGAAGCTTTTTAGTTTGATATAGTCCCATTTGTTTGTTCTTTCCTTTGTATATCTTGCCTGAGGCGATGTATTGGTGAAAATATTGCTGTGTAGGATATCTGAGATTTTTCCTGCCTATGTTCTCCTCTAGAACCTTTATGATATCACAACTTATACTGAAATCTTTAGTCCATCTTGAGTTTATTTTTGTGTATGGTGTAAGTTAGTGGTCTAGTTTCACTTCTTGCATGTATCTTTCCAGCTCTCCCCACACCATTTATTGAAGATACTATTTTTCCTCCATTTTATGTTCCTGCCTTCTTTGTCCAATATTAACTGACTATACTGACATGGGGTATTTCTGGGCTCTTTATTCTGTCATTGCTTTTTTAAAATAATTTATTTGATGATCCCTGGCTGGTGTGGCTCAGTGGATTGAGTGCTGGCCTGCGATCCTAAGGGTTGCTGGTTTGATTCCCAGTTAGGGTTCATATCTGGGTTGTGGGCCAGCTCCCTGGTAGGGGGCATATAAGAGCCAACTGCACATTGATATTTCTCTCCCTCTATCCCTCCCTCACCCTCTTTCTAAAAGTAAATAAATAAAATCTTTAAAAAATTTATTTGAGAGAAATTCATCACCACATGCTATACTTAAAAATTAAGGTAAAATTGACATATAATGTTATACTTGTTTCAGGTATACAACATAATAAGTTGTATTATGCTTTGAAGGTATACATCTGTACCATACAGTGTCATTTTTTTTCCTTGTGATGAGAACTTTTTAGACTTACTCTCTTGGCAGTTTTAAGATATGTAGTACAATATTATTGATGATAGTTGCAATTCTGTACATTACATCTTCATGAATTATTTTATATCTTGAAGCTTGTTCTTCTTGACCATCTTCACCTACTTTGCCCATTCCTCTTTCCCTTGGCAACCCCCAATCTGTTTTCTATCTATTTTGTTTTGTTTGTTCACTTGTGATGTAATTTTAGATTCCACATATAAGTGAAATAATATGGTATTTGTCTTTCTCTTGTTGCACTTAGCATAATGCCTATGGGTTCATTCATGTTGTCACAAATGACAAAGTTTTATTCTTTTTTTATGGTTGAATAATATTCCATTGTATACATATACCACATTTCTTTATCCATTCATGGACAGTTAGGTTGTTTTCTTTTATAAAAATCATTTTTTATTGTTATTGTATTATAGTTGTCCAAATTTTTCTCCCTTTGCCCTTCTCTGCCCATTCCACACACCCCTACTCCTGAAAGTGATCAGAGTGGGGGGGGGAGAGTAGTGGAAAGAAGGGAAGGGACTAGACAAAGAATATGTATGAATGACCCATATACATGGACAACAGTGTGGGCATCTGTTATTTCTTATCTTCTGGATAATAGCCATTTTCATGGGTGTAAGGTGGTGAGATATTTCTAATTCTAATGAACAATCTGTAATTATATTTTGAAGTTGAGGTGCTAATGAACAGTTTTTTTTCATGGTCCCTCAGGAAAACTAAGCATCTGTTACGTGTTCTCCTTTATCCTAGGTCTCTATACTGCTACCAGTGGAAAGGCCTATGTGAATGGATATGACATCTCAAAGCAAATGGTCCAGATTAGGGAAAGCTTGGGCTTGTGCCCACAGCAGGACTTGTTGTTTAATTACTTGACAGTATCAGAACACCTTTATTTCTATTGTGTGGTAAGCCAAAGATATATTCCCCCCACCACTCTATTCATGTACTTAAGAGATTACCTACTATCAATATCCTTATTATTAGAAAGTTCAAACACTTATTTCTGATAATTTCTTCTTTAGAATTAAAGAGAGGCAAAAGAAAGAAGACACTGTGTAGATTATGTAAGAAAAGAGCTGATGCAAACATTTGTAGGATAAAATTGGAAACACCATCTAAAATCTGCCTCCTTTTTCCAGATGAAAGGAATCCCTCCAAAGATTTACCCTATCGAAATTGACCGTATGCTGTCTGCTTTTAACCTGCTAGAAAAGAGAAATGCATTTTCAGAGTCATTGAGTGGAGGAATGAAGCGCAGACTCTCCATCATTATAGCACTTATAGGAGGCTCCAAGGTAAAAGTAAAATAAAAGCTAAAAAAGTATCCCCACTGAAGCTGGTCTAAAAAATCAGCTGACACAAACCTAAGAGCTTATATGTACCTAATACTCTCAAAGGACCCTCCCAAATCCCAAATATATTCACATTATCAACCTTGTGGGTATAAAATGGTCATAGGTTTACAATCAGTCCAGCATTCCTAATTCACTTTTAGTCTAAACTTATTACCTTAGCTCAGTTGGACAAGTGATTGAAATAGCAAAAACAAAGTAAGCCTCATGACTGGTAATATACTAGTGACACTAATACATAATGTTTAACCATGGTCATGGAATTGTTCTTCTGGTCTTTAGGTGGTGATACTTGATGAGCCCACGGCTGGCATGGACCCATCCTCAAGGAGGGCCACCTGGGATGTCCTTCTGCAGTATAAACAGGATCGCACCATCTTACTGACCACCCATTACATGGATGAAGCTGACATCCTGGGTGACCGCATAGCCATCATGGTGAAGGGATCGTTGCGATGCTGTGGCTCTTCACTTTTCCTCAAAAAAATATATGGTATCATTCCCTTTAATTATTCTTTGAAAATTGATGTCTTGAAATTATTCTAACATAATTTTCATGGGTATTGATATCTTAATATATTTAACATAATTTCTGCTTTTTTTTCTATTTACCAAAAACTTCAATGAATCCTTCTGTTCTATGAAATGGCTTAACTATGAGTCCTTTGAAATAACGATCATATTTTAGTTCTTTAAAATTATTGCATTATCACAATTTCATGTTGATTTCTTTCATATGGCATCTACTTAAATTGCAATTTGCCCAACTGCATAGATAGATAAATAGATAGGCAGACAACAGAAGGATGATGATGAATAGATAGATAAGTTCATTGATTCTATGGAAAATGTAGGGAAACAGATATCTATCTCTGTTCTTTCTTGTTTGGCAAAGCAGTATTGAATTTCTCCTGATAAGCAGAATATTTGATTCTAATTTGGAGAACAATTTTTCTAAACATAAAAATACCAAACATATGTATTAATAGCTTCCTTACCACTTGATATCATTATTCAAAATTACATATACACCAGTTTTCTTTGGCCCCCTATAAATATACTTAGCAAAATATAGTATTTATTTATTTACCTTGTTTTTTTTTCATTTTATATTTTTATTGTTCAAATACATTTGTCTCCATTTTCCTACCACGACTTTCCCCTGTCCCCCTCCCCCACCTTCCTCCCTCAATCTTTTCCCATTTTGGCTTTTTCCATGGGTCCTTCGTACATGTTCTTTGACTTGACTCTTCCCTTCCCTTTCCCCACCACCCCTTTCCTCTTCTGTCTGTTGGTTTCTTTTTTCTTTCAAAGTTGCTGGTTATATTTTCTTTGCTTGTTTATTTTGTTGGTTAGTTTCCACTTATAAGTGAGATTATATGCTATTTGTCTTTGACCCCCGGGCTTATTTGGCTTAGCATAAGGCTCTCCAGTTCCATCCATGCTCTCACAAAGGGTAGTAGCTTTCTTTTTTATTGCTGTGTAGTATTCCATTGTGTAAATGTACCATAGTTTTTTGATGCACTCATTTACTGATGGGCATTTAGGTTGCTTCCAACACTTGGTTATGGCAAATTGTGCTGCCATGAACATTGAGGTGCATAGGTTCTTTTGAATTGGTGTTTTGGTATTCTTTGCATACAATCCCAGCAACAGAATTTCTGGGTCAAAAGGAAGTTCCATATTTAGCTTTTTGAGGAAATTCCAAACTGTTTTCCACAGTGGCTACACCATTCTGTATTCCCACCAACAGTGTACTAGGGTTCCCTTTTATACACAGCCTCACCAGCACCTGTTGTTTGTTGACCTGTTTATGATGGCCATTCTGACCTATGTAAAGTGGTATGTCATTGTGGTTTTAACTTGCATTTCTCTGATGGCTAGTGATGCTGAGCATCCTTTCATATGTCTCTGGGCCCTCTGTAACTCTTCCTTGGAGAAGTGGCTGCTCAGGTCCTTTGTCCATTTATTAACTGGATTGTTTATCTTCCTGGAGTGGAGTCATGTGAGTTGTTTATATATTTTGGAGATCAAACCTCTATCGGATGTATCATTGGCAAATATATTTTCTCATACGGTTGGCTCTCTTTTCATTTTGCTGATGTTTTCTTTAGCCATGCAGAAGCTTCTTATTTGGATGAGGTCCCACTTGCTTATTCTTTCCTTTATGTCCCTTGCTCTAGGGGACATACTGGTGAAAATACTGCTGTGTGGAATATTGAGAGTTTCCTGCCTATGTTCTCCTCTAGGACTTTTATGGTGTCATGACACATTTAAGTCTTTTATCCATCTTGAGTTTATATTTGTGTATGGTTTCAATTGGTTATCAAATTTCAATTTTTTGCATGTGGCTGTCCAGTTCTCCCAACAGCATTTGTTGAAGAGGCTATTTTTACTGTGATTTATGCTTCTGCCCCCTTTGTCAAATATTAATTGACCATAGAGACATGAGTTTATTTCTGAGTTTTCTATTCTGCTCCACTGGTCTATGGGTCTGTTCTTCTGCCAGTCCCAGACTGTTTTGATTACAGTGACCTGGTAATATAGTTTGATGTCCGGTATTGTGATCCCTCCTACTTTGTTTTTCTTTCTCAAAATTGCTGTGGCTATTCGGGGTCAATTATTTCTCCACATAAATTCTTGAAATGTCTGTTTTACATCCGTGAAATACATCATTGGTATTTTAATAGAGATTGCATTGAATCTATAAGTTGCTTTGGGTAGTATGGACATTTTGATGATGTTAATTCTTCCAATCCATGAACACGGTATATGATTTTCCATTTATTTGTGTCTTCCTTAATTTCTTTCTTCAGTGTTGTATAGTTTTCTGCATACAGGTCTTCTACTCCCTCGGTGAAATTTATTCCTAGGTATTTTATTTTTCTTGTTGTAATAGCAAATAGGATTTTTTTTCTGATTTCTGCTTCTGCTATTTCATTGTCAGTGTACAAAAATGCCTTTGATTTCTGAATATTGACTTTGTATCCTGCTATTTTGCCAAATTCACTTATTAGATTGAGTAGTTTTTTGGTGGAGTCTACAGTGTTTTCTCTGTACACTATCATGTAATGTGCAAACAATGATAGTTTTACTTCCTCCTTTCCAATGTGGATGCCTTTATTTCTTTTTTCTTGTCTGACCGCTGTGGCTAGGACTTCCAGTACTATGTTGAATGGAAGTGGTGAGTGCAGACATCATTGTCCTGTTCCCAATCTTAGTGAGAAAGCATTTAGTTTGTGTCCATTTAGTATGATGTTGGCTGTAGGTTTTTTATATATGGACCTTATTATGTTGAGGTATGTCCTCTTTATTCCCATTTTGCTGATTGGTTTTATCAAAAATGGGTGCTGTACTTTATCAAGTCCTTTATCCACACCTATTGAGATGATCATGTGGTTTTTGTCTTTTCTTTTGTTTATGTCATGTATTACATTGATTGATTTGCATATGTTGAGCCATCCCTGCATCCCTGGGATGAATCCCACTTGAACATGATAAGTGATCTTTTTAATGTATTGCTGGATGCGGTTTGCCAATATTTTGTTGAGGATTTTAGCGTCTATGTTCATCAGCGATATTGGCCTGTAGTTTTCTTTCTTTGTAGTGTCTTTATCTAGTTTTGGGATTAGGATGATGCTGACCTCATAAAAAGAGTCTGGGACCTACCCTCATTTTGGATTTTTTTGAATAGTCTGAGAAGGACAGAGATTAGCTCTTCTTTAAATGTTTTGTAAAATTCTCCTGTGAAAGGGTCTGGCCCAGGGCTTTTGTGTGCCAGGAGTTTTTTGATCACTGCTTCAATTTCACTAGCTGGTATTGGGCTGTTCTGGCTTTCTACTGCTTCTTCATTCAGTGCTGGAAGGTTATATTTTTCTAGGAAGTTGTCCATTTTGCCTAGGTTTTCAAATTTCTTGGCATATAATTGTTCATAGTAATTTCTTACAATCCTTTGTATTTCTGTGGCATCAGTTGCTATTTCTCGCCTTCCATTTATGATTTTGTTTATTAGGGTCCTCTCCCTTTTTATTATTATTTTTGATGAGTCTGTTTAAAAGCTTGTTGATTTTGTTTTGGTCTTTTCAAAGAACCAGCTCCTAGATCGGTTGATCCTTTGAATTGTTTTTTAGTCTCTATGTCATTCATTTCTGCTCTGATCTTGATTATTTCCTTTCTTCTACTCGCTCTCGGCTTTGTTTGTTGTTCTTTCTCCAGTTCTTGAAGCTGGAGGGTTAAGTCGTTTATTTGAAATGGTTTATCTTTTTTAGGTAGGCCTGTATTGCTATGAATTTTCCTCTCAAGACTTCTGTGTCCCACAGGTTTTGGAATGTTGTGTGTTCATTTTCATTTGTTTCTGAACTTTTTGATTTTTTCTGTGAGCTCATTATTTACCCATTCATTGTTTAATAATGTGCTATTCAGTCTCCATGAGTTTGAAAGTTTTTGAGGTTTTTTCTTGACTTAGGTTTTCAGTTTCAAGGCCCTGTGGTCTGAGAAAATGCTTGTTATGATTTCATATTTCCTGAATTTCTTGAGGCTTGTTTTGTGTCCTATCATGTGGTCTGTCTTTGAAAATATTTGCTGTGTATGAAAAGAATATGTATTTTGCTTCTTTGGGATGAATGGTTCTATATATGTCAGTTAAGTCTATTTAATCTAATGCATCATGCAGTTCCACAATATCCTTGTTGAATTTTTTTTGGAAGATCTATGCATTCTTGACAGGTCATGTTAAAATCCCCTTATATCAGTGTATTGCTTTCTATCAGCATCTATGCCTTTCTTGAAGTCTTCCAAATTTTCCTTATATATTAGAGTGCTCCTATGTTGGGTGCATACAGGTTTAAAATGTTTATGTGTTCTTGATGGATTCTTCCTTTGAGTATTATAAAGTGTCCTTCTGTGTCTCTTTTTATGGCCTTTGTTTTGAAATCTATTTTGTATAATATAACTATTTCTACTCCTGCTTTCTTCCACTGTCCATTTGCTTGGAATGTTTTTTCCATCCTTTACTTTCAGTCTGTGTATGTCCTTTGTTCTGAGGTGTGTCTTCTTTTGGCACTATATACGTAGGTCATGTTTTCTTATCCATTCAGCAATCCTGTGCCTTTTTTTAAAAAAGATTTTATTTATTTACTTTTATTTTTTCTTTTCTTTTCTTTAAAATTTATTTATTTATTTATTTTTTCAAATACATTCGTCTCTGCCTACCCCCCACCACTTTCCTTTGTCCCCTCCCTCCCTCAGCTCTTCCCCTTTGGTTTTGTCCATGAGTCCTTGCTATATGTTCCTTGACTTTCCCCTTCCCTTCCTTTTCCCCACCCCCCTCCCTCCTTCCCTCTTGTCTCTATTGGTTTCTATCCTGTGCCTTTTGATTGGTGCATTTAGTTCATTTACATTTAAAATTATTATTGAGAAGTACTTACTCATTTTTCCCCTTTGTACCTCTGTTCTTCTCTTTCTCACTTTTTCTTCATCTTCTTAAAGCAGTCCCTTTAGCATACCTTTTAGTGCTGGTTTGGTGGTGTATTCTTTTATTCTTCTTTTGTCTGGGAAACTCCTTGCTTCACCTTTCATTTTAATTGAGAATCTTGTTGGGTACAGCAGTCTTGGTTGTAGGCCTTTGCTTTTCATTACTTTGAACATTTCTTGCCATTCCCTTCTGGCTGTAATGTTTCTGTTGAGAAGTCAGTTGCTAGCCATGTTGGGGCTCCCTTGTGTGTTACTACCTATTTCTCCCTTGCTGCCTTTAGGATTCTGTGTTTTTCTTAGATATTTGCCTTTTATTTATGAGTGTTGCCTCCTTTTTCAATTGTTAACTGACTAGGAAGATGTAGGTTTTCTGGGCTTTCTATTCAGTTCCATTGATCTGTGTGTCTGTTCTTATGCCAGCTAGTACCAGACTGTTTTAATTACCGCAGCCTTCTAGTATAGTTTGATATTAGGTATTGTGATCCCTTCAACTTCGTTCTTCTTTCTCAAGGGTCTCATTGAATTTCATAAAAATTTTTGGAATATTTGTTCTAGATCTGTGAAATACATCATTGGTATCTTGATAAGAATTGCTTTGAATCTATAGATTGCTTTGGGTAGTATGGACATTTTGATAACATTAATTCCTCCAATCCATGAACACTGTGTGTGCTTCCACTTATTTGTGTCTTCCTGAATTCTCTCTTCAGTGTTCTAAACATTTCCTAGTACAGGTCTTTTACCTCCTTGCTTTAATTTATTCCTAGGTACTTTATTTTCTTTGTTACAATAGTAAATGGGTTGTTTTCTTAATTTCTGTTTCTGATAGTTTATTACTGGTATATTAAAATGCCATCAATTTCTGCATATTGACTTCGTATCCCACTACTAGGCCAAACTCATTTAATAGGTAAAGTAGTTTTCTTAGTTTCTATTTCTGAGAGTTCATTATCACCGTATAAAAATGCCAATGATATCTGAATATTGACTTTGTATCCTACTACTTTGCTGAATTCATTAATTAGGTCAAGTAGTTTTTTGTTGGAGCCTGTTAGGTTTTCTACATACAATATCATGTTGTCTGTGAATAATGACATTTTTACTTCCTTCTTTCCAATCTGGATGCCTTTATTTATTCTTCTTGTTTGATTATGTGGCTAGGAATTCCAGTATTATATTGAAGAAGTGTGGTGATAGCAGTTACCCCTCTATTGTTCCTGACAGAGAAATGCTTTTAGTTTTTACTCACTGAGTATGGCTCTAGCTTCTAAAAGTTCATGACTTATTTCAAGTAAATTTTTGTGAGTTTTGTTAGAGTATTGAAACTGACTGTTTTTCATCTTAGAATCCAGAACCATTTATGAAAAATGTATTCCTTTGTCTGTTGAATTGGCACTTAGGATGAAAATCAATAGATTATATATAGGTCTACTTTGGGATTTTCTATTGTTCCATTGATCTAGGTCTATCTTTTTACAAATATCACAGTCATGAATACTGTATCTTTATAGTAAATATTGAAAACAGGTGATGCATATCTACTAACTTTTCTTATTTTTCAAAGTAGGTTTATCTGTTTTAGGCATTTCCCTAATGATTAATGATGTTGAGCATCTTTTCACATATTTCTTGATCATTTGTGTGTCTGAATTGAGAAATGTCTTACTCAAATCGGTTTTTTTTTATAATTTTTTTTATCTTTAAATCATGTTTATTCTATTACAGTTGTCTCAATTCTTCCCCTTTGCCCTCCTCCACCCATCCCGCCGCCCCCACTCCCACAGTCAATTCCCACTCTGTTGTCCATATCCATGGATCATTTATATATATGTTCTTTGTTTAGTCTTTTCTCCTTCTTTCCAGCATTTTCCTCCTTCCCCATCCCCTTTGGTCACTTTAAGTCTGCTCCATGTTTTCATGTCTGTCATTTATTTTGTTTGATAGTTTATTTTGTTGAATAGATTTCACATATAGTTGAAATCATATAGCATTTGTTTTTCACCAACTGGCTTATTTCACTTAGCATAATATTCTCCAGTTCCATCCAAATTGTTGCAAAAGGTGTTTCTTTCTTTTATTTAATGCCAATTGATTTTATTTATTTTTTAAATGTCAAAATACATTATAAAATATTAAAAAATTTAAATCTATTATAAAGTCTCAGCAATTAAAACAACATGACACAAGCACAGATATAATCAACTAGATCAATGAAATAAAATAAGCATTCTAGAAACAAATATATATATATATCTGTCTTACAATGTAATTATGATTAAATGGATATTTTAAATCAATAGGAAAAATAAAGCTTATTCAACAAATAAGGTGCATGGATCACTATTACTTGAAATAAAATAAATAGCGCTATTTCACACATTATACAAAAATATTCAGGTCAGTTAAAAATCAATATGTAAAACCTAAGGAGTTTTAGGCAAAAATACAAAATAATATTTTCTTACCATGAAGTAAAGTATTCAAACCCAGAAGCTATAAAGTAAAATATTGACAACTTGACTATATTAAAAATTTAAGACTACATAGTAATATACATATAAAAAATGTTAAAGAACAAGTAAGAGAGTAGAAAAGTATTTGCAACATATCTAAACATTAATCCATGGATTAATGTTTAGATATAATTCCCCCTATGTTTTGAGGGGGAATTCTACAAATCTTTAATAAAAAAATGGAGAAAGAATACCAAAAGGTCATTTGAAGCTTTTTAAAAATAATAGAAATATTTTCTTTGCATCTTTGCATTGTTGGTTAGGTTCCGCTTATAGGTGAGATCATATGGTATTTGTCTTTCGAATATGACCAGCAACACTGAAAGGAAAAGAAATCAACAGAGACAAGGGGGGGCAGGGAAAGGGAAGGGAAACGGAAAGTCAAGGAACATATAGCAAGGACTCATGGACAAAACCAAAGGGGAAGAGCTGAGGGAGGGAAGGAGGGAGGGGGCAAGGGAAAGTGGCGGGGGGGGGAGGCAGACAAATGTATTTAAAAAGTAAATAAATTAAAAAAATAATAATAAAAATAGACAAGAAATATACAAAAACAGGTTTAGTTTCAATAAATAATAAAGGAACAATTAAAATACATCATTGGTACAATCAAATTAATAAATATTAAAATATTGGTAATGTTAAGTTTGGTGAGTATGAAAGGAACTGGGTATTCATAGACTCTTATTCTTCATCTTCTTAAAGCAGTCCCTTTAGCATATCTTGCAATGCTGGTTTGGTGGAGGTGTATTCTTTTAGTCTTCTTTTCTCTGGGAAACTCCTTATTTTGCCTTCCATTTTAATTTAGAGCCTTGCTGGATAAAGCAGTCTTGGTTGCAGGCCTTTGATTTTCATTACTTGGAGTATTTCTTGCCATTCCCTTCTGGCTTGTAGTGTTTCTGTTGAGAAGTCAGCTGCTAGCCATATTGGGGCTCCCTTGTATGTTCCTACCTGTTTATCCCTTGCTGCCTTTAGGATTCTTTCTTTGTCTTTGATATTTGCCATTTTACTGATTATGTGTCTTGGAGTGGGCCTCATTGGGTTCCTCTTGAATGGGACCCTCTGTGCTTCCTGGGCCCATGAGACCTTTTCTCTCCTCAAATTGGGGAAGGTTTCCATCATTACTTTTTCAAAGAGGTTCTCTATCCCTTCCTCCTCTTCTTCTTCTGGTATCCCTATTATATGGATATTATTACATTTCAGGTTGTCCTGCATTTCCCTCAATGCCTCGTCATTCTTTTTGAGTCTTTCTTCATTTTCTTGCTCCTTCTGGGAGCTTTTATCTACCTTGTCCTCCAGCTTACTGATTCAATCCTGTTTCATCTATCCTGCTTTTGATTCATTCTACTGTGTTGTTCAATTCAGAAATTGTATTCTTCATTTCCTCTTGCCTCTGATTGATAGTTTCTATGTCCTTTTTCATGCTGATATAGTTTGCAGTATATTCCTCATAGTTTTCTTGCAGTTTTTGGTAATTCTCTGAGCTCTCTCAGCTCATTGAGTTTCCTTAGAACAATTGATTTGAACTCATATATGATAGTTTACTTGCCACTACTTCATTTAGTTCTCTTTCTCAGGATTCCTCCTCTCACTTTGACTGGGGTCTGTTTCTCGTGTTCCCATTGTTTGTGAGACTCTTCTTTTCTTGTGTCTGCTTTCTTAAATTGATCTGTCTTGATTTCCTGACTTTGTGGTGTGAACTTCTACGGTAGAAGACCACTGTTTTTTCTTTCTTGATCTGCCTCTGATGATGTCAGATGTTGACCTTGTCTGACCTTAGACAGTCTGTTCAAGACTTCCAGGAATCTACTGTCTGTGGCTGTGTCCTTAGTTGTCAATCTAGTCACTCTGCACTCAGCAGGCTGGCTTAGAGACACCACAGGGTGGGGCAGTGTCTCTCCTGGGGGCAGGGGTATTGTGTCCTCTCATGCTGCTGCTGCTCAGGGTAGTAGTCTGCCTGAGAAAGATGGCTGCTGCCGTGTGGGGGATGATTCAGCACCGGGATCTCACCAGCTATTCCTTCAGTTTTCTCCCCAAAGGGCTCCTTTCCCAGTCTTTCCTCTGGTGTCTCCTGTCCACTCTGCCCCGGCCCTTGCCAGAGACCAGAGTAAGTGGCTGCAATTAAAAATTTATGCTTTGGCCCTTTAAATGGCTCTTTGTGTCTCCAGCGCCCATCTCTGGTGGACAGCAACCTTGCCTCTTTTCACAGCTGACTGTTAGCTGTGTATTTGGGGGCTCTGTTGCTATAGACTGGATATCCCCACATGTGGTTTAGATCCTGCTCCTCTCAGAGGGAGAAAACTGGCTATTTCAACATCCTTCTGGTGCTGCCACTAATGGGTGCCCTTCCCGCCTCTGGAGTCTCTACCGCAATCCTTACCATGTGCTAAATGTGCTAAAGCTGATTCTTCTGTCTATCCTAGGTTATAAGGCTCCTCTCTCGCTATTGTTCCATTGTTTGTTCCAGGTGATTTCACAATTTAGTTGTAATTCCAGATTGGTCCTGAGAGGAAATCTGTGTGACTTCCAATTATTTTTCACCCATCTTGATTCCCCCCTCAAATCTTAGTTTTTGCTTGTTTTTTTCTATTGTTCAGTTACAGTTGTCCCCATTTCCTCCACATTACTATCCCCTGCTCTACTCATGCCCAGCTCCCACATTCAATCCCCCTCCTTTGTTGTCTTACTCAAATTTTTAACACACTTTTAAATCAGGTTATTAGGGGATTTTGGGGGGTGTGCTATTGAGTTTACTACTAAGTTGGGCTTCCTTATATATTTTTTAATTATCCCTTCACTTAATATAGTATTTGTGAATACTTTCTCCTGTTCCATAGTCTGCCTTTCCATTTTATTGATTATTTTCTTTGTGGTACAGAATGTTTTTAGGTTGATGTGGCCCCCCGGTTGTCTATTTTTGCTGTTGCCCCCGCTTTTTGTGTCATTTCCCAAACAAAAAGTTATTACCAAGACTAATGTGAAGAAGATTTTACCGAATAGTTACTTATAGGAATTTTAGAGTTTGAAGTCTTATGCTTAAGTCTTTAATGTGCATTGATTTTATTTTTGTGTATCATGCTAAATATGGGTCCACATTCATTTTAGTGGGTGAATATCCAGTTTTCTCATTGCTATTTGTTGAAGAAACTATCCTTTCTTAATTGTGTGTTTTTGGTACCCTTGATGAACAATTAACTATATATGTGTTGGTTTATTTCTGAGTTCTCTATTATGCTACATTGGCCTATTCTTTTCTGATTTTATGCCAGTACCATACTGTTTTAACTACTATTGCTTTATAATATATGTGAAATTAGGAAGTGTTATGCTCCTAGCTTTGTTCTTTCTCTAGATTTTTTTTGTTACCCAGAACCTTTTTTTTTTCCATTTCTGTAATAAATAGCATTGGGATTTTATAGGGATTACATTAGCTCTGTAGATCACCTAAGGTACTATAGACATTTTAACAATACTCATTCTTCCAATTCATGAATACAGGGTGTTTTACCTTTTGTTTTTGTCTTTTTTTATTGTTGTTCAGTTACAACTGTCCTACATTTTACCCTATTGCTCTCCTTGCCCCCCCCCCATTTGTGCCTTTATTAATATCTTTTATCAATGCTTTTTAATTTTCAGTGTACAAATCATACACCTCCTTAGTTAAAGCTTAACCATAAATTTTTATTCTTTCAAGTGCTATTGTTAGTGAAGTTGTTTTCTTAATTTTCTCTTTGGATAGTACATTGTAAATGTGTGGAAATGCAACTTTTATGTGTTCATTTTGTATCCTATCTTTTGCTGAATTTGTTTATTAGTTCTAACAGGCTTTGTGTGTGTGTGTGTGTGTGTGTGTGTGTGTGTGTGTGTGTGATCTTTAGGGTTCCTTACTTATCTCATCATGTCATCTGTAAACAGAGATAATTTTTCCTCTTCCCTTTTGATTTGGATTCCTTTTTTTTCTTGCTTAATTTCTCTGTCAGGACTTCCAAGACTCTGTTTGATAGAAATGTGAGAGTGGTTATCTTTGTCTTATTCCTAATCTTAGAAGAAAAGCTTTTAATGTTTCACCATCGAGCATGGTGTTAGAGGTGTTTGTTTCATATATTTATTATGTTGAGGTATTTACTTCTATACCAGATTTGCTGAGAGATTTGTATATCATGAAAGGGTATTAAACTTTGTCAAGTCCTTTTTCTGCATCTATTGAGATGGTCATGTGATTTTTTCTTTTGTACTATACATGTGTTTCTTTTATTGATTTGTACATGTTGAACCATGTTTGTATACCAAGAAAAAATCCCACTGGATCATGGTATTTTTCTTTTAATGTGTTGTTGAATTAACTTTGATAGTATTTTGCTTTGAATGTTTACATCTATGTCTGTGGACTACTGGCCTGTGATTTTCTTTTCTTGTGCAGTCTTTTTCTGGGTTTGTATCACGGTGTTTGGCCTCATAAAATGAGTATGGGACTATACTATATACTCTACAAATCTTTTTGAATTATGAAAAATTGTCACTAATTCTCTTTTAAAGATTTGGTAAAATTCCTCAGGGAAGTTACCTATTTCTGGGATTTTCTTCTTCTTTTTTTTTTTTCATTTTAATTTTTTTCTTTTTTTAATTTTATTTTAATTTATTTTTTCAAATACATTTGTCTCAGCCTACACCCCACCACTTCCCCTTGCCCCTCCCCTCCTTCCCTCCGTCAGCTCTTGCCCTTTGCTTTTGTCCATGAGTCCTTGTTATATGTTCCTTGACTTGCCCCTTCCCTTCCTTTTCCCCGCCCCCCGCTCCTTCCCTCTTGTCTCTGTTGGTTTCTTTTCCTATCAGTGTTGCTGGTCTTATTTTACTTGCATCTTTGTATTGTTGGTTAGGTTGCACTTATAGGTGAGTTCATATGGTATTTGTCTTTCGTTCCCTGGCTTATTTAACTGAGCATAATGCTCTCCAGTTCCATCCATGCTGTCGCGAAGTTTAGTAGTTCTTTTTTTCTTTCTGCTGCATAGTATTCCGTTGTGTATATCTACCATAACTTTTTGATCCAATCATCTACTGATGGGCATTTAGGTTGCTTCCAATACTTGGCTATTGTAAATTCTGCTGCGATGAGCATTTGAGTTGGCGTTTTGGGACTCTTAGGGTATCGTCCCAGCAGGGGAATCACTGGATCAAAAGGCAGTTCCATTTTCAGCTTTTTGAGGAAATTCCACACTGCTTTCCACAGTGGCTGCACCAGTCTGCATTCCCACCAACAGTGGACTAGGCTTCCCTTTTCTCCACAGCCTCGCCAGCACCTGTTGTTTGTTGATCTGTTTATGATGGCCACTCTGACCGGTGTGAGGTGGTACCTCCTGGTGGTTTTGATCTGCATTTCTCTGATGGCTAGTGATGCTGAGCATCCTTTCAAATGCCTCTGGGCCCTCTGTATCTCCTCCTTGGAAAAGTGTCTGCCCAGGTCCTTTGCCCATTTTTTGATTGGATCATTTGTCTTCTTGGAGTGAAGTCGAGTGACTTCTTTATGTATCTTGGAAATCAAACCTCTATCTGATGTATCATTAGCGAATATATTTTCCCATAGGGTTGGCTTCCTTTTCATTTTGCTGATGTTTTCTTTTGCCATGCAGAAGCTTGTTATTTTGATGAGGTCCCACTTGTTTATTCTTTCCTTTATGTCCCTTGCTTTAGGAGACATATCAGTGAAAAAATTGCTGCGTGGGATATCTGAGAGTTTCCTGCCAATGTTCTCCTCTAGGACCTTTATGGTGTTGCGACTTCTATTTAAGTCTTTTATCTGTCTTGAGTTTATTTTTGTGTATGGTGTCAGCTGATGATCCAATTTCAATTTTTTGCATGTAGCCGTCCAGCTCTCCCAACACCATTTGTCGAAGAGGCTATTATTGCTCCATTTTATGCTTCTGCCCCCTTTGTCAAATATTAGATGCCCATAGAGACCTGGGCTTATTTCTGAGCTTTCTATTCTGTTCCACTGGTCTATGGATCTGTCTTGTGGCAGCACCAGATTGTTTTGAGTATAGTGGCTTTGTAGTAGAGTTTGATGTCCAGTATTGTGATCCCTCCTACTTTGTTTTTCTTTCTCAAAATTGCTGAGGGTATTCGGGGTCGTTTATGGTTCCATATAAATTTTCGAAACGTCTGTTCCATTTCTGTGAAATACGTCATCGGTATCTTAATAGGGATTGCGTTGAATCTATAAATTGCTTTGGGTAGTATGGACACTTTGATGATATTAATTCTTCCAATCCATGAGCACGGTATATGTTTCCATTTATTTGTAGCTTCCTTAATTTCTTTCTTCAGTGTTGTATAGTTTTCTGCGTACAGGTCTTTTACCTCCTTGGTTTAATTTATCCCTAGGTACATTATTTTCCGTATTCTTTGGTGCTATATCAAATGGTATATTTTAATTATGATTTCTGCTTCTGATATTTCATTTTTGAGGTGTACAAAAATGCCTTTGATTCCTGAATATTGACTTTGTATCCTGCTGCTTTGCCAAATTCACTTATTATATTGAGTAGTTTTTTGATGGACTCTAAATGGTTTTCTCTGTACACTATCGTGTCATCTGCAAACAATGATAGTTTAGTTCCTCCTTTCTATTTTGGATCCCTTTTATTTCCTTTTCTTGCCTGACTGCTGTGGCTAACACTTCCAATACTGTGTTGAAAAGACGTGGTGAAAGCGGACATCCTTGTGGTATTCCTGATCTTAGTGGGAAAATTTTAGTTTTTGCCTATTGAGTATGATGTGGGCTGTAGGTTTTTTATATATGGCCTTTATTATGTTGAGGATGCACCATTTATTCCCATTTTGCTGAGTGTTTTGATCATAAATGGGTGCTGTATCTTATCAAATGCTTTTTCTGCATCTATCCAGATGATCATTTGGTTTTGTCTTTCCTTTTGTTTATGTGATGTATTACATTTATTGATTTGCATGTATTGAACCATCCCTATATCCCTGGGATCAATCCCACTTGTTCATGGTGAATAATCTTTTGAATGTATTGCTGGATGCGGTTTGCCAATATTTTGTTGATTTTAGCATCTATGTTCATCAGCGAAATTGGCCTGTAGTTTTCTTTCTTTGTAAGGTCTTTATCTGGTTTTGGGATCAGGGTGATGCTGGCCTCATAAACAGAGTCAAGGAGTCTTCCCTCCTCTTGGATTTTTTGGAATAGTCTGAGAAGGACAGGGTTTAGCTCTTCCTTAAATGTTTTGTAAAATTCTCCTGTGAAACTGTCCGGCCCTGGGTTTTTGTGTGCTGGGAGTTTCTTGATTACTGCTTCAATTTCCCCAGCTGTTATCGGTCTGTTCAAGCTTTCTGCTTCTTCCTCCTTCAGTGTTGGAACATTAAACTTTTCTAGAAATTTGTCCATTTCATCATCGTTTTCACATTTCTTGGAATATAATTGTTCAGAATAATTTCTTACAATCTGTATTTCTATGGTATCAGTTGTTATTTCTCCTCTTCATTTCTGATATTATTTACTTGGGTCCTCTCCCTTTTTTTCTCTATGAGTCTGCTTAAAGGCTTGTCGATTTTATTTATCCTTTCAAAGAACTAGCTTCTGGATTGGTTGATTCTTTGAACTGTTCTTTTCATCTCTATGTTATTCAGTTCTGCTCTGATCTTGATTATTTCTTTCCTTATACTTGCTCAGGGATTTATTTGTTGTTGTTTCTGTAGTTCTTGAATTTATAGTGTTAAGTCTTTTATTTGAAATGTTTCTATGTTTTTAGGTAAGCCTGTATTGCAATGAACTTCCGTCTCAGGACTGCCTTTGCTGTGTTCCATAGGTTTTGGACTGTTGTCTGTTCATTTTCATTTGTTTCCAGAAACTTTTTGATTTCTCCTCTTATCTAATTATTGGCCCATTCATTGTTTAATAGTGTACTGTTCAGTCTCCATGAGTTTGAAAGATTTTGAGGTTTCTCTTTGAGGTTAATTTCCAGTTTCAATCTTGTGGTCCGAGAAAATGCTTGGTATTGTTTCAATTTTTCTGAATTTGCTGAGGCTTGCTTTGTGTCATATCGTGTGTTCTATCTTTGAAAAAGTTCCATGTGCATTTGAAAAGTATGTGTATTTTTCTTCTTTGGGATGTATGGCTCTATATATGTCAGTTAAGTCCATTTGATTCAGTGCATCATTCAGCTGCACAATATCCTTGTTGATGTTTTGTTTGGAAGATCTGTCCATTTTTGACAGTGGGGTGTTAAAATCCCCTACTATCATTGTGCTGCTGTCTATATCTTTCCTTAAATCATCCAAGATTTTCCTTACATATTTGAGTGCTCCTATGTTGGGTGCGTATAAGTTTACAATGTTTATGTCTTCTTGATGGATTCTTCCTTTAAGTATTATAAAATGTCCTTCTGGGTCTCTTTTTATGGCCTGTGTTTTGAAATCTATTTAGTCTTATATAAGTATTGCTACCCTTGCTTTCTTCTCTTGCCCATTTACTTGGAATATTTTGTTCCATTCTTTACTTTCAATCTTTGTAAGTCCTTTGTTCTGATGTGGGTTTTTTGTAGGCAGCATATGTGTGGGTCATGTTTTCTTATCTGTTCAGCTATCCTGTGTCTTTTGTTTGGGACATTTAGTCCATTTACACTGAGAGTTATTATTAATAGAAATTTACTCATTTTTTTTTCTCTTTGTGCCTGTGTTTTTCTCTTTCTCATTCTTTTCCTTCATCTGCTTGAACGAGTCCCTTTAGCATATCTTGTAGTGCTCATTTGGTGGAGATATATTCTTTTAGCCTTATTTTGTTTGGAAACTCCTTTTTTCTCCTTCTATTTTAATTGAGAGCCTTGCTGGATAGAGCAGCCTAGGTTGTAGGCCTTTCCTTTTCATGACTTGGAATATTTCTTGCCATTCTCTTCTGTCTTCTTGTCTTTCTGTTGAGAAGTCAGCTCCTAGCCGTATCGGGGCTGTGTTGTATGTTACTCCCTATTTCTCCCTTGCTGCCTTTAGGATTCTCTCTTTGTATTTGACATTTGCCATTTTAATGATGGCATGTCTTTGAGTGGGCCTCATTGGGTTCCTCTTGAATGGGACCCTCTGTACTTCCTGGATCCATGAGACTTCTCTCCTCAAATTGGGCAAGGTTTTCATCATTACTCTTTCAAACAGGTTCTCTATTCCTTCCTCCTCTTCTTCTCCTTACGGTACCCCTATTATGCAGATATTATTGCGTTTCAGGTTTTCCTGCATTTTCCTAAATGCCTCTTCATTCTTTTTGAGTCTTTTTTCCATTTCTTGCTCCTTCTGGGTGCTTTTTTTCTACCTTATTCTCCATCTCACTGATTAGATCCTCTGCTTTGTCTATCCTGCTTTTGATTCCTTCTACTGTGTTCCTCATTTCAGAAATGGTATTCTTCAATTCCACTTGTGTCTTCTTGATAGTTTCTATGTCCTTTTCCAGGCTGATATAATTTGCAGTAAGTTCCTGATAGTTTCTATGCAGTTTCTCATAGTTATCTTTGCAGTGGCTGAGCTCATTGAGCTTCTTTAGAACCATTGTATTGAATTCAATATCTGATAGTCCACTTGCCTCTATTTCATTTAGTTCTCTCTGTAGGGATTCTTCCTTTCCCCTCATTTGGAAGAAAATTCTTTTTCTTCCCATTTTTGTGAGAGTCTAGTTTGTTTGGTTTTGTTTTGTTCTTTTTGTCTCTCTGTCTCCCTCTCTCTCTCTTTTTTTTTTGCTTCTACTTCAATTGATCTCTCTAGATTTCCTGACTTTGTGGATTAAACTTCTATGATAGTAGGCGGGTGTTTTTATTTATTTATTTTTCTTTACTTTCTGGGTCTGCCTCTGATGATGTCAGGTTTTGACCCTATCTTACCTTGGGCCATTTGTTGAGCCTTCCAGGAATCTACTGTCCGTGTATGTCTCCTGTGATTTTCAATCTGGTCACTCTGTCCTCATCTGTCAGGTTTAGGCACCACAGGGCAGAGCAGTGCCTCCTGATGGCAGGACTTTCATGCCCTTATAGGTTGCTGTCACTCAGGGGAGTAGTCTGCCTGAGCCAGATGGAGATCATGGACTGGGGAAGAGTCAGCACCAGGACTCCCCAATGCCTCTGTCTCCAGTCTCTCTTCAAGGATCTCTGGGCAGCTCTGTGACCCCTTTGGCCAGGGATCCACTATTTCTGCGGACCACTTCGAAATTGTGCACCTTCTGGCTCACTCCTCAGCTTCTGCCTCTTTGGGGGTGTGGCCTGCCTGCACAAAATGGGTATTACAGAATGGGGAAGGAGTCTGCTCTGAGAATCTCAGATAATCCTCCAGTTCTTTCCCCAACCCCTCCATCTCCAGTCTCTCCTCAAGGGTCTCTGTGCAGCTCTGTGACCCCTTTGACCAGGGATCCTCTATTTCTTCCAGCCAGTCTGCACTTAGCCTCCCCCACCCCAGGAACCACTCACATGTGCACAAGCTGTGTGCAGAGCACACAAAAGGCAGGTTAATTGATTCCCTTATGCACGAGCGAGATGGTAGCTGCAGAGCGGGAGGTGAGTTATCACTGGGGCTCCGCTGGCCACCATCTCAGTTCTCTTCACAAAGTTTTCCTCACCAATTTTCCCTCAGGCACCAGCCCACTCTCCTGCCGCCTCTACCCAGAAATCAAGGAAAGCAGCTGCCACTGCAAATTTTTGCATTGGCCCTTTAAATGTCTCTTTGCATCCCTAGCCACCTGTCTATAACAGAGAGTGCCCCTAAGCTTTTCAGGGTTGCATTTCGTCTGTGTGTTTTCCTGGTTTCAGCTGCTGTAGTCTAGGGATCCCTGTTTATGGTTCAGACCCTGTTCTTAGGGGGAACCAACTGGCCATTTTAATGTCCCTCTGGTGCTGGTGCCTGTGGGCACACATTCCACCCTCTCGAGCCTCCACCAAACTTCTCTCCCTTTCGGATGTGTGAAAGTTGATTCCACTATCTCTCCGCAGCTCCAAGGCTCCTCTCCCTCTATCATTCTGTTGTTTTCCAGGTGATTTCTCCACTATTTAGTCACAATTCTTGTTTGGTCTTGGTAGGAGGTCATCATGACTCCCATTCACTCCTCCACCATCTTTTTTCTCTCTCCCTTTTTAAAATTTAAATCACTTTTTATTTTTCGATTACAATGACATAATATTATATTAATTTCAGGTGTTATACCTTGGTGATTATACATTATATAACTTAGAGAATATCCTTGTGTGTAACAACTTGCTTTTCCCTTGCTGCTTTCTTTGATAAATCCTTTCTTTGTCTTTGACTTCTGACTATTGGATTATAATGGACCTCATCATGAATTCCTTTGAATTCATCTTGTAAAAATCTTCTGGACTTCTGAAATCTGAATGTCCATTTCCTTTCCTAGATTGGGAAGTTTTTAGCCATTATTTCTTTGAATAAGCTTTCTGTTTTCTCTCTTTCTTATGGAATTACTACAATGTATATATTGCTCTACTCGATGATATCTAACTGATCTTATAGGCCTCATTTACTCTTATTTATTTTTCTTTCTGCACCTCTGAATGAATAATTTCCAGTGACTTGACTCAGTAGTCACCCATTCATTCATCTGCTTTATCTATTGGTTTTGAACTCCCTTAGTGAATTTTTTTAATCTATATTTGATCACACTGAGGAGGTGCACAAAATATATACTCACTTTCAGGATTACTTGTCACCTACTGTTCTTATTTTCACGTGGGATTTGATAAAGACCCCTCAAGCCATGGAAAGCCTCCCTCCCCTGCCTCAGTAATTTGTTACCAGTGAGATCTTGGCTTGAGCAGCAGTAAATTCCTAGGAGACAGAGGATTTATGGGCACATTTTTACACTTTTCATTACTAGCAGGAAAGAACGAATTTTACTCTCCAAAAGCTGACAATTGTTTCCAGGCTCGATTTTTTTAATTCAGTAAATTATATTATTTAGCTCTATGACTTTTCTTTGGTGCTACAGTTTATTTCTTTGTTGAAATTCTTACTATCGCATTCATTGTTATACTAACTTTGGTGAGCATCTTTACGATGATTATTTTGAATTCTTTTTTAGGTAAGTCATATGCCTCCATTTAATAGAATTAGATTGTGGAGGTATATTGTTTCTTTGTTTTTTAAAAAAATCTCTATTCTGCTTCTATTACTTTTGAAATCCTATTTAAGATTTTTTTTTTATTCTTTGCATGTTTTGTAATTTTTTCACTGACTTTGTAAATAAAATAATAGTAAAGAATAAAGTACTTGATATTTATTCTCAGAAAAGAATATGCTGTGATACATTAGGCTACTATTATTGTAGACAATTAAATCAATATGATCTGTGTTTGAGAAAATATTGGTATGTATTACAGCTTTATTTAAATTCTGTTCATCACTGTGTTCACACATTTTAAGAATGTAATTGCTCTTACTGGTGTGGCTCAGTGGGTTCGATGTCATACCAGAAACTGAAAGGCTGATGGATGCTTCTCTGGCACATTGATGTTCTTTCTCTCTCTCTCCCTCTTTTCCCCTCTCTCTAAAAGTAAATAAATAAAATCTTTAAAAAGAATGGGGTCAAGATTTTGCTTTTAGCAGAGGTTAGGATCTGTGCATGAATGAAATTATAGAGATCTCTTCAAGCTACAGTCTAGTTTCCAAGGTCTTTTTAATCTGACATGCCCTTTGTTGCCCATTCCTGCACTGTTTTCTTCCCTCTCCCAAACTTTTGAAGGGCCATTGCAGGGGAGGACTAATGATGTATCTCAGAGGTATTACTCTCAGCCTTTTTTCTCATGCCCTGAGTTATCGTAATACCATTCATTGTTTTCTACAAAGTCTTGGAGTGCTGTGGAGGGATTTTTTTCACTACACTCTGCACCACCAACTTCTGGAAGGCTAGTGCAATGCACCTAGTGAAGGTACAGAGTACTCTGGAAAGATTTCTCAGGTCTCTGAAGGACAGGATTTTCAGCAGATTTATTTACTGCCTTGCACATAATAGGCACCCAATAAATGTATGTTTAATGAATATAAATCATATTCTCTCAGATTTCTATGTATATGGGACAAGGAAGCCAGATTACAGAGATTTTCCTTTCTATCACTCTTACATTGGTCTCTAAGAAAATTAATGAAATTACAAAAGAAGTATGTATTAGACATTTTAGACTTGTAATCAAATGAACTGTGCCATGTTCTATCTTCTTGCTCACCTAGATCATGAAAAGTCAAGTGGAGTCTCATGAGAATAGGGAAATACAAAATTATTTTGTTTGTTTTTCTACATGGATTTTCTCAGGTGTGGGATACCACATAGTCATGGTGAAGGAGCCTCACTGTAATGTTGAAGAAATCTCCAAATTGATATATGATCATATACCATCAGCAACTTTGGAGAAGAATGTCAGAAATGAATTATCTTTTATTTTACCCAAAGAGTATACACACAGGTATGGATTAAAAGACTACTAAAAGTTGATGTTTAGAAAGCAGGAAATTGTTGCTTTTTCTGGTTTCTTCAAGCTTAACAAAAAGAGTTCATTCGAAAAGCCTAAACTATAGTCTTAGTTGCCACTTGCACTGAAGAGAGGGATGACACATCATGGTTATAACGTCCTGGTTTTAACTGGTGATAACTGGTGGTATGTTGTAGGTAGAATAAACATTGTGTGGTGAGTATAGTTAATGGAAATATTAAAGTAATGAAAGAAAAAAATGTTTAGAGTGGTGGCTCTTGAAGCCAAGGTGAGAAAAATCCTGAGGAAAGAAACAATTTTACCGCATTATAGTTAGCCAAATTTTTCATCAGAGGGAGTCACAAAAATAAAAACTTTACTTTTCAAATGGAAGCTAAGAGTATTCATCAGTGACTTTCAGGGTATGATATTTTTATCTTCTGTTATATACAAGCAAGTACTTGCTTTGTTATTCCCTAGAGTCAAGCCAGTTTTCATAATCAAGAAGAATATGAAGAACTTTAATGTCTCTTTTTCTAATAAAATGAGGAATGTATTAAAAATATGCAAATGAAAAAAGGAGCTGAATTATTTGAACTTTTTATTTGGCAATCTGGAAGTTATTGAAAAGCATCAGCTTGAAACAATATAGTTAGGCAGCAAAACAGAGCCAAGACCCTCACCATGAGCAGGAATGAAGGAATAAATCATTGAGAATTGGGAGTAAAATTCTAGACATGTGTCCTTAAAGAAGCAGAAACCAGGTGGGAGCTTTGGCCCATTGTTATAGCTGAGGTCCATGTGAAGCTGCCAAATCTCTCTGGAGACACAGAAAAAGCACCTGCTTAAACTTTCCACACTATCCTCCTGTCCTTATCTATATGGACACAAATGACATTCTCAAATAGGAAAAGAGGAAGTAAAGCTATCATTGCTTGCAGATGACATGATAGTGTACATAGAGAACCCGTGTAGACTCTACCAAAAAACCCCTCAACGTAATAAGTGAATTTGGCAAAACAGCAGGATGCAAAGTCAATATTCAGGAATCAAAGGCATTTTTGTACACCAGCAATGAAATAGAAGAAGAAGAAATCAGAAAAAAAATACCATTCGATATAGCAAGAAGAAAAATAAAGTAACTGGGAATAAATTTAACCAAAGACGTAAAAGACCTGTACGCAGAAAACTATACAACATTGAAGAAAGAAATTAAGGAAGATACAAATAAATGGAAGCATATACCGTGCTCATGGATTGGAAGAATTAATATCATCAAAGTGTCCATACTACCCAAAGCAATTTATAGATTCAACGCAATCCCTATTAAGATACCGATGACGTATTTCACAGAAATGGAACAGACATTTCGAAAATTTATATGGAACCATAAATGACCCCGAATACCCTCAGGAATTTTGAGAAAGAAAAACAAAGTAGGAGGGATCACAATACTGGACATCAAACTCTACTACAAAGCCACTATACTCAAAACAATCTGGTGCTGGCACAAGACAGATCCATAGACCAGAGGAACAGAATAGAAAGCCCAGAAATAAGCCCAGGTCTCTATGGACATCTAATATTTGACAAAGGGGGCAGAAGCATAAAATGGAGCAATAATAGCCTCTTCGACAAATGGTGTTGGGAGAGCTGGACGGCTACATGCAAAAAATTGAAATTGGATCATCAGCTGACACCATACACAAAAATAAACTCAAGACAGATAAAAGACTTAAATAGAAGTCGCAACACCATAAAGGTCCTAGAGGAGAACATTGGCAGGAAACTCTCAGATATCCCACGCAGCAATTTTTTCACTGATATGTCTCCTAAAGCAAGGGACATAAAGGAAAGAATAAACAAGTGGGACCTCATCAAAATAACAAGCTTCTGCATGGCAAAAGAAAACATCAGCAAAATGAAAAGGAAGCCAACCCTATGGGAAAATATATTCGCTAATGATACATCAGATAGAGGTTTGATTTCCAAGATACATAAAGAAGTCACTCGACTTCACTCCAAGAAGACAAATGATCCAATCAAAAAATGGGCAAAGGACCTGGGCAGACGCTTTTCCAAGGAGGAGATACAGAGGGCCCAGAGGCATTTGAAAGGATGCTCAGCATCACTAGCCATCAGAGAAATGCAGATCAAAACCACCAGGAGGTACCACCTCACACCGGTCAGAGTGGCCATCATAAACAGATCAACAAACAACAGGTGCTGGCGAGGCTGTGGAGAAAAGGGAAGCCTAGTCCACTGTTGGTGGGAATGCAGACTGGTGCAGCCACTGTGGAAAGCAGTGTGGAATTTCCTCAAAAAGCTGAAAATGGAACTGCCTTTTGATCCAGTGATTCCCCTGCTGGGACGATACCCTAAGAGTCCCAAAACGCCAACTCAAAAGAACCTATGCACCCCAATGTTCATAGCAGCCAAGTGTTGGAAGCAACCTAAATGCCCATCAGTAGATGATTGGATCAAAAAGTTATGGTAAATATACACAACGGAATACTATGCAGCAGAAAGGAAAAAAAGAACTACTAAACTTCGCGACAGCATGGATGGAACTGGAGAGCATTATACCAGGGAGCGAAAGACAAATACCGTATGATTCCACCTATAAGTGGAACCTAACCAACAATACAAAGATGAAAGGAAAATAAGACCAGCAACACAGAAAGGAAAAGAAACCAACAGAGACAAGAGGGAAAGGGGGGGGGCGGGGAAAAGGAAGGGAAGGGGAAAGTCAAGGAACATATAGCAAGGACTCATGGACAAAAGCAAAGGGGAAGAGCTGAAGGAGGGAAGGCAGGAGGGGGCAAAGGAAAGTGGTGGGGGGTAGGCAGAGACAAATGTATTTGAAAAAATAAATTTAAAAAAATAAAAAAGTAAAATAAGTAAAAAAGGAAATTCCGAAGCAGATGATGTTTTATAATATACTTTTTATATTTATCATGTCTTCTCCATGTTCCATCATATCTTCACATTTGGGAGATGATGTTAATCATGTCTCCTTACCATTCACTTGGACTTGGAGGACAAAACATAAAAAGGAAGATGATCTTAGAGGTGGACAACTAATTGTAGGTTGCAGGTCCATGAATACAGATTTAGAATGACAGACTCACTAGAAATAAAATTAAACATGAAATTAGGGAAGAATGTCTTTTCTCTAAGGGAAAAGTTTTAAACGAAGAAATATGAAGAGAAAACTTGAAGAAAAGAAACACCTTTGGATTCAGTTATTTCAGACAATAATATGAAAAGAATGAAATAATTGTTAAATTCTTAATGATTTTCATTCCAGCTAAAGCTAAAATTTTGAGAGCTAATGGTAACTGAACTCTTACTTTTTGCCATTGACCTAACATACATTTATTTACCTGAGTAAATAATGAAGAAGAGAAAGAAATAATTTGTAATTGCATATACATGTATTCTAATTCATTGAATGTATCTCACAAGGAAGGTGATCTTGAAATTTTAAAACCATGCTGTAATGTGCTGTAAAACATTGCTGAGACTTATTTAAGTTGGAATGGAACTTAAGTTTAGAATACGACAATGGAATGATAATGCAGGATTCCAAAGGAATAGATATGTAGAGAGGTATCAGAATAGTGCTGCAAATTGAAGAATATTTATTTTTCTTGTTTTTTAAAAATTTAATTTTTAAAAGTCATATTTATTCTATTACAGTTGTCCCCATTTTTCCCCCTTTGCCCTCCTCCACCCATCCCACCCCGCCCCCACAGTCAATTCCCACTCTTTTGTCCATGTCCATGAGTTATTCATACATGTTCTTTGTCTAGTCCCTTTCTCCTTTTCTAGACCATTGTCCTCTTTCCCCATCCCCTCTGGTCTCTTTCAGTCTGCTCCATGTTTCCATGCCTGTGGTATTTTTTGCTCGTTGGCTTATTTTGTTGAATAGATTCCACTTATAGGTGCAATCACAGGGCATTTATCTTTCACCAACTGGCTTATTTCACTTAGCATATCCATGATGTCACAAAAGGTAGGAGCTCTATCTTTCTTTTCTTTTCCTTTTTTTTAATGCAGATTGATTTTATTTATTTCTTTATTTTAAATGTCAAGATCCATTGAAAATATTTAAAAATTTATGTCCATTATAAAGTCTCAGCAATTAGAACAACATGACACCAGCACAGATATCAAGTAGATCAATGAAATAAAATGAGCATTCTAGAAACAAATGCATATATCTGTCTAAAAATGTAATATATTATTAAGTGGACATTTCAAATCAGTGGGGAAAATAAAGCGTATTCAACAAATAAGGTGCATGGATCACTATTACTTGAAATAAAACAAATAGCCCTATTTCACACATTATACAAAAACATTCAGGTCAGTTAAAAATCAATATGTAAAATCTAAAGAGTTTTAAGAGAAAGTACAAAATAATATTTTTCTTACCCTGAAGTAAATTATTCAAACCCAGAAGCTATAAAATAAAATATTGACAATATGACCATATTAAACACTTAAGACTATCTAGTAATATACATATAAAAAGTTAAAGAACAAGTAAGAGAATAAGAAAGTATTTGCAACATATCTAAAGACAGGGTTAATAATTCATTTCTTTTTTGGGGGCAAAAATTTTACAAACCTTTAATCAAAAAATGGATAAATACCAAAAAGTCACTTAAAGCTTTTTAAAAATAGTAGAAATAGGCAAGAAATATACAAAAAAAGGTTTAGTTTCAACAAATAATAAAGTAATAACTAAAATAACACATCATTGTCACAGTCATATTAAAGTATTAAAAATATTGGTAGTATCAAATATTGGTGACTGAGAAAGGAACTGGATATTCATATACTCTTCTTCATCTTCTTGAAGCAGTCCCTTTAGCATATCTTGCAAGGCTGGTTTGGTAAAGGTGTATTCTTTTAGCCTTCTTTTGTCTGGGAAACTCCTTATTTCGCCTTTCATATTATTTTTTTAATTTCTTTTTTCTTAATTTTTAACATAAGGTTGGTCTCCATTAACCCACCACCACTTTCCTCTGCCCCACCCATGCCCACCACTCACTTCTTCCCCACCTTGGCTTTGTCCATGTGTCCTTCACACCTGTTCCTTGATCTGACCATTCCCCTTCCCCACCCTGCTACCCCCCTCTCTCCCATCCCTGTTGGTTTCTTCTTTCTTTCAATGTTGCTGGTCATATTTTTCTTGCCTGCTTGCTTTGCTGATGAGGTTCCACTTATAGGTGAGATCATATGGTATTTGCATTTCACCACCTGGCTTATTTCACTTAGCATAATGCTCTCCAGTTCCATCCATGCTGTAGCAAAGAGTAGTAGCTCTTTCTTTCTTTCTGCTGCATAGTATTCCAATGTGTAAATGTACCATAGTTTTTTGATCCACTTATTTACTTAGCGGCACTTTGGTTGCTTCCAGCAATTAGCTATTGTAAGTTGTGCTGCTATGAACTTTGGGGTGCTAGGTTCTTTTGAATTGGTGTTTTTAGATTTTTAGGGTATAATCCCAGCAGTGGAATCGCTGGGTCAAAAGGCAGTTCCATTTTTAGCTTTTTGAGGAAATTCCACACTGCTTTTCACAGTGGCTGCACCAGTCTGCATTCCCACCAACAGTGTACTAGAGTTCACTTTTCTCCTCAACCTCTCAAGCACATGTAGTTTGTTGATTTACTAATGATGGCAATTCTGACCAGTGTGAAGTGGTACCTCATTGTGGTTTTAAATTGCACTTCTGTGATGGCTAGTGATGATGACCATCTTTTCATATGTCTCTGGACCCTGTGTATGTCCTCCTTGGAGAGTGTCTGTTCAGGTCCTTTGCCCATTTCTTAATTGGATTGTCTGTATTCCTGGTGTGCAGTCATGTGAGTTCTTTATGTATTTTGGAGATCAAACCCTGTCTGAGGTATCCTTGGCAAATATATTTTCCCTTAAGGTTGGTTCCCTTTTCATTTGCCTGATTTTTTTAGCCATATCGAAGTTTCTTATTTTCATGAAGTCCCATTCTTTTATTCTTTCCTTTTTGTCCCTTGCGAGAGTAGAAATATCAGTGAAAATATTGCTGCATGGGATATCTGAGAGTTTCCTTCCTATTTTCTCCTCTAGAACTTTAATGGTGTCACAATTTATAGTTAAGACTTTTATTCATCTTGAGTTTATTTTGCTGTATGGTGAAAGTTGGTGGTCAAATTTCAATTTTTTGCATATAGCTGTCCAGCTATTGCAAAACCATTTGTTGAAGAGACTAATTTTACTCCATTTTATGCATCTGCACCCTTTATTAAATGTTAATTAACCATAGAGACATGCATTTATTTCTGGGCTCTCTATTTTCTTCCATTGATCAATGTGTCTGTTATTGTGCTAGACCGTCTTGATTACAGTGGCCTCATAATATAGTTTGATGTCAGGGATTGTGACCCCTGCTACTGTGTTTTTCTTTCTCAAAATTGCTGCAGTTATTTAGAGTTATTTATGGTTCCATATAAATTTTTGAAATGGTTGCTCTCTGTCTGTGAAATACATCATTGGTATTTTAATAGGGATTGCGTTGAATCTATAAATTACTTTGGGTATTATGGACATTTTGATGATGTTAATTCTTCCAATCCATGAACACGGTATATGCTTCCATTTATTTGTGTCTTCCTTAATTTCTTTCCTCAGTGTTGTATAGTTTCCTGCACACAGTTCTTTTATCTCCTTGGTTAAGTTTATTCCTAAGTACTTTGTTTTTCTTGTTGCTAGCAAAGAGGAATTTTTCCTGATTTCTGTTTCTGATATTTCATTTTTGGTATACAAAATCAAGTTCAATTTCTGAATATTAACTTAGTATCCTGCTGTTTTGCCAAATTCACTTATTAGGTCAAGTAGTTTTTTGGAGGAGTATATGGGGTTTTCCAAGTACATTATTATGCCATCTGCAAACAATGATAATTACACTTCCTCCTTTCCAATTTGGATGCTTTTTATTTCTTCTTCTTGTCTGATCACTGTGGCTAGGACTTCCAACACTATGTTGAATAGAAGTAGTGAAAGTGGACATCCTGGTATTGTTACCAATCTTAGTGGAAAAGCTTTTAGGTTTTGCCCATTGAGTATGAGGTTGGCTGTAGGTTTTTCACATATACCCTTTATTATGTTGAGGTATGCCCCCTTTATTCCCACTTTGCTGAGTGTTTTTAATAATAAATAGGTGCTGTACATTATCCAAAGCTATTTCTGAATATAATGAGATGGTCATGTGGTTTTTGTCTTTCTTTTTGTTTATGCAAAGTATTATGTTTTGATTTGTGAATATTGAACCATCCTTGCATCCTTGGGATGAACCCCACTTGATCATTGTGGATGATCTTTTTAATGTATCGCTGGATGCATTTTGCCAATGTTTTGTTGAAGATTTTAGTGTCTATGTTCTTAAGTGATATTGGCCAGCAGTTTTCTTTCTTAGTTGTGTCTTTATCTAGTTTTGGTTTTTGAATGACGCTGGCCTCATAAAAAGAGTTTGGGAGTCTTCCCTCTTGTATTTTTTGGAATAGTTTGAAGATGACAGGGGTTAACTCTTCCTTAAATGTTTTGTATAATTATCCTGTGAATCTGTCCAGACCAGGGCTTTATTGTGCTAGGAGTTTGTTGATTACTGCTTCAATTTCCCCAGCTATTATTGGTCTGTTCAGGCTTTCTGCTTTTTCTTCATTCAGTGTTAGAAGTTTATGTTTTTCTAGACATTTGTCCATTACATGGAGGTTTTCAAAGTTCTTGGCATATAATTATTCATAGTGATTTCTTACAATCCTTTGTATTTCTGTGGTATCAGTTGTAATTTCTCCTCTTTCATTTCTGATATTATTTATTTGGGTCCTTTCCCTTTTTTTCTTGATGAGTCTGAATAAAGGCTTGTCAATTTTATTTATCTTTTCAAAGAACCAGCTCCTGGATTGGTTGATCCTTTGAATTGTTCTTTTAGTCTCTATGTCACTCAATTCTGCTATGATCTTATTGCCTTCCTTCTACTCTCTCTGGGCTTTGTTTGTTGTTCTTTCTCCAGTTCTTGAAGTTGTAGGGTTAGGTTATTTATTTGAAATGTTTCTATCTGTTTTAGGTAGGCCTGTATTTCTTCCCTCTCAGGACTGCCTTTGCTGTGCCCCATAGATTTTAGACTGTTGTGTGTTCATTTTTATTTGTTTCCAGAAACTTTTTTATTTCTTCTGTGATCTCATTATTGACCAGTTAATTGTTTAATAGCATGCTATTCAATCTCCATCAGTTTGCAAGTCTTGGGGGGTTTTCCTTGAGATTGGTTTCCAGTTTGAAGTCCTTGTGGTCTGAGAAGATGCTTGTTATGATTTCAATTTTCCTGAATTTGTTGAGGCTTTTTTTGTGTGTCCTATCATGTGGCCTATCTTTGAAAATGTTCCAAGTGCATTTGAAAACAACATGTATGTTGCTTCTTTGGGATGAATGGTTCCATATATGTCAGTTAAGTCCATTTGATTTAATGCATCATGTAGTTCCACAATATCCTTGTTGATGTTTTGTTCAGAAGATCTGTCCATTTTTGACAGTGGGGTGTTAAAATCCCCTACTATCAGTGTGTTGCTGTCTATGTCTTCCTTGAAGTCTTCCAAGATTTTTCTCATACATTGGAGTACTCCTGTGTTGGGTGCCTAATGTTTACCATATTTATGTCTTCTTGATGGTTTCTTCCTTTGAGTATTATAAAGTGTCCTTCTGTATCTCTTTTTATGGCTTTTGTTTTGAAATATATTTAGTCTTATATAAGTATTGCTACCCCTCCTTTTTTCCCCTTTTGTCCATTTGTTTGGAATATTTCTTTCCATTCCTTTACTTGCAATCTGTGTATGCCTTTGTTCTGAGGTGGGTTTCTTGTAGGCAGCATATGTGTGGGTCATGTTTTCTTATCTATTCAGCTATCCTATGACTTTTGGTTGGGGCATTTAATCCATTTACATTTAAAGTTACTATTGATAGTTACTTACTCATTACTCCCCTTTAATCTGTGATCCTCTTTTTCTCATTCTTTTTCTTCATCCTCTTAAACCAGTCCCTTTAGCATATCTTGTATTGCTGGTTTGGTGGAGGTGTATTCTTTTAGCTTCCCTTAGTCTGGGAAACTCCTTACTTTGCCTTACTTTTTAATTGAGAGCCTTGCTAAGTAGAGTAATCTTGGTTGTAGACCTTTGGTTTTCACTACTAGGTATACTTCTTGCCATTCCCTTCTGACTTGTAGTGTTTCTGTTGAGAAGTCAGGAGCTAGCCATATCAGGGCTCCCTTGTATGTTACTATCTGTTTCTCCTTTGTTGACTTTAGAATTCTGTCTTTGTCTTTGATATATGCCATTTTAATTATGATGTCTCTTGGTGTAGGTTTTATTGGGTTCCACTTGAATGGGACCTTCTGTGCTTCCTGCATGCATGATTTTTTCTCTCCTCCAATTTGGGAATTTTTCCATCATTACTTTTCAAACAGGTTCTCTATTCCTTGTTCCTCTTCTCCTTCTTGTACCCCTATTATACGGATATTATTATTCAGGTTGTCCTGCATTTCCCTCAATGCCTTTCATTCTTTTTGAGTCTTATTTCATTTTCTTGTTCTTTCTGGGAGCTCTTTTATATTGTGTTATCCAGCTCACTGATTCTATCCTCTGCTTCATTGAGCCCGCTTTTGATTCTTTCTACTGTATTCTTCAGTTCAGAAACTGTATTCTTCATTTCCTCTTACCTCTTATTGATAGTTTCTATGTTTTTTTTCATGCTGAAATGGTTTGCATTAGGTTCCTTATTGTTTCCCTGTAGTTTTTGGTAATTGTGAGCTCACTGAGCTTCCTTAGAACCATTGTTTTGAATTCAATAGCTGATAGTTTACTTGCCTCTATTTTATTTAGTTCTTTTTGTGGGGATTCCTCCTTTCCCTTCAATTGGGAAGTTTTCCTTTTTCTCCCCATTATTTGTGAGACTCTTCTTTTTTTACTTCTGTTTCTTAAATAGACCTATCTTGACTTCCTGACGTTTTTATTTGAACTTCTATGGTAGGTGACCCCCCTTTTTTTTCTCCCTCTCCTTCTGGATCTGCCTCTGATGATGTCAGCTGTTGACCCTGTCTGATGTTAGGCAGTCTTTAAGAGACTTCTAGGAATCTACTATCTATGTCTGTCTCCTCCAGTTGTTAATTTAGTCACTCTGCCCTCACCAGTCAGGGCAGGGCAGAATCCCTCCTGTGGGTGGGCCTACTGTATCCTTTCATGCTGCTGCCACTCAGGGGTGTGGTCTGCCTCAGCAAGATGGCTGCTGCCATTTGGGGGAGGAGTCAGTTCTGGGAACCCCCTGGCTACTCCCTCAGTTCTCTCCCCAACACCTCCATCACTAGACTTCCCTCAAGTGTCTCTAGACCATCCTGCCTCCCCTTTAGCCTGGCACATACTATCTGTGACTGACGCTCTGGACTCAGCCATCCAGTTTGCCCATCACCAGGCTGGGCCTGGCTTCCTGCAGATGGGGCTATTGTGTCCCTTCACACTGCTGTTGCTTGAGAGGAGTGATCTGCCTGAGCAAGATAGGTGCTGCCATTTGGGGGAGGAGTCAGCACCGGGATGCTCCCAGCTACTCCCTCAGTTCTCTCCCCAACACCTCCATCGCCAGACTTTATTCAAGAATCTCTAGACCACTCTGTGTCCCATTTAGCCAAGGATCTACTGTCTGTGACTGCCACTCTGTACTCAGCAGATGGGCCTGTGCAACATTGGGTTAGGGCATAGCCTACAGAGAGTGGGGCTATTGTGTCCTTTTGTGGTGCTGTTGCTCAAAGGAGTCATCTCTGAGCAAGATGGCAGCTGCAGAATGGGGGTGAGTCAGCTCTGTGACCCCACTTTCCGCTTTCTCAGTTCTTTCCCCAAGCAAGCTTCCTTCTTCAGTCTCTCCTTGGGCAGCTCCAGCCCACTCTGCCCCAGCCAGTGCTGCAGCCCAGGGAAAGTTGCTGCCACTACAAATTTTTTCATTGACCCTTTAAATGGCTCTCTGTGTCCCAGCCACCTATCTCAGGTAGAGAGCACACTGCTGCTTTTCACAGCTGGTTGTTATCTGTCTGCTTTTTCAGCTCTAGTGCTAGAGGCTGGAGATCTCTGCTTATGGTTTAGACCCTGCCCTTCTCAGGGGGATGTAAATGGCTGTTTCAATTTCCCTCTGGCACTGCTGCCCGTGGGTGCCTTTCTCTCCTCCAATTTGGGAAGGCCCTTCTCAAGCCTTTGCCACAGTCCTTACCAGTTAGGTTGTGCTAAAGCCGATTCTTCTGTCTGTTCCAGGTTTTAAGGCTCCTCTCTCACTATTGTTCAGCTATTTGTTCCAGGTGATTTCTCCAGAATTTAGTTATAATTCCAAGTTGGTCATGGGAGGAGTTCAGTGTGTGACTTCCATTCACTCCTCCACCATCTTAAATCTCTATTTTGATGAATATTTAAATCCTCAGGTTCATGAGTTAGAGTTTGTAAATATGCAGAAAAACAGTGGATGACAATGGGAAGAAAAATAAACACATTAAAAACATTTTGTGAAACTAGAAGTTAAAAGGAGGAAATGAATTTTATATTTTCAATACAAGGGTTAAGGAAGATGACATAGTAAAGAGAATAGTTCACTTAGACTTGTAACTTGTTTTATTTACCTCAGAGAAGGTCTACATATCCCTGACTTTTCTTCACAACTTTTACACATCCTAAGGTGGAAGAAATAAGAAAGAAATTGCTACTCTAAATCTAATTTTGATAATCAAGAAAGTGTTGGTCTCATGGAGAAAAAAATGTCAGAGAGCTTGGGGAAAATTTGCCTCATCTTGGTGAAGTTCATGCATATAGAAAAAGGAAGGATCGTGGTATATTTAGGCACAGGCTAAAATTGGAAGATATATAGAAAGACAAGACTAGATAGCAAAACCTTTTGAAAGAAAAGGTCATTTAAGATTATTTGGGGCTTCAAAAATGAAATTCTGACCACACAGCCCAAAGATTAAAAAAATAAAGTAATCTCTAATATTTAATAAGCAATAATAAATAAGAGAGGTTAGTGCTGAACATTATCAGGAAGTTTAAAGTGCCTTGTGCATTTTTCTTAGAGTTTGGGGTACCATGAGCAAAGTTGACTTGTGAACAACAAAACTAGAGAACTATATGAGAACTGCAAGATTCTATTTCGTAGATTCTATTTGGTAGAGGAGAGGGAGAGCTAGTATGTAAGATAAGTTTCAGCAAGTTATCCAGGAAGAAATGGAAGGGAAGTTAAATGTGAACATTATAGATTCAAATAAAATCCAGACTAAAGTTCTGCTTTGTCAGGGCCTCTTTTGAAGTGACATAATACCTTCTTCTACTCTAACCTCAACTTACTTAGGGATCTGGCATAAGAAAAAGAAGAGTCTAAAATTTTTCACTAAAAATATGGAAGAAAAGAAGCTTGAGTGTTTGTCATCGAGGAAGAAAAATTCTTCAACTTCTTTGATTCAGTCTTTTTAATCACAATTACCTTTTTTTTTTCCAGTTAACAACATTTAGCACTTTATTACCATTTTACAAATTCACATGAACTTTGCTTGATGTGGAAACATTCAAGGAAAGAATCTTAATCAAAGAATGACTTTTTAAAAAATGTCAATCACCCACTTTATGAGTTGTGTTTGTGGGGGACATAGAATAGGACATTTAGAACAAAAAAACCCCCAAATAACCAGTAAGACTTAAAACAAGATTTCATGGACTTTAATTCCCACATATTTAGCAAGCATTTAATTTAATCAGCATCATAAAAGTCTATGTAAATTTCTTGGACACTGAGAAAGGAAGAGTGAGATTTTATTTAAGGTAGAGAGAATCAATTTAGTTGGATACAGTTTGAGAAAAAACTGGACCTCATTCAAATGAATTTTCCCCAGGCTAAAATAAAAACCTCCTTTCTCTTATGGACTATTATGCCAATTTCTTTGACTTTTATATCTATTGTGAGACTATTTTTGACATAAGTAGATACTAAAACAATATCATTTGAATCTATATAGTGTAACAAAAAAAGCTATAGAAACTTCAGAAGAAAAAACTATTGAGATACAAATTAGTTTGTAAGAAAACATCAAAAGGACACTTCATTCTGTTGAATATTTTATCTTTAAATCTCTGTATAAAAGTTATTAAATTAACTTTATTTTTAAAAGGACTTATAAAAAGCCTATTAACTTTTTATTCCAAAGACATCTATGAATATTTGCCAGTCCACCTTACTAGTAAACCCAAGTTAATTTTGAAACAAGAACCACTTATTAATCTTGTGTATATATTTTGACAGCAAAACATCTCTATAATATTTATAGATAGTAGACTAACAGATTATGATATCTTATATTTACTTTAGGAATAAGTGTTTACTTAGACTTTTCACTGAATAACTAACATTTTTTTTTCTTTACAGGCTTACTTTAGATTGAACTGAAAGTTATAGCTATGTGGGAATTGGAATTAAACATAGAAAATTCAACATAAATAAAATTTTATTTGTAGCATTGGACAGTCACCTTCTTTCCCACAGGATAGAAGATTAGTTTGGAAGACAGGACATACAGTGTGGGACAAAAGTGGGTTTACAGTTGTAATACAAATAAATAATATAATGATTAACAAATAATAATGCAAGAATAAACTCTGGTTTGTGTACTCAAACGGTAAAGCTACTTTTGCTTCACACTGTATATGAGTAACTATTACTCAGATGTTAAAGACTATAGAAACAAATAGACCAGAAGCCTAGAGAACTTTTGAGTAAAGTTTTTCCAACAAAAAAAAACACAGACTTGGATTTCAAAGTCATTGGATTACAATTATTTTTTAATTCAAAAAACAAGAACAAACAAGAACAATGGAGAGATTTTCAGGATGTCTCTCACAGAGATAAATAAGTTCAATTCTGCAAGCTAGGATGACAAGTTTATGAGACTCTCAAATCACTATAAAGTGATTATAGATGAGTAAATGTTAAGTGAAATAACATTGCAACAATAACAGAAGAAAATAAAAGTACTCATTTTACCTTTTTACAAATGATATAATGATGTTTTAATGTTAGATTAAATCAATGGTAGGAAGCAGGCTGTATTCAAATGCAAGCCCATTCATCTCCAAAGTCTGTGTTCTTCCAGCTACATCATGATGTTAGAAAACTGGAGGTGTGCTGACCTAATTTTAATTTTAAACTTCACAAATTGATACCAATGATCTACAGGTTGATTCTTGGGTAAAAATAAAAAAGAAGAAAAGCAGAATGAAAATTTTTTTTCTTTCTTTATTTATTTTTAAATACATTTGTCCCTGCCTCCCCCCCACCACTTTAAAAGAGAAATCACATAATCAGGCAGCATCTCACTTTTCTCTTAGAATTTCCTTTAGAAGTTCTGTATGATTACAAGCTTTGCTGAATAAACATCAATCTCCTTTTGTAAGGGTGAAAGAAAAAATATTGAGCTATATCAAGGATACTGAATTTTGAAATAAAAGACTCACAAGAAATGCCTATTATGAAAATTAATGTATTGCAAGAATAGAAAATTTTAGAGACTCTCTGCTTTTTGGTCTGAATCCAATTAAAGAGGACAATTGTAAATCTGTTGAAGAGGGCTCTGTGAAGGAGAACAACATAAAGTGAAATAAAATTCCCTAAATGGCTAATAAAAATATGACCAATAATTATGGCAGAAAAGAGAACTAATGAAAGGAAAGACTATGTCAAGAATTATTTCTAGAACTCTAAGAAAAATTTCAAAGAAGTAAGAAAAGACCAATACATTACCACTGCACACACATGAGAATGGCTAAAATTGAAAAGGCATATAAACATGACAGTTGGATCTCATTGAGAAAAGAAGTATAAAATGGTAAAAAAAAAATGGCTTTGGAAAATGTTTGACCATTTCTACTAAGCTAAACATGTGCTTATGCTATCACCCGGCAATAGTGTATACCTAAAAGACACATGTCTATCAAAAGACATATAAAATAATGTTTATGTTTGTAAACATTTTATTCATAACAGCTCCAAACCAAAAACAGCTAAAATGTTCATAAGCAGGAAAATGGATGAATATTACTCAGCAGTAGGAAAGAATGAACTAGTGATATATATAACATAAATGAATCTCACAGACATTGTATTGGACAAAACAACACAGACTATAAGATTACATTTGCATGAAGTTCAAGAAAAGATCAAAGTGGTTTTTGATTATGGAATTCTAAATTTAATATATGTAATGGATAGAAGGAATTACATCAAATGTTAACAGGGGAAATCTCTGTGTGGTCACATTTTTTCTTATATTTTCCTGTATTTCCCTTAAAGAATAAGATATTCTTTATATATACACATATATAATCTACATAATATTGATATTTATTAAATATATATCATAATATGTATATTATATATAGTATAGAATAAAATATATAATTAGAAAAACAGCTATACTCATTTATCAAATGTTTTTCTTTTCATATTTTTTGTATTCCTCAAATATAAATATTATACATAATATGTAATAAATATTATACATAATCTATAAATAGATTATGTATATATAAATATATTATGTACATTAATTTACATAAAATTATGTATAATATTTATATTTGTTAAATACTATCTTAATTATGTATTTATATAAAGCTTGTAAAAAATTATGTATAATATTTATATTTGTTAAATACTATCTTAATTATGTATTTATATAAAGCTTGTATAATTAGAAAAACATATATGTTCTTCATAATATAATTGGCTCATATAATAATTTGTTTTTTATTGTTCTTAATTTACCTATTGTAATTATTTTGTTTTATTACTAATTATTTGATCACTAAGCAGCCTAGGGGTTGCCAATCTACATGATTACATAATAACAAGATTAAAAAGCTTATCTATTTCTGGAGCATATGAATTAGCAAAATTCTTCCATAAGCACTCCCTATAGAAATAATCACTGGGAAAATTTGCTGTATGTCTTCCATGATTATGACATGCATCCATTGACATATGTACAATTATAATAATTAGTTTTATAGAGATGACATCTTATAATAATGATCTGAATCTTGTTCATGTACCATCATTTCCAGTCAACTTTCTATGACAGGACTTTTAGGGTTTCTTTATTTGTAAGGTAACTGAAAAAAATCTACATTTTACTTAGATCTTATTCTATCATACATTCATACTATAACTTATTGATTAAGCTGTTGATGGATATTTATCTTCACTTTGTACTTCATTAATCCACTTTAAAGTAGCACACAGTGTAATTCTAATTTTGTCACATGTTGTATAAAACCAAAAGAAACAAAAATAAGTGTTAAAATAGTCATGTATTAACAGTGGTATCCATAGGGGATAATTTTCATTTTTTTGTTACTTTTTTTTAAATTTATTTCTTTATTTTTTCAAATACATTTGTCTCTGCCTTGATTTTCATTTTTTATACACTCATTTTCTGAATTTTGTACAATGCACACACATTAATTTCATAACTAATGTAAAAGCAGCAGAAGAAGATATAAGTAAATCTTAGTTGGAATCTTCCTTGCTGTACACTGGAAAGGAAGAACACAGGAAGAAATGGACTTAAAACATGTGAAGGGCTGTCATGTAGATAGATTATATCTGATTATATAACCTAAAGGGGTAGGGTTAGAACTAATGTGCACAACTAGGTAGAATTAAATGGAAAACAACTTAAGCTTAAATATGGAGGAAATTTTAATAGATCTACAAATAGAGGAAATTTTGAGTTGTCCAACATTGAAAGTGTACAGATAGGCTCAGTTGCTTCTCAGTGGGCCTATAGTAGATGATTATGAGACACGAAGCTTTCTGGAAAAGAAAATTCTTTGAATGTGAAGTACTGTCAAATCTTCCCAATAAAATTGTTCTTTAAAAACACTGATGTCTCCACATTTCATCTGGCTCAATTTCTATAGGTTTCCTTGTTGAATCACATGGTTCTCTCTACATCTTCAATGTCTACTGAACCGGCTCCATTTTCTATTTTTGAGTATTTTTTTTCCTATTAACTCAAATGTAATTTTCTATTTTGATTTACTGAATAATTGACTAAGGAACCATAACATACATGTGTGTGACAAATGAACTCATGTCAATTTGCTAGAGTTATTAGCATATATAGAGTCCTTTGATATTTTATTAGAAGACCACAGTTATGTGTATCCAAGTACTAAGTAGAGCAGGGAGCAATTTGCTATAGTAAATTGCAAGTCTCTTACTTTCTCTCTCTCTTTCTTTCTTTCTTTTTTCTCTTTCTTTCCTTCCTTCCTTCCTTCATTCTTTCTTTCTCCCTTCCTTCCTTCTCTCCTTCCTTCCTTCCTTACTTCCTTTTTCTTTCTTTTTTCTTTCTCTTTCTTTCCCATTTTCCCCACCTTTATTTTTTATTTTTTATTTTTTTAATTTTATTTTAATTTATTTTTTCAAATACATTTGTCTCTGCCTACCCCCCACCACTATCCCTTGCCCCCTCCCTCCTTTCCTCCCTCAGCTCTTTCCCTTTGGTTTTGTCCATGAGTCCTTGCTATATGTTCCTTGACTTTCCTCTTACCTTCCTTTTCCCCGTCCCCCCTCCTTCCTTCCCTCTTGTCTCTGTTGATTTCTTTTCCTTTCAGTGTTGCTGGTCTTATTTTCCTTGCATCTTTGTATTGTTGGTTAGGTTCTGCTTATAGGTTGGATCATATGGTATTTGTCTTTCGCCCCCTGGCTTATTTCGCTTAGCATAATGCTCTCCAGTTCCATCCAGGCTGTTGCGAAGTTTAGTAGTTCTTTTCTTTCTGCTGCGTAGCATTCCATTATGTATATGTACCATGATTTTTTGATCCAATCATCTACTGATGGGCATTTAGGTTGCTTCCAACACTTTGCTATTGTAAATTGTGCTGCTGTGAACATTGGGGTGCATAGGTTCTTTTGTATTGGCATTTTGGGACTCTTAGAGTATAGTCCCAGCAGGGGAATCACTGGATCAAAAGGCAGTTCCATTTTCGGCTTTTTGAGGAAATTCCACACTGCTTTCCACAGTGGATGCACCAGTCTGCATTCCCACCAACAGTGGACTAGGGTTCCCTTTTCTCCACAGCCTCGCCAGCACCTGTTGTTTGTTGATCTGTTTATGATGGCCATTCTGACCGGTGTGAGGTGGTACCTCATGGTGGTTCTGATCTGCATTTCTCTGATGGCTAGTGATGCTGAGCATCCTTTCAAATGTCTCTGGGCCCTCTGTATCTCCTCCTTGGAAAAGCATCTGCCCAGGTCCTTAGCCCATTTTTTGATGGGATCGTTTGTCTTCTTGGAGTAGAGTCAAGTGAGTTCTTTATATATCTTGGAGATCAAACCTCTATCTGATGTACCGTTTTCCCCACCTTTATTATTCACCAGGGGCATGAAATGACAATGAGCATTGAAGTGCAGAGTGACCTACATTTTCCCCACTGCTGAGAATAAATTAGTTTAGAATAAAAATATGTAAATAAGCCCTGGCTGGGTGGCTTGGTTGGTTGGAGTATTGCCTCCTACCCACTGAAAAGTTGTGGGTTGGTCCCTGTGCCCTGGGTTACAGGTTCAATTTGCAGTTGCGGGGGTGCATTTGGGAGGCAACCAATTTATGCTTCTCTCTCACATCAATGTTTCTCTCTCTCTCTCCCTGCCTCTAAAATCAATAAAAACATATGTGAGAATTTTTTAAATGTTAAAAAATATGTAAATAAGAAAATCTGATTTGATGTATTTTCTTTTTCCCCCCTCCCCCTTCCCTATTTCTGTTTTTATTCTAGCTTCAAAGTTCTGTTTGCTGATGTGGAAAAGAGACAGAAAGAGCTGGGCATTGCTAGTTTTGGTGCCTCTATCACAACCATGGAAGAAGTCTTCTTTAGGTGAGAACAATGTATGGGGAAATAAAAACAGTGGGTAAGGAAAGGGCCACATCTGAGCGCACTTTGTAAACTCACCAAACTTTCAGATTGACACATTTAAAGTTAAGAGGTGTAGGGGAAGGGGTCTGAGGTCATTTCTTTCACAATAAGAACATTGAAAAAAATTACCACTAACATTTTATAAAAGAATGGATATTTTAACTTACTCGATGTATGAATTAGATCTTAATCTTCAACTTGAATGATTCAACTTAATGAAACATTATACTGTTCTTCTTTTTCTTGCTTTCTCATGATCTGGCAGCAGTCCTGTGACTGGTGTTCCAGGAACCACTGCTCTAACATAGTTATCATGTTGTTTTTATATAATGCTTCTACCAGTCAGTGGGCAAACCAGGAAGCCTTCTAAACTGGATGTTGTGACTCACGTTTTTACAAACGAGATGTGTTGGGATAAAGTCAAAATGAAATAATTTGTACTTTCTAAATATAGGGTCAGTAATATGGAAGATTCACAAACAGATATCCTGTCTATCCAACCTCAACCTCTCTCTCTGATGAGTGAAGTCTCAGTCAAGAACCAGAATAAGAATATGTCCAGAAATGAGAGAGCAGATTCTTTCACTGCAAATGAAAGCCCTGCTATTATGTTTAATACTGGGGTAAGCATCTTTACTAAGGGGGTAACAGGGAAAAGAGAAGGAGAAAGATCAAATCAAGGAACATATATAAAGGACCTATGGACAAAGCCAAAGTGGGGAAGGATTAAACATGGGAGGTGGGGGTGGGTGGGGTAGGGGAAAGTGGTGTCAGGAAAATGGAGGCAAATGTATTTGAACAATTTTAAAGAAGGATAGCAATAAAAAAAGAAAGAAACAATGTATATTTGGTTTGGGCACAAGAGGTACATTTTAAAATATTTGAATGAAAGGGGTGTGGAATTCTCAGCCATTGCACACCCAACCAGATATGGAGCAGCTCATACCACAACCTAATTAATTTCCTAATGCAGAAGTAATGAGTTCTAGGTAAATATTTCAATTGCTATTCCTCCATTGTTTCTGTTTTCTGTTTTAGAATTCTTTTCAAAGCGATAACTCAGAAATTTCTTAGTTCACTGAAGCTGGAATGAGCTGGAATGAGCAACATTCTTAATAATCAATCATGTACAATATTTTACATTTTTGCAGTGGAAATTGATATATTTTTAACATTATTTGAAATTATTACAGATGTCTCCCTTTCTCCCACCCTTTGCCAACCTCTACCCAGCCCCCACCCCCCTTTCTCCCTACACATCACCACACTTTTGTCTGTGTCCATGGATTATACATATATGATCTTTGGCAAATTCCTTCACCTTCTTTCAAGTCCCCCCTCTCCACTTGCCTCTGACAGCTGTCAGTCTGCTCCATGTATCCATGCCTCGGTTTCTATTTTGTTTGTCAGTTTATTATGGGCATTAGATTCCTCTTATAAGTGAGATCATAGAGCATTTATGATCAATTGGTTTATTTCATTTGGCATAATAGTCTCCCATTCCATCCATGCTGTTGCAAAAAAAAGTAAGAATTCCTTATTTTTTCTGCTGTGTAGTATTCCATTGTGTAAATGTACCACAACTTTTTTATTCACTCATCTACAGGTGGACACTTGGGCTGTTTCCAGATCTTGGCTATTGTAAATAACACTGCAATAAACATAAGGATGCATATACTATTTCCAATTGGTGTTTCGGGATACTTAAGACATATTCCCAAAAGTGGTATTTCTGGGTCAAAAGGTAGTTCCAGTTTTAATTTTCTGAGGAAACTCCATACTGTTTCCACAGTGGCTGCATCAGTCTACATTACCACCAATGGTGCACTAGATGAGGATGTGGAATTTATATTACAGAAGGGATTATTTTCGAATCAGTATGATTCTCAGTGTGGGAAATCTCTTTGAGTTGCCCAGCATTTCTTTTATTCTTCCAATGATTTATTCTACCTATAAAGCATCCTGGTGTTCTTGACTATAAGAAGCCTGAGGAAAATCATCCTGCTGTGATTTTAAGTATATTATATCAAAATCTAGGACTTAAATATTTTATTTGATTCCTCATAGCAAAGGTCAGAAAACTTTATGTAAGGAGATGATAAATAGGCTTTGTGAGCCATATAGTTTCTGTTTCAATCACTTAGCCCTGTCATTCTAGCAAAAAGCAACCATGGGTAATACAGAAATAAATGGGTATGGCTGTGTTGACCCCTGCCTTATACAGACAAAAGTCTGAGCATACTCTTGTACATTATCATACTATGTTTGGAATCTATTCCAAGTATTTAGAAACTTTATGTATCTCTACCGTAAAATTCCAGTGTTCATCCTAATAATTTCAATGTGAATGACCTATTTAGGTCTATGAATATTGTAATGTTATGTTTCTCTCTTCTTTCTTCAGTACTCCCTCTGCCACCAGCAATTCCGTGCCATGTTCATAAAGAGGGCAATATTCAGTTGGCGTAACTGGAAACTTGTTTTGCTGCAGATACTGGCACTTCTAGCTTCACTTACCTTTCTCTTAGAGACTGATAAGTTTTCACATAGTAACAATGATGAAAAGCTCAGACAAATGAATTTGGGTCAATATGGTCAAACCATTGTGCCTTTATCTATTTCTGGGAATTCTAATCTGACTCTGACTTTCTTAAAACATCTTAAGAGTATGCTGGAGTATGACAACCACACACTTAAGGAAGTGCAAGGTAAGGCTCATTAAGAAAAAGATTGTTCTTAAATGATGACCTGGTTGTGTGACTTGTAAAGAAGGATCTTAACTGTATATATGGCTACCTGCTCCATTCTCTTCCAGTTAGTCACCAATTTTATAGAGGCAGCTCAGAATCAAGAAATATCCACTTTAAGTCTACTAACCTCAAAACTTTAATTATTTGTGGAGGCACTTTGGATCCAGGTTGCGTATATGACACTTGTTTTTCCCTTAAGTTAAAAAACAAACAAAAAACAACAACAAAAAAACAACACAGTGCCAAAATACAGTACCTTGAAGTTACACATGAGGTTTCTTGTTTGCTTGGTTGGTTGGCTTTTAAAGATATTGTAGGAATGTAATATATCACATAAATCTATGCCCTAGAGAAATATTGGTCCCAAGCTATTATTTCATCTCCTACATCTTCCCTATCATTCATGTTGCCACTTTTTTATTTTAGCCATTCTGGTAGGTATGTAGTAATATTTCATTGTTGTTTTAATTTGCTTTTCCCTAATGTGCACTTTGACCTCTTTTTCAAGTGTTTATTTGTCATCCATATATCATTTTAGTGAAATGTGTGTTTATGTCTTTTGCTCCTTTTAAAAATTAATGGCATTTTCTTTCACTTATGAGAGATCTTTATATATTTTCTCTCATATGTTGACTGTCTTTTCATCATCTTAATGGGTTTTGCAGAACAAAAGTTTTAATATGATGAAGTAAATCTGTTAAGTTTTTCTTATATGGATTGTGTATTTTTTTCCAAGTCTGAAACTCTGCATAGCCCTAGATAATGAAGATTTTTCTCATGAAAGGTTTATAGTTTTCTGAAAGTTTTATAATTTTACATTTTACATTTAAGTTCATGATCCACTTCACATTAATTTTAGTTTTATGTATAAGATGTGCTTCAAGGTTAAATTTTTTGCCTATGGATGTCCAGTTCAGCAACATTTGTTGAATGACAATATCCATTTAAATATTTTGCACTTTCATAAAAAATGAGTTAGGCATGTGTGAATCTATTTTTGGGTTCTCTACTCCATGAATCTATATATTTTAGTGTATTTAAAATATGGTAGACTGATTCCATCCACTTTACTCTTGTTTTTCAAAATTGTTTAGTTCCTTTGATTTTCCATATAAATTTTAGAATAATTTTATCTATACCTATAAAAATTTGTTGGGATTTTTATAGGAATTGGATTAAATCAGTATATAAATTTGAGGATAATTGGCATCTTTACTAAGTTGGGTTTTCCAATCCATGAACACAATAGTGCCTCCATTTAATTAGAAGTGTTTTGTTATTTTTTTAATTTCTTTTTTTAATTTCTTTTTTTATTTTTTTCTTTAAATTTTATTTTAATTTATTTTTTCAAATACATTTGTCTCTGCCAACCCCCCACCACTTTCCCTTGCCCCCTCCCTCCTTCCCTCCCTCAGTTCTTCCCCTTTGGTTTTGTCCATGAGTCCTTGCTATATGTTCCTTGACTTTCCCCTTCCCTTCCTTTTCCCCACCCCCCTCCCTCCTTCCGTCTTGTCTCTGTTGATTTCTTTTCCTTTCAGTGTTGCTGGTCTTATTTTCCTTACATCTTTGTATTGTTAGAAGTGTTTTTTTAATTTCTTGTATCAGTGTTGCATATTTTTATCATTATGAGTTATGCACATATTTCTTAAATTTACAACTAAATATTTCATTTTTGAACAAAATTAAATAGTATTGTATTTTTAATTTTGGTGTCCATATATTTATTCTAATGTATAGAAAAGTTGGTTTTTGTAAATTTATGTTATATCCTGCAACCTCAGTGAACTCATTTATTAGTGCTAGAAACTTTTTGTTGATTCCTTGAAATTTTTCAATATAGACAGTTATGTCATCTGCAATTAAAAGCGGTATTATTTCATTTATGATTAATATTCAGATTTTTCCTATCCATGCTTTTTATTGCAATGGATTGAACCTTCAGTGCAAAGCTGAATCAATGGTGAGAGTGGACATTTTTTTCCTGTTCTTAGTCTTAGGAAGAAAGTATAGAGCTTTTCACCATTAAGTATAGTGTCAGTTGTAGGGATTTTGTAAATGTTCTGTATAAAGTTGAGGAAGTTTGGCTCTGTTCCCATATATTCAGTTCTTATCATGAATGAGTACTGAGACTTATCAGATGTTTGTTTTTTCCTGGATAGATTGATATGATCCTGTGATATTTCTTCTTCAGCCTATTAATATGGTAGATGACATTGATTTTTAGATACATAACCAGACTTGCATCCCTAAAATAGACCCTACTTGGTAATAATGTATTATTCTTTTTTAAATATTTCTGAATAATATTTGCTAATATTTTTCAAAAAAATTTACACCTAATTCATGAAAAATATTGTTCTGTAATTTTCCTTTTTGGTACTCACTTTGTATGGTGTTGCTATCAGAGTATTACTAGCTGCATAAAATAAATTGAGAAATGCTCCCTTCTCTGTTTTCTAAAACATATTGTGTATAATTAGTGTTGATTTTTCCTGAAATACCTTGTAGAATTCTCCAGTGAAAACATCTGGGCCTGGAGATTTGGCTGGGGGAGAATTTTCAATTTACGAATAAAATTTCCTTGATAGTTATAATTACTCATTTAATCTATATTATATTGGGTGAAATAAGCAATAGTTTATATTTTGAGGAAGTAGTCCATTTCATCTAAATTGTCAAAGTTATGTGTGTGGAAGTGTTCATGGTATTCCTTTATTATCCTTTTGATATCCCAGTATCTGTAGTGATCTCTCATGTCATTGCAAATATTGGTAATGTTTTCTCTCTTGTTTCCCATTCTTTTTTATACTGTGCTGTTGGCTTGTTTTTCTAATTAACCTGTCTTTCAGTTTCCTGTCTACTTTTCATTTGTATCCAACCTGCTATGTTATATATTGGATTCTTTTTTTTTTACATTTTTTTAAATTTATTTTTTCAAATACATTTGTCTCTGCCTTCCCCCCACCACTTTCCCTTGACCACTCCCTCCCTCCCTCTACTCTTCCCCTTTGGTTTTGTCCATGAGTCCTTGCTATATGTTCCTTGACTTTCCCCTTCCCTTCCTTTTCCCCGCCCCGCCTCCCTCCTTCCCTCTTGTCTCTGTTGGTTTCTTTTCCTTTCAGTGTTGCTGGTCTTATACTGGATTCTTAATTGTAATTACTGCATTTTTTTTTCAATTGTAACATCATTTTTTTCTGTGGACTCTAGATATCTGGTAAATCCTCTATTTCTAATGTCTAGTTTACCTGTGGATCTGTTTCTATTATCTGTGCTCTTTCTTGGTTCTGGTTTTGTTTGTTTTTTTTTGTATTTAGAAATTTTCTCTTTTAAAAAGTTTTATTGTTGTTCATTTACAGTTGTCCCCATTTTCCCCCCATTACTCTCTCCTGCCCTACCCACCCCCCAACCTCTCATGTCCCCAATCCCCCCCATTGTCTTTGTCCATGGGTACTTTATACATGTTCCTTGACTTGACCCTTCCCTGTCTTTCCCCTGTTATCCCCCACCCCTCTGATCACTGTCTGTTTTTTATTTCCATGTCTTTGGTTCTATTTTGCTCACTTGTTTGATATATTTAGAAATTTTCTAATTGAATGCCAGATATTATGTGCGAAATTATAAGTATTTTGTATGAGGTTATCTTCTCCTGCAATTTCTGATGGGCAATAAGATTAAAGAAAGATCTAAATCTAATCAGGATCTAATTAGATCTAATCTAATAAGTGATTTGATTCTGGGTTGAAATCTTTATAAGAACTGCTCTATTTCTTAATATTACTACCAGGGTATAGCCTTCCATGAGCCCTGTTGAGAGCTGGAGGATTTACCTAAAGACACCACCACCGTTAATATATCTAAAATGCCTCAAAGAGAAAAAGAGCATAGAATGTTTGTCTTACTTCAGTGCATTTCCATTCTTCCAAGGTCTTGAGCCCCAAATGTTGATTGCTTTTCTACATACATAATACCTTTAAATGGGTGATCTTTAATTTTTTATCCACTTTTTTCATTTTCTCAGAAAGGTTTTGTCTGCTGTAAGATAAGCAATAAAAACTATAAGTGAAAGTATTCATAGATCAATTTAAGACATATAAGTTGGAAGAGTCCATACCATGTTACTTGTGTTTTCTCAGTGAAGTAGGAGTTTAGGTTATAGGCAATGAAGTAAGAGAACTTGGAATTTAAAGATACAATGCTTAAGGAGAATGGCAAATATTTGAAATAACCACTATCAGAATATTCAAAGGGATAATAAATAAAATGTGTTTCTTCTCCAATATATATTGTAGATGATCTGTAATGTAGGTAAACTGAACAATACTGTGTCCTTATCCTAGGTGATCTAGTGAAATATTTGATGGAAAATGAAGATTGTATTCATTTATGCATCGTTGCATTTTCTATTGAGGTGAAGAGAGATAAAATAATATTTACTGGTATGTTCAACAATCAAGCATACCATTCACCATCCCTGACCCTGGCAATGTTAGACAACATCCTTTTCATGTCAATTTCTGGCCCCGATGCTTTCATAACAGTCTCCAATAAACCTCAGCCACATTCTACTGATAAGGAACACAGTGAAACGTATGTTGTTGTTTTTTGTTGTTGTTGTTGTTAGAATAGAATTTTATGCTTTAAATGCTTTTATTCCAATCTGATCATATTTGTGTGATTAAAATTAGCTGTTGATAGAAATCTGTATTTTCTGCTATGTTGATTTTTGTGTATCTACTTTTGTTCCTTCTTCTCCAGGGTGTCAAATGGACATCAGGTGGCCTTAAACATACATTTTGGCATGGCTATTTTGATTAGTGGCTTTTGTCTACTGACCGTGACTGAGAGAGTCTCTAAGGCAAAGCACATCCAATTTGTAAGTGGGGTCTATGTCCTTGCATACTGGATCTCTCCTCTGCTGTGGGATCTCATCATCTTCTTCATAACCTGCTGCTTGCTACTAGTGAGTGTTAAAGTTTTTCTGAAAGCTATTTAACTTCTATACCCCATGTAACATTCCTATTCTCTAGTTATACCATAAACCTAACTTTGTGGATAAACTACCTTTGCTTGTTATTTTATAAAACACACTGCAATACGTGTAAATTTTAACCAAGAGGCATGATAAAGAAAATCTTTAGAATCATTATTCTTTAATAATTTTTGTGAGCTGAATTATGTCCCCCAAAATTCATATGTTTAAGGTCTAACCACTAGTTCCTCAAAATGTAACTACATTTAAAGATAGAACCTTCAAAGAGGTGATTAAGTTGAAATGAAGCAGTTTGGGTGGGTCCTAATTGAATATGACTGGCATGCTTTATAAGAAGAGGAAATTTGAACATACAGAAACACACCAGGGGTGTGCAAGCACTGAGGAAAGACCATGTGAGAACAGAACAAAAATGTGGCCACTTACCAGCCAAGGAAAGAGCCCTACAAAGAACCAACCCTGCTGATGCCTTGATGTTGGACTTTCAGCTTCCAGAACTGTGAGAAAGTAAGTTCTGTTGTTTAAGACACCCAGTAAATGGTGTTTTTTATGGCAGCTGTAACAAACTAATATAATAGTCAAACATTGGGAACTATCTATTAACCATCAAAAGTAAAATAAATAAAGGAATGAAGATACTAAGGAGGGAACTATACGGCAATGATAAAAAATAAAGTAGAACTATATTTGACAACATGGATGAATCTCAAATTCCCATAAAAGAAGTCAGATATAAAAGGATACATATTGTACAATAATGTTAATAAAAAGTTCATACTACAGATAATACTGTACAGTAAGTCCTCACTTAATGTCATCAATAGGTTCTGTGACTTTTAGAAAAATGACATATAATAAAACCAGTTTTATCATAGGCATCTTGTCAATGTTACAATGAAAATGTTGAATGAAATGACACCATTTGAGGACTTGCAATACTATATTTCAACATTTAGGGATGCATGCCTAGGTGATCTGTTAGAAAATATAAAGAAAATAGTTTTATGGTAAAAGTCAGAATGGTGATTACTTTTACAAGAGTTGGAAGAGTTCACAATAGGTTTCTTCAGGTACTGGCATTATGGTAGTTGCCTACAAGGTTATTTTGCTATAATTCATTGTGATAACTCATTTTTGACTTTTTAAAAAATTAATTAATTATTTTTTACAAATATATTTTTGTCTTATGTACTCTTTCAGGTGTGTGTTACACTTCATAATAAAAAGTTTACAATTTTTACTGGAACACTTTGCATGTTCATTTAAGGATTAATTTGGGTAGAATCTACATATTTATAATGCAAAGTCTTCTTGTCCAAGAAAAAAGTATGTTGCTTATTTATCCAACAAGGAATTTGACTTTTCTTTCAAATAGGTTATGATCTGTGACATTGAAAGATTGATTAAAAACCTTCAATCCAAGGACTCCTAGGTCATTCTAACTTTACTTGATTACTTCATTGTATTTATTCCATTTAGGTGTATAGCATGCCTATTCAGAAATAAAACAATCATAGCTATAAGCATTGAATTCAATGATGGCCTGATAATTTTCTCTATTGCTATTGCTACTTACACCATGCACATCAGTCATCAACTGTATAATGACTATTTTTAGCTTAACCTTACTATTTACTTCTTGGTTTTCCTGCTACATAATTGTGCAACTTCCCCAAAACACAACCCTGATAGTTGTAGAGCAACTGCAATACTAATAAGATAAATATTTCCAGAAATTTCTTTCCTCGAAAAACTACAAGTACATCTCCACCACCACCACCACCACTATGCATTAAATTTAGGTTCCTCTAATTTTGTGCTTCATTATCTGGTTTTCTATTTTAGTTAAAAATTTAGAAAGAGATAGTGACATTAGAGGAATGACAGTGTGAGAGATCCCCTTGGCCTTTCCCCTTGAATTTTTAACTATCTGAACAGCTACAACTCAACAATGGATCCATGCTCAATACACAAACATGCATAACAGACACATGTATTAAAACATCTGAAGGTGGGTAAGTGGGAACAAAACTGAGATGACACATGGATGCAGCCCAGAGACCACTGTAGGACTCAGCATGAAGAGGTAAGGAATCAGCTTGCCACTGGCATTCCCTTCAACTAGGAGGAGTAAAGAGATTCATTGAGCATTTCTGCAGGAATAGAAAGTACCAGCTGCAGCTGAGCCCTACAGTGATGAAGGATAGAAGTGCAGCCACAGTTGACTGGCAATTGACATTCCAGATGGAAAAACAAAGCCCCGTACCTTGGCTGCCTTCCCTTAACCTCCCAGAACTTATTTCCCCTCACCCTTCCTTTTAGATAGAAGAGCACATTATCTGCAAACCCGAGAACAGGTATTACAGAACCACTTATTCCCCGAGCAACATGTGCACTCTACAACTAATCCCGAGGTTAGATGGAGGTGCAGGAGAAATGTCATGCAGGTCCACTGGTCAACATTGTTGGGAGAGTAAAATAACAAAAGAGGCAGCCCACTTCCCCCAGCTCATTCCACCCCCATGCACCACAGCTGCACTGCTGATGCCATCAGGCTGTGAAAGAGTAGCACTGGGATTTCACAGATTTGGAACCCAATTTCCCACCACATTCCCCTGCAAGGGTGGTCCACTGGGACCAAGGTGACCACATTACACAGGCCATTTTCCACCACTCCACAGAAATCTGAAAAGCCAGGGAAATGAAAGAGAGCTAAAAACCTTGGGATTCAGCACCACCTCCTGGAAAGCAATAGAAAGGCTTCTTATCAATCCACTAGAGAAGTGCCACTCATGCATAGATGCCTAGACAGAGAAGGAATCCATCAAATACCACAAATAACCATGGTAACAAGCAACTCAGAAAGAAAGTGAAAAATCTCCAGAAATTTTACTTAAAGACATGGAAATATGTTACTTAAATGACAGAGAATTCAAGATTACAGTTCTTTAAAAAAGTCAATGAGTTGCAAGAAAACAGATAGACAGTTTAATGAACTCAGAAACAAAATCAATAAAAAAAGTGAGCACAAAGCCAAAGAGACTGAAACCTTAAAAAAGAGCCCAATATAAATCCTGGAGATGAATAACTCAGTAAAAGAGGCCAAGAATTAACTAGTGAGCATAGGAAATAGGGCTGACTAGATGGAGGAAAGAATTAGTAACATCAAAGATATAAACCTAGGAATGACACAGAGGGAAGAAGAGTGAGACTTCAGCATTAAAAAAAAATAATAATAAAAGAGCTCCACAAAAAAATATGACTCCACCAGAAAAAAAGCAATATAAGAATAATAGGCATACTACAAATAGAAGAGAGGGAGAAAGGAACAAAGAGCCCATTTTAACAAATAGTTGATTAGCATTTCCCAAACCTATGGCAAGAGCTGGATCTTCAAATACAAAAAGCAAACACAACAACTAGTTACCTCAATCCAAAGAGACATTCTCCATAACACACTTTATTAACACTGCCAAAAATTAATGACAAAAAAAAAAAAGAATTCCCAAGGCAGACAAGGAAAAGAAGAAAGTAACCTATAAAGAAAAGTCCCTTAGGTTATCATCAGACTTCTCAGCAGAAACTCTACAAGCTAGAGGAGAGTAGAATCAAACATTCAAACTACAGAAATAAATTACCAGCCAAGAATAATATATGTAGCAAAGGTATCCTTTAGATATAAAGGAGAAATAAAAACTTTTCAAGACATACAGCAGCTGAGAGAATTTACCACCAGAAGGGCTCCATTGCAACAACTACTGAAGGTGGTTATTCTACCTTAAACAAAGAACACAAGATTACAAAACTCTAAAGTCTCCCAAAAATCACAGTGTAGTTAGGGATAGTTTGTGACAACAAAAACATAAAAGGGGAGCAGGAATATGTCTGAATTTGCAAAGGGGGATGGAGATAAGATGCATTAAGAAGAAAAAGAAGTACTCTATATATAAAAACTTCTTTTTCATTAAGCTAATGACAACCACACCCAAAACTGAAACACATAACTTTAAAAAAAAGAGGAAACAGGAAAAAAGTATGGAATACCATCAAACATAAACAACAGACAGACATACAAAAGAAAAAAAACAATAGAAGCACAAAGGTACTAGAAAACAAAAGATAAAAACATGGCTACAGACAACCCTAATGCATTAATAATTACCCTAAATGTAAATGGACTAAATTCACCAATAAAAATGCACAGAATAGCAGATGGATCAAAAAGCAAAATCCAACCATGTGCTGCCTTTAGGAGACACCTAAGCTACAAAGACAAAGATAAACTTAAAGTGAAAGGGTAGGAAATGATTCTCCAAGCAAATGGTATCCATAGAAAAGCCGATGAGGCCTTACTTATACATGACAAAGTATATTTCAAGATAACAAATGTCACAAGAAACAAAGATGGGCATTTTATAATGATAAAGGGGACACTACATCAAGAACACATAGAACTTCTTAATATATATGCACCCACGCAGGGAGCACTGAAACATATAAAGCAATTACTAATAGAACAGAGAGAAACTGACAAAAAACAATCATAGTAGGAGACCTACACACCCCACTATATACTAACAATGAAATTTTAGGGAAAAAAATTCCTTTTCAACTGCTATAAAAAGAATAAAATATATAGGAATAAATTTAACAAACTTTAAAAAAGCTGTATACTGAAAATTACAAAGCATTATTGAGAGATTGAAAAAGATAAAATGAAATGGAAAGATAACCCATGTTCATGGTTTGGAAAAATCAGCACAGTTAAAATGATCGTATTACCCAAAGCTATATACAAATTTAATGCAAACTTTATCAAAACCCCAATAACATTTTTAAAAGAAATAGAATCCAAAAAAATCATCAGATATTTATAGAACCACAAAATACCCCAAATAGTCAAAACAATTCCGAAAATAAAAAGTCAGAAGTATCACACTACCTGGCTTTATATTATACTACAGAGCTATGACAACCAAAACAGCATGGTATTGGCATAAAAACAGACACGTGAACCAATGGAACAGAATTTAGATCCCAGAAATTAAACCACATGTCTATGGGCAAGTAATTTTTGATAAAGGAGCCACATACGCACAATGGAGAAACGATTGCCTCTTCAATAAATGGTGCTGGGAAAATTGGAAAGCCACATGGAAAAGAATATTAAAAAATGAAATTAACTACAGCTTGTCCCCATGAACAAAAATTAATTCAAAACAATAAATTACATAAAGAAAACATAGGTACTAAATTTATGGACCTTGATCTTTGAGAAGATTTTATGAATTTGACCCCAACAGCAAGGGAAGTAAAGGCAAAATAAATGAATGGGACTGTATCAAACTAAAAAGCTTCTGCACAGCAAAGAAACTGCCAACAAAACAAAAAGATAACCAACAAAATGGGAGAAGGCATTTGCAAACAACAGCTCTTACAAGGGGTTAATAATTTTTTAAAAACTCATATAACTCCACGTCAAACAAAAAATCCAATTAAAAAAATGAACAAAGGACCTGAGCATACCCTTCTTCCAAAAAGATATACAAATTGGCAACAGATATATGAAAAGATATTCAACTTCACTAGCTGTTAGATAAATGCAAATCAAAACTACAGTGAGACCACCTCACATTTGTTAGAATGGCTATTATCAACAAGACAATTAATGACACATGTTGGAGATGTTTTGGAGAAAAGGGAACACTCCTTCACTGCTGGTGGAAATGTAAACTGGTACAGCCACTATGGAAAACAATATGGAGGTTCTTCAAAATATTAAGAATAAAGTTACCATATAACCCAGCAACTTCTCTTCTGGGTACACACCCCCAAAATTTGAAAACATTTATTCACAAAAACATGCACCACTATGTTCATTGCAGTATTAGTCATGGTGGCCAAGACATGGAAACAACCAAATTATCCTTATATAGATGACTGGATAAAGAAAATGTGGTACATATATACTGTAGAATACTACTCAGCCATAAGAAAAGATGAAATACCACCCTTTGCAACGACATAAATGAACCTTGATAATATCATGCTAAGCAAAATAAGTCAAATCAGAAAAGTCAAGAACCATGTAAGATCTCTCATATGTGGGATATAAAACTGAAACTCATAAACACAAACAACAGCGTGGTAAGTTACCAGGAAGAAGGGAGTAAAGGGATAGTAAGAGTAAAAGGGGCCAAATATATGGTGATGGACAAAGATTTGACTTTGGGTGGCAGGCACACAATGCAATATACAGATCCTGTATTACAGAAATGTACCCTTAATACACATATGATATTATTAACCAATATCACCACAATAAATTTAATTTAAAAAAATAGATGGATGTGGATACTATGGAAAGCCTTTGTTGCTGCATGTAATTATTTAGTAGAATGGACTATGGAGAAATAGAAGAAAAACAAGTTAAAACACAAAACAGAGTAATAACAAGAATATTTTAAAGAATGGGAATGGTATTTTGGAATGCCAGTATTAATAAATGTGAACAGTATAGACTCTGGAGACAATAACTTTGGCTAATTTTGACTATGCCACTTTCTAGTGGTCTTAGGCAAGCCACTTAACTGATTTGTAAAATGAGAATAAAAATACTACCTTGCTTACCTCACTGGTCTGGTGAAAAAAAACACTATGAAAGGAAAAGTACTTAGAAGAAAAAAAATTAGAAAGATGTTCCAGAGTCGAAAAAGTGGATGCAATGGGAGTGGGAGAATGGAATAGAACTAAAAGACCCAGTGTATAGGTGGACATCAGCGATAGGAAAGGTATGTAATCAAAAGAAAAAATGTATTTGAAAAAATAAAGAAAATAAATTAAATGAAATAAAAGAAAAAAATCTTTGAAGAAATAGTCTCTCTTTAGAGAAATAATCTGCTTTCTCAGACAGTTGATAATTTGGATTATTGAGGGAACATATATTGATTTTATTTATGAGTTAAAAAAATCTCTTCCAAGGAAAATAAATAAATAAAGGGAATTACAGAAGTTCTGCTGCCTGGACTTCCCTCTGGGAAAAAGGAGATGGCTGGGGTTGTTTTGTTTTGTTTTGTTTTGATTAAGAGGGAAAACTATTTAAGTAATGAGTACTTCTGTGCTAAGGAGAGGGCTTGCTATTTCATTCTCCAAATGTTCTGACTTTATTTTTGTATGTAGGTCTCACTTGCCTTTATCTCTGTGTCCTCTGTGTTTCAGGGAGTGTTTAAATTCTGCCAGTTGGATGTGTATCTCACAGATTACCACTTCCTGGACACAATGCTGATCTTCATGCTGTACGGCTGGTCTGCCATTCCCCTCATGTACCTGCTGAGCTTCCTGTTTTCTAAAAGTACTTCTGCCTACATCAAACTTGTGTTGTTCAACTACCTTTCAGGCATTTTCAGTGTCCTCATAGATACCATATTTCAATTTGGTAAGTGTAAGGGCTTCATAAGATGCTTTCTTCCTTATAAGACAGCAGTAAATAAATAACAGAGGACATTAGTAGACAATTAAGTTCCAGGTTGTGGGAAAATCCTGAACTCAATGTAAATCAGTAAAAATTACTTTGAGTGGCTGGGATACTATGCCAGATTTGTTAGAGTCATCTTTGAATTGAAGTGATAGGACTGAACCTGATATATAGGCCCTCTGACTAGATCCCTCCTCTCTATCCTAACATCCTATAGCTCTATCACATAACTTAGGGAATTGGTTTTGCACAAGATTTTGGGAATTTTAGGAGCATTTGTTCATGTGACTAATTTGTCAGAAACAGAGAATAAATGAAAATAAAAGAGCAGATTTCTCCTTAAAAGGTCAGGCCTCAAAAAGTTAGAATAAATTATATCAAAAATACATTGACCCCAGGCACTTACTATCTTTAAAAGTGTTATCCTTTGATACTGTGGCACTTCATAGTGTGGTGATAACAGGGAAGAATGGAGAGGAATCTTGAGTTCTTGGGAGAGGCCTACAGTTTTATTCAGAAAACATTTTATGGGGTGGCCCTTCTTCCTTAAATTAATGAAAAAGCAAAAGACCCTGAGCAGTCAAACAAGATTTTCCAGGAAGAAGAAAAACTCTGTATGCACCTGATATCCTTACAACTAAGCCAGTTTCCCTTCCTTTGTGGCCTGATTTCTGTAGTATTCTCACATTTGCATCTCCTCTCTTTCCTTCTCTGACATGAAGTTGAACTGGCTTCAGCATCTGATCACTTCCTCCCTCCCTGTTGTCAGAGCTTCACAAACACAGGCTTCTTGCCTCATTCCTTTAGTCCTTCACCTGTCATAAAAGAGTGAGTGTTTCACATGAGCAAGACTTAAGCCTCTGGATAGCAGACCAAAAAAAAAGTTTTAAGAGATTTGCATTAGCACTCATTCTCAAGGAATCCCCAAATTATGGAAGGCAAATGTGTATATATATTGCACACCTCTTCAAAAAGAAATGTTGTGTTATGTAGGATGACTTTCCTGAAAGCATTTGATCTGTAACCTAGAATAGGTTAAATCATTTAAGGGGATAAAGAGAAATAACTATATACTTGTATAAATATATAAATACATAGATACAGACAGCACGATGGTGATAGCTAGAGGAAAAGAGGGACAGGGGAAAATGGAGGTACATGGGGGTGGAGAGAGACTTTGCTTGGGCCTATGGGCACATTATGCAGTGTGCAGATGAGATTTTGTTGAGATATACACTTGAAACCTATATGGTTTTGTGAACCAATGTCACCCCAATAAACTCAATTTTTTAAAATTTTTAAAAATTAATTTATTTATTTTTCCAAATACATTTGTCTCTGCCTTCCCCCCACCACTTTCCCCTGCCCCCTTCCCACTTCCCTCCCTCAATCCTTCACCACTTTGGTTTTGTCCATGAGTCCTTGCTCATGGGGCAAGTCAAGGCATAAACTCAATTTTTAAAAAAATAAGAAATTACTGTTTTGGAAAGATTAAAAAAACATTTTTGGGGATAAAAATTTTGCAAAGAGTCATGAATCATGAGAGCAAAAAAAAAAAAAAAAAAGCCAGTAGATTTGGAAATTAGAATGTCAAAGGAGACTTCCAGTGAAAAGCAGCAGAACACTGCAAATGATACTCTGCCAAAATAATGAACTGGAAAAAAGTATGGGATTGGTATAGGCCAACAATAAAGTAGAAGCACATGTCCTTGAAGGTATGCAGGCATTAAAGGTAGATTTGATGTGAGGTTATTGATGGAAACTGGTGACCTTAATTTCACATTTTCATAAGATGTGATGAACACAGAGGTCAGAATAAAAAGCATAAAAGCACATCCAACAAAGTTTTAGTAGCTTCCTATCTAAAACTGGACATTAAAAAGACCATGTCTTCATTATAAGGGTAAACAGAATTTAACTAATGCCAAAAATAGAACACAGAAAGGAAATTTATAAAGTTTGAATTTGGCACTGGAAAAAGGAATAGTAATTCTCTTTGGAATTGTAACCACAGGAAAGTACCCATATAGTTTAGTTCTGAAATTATTGTACCTATGTAAGCCAAAAAACATGACCTGATCATTTATTTCAAATAAGTTCAGTTGATTTTCTCCCCAGTTGAGTGGTAAAAGCATGCATAATTCTGAGACTTTAAAGTATTCCCACAGGTAAATTATCTAGAGAACTTGAGATCAGGTTAAAATAGCAAAAGGAAAAAAAAAGAAGCAAGGCCTTAAGAGCAAATGCTAGCAGAAACCACAAACTGTAAAATCAAAATCAGACCTGCAAAATTTAAGATTTAGGGATTTTTAGAAGAGAATATAAAATATGTATTTTTAAATATTTAAATTGTAATAGTCAAGTATATGAACAAATGACAGAATGTATAATAATAAAACATACAATACATATATGTGTATTATAGATACATATATATGTATGCATTATAAATATATATATGGATATGGAGACAGAGAACAAGCGGATTTGAAAAAGATCCAAAAAGAATCTTGAAAATGAAAAAATATTTTTAAAGATTGTATTTATTCATTTTTAGAGAGACGAAGAGGGAGAGAGAGAGAGGGAGAGAAACATCAGTGTGCAGTTGCATCCCACACACCCCCTACTGGGGGCCTAGCCTGCAACTCAGGCGTGTGTCTTCGACTGGGAATTGAACCAGCAATCCTTTGGTTCACAGGCCAGAGCTCAATTCACTGAGCCACACAAGCCAGAGCAAGAATTAATAATAATTTTAATTTAAAAAAACTCAACAGACAGAAGTATCAGAATATCACACACAGTTGAAACTGTTGAGAGAATTTGTGGTTAAAGATGAATACAAAAGAAATATACTTACTGTATTTCATGAGATGACAAGATGGAAAAATATTAAAGAATTGTGAAAAAGCCATGGAGGATAGAGTGAGAAGTTCCAATATTCTGGTAAAGAAAGAAATAATAGAAGAGGAAGAAATAATATTGGAAAGATAGAGGCTGAAAATATTTCTGGGTGGAATATCTGAGATTTTCCTGCCTACGTTCTCCTCTAGGATTTTTATGGTGTCGCAACTTATATTTAAGTCTTTTATCCATCTTGAGTTCGTTTTGGTGTATGGTGTGAGTTGGTGGTTGAGTTTCATTGTTTTGCATGTAGATGCCCAGATTTCCCAATACCATTTGTTGGAGGCTATTTTTACTCTATTTCATGCTTCTACCCACTTTGTCAAATATTGACTAACCATAGAGAAATGGGTTTATTTCTGAGCTCTGTTTTACAATGAGTGGAGCGAAAACTGTGGTACATTTACACAATGAAATACTACACAGCAGAAAGAAAGAGGAGCTCCTGCCCTTCATGGTGGCATGGATGGAACTAGAAAGCATTATGCTAAGTAAAATAAGGCAGGTGGTGAAAGACAAATACCATATGATCTCACCTATAAGTGGAACCTAATCAACAAAACAAACAAGCAAGCAAAATATAACCAAAAACATTGAAATAAAGAACAAACTGACAGTAGTCAAAGGGGAGTGGGGAGAGGGATAACGAGGAATGAAGGAGAAGGGTCATCAAGGAAGAGGTATAAAGGAGGGTAGGAGTGTGGGAGGTATGGGTGGATGGGATGGGGAGAGTGGTGGGGGGGAGTGGAGGCAATTGTACTTGAACAACAATAATAAAAAAGAAAAAGAAAATAAAACATAAAAAATAAATTAAAAGAAGAAAGAAATGGAGGAAGGAAGGAAGGAAGGAAGCCGACGATTTCCAGAACTGTTGAAACTCTGAAATCTTCAGTTTCAGAAATCCCACTGAATCATTTTTTTTGTCTTCCAACTAGAACCATGTTTATTTTTTAAAATTTATTGTTTATTATTTTTATTCAGTCAAAATACTGAGAGCTACTTAAAATAGTAGGCAAATCATACAACATCATAGAAGGAGGTATTAGCATAACTCTCTTTTAACAAAAGTATTAAGCAGGGAAAGACATTCAATAAATGTTATATATTAAATAATACAGTTAATAAACTTGAATCAATGGGTATATAGAGAACAAAGGATCCCAAATCCATGTTTAAAAACACACATGGATTCCTTACATGTAAATTGACTAGGTGACATATCATGTAGATTAATATATGACACATTCATTGCCATTTTGTAATTAAATCAGTAATCAGTAACAAAAAAAAAACTGGGAAAAGAACATACAATTGGAAGTTTTAAAACATTTTTTGACAATACAAAGAATATTTATTTTTATGCATTCACAAAGAAACATTGGAAGTTGGTTTAGAATACTATTAAATATATAAAATACTTAGAATTAAATTTCTTTTACACTTTAAAATTTTATTTTTATTAATTTTTTATTGTTGTTCAAGCATAATTGTCTCCATTTACCCCCACACTCTCCCCCGCCTCACCCCACCCCCACCCTTAATCCTACACCTCTCTGTTTGTCCATGGGTCCTTTATACATGTTCTTGGTGACCCTTCCCTTTCTTTCCCCCATTATGTCCCTCACCTGACCCCTCTGGTTACTGTCAGTTTGTTTTTTATTTCAATGTCTCCGGCTGTATTTTTGCTTGCTTGTCTGTTTTCTCAGTTAGGTTCCTCTTATAGGTGAAATCCTATGGTATTTGTCTTTCACTGCCTGGCTCATTTCGCTTAGCATAATGCTCTCCAGTTCTACCCACACTATTGCGAAAGGTAGGAGCTCCTTTTTTCTCTCTGCTGCATAATATTCCATTCTGTAAATGTACCATAGTTTTTTGATCCACTCATTTACTAATGAGCACTTAGGTTGCTTTCAGCACTTGGCTATTGCAAATTGCGCTGCTATGAACATTGGGGTGCATAGGTTCTTTTGAATTGGTGTTTCAGGATTCTTAGTGTGTAATCTCAGCAGTGGAATTGCCAGATAGTTGGAAAGACTAATAAAATTGAGATAAATATTAGGTATAAAAAGTATACAGTATATATATTTGTTACATATTAACAAGTAAGATGATATGATAAACAATGTTAAGACACCAAACTAAGAACTTCAAATTGTTACATTTCTAGAAAAAAATGAAATTCCCTAAATCTGATTTACAAAGTAATAGAAAATTTAAATTGTTCTACAAGAATTCAAGTAGTTAATAGTTTAAATTAGTTTAACACAGAAAACACAAGGCCTAGATGAGTCTTCTGGTAAGTTCTATATTGTCTTCCAGCTAATACAGAGAAGAATAAGGTAATACTTTCAACAATTTCTATGAGATTATCAAAAGCCTCATGACATAAACTGACAAGATAATCATGAACTAATTTCATTCATGAATATAGATTCAAAAATTCTAAACAAAATATTAGCAAACTGAATCTAAGAAGGTTGTTTTTATATTAGAAAATATAGAAATAAAGTTCCTATTTAAATGAGTTAATGATAAAAACATAATTACTATCACACTAAATGCGGAAAAATCAACTATACTTGATAAAATTTATCAAGTATATAGGTAAATATATATCAAGGTAAATAAGATTGAGAGAAAAGTGCCTAATTTTATAAATGGCAAAACTCTATAGCAAATATAATATTCAATGACTCATTAAAACCATTTCTTTCAAAAAATGAAGAACTGGATGAGAGTGACTACTATTACCATTTCTATTAAACATTACACAATAGGTCTTAATCAGTCATGCAATGTAGAAGAAAAATAAAATAAATTCAGAATAGAAAGAAAGAAACTACCATTATTCAAAAATGCTACAAATCTGAGAGACTGTTATTTGAGTGTGTAAAACAAATGCCAAGGCCAGTCAAGTGAGCACATGAAACATCTTCACTAGGACTCTCCAAAGAACTGGCATGTCAACATTGTGTATCTAGATGTCATACCAGGTTTAGAGTATTTTACAATTTGGTTGATTTATATTCTGTTCTGAACAGTAAATGCCCATGCTGAACTAGATGATATTTATTTTTAATAACACATTTTAATAACACAATGAATGAACACATTCATTGTTTTATCAAGTAAGATATTGTTTTTCTTCCTCACCAAAGATCTTTCTCCTCTTTGGAGGTTAGAAGATATTCATGGTTGCTACTGGATGAGCCCAAAAGATACAAGTGTATCTGTGCTGAGTAGTATGGTAGCCACTAGCTACATGTGGCTATTTAAATTTATATTTAAATGTATTGAAATTAAATTCCATTTAAAATTCAGTTCCATAGCCACACTAGCCACATTTCAAGTGCTCAATAGCCACAAATGTATGTTAGCACAGCCCTAGAGCTTTTCTATAATCATGAAAAGTTATATTAGATAATACTGATCTATAAAATTAGTGCCATTTTTGGCATCTGTTCAAATGGACAATATCCAAAATTCAATCTGGATCGAGTATTTGTTCCTATATAAAGTTAAAACCTATACAAGACAGAATTACTATGGCTTTGGCACTTAAGGTTTTACTGTTTGGTCATCTCTTTTTTGCTCAAAGTGTCTTATGTGAACTTCCTTTTCAGCCTTTTATCTTCTTTCCCCAAAACTGAATTCATTATCAAAATTCTACAATGCCAATTCATAAATTAAGCATGTTCATATCCCCAGGAACTTAGCCTCTAATTATTATTTACATTAAATACATTCTTTGGAAAGATATTTGTTATCCATTAACTGGTTTCTTTGAAGATTGTTGTACTTTCAAATATATCATAATTTTCCTACTTGTTCCCTACTGTTGAATTTTAGGCTGTATCTCTTACATTTACCTCCCTTACTTGGTCGATTAGGTTTAAAAGTATGAAAAATAGACAGTAATTGATTCCTGTTCATAATGGGTGCCAGGAAGACTTATGTGGACACCCACTTAATCAAGAAGGCTGTTCCAAATTCTTCAATTATCAACATAAACTGTCATGATCTATCAAGTGGAACAAACCTTTTAGAAAGTAATCAGTACTTTTCTAGTACAATCATCTGGTTTTTAATTCTCTGATCTTGGTTTGATAATAAATTGGAGGATTTGTTGTCCTTTCCTATAATGATATCTTATCTTATCATCTTTTTAGAAGTTGAACATAATGTGTCAAATGCCACCAGAACTTTCATGCTTAAGTCATTATTACTCTTTCCCAACTACAATCTGGCGAAGTGCATCACTGACTATTTTACTTTCTACCAGATGAAAAAATTGTGCTCCATAAAAAAACATGCTGCCTACTTAAATTGTGAAAAAGAAAGTAAGTATTTTTGGAGTTTCTAAATTTCTAGGAAGTAAGTCCACGAGACATGAGGGAAATCCACCCTTACTTCAAAGGAGAGAGGCCACATGTTCAGCACATGGAGTCATTTTACAAGACTGGGGGGGAAAAAACCTTTGTAAATACAATAAAATCTCAAAAGCAAAACAAATCCAAGGTAAATTTAAAGTTGTCATCAGATACAGAACTAAGCTGCTAATAACCAATCATGTAGTAACTTTACATACATATTAAATCTTCACAAACTCAAGTTGAAATTTTTTAACTTTATTTTTAGTGTTGACACAATTATAGATGATCTTTGTTCCCCTCCTTTGCCCATTTCTACCGAGCCCCCACCCCTTCCTTTTGGGTACGAGCACACTGATATCTGTGTCTTTGAGTTATGCATATATGATCTTTGGCCAATCCCTTCACCTTTCATCCAGTCCCTCCATTCCTCTTCCCAATGACAGCTCAGCTGTTCCATGTATCCATGCCTTTGTTTCTATTTTGTTCACCAGTTTACTTTATTCATTAGATTCATATATAAGTGAGATAATATAGTATTTGTATTTCTCTGATGGGTTTATTTCACTTAATAAAAAAACCTCCAGGTCTATCCATACTGTAGCAAAAAGGTAAGATTTCCTTCATTTTTACGGCTGCATAGTATTCCATTGTGTAAATATATCACAACATTTTTATACACATACTGATGTGTATATATACATATACTGAGTATATATACATATACTGATGGGCACTTGGGCTGTTTCCAGATTTTAGCTATTATGAATAATGCTACTATGAACATAGGGGTGCATATATTCTTTCAAATTGGTATTTCAGGATTCTTAGGACATATTCCCAGAAGTGAGGTCACTGGGTCACAAGGTATTTCCACTTTTTAAGTTTTGAGATAATGCCATGCTGTTTTCCACAGAGGCTGCACCAGACTGCATTCCCATCAACAGGACACTAGGGTTCCCTTTTCTCCACATCCTTGCCAGTACTTGTTGATTGGTAAGGTATTGATAGTAGCCATTCTGGTGGGTGTGAGGTAATAACCTCACTATAGTTTTAAATTGCATCTTTCTGATGATTAGTGACATTGAACATTCTTTCATATGTCTCTGGGCCCTCTGTATGTCCTCTTTGGAGAAGTGTCTATTCAGGTCCTTTGCCCAATTTTTTTTCTTATTTATTTATTTACTTATTTATTGTTCAAGTACAGTTGTCTCCATTTTCCTGCCACCACTCTCCCCTGCCCCACCAACCCTCACCTCCCACCCTCAGTCCTTGCCTGTTTTGGCTTTCTCCGTGGGTCCTTTATACATGTTCCTTGATGACCCATTCCCTTTTTTTCCCCTTCCCCCTCCCCTCACTTACTGGCAGTTTGTTCTTTATTTCAATGTTGATGGTTATATTTTGCTTGCTCATTTGTTTTGTTGATTAGGTTCCACTTATAAATGAGATCACATGGTATGTCTTTCACAGCCTGTTTTACTTTGCTTAGCACAATGCTCTCCAATTTCATCCACGCTGTCACGAAGGGTAGTAGCTCTTTCTTTCTTTCTGCTGCATAGTATTCCATTGTGTAAATGTACCATAGCTTTTTGATCTACTCATTTACTGTTGGACACTTAGGCTGCTTCCCGCACTTGGCTATTGTAAATTGTGCTGCTATGAACATTGGGGTGCAGAGGTTCTTTTGAATTGGTGTTTCGGGATTCGTAGGGTATAGTCCCAGCAGTGGAATTGCTGGATCAAAAGGCAATTCCATTTTTAGCTTTTTGAGGAAATTCCAAACTGTTTTCCACAGTGGCTGCACCAGTCTGCTTTACCCAATTTTTGATTGGATTGTTTGTCTTCCTGGTTGTGAATTGTATAAGTTCTTTATATATTTTGGAAACTAACCTGTTATAAGACATGTCATTGGCAAATATGTTCTCCCATACAGTGGGTTACCTTTTCATTTTGTTGATGGTTTCTTTTACTTTGCAGAAGCATTTTAGTTTGATGTAGTTCCATTTGTTTATTTTTTTTCCCTTTGTTTGCCTTGACCTAGGAGACATATTAACAAAACATACTGCTATGAAAGATGTTTGAGATTTTCCTGCCTACATTTTCTTCTAAGATTTTTTATGGTTTCATGACTTATACTGAAGTCTTTTATCCATTTTGAGTTTATTCTCATGTATGGTGTAAGTTGGTGGTCTAGTTTTATTTTTATTTTTTTGCATGTACCTGTCTAATTTTCCCAACACCACTTATTTAAGACATTGTTTAATTAATTGTATGCTTTTACTTCCTTTGTCAAGTATTAATTGACCATAAAGACATAGGTTTATTTATGGGCTCTCTGTTCTGTTCCATTAATCTGTATGCCTGTTCTTATGCTACTACCAGACTGTTTTGATTATAGTGGCCTTGTAAAGTTTGATATCAGATATTGTGACACCTCAACTTTGTTCTTCTTTCTCAAGATTGCTGAGGCTATTCAGGGTCTTTTTTGGTTCCGTATAAATTTTTAGAATATTTGTTCTAGATTTGTGAAATATGCCATTGTATTTTAATAGGAATTGCATTGAGTCTATAGATTGCTTTGAATAGCATGGATCTATTAATGATGTTAATACTTTCAATCCATGAACACAGTATATGCTTCCACTTATTTGTATCTTTTTCAATTTCTTCAATGTTCTATATTTTTTTAGTATAGGTCTTTCACCTCCTTGTTTATACTTATTCCTAGGTTCCTTATTTTTGTTGTTGTTGTTGCAATAGTAAATTGGATTGCTTTCTTAGTTTCTTTCTCTGATATATCATTATTGGTGCATAAAACTGCCACTAATTTTTTTTATTTCTGAATATTAATTTTTTATCTTTCTACTTTGCTGAATTCATTTATTAGATCAAGCAGACTTGTTGTGGAGTCTTTTGGATTTTCTATGTACCATGTCATGTCACCTGCAAATGATAACATTTCTACTTACTATTTTTAAAATGTGCATGTCTTTCATTTCTTCTTTCTTGTCTGATTGCTGGCTAAAACTTCCAGTACTATGTTGAATAAGAGTAGTGAAGGCAGTAATCCCTGTCTTGTTCATGATTTTAAGGGAAACACTTTTAGTTTTTGCCCACTGAGTATGATGTTGGCTCTAGGTTTTTCATATATGGCCTTTATTATGTTGAAGTATATTCCTCTATTTCCATTTTGCTGAGAGTTTTTATCATAAAAGGGTGTGGATTTTTTCAAATGCTTTTTCTGCATCTATTAATATGGTTATCTAGTTTTTATCCTTCATTTTGTTTGTGTGTTGTATCACAGTTATTGATTTGCAAATATTGTACCAATCTTGTATCCCTGGACTAAATCTAATTTGATCATGGTGTATGATCTTTTTAATGTTGCTGGATCCAGTTTGATAATATTTTGTTGATGATTTTATCATCTATGTTTATCAGATATTAGTAATTTTCTTTCTTTGTAATGTCTTTATCTGTTTTTTTTGTTTTTTTTTAAATAAGGTTTTGTTTATTTAAAGCAAAGAAATTTGGGGGTCAGATTTGATACGTTCTTACTGAGGACTTACTGCTTTTTTGTAATAAGGTTTTATGTCAGGACAATTTTGAATTACAGAAAAATAAGAGAGTACAGAGAATTCCCATATATCCCACTCTCCGTTTCTTTTTTTATTTATGTCTTACATTAATATGGTACATTTATGCAATTGATGAACCAATATGGATACACTGCTATTAACTAAAGTTCATACATAGCTTATTCAGCTTTTCAACATTTTCACCTGATGTCTTTTTTCTGTTATAGCTTGTTTTTGATGACTTTGACAATTTTGAGAAGTACTGGTTAGGTATTTTGATTTTTAATTTTATTTTATTAAGATTTTATATATATATTTTTTAAATTTTATTTTAATTTATTTTTTCAAATACATTTGTCTCTGCCAACCGCCCACCACTTTCCCTTGCCCCCTTCCTCCTTCCCTCCCTCAGCTCTTCCCCTTTGGTTTTGTCCATGAGTCCTTGCTATATATTCGTTGAATTTCCCCTTCCCTTCCCTTTCCCGGCCCCCCCGCTTCCCTCTTGTCTCTGTTGATTTCTTTTCCTTTCAGTGTTGCTGGTTTTATTTTCCTTGCATCTTTGTATTGTTGGTTAGGTTCCGCTTATAGGTGAGATCATATGGTATTTGTCTTTCGCCCCTTGGCTTATCTCACTTAGCATAATGCTCTCCAGTTCCATCCATGCTGTCGCGAAGTTTAGTAGTTCTTCTTTTCTTTCTGCTGAGTAGTATTCCATTGTGTATATGTACCATAGTTTTTTGATCTAATCATCTACTGATGGGCATTTAGGTTGCTTCCAACACTTGGCTATTGTCAATTGTGCTGCTATGAACATTGGGGTGCATAGGTTCTTTTGTATTGGCGTTTTGGTGTTCTTAGGGTATAGTCCCAGCAGGGGAATCACTGGATTAATATATAAAAAAGGTTTAGTTTCAACAAAGAATAAAGTAATAATCAAAATAACACATCATCACAATGAGATTATTAAGTATTAAAAATCTTGGTAATATCAAATATTGGTAACTGTGAAAGGAACTGGGTATTATATAGACACTTTTTCTTCATCTTCTTAAAGCAGTCCCTTTAGCATATTTTACAGTGCTGGTTTCGTGGAAGAGTATTCTTTTAGTCTTCTTTTGTCTAGAAAGCCCCTTATTTCACCTTCCATTCTAATTTAGAGCCTCGCTGGCTAGAGCACTCTTGGTTGCAGGCCTTTGCTTTTCACGACTTGGAATATTTCTTGCCATTCTCTTCTGGCTTGCAGTGTTTCTGTTGAGAAGTCAGCTGCTAGCCATATGGGGGCTCCCTTATATGTTACTACTTCTTTCTCTCTTGCTGCCTTTAGGATTCTCTGTTTGTCTTTGATATTTGCCCTTTTAATGATGATGTTTCTTGGAGTGGGCCTCATTGGGTTCCTCTTGAATGGGACCCTCTGTGCTTCCTGGACTTGTATGACTTTTTCTCTCCTCCAATAAGGGAAGTTTTCCATCATTACTTTTTCAAACAGGTTCCTTATCCCTTCTTCATCCTCCTCTCCTTCTGGTATCCCTATTATATGGATATTATTACATTTCAGGTTGTCCTGCATTTCCCTCAATGCCTCTTCATTCTTTTTGAGTCTTTCTTCATTTTCTTGCTCTTTCTGGGAGCTTTTTTCTACCTTGTCCTCCAGCTCGCTGATTCGGTCCTCAGCTTCCTCTAGCCTGCTTTTGATTCCATCTACTGTGTTGTTCAATTCAGAAACTGTATTCTTCATTTCCTCTTGTCTCTTATTGATAGTTTCTATGTCCTTTTTCATGCTGATATAGTTTGCAGTAAGTTCCTCATTGTTTCCCTGTAGCTTTTGTAATTCTCTCTGAGTTCACTGAGTTCATTGAGCTTCCTTAGAACCGTTGTTTTGAATTCAATATCTGATAGTTTACTTGCTTCTATTTCATTTAGTTTTCTTTCTGGGGATTCCTCCTTTCCCTTCGAGTGGGCTATATTTCTTTGTCTTCCCATTATTTGATAGAGATTCTTCTCTTTTGCTTCTGTTTCTAAGTTGATCTGTCTTGATTTCCTGACTTTGTGGTATGAACTTCTATGGTTGGAGACCACTGTTTTTACTTTCTGGACCTGCCTCTGATGATGTCAGATGCCATCCCTGTCTGACCTTAGGCAGTATGTTCAACACTCTCAGTAATCTACTATTTGTGGCTGTCTCCTTCAGCTGTTAATCTATTCACTCTGTACTCAGGAGGGTGCCTTAGACAGCTCAGGGTGAGATGGAGTCCCTCCTGGGGATGGGGTTATTGGGTCCTCTCACACTGCTGCCATATGAGGAAGGAGTCCGCACTGGGATCCTGCCGGCTACTCTCTTCATTCTCTCCCCAAAGCCTCTGTCCCGAGTCTCTCCTCAAGTGTCACCAACCCTCTCTACATCCCCGTTAGCCAGGGATCTACTGTCTGTGGCTGCCACTCCTCACTCAGCAGACAGCTTAAACAGGACAGGGTGGGGTGGAATTTCACCTGAGTGTGGGGCTATTGGATTCTTTGACAGTGGTGCTGCTCAAGGGGTGTGGTCTCTGCCTGAGCAAACTGGCTGCTGCAGGGGGGATGAGTCAGCACCGAGATCACACTGGCTACTTTCTCAGTTCTCTCCCCAAAGCCTCCTTCCCCAGTCTCTCCTCAGGCACCTATAGCCCACACTGCCCCCACTTTTGCCGGAGACCAGGGTAAATGGTTGCAAATGAAAATTTATGCGTTGGACCTTTAAACAGTTCTTTGCATCTCCAGCCACCTGCCTGTAGTAGAGAGCAACTCTGCCGCTTTTCGCAGTTGACTGTTTTCGGTGTATTTTTGGAGCTCTCATGTTGTGGGCTAGAGAATCCCGCTTTTGGTTTAAACCCCGCTCTTCTTAGGGGAATACAACTGGCTGTTTCAATATCCTTCTGGTGCTGCCTCCTGTGGGCGCCCCACCCACCTTCTCAGGTCTGTACCACACTCCTTACCAGTTAGATTGCACTAGAGCCGATTCTTCTGTCTCCACTGTTACAAGGTTCCTCTCTTACTCTTGTTCAGTTGTTTGTTCCAGGTGATTTCTCCACAATTTAGTTGTAATTCCAGGTTGGTCCTGGGAGGAGGTCAGTGTGACTTCCACTCACTCCTCTGCCATCTTGATCCATAAAAACTAGAATACCTTAATAAATCAGAGAGTTTAGTTAATACTGATGTATTAGTATTAGTTTGTTAATTTTAACATGTACCACTCCAATTTATGTTATTAATAATAAGCAAAACCAGATGCAACTTATATGGATTTCTCTGTACTCTCTTCACAATTTCTGTTGTAAATTTAAAATCTTTCTAATTTTTTTTTAAAAGAAGGGACATTTATAACAATCTTATAACAGGAATTCTGTGTTTTTTACTCAACTTTCTTCTCAAAAAAGTTCAAAAAGTGTCAGATAATGGTCATTTTTACCATTTTAAAGCATACTGTGTTATCTTTTCCAGTAGTATTTGTACTTTAGTACTTTATTCTAATCATCAATTTAAGATTTTACACTTTTGAAAGGATCAAGGCAAATTTTTTCATGGCATGCAGAAATTATGAAACATCAATATGTTAATAGTAATAGGCTTACTTGATTACTACACATTATACTCATGAAAATCAGCCTCAAAATATTATTATTCTGATGGCATTTGTGTAGCAGAACAATCACTTCTCACAGTGTAAATACTTCTCAACTTAGCCTAACACTTCACTTTATCCTATATTTATTCCTATTTTTTGTTTTCTTAGGCCTTGTTCATTATGTCAATATCCTGGATTAAAATCTCTATTTCTCTTTCCCTTTGCCTTTCTCAGACACTACAAAGTCTATTTATTCTTTGGAAGAGAAAATGATTGGAAAGTATATGATTATGATGAGTACCATAGGCCTTATTTGCCTTCTCTTGGTTTTCCTTTGGGAAACAACTCTGTGGAAACTAAGAACATTTCTCAATAAATACATTTACTTTGGTATCTATAAGACATACAAGAAGGTGAGTAATTAAGCAAGGACCTTAAGAATAACTCTAAGAAAATGGAATATTAGACCTGAAAAGCATGTAGTTACATGTATGACTACTTCAACTGGAGAAAACTCTACATCTCCCAAAATGTGAGGGGGACCCAGAAAATGGGAATTATCTTCTGGAGGACAGGTCCTTTTGTAGTACAAGTTCTCCCCAATAACTAGCTGAGTGTTCTAGGAAACCATCTGTATCAGGTTGATATGGCCATAGACAAAACATCTGTATCATTGTACCAGCTGGTGGTGTTGTGAGAGGCTGAATTCAGCTTCAGTAAATTTTTTTTGAAGATTCTTTTAACACATTTGCTTTCACCATGTGTGATTTATGAGCACACCTGCCAATACCATGCTGAGTGTTCATCAGTTTTTGATCAAAAAGAGCATGATCCCTATCCCCCACCCCACATTCTCACACCAAATGACTTTTTTTTATTTCCCTGGATTAAAAAATAAAAAGTCCTCAAAGGGAAACATTTTGCCAATGTGGAAAAGGTGAAACAAAAAAAATTGGCAGAAGTAGTAAGAGGTATCAAAATTGATGAGTTCAAAAACTGTAGCAGTGGGAAAAATGTCTCCATAGGTGTATTGTATCAAATGGAGAGTACTTTGAAGATGACTAAAGTTTAAACATGTAAGAACAAACAATTTTTTTATAAATAAATTCTGGTTTATTTGGGGTCCTCCTGGTATATTTTCTCAAATTAAATTTATTAATGTATAATTTACCTTCAATAAACTGCATTCATTTTGTTGTTCATTTCAAAGAATGAAATTTTGTTTATTAATTTGCTCTATTTTTGACCATTTTCTGTTTCATTGATTTATTTTTGTTCTTTATAATTTTCAGTTATTTTTTAGAGACAGAGGAGGGAAGGGAGAAAAACATCAATTTGTTGTCTCTCCTACACCCCCAACTGGAGATCTGGCCCTCAACTCAAACACATACCCTGCCCAGCAATCCAACAGGCAACCTTTTGGTTCACAGGCTAGCACTCAATCCACTGAGCCACACCAACCAGTGCTGCTCTAATTTCTTTACATGAAGCCTGAAGGCATAGCTTTTAGATCTTTCTTCTTTTCTTTTTTCCCATATTATTAATATCTTATATTGTTACAGTGCATTTGTTGAAATTAACTACCCAATATGGATACATTATTATTATTAATTTTGACTAATTATTATTAACTAAATCTCATGGTTTACTCAGACTTCTTAGTTTTACCTAATGTCTTGTTTTTGTCCCAGGATCCCATTAAAAGGCCACATGACATTTAGTCATTATATGTCCTTCTGCTCCTTTTGGCTGTGACACTTTCTGAAACACTTCCTTATTTTTGATGACTTTGACAATTTTAATGAGTCCTCCTAGTCAAGTAGTTTCTAAGTTGTTGCACTGTTGGGCTTTGTATGGTTTTTCTTTTTCATAAGTAGACTGAGTTTGTGGGTTTTTGGGAGAGGACCACAGAGCTAGTGTGCATTTTCATCATATCATGTTAAGGCTATTTACATCTACTTGATATATATATTACTGTTAATGTTTATCTTGATCTTCTGGCTGATGTAGTATTTGTCAGGTTTCTCTGTTGTAAATTTACTTTCCCCCTTTCCCATACTGTATTCATTGGAAGTAAGTCTCAGTATGCACAGACCACACTTAAAGAGTTCCTATAACTCCTGAAGTTGGGAATTATGTTTCTTCTCCTTGGGGGTGGAGTATCTATATAAATTATTTGTTAATTCTTTTGCATGGGAGATTTGTCTCTTCTCCCCTATTTGTTTACTTACTCAATCACTTTTTTTATCAGTATGTTCATGGTATTTTACTTTTTATGTTGGTTTATAATCTTATACTACTTTACTTTGGGAGTTAAATTGTTCCCGCTTTGGCCACTGGGAGTTCTTTCAGTCGACTCCTATGTTACTTTGATATGCCACATCATTGCTTTTTGTTTGTTTGTTTGTGTTTGCATTTATTTACTACAAGATGCTACAGGCTCATCTGGGCATAGCTGACAACTTTTTTCTAATTAATTTATTTTGTTGTTCAAGTACAGTTGTCTCTATTTTCCGGCTACCACTTTCCCCCGCCCCACCCACCCTCACCTCCTACCCTCAATTCTACCCCCCTTTGGTTTTGTCCATGGATCCTTTATACATTTTCCTTGATGACCTTCCTCTTCTTTCCCCCATTATCCTCCCCTCCCCTTCCCCCCTCCCTTCTAATTACTGTCAGCTTGTTCTCTATTTCAAAGTTTCTGGTTATATTTTACTTGCTTATTTGTTTTGTTGATTTAGGTTTCACTTATAGGAGAGATCATATGGTATTTGTCTTTCACCACCTGGCTTATTACACTTCGCATAATGCTCTCCAGTTCCATCCACGCTAGTTGCGAAGGGTAGGAACTCCTTTCTTTCTCCTGCATAGTATTCCGTTGTGTAAATGTACCATAATTTTTTGATCCACCCATTTACTGATGAGCACCTAGGTTGCTTCCAGCATTTGGCTATTGTAAATTTTGCTCCTATGAACATTAAGGTGCATGGGTTATTTTGAATTTGTGTTTTGGGATTCTCAGGGTATAATCCCAGCAGTGGAATTGTTGGGTCAAAAGGCAATTCCATTTTTAGCTTTTTGAGGAAATTCTAAACTGTTTTCCACAGTGGCTGCACCATTCTGCATTCCCACCAAGAGTGTATTAGTGTTCCCTTTCCTCCAAAACCTCACCAGCACTTGTTGTTTATTTGGTTATGATGGCCATTCTGACTGGTGTTAAGTGGTATCTCATTGTGGTTTTAAAATGATTAATCTTTAAAAACTCAGGTGTAAGCTTGTCCTGTCCAAGGAGTGAATATTTAATCTCTCAGTTCTTAAAGAAAATTTATTTATTTTTTTCAATGGCTTATCATTTTCTGAGTATAATTTTTTTGACCTCCTTGGTTAAATTTATTCCTAAATATATTATTTTTGATACAATTGTAAATAAAATTGTTTTCTTAGTTTCACATTATGATAGTTCTCTATTGATATACAAAAATACAATTTCTAAATATTTATTTTTTATCCTGATACTTTACTGAATTCATTTATCACTTCCAATAGTTTTTTGCTGGAATCTTTCATGTTCTCTAAATACAATATCATGTCATCCGCAAATAATGGTAGTTTTACTTATTTCTTTCAAATTTGGATATGTTTTGTTCTTCATCTTTCCTAATGGCTGTGGCTAGGACTTTCAGTCCTATGTCAAATGAGTCATAATAGCAAACATCTCTGTCTTGTTCCTGATATTAAGATAAATAATTTTAGTTTTTACCAAGTGAGTATGATGTTAACTGTGGGTTAGTCATATATGGCCTTTATTATGTTGAGATATCTTTCCTTTATTTCCACTTTGCTGAAAAATTTTAACATAAATGGGTACTGGATTTTGTCAAATGCTTTTCTGCATCTATTGATATGATTGTATAATTTTTCCTTCATTTTGTTTATTTAGTGTATTACATTCATTGATTTGCAGATATTGTACCTAACTTACATCTGAGAAATAAAATACCACTTGATCATGGCATATTACCTTTTCAATGTATTGCTAGATTCAGTTTGCTAATATTTTGTTGAAGATTTTTTTTGTCTAAGTTCATTAGAGATATTGGCCTATAATTGTCATTCTCTGTAGTTTCTTTATCTAGTTTTGGAATTAGGAAGTAGCTGGCCTCATAAAATGAGCTTGAAAGTTTTTCATCCTCTTGAAATTTTTGAAATAGTTTGAGAAAATAGCTACTAATTTTGTTTAATGTTTCATAAATTTCATCCCTGGAGCCACCCAGGTGGAAGTTTTTGGTTACTGCTTGATTTAATTAGTTGTAATTGATTTGATCATATTGTCTGTTTCTTCTTGAGTGTTTTGGAACATTGTATGTTTCTAGAAATTATCCATTCCTCATATTGTCCAAATTGTTGGCATATAGGCATTCATAATACCTCTCCTATTTTATTTCTGATTTTATTTATTCATGTCCTCTCTCTGTTTTCTTAATATCTAGCTAAAAGTTTATCAATATTTTATCTTTTCAGAGGACCAGCTTTTGATTTCATTGATCTTTTGTATTGTTTTTTTAGACTCGTTTATTTTTGCTCTTATATTGATTATTTCTTTTTTAATTTTATTTTTTTAAGATTTTTAAATCATGTTTATTGTATCACAGTTGTCTCAATTTTCCCCCTTTACCCCCCTCCACCCATCCCACCCCACCCCCCACTCCCACAGTCAATTCCCACTCTGTTGTCCATGTCCATGGGTCATTCATAAATGTTCTTTGGCTAGTACCTTCCCCTTATTTCCACCACTCTCCTCTTAACCCATCCCCTCTGGTCACTTTCAGTCTGCTCCATGTATCCTTGCCTGTGGTTTATTTTATTCGTTCGTTTATTTTGCTGAACATATTACACTTACAGGTGAGATCATATGGTATTTGTCTTTCATCAACTGGCTTATTTCCCTTACCATAATATTCTTCAGTTCCATCCATGTTGTCACAAAAGGTAGAAGTTGATTCTTTCTTTTTTATCTTTCTTTCTTAGATGCAGATTAATTTTATTTTTTTAAATGTCAGTCAATTATAAAATATTAAAAAATTTAAAACCAATATAAAGTCTCAGCAATTAAAACATGACGCTAGCACAGAAATAATCAAATAGATCAATGAAATATAATGAGCATTCGAGAAACTAACATATATATCTGTCTAACAATGTAATATATGATTAAATTGATACTTCAAATCCATGGGGAAAATGAGGTTTATTCAACAAATAAGGTGCATGGACCACTATTACTTGAAATAAAACAAATATAGAGCCCTATTTCACATGTTATACGAGAAATATTCCTAAAGCAAGGGACATAAAGGAAAGAATAAACAAGTGGGACCTCATCAAAATAAGAAGCTTCTGCACAGCAAAAGAAAACATCAGCAAAATGAAAAGGGAGCCAACCCTATGGGAAAATATATTCGCTAATGATACATCAGATAGAGGTTTGATCTCCAAGATATATCAAGAACTCACTCGACTCCACTCCAAGAAGACCAACGATCCAATCAAAAAATGGGCTAAGGACCTGGGCAGACGCTTTTCTAAGGAGGAGATACAGAGGGCCCAGAGGCATTTGAAAGGATGCTCAGCATCACTAGCCATCAGAGAAATGCAAATCAGAACCACCATGAGGTACCACCTCACACCGGTCAGAATGGCCATCATAAACAGATCCACAAACAACAGGTGCTGGCGAGGCTGTGGAGAAAAGGGAACCCTAGTCCACTGTTGGTGGGAATGCAGACTGGTGCAGCCACTGTGGAAAGCAGTGTGGAATCTCCTCAAAAAGCTGAAAATGGAACTGCCTTTTGATCCAGTGATTCCCCTGCTGGGACTATACCCTAAGAGTCCCAAAATGCCAATACAAAAGAACCTATGCACCCCAATGTTCACAGCAGCACAATTGGCAATAGCAAAGTGTTGGAAGCAACCTAAATGCCCATCAGTAGATGATTGGATCAAAAAGTGATGGTACATATACACAATGGAATACTACGCAGCAGAAAGAAAAAAAGAACTACTAAACTTCGCGACAGCATGGATGGAACTGGAGAGCATTATGCTAAGTGAGATAACCCAAGGGGCGAAAGACAAATACCATATGATCTCACCTATAAGCGGAACCTAACCAACAATACAAAGATGCAAGGAAAATATGACCAGCAATACTGAAAGGAAAAGAAATCAACAGAGACAAGAGGGAAGGAGGGAGGTGGGGCGGGGAAAAGGAAAGGAAGGGGAAAGTCAAGGAACATATAGCAAGGACTCATGGACAAAACCAAAGGGGAAGAGCTGAGGGAGGGAAGGAGGGAGGGAGCAAGGGAAAGTGGTGGGCGGTTGGCAGAGACAAATGTATTTGAAAAAATAAATTAAAATAAAATTTAAAGAAAAAAAAGAAATATTCAGGTGAGTTAAAAATCAGTATGTAGAATCTAAGGAGTTTTAGGCAAAAATACAAACATATTTTTCTTACCCGGAAGTAAAAATATTCAAACCCAAAATCTATAAAGTAAAATATTGACAATATGACTATATTAAATATTTAAGACTATATAGTAATATACATATAAAAAATTAAAAGACGAGTAATAGAATGGAAAAGTATTTGCCACACACCTAGAAAAGGATTAATTGTTTTGTTTTGTTTTTTAGGGAAAAAAAATTCTACAAACCTTTAATCGATAAATGGATAAACAATACTAAAGTCATTTAAAGCTTTTTTAAAAAAATAGAAATAGGCAAGAAATATGCAAAAACAGGTTTAGTTTCAATAAATAAAGGTACAATTGAAATAACACATCATTGTCACAATCAGATGAATGAGTAGTAAAAATATTGGTAATATCAAGTATTGGCAACTGTGAAGGAACTGAATATTCATAGACACTTTTTCTTCAGCTTAAAGCAGTCCTTTAGCATATTTTGCAGTGCTGGTTTGGTGGAGGTATATTCTTTTAGCCTTCTTTTGTCTGGGAAACTCCTTATTTAGCCTTCCATTTTAATTGAGAGCCTTGCTGGGCAGGGCAGTCTTGGTTGCAGACCTTTGCTTTTCAATACTTGGAATATTTCTTGCCACTCCCTTCTGGATTGCAGTGTTTCTGTTGAGAAGTCAGCTGCTAGCCATATCAGGGCTCCCTTATTTGTTACCACCTGTTTCTCCTTTGTTGCCTTTAAACTTCTGTTTGTCTTTGATATTTGCCATTTTAATGATGGTGTGTCTTAGAAAGATAATATCTACACCACATATTATTTACATACCCATGGATGTTTATGTGGTTAATATTTTGGCCCTTGTAAACAATGCTGCAATGAACATGGGGAGAAATATATATATATAAAGAAATTGATGTTGTCATTTTCTTTGGATAAATGTCCAGTAAAGTTACTGGATTATATGGTAGTTATAATTTTAAATATTTAAATTAAATTTATTTGAAAAACATAGGAAATACCCAAAATAAAAAGACAAGCCACAGAATGGAAGAACATATTCACTGATACTTCTGATAAGGGGTTAATACCCAAAATTTATAAAGAACTTACAACACTCAACACCAAAAAAAAGAAAACCAAACAACCCAATTAAAAAATGGGTCTGAGTAGGTATTTCTCTAAAGATGACATACAGATTACCAACAGACATATGAAAAGATGCCCAACGTCACTAATCATCAGAGAAATGCAAATTAAAACCACAATGAGATACCACTTCACACCAGTCAGAATAACTATCACCAATAAATCAACAAACAAGTGCTGGCAAGGATGTGAAGGAAGAACTTTTCTGCACTCTTGGTGCATACGCAGACTGGTTCAGCCACTGTGGAAGCAGTATGGAGATACCTCAAAAATTAAAAATGGATCTACCTTAAAAATTGATGCATTCACCCCACTTCCACTCTGGGAATATATGAGAAGAAACCCAAAATACTAATTCAAAAGAACATAAGCACCCCTATGTTCATTGCAGCATTATTTACAATCGCCAAGATAGGGAAGCAGCCCAAGTGTCCATCAGTAGATGAGTGGATAAAACAACTGTGGAACATTTACACAATGGAATCTCCTCAGCTATTAAAATGAAGAAAATTTTACACTTTGCAACAGTACAGATGGACCTGGAGAATATTATGATAAGTGAAATCAGCTAGTCAGAGGAAGACAATTGCTGTATGACTTCACTCATATGTGGAAGCTAATGAATAAACTGAAATAACAAGCAAAATAGAGACAGACTCATAGATGGAGGACGGGATGAGAACTAAAGGTGAGGGTGGGAGTGTTGGGGATGGAGGGATTGAGCAAAAGGGGAAAAAGGACTCTCGGACAACAATGTGGCAGTTGTGTGGGGAGAGGGTCTAAGGGGACTAAAAGGTAATGGAGAAATACAATTAAAAAGTCACAAAAAATAAAAACATAGGTTAATAACATTATATAATTTTCGGGTATATAAGATTATAATTTCACATCTATGTACTCTACTCTGTATCACTACCACAAGTCTAATTTCCTTCCATTACCATGTATTTAAACCCCTTTACCCACCCATTTTGCTCTCCCTCACCCTCTTTCTGCTCTGGTAACCACCATTCTGTTGTCTGTTATCTTGAGTTTGTTTTTATGTGTTTTGTTTGTTGCATTTTGTTTTATATTCCACATCTGAGTGAAACCATATGGTTTTTGTTCTTTTGTATCTGATTTCACTTAGCATAATACTTTCAAGATTTATTAATGTTGCAGCAAATGGCAATATTTTATCTCTTTATGGCTGAGTAGTACTCCATTGCAAGTGTGTCTATATCTATATCTGTCTATATGTTTATAGATAAAGATCACAGCTTTTTATGCAATTATCCATCAACAAACACATAGATTGTTTCTTGGCTATTGCGAACAATAATACAATTGTTATAGGGGCACATATTTCTTTACTAATAAGTGTTTTCTTATTTGTGCATAAATATCCAGAAGAGGAATTGCTGGATTATATGCGAGTTCTATTCTTAAGTTTTTGAGAAACCTAAATACGGTTTTCCATAGTGGCTGCACTAATTCATATTCCCAACAGTGTGCAAGTGTTCCCTTTTCTCCACATTCTCACCAACACTTATTTCTTGTCTTTTTTATGATGGCCATTCTGTAAAGTATAAGGTGATATTTCATTGTGGTTCTGATTTGCATTTCATTGATGATCAGTGATGTTGAGCATCCTTTCCTGTACCTGTCGGTTATCTGTATGTCTTTGTTGAAAAAAATTTCTATTCAGATCTACCTTTTAAAAAATCAGATTGTTTAGTTTTTTTGCTATTGAGTTTTAGGAGACTCTTTTATACTTTGAATATTAACTGTCTATCATATACAGGGTTACAAATATTTTCTCACATTTTATAGTTTGCCTTTTTAATCTGTTAATGGTTTTATTTCCTATGCAGAAGCTTTTAGTTTGTTGTAGTGCAGTGCTGGGTAGTTAGACAGGCATAAACAGAGTAGGAATGATGGGCCAGGTACAGTAAGTCACCAGGGAAGAGAGCTCCAGGTGCCTAGCAACAGGCAAAACTGGGGAAACAAAAATCTTGTTCCCCAGGGCAACCTTTCGTCCCCTAGCATATTGCTGATCAAGTGGTTTAACCCCCCTGACCTTTAATGTCACTTGTCATGTGGTTCACACCCTCCCCTGGCCTTTCCTCCCCTACAATAGCACTAGTTATGTGGTGTTAGACCCCCTTAGAGGAGGAACAAGGAGCAGGAGAATAGTTTCATAGGACCCCCAAACAAGCCCTTGCATGGGCACTTTTTTAAGCATGAACCCCTACAGATGACATCTAGGCCTCAGCTGTATCTCAGCCCTGGGATCAGAAAAGCAGCAAAACCACATAAGCAATGCCATGGCTGCCTCACAAGCAAGCAAGCAGCTGTGATGATTCTTTACTCCCTGCTTTGATGCTGACCAGTCAGGGTAAACCACAAACCTAAAAGAACACACCTGGAAAGATGATGAATATTCTATTGAGGTCCACCTGAAACTGTCCCTAAAAACCCTTGCCCTTAAAAGCCCATAGGATTGAGGACCCAGTGAGGCTATTTCTCTTGAGTATACCCACACCTTTCCCTACCTTCTTCTCCCAGGTGCATTTTCCTTGCCTCTCTTCCTCCTAAGTTCCAACTGCTCTTTTTCTGCCTCTATAACTTGTTTCCTGAGCCCATTTCTTCTACAACTCACTCCTACTTCTGTGACTTTGTAAATAAACTTTTCCTTTCATTTGAGTCTTGCCTCTGAATTCTTTCTTACACAGTGCAAGTACTGAGGTTGCTGAACTGAGATTCTATTGCCGATAACATTCTGGTGACTTTCACCACCAACAGTCACCTCATCTATTTTTACTTTTGTTGTTTTTGCTATTGGTGTGAAATTTAAAAAATCATTGCAAGACCAATGTCAAAAAGTTGTCCCACTGTGTTTTTTTAGGAGTTTTACATTTTCGAATTTTATGTTTATCTTTAATCCATTTTGAGTTGATTGTTGTGTATGGTTTGAGGTAAGAATCAAATTTCCTAAATCTGCGTATGGTGTGATTCTCTCTTGAGCAGTAGTATCCCTGCTTCAGGAGCACGGTGTTTAGTGGAGGAGAATAATATCTGGCTTTCTTCACTTACTGTTCCAGTGAAGCCTCTGTCCTAGGCATAAGCAAGGTCCAATATACCACATTACACCCTGTGTAGAACCTCCACTCACTGTGTGAAGCCTGAGTGGAGGAAGGAAGCCCCAAACTCTCAATTACACTAACCTAGAACATAACCTCTTCAGTAGGCAGCTAGGGAGTGGGATGAGAAATGCTGATCTTTCTCTCCCAAGAAGATACCTGGGCACTTGAGTAAGGTGAGGGAAGAAGAGAGCTCTGTATTTTTGGCTGCACCTGCCTGGAGTGAAATTCTTTTCTGAGCTGAGGGGAGGGGAAAATGGAATGAATCATAATTCAAATGCCACAGGATTGTAATGTTCCTACGAAGTTTAGTCAATTTTCTTGAATAAATATTTTTTATTTTCTGTATGTCTTTAGCTTCACTTACAAAGGCTTATTATAATGGTTATTATTTAAATAGTTTCTCTCAGTTTCACTAGGGCATAGCTCCATAGATCTCCTTATTTTGCCATTCTGTTAGTCTTAAAGCATTTCTGCTTGAGATCCTAGTGATTTATTTTTCTTTTCCTCATAAAAGAAAGAGTTAATCCTTCTTAGTCTTTTCATATTGAACGTACTGGAATTGTAGTAAATCACACTTGATTAATTTCAGTTGCAGCTTCACTTTTTTCATGTAGTGTTCATTTCTGGACAAAACAACAAACTATGTAATCCTAATTTATTAATTTGTGGAAATAAAGAAAATCAGTATGTTCTGAAGTGATAAAACAATCTTAAAAATTATGCCAAATTTCTGTTCTTACAACTTGAGATCAGTTTCCTAAAGTCACTTGGTCTTGTCAAGATTACTAAGGAATAATATTATCTTGTGATATTTATCTTGAAAAAAATAGAGTATAAGGTCCAGCGAGTTTCTTAGGACAAATCTAGTTGAGTCTTGATCATTGTATTAGCTCCCACTGCAGTTTAATTTTAGCAAAATGTATTTATTACTAAAATTCATGACTGTATATTTTAGAGTTCCTTACCCTCTTGAGATGACTTCCCTTTTAAGAATCCAACTGATTAAAAAAATTAACTAAATATTTTAAATTGCATCTTTTAAAGATTCAAATTACACATATTAGCATATTAATTCACACTTTTCCTAGTGTGAAACAACCTGTCCTCCTGCCCTGGGCCACAACTTTATTCTAGAGATGAACTATTTATTATTTAAAACTTAGTCAAGGTGTGCATGAGATGCTGATTCAATTTTTTTAATTGACTGAGACCTTCTGTTTTGTCATTTTTGAGATTATCCTCCAGTTTTGGTTTCATGAAGCCACTAGTCTAGACAAGATGCCTAAAGAACAACCATTTCTATGATTGTTGTCTTGAAAATACAGGAAAAAATGTCTAAAGAACTATCTGGAGAATGTGAAGATGAAGATGTAGGAAGTGAAAGAAAGAGAATCTTGGCACAGCCTCGGGAGTTGCTGAATTCCATGGTACTTATTAAGGAACTCACAAAGGTAACATTCACTGGCAACATCAGTTGGCATCATTCCTATAAGATCATGTCATTGGTGTCTAGGCTCACTGAAATTCTTTGGATCTATGTGTATTTTCTCAGTAATAGAAGAATTTTTGTGAAACCATCTAAAGGTGGTGGTCCATAGGGGTCTGGAGTATTTATTATACTCAGCCTACAAATATAATTTACTCTATTGATTTTTTTAGATATATTTTAAGTATCCAGTCATTCTGGCTGTGAAAAATATCTCCATTACAATCCAAAAGGGGGAGTGCTTTGGATTGCTTGGATTCAATGGAGCTGGAAAAACTACTACTTTCCACATTTTGACTGGAGAAGAGACTGCTACCTCTGGACATGTGTTCATTGATGGCTTTTGTATCACTGATAATATCCAAAAGGTAAGACATTGTTAATATCTGAGATGTGAGAAGCATGATGATATGGAGTACAGGTAATAGGCAGATGGCAGGAGAGAAGAGATAGGAATTTTGGTAGGCATTGATACTGGTACTGTCGATTAAGTAGATTCTGGAGAGAGAAATACATTTTTAAAGAGAGACAGTGAAGTATCAAGATCTAATACAAGAGTGTCTTTGTGTTCTTTGAAACTGTCATAATGAAAAGTAAGTTCTCTCAAGAGTGCATCTAAGGTGTTATACAGGTGCTGTATAAAAGGAAAGAATGGCCAGAAGGAGAAGGTGACTTGCAATTCAGTTGCAACTGTAGCCTTGATCCCTCTTAGAGCTCTGGAACAGGATGGCCTGTGTGAGCCCTCCCAAATTGAAGCAAGATAGCTAGCCTTTGTATCCCTGCAAAGCCAGCCCATCATTGGCTACACATGCTACCAATGATGAAGGGACGGCATAACCTTGAAAAGAAACTAAGTGGGGAAAACATTCAAGAAGGAGTAAATGGTCAAAGGTTTCAAATTCCAAGAAGTATCAGGCAAGGTAAATTCTTTTATAGCTAGAACTCATTGATGAAGCTCTCAATAACTGTTGCACTAGAGTTAGTTGGGTGGTGGTAATGGGAGCCCGAATGATTCAATTCTTTCCTCTTCAGTTAATTGAAACTGTCATCATAAAATCAGAAGTTGGGTTTGGGGGAGTCTGCATGCTGTAGGATAAATAGTAATCTGGTAACAGAAGTGAAGCTAAGGATTTGGATTATATTTTTAAGACTGTTATCTGTGAAACAAAAGGTAGAATCAGAATTTACTCAGAGTTGTGAGGAAACAGGAATGTTTTATACATTGAACAATTTGATCACTAGACAGGGGAAAGTTTAAGACATAAAGGAAGAAGTGATACATGATGAAAGAAAGTGAGTGAGTTCTGTCAGGTGGTTTTTGGGATGGAAGAGGTAAGTGGTGTCTCCCTAAATATCCTTATTTATATCACGTATCAAATGCCCTTGGGGGGCATAAGGTTGTGTGGAATGACAAAACTAATTAAAGAAAGATTGTGCCGAATAGAAAAAGCTAAATCGGAAACCAAAGACATAGTGCATATAAAAGGTCATATTTTAAAAAGACCTGCATGCAGGCAAATAGGAGCCTTTTGCGATGACTAATTTATAAATCTAAGGTAGTATTTTCAATCTTCAGGTAATTTCTCCAAGTTGGCTGTTCTGAAATATGACAGATGGTGACTTTTTCATTTCCTCAGGCTTCAAAAAGGTTTTTAACATTGTCTATTTTATTGTAGTATTAAATATGCATAAAATTTATCATTTGAAACATTTCTCAGTGTGCAATCCATTGGCATTCAGAACATTCACATTATTTTGCAAATTTCACCACTATCCATCTCCAGAACTACATTATTTCAAAATGAAAATCTGTACTTGTTAAACAGTAACTCTTCATCACCTTCCACACTCTGGTAACCATTATTCTAATTTCTCTTCTATAAATTTGATTATTCTAGCTACCTTGTATCAGTAGAATCATATAATATTTGTTCTTTATGTCTAACCTATTTCACCTAGCAAAATGCCTTTAAGGTTTACATATATATGTATCCAAATTGTATACTATTTTAAGGCTGAATAATATTCCTTTATATGTATATACCACACATCCAATTAAGCCATTGATGGACATTGGGGTTTTCCATTCTTTGGTTATTGTGAATAATGCCTTTCTGAACTTGAGTGTACAAATATCTGTTTGAGTCCCTGCATTCAATAATTTTGGGTATATTTCTAAAAGTAGAATTTTTAAAACCCTAAGATAATTTGTTTAATTTTCTGAAGAAATACCATAATGTAGTTTAAAGTCACTGCACCATTTTTATTTCCACCAGCAATTCATAAGAGTTCCAATTTCTCCACATCACCATGAAACTTGTTATTTTTGATTAATTAAATAATATCCATTCTAATGGGTGTGAAGAGGTATGTCTTGTGTTTTTTTTTAATCTATTGGGGTGACATTTGTTTATAAAATTATATAGATTTCAACTGTACAGGTCTACAATACATCATCTGTATATTATATTGTTACCCATCCCAAATCAAGTCTTCTAGCACCATTTATCCCTCCTTTACTCTCTTCTACATCCCCTTCCACCCCTTCCCTCTGGCAATCACCATACCATTGTCTGTGTCCATGAGGTTTTCTTTCTTTTCTCCTTTGCTTAATCCCTTAACCCTTCTCATCCAGTCTCCAAACTCCTCCGCTCTGACAGCTCTCAGCCTGTTTTCTTTATCCATGAGTCTGTCTCCACTGTATTCATTAGTTTATTTTATTCATTAAATTCTGCATGTAAGTGAGATCATAGTACTTGTCTTTGTCTGACTGGTTTATTTCACTTAGCATAATACTTTTCAGGTCCATCCTGTCACAAACAGGTGAGACTTCCTTCTGATTTACAGCTGAGTATTATTCCATTGTGTAAATGTACCACAATTTGTTTTTTTAATCCACTCATCTACTAGTAGGCATTTCGGCTGTTTCCAGACCTTGATTATTGTAAATAGAGCTGCTTTGACGATATTATGGATGCATATATTCTTTTGAACTGATGTTTTGGATTCTTAGGATATATTCCCAAAAGTGGAATAGCAGGGTCAAAAGGCAGTTCATTTCTAACTTTTTGAGAAAACTCCATACTGTAGTCCACAGTGGCTACACCAGTCTGCATTCCCTCCAACAGTACATGAGGGTTCCCTTTTCTCCACATCCTCACTGACACTTGTTGTTTGTTGATTTATTAATGATCTGTATTTTGGCAGGTATGAGGTGATGACTCATTGTGGTTTTAATTTTCATCTCTCTGATGACTAGTGACATTGAGCACCTCTTCATATGTCTACAGACCATCTGTATGTCCTCTTTGGCTAGTTGTTTGTTTGTGTCCTTTGTCCATTTTTTAATTGGGTTGATTGTCTTCCTGGTTTTGAGTTGTAATAGTTCTTTAAATATTTTGGAAATTAACCCCTTAGCAGATGTATCATTGGCAAATATGTTCTCCCATACAGTGGGTTCCCTTTTCATTTTGTTGATGTTTCTTTTGTTGTATATAAGCCTTTTAATTTGATATAGTCCCAGTTCTTTATATTTTCTTTATGTCCCCTTCCCTAGGAAATATATCATCAAAAATATTCCTATGACAGATGTATGAGATTTTACTCCCTAAGTTTTCTTATAAGATTTTTATGGTTTTGTGACTTACATTTTAGTTTTTTAAATCCATTTTGAATTTATTCTTGTGTACCATGTAAGTTGGTGGTTTAGATTCATATTTTTGTATGTACTTGTCCAATTTTCTAAACAACATTTATTGAAGAGACTGTTTTTACTCCATTGTAAAAACATGATCTTGCCTCCTTTTCCAATTATTAATTAATCATAGCTGTGTGGGTTTATTTCTGAGTTCTCTGTTCTGTTCCTTTGATCTACATACTTCTTCTCATGTGTTTTGATTACAATGGTTTTGTAGTATAGCTCAATAATCTGGTATTGCAACCCCTCCAATTTATTTTTTCTCTCTTTTTTTTTTACCTCTTTTTGTTCTAAAACATTTAACCAGTTATGCCAGCTCAATTAACCTAACTTTCTGTTTTCTCATTGAGGAGAAACAATTGATTGATATATGCAATAATTATAAATTTATTAGTTTTTATATAAATTAAGTTTTCCACTTTTGGGAAGGCAAAAGTTTAATATATCTTTGTAAGCTCTTAGAAACTCATCAAACTCATAGAAACATAAAAAAAGATGATCAAGAAATAGGATAGTGTAATTGATAGGCCTCCCTTTAGAGATATGTATTGAAATATCTCCAATACTAGAGGTACAACATCCTTAGGTGTTCATAGAACATTTACAAAATATAACCATAATTTCAATAAAAATTATATACAAGAAATTAAAAAACAGTAAATAGGTCAAATCATCCTATCTTAATGCAAAAAAGCCACAAAGTTCATTTTTGTATGAAAACAAAACTTAGAGACTTAAAAGTAAGCACAAAGTATTCTCTTTAATAAATCTAACATAGATAAAACCCCAAAGCATCACTTAAAAAATTCTCAGAATATAAAGAAAAGAGTAGAAATTATAAATTGTAGTTAAAGCTATGAACAAAGCTAAATTTATTTTGGGAAATCTTTATAATGGTAAATGATGTAATCTATCAATAATGTTGCAATAGAGTATTAAATGACATGGAATGATTGCCATGCTAATCTCATTTACAAATGGTCCACTTTTTGCAAATAGTCAAAGTGAACAATTTATTTTAGTATATTTTATCATAAAAATAAGTGAATGATGGTTTTTTAAGGAGTGACTTTCATTAGCCAGGATCAGAGTAAGTCTTATTCAAAAATTTGTTGTTTTTAATATACTCTGGTTTCTCTTCAGATCATATAAATCTTTCACCTTTTACAAAAATTTGTTGTTTTTACCATGGAAGTGCTTATCCATTATATTACCCAGAATATAAATATTTTAGATGTATTACACTAAATAATTTTATTTTCCATGGTAGATCTTAATTTTTCTAAAAATGGACTCTTTGAATCGTCTTGAGGTCTTCTTGAATTGTGCATGATACTAGTCATGACATTATGTCCTCTACATGCTATTTTCCTCTCTACCTCTCTCTTGTCCCTCCCCTACTCTGTCCCATGTCTCTGGAGAAGGACACTGGACAACCCAGTAAACTGCCCCTAAAGAAGTTTTTAAACTTCTTTATGATTTTTAAATAAATTTATGAGATATAAACCACACACACATGGCACACATACATCAGTTCAGAATTAATTATTCCACATGTACCTGTATTTATTTTAATTTTTTGAAGTAGTATTTCCGTAAAAGAAATTAATAACAAATTTCTAAGATAAAAGATAGCAACCCCTCCAATTTAGTTTTTTCTCATGATTATTGAGTCTATTAAAGGTTGTTTTTGGTTACATATAAATTTTTGTAGGATTTGTTCTAGATCTGTGAAATTTGCCATTGGCATCTAAATAGGAATTGCATTGAAACTGCAGGTTGCTTTGAATAATATGGACATTTTAATAATATTAATTCTACCACTGCATGAACACAGTGTATGCTTCAACTTATTTGTGCCTTCCTCAATTTTCTTCTTCACTGTCTTATAATTTTTTGACTATAGGGTTTTTACATCATTGGTTAAATTTATTCTTATATATTTTTTGAAGCAGTTGTGACTGGAATTTTTTCTTAGATTCCCTTTCTGTTAGTTTCACTATTATAGTATAAAAATACAACTGATTTCTAGATATTTCCTTTGTATCCACCTCCTTTACTAAATTCATTTACAATTCTAGTAGTTTTTTTGAGGAATATTTAGGGTTATCTATTTAAAGTGTGATGTCATCTGCAAATAATGACAGTTTTACTTCTTTATTTCCAATTTAAATGCCTATTCTTTTTTTGTTTTTGTTGTTCTTGTCTGATTGCTGTGGCTAGGATTTCCAGTACTATGTGGAATAAGAGTGATTAAAGTGAACATCCCTACCTTATTCCTGATCTTAAGAAAAATACTTTTAGTTTTTTCATATTGAGTATATTAGCTGTGGGTTTGTCATACATGACCTATCTTGTGTTCAAGTATGTGGCCTCTATTAACACTTTGCTGAGAGTGTTTATCATAAATGGTACTGGATTTAATCAAATGCTTTTTCTTCATCTATTGATAAGATTATGTGATTTTTATCCTTCATTTTGTTTATGTGGTGTATCACGTTTATTGATTTGCTGATAAGATACAAACCTTGCAACTGTGGAATAAATTTCACTAGATCATGGTGTACAATATTTTGATGTATTTCTGGATGTGGTTTGCTAATGATTTGTTGAGGATTTTAGCATGTCTATTTGAGAGAGATATTGGCCTATCATTTTCTTTCCCTGTAGAATCATTATCTCATTTTAGAACTAAGATAATGCATAGGCAGGATAATCACAGATATTCCATGCAGCAGTATTTTCACTAATGTGTCCCTGGGAGCAAGGGACATAAAGGAAAGAATAAAAAAATGGGACTTCATGAAAATAAAAAGCTTCTACACAGCTAAAGAAAACATCAGCAAAATGAAAAAGGAACCAACTCTATGGGAAAATATATATGTCAATGATCCCTCAGATAAGAGTTTGATCTCCAAAACATTTAAAGAACTCACACAACTCCACTCTGGGAAGACAAACAACCCAATTGAAAAATGGGCAAAGGACCTGAACAGACATTTCTCCAAGGAGGACACACATAGGGCCCAGAGACATATGAAAGGAGCTCAGCATCACTAGCTATCCAAAATATGCAAATTAAGACCACAATGAGATACCTCTTCACACTAGTCTGAATAGCTATCATAAACAAATCACCAAACAATAAGTGTTGGCAAAGTTGTGGAGAAAAGGGAACCCTAATACACGGTTGGTGGGAATGCAGACTTGTGCAGCCGCTGTAGAAAACACTATGGAATTACCTCAGAAAAACTAAAAATGGAACTGCCCTTTCACCCAGCAATTCCACTGCTGAGATTATACCCTAGGAATCCTGTAATACTAATTCAAAAGAACCAATGCATCTCAATGATCATAGAAGCACAATTTACAGTAGCCAAGTGCTGGAAGCAACCTGCCTACTGATGGGAAGTGCCCATCAGTAAATGAGTGGATCAGAAAACTATGGTACATTGAAGAATCAAGATGGCAGAAGAATGAGTGAAAGTCACACTGACCTCCTCCCAGGACCATCCTGGAATTACAACTAAATTGTGGAGAAATCACCTGGAACAAACAACTGAACAATAGTGAGAGAGGACACTTTTAAACTCAGACAGACAGAAGAATCAGCTTTAGCACAACCTAACTGGTAAGGAATGTGTTAGAGACTCGAGAAGGTGGGCGGCAGCACCAGAAGGATATTGAAACAGCCAATTGGATCCCCCTGAGATGAGCGAGGTCTAAACCATAAGCAGGGATCTCCAGCCTACAGAACCAGAGCCCAAAAAGTACACAGATAACAGCCAGCTGTGAAGAGCAGCAAGGTTGCTCTCTGCCAGAGATGGGCAGCTGGAGATGCAAAGAGCTGTTTTAAGGGCCAATGCAGAAATTTTTGTTTCCAGCTACTTACCCTCGTCTCCAGCATAGGTGGGAGCAGAGTGGGCTGGAGATGCCTGAGGGGAGACTGGGGAAGAAGGCTTTGGGGAGAGAACTGAGAGAGTAGCTGTCGGGATCTCAGTGCTGACTCATCCCCCATGTGGCAGCAACCCTCTTGTTCAGGCAGACCACTCCCCTGAGCCACAGCTGTGTAAAAGGACCCAATAGCCCCACCCCAGGAGGTACTCTGACCCACCTTGTGGTGTCTCTAAGCCTGATGCTCAGTGCAGAGTGACTAGATTAACAACTGAAGGAGACAGCCGCAGCCAGTAGATTCCTAAAGGTCTCCAACAGACTGCCTAAGGTGAGGCAGGGGACAACATCTGACATCATCAGAGGCAGATCTAGAAAGAAAAACAAACAGGAGTCTTCTACCATAGAAGTTCATATCACAAAGTCAGAAAATCAAGACAGATCAATTTAAGAAGCAGAAGCAAAAATGAAGACTCTCACAAATAATGGGAAGACAAAGAAACACTCTCAGTCAAAGGAAAAGGAGGAATCCCCACAAAGAGAACTAAAGGAAACAGAGGCAAGTAAACTATGAGAGACTGACTTCAGAACAATGGTTCTAAGGAAGTTCGATGAGCTCAGTGAGCTCAGAGAGAATTACCAAAAACTACAAGGAAACTATGAGGAACATACTGCAAACTATATCAGCATGAAAAAGGACAGAAACTATCAAAGACAAGAAGAAATGAAGAATACAATTTCTTAATTGAAGAACACAGTACAAGAAATCAAAAGCAGGCTAGATGAAGCTGAGGAACAAATCAGTGATCTGTATTTCTGATCAGTGATCAGAAAGAACAAGAAAATGAAAAAAGACTCAAAAAGCATGAAAAGGCATTGAGGGAAATGCAGGACAACCTGAAACATAGTAATATCCATATAATAGGGATACCAGAAGTTGAAGAGAATGAGGAAGGGATAGAGAACCTGTGTAAAAAAGTAATGATGGAAAACTTCCCTAATTGGAGGAGAGAAAAGGTCACACAAGTCCAGGAAGCACAGAGGGCTCCATTCAAGAGGAACCCAATGAGGCCTACTCCAAGAAACATCATCATAGAAATGGCAAATATCAAAGACAAACAGAATCCTAAAGGCAACAAAGGAGAAACATGTTGTAACATATAAGGAAGCCCCAATATGGCTAGCAGCTGACTTCTCAACAGAAACATTGCGAGCCAGAAGGGAGTGGCAAGAAATATTCCAAGTAATGAAAAGCAAAAGTCTGCAACCAAGACTGCCCTACCCAGCAAGGCTCTCAATTAAAATGGAAGGTGAAATAAGGAGTTTCCCAGACAAAAGAAGTCTAAAAGAATACACGTCCACCAAACCAGCATTGCAAAATATGCTAAAAGGACTGCTTTAAGAAGGTGAAGAAAAAGAGTCTATGAATACCCAATTGCTTTCACAGTCACCAATACCTGATATTACAAATACTTGTAATGCTTATTAATCTGATTGTGACAATGATGTGTTATTTTAATTGTTACTTTATTATTTGTTGAAACTAAGCCTGTTTTTGTATAATTCTTGCTTGTTTCTTTTTTTTAAAGCTATAAATGACTTTTTGGTATTCTTTATCCATTTTTTGATTAAATGTTTGTAGAATTTTTCTCCTAAAACAAACAAAAAACCTATTACCCCTTTTATATGTGTGTTGCAACCACTTTCCTATTCTATCACTTGTCCTTTACCTTTTTTATATGTATATTACTGTATAGTCTTAAATGTTTAAGATGTTTAATGTTTAATTGACAATAGTCATATTGTCAAAATTTTACTTTATAGCTTCTGGGTTTGAATATGTTACTTCAGGGTAAGAAAAATATTATTTTGTATTTTCACCTAAAACTCCTTAGATTCTACATCAGTTTTTCACTCATTTGAATATTTGTTGTATTATGTGGGAAATAGGGCTCTATATTTGTTTTATTTCAAGTAATAGTGATCCATGCACCTTATGTGTTTAATAAGCCTTATTTTCCCCATTGATTTGAAATATCCATTTAATCATACATTACATTGTTAGACAGATATATACGTTTGTGTCTAGAATACTCATTTCATTGATCTACTTGATTATTTCTGTGCTGCTGTCATGATTGCTGAGACTTTATAATTGATTTAAATTTTTAAATATTTTCTAATGGATCTTAACATTAAAAAATAAATAAATAAATAAAATCTGCATTAAAAAAAAACAAAGAAAAAAAAAAGAATTCCTATCTTTTGCCACAACATGGATGGAACTGGAGAATATTATGCTGAGTGAAATAAGCCAGTCAGTGAAAGACAAATACCATATGATCTCACCTATAAGTGAAATCTATTCAACAAAATAAACTAATGAACAAAATAAACCACAGGCAAGGAAACATGGAGCAGACTGAAAGTTACCAGAGGGGATGGGGAAGGAGGACAATGGTGGAAAGAAGGAGAAAGAGCTACACAAAGAATATGGATGAACGACCCATAGACATGGACAACAGAGTGGGAAGTGAATATGGGAGGTGGTGAGGGATGGGTGGAGAGGAGTAAAAATTGAGACAACTGTAATAGAATAAACATGATTTAAAAAAGAGATGAGAACAACAAAAAAAAACCTATGGTACATTTACACAATGGAATACTACGTAGCAGAAAGAAAGAAGGGGCTCTTACCCTTTGTGACAGCATGGATGGAACTGGAGAGCATTATGCTAAGTGAAGTAAGCCAGGTGGCAAAAGACAAGTAACTTATGATCTCACCAAAACTGGAACCTAATCAACAAAACAGACAAGCAAGCAAAATATAACCAAAGACATGGAAATAAAGAACAAACTGACAGTAACCAGATGGGAGGTAGGAGAGGGGTAATGGGGGAAAATAATGGAAGGGTCATCAAGGAACATGTATAAAGGACTCATAGACAGAGCCAAAGGAGGGTAGGATGGGAGGGGGGAGGGGAGAGTGGGTGTGGATGGGGGAGGGAGTGGTGGCGGGAAAATGGAGACAACTGTACTTGAACAACAATACAAAAAAAGCAACAACAAAAAAAAGAATTAAGATAATGCTGGGCTAGTAAAATGACCTTGGTCATTTTCTGTCCTCTTGAAATTTTTGTAATAATTTGAGAATAGTTGTTAGTTCTTTGAACATTTGGTAAATTAAACCATGAAGGCATCTAGTCTAGGACTTGTATTTGTTGGCATTTTTTTTATCGCTGCTTCAATTTCACTAGCTATAATCTGTCTATTCAGATTTCCAAATTTTTTATGATTCAGATTTGGAAGATTGTGTGTTTCTAGAAATTTATCCATTTTGCCTATTTTGTACAATTTGTTGGCATATAATTGTTTATAGTATTTTCTTACACTTATTTTTATTTCTGTGGTATCAGCTGGTACTTGTGTTGCAGCCTGTCTAGGCTGGACAGGTCCGCTTGGGGCTCAGGTAGATGGAAGAAGGTACATGAAACCTTGGGGATGCTTGACATGCCTTTATTCAGGAGAGTCACACAGGCATAAGCCCGGTCCAGGGAAATCACACAGGCCACGAGCCCGTGTGGAGGGAGTCCTACAGGCCACAAACCTGCATCTAAGGCGGCACCCTGACTCCCCGCCCCCTCCAAAGTTCCTATCCCTTAAATACTAGCCTCAAACAAAGTAGGCAATCAGGCCAGAAGGTGAAATAACTATCATGAGCTGTGCATGCAATCCTCCTCAAGGCTACAGGGCAGTTTCTCACACCCAGGGCTCAAGACCATGAGACCCAGGTGAAAGCCTGTGGGAATACTGCTTTATTAGACTCCTTCAAGGTTGTGAGGAGCTGCTCCCTCCAGTTACCCACGCATCTACGTGAGGGAGCCAGACCACTTCCATGTACCCTACAGTACTTCTCTGCTTTCATTTTCTTATTTTATTAATTTGGGTCCTCTCCTTTTTTGTCTTGATGAGTTGGCTAAAGATTCATCAATTTTGTTTAACTTTTCAAAGAAACCAGCTCTTGGTTTCACTGACCTTTGGTGGTGTTCTTTTAGTCTCTATGTCATTTATTTCTGCTCTGATCTTTCTTATTTCCTTTCCTCTACTTACTCTGGGCTTTATTTGTTGATTTTCCTAGTTCTTTTAGGTGTAGGATTAGATTGTTTATTTAATATTTTTCTTGCTTCTTGAAGTAGGCATGTATTGCTATAAACTTGATCTCAGGACTGCTTTCACTGTGCCTCACAGATTTTTGTTTTTGTTCTTGTTTTCAGAACTTTAGCTTTTCTCCTTTTTTACTTTATTTCTTAATTTCTTTATTGTTCAAGTAGATGTGTCCATTTTCCCACCATTGTTCAGTTATTTGTTCCAAGGGATTTCTCCACAATATAGTTGTAATTCCAGATTGGTCCCAGGAGGAGGTCAGTGTGCCTTCCATTCACTCCTCTGCCATCTTGCCTCTCTATTTTATGGTTTCTATGTCCTCTGTAATGTTTACCATCTCTTTGTTTAAGTTTTCACTGAAATCACCCATTCTTCCTTAAGCATTCTTATGACCATAACTATTATTTTAAACTCTGCATCTGGCATTTTAATTGTTTCTATTTCATCCATTTTATTTAATTCTTTTTCTGAGAATTTGTTCTTTTTCTTGGGCATTTTCTTTGTCTTCCCATTTTGTCTCTTTGTATTAGGTATATGTGCTATGACTTCCAAAATTTTTATGATGATCTTGTGATGAAAGTGTCTTGTTGACCTCAGTGGCACAGATGAACCCCATTCTCCAGGAATGTTTCTTGTGGGTTATGTGTAACCCCCATTGTAGTTTAGCTTGAAGGCTCTTGGTCCTTTTGTGAGTCCTTTTGGTCTTTGTAAGAAAAAATGTAAGCCTCCATTGCCATGTTTGAGATGGTATCTGGGGGCTGCCCCTTGGGCAGAGTTGTTCCCATCAGTATCTGGTGGCTGCCAGAATCCCCCTCTTAAATGTGCCACTTTTAAGTGGTGACTGGCTAGTTTGGTAGAGCTCTGGTGCTGTCTGAAGCCAACCACTGGTTGTGTTGGTTTTGGATCCACTTGAGGTGGGGTTCAGGTAAAAGTCACTGTCAGATGCTGTGTGTAACTGGCCTTTGGCTACCTGTCTGTAGCTACCCCACTATTCACTGTTTGTGCCTGCATCTATTGGACGTAAGTGTGCATGGGAGAGACTAATCTGTGTAAAAGTGTTGGCTTGTTCTAGCTTGGAACTGGGGGAAGAATAATAAAAGGACGGAAGTTCCCTGAATTCTACTTCCTCTTGTCAGCTACCTCGCTTTCCCTTGATTTTGCCTGGTCTTTCTCCAGAGCCTTTCAAAGAGAGACAGTAGAATGAGCCCGTGGTAACTGAGGTAGGCCTAGTAGCTCCTCTCTTTGGAATCATGTAGTCAGACATTCAATGATGGGAAAGTTGAACCAGCTTCGAAGCTAAATTGCTCAGCCTCTACCAGAGTTTCTAACTCTAGTTCCCCCCTAGGTGGCTTACTGCAGGTTCATGTTTGGTCTAGTCAGCCATCCCCTCTGCAAAAGCCACCTCAGCATCACTGGGCTCAGAGGGATAAATCAAGATTTATGGAAGTAATGCCTGCCTAGCCCACAGGAGGGGCTAAGCACTTAGTCCTGGTTTCAGGCAATAGCTTCCAGGGGTCTCACACTTTGAACATTTTTTCTCTTAGCTATTCTCCCTTCCCCTCATGAAACTCTACCCAGTGGGGGTAGCTGGGGCTTGGCAGAGCTGATCCAAACAGTCTTTTGTTGGGGTGGTACTCACAGGCTTTTAAGAGGGGGCAGGCGCTTCTCTTTCTGATAGCATAGGCTGAATTCTCAGGGGAGCTTTCATTTTCCTCCCCACAATGTAGCCACACATCCCAGGATTTACCCATCTGGCTTCTAGACAGAAGCCTTTCCATGAAACACAATCTGAAAATCCAAGTTCTTCATGTTTCCCTGAATGAAGCAAGACAGGGCCCAAGATCAGACCTGCACGGCACTCTGTTCTCTTTAAGTGGCTAGTCTCAGCAGGGCTAGTCTCTTTAAGTGGCTAGACTGAAAGTCCCAGCCCTTTATAAGCTCCAAACCCAGCAGGACAAGGCCAACAGCCCAGGTTCTGCATGCCTCCTTTGCACTGCCAAACTTAGCAAGACATGGCAGGCCGAGTAGCTCAACAAGTGCAAGGAGGGGTACTGGCTGTGTGCTTGAGATTAAGGACACCAGTCCTCTTTCCCAAGTCACACAGTTTAGTCACTGTCTGGGTCTCTGCCAAAGCATACCAAGAATTAGAGGGCCCCTTAAAGTCACTGGACATCATACTGGACTCGAGTATGATGCTGTGACTTCACCAGCAGTCAGAGCCTACCAGGGGTGTCTAAACTTTTGGCATCTTTGGGCCACACTGAAAGAAGAAGGGTTGTCCTGGCCCACATATTAAATACACAAACACTAAGGGAATCAACCATGTAGGAAGATATATTTGCTAATGTAACAACTTTTGCATTATAAGAATATCAAAAGGAGAAGAAAAGGAGCAAGGGATAGAACATTTGTTTGAAAAAATGACAGAAAACTTCCTTAACTTGGTGAAATAAAAAGTCTCAGCAATCAGACAAAAAAAAAATAAAAAGCATCCAAATTGGAAGGAAGAAGTAAAACTCATCATTCGCAGATGACCAGAGGGTGTACATATAAAACATTACAGGCTACACCAGAAAACTACCCAACCAAATAAGGGAATTCAGCAAATAGCAGGATACAAAGTCAATATTCAAAGATCAATGGCATTTTCGTACACCAACAATGAACTATCAGAAAGAAAAACAGAAAAAATCCATTTACTATAGCAGCAACAACAACCAAAAATAAAGTAGATGGGCCCCTACATCACCTGTCTTGGTCTGTCCCATCTTATTTCCAATAATGTAAGGTTTCTGATGAACTAGCTGTCCATTTCAAGGGAGGGGCCAATCTGTGTAAGAGTGTCAACTCTTTCCTGCTTGGTGTTAACAGCAGCTCTGTGTGTGAGCCGAGGCTGGGAGAGGCCCTGTTTCCCTCTTGCTGCATCAATTTCTGGTCTCCCTGTCTTGCTGGCCTCAGTGGAATAGGACCCTAGGAACCAGTGTATTTTGTCTCCCTGAGAGAGGTCCTTTTGGCATTTCTCTTCCTATCTCTCTCCTGCAGATATGCACCTTTCAGGGGATTCTTGAGCTTGTCCTGCCTGTTTTGCAGAGCTTCCCCATCTGATGCAGTGCTTGCAATCCTTCAGGAGGTGGAGGCTAGGTAGTCCTTCCTTTTCCAGAGGTATGAACTCTGCTTGGGAAGGAAGCTCTGTCTGGCCCCCTCAGGTGGTCAGCTCTTGCACATCCAGTTCCCAGCCCACTGCCCTCACATCAGACATAGTCCCAAACTCACCACTTTGCACAGCCTATGGCCTTCTAGCCATGCCAGACTGGGGTCCAGAAATCCCATTGCTGTGCAACATTCTGATCTCTCTGCTGATCAGTATTCAGTGAGAGCAAATCACGCTTAATTCTGTCCCTTTGCTGGCAGGGCAGCTGCACACAGGGTCCCTGCCCAGCATGCTTCAGCTCCCTTTTCAAAAAGTCTCTCTGGGCATACCCACTGTGGTACTGAGTCACTGTGTGGTTTTCCACACCTCTCCAAAAAGCCAAAAGTCTCTCACCATCACAGTTGGCTGCATCCTGCCTCCATCTGACCCAGGTACAGATAGAGTCCCTCTCTTTCTCTGGCACTCTCCCAGTTGACATTTCACTATGTAGCTATGAACGTGCTGCTCATTGGTATGTGTAGCCTGGATCTCCCCAACTTCATATATCCTCCCAAGTTACTCCTGGACCAGGTCTCAGGGTTCTCTGCACTGGGAGTAAAGGAAGCCACAAAGCTGTGATTTCTGACTAGTCTCTCTGTGGCTGCAGGTGCCACACATAGATTATTTCCCGTTCAACCTATAAAATCTCCTCACCACCCACTGTAAAGCTTCTTCTGTACTCCTTGATTTCAAAACTTCATATGAAGAGTCCATTTATTTTGAGGTTATTATTTTTTTTTTTTGAAGATCAGCCAAGAATCCAAATTGGGAGCAAAGCAAGTGGACTCAGCTTCCACCTGCTTGGCCACCATCTTCTACTCTCTCTTACTGCTTTTAAGAGTCTCTTTTTCTCTTTAACCTTTGCCATTTTAATTATGATGTGTATTGATGTGGAATCTTTGACTTTATCTTATTTGGGACTCTGTGATTTCTTACCTTGTGTGTCTTTTTTCTTCACCAGGTTAGGAAAGTTTTCAGTCATTATTTCTTAATACAGATTCTTGATCATTTACTCTCTCTCTTCTCCTTCTGGAGCCATATGATGTAGATGTTGTTATGCTTAATGTTGTCCATTAAACTATTTTTATTCTTATTAATTCCTTTTTTTGCTGCTTTGATTGTGATGGTTTTCTTTTCCTTTGTATTTCAAATCATAGACTCAATCCTCTGCTCACCTAACATATTTTTCATTTCAGTATACTCTTGATGTCAAACATGATATTCTTCTTTTCTGACTGATTTTATTTCATGTTTTCTAAGTTCCCTGTACATCCTTATAACCTTTACTTTGAACTATCTATCTGATAGATTGCTTGCTTTATTTCTTTTAGCTACTTTTCTGGAGAGTTCTCCTGTTCTTTTGTTTGGGGCCTGTTTCTTTGTTGCTCCATTTTGACTGCCTCTTTGTGTTTGTTTCTATATATTAGATAGATCTGCTGTGACTCCCAGTCTTACCTGGGTGGCCTTATGTAGTTGGAGTTTCAGAGGCTCCAGTGGTACAGTCTCCTTGAACTGGGTGCTCTGGGAATTTCCCTTGTGTGTTTATGTGAGCCTTCCTTTTGAATTGTCTTGATTTTTATTGGGCTGTTTGTATGTATGCTCAACCCTCAGGCTGGCCTCAGCTCAAACTCAACCACAACATTCAAGCTGCTATGCAGGTGCTGACCACATGAAGCTAAATTCACCACACCAAATGTTAGTGCCTGTTTGTGAAGCTTATTGGAACTTTCTCTGATGTTGGAAGCTGGTTACTGGGTTCGTTGATTCTGGAATTCTTGGGGGTACTTTGGTGCAAGCCAATGTCAGATGCTTTCTATGCCCAGAACTCAGCAACTTGTTCAGAGTTATTAGTGATCCACTGTTTCTAGCTGCCTCTGCTGAGCTTGGGTGTGCACGGGAAGGACTAAAGTGCATACCAAGAGCAGCTGTTACCAGCACCAGGAATAGGATCAGGTCAGCGAAAGTCCCAAGACAACCTGATAAGATTTGCCTGCACCTGCCTCCATCTGCCAGCTGCCTGTTAGGCTCAGTCACTGCAATAGCCTCTGGTGGAATTGGGATAATGGGGCTAGTGGATCTCCCATGAGTGGAAGGTACTATTCAGTCTTCAGGGAAGGTGGTGGGTGTGGTCCCCACCTCAGAGGCACAAGATTCAGTTTGTATTGGATTTTGCCCTGACCTCCCTGTTGCAGAGCCACTTAAAAGTCAGGTGGGTGGTGCTCCCAAAGCCCTGAAGTTGAGCCTGCTGGAAGTTGAGATGATGGTTTTATGGATCTCCTGTGAGGTTGGAGCACCAGTCAGATTCACAGGAAAGTGGTAGTAATGGCCCTCACCTCAAGCCAGACAACTCAGTCACTGACATCCCTAGAGTTTGCCTGCAACTCAGTATCCTGGCCAAGACAACTGACTTCTCAGCAGGGCCTAAGCTCCACAGGCTGGGATGAGAGTGACTCTAGGGTATGGGGCAGTTGCCTTCCCTCAGGCTAATGCTGCACAGAGGGCAGTGCTCCACCCAAGAAAGAGGACAACTGCAGTATCCATGAATGACTCAGTACTGGGATCCTGGTGGCTTTCTTTCCAGCTCCCTTCCCAGAGCCAGAAACTCCAAACTCTCCTCAAGTGACTCTAGTCTGCTCCACCCATTCTCCACCAGAGCCCAGGGTAAGTTGCCGTAAACAAAATTTTGTGTGATGGCTCTTTAAGAGGATCCCGTGTCTCCAGTGGACTTTGTCTCTCCCTAGTGGACAGAAACCTCGCTGCTTTTCACAGCTGGATGTTATCTTGGCACCTCTTCCTGGTTCTGGTGCTATATGCTGGGAGCCTTGCTTGGGGCCTTAGGACCCATGTTTCTCAGGTGGACCCCCTCTCACAGCTGAGTTATCCCTCCAGAACCTCAGCTGCTTCCTGTGGGAGCAGGGCCAGAGATTCTTACATCTGCCCTTTCTGTCTTAACGTGGCTTCTTCTGTAAATCTTTGGTTATAAGACTCACCTTTAGCTGGTCTTCCGTTAATTATTCAGGATGATTGTCCTGGGAGGAAATGATTGCAACTTTAACCTACACTGCCACCACCTTAAAATGCTAGATCATAAATTTTTGACAAAATTCCACTTAGACCTCCACAGCTCTTCATTACAAAACAGTGGAAAGTTGTATTCCAGTCCATTTCTGCACATGAAGCTTTGAAGTTCTCCATTCTCAAACATCACCTATCTGCTGTAAATAATTAATGAATTCTGCGCAATAATACTGTAATGTTTTTTCTCCAAAATACTCATCTTTTTTCATACTTATCACCTGCTTGACCCCTGACCTGTTATTGTGGTTTGATTTACATTTCTGTAACAGTTTTGATGTTGAACATCTTTCCATGTGCTTATTGGCCATTTGTATACCTTCTTTGAAGATCTGCCTATTTAATTTCTGGGTACTTTTTTTTTAATTTTTATTTTTTGTTCAAATACATTTGTCTCCACCTTCCAGCCACCACTTTCCCCTGACTCCCTTCTTCGTACATTTTTAAATTGGGTTGTTTCATATTTGTTTTTTATGTAATATGGATAATTATTCCTTATCATATGTATAATTTGCAAATGTTTTCTCTCATTCTGTTGGCTGCCTTTCCAATATCCTTTGATGCACAAAATTTTAAGATTTTAATGAAGTAAAAATTATATATCTTTTCTTTTATTGCCTGTGCTTTTGGTTTTATATCTGCAAAATCATTACCAAACCCAATATTTTAAGCTTCTCCCTGTGATTTCTTCTAAGAGTTCTATAGTTTTAGAATTTTTTTAGGTCTTTGATCCCATATTAGTTCATTATTATATGGTAAAAAGTAAGGGTTAAAAGTCAGTCTTTGTATGTGAACATACACATTGTTGTCCCAACACCATTTGTTGAAAAGACTGTTCTTTACCTCATGTATTTCTTTGGCACCCTTGCTGAAAGTTATTTGGCCATTTTTGCAGGGATTTTTTTCTGTGAGATATCCTGTTCCATTGTTCTATATGTCTGTCTTTATGCCAGCACTACAGACTTTTGATTACTGTAGCTTTTTAGCAAATTTTGAAATCAGGAAGTATGAGTTCTCCAAATTTATTTTGCTTTTATGAGATTTTATTGGCTAATTAGGGACTCTTGAGCTTCCATATGAATTTTAGGAATGGGTTTTTCTATTTCTGCAAAAAAAATCGTTAGGATTTTTATAGAGACTACAGTGAATCTGTAGGTATTTTTTGGTAGTTTTCACATCTTAATACTGAATCTCTTAATCTGGAAACATAAGATGTCTTTCCATTTATTTGTCTTCTTTAAGTTCTTTTTAGTATTCAGTGTACATATATTTTGATTCCTTGGTATCTATTCCTAAGTATTTAATTATTTTGGATGTTATTATAGGTCAAATTTTGGGTTTTTTTATTTCTTCTTTAAATTATTCATTGTTGGTATATAGAAATGTAACTGATTTTTTCATGTCGATTTTGTATTTTACAACTTTGCTAAATTTGTTTATTCTACCTGGTTTTGCATGTCTGCGTGTGTTAACTGTTAGGTTTCCTATGTAGGGGATCATATGATCTATAAACAGTGATAATTTAACTTGCTTCTTTCCAGTTTGAATGTTTTTAATTTATTTTTCTTGCCAAATAACTTTGGATAGAATTGTCAATGCTCTGTTGAATTGAAGTGGTGAAAGCAGACATTCTTGTTTTACTCTTGATTTTTAGAGGATAGCTTTCCGTCTTCCATCATTAAGGGTGATGATAACTATGGATTTTTTAAAAGATTTTATTTATTTATTTTTAGACAAGGGAAGGAAGAGAGGGAAACATCAATGTGTGGTTGCCTCTTTGTGCACCCCCTACTAGGAACCTGGCCCACAACCCAGGCATATGTCCTGACTGGGAATCACACCAGCGACCCTTTGGGTCATAGGCCGGCACTCAGTCCACTGAGCCACACCAGCCAGAGCTGTTAAATGCTTTTTCTTCATTAATTAAGTTGACTATTCATTCTGTTAATATGGTATATTGAATGAATTGATTGATTTTTGTCTGTTAAACCGTCCTCCCATTCCAGAAATAAATCCCATTTAGTCATGGTTTGTAATCCTTTGAATAGGCTACTGAGTTATGTTTTTTAGTGTTATGTCAGGGGATATTGCATCAATATTCACAAAATATGTAGGTCTAATTTTTTTGTCTTTTTATACCTTTGGTACAAGGGCATTGCTGGCAACCAAAAATGAGCCAGGAAGTGTCCTTTCTTTTAAATTTTTGTAAAAGTTTGAGGAGGGTTGGTGTTGGTTCTTTTTGAAGTGTTTGGTAGAACTTAACAGTGAAATCACCTGGCCAGGGCTTTTCTTTGTTGGGAGCTTTGTGATTAGTGACTCAATCCCCTTATTAGCTATCAGTCTATTTATATTTTTCTATTTATGATTTAGTCTCAATATGTTTTGTGTCTCTAGGAATTTTCTATTTCATGTATGTCATCTAATTTGCTGCTATGCAGTTATTTATTGTAGTGTCTTAATAGTCTTTATACAGACTCATAGATACAGAGAACAGACCGAGAGCTATCAAAGGGTAGGGGGTGAGGGGTTTGATAAAAATGGTAAAGGAATTAAGCAAAAAAAAAAAAAAACGCTCATAAACACAGACAGTACTATGGTGATTACCAGAGGGAAAAGAGGGTTGGAGGAGGTAGAAGAGAATAAAAGGGGGATAAATGGTGATGGAAGGAGATTTGACTTTGGGTGGTATACACACAAATGATTTATTATAGAATTGCACACCTGAAACCTACATATTATTAACCAATGTCTACCTCAATAAATTCAATAAGGTTTTTTTTTTATGGCTTTGGGGGGAAAAGAAAATCACCTCTTCTAGTCTTTTCAAGCTGTCTCTGTTCCAAGGCACTTCACTATTTAGCTAAATATGTTCTCAACCTATGGATTAGATCTAGGTGAAAGTTTATGTTGTTTTCATGTCTTTTCTGTGCATGTATCTTACCTGTGCCTGTCTGTGTAGACTTTTATATTCTTCTATATACATGGCTTCTTTTGAATGTATTAATTTATAAAAGAGTGCCACTCCTGCTTGTCCTTAGGGACTTAAATGTTCTACTGTGTTTCTTTCCTGCAAATCTTGGCCCAGGAGTCCTCAGGTCTGTAGACTTCTCCAGCTTTTATGAGAAGTGCCATCTGGTTTTTAGCCTAGGCAAAACAAAAAAACAGTCCTTCATGCACTCTCCAGACAGGTTAAGTCATTGAAAATACCAGCTTTGCTTCTTCTGGTTTGAGAGAGGCCATATAGAAATCGTCCTTTACCTCCTCCAGACCAAGTCCGTTCTGCCACAGAAACAGGGTGGGCAAGGGTGAGTAAACATGCCACAAAATTTCCTACCATTTTAAAGTAGCTCTTTTCTTGACTGAATATTCACTTGGTTGCTGTAAACTTTAACTGTGTTCTAGGGATCTTGTAAAGTTATTTCAGTCACTTTCTGGTTGTTTTTGAGGTTTCCATGAAGAAAAAGGATTTGGAGCTGCCTAGCCTGCCATTTCACTGATATCACTCTCTTTAATATTGTTTTGTAATTCTACCCCTAAAGCCTTTTACAGTTTAGTAGATTTATTTCCTTGTTTGTTATGGATTTTATTCATACTATTAAAGGTGTCTTTTTTAGCATATTATAAGTTGTAGTATTTAGGAATGCTACTGAATTTTGCATGCTGATCTTATTGTCCAGAAACCTATATCAACTAATTCTCTAATTAGGTTTCACAGTTTTTGTATAGATTGTCTTGGCTTTTCTATGTAGATAGGTTTATCATCTAAAGATAATGATAATTTTTCCTTCTCAATTGCCATACCCCATTTCTTGTGCTAGTATAAAGTGTGACCATCAGTACAATGCTGAATACTGGTGTTAATAATGGATATCCTGTTTTTCTGCCTTTGAATGGAATACTTCTACATTTCTACTACTGTATATTATATTCGGTAGCTACCATCTATCAATTTAAGAAAATGTATTTCTATGTTTAGTTTACTACAAGCTTTTAGCATTTTAGTGTTGGTTTTATTGTACATTATTTGAATCACTTGAAAATATTACATAGTTTTCTCTTTTTTAATGTATATATTTAAATATTTATTTTTGAATTAATTCAATTCCAATGTAAACTGTCATGCTGGTATTTTTCATCACACATAAGATTTACTTATTTTTGAATGTTATATTAATATAATTGTACTGTATACTTCTTTCTGGCTTCTTTAATCCAATATTATGTTTAAAAGTTTCATCCACATTGTCATTTATATTGGTAGTTTGTTCATTTGCATTGCTGTGTAATATTCAATTGTATGAACCTAAAATAATACATCTACTGTAACTTTGAGGGGTATTTTTATTGTTTCTGAATTCTAGTTATTATTAATTTGCCATGATGTTTGCTTAACATGTCTTTTAGTTCAAATATATACATAATTTTGCTAGAGATATGTTTTAGTATATAATTACTGTATCTTAAAGTGTGTGACTATTCAACTTTAGCTAATACAACCAAATGCTTTTACACAGTGACTTGTACAAATTTTCTCTCCTACCGGCAATGTATCACAGTTCCCATCATTCTACATCCTTGTCAATATTTGGTGTTGATAGTATTTTAGATTTTTTATTTTGGACATTATGTTAGAATTTAGTAGTTTCCATTTTTTTCCTTGATAATGTATGAAGTTGAATAAATCAAGTATTTATTGAAAACATACATATTTAAAACTTTTGCCCACTTTCTATTGAATGATGTCTTTCAGTAATTACTTGAAGAAATGCTCTGCATATTTTTCTTTTAATGAAAAGATTTTTTTAAAAGTTTAATGTAGTCTTTTTCTTTCTCTGCTTATTGTTTTTTGTCCTGTTTAAGAATTCCTTACCTAACCTACATTTTTTTTTTTTTTTGTTGGGGTCAAAATTATTTTTTAATTAATTAATTTATTTATTTATTTATTTTTTTAAATACATTTGTCTCTGCCTCCCCCCCACCACTTTCCCTTGTCCCCTCCCTCCTTCCCTCCCTCAGCTCTTCCCCTTTGGTTTTGTCCATGAGTCCTTGCTATTTGTTCCTTGACTTTCCCCTTCCCTTCCCTTTCCCTGCCCCACCTTTTCCCTCTTGTCTCTGTTGATTTCTTTTCCTTTCAGTGTTGCTGGTCATATTTTCCTTGCATCTTTGTATTGTTGGTTAGGTTCCGCTTATAGGTGAGATCATATGGTATTTGTCTTTTGCCCCCTGGCTTATTTCGCTTAGCATAATGCTCTCCAGTTCCATCCATGCTGTTGCAAAGTTTAGTAGTTCTTTTTTTCTTTCTGTTGCGTAGTATTCCATTGTGTATATGTACCATCACTTTTTGATCCAATCATCTACTGATGGGCATTTAGGTTGCTTCCAACACTTGGCTATTGTCAATTGTGCTGCTATGAATATTGGGGTGCATAGGTTCTTTTGTATTGGCGTTTTGGTGTTCTTAGGGTATAGTCCCAGCAGGGGAATCACTGGATCAAAAGGCAGTTCCATTTTCAGCTTTTTGAGGAGATTCCACACTGCTTTCCACAGTGGCTGCACCAGTCTGCTTTCCCACAAACCTACATTTAAATTAAATATTAAACATCCTTTGTTCCCATTTACAATGTCATTGAACTACCTTCCACCTTTGCATCTATAATTCATCTGTATAATGTTCAATAATGGTCAAGGCTCATTGTTTTTTAATATATAGCCAGTTGACCCAGTGTATTTGATTGCTCCAATTTAGATACGGGTGAGTTTATAGACTATGTTCTTTTTCATGGGTCTATTTTGTTATCTTTGAGTGAGTACCAGAATTTATTTCATTTATTTATTTCTATTTATTTATTTTCTTATTGTTGACACTGTTACAGATGTCTCCCATTATCCCCCCTTTTGCTGCCCTCCACCTGCACCCGCTCCCCCTTCCCTTTGGCCATCACCAAACTGTTGTCTGTGTCTGTCGGTTGTGCATATATGTTCTTTGGCTAATTCCTTCACATTTTTTCACCTAGTCTCTCCCTCACTGCTCCCCTCCAACAGCTGTCAGTCTGTTCCATATATCAATGCCTCTGTTTCTATTTTATTTGTCAGTTATTTTGTTCAGTGGATTACACATATAAGTGAGATCATATCATATTTGTCTTTCTCTGACTGGCTTATCTTGCTTACCATAATAATCTCAAGGTCCATCCATGCTATTGCAAAAGGTAAGATTTCCTTCTCTTTATGCCTGAGTAGTATTCCATTGTGTAAAGGTATCACAGCTTTTTTATCCACTCATCTACTGATGGACACCTGAGCTATTTCCAGATCTTCGCCATTGTAAATAACACTATTGTGAACAGAGTGGTGCATACATACTTTCTGATTGGTATTTGGGGATTCTTAGGCTATATTCCCAGAAGTGGGATTGCTGGGTTAAAAGGAAGTTCCATTTTTAATTTTTTGAGGAGGCTTCATATTGTTTTCCACAGTGGCTGCACCATTCTGCATTCTCAACAACAGTGCACTAGAGTTCTCTTTTCTTCACATCCTAGTCAGCACATTTTTATTGATCTATTGATAGCAGCCATTCTGGCAGGTGTGAGATACCTCATTGTAGTTATAATTTTCATCTCTCTGATGATCAGTGAAATGGAGAATTTTTTTCAAATGTTTATTGGCCATTTGTATGTCCTCTATGTAGAAGTGTCTATTCAGGGTCTTTGCCCATTTTTTTAATTGAATTAATTGTCTTCCTGGTATTGAGTTGTATGAGTTATTTATATATTTTGGAAATTAACCCCTAGATATAACACTGGCAAATATGTTCTCCCACACAGTGAGTTCCCTTTCATTTTGTTGTTTGTTTCTTTTGCTGTGCAGAAGCTGTTTAGATTGATGTCATCCCATTTGTTTATTTTTTCCTTTGTTTCCTTTGCCCTAGGAGATATATCAGCAAAAATATTGCCACAAGAGATGTCTGAGGTTTTCCTGCCTGTGTTTTCTCCCAGAATTTGTATGGTTTCACAACTTATATTTAAGTCTTTTATCCATTCTGAGTATTTCTTTTAATATGGTGTGAGTTGGTGGTATATTTTCATTGTTTGCATGTACCTGTCCAATTTTTCCAACATCATTTATTGAGGAGACTGATTTTACACCACTGTATACATATACTCTTTCCTCCTTTGTCAAATATTAAGTGACCACAAAGGCATGGGTTTATTTCTTGGCTCTCTGTTCCCTTCCATTGATCTATATGCTTGTTCTTGTGACAGTACCAGGCTCTTTAGATTACAGTGACTTTGTGGTATAGTTTGACATTCAGTACTGTGATACCTCCAAATTTGTTCTTCTTTCTCGAGATCACTAAGGATATTTCAGCGTCTTTTTTTGGTTCCATATAAATTATTTGAATATTTGTTCTAGATCTGTGAAATATGTCATGGGTATTTTAACAGAAATTACATTAAATCTATAGATAGCTTTGGGTAATATAGACATTTTAGTGTTCTTCATTTTTCTAATTCATGAACACAGTATATGCTTCCACTCATTTGTATCTTCCTTGATTTCAACCCTCAATGTTCTATAGTTTTCCAAGTACAGGTCTTTTACCTTTTTCTGTTAAGTTTATACCTAGGTATCTTTTGTTGTTGTTGTTGTTGTTGTTATTTTTGTTGCAATGTTAAATAGAACTGTTTTCTTAGCTGTTGCAGAGAGTGTGGGGCTCCAGGATCTGAGGGCCACTATCCGGGGCCAGCTGTGAGGGAATCGTGGGCTCTGATCCCACAGAGCCTGTCCCGGGGTTGTCACAGATGGGGGGAATAAAATGAGTCATCCCAGATACTTCTCTGTCTTCCAGGAGAGGGGTAGCTCTTCCCTCTAGTGGAGAAACCCCTGAGCCCCCATGTCCAAAAGCTTTTATTGAGAACCATATGTGCAGGGGTATACAACAAAGCTCATCAATCAATGACAAAAGGCTATGTTTACAGAAAACAGAGGTCACACATAACAATTGAAGGAACACAAGAGATTTGCCTCAGGTCAGGGTCTATGAATAATGTAAATTTCCTTCCAAATTTAAGCTGGTTGTCACAGCTTTTGAGGGAAGAACAAAGCATGCTTCAAGGAACTTACTTCTAGGCCTCATTTCCCCCTGGGAGCCACCCAATCCAGCTTATGGCTGTACCTGCCTTTAGTATTGTTTCCAGCCTGAACCAGCAGGCGAGGCAGAGAGACCAAGAGATAGGGATACTTCCTTCAGATAGAATGAGTACTCCGGCCATATCAAAGCCTGGAGTGAGGGTCTTTTGCCCTTTCTCCATGTCCCCCAAGTTCTTCCCTGATGCCCATTCATGACTGTGTCTGGCTTAGGTTGTCCCTTCCATCAAGGGATCTTATCCGTTATTGACTACCAGCAATATCCCAGGGCCAAGCAGGGTGATGTGAGTGAGGCAGTGGCTGTGTCCTTGCCATGGGGACAGGTTTAGTCTCCTCAGTGGACTGTTTTCCCAAGGCCTCCTTGATTATTTCCTGTCTTGGGGCCCTCTTGCCTGTTGGCAGGGCTACAGCCCCTGAAACCAGATGGGGCATTTCCCAATGTTTAGCTTCTCTTTTTAAGAGTCCATTATTGGTGTATAAAACTGCCACCCATTTCTGGATATTAATTTTGTATCCTGCTACTTTGCCAAATTTACTTATTAGATATATGTTTTTGTCGAGGATTTTAATATCTATGTTCATCAGGAATATTGGCCTATAACTTTCTTTCTTTGTAGTGTTTTTATCTGGTTTTGGAATTAAGATAATGCTGGCCTCACCCCTCCCCATGGCATCACCCATAATTTAAAATTTTAATTGTACATTTCCTTTTTCCATGTGTTCTTCCTCTCTTCCACATTTCAACTAAATTTATTGGGGTGACATTGCCAACAAGATCACATAGGTCTCAAGTGTACACCTCTGTGATACATATCCTGCACATTGTATTGTGTGCCCACCACTTCCATCACCATATATTTGGCCCCCTTTAGTCTTTACTACATTCCTGCCCCCCTTGACTCTGGTAACCACCATACTGTTCTTTGCCATTATTGTTTTATATAGGTTCTCTATCCTTTGCTCTCTTTCTTCTCCTTCTGGTACCTCTATGATGCAGATATGGTTATGTTTCATGTTGTTCCAAAGTTCCCTTAAACTATGCTCATGCTTGTTATTTTTTTCCTTTTGCTTTTCTGATATTTTTCTAACTTATCTTCTAGTTCACTGATTCAATCCTCTGCTTCATCTAACTCACTATTTATTCCTTCCAGTGTATTCATTATTTTAGATATGTTATTCTCTGTTTTTGAATGGCTATTTTTTATGGTGTCTATGTTCTTTTCATGGCTGTTGAGCATCTTTATAACCATTACATTAACTCTGTTTCTGATAAATTACTTGTCTCCATTTTATTTAGCCCTTTTTCTGGACATTCTTCTTGTTCTTTTGTTTGGGGCCTGTTTCTTTGTCTGCTCATTTTGGAGGTCTCTTTGTGTTTGTTTCTATGTATTAAATAGAACTACTATGACTCTCAGTCTTGGTGGAGTGGACTTCTATAGTAGGTGTTCTGTGGAACTCACTGGTGCAGTCTTATTCAACTTTTGAGCTCAGTGCTCTAGGAATGAACTTTGTGTGAGTTATGTGTGCCCTCCTGTTGTAATTGGTTTTTGATTGCTGTTGTCCTGTCTATAGGTCTGGACTCTCTGGCTGGTTGCTATGAGGTTCAACCTTGACTACATTGTGCACATTGTTGTACAGGTGCTGACAGAACAAAACAAAACAAAACTGGAAAAACTAAAAAAAAAATAACCAACAACAAAAGCAAAGACAAAAAAAATCAGTAAAAGACAAAAGAATAATAAAAATACACAAGACAAAGAATTAAAGAAGAAAAAATAAAATATATGAAAAGAAGAGAAAAAAATAATTAATTGTAAAATAAAATATAGGAAAACACAAAAAGACTAAGAAAAATGGAGTAAGAAAAGGAGAGAACTAAGAGATATGAAAGAAAAAAAGAGACAAAAAGAAAAAAATTGAAATAGAGAAAAATGAAGAAAAAATTAAAAAAGAAAAAGTGGAGCTCACCTTAGCAGCTTGTGCTTGCAGTGGTCACCCTTTAAAAATGCTGTTTGTGAAGTTTGTTGGATCCTGTTCCAATGTTGTCTGAAGCTGGCCACTTGTGCCAGTCCCAGGTCTCCCTGGAGGTTCCCTGGTACAAGCCAATTTCAGGCACTGTCCCTTCCTACCTTCGAAATCTGTCCCAAGCTCATCAGGGCAGAGGTTCTAGTAGTCCTGCAGGTAGGCCGTCTGAAGCTCAGAGGTTGGGTCTGCCTTGGTCTAGCACTTTGAATGTCCCCACTCTGAGCTGCTCTTCTTTCACCCATAGAACTTTGCTCAGCAGGGGTATCCAATGGCAGGGTTGATTCACACATTCTGGACAGGGGTGCTGGCAACCTGTAGGAGGGTAGGGAGGGCATTTCTCTCCTTTATGAGACTATACAGGCTGAACTCACTGGGGAGCTTGGCACTGCTTCCCTAAAATGCAGCCACAGAGCCCCCAGTACACGCATATCTGACTCCAAGTCTGACAAGCCCAGCTCTACATAGCTCCCTTGCACTCCTGCCTTACCTAACCAAGCAGAGGGGGATCAAAAAAAGAAAAAAAAAAAGAAAGAAAAAAATCAGTCCAGCTTGGCACTCCAATATCTCCAAGTGGGATTAGCCAAGCAGGATGGGGAGAAACTCCCAGCTCTGCCCAGGGTCCAAATGGGCCAAGTGTCCCACTCCCCCATGACATTTAACCAAGCAGGGTGGGACTAAATTTGTGACCCAGTGTTCACCCCTTTTCCTCAAAAGACAGCTAATGTGGCAGAACAAGCAGTTCAGGCACCTATTAGCTCTGAGTGGGCAAGTCTGATCCTCTTTCTCAAGGCACACAGTCTAGACACTGATCGGCTCTCTACCCAAAGTCCTTCCAGAGAATAGAGGGGCTCTCAAAGCCAATGCTGGGTGTACCGAGCAGACCCCTCCTTTGAACTGGAACTATGGCACAGTCCCTTCAGCAGTCACAGACCAGAGCAAACTTCCCAGTCTGGTGGTGAAACCATGAGATCACACCTTCTTTGGGATAGTGTGGTCTGGATCTCCTGGGTGGGCTGAATCCCACTGATTCCTACTGCTGGATATTATATGGCTCCCCTTTTCATTCTGTTCCTCTGGATTGAGAATCCCTGCATAGGGCTGAGACCCCATACTTCCAGGGGTAGGGAATGTTGCAGCTTTTAGTATCCCTCCAACTTCCCAGCTGTGCAATTGCACAAGAGGGTTTACTCTCTTCTTGTCTCCTTCTGTCTTCCTCCATGCTCCTGTTTATTAAATTTCAGGTCAGCTACACTTCAACTGGTTTTTCAAGTACATTGCTCTGTAATTTAGCTGCAAGTCCAGTCTGGGGCTGAGAGCAAGTGGAAAAAGCTTCTAGCTGCTATGCAGCCATCTTGGAATCCCTCTGAATTTCATTCTGTTATTCTTGAACTTTTTAAATTATAGATAAATTGAGAAATTATCTTATCTTTGCATATAAATGCTGAGATTTTGAGTAGGATTCAAGAAGATTGATAGTAAATTGATTGATTGATTGATTTATAGTAAATATATCTCTCCATGTATTTTGTTTCTCAGTGTCTCAGAGTAATAGTTTTTAATAGTTGTGCATTATGTTACATTAATGAGAATTCAGCTTATTATGTATAATTTATTTCAATATATTTTATGTTTTAATATTCACTTAAATTATTTTATTTTTATTACTTATTGATGGTTTATAGAAGTAGAATTTATTTTTTAAATATTGAACCTTTAAACCTGGGGTAACAGGGGCCATACAGGTGATGAAAATGAGGGATGGAGCTACAAGGACAGGAATTTCCTGGTTCTTAGACTTTGGCAAGTAATTCAGTCTTTTAGAGAGCACTGCAGGCCGGCTCCTGCCAAGAAGTCCCAGCTTCAAGTGGAATGTAGGGCCATGTCCAGCACAGCCTACTCAAATGCAATCTTGCATTTCCCTCTCTAGATCAAGGCTGCTATGGAAAGTAACCCCAAAGATGGCACAGGCCTTGTGCACAAGCCTTTTGGGCATATTGTTGTCAGTGAGAAATTGTGTGGGTCACAGCTAGCACAGGACACGAAAGGATGGTGGGCTGCCCTCTCTTTCCTCACATCACTTTTTAAGAAACATCTACCAATTGCTGCCATTACATCCAATGCTCACAGAACTTTCCTTGTCTGCATTTTAAGGGAAAACTAAACTTTTTTTGTTTTGTTTTGTTTTTTACTTCTGTCACTGATATCATCCTTATATAATAATCTCTTTCTACTTCAAGGTTGTAAAAATACCTAAATTTTCTATGTACCTCAAAGTATTCTTTACATAGAAAGGTTTAATTTCTCTAGTAATAAATGTTTAATTTATCTAATAATGAAAAAGTTAAAACATAAAAATAAAATAAAAAGCTTTAACTATGTAGGTTGTTCATAGGCAAAATATGGCCTTAAAGTTCAGTTAAGAAAACAATTGAAAAAGTGATTATAATGATAGTAAATGATATATAATGCTTACACTAATCAGTGCTTACTCTAAGCATTGTTTTTCAATATATTTTATTGATTATGCTATTACAGTTGTCCCACTTTTTTCTCTCTTTTATTCCCTTCTACCATGCACTGCCCCTTCCACCAGGATTCCCTCTCTTAGTTCATGTCAATGGGTTGTACATATAAGTTCTTTGGCTTCTCCATTTCCACATTATTCTTAACATCCCTCTGTCTATTTTGTACCTATTATTTATGCTTCTCATTCCCTGTACTTTTCCCCCCATTTTCTCCCCTTCCCCTCTCCTCTGATCTCCATTTCTGTGATTCTGTTCCTGTTCTAGTTGTTTGCTTAGTTTGTTTGTTTTGGGGGTTTTTTTAGGTTCATTTGTTAATAGTTGTGAGTTTGTTGTCATTTTACTGTTTATAGTTTTAGATATTCTTGCTTTTCTTAGATAAGCCCCTTTAACATTTCCTATAATAACGGCTTGGTAATGATGAACTCCTTTAACTTTTCCTCATCTTGGAAGCACTTTGTCTGCCCTTCCATTTTAAATGATAGTTTTGATGTATAGAGTAATCTTGAATATATAGGTCCTTGCCTTTCATGACTTTGAATAGTTCTTCTGAGTTCCTTCTTGCCTGGAAGGTTTCTTTGGAGAAATCACCTGACAGTCTTATGGGAACTCCTCTGTAGATAACTGTCTCCTGTTCTCTTCCTGCTTTTAAGATTCTCTCCTTATCTTTAATATTGGGTAACTTAATTATGATGTGCCTTGGTGTGTGCTGCCTTGGTGTGTGCTGCCTTGGGTCCACCTTCTTTGGAACTCTCTGAACTTCCTGACTCTCCTGGGTCTTATTTCCTTAGCCAGTTTGGGGAAGTTCTCCATTATTTTTTTTTCAAATAAGTTTTCTTTTTTTATTATTTTAATTTATTTTTTCAAATACATTTGTCTCTGCCTACCCCCCACCACTTTCCCTTGCCCTCTCCCTCCATCCCTCCCTCAGCTCTTCCCCTTTGGTTTTATCCATGAGTCCTTGCTATATGTTCCTTGACTTTCCCCTTCCCTTCCTTTTCCCCACCCACCTCCCTCCTTCCCTCTTGTCTCTGTTGATTTCTTTTCCTTTCAGTGTTGCTGGTCTTATTTTCCTTACATCTTTGTATTGTTAGAAGTTGTTATTGATAGGTACTTATTCATTTTTTTCCCTTTGTACCTGTGTTCCTCTCTTTCTCTTTCTTTTTCTTTCATCTTCTTAAATCAGTCACTTTAGCATATCTTGCAGTGCTGGGTTGGTGGAGGTGGATTTTTTTAGCCTTCTTTTGTCTGGGAAACTCCTTATTTCACCTTCCATTTTAACTGAGAGCCTTGCTGGGTAGAGCAGTCTTGGTTGCAGGCCTTTGCTTTTCATGACTTGGAATATTTCTTGCCAGTTCCTCTGTGTTTCTGTGAGAAATCAACTGCTGGCCGTATCGGGGCTCCCTTGTATGTTACTACCTGTTTCTCCCTTGCTGCCTTTAGGATATTCTGTTTGTCTTTGATATTTGCCATTTTAATTATGATATGTCTTGGAGTGAGTCTCTTTGTGTTCCTTTGGAAATGGACCCTCTGTGCTTCCGAGGCTTGCGTGACTTTTTCTCTCAAATTAGGGAAGTTTTCCATCATTACTTTTTTGAACAGGTTTGTATCCCTTGCTCCTCCTCTTCTCCTTCTGGTATTTCTATTGTACAGATATTATTATTTTTCAGGTTGTCCTGCAGTTCCCTTAATGCCTCTTCATTCTTTTTGAGTCCCTTTTCATTTTCTTGCTCTATCTGGGAGTTTTTTTCTACCTTGTCCTCCAGCTCACTGATTCAATCTTCTGCTTCATCAAGCCTGCTTTTGATTCCTTCTACTGTGTTTTTCAACTAGAAATTGTATTCTATGTTTCTTTTTTCTGGTAATTGATAAGTTCCTATAGTTTCCCTGTAGTTTTTTGTAATTCTCTTTGAGCTCACTGAGTCACTGAGCTTACTTAGAACCATTGTTTTGAACTCAGTATCTGATAGTTTACTTTCCTCTATCCTTTAGTTCTCTTTCTGGGGATTCACCTTTTCTTTCAATTGGCGGTTGTTTCTTTGTCTTCCCATTATTTGTGAGACTCTTCTTTTTTGCTTCTGCTTCTTTATTTATCTGTCTTTACTTCCTGGCTTTGTTGTATGAACTACTATGGTAGGAGACTGCTTTTTTTTTTTCTCCCTGTGTCTGCCTCCTATGATGTCAGCTGTTGACCCCATCTAATGTTAGGTTGTCTTTTCAAGACTTCGAGGAATCTACTCTCTGTGGCTCTCTACTTCAGTTGTTAATCTTGTCTCTCTGCTCTCAGTAGTCAGGCCTATGCACCACAGGGCTGGGAGAGTCCCTCTTGTATGCAGAGTTTTGATGTCCTCTCATGCTGCTGAGGCTCAGGGGAGTGGTCTGCCTGAGCAAGATGTCTGCTGCTGTATCAGGGAGGAGTCAGCACAGGTTCCCGCTGGCTACTCCATCAGTTTTCTCCCCAATGCCCTGATCTCCAGGCTCTCCTCAAGCATCTCTAGACCACTGTGCCCCCTTTAGCCAGGGATCTACTCTCTGTAACTACTCCTCTGAAATCAGCAGTCAGGCTTGCGCACCACCGCCACCAGTGTAGAGCCTCTTGGGGGCGGGGCTCTTATGTCCTCTCAAGCTACTGCCACTCAGGGGAGTGGTTTGCCTGAACAAGATGGCAACTGCAAAATGGGGAAAGAGTCAGCACCAGGACCCCGCTGGCTCTCTCTTAGTTCTCTCCCCAAAGCCTCCTTTCCCTGTCTCTCATCACGGGGCTCCAGCCCACTCTGCCCCTACCTTTGCCAGCGCCCAAGGTAAGTGGCTGCCAAAACAAATTTATACATTTTGGCCCTTTAAACAGCTCTTTGCATCTCCAGCCGCCTGTCTCTAGCAACCCTGCTGTTTTTCACAGCTGGCTATTAACTGAATACTTTATGGGCTCTGGTGCTGTAGGCATGAGATACCCCCTGTTTGTTCAGACCCCACTCTTTTCAAGGGGATCCAATTGTACATTTACATATCCCTCTGGTGCTGCCTCCTGTGGGCTCCCAGCCTGCCTTCTCAAGTCTATACCACACTCCTTACTAGTTAGGTTGTGCTTAAGTTGTTCCCTCTGTCCAAATTTTAAGTCTCCTCTTGCTATTGTTCAGTTGTTTTACAGGTGACTTCTCCACAATTTAGTTGTAACTCCAGATTGGTCCCGGAAGGAGGTTAGTGTGACTTCCACTCACTCCTCCACCATCTTGAAGTCTGCTCAGATTTTCTTTTTCTCTATGTCTGCTTTCTAAGTATCCTTTTTGTTTTATATAAGCTTTAATATGAAATACTTAGATATGGATCTTTATATTTTTATTCTCTTGGCAGCTATTGGCAATCTTGAATTTATCAATTAATATCTTGAATTTGTCCTGGATATTTTCACTTATTAGTTTTTTTTTTAATATTTCTCCTGTTCCCATCTTTCTGTTCATCTGCAATTCTGATTATCCAGATATGATATTTCCAGTTTATCATTCTTATCTTTCAATATTGCCTTTTTATAATTACCCACTTTTTAGTTTTGTGCTGCCTTCCAGGAACTTTCTTATGACCTATGTTCAGCAGGTTAATTTCTTCTATTGTAAACTGCTGTCAAATCCATTCAAAGACTTTGTAATATGACTCATTTTTTAGTTTGCAGATGTTTAGACATATGGTTCATTTCTAAAAGGTCTCCATGACTTTATAATTTCCTAATTCATTAAGAATGTTTTAAGCTTTTAAAATTTATTTAAATATAACAACTACTATCATTTTTATCTGATCTATTAATCCCAATACCTGAAGTTATTGCAAATGTTTCTGGTAAGTATTGTTTCTGCTAATGGCATTCACATTGTTTTTCCCTTGTTCACTTATGTTATCTATGAGTTATCTATGCCTATAGCTCATTTACTTTCAAAAGTTATATGAAAGCGGTGGGGGGGGGGGTAGGCAGAGACAAATGTATTTGAAAAAATAAATTAATTTAAAAAAAAACAAAAGTTATATGAGAGAATAATTTCATGCCCAGAATATAGAAGAGGTTTAGTTCAGTTCTGCCAAGAGGCTACAGGCATTAATAGTATAATGTCACTGTAAATTAATTAATAAAACCCAGAGAAAAGGTATGAATGCCAATTATTTAAAATAATTTTATTTTCAAGTTTTAATTAATTATAGTAAACTAGTATTCATGCCTTTTCTCTGGATATCTAGCCTATGTGCATCTGAAGACAAATCCACAAAAGACTTGGTTAATTGATAAAGCAACATTCATTGATTTCTCCTATTTGTGGGGTTGGGAAAAGGCTTTGCCTCTGGTTCAACCTTACTATGAAACAAGATCTACACATGACTGTGCAACTTCTGCAGGGCAAAAACATCCATGGTGGCCATGTACCTCATAATTCCTCATTAATGAGGGGAGAATGTCATATTCTAATACTCCACCAAATTTAGGGGACTGTGGGACTTTATTGGTAACTTCTTCACCCCCAAGATTATTAAAAGTGAATTTGGAAAGCCATTAGTTCAATATATTACACTAGATCCGCTGGCTATAATTTTATAGTCTTTAGTAACAAAAATTCTTAGTAGGACTCTTAGAGTGACCTGGAGAAATGAAGGCCTTCTGTCTCATTCAAAAATGCTCAGTGGAACAGGTTATTTGGGTCCTTATTAAGGCAATTCTTGTAATCAGGTGAAGTCAAGAGTTGGCTATTGTCCTCAAACTGATGCCTTGCTGGAATACATGACTGGTCGGGAAATAATGACCATGTATGCCAGATTATGGGGAATCTCTGAGCCCCAGATTCAGCTGTATGTGAGCAAATGGTTGAATTCACTGCGCCTGGAGTCCCATGCTGACAGGATAATCAGAACCTACAGGTGAGTCATTATGCTGACCTTTTTGTTGCTGCTAATGTGATGCTTCCCTATGTTTCTGTTGTATGAAGAAAATGCTCACAGCACCACCTAATTCCCTCTGTCATACAAGTACTTAATTGTGAAACTATTTAATGAGTCACTAGGTTAAAATACAGTAATAAGACAGATCAATGTAGTTCTGTATCTTTCCCCAGTAAAGATGAAACCTAAATCCTCGTTATGTTTGAACTGTAGCCTCTGAATAACAAAAGGGAGCATTTTGTTCTTTCTAGTGTCCATATGGTTCTTTGTTTTCCATGAAAAAAGGGATGTAGACCCTATAAATTATAGTGGGATTTATGTACCTGGAAAATCATGACACCCTAAGATCTAGTAAATAAATGTCAACTGATAATGCTGCTGAAATCAGTTACATAAAAGTCACCCTTCTGTATTTCAAATACACACCCCCCCACTCCACCCCTCCATACTTGGAACTGGTACCTTGTTAAAGTCTCACCTAATTGCCATTGCGGATATCCATGTTAAGTGCTTGCTGAGACTCAGCATTTAGGAGGTTTGTGCTATCACTATCCTGTAATTAACTGATTTGTATATCCTCCCCTTTTGCTGCATTCTCTTGGTTTCTACGAAGCGGAGGAAGCAAACGTAGGCTGAGTACTGCTATTGCTTTAATGGGAAAACCTGCAGTCATTTTGCTGGATGAGCCATCAACGGGCATGGACCCAGTGGCCCGACACCTGCTCTGGGACGCTGTGACACAAGCACGTGAAAGTGGCAAAGCCATTATTATAACCTCCCACAGGTGTGACTCATTGGGAGGCTTGGAATAGGGTTGGCAAACATTGTAGTGGTTGTTAGAGAGAATTATTTGGGACTAGAAATTTTTTACAATAAACTTGCTTGAGAATGTAACTTCTTCATTAATCATAATCAGTGGAACAGCCAAGAATATATTAAGTTAAGTAACCAAGAGTGGGAGGAGACAAGGAGTTCAAATGTTTTGTGTGCAGATTTTGTACTCTACTTATCATTTGAAAATTTTTCAGCCCCCAACTGAGAGTCATGATTGGTAAATTCCACCTCCCTTTGAAAATAGAATCACAAAATCTGGAATTATAGAAAGAGATCCTCCAACAGAGAACTTTTCAATTTTCCATTGTTCTGCTATCTTGTTTTGTTAGAATGGAGGAATGTGATGCCTTCTGTACCAGGCTGGCCATCATGGTGAAGGGAAAGTTCGTGTGCCTGGGCAGCCCTCAGCACCTCAAGAACAAGTTTGGCAATATTTACATCCTGAATATTAAGGTCAACACTGATACACACGAGCATAAATTAGATGATTTTAAAAATTTTATCACAATGACATTCCCAGGTAAATTAGATAGGTTAACTTTGTTCAAGATGTATTAAATCATATTTGTCGTTCTCACTATGCATATGTTTTATATTTTCAGTAAGTGTTTCCTATGGATTATTAATATTTTCAACTTCCACACTGAATTCATTTTGGGATCCTTGTTTCTACAACCTTTTGTGCAGGGTTGGGCTGAGAAGTTTTGCACACACACAAAACAATGGTTCACACTGAGCTTTGGTATCACTTTAATAAGACAGATTTTAATTTCTTGTGTTAATGTAAATTATATCTTTAAAGCATAATTATCATCATAATTCTCAATTGTTTTCATATAATATCCATGCAAAGTTTTAAGGCTTTTTTGTTATTGTTCTACAGCTGATCATGTAACTCTGGTCTTTTGGTCTCAGCCAGGACATGGTATTACAATACAAAGAAGAACCTAAATTTTTCTCTCCTTTCAGAAGTAGACCTACTTCTGTACACTAAAATTAGTAAATATTTCTCTGCCTAAATGGTTCAATACCAGAGATGGAAATTATGTCACCACTTTTTCCTAAACATAGCAAGGCTCTTAACAATTTTGGTTTTTCATCTTTGCTTCTACTTTGCTAGGTTGAGCAAAATATCACAGAAGTTCCCATTGTGTGTCAGCCTGAGGAGTTAGAAGTTTATCTCTAGGTGATGGAAAATAACAGGGTCATTTACATAGTAAGAATGGAGTTCAGAAAATAGATAAGAAATTGATGGTAGAGCAGATGTGGAGAACAGATGAATGGGAAAAAAATTCCTCACTGCCGACCATAGGTAACATGAAAATTGAAATGTTCATTAAGTTCATTTACTTATGTATTCATTAAGCAATTTTTTAATTAAATGCATTGGGGTGATATTGATCAGAGTTCTATTTCATGTGGCCTCTAAATTACCACAAAGAGAAGCTGGTACAGGAAACCTCATTTACTGTGAGCTGTTCTAGCAATGTGCTCTTCCTAAAGGAAGAACACCGAACACTGACCTGAGGCCTAGTCTCAATAACATGAATACAAGAACATGTTCTTTAAAGGGCGTGTGGGTTAGAGGCACAGTTTTACCTCTGAAGTGGTTGTTGCCAAGTCCTTCCTCACAATATTCTTTAAAAAATAGCTATTCAAAGATGACAGAATCAAAAAAATATTGATATGAGAGAGAAAAGAGGGAAGGAGGGTGGGGTGGGCAGGGAAACGGAAGGGAAGGGGAAAGTCAAGGAACATATAGCAAGGACTCATGGACAAAACCAAAGGGGAAGAGCTGAAGGAGGGAAGGAGGGAGGGGGCAAGGGAAAGTGGTGGGGGGAGGCAGAAACAAATGTATTTAAAAATAAAGAAAGAAAGAAAATAAATATTGATATGGAACCTATACCTAAATATGATTGTAAAAGAGAATAAATATCACAAGTAAAAGTTATCTAGAATATACTCATATTTTTTTAAAGAATATAAAGTAATGAGAATATTTAGTGCAAATCATTCTACATAATCTCAAGGAAAATTAAGTGACCATGTATTTTTTTTAAATACACAAATAAGTGACTGTTTTTGTCAATGGAAGATTATATACTCTGAAAAGCCCTCTTGGTAAAATAAAACAAGAATTTGGTAGAAATTAAACAAATACAACCTTAATGTGAAAATTGGTTCAGAAAACTCTTTTTAAGAACCAAGAAAAGAAAATAGGAAGAAAAGAAAAAAATAAAGTAAAAGAAACAGTGAGTTGTAAGGAAATGCAAACCCTGGAAGTAAATGCCATTGTCAGCACTACGATCAGTGACAAAGCTCTGGACCTTCCCAGGTTGGAGAGCTCATGCTGAGACTGCCATGTGAAGGGGACCCTCTAAGTGGGTACTGAGTAGCATCCTCTGATTCTAAGCAAGAGCACACAGAGATCTGTGGAGGAAGGAATCCCTAATTTAGGTTTGGAGTAAGGAGAGGAACACAAGAGGCAGACAGAAGAAAGTACCAGAGAAAGGTCTACACTGAGGAGCCATATTATTTAATACATCCCAGAAGTCTCTAAAGAAGGAACCCCACAGTACAGAATCCTAAAGCTAGAAAAATTTTTGGGTGGTCCATGATGAGAGATTCTGACTGGACCAAAAAGTACAGCGACATACGGAACAATTTCTGCTGAAAACTAGCTGAAAAGAGTTTTCCATAACAGGGAATAAAAGGGCCACATCAAGATAGGTAGGAGAGGCAGAGACACAGTCTCACCAAAAACCCCACCTCACTTTCAGTCAAGGTGGAGGCATAGGTAAACACACCTTGTCACCTAGCACAACTACTACACAGATTAAACTAGACTATAAAACAAGTATCGTTCAGGTTTGTTAGAAAATCAAGCTGTGTGGAAGTCCAACAACCAAGGATTTAAAGAAGCCACATTCATCCAGATGGGTAGGAGGGGCAGAAATATGGAGAGGTTTAGAGAGGCATGGAGACACAGAACAAGCAGTTCCACATTCATGTGTAATGGATAAAAATTGGGGAGGATACAGTGGGTGCAAGGGATCTCAGCCCCAGACCAGACCACCCAACCCAGGATTTCAGCACCAGGAAGATAAGTCCCCATAACTTCTGGCTGTAAAATCCAATGAGGGTTGGGGTGGCTGAAGAAACTGCAGGGTTCTCAGGAGACTCCTCTTAAAGGGCTTGCAGTGGTCTCAGGACTTACTCAGACCCACACCCTCTGGGATGCAGCACCAGGATAACAACTGGAAGGGAATCAGTGGCATATGGGAAGAATGTGAAGTGACTGGCAACAGAGCAAGTGCCAGGAGACAGCTTCCTCCCAGGCAAATCTCCAGAGGCTAGGCAGTGATATGGGTTGCTCCATCCTGGTGATTACCTAAGGTTCCACTGCACACAATTTGTAGGGGTGCTTTTCTACAATAGGCCATGCTACTAAGACAAGGAATCAAAGCAACTCTACCTAATACACAGAAACTAACACAGGGAGACTGCCCAATTGAGGAGACAAAGAAATATGAGCCAAATATAAAAAACCAGAACAAAATTCCAGAAAAAGAACTAAACAAAAATGGAGATGAGCAACATTCAGATGTATAGTTCAAAAAATTGGTTATCAGTTTGCTCAAAGAAATCATTGGGTACTGAAAGAGCATAAAAAAAGACCCAGGCAGAAATGAAGGTAAAATTAAGTGAAATAAAGAAAAATCTACAGGGAACCAACAGTGGAGGGGATGAAGGTGTGAATAAATTCACTGATTTGGAACATAAAGAACAAAAAACATTCAATCAGAAGAGCAAGAAGATAAAAGAATTTTTTTAAAAATGAAGATAGACTAAGGAGCCCTTGGGACATCTCCAAACGCACCAACATCCAAATCATAGGGGTGCCAGAAACAAAAGAGGAAGAACAAGAAATTGAAAACTTACTTGAAAAAATAATGGGAACTTGGGAAGATTGCGGAGGAGTGAATGGGAGTCACGCTGACCCCCTCCCAAAACCAAACTGGAATTGCAACTAAATAATGGAGTAATCACCTGGAAAGCAGTGGAGCGATAGTAGGAGAGGAGCCTTGGGGCCGTGGACAGTGGATTCTACTCTGACACATCCCAACGGGTGAGAAGTGCGGTGGAGGCTCAAGAGGGTGGGCTGGGTGCCCACGGGCACTGGCACCAGAGGGACATTGAAATGGCCAGTTAGCGTCCCCCAAGAAGAACGGGGTCTGAATCAAAAACAGGGACCCCTAAACTACAGCAGCTAAAGCCAAGAAAATACAGACAAAATGCAACCCCGAAAAGCTTAGGGGCACTCTCTGCCAGAGACAGGTGGCTGGGGATGCAAAGAGACATTTAAAGGGCCAACGCAAAAGTTGCAGTGGCAGCCACCCTCCTTGATCTCTGGGTAGAGGCGGCAGCAGGGTGGGCTGGTGCCTGGGAAAAGACTGGTGAGGAAAACTTTGTGAAGAGAACTGACACGGCGGCAGGTGGAGCCCCGGTGATGGCGCGCCTCCCACTCTGCAGCTACCATCTCGCTCAGGCAGAAGGGAATCAATTAACCTGCCTTTTGTGCGCTCCGCACACAGCTTGTACGTGTGTGAGCTGCGGGGCTGAGTGCAGACTGGCTGGGAGAGCCTTGAGGAGAGACTAGAGAAGGAGGCATTGGGGAAAGAATGGGAGGAGGAACCGGGGAGTCCCGACTCCCTCCCCGTTCTGTAGTCTCCTTTGTGGGCTGGAAAGGCGTGACCACAAAGAGGCAGAAGTGGGGTGCGCATGAACCAGACTGCCTGTGATTGAAATGCAGTCTGCACAGGGGTGTGGATCCTTGGTGGAAAGGGTCACAGAACTGCCCAAAGACCCCTGAGGAGAGACTAGAAACTGAGGCGTTGGGAAAGAACAAGAGGAGGAACCGGGGAGTCCCGACTCCTTCTCCTTGCCCTAGTCTCCATTGCGCGGGAAGAGGCCACACCCCCAAAGAGCCAAAAGCCGAAAAGCACACATAGACACCCCAAAAACACCCAGTGCAGGCACGCACACTTGTGCCGAGTGACCAGCGAGAGTTGGAGAGCGTGTATGTGACCCGCGCGGGCTGGCGAACACTTGCACCGGCAGGCAAGGCATCCCACAGATATGCACCCATACTGCCTGTGAGGGACTGGCCAGAGCGGCAAGGGCAGGCGTAAATAGATGAGCTGTCCGACCATTGCGGAGCAGCCCACAAGATTAGTAGAACTGCCCAGAGTCCCCGGAGGAGAGACCAGAGACAGGATAAACTGGAGAGTCCTGGAGCTGATTCCTCCCATTTCCGTAATCCCCATTTGGCGAGGGAAAACAACGCACCAAAAGAGCCAAAGCGGGGAAAATACACAATAGCGGACCCTAAACTGACCAGTGCCACAGAGCTCACCGGCCAGGGGGGCCACATGAGTAGGCGAGGTTGCGAATAAGCCCCCTGGTCTGGGGCAAGCACATGTGACCCCAGGCAGATGGGGGATCCGGCCGTGCTGGGAGCACGCTCAAGGAGCCCGCCTGAGAGGGCAGAGAGATCCGAAAAAATAGCCCAGCCCTGACCAAAGGGGTCACAGAGCTGCTCGAAGCAGGAGTCAGGCACAGACATTGGACTCCTGGAAGGCTCAAACAAACAACCCAAGTTCCTATAGGGTCAACAACGGACATCATCAGAGGCAGGCCCAGAAAGAAAAGGACAAAAATATTTAACAGACTCTCACAAAACTGGGAAGATAAAGAAGTTCCCCCCAAATGAGTGGAAAAGGGGACTCTCCACAGAGAGAGCTAAATGAAATAGAGGCAAGGGAACTATAAGATACTGAATTCAAAACAATGGTTCTAAGGAAGCTCACTGAGCTCAGCCAGCTCAAAGAGAACTATGAGAAACTGCAGAGAAACTATCAGGATAGTACGGCAAACTATATCAACCTGGAAAAGGACATAGAAACTATCAGGAAGACACAAGAGGATATGAAGAATACCATTTGTGAATTGAAGAACACAGTAGAAAGAATCCAAAGCAGGCTGGATGAAGCTGAGGATCGAATCAGTGAGATGGAGGACAAGGAGGAAAGAAGTTCCCAGAAAGAGCAAGAAATGGAAAAAAGACTCAAAAAGAATGAAGAGGCATTTAGGGAAATGCAGGACAACCTGAAACACAATAATATCCGTATAATAGGGATACCAGAAGGAGAAGAAGAGGAGCAAGGAATAGAGAACCTCCTCGAAAAAGTAATGATGGAAAATTTCCCTAATTTGAGGAGAGAAAGGCTCTCATGGATCCAGGAGGCACAGAGGACCTCACTCAAGAGGGACTCAAGGAGGTCCACTCCAAGACTCATCATCATTAAAATGGCAACTATCAAAGACAAGGAGAGAATCCTCAAGGCAGCAAGGGAGAAGGAGAAAGTAACATACAAGGGGGCCCCGATACGCCTAGGAGCTGACTTCTCAACAGAAACACTACAAGCCAGAAGGGAATGGCAACAAATATTCTGAGCCATGAAAAGCAAGGGCCTACAGCCAAGGCTGCTCTACCCGGCTAGGCTCTCCATTAAAATAGAAAGGGAAATACGGAGTTTCCCAGACAAGAGAAGACTAAAAGAACACATCTCTACCAAACCGGCACTCCAAGATATGTTAAGGGGACTGGTTTAAGCAGATGAAGGAAAAGAATGAGAGAGAGAGGAACACAGGTACAAAGAGAAGAAATGAGTAAGTTTCTATCAGTAATATCTCTCAATGTGAATGGACTAAATGCCCCAATCAGAAGACACAGGGTAGCTGAATGGATAAGAAAACATGACCCACACATATGCTGCCTACAAGAGACCCACCTCAGACAAAGAGACCTACACAGATTGAAAGTAAAGGGATGGAAAAAAATATTCCAAGCAAATGGGCATGAGAAAAAGGCTCGGGTTGCCATACTTGTATCAGACAAAGTAGATCTCAAAACAAAGGCCATAAAGAGAGACCCAGAGGGGCACTTTATAATACTTAAAGGAAGAATCTATCAAGAAGACATCAAAATTGGAAATTTATATGCTCCCAATAGAGGAGCCCCCAAGTTTATACGGAAATTGTTGGATGACTTCAAAGAAGATATAGACAGCAACACACTGATATAGGGGATTTCAATACCCCACTGTCAGAAATGGACAGATCTTCCAAACACAACATTAATAAACATATCGTGGCGCTGAATGACACACTGAATCAAAGAGACTTAACTGACATATATAGAACCTTACATCCCAAAGAAGCAAAATACACATTCTTTTCAAAAGCTCATGGCAGTTTTTCAAAGATAAACCACATGATAGGACACAAAGCAAGCGTCAGCAAATTCAGGAAAACTGAAATAATACCAAACTTTTTCTCAGACCACAAAGGATTGAAACTGGAAATCATCCTCAAAGAGAAACTTCAAAAACTTGGAAACTCATGGAGACTGAACAGTAGGCTATTAAACAATGAATGGGTCAACAATGAGATAAGAGAAGAAATGAAAATATTTCTGGAAACACATGAATATGAACAGACAACAGTCCAAAACCCTTGGGACACAGCAAAGGCGGTCCTGAGAGGGAAGTTCATAGCAATACAGGCTTACCTAAAAAAGACAGAAACATTTCAAATAAAAGACCTAACACTACAACTTCAAGAACTGGAGAAACAACAACAAATAAATCCCAGAGCAAGGAGAAGGAAGGAAATAGTCAAGATAAGAGCAGAACTGAATGACATAGAGACAGAAAGAACAATTCAGAGGATCAGCCAATCCAGAAGCTGGTTCTTTGAAAAGATTAATAAAATTGACAAGCCTTTAAGCAGACTCATCAAAAATAGAAGGGAGAGGACCCAAATTAATAATATCAGAAATGAAAGAGGAGAAATAACAACTGATACCACAGAAATACAAAGGATCTTCAGAAACTACTATGGACAATTATATGCCAAGAAATTTGAAAATCTTGATGAAATGGACAAAGTTTTAGAAAAATATAATCTTCCAACACTGAAGGAGGAAGAAACAGAAAGCTTGAACAAACCGATAACAGCTGGGGAAATTAAAGCAGACATCAAGAAACTCCCAGCACACAAAAGCCCAGGGCCGGACGGTTTCACAGTAGAATTTTACGAAACGTTTAATGAAGAGCTAACCCCTGTCCTTCTCAGACTATTCCAAAAAATCCAAGAGGAGGGAAGACTCCCAGACTCCTTCTCTGAGGCCAGCATCACCCTGATCCTAAAACCAGATAAAGACCCTACAAAGAAAGAAAACAACAGGCCAATTTTCCTGATGAACATAGATGCTAAAATCTTCAACAAAATATTGGCAAACCGCATCCAGCAATACATTCAAATGATCATCCACCATGATCAAGTGGGATTCATCCCAGGCATGCAGGGATGGTTCAATATACGCAAATCAGTAAACGTGATATACCACATAAATCAAAGAAGACAAAAACCACATGATCACCTCGATAGATGCAAAAAAAGCATTTGACAAGGTACAGCACCCATTTTTGATCAAAACACTCAGCAAAATGGGGATAAATGGGGCATTCCTCAACGTAATAAAGGCCATATATGAAAAACCTACAACCAATATCATACTCAACGGGCAATAACTGAAAGCTTTCCCACTGAGATCGGGAACATGACAAGGATGTCCGCTCTCACCGCTTCTTTTCAACATCGTATTGGAAGTCCTAGCCACAGCGGTCAGACAAGAGAAAGAGATGGAAGGCATCCAAATAGGAAAGGAGGAAGTAAAGCTATCATTGTTTGCAGATGACATGATAGTGTACATAGAGAACCCTGTAGACTCTACCAAAAAACTCTTCAACCTAATAAGTGAATTTGGCAAAACAGCAGCATACAAAGTCAACATTCAGAAATCAAAGGCATTTTTGTATACCAGCAATGCAATAGAAGAAGAAATCAGAAAAAAAAAAAACCCATTCGATATAGCAAGAAGAAAAATAAAGTACCTAGGCACAAATTTAACCAAAGACATAAAAGACGTGTACGCAGAAAACTATACAACATTGAAAAAAGAAATTAAGGAAGACACAAATAAATGGAGGCATATACCGTGCTCATGGATTGGAAGAATTAATATCCTCAAAATGTCCATACTACCAAAAGCAATTTATAGATTCAATGCAATCCCTATTAAGATACTGATGACGTATTTCACAGAAATAGAACAGACATTTCAAAAATTTACATGGAACCATAAACGACCCCAAATAGCCACAGCAATTTTGAGAAAGAAACACAAAGTAGGAGGGATCAAAATTCCGGAAATCAAACTCTACTACAAAGCCACTATACTCAGAACAATCTGGTACTGGCACAAGAACAGACCCATAGACCAGTGGAACAGAATAGAAAGCCCAGAAATAAGCCCAGGTCTCTATGGACATCTAATATTTGACAAAGGGGGCAGAAGCATAAAATGGAGCAATAATAGCCTCTTCAACAAATGGTGTTGGGAGAGCTGGATGGCTACATGCAAAAAATTGAAATTGGATCATCAGCTGACACCATACACAAAAATAAACTCAAGACAGATAAAAGACTTAAATAGAAGTCGCAACACCATCAAAGTCCTGGCGGAGAACATTGGCAGGAAACTCTCAGATATCCCACGCAGCAATTTTTTCACTGATATGTCTCCTAAAGCAAGGGACATAAAGGAAAGAATAAACAAGTGGGACCTCATCAAAATAAGAAGCTTCTGCATGGCAAAAGAAAACATCAGCAAAATGAAAAGGGAGCCAACCGTATGGGAAAATATATTTGCTAATGATACATCAGATAGAGGTTTGATCTCCAAGATATATAAAGAACTCACTCGACTCCACTCCACGAAGACAAACGATCCAATCAAAAAATGGGCAAACTACTTGGGCAGACACTTTTCCAAGGAGGAGATACAGAGGGCCCAGAGGCATTTGAAAGGATGCTCAGCATCACTAGCCATCAGAGAAATGCAGCTCAAAACCACCATGACGTACCACCTCACACCGGTCAGAATGGCCATCATAAACAGATCCACAAACAACAGGTGCTGGTGAGGCTGTGGAGAAAAGGGAAGCCTAGTCCACTGTTGGTGGGAATGCAGACTGGTGCAGCTACTGTGGAAAGCAGTGTGGAATTTCCTCAAAAAGCTGAAAATGGAACTGCCTTTTGATCCAGTGATTCCCCTGCTGGGACTATACCCTAAGAACACCAAAACGGCAATACAAAAGAACCTATGCACCCCAATATTCATAGCAGCACAATTGACAATAGCCAAGTGTTGGAAGCAACCTAAATGCCCATCAGTAGATGACTGGGTCAAAAAATAATGGTACATATACACAACGGAATACTATGCAGCAGAAAGAAAAAATGAACTACTTAACCTCACTACAGCATGGATCAAACTAGAGAGCATTATGCTAAGCCAAATAAGCCAGGGGGCGAAAGACAAATACCATATGATCTCACCTATAAGCGAAACCTAACCAACAATACAAAGATGCAAGGAAAATATGACCAGCAACACTGAAAGGAAAAGAAATCAACAGAGGCAAGAGGGAAGGGGGGGGGGGGGCAGGGAAAGGGAAGGGAAGGGGAAAGTCAAGGAACGTATAGCAAGGACTCATGGACAAAACCAAAGGGGAAGAGCTGAGGGAGGGAAGGAGGAAGGGGGCAAGGGAAAGTGGTGGGAGGAAGGCAGAGACAAATGTATTTAAAAAATAAATAAATAAATACATAAATAAATGCTTGGGGGGAAAAAAAGAAAATATAATGGAAAAAAAATAAGAACTTTCCTAATTTGGTGAAGGAAATAGACACGCAAATCCAGGAAGTCCTGAGAATCCCAAACAAGTTGGACCCAAAGGGGACCATATCTAGACCCATCATAATTAAAATGCCAAAGGTTAAAGAGAGAATTTTAAAAGCAGCAAGAGAAAAGCAGATAGTTACCTAAAAATGAGTTCCCATAAGACTGTCAGCTGATTTCTCAAAAGAAACTTTGCAGACTAGAAGGGTCTGGCAAGAAGTTTTCAAAGTGATGAAAAGCAAGGACCTACAACCTAGATTACTCTATCCAACAAAGCTATCATTTAGACTGGAAGGACAAGGTAAAGCTAAAGGAGTTTATCATCACCAAGCCATTATTATATGTTAAAGGGAATTATATAAGAAAAAGTAGAAGATCAAAACTATTAACATTAAAATGGCAATAAATTCACAACTATCAACAATTGAATCTAAAAAACAAACTAAGCAAATTAGCAAAACAGGAACAGAATCATAGACATGGAGATCATTTGAAGGGTTATCAGTGGGGAGGAGGAAAAGGGAGAATGGGGGAAAGGTGCAGGGATTAAGAAGTATAAATTGGTAGGTACAAAATAGACAGGGGAATATTAAGAATAATATGGAAATGGAGTAGCCAAAGAATTTATATGCATGACCCATGGACATGAACTAAGGTGGGGAGTGTTAGAAGGAATGGGGATACCAAGCAGAGAGGGGCAAAGAGGTAAAAACTGGGACAACTCTAATAGCATAATCAATAAAATATATTTTAAAATAAATAAATAATCCACACCCCTGTTACAGTGATTCCACACAGGGAGGGTTCTCACCATTTCCAAGCTTCTCCCTGAGGAGTGAGATGTTTGAACCCCATGTTGGACACCTCAAACCTTGGGACCTTCACAGAAGAGATGAGGCCCATAAAAACATTTTACTTTGTTGACATGCAAAATAACTCTCAATCCTTGTGCTGCTGCTTTTCCCAGCTCCCAAGTTAGGCTTGTGGGAAGTTGGGGGACTTGATAGCCTACACCCAGTTTTGTACCTCATTCCACACCCATTACAGTTTAAAACATTTACTCTCAAGTGTCCTTGGTTAGGGGACATAAGGATTTACTGGTTGGCTATAAATTGCTCAAACTGTTTAGCCTTTAATTTTCTTGTCTGTTTCTCCATTCCACTTGTCCAAGAATTTTCCTAGCTTCTTATTATCCTGTTTCACCACACCTGGAGTCACTTCCAGATCTCCTGGTCTGGAGGTCAGCAGGCTTTACAATTGTAGTCCCATTGAACTATATATATTTGCATAAAAGCTGCTGCCTTAGGATCTGGGTTCCAATCAGCCTGAAACTAGGTGCTGACTGGGAGTCCCTTTGGAACACTGACAGGAGTTGACATACCCTCAACAACTGGGACCTATTAAGAATAAATCAGGCTACTAAGATAATCACAAAGGTTTAAGAGACAATCAAGAGCTAGGGTAATGCTGAATGATGATATTTATCTCCTATACAAGGCCACTACCTCAGGAATGAACGATTTCCCTGTTTTGCCTAGTTCATAGAAAGAAACACAGAGTCAAGCAAAATGAGGAAACAAATATGTTCCAAACAAAAGCAGACAAGGAAAACTTAGAAAAAGACCTCAGTGAAGTGGATATTAATATTCTTATTTTCTTTGTTTTACTTTTTTAATTTTTTTAATTGTTCAATTACAGTTGTCTACATTTTGCCCCCATCATTCTACTCTGACCTACCAACCCACCACTTCCCACATTCAATCCCCCACCCCGTTGTGTTTCTCCCTGGGTCCTTTAAACATGTTCCATGACTTAACCCTTCCCCTTCTCTCCTTTATCTCACTCTCCTCTCCCCTCTGGTTACTGTCAGTCTGTTTATCTCCATGCCTCTGGTTCTATTTTGCTTCCTTGTTTGTTTTGTTGATTAGGTTCATATCAGCTAAGATTCTGTTGGTTGTTCACTTTGTCCTTCAGAAGATCAGCTGTTGTCCCAGTTGGGTGCATGAGCAAGTGGACTCAGCTGCTACCTACTTTGCCACCATCTTCTCTCTCCTAATATTCTTATAGTTTCAGTAGCTAAATGGAAAATAAATTGTGGATATTTATACTCCAGATTATAGTTTAGAATGGAAAATAAATGAATTATAGCTAGATGCAACCATATGAATGATTCTTACAAAAATTCAGTTAAAGGAGTGATACAGAGAGGTCTGGTCAGATGACTGGAGAGGAGTAGGGAGGGGCTTTAGGAGGAGACTGCTCAAGGCAATGGCCCAGGATGGGATTCACTGAGAGGCTGAATACCTCTGGAGCTCATGGAATTATGGGCCAGAAGATTTAAAATAAAAAGAAGGTAGAGACTGACTCGGGCTTTCTTTCTCAAGGATCCCTGAATGATTATGCTGCAGCTGCCTCCATTTCCAAAAGGATGGTATTTTGGATGGGAGAAGAAACTCTGGGTGCAGCCTAGGATTGGGCTGGCCTGGCAGAGGGTAGAAGGCTTATTCTTCTTTGGGTTTTCTAGAGGGGATGGGCTCTGAGGCAGAAGCCTGACATTCTCCCAAAATTGTGTAGCTTTTGTGTCTTACTCTGCTTTTTAGTTTGTAAACTAACCCTATAGAAATAAAATAATAACTAACAGGGGAAATGATAGGGGAACTCAAGAGTTAAAGATTTTAGCCTGAATTGATAGGCCTAAGTGACTAATGCATGTGGAAAGCTGTTATTTCAAAACTGTGTGGGTTCTGAATAAAGACTCCTTTATAACCAAACTTTCACCTCCAAAATTTTGCCTAGAGCATTGTGGTGGGCAGCAGGACCCCACTTGCTATTCAGTAACAGAAGCAGAAAGAAAAGAATATATACTAGTTTAGTGTTGTCCAACCTGTGGGCCACATGGGGCTCAAGATGGCTATGAATGCAGCCCAACACAAAATCATAAATTTACTTAAAATACTATGAGTTTTTTTTTGTAATTACATGTTGCAATGTATGTAATGTGTGGCCCAAGACAACTGTTATTCTTCCAGTGTGGCCCAAAGACACCAAAAGGTTGGACACCCCTGTCAGATGATTATATTCGCATAAGGTTCAAAAGTAGGAAAACTCTGCCTAAATTTTTAAGGCTACATGCATAGGTGAAAAAACATTTTAAAAAGTCATAATAGCAATAAAGGTATTGATTTTATTTTATAGGGGACACAAGCTGGGAAGTGGCATGTGTGACTGTCTGGGTTGCTATTACTTGACCTAAATGGAGTGGTTATATCACAAACACTGATAAGTGTTTGCTTTGAATAACACATTAAGCTCTGTTTTAAATATTTCACATACAAGAAAAAGGGCTTTATGTGATCACGGAGACAATACATGCTTTAAAATTCGTATTAAGAAAATACACACATCATTATAAACATGTACTTTTTTACTTTAACTCATTTTAATTCCAGTTAATCTAATTTGCAATAATCTGAAAATATGAATTAAGTGTAAACACCTCAGTTCTAAATTAGAAATGGTTTCTTACTCACCAGTAAAAGAAACAATACAGCCTGACTTGGGGAATGTGTATGTATAACTGCCTCTTTCCCATGGCATATAATTACAGTGAGGGGGCCTTGTCTGCTCTCACCCACTACAAGCACACTGATCATAAATACCGCCTCACACAAGCGGACTGAATATCCTCCCAGCTCACATTCTCAGCACCATGTGCAGGAGTGAAGTCTTATAATAACATTACAATTTTTGAAGGTTTGGATTCATTCATGGACAAGTGAACTAACATTTTGTATTTCTGTGTCTGCACACCTGTCCTCAATAATAATTATGAGCTTCACATAATAAAGCTATTTCTTCGGGAATAAATCTGCTGAAAAAAATTAACCATGTCATACAAACCAAAGAGCATAGTTTATTTGATCCTGTCCCTGTCCCTTTTTGTCATAATAGCATTTATTTTTAGTTATATTATATACAATTAAGTAGATGTAGCAATATTTTGGCAATTTTAACTGAAATCTGGAAGATTACTCACCTATCCTATGTGTAATAATTTACTTTTATAGGTAGCATATTAAAGCAGGAGAACCAAGGGAACCTGAACTACTACATTCCCAGCAAGGACAATAGCTGGGCAAAGGTGACTAGAAACTATGCCTTTCTAACATTACCTGTTAAGAGAGCACTAATGAAGGTGGAAATATATACTATTAAGCCATGTGTAATAGGAGCCTGATGTAGGAGCAGAAGACTATGTTACTTTTCAGACAACCTTGACTTTAATTGCTTCAATTTCTTTTTTTTTTTAATTTTTATTTATTTATTTTTAGAGAGGGGAAGGGAGGGAGGGAGGAAGAGAGGAAAAGAGGAACATCAAAGTGTGGTTGCATCTCGCGCACCCCCTGCTGGGGACCTGGCCTGCAACCCAGGCATGTGTCCTACACTGGGAATCAAACCGGCAACCGTTTGATTTGCAGGGGGTTGCTCAATCCACTGAGCCACACCAGTTGGGGCTAATTGCTTCAATTTCTGCTCCCTAAGTCCCATTATTAGTCCATGTCCACCAAGAAGATGAGGAAAGAGAATTCCTCTATCAGTTTCTTGATTATATATCTCGCTTTTTTTCTGCCCTTCTGGGCTTTTTTCCCTCCAACATTAACTAAGCGGCAGTTGGAAGAAGTGGAGAAGAAGGCTAGCTCATCTGGGTTGGGGCTAGAGAGAGGACTGCAATGGTGACTGTACCTTTTTGTTGTTGAAGGTGTTTGGTATTTTGGAGGAAGCCAAAGAGCAATTCAAATTAAAAGATTATTCCATCAGTCAAATAACACTGGAACAAGTCTTCCTGACTCTTGCTAATCTACAGAACACAGAAGATGAGTGAAAATGATTCTAAAGCAAAGGTGATGAGATTCAGTTCCCACCTGTGACCTATGTCCTCTTAGGCTACTCTCTACTACACCTGGATACATATAGGGGCATTCCTGTGTTTGTACATAACTGGGTGCAAATATATTTATGTAATAAAGAGTCCCCCAAAGGAGACCACATGTCCCTTCTTTATAGATTTACATGGGTGGCCTGTGTATCCAGCATGTGCAAACCTAGATATTTGATTAAATTCAAGTTTTCTCTCCTAGAAGTATGAAAGAGCAGCATTTATCAGGGTAGGGGCAAGAAACTTTCCCTGAGTATTTAAAGTGATTAAACAGAAAAATCCAGACATAACGGAGCTGTGAGATGGGATAACTTGAAAAGCATAAGATTTATTTTTAAGTTGAGTTACAGATAAGAGGAGCATTAGGCCTGGAACAAATCATCTTTCCCATGGAAACACACTCACACCAAATTTATACCCAGAATAATCTAATTAAAAGCAATCAAAGTTCAAGGGGTAATTTGGGTTATTTCCAAAACTCAAACCAATATTTTACATTTGTAAGATAATGTTTGCACCAAGGACATTTAGTCCAATAACATAAAGTAAAAACATTCTTTGACAATAACATGTTTTCCTTCCTATACTTACCCAACTCTGACTAAGAAAGAAAGAAAGGAGAAATGAGGTGGAGAGAAAGGGAGACATAGAGGTCTTCCGATACTTGTTTGGGTAGCTGGAGTCCCATGAGCAACAGAAATCAAACTATAACTAGGCAACATGGGGTCAGGCCACTTGTTGCCATGCATACACATAACACAAAGATAAGTGTGAAAGGTAATAGGTTTTTATTAATAGCTGGGAGCCTTCTTGTTCTGATCCCTTCTTTTCTATAAAATACAGAACCTCCCTTGTTCCCCAAAAGATTCTAAACCAAAGCCACACCCAGAACTTCCCCAATATTGCTTATCTGTCCTTTTTGGAGCTTAAGCTAGCCATGCAAAAAGGTCTCCATCCTCTCTGGCAAATGCACTTGTGGGTTTTAGAGTCACCATTGTCTTGCAGCAGCGCACTCTCTCAGGGTCTGGGGTGTGCTTCCAGGTTACTCCAGATGGTCATGCAGGGGAAGCGCCTTTCATGAAAAACTTCCCAGCTCATGCCTCCATGTGGTCTCAGTCTTCATGTGCCACTCTCAGGTGAGAGACAGGAAGCAATCCAGGATCCATGTGCCATGCTGCACTGCATCTAAGCATCCTAAAAGCTAGAGCCCAGTGAGACACACATCCCAACACAGGACCCTGCCTCTAGAGAGCGGGCTTCCAATCATGGAGGGCCTAAGCCCCAGGTGGGCCCAGTATCCGCCAGTCCTAGCAATGCTTTAGTTTATGCAGTGCAAAGCAAGAGCCGGAGCAGCCAAGAGTGCTAGAGATCCTGAGCCAAGAGCAAGTTTCTGCCCACCTCCTGTTTAAAAGTCCTCTCCCAAAAGGGAACACTAGTACACTGTTGATGGGAATGCAGACTGGTGCAGCCACTGTGGAAAGCAGTGTGGAATTTCCTCAAAAAGCTGAACATGGAACTGCCTTTTGATCCAGTGATTCCCCTGCTGGGACTGTACCCTAAGAATCCCAAAACACCAATTCAAAAGAATCTGTGCACCCCAATATTCATAGCAGCACAATTTACAATAGCCAAGTGTTGGAAGCAGCCTAAATGCCCATCAGTAGATGATTGGATCAAAAAATAATGGTACATTTACACAATGGAATACTAAGCAGCAGAAAGAAAAAAAGAACTACTAAACTTCGCGACAGCATGGATGGAACTAGAGAGCATTATGCTAAGTCAAATAAGCCACGGGGTGAAAGACAAATACCATATGATCTCACCTATAAGCAGAACCTAACCAACAATACAAAGATGCAAGGAAAATATGACCAGCAACACTGAAACGAAACGAAACCAACAGAGACAAGAGGGAAGGAGGGAGGGGTGGGCGGGGGGTGGGGGAGAAGAGAGAAGGAAGGGGAAAGTCAAGGAACATATAGCAAGGACTCAGGGACAAAACCAAAGGGGAAGGATTGAGGGAGGGAGAGATGGGAGGGGGCAAGGGAAAGTGGTGGGGGGAAGGCAGAAACAAATGTATTTGAAAAAATAAATAAATTTAAAAAATAAATAAATAAAAGTCCTCTCTCAGAATTCCATGCAGGTGGCATCAGGCTTTTCCCAAGTTGCATCACTATCCACCATTTTTGTCAGCTCTGCAGTGTCTTTGACCCCCTTTTGGCTTCAATTTTCAACAAAGGGGCAGAAGTTTCCCAGACATGCAGCTCCTGTTTGCCCGGGAAAGGGCAGCCTGCCCCCACAGCTCCGGCAGGTGCTCTGAGAGCACGCCCCCCACCCACCCCAGCTGTGTCACCAGCAGCTCAGCTGCCAAGACATTTGCACAACCATAAGGCCTTTGTTTATAGTTTGACTCTAGGGTGTAAGAGGGCTGTCACATGGTTTCAGCTGCAATTTCAATTCAGGAGGCCTCCAGAGGTATCCTGCAACCAGTGCTCTCTGCATCATCCTCTCTGTGGTGCAGGGGCTGGCTCTGTGGATCAAGGTTCTCTCCAGGCTGGGGACTCCTGCCTCCCAGAGATTTCTGGCCAGACCTATTCTGTTACATAATCACTTTTCCAAATTATGGGCAGGTGCGCTGACAAGTGGGATAAGCCTTGTTGCATTGCAAGATGAAAGAGTCCATGTAGCTGCTCTATTTTGGGATGGTTTGCTCAAGATTTTTATAGTCTCAGATACTGCAAGATGATATCCAGAAGCTGTTCTCTATTCTACTGTTTTTAGCTGTACTATAACTTCCTATGAGTTCCATTCCCATACCTGCCAAAGATCTTCAACAAGTGATTTCAGTAATTGGAAAATTTGTTCCCAATGCTGGCCATCTTTTAAGAGAAGAGAGAAGTTGTTTCACTATTTCTTGCATCTAGTCTCTAAGTAAACTGCATCAATGACCTTTTTAATTATTCCCTTACTCTGCTAGTCTCTTTCACTGTCCCTCTCCATCCCCCAACTCACCTCTTCATCTTCCAGCAAGAAGCAAAAATATTATTCATCAGCTCCTCTACTGAGCACTTTAACTACAGCAGGTAAAGGGAACACTAAGGAATACCCTACGGCTGAGGGAAGTCACGGAAGAAGAAACAAATGTGAAGAGGAGGTGTAGTTTTGGCTCATTTGATTGGCCCTAGGCCAATATGTTTGGTGTTTACACCTGCCAGCCTGCAGGAAATACTCTCAGGCTACTGGCTGCCTAACCTGAACCTCAGGGAGGGAGCTATGGTGTAGACTGGCAAGCAGAAAACTTCTCTAGGATGGTTGGCAAGCTGGTGCCAGGCAGGGGCATTTCGGTGAATCACTGGCAAGCCATACTAATGGGGGCAGAAGTGCGGGCCATAAGTGCTGCGAATTGTCCGCCCCCTGGCTGCAGGAATGTAAGAGAAAACACCTTAAGCCGCAATGGAAGCCATTGTCCAGTCATGCCCCTGCATCACCCTCTTCTGACAAAGCCTGACTTGCCTGTCCTAGAGCCCGGTTCCTGGCGCAGACAGGCATTCACTTGATACTCGGACTGCAGGGTCTGAATTCGGCACTTGTGATTCCAACCGTTAGACTGCACCAGAGATGACTGTAGGGTGGGGTCAGCCCAGAGAAGCATCGGCGGATTTAGGGAGCAGGAGGAAGGGTTGCGGATCTGTGAAGCTTGCGGAACAACGTAGGTGGGGGCTTCCGCATGCATGGTGGTCAGGGGCAGAAGCAGCATGGGCGAACTGTGGTGAAGGGAGAGGGCTGGGCGGCGGCGTTCCGGGACTGACTGGTCGCGTGGTCCACGCACGTTAGGCCACCAGGGGTTTGCCGGACAATGGCGTTGCGTCCCTGGAAGTTCTGCTAACCCCATAGACCCCAATCTCCTACCTAAAGGTCCTGCTTCTCGTGCTGGACCTGCGGAGGAAACCACGATGCGTGAGGGCGAGAGGTGCCCCTAGGAGTGGGAATGGGGGGCAGGGCGGGGCGGGGAGGGCGTGTGCCTACGCTCCCAGGAAGTCATGGCTCCAGCTGACCCGGAGACTGAGTCGGGGGCTTGCGGGGAGAGGTCACATACTGGGAGGGGGCGCTTGCTGGGAGGAGCCTTGTGCAGGGACTGGTCTCATACAGGAAGGGCTTGGAGAAGACGGGGCACGTGCTGGGATGGTGCGGAGCCAAGCGGGGGTGCTGGGAGGGGGCACGTGCTGATGAGGGGTGGTGCGTGCTGGGGCTGGCCCGGGAGGGTGGTATCCGGGAGACTGAAGCTGCCCTGCGCGCCGTGAGGTTGTGGAGGACGTTGAGACGAATCGCGCGTGCCTCAGGGACGGAGGCAGTTGCGAGGTCTGAGAGGTGAGTGTGTGGATCTCCCACCCTTGGTTCTTCCCCTAAATTCCCTGCTCCAGCGGCTGCTCATCAGACTTCCCAGAGGCCACCTCTCTGTCTGTCATTAAAGCAAAGACCCCTGCTCCCCCCGCCAAAAACATGCAAGCATGGAAACCTCAACAACCATCTCTCCCCTCCGAAGTAAAACCCGATATACATGTAATATTACTGTATTTATACCACATTGTGTAACGCAATCAGGGCTTCGCACCCCGGTGGCCCCTTCTCCCTGAGGTATAGTGGTTCATTAGAGTTTTACTCTGGAGACCTCCTCCTGAACCCTAAGGCCTCACAGAACTTGCCCAGAGACCGTGAAGTCAGACAACAGCCAATGAAGTTTCATTCTTTCTCACCACGGGTTTTCCCAAATCTGTTGTTTTCCCTGAGAATGGGCAGACTAAGGAAGTGACCCACGTCTTCTTCCTCTTTGTGATATTATCTCTTCTGGACCGCATAAAGATTTAAAGGGGAAAGGGAAACAGGATAAAAGGAAATAGTTTAATTCATTGTTTTTTTTGTTTGTTTTTGTTTTGTTTTTATTTGTCCACCCACCCCCTAAGTCACCAGAAGAGGTATTTGCCATATAGTTGCAGTCTGGAGTTTTGCTTCAGTGGTGTTTGCTGTTTTACACTTTGATATGAGCCTTTGAATGAGGAATAAACCCCTTTATTGTTTATTTTGCAGATATTTACTAAATGCTCAATGCCAACTACAGTGAGGCCAAATTTTGTACAGAATTTAACTTCTATTTTGAAGGAAACCAAATAAAATAATAATGGGTAAATAAAATGTTATAAGCCCTCTACTACCTCCTCCAATTAAATATTTATGGAAAAATCACTTAATTTTAGAGGTCACTAGCAATGGCCTAAACTAGATTTTTGTTTGTTGGTCTGTTTGGTTTGTTTCATTTTACCATTGTCATATGTGCAGAAACACGTGCCATGCCTTCCTTGGTGAAGTTTAGTCTTAAATTAATTTAGATCATTAGAAATGCTTGCCTAAATTTAAAATGTTCTAAACAATATAGTGGAAGCTGTAGACATAAAGCTGAATAAGATGGTATACTAACACAAGAGTAGTTTATGTTGTATGGCAGGGGTCTATTTTCTCCTATAATGTGACCAAGAACCACTAAATTAAGAGAAAATAAGAGCATCCCATAAGCAGAGGAGTCCCATAAGCGTAAGTATTTTTCACTTATAGTGTGCATGTAGCAATACCCTGTAAAAGGAAAAATGCAACCTGGGTGGGGTTTTTTTGTTGTTGTCGTTTTCTTGAGATATTATAGACATATAGCATGTAAGTTTAAGGTATACAATGTGATAATTTGATACACATATTTATTGAAAAATTATTACCACAGTAAGATTAGTTAAATCTCTGACCTGTCACATTAATTACCATTTTTGTGTGTGTATGGTGACAATATTTAAAACCTCTTAATAACTTTCAAGTATTACAATATAATACAATATTGTTCATTACAGATACCATGCTGTACATTAGATCCTCAACTTACTCATCATATAGCTGGAAGTTGATAACCCTTTGATCAACATTTCCTCATTGTTCCCACCTCCCACCCCCTGGCAACCACCATTCCAATCTTTATTACTGTGAGTTCAACTTTGTTACTATTCTGCATATAAGTATTTGTCTTTCTCTGTCTGATTCATTTTACTTAACAGAATGCCTTCAATTCTACTACTATTACTACTACTACTAAGTTGAATAAAAGTAGCAAGAGTGGACATCTCTGTCTTTTTCCTCATCAAGAAAAAGCTTACAGACTTTCACTGCTGAGTATGATGTTAGCTGTGGGTTTGTCATATATGGCCTTTATGGAGATATATTCCTATCATACCCAGTGTATTGAGAGTTTTCATCATGAAACATTATTGAATTTTGTCAAATACCTTTTCTGCATCTATTGAAATGATTTTATGATTTTTGTCTTTCATTCTGTTGATGTGGTGTATAACTTTTATTGGTTTGCATATGTTGAAACATCCTGGCAATCTAAGGATAAATCCCACTTGACTATGATGTGGAGATCCTTTTAATATGCTGTTGAATTCAATTTGCTATTATTTTGCACCTTTTTTAGTCAAGAATGTTGGATTGTATTGATAGTTTTCTTGTAGTGTCCTTATCTGACTTTGGTGTCAGTATAATGCTGTCCTTGTAAAATGAGTTTGGGAATGTTCCCTCCTCAACTGTTTCAAAGAGTTTGAGAAGAATTAGTGTTAAATGTTCTAAAATGCTTAGTAAAGGCACCTGGTACTGGGTTTTTGTTGTTGTTATTGTTGTTCTTAGGCAGTTTTTGATTACTAATCCAGTCTCCTAATTCATTGTTGGTCTGTACAAATGTCTTATTTTTTTATAATTTCATCTTGGTAGGTTCTGTGTTGATAGAAATGTGTCAGTTTTTTCTAGATTATCTAATTTGTAGACCTGTAATTGTTAATAGTAGCCTCTTATGATCCATGTATTACTGTGGTGTTATTTGTCAATTTTAACTTAAAAAAAACTCTGGGGAGGGCGAGACAGAAGAGAAGTGAATGGAAGTCACAATGACATCCTCCCAGGACCAATCTGGAATTACAACTAAATTATGAAGAAATCACCTGGAATAAGCAATAGAACAATAGCAAGAGAAGAGCCTTGTAACCTTGAACAGACAGAGGAATCAGCTTTAGTCCAACCTGACTGGTAAGGAGTGTAGTAGTGATTCCAGACGACGGGCTGGGCGCCAATGGGTGGCAGCGCCAAAGAGATATTTAAATGGCCAGTGGGATCCCCCTGAGAAGAGTGGAGTCTAAACCATGAGTAGGGATCTCCAGCCTACAGCACCAGAGCCTGAAAAGTACACAGAAAACAGCCAACTGCAAAAAACGGCAGAGTTACTCTCTGCAAGAGACAGGCATCTGAAGACACAAAGAACCATTTAAAGGTACAACACATAAATTTTTATTTGCACCAACTTACGCTGGGCTCTGGCAAAGGCAGGAGCAGAGTGGGCTAGAGACACCTGAGGAGACACTGGGAAAGAAAGCTTTGGGGACAGAACTGAGGGAATAGCGGGCATAATCCCAGAGCTTACTCATCTACATTCAGCAGCAGCCATCTTCTCAGGGAGACCACTCCTTTGAGCGGCAGCAGCCTGAGAGGACACAATAGCCCCACCCCCAGGAGGGACTTGGCCATGACCCGGTGGTGCTTAAGCCTGAAGGCTGAGTACAGAGTGGCATCCAAGGTAGTAGGTCCCTGGCTAAAGGGGGGACAGTGGTCTAGGGACACTGGAGGAAAGACTGAACATGCAGACTTTGGGGAGAGAACTGAGAGAGCAGCTGGCGTGATACAAGCACTGATTCTTCCCCCATGTGGCAACAGCCATCTTGTTCAGGCAGACCACTCTCCTGAGCTGCTCAGCTTGAGAGGATACAATAACCCTGCCCCTAGAGGGGCTCTACCTTCCCAAGAGGGACTCCATCCTGCCCTTGGTGCCTAGCCTGACTACTGAATGCAGCAGAATGACTGGATTAACAACTGAAGGAGACAGCCAAAGACAGTAGTATTCAGGAAGTCTCAAACACACTGTATGAGGTCAGAAAGGGTCAACATCTGATATCATCAGAGGCAGATCCAGAAAGAAAAAGCAGCAGTCTACTATCATAAAAGTTCACACTGCAAAATAAGGAAGTCAAGAGAGAGCAATTTAAGAAGCAGAAGCAAAAAAAGAAAAGTCTCACAAATAAGAGGAAGACAAAGAAATACCCCCCCAGTCAAAGGGAAAGGAGGACTAAATGAAATAGAGGGAAGTAAATTATCACATATTGAGTTCAAAACAACAGTTCAAAGGAAGCTCAGTGAGCTCAATGAGCTCAGAGAGAATTACAAAAAAATACAAGGAATCTACGAGGAATTTACTGCAAACTATATCAGCATGAAAAAGGACATAGCAACTATCAATAAGAGGCAACGGGAAATGAGGAATACAATTTCTGAATTGAAGAACAAGGAGAAGGAATAAGAAGCAGGCTAGATGAAGCAGAGGGATCAAATCAGCAAGCTAGAGGACAAGGTAGAAAAGATTTCCCAGAAGCAGCAACAAAATGGAAAAAGACTCAAAAACAATGAAGAGACATTGAGGGAAATGTAGGACAACCTGAAATGTCATAATATCCATATAATGGGGATACCAGAAGGAGGAGAAGAGGGGCAAGGGACAGAGCACCTGACTGAAAAAGTAATGATGGAAAACTTCCCTAATTTGAGGAGAGAAAAACATAAGTCCAGGAAGCACAGAGGGTCCCATTCCAAAGGAGCCCAGTGGAGCCTACTCCAAGTCACATCATAATTGAAATGGCAAATATCAAAGAGAAACAGAGAATTCTAAAGACAGCAAGGGAGAAACAGGCAGTAACATATAAGGGAGCACCGATACAGCTAGCAGTTGACTTCTCAACAGAAACACTACAAGCCAGAAGGGAATGGCCAGATATATTCCAAGTAATGAAAAGGAAAAGCCTGCAACCAAGACCACTCTACCCAGCAAGGCTCTCAATTAAGATGGAAGGCAAAGTAAGGAGTTTCCCAGACAATAGGAAGCTAAAATAATACACTTCCACCAAACCTGAACTACAAGATATGCTAAAGGGACTGCTTTAAGAAGATGAAGAAAAAGACTGAGAAAGAGAGGATCACAGGTACAAAGGGAAAAAATGAATAAGCATCTATCAATACTAACTTTAAATGTAAATGGATTAAATGCTCCAATCAAAAGACATAGGATAGCTGAATGGATATAATCCACACATACGCTGCCTACAAGAGACCCACCTCAGAACAAAGGACCTACACAGTCTGAAAGTAAAGGGATGGAAAACAATATTCCAAAAAAAAAAAAAATGGACAGGGAAAAAAAGACGGGGTAGCAATACTTATATCAGACACAATCAATCTCAAAACAAAAGCCATAAAAAAGAGACCCAGAAGGGCACTTCATAATACTCAAAGGAAGAATCCATCAGGAAGACATAAACATAAACAGGAAGACATATAGGTAAACCTATATGCTTCCAACAGAGGAGCATCCAACTATGTAAGGAAAATTTTGGAGGACTTCAAGAAAGTTATAGACAGCAACACACTGATAGGGGATTTTAACAACACACTGTCAACAATGGATAGATCTTCCCAACAAAATATCAACGAGGATATTGTGGAACTGAACGACGCATTAGATCAAATGGACTTAACTGACATACATAGAACATTTCATCCCAAAGAAGAAAAATACACATTCTTTTCAAATGCACATGGAACATTCTCAAAGATAGACCACATATAAAACACGAAACAAGCCTCAACAAATTCAAGAAGATTGAAATCATAACGAGCATTTTCTTGAACACAAAGAGCTTGAAACTAGAAACCAACCTCCAGGAAAGAACTCAAAAACATTCAAACTCATGGAGACTGAGTAGCATGCTATTAAACAATGAATGGGTCCATAAAGCGATCAGAGAAGAAATCAAAAAGTTCTGGAAACAAATGAAAATGAACACACAACAGTCCAAAACCTATGGGACACAGCAAAGGCAGCCCTGAGAGGGAAGTTCGTGGCACTACAGGCCTACCTCAAAAAAGATAGAAATATTTCAAATAAATAACCTTACCCTACATCTTCAACAACAGGAGAAACAACAACAAACAAAGCCCAGAGTGAGTAGAAGGAAGGCAATAATCAAGATTCAAGCAGAATTGAATGACACGGAGACTAAAGGATCAATGCAAAGGATCAGTAAATCCAGGAGCTGCTTCTCTGAAAGATAAACAAAATCAACAACCCTTTAAGCAGGCTCATCAAGAAAAAAAGGGAGAGGACCCAAATAAATAATATCAGAAATGAAAGAGGAGAAATTACAACTGATACCACAGAAATACAAAGGATTGTAGAAATTACCATGAATAATTATTTTCCAAGAAATTTGAAAACCTGGGAGAAATGGACAAATTTCTAGAAAATATAACCTTCCAACACTGAATGAAGAAGAAGCAGAAAGCCTAAAGAGACCTATAATGGCCAGTGAAATTGAAGCAGTAATCAAGAAACTCCTGGCACACAAAAGCCCCGGGATGGACAGTTTCACAGGAGAACTTTACGCAACATTTAAGAGCTAACCCCTGTTCTTCTCAGACTATTCCAAAAAATCCAAGAAGATGGGATTCCCAGACTCCTTTTATGAGGCCAGCATCATCCTAATCCCAAAACCAGATAAAGACACAACCAAGAAATAAAACTACAGGCCAATATCGCTGATGAACATTGACGCTAAAATCCTCAACAAAATATCAGCAAACCGCAACCAGCAATACATTAAAAAGATCATACACCATGGTCAAATGGGATTTATCCCAGGGATGCAAGGATGATTCAATATTTGCAAATCAGTAAACATAATACATCACATAAACAAAAGGAAAGGCAAAAACCACACGATCATCTCAATAGATGTGGGAAAAGCATTGGATAAGGTACAGCACCCATTTATGATAAAAACACTCAGCAAAGTGGGAATAAAAGGGATATACCTCAACAATATAAAGGCTCTATGTGAAAAACCGTCAGCCAACCTCATACTCAACGAGCAAATACTAAAAACTTTCCCACTAAGATCAGGAACAAGACAAGGTTGTCCGCTTTCACCACTTCTACTCAACATAGCATTGAAAGTCCTAGCCACAGCGATCAGAGAAGAAAAAGAAATAGAAGGCATCCAAATTGAAAAGGAGGACGTAAAACTGTCATTGTTTGCAGATGACATGACAGTGTACATAGAAAACCCCATAGACTCCACCAAAAAACTACTCGACCTAATCAGTGTATAATGGCAAAACAGCAAGATACAAGGTCAATTATCAGAAATTGAAGGCATAAAAAAAAATCCCTATTACACCTGCACCAAAACAATTTTAGAAACATACTTAAGCAAAAAGGTAAAAGATTTATACATTGAAAACTATAAAACTGATGAAAGAAATCAGAGCTGACAGATGTAAGTGGTAAGATGTCCTGTGATCATAGAGACTTAAAATGGTTAACATGTCTATAATACCTAAAGGGATATACAAATTAAATACAAACCCTAACAAAATTCCAAAGACATTTTAAAAATATATTTTATTGCTTATGCTATTACAGTTGTCTCACTTTCTTCCCCTTTGTTCCTCTCCATGCACCCTCCCCCTACTTCCATAGTTAATCCTCACACCTTTGTCCATGTCCATGAGTAGTGCATATGTATTCTTTGACTAATTCCTTCACCTTTTTCAATTATTCCCAACCTCCACCCTCCCATCTTACTGACAGCAGCCTGTTCCATGATTCTATGCCTCTGGTTCTTTTTGGCTCATTAGTTTATTTTGTTCATTGGATTCCTCTTATAAGTGAGATCATATGGTATTTGTCTTTCACCGACTGGCTTATTTCAATTAGCATAATACTCCCCAGTTCTATGCATGCTGTCAGAAAAGGTAGGAATTCCTTGTTTTTTTCTGCTGCATAGTATTTCATAAATGTACCAGAGTTCTTTATCTGCTCATGTACTGATGGGCAACTAGGCTATTTCCACATCTTGGCTATTGTAAATAGTACAGCTATGAAAATGGGGGTGCATAAATTCTTTTGAATTAATATTTCATGATTCTTTGGGGTATTCCTAGCAGTGGAAATGCTGAGTCACAAGGCAGTTCCATATTTAATTTGTTGAGGAAAACATACTGTTTTCCACAGTGGTTACACCAGTCTGTATTTCCACCAACAGTGCAGTAGAATTCCCTTTTATCCACATTTTCACTAGCATTTATTTGCTGATTTATTAATAATAGTCATTCTGGCAGGTGTGAAGTGATATCTCATTGTGGTTTTAATTAGCACTTACTCATACAGATGATATGTACACTGTCATGTCATCTGCAAACAATGACAGTTTTACGTCCTCCTTTTCAATTTGGATGCCTTCTATTTCTTTTTCTTCTCTGATCGCTGTGGCTAGGACTTTCAATGCTATGTTGAGTAGAAGTGGTGAAAGCGGACAACCTTGTCTTGTTCCTGATCTTAGTGGGAAAGTTTTTAGTATTTGCTCGTTGAGTATGAGGTTGGCTGACGGTTTTTCACATAGAGCCTTTATATTGTTGAGGTATATCCCTTTTATTCCCACTTTGCTGAGTGTTTTTATCATAAATGGGTGCTGTACCTTATCCAATGCTTTTCCCACATCTATTGAGATGATCGTGTGGTTTTTGCCTTTCCTTTTGTTTATGTGATGTATTATGTTTACTGATTTGCAAATATTGAATCATCCTTGCATCCCTGGGATAAATCCCATTTGACCATGGTGTATGATCTTTTTAATGTATTGCTGGTTGCGGTTTGCTGATATTTTGTTGAGGATTTTAGCGTCAATGTTCATCAGCGATATTGGCCTGTAGTTTTATTTCTTGGTTGTGTCTTTATCTGGTTTTGGGATTAGGATGATGCTGGCCTCATAAAAGGAGTCTGGGAATCCCATCTTCTTGGATTTTTTGGAATAGTCTGAGAAGAACAGGGGTTAGCTCTTAAATGTTGCGTAAAGTTCTCCTGTGAAACTGTCCATCCCGGGGCTTTTGTGTGCCAGGAGTTTCTTGATTACTGCTTCAATTTCACTGGCCATTATAGGTCTCTTTAGGCTTTCTGCTTCTTCTTCATTCAGTGTTGGAAGGTTATATTTTCTAGAAATTTGTCCATTTCTCCCAGGTTTTCAAATTTCTTGGAAAATAATTATTCATGGTAATTTCTACAATCCTTTGTATTTCTGTGGTATCAGTTGTAATTTCTCCTCTTTCATTTCTGATATTATTTATTTGGGTCCTCTCCCTTTTTTTCTTGATGAGCCTGCTTAAAGGGTTGTTGATTTTGTTTATCTTTCAGAGAAGCAGCTCCTGGATTTACTGATCCTTTGCATTGATCCTTTAGTCTCCGTGTCATTCAATTCTGCTTGAATCTTGATTATTGCCTTCCTTCTACTCACTCTGGGCTTTGTTTGTTGTTGTTTCTCCTGTTGTTGAAGATGTAGGGTAAGGTTATTTATTTGAAATATTTCTATCTTTTTTGAGGTAGGCCTGTAGTGCCACGAACTTCCCTCTCAGGGCTGCCTTTGCTGTGTCCCATAGGTTTTGGACTGTTGTGTGTTCATTTTCATTTGTTTCCAGAACTTTTTGATTTCTTCTCTGATCGCTTTATGGACCCATTCATTGTTTAATAGCATGCTACTCAGTCTCCATGAGTTTGAATGTTTTTGAGTTCTTTCCTGGAGGTTGGTTTCTAGTTTCAAGCTCTTTGTGTTCAAGAAAATGCTCGTTATGATTTCAATCTTCTTGAATTTGTTGAGGCTTGTTTCGTGTTTTATATGTGGTCTATCTTTGAGAATGTTCCATGTGCATTTGAAAAGAATGTGTATTTTTCTTCTTTGGGATGAAATGTTCTATGTATGTCAGTTAAGTCCATTTGATCTAATGCGTCGTTCAGTTCCACAATATCCTCGTTGATATTTTGTTGGGAAGATCTATCCATTGTTGACAGTGTGTTGTTAAAATCCCCTATCAGTGTGTTGCTGTCTATAACTTTCTTGAAGTCCTCCAAAATTTTCCTTACATAGTTGGATGCTCCTCTGTTGGAAGCATATAGGTTTACCTATATGTCTTCCTGTTTATGTTTATGTCTTCCTGATGGATTCTTCCTTTGAGTATTATGAAGTGCCCTTCTGGGTCTCTTTTTATGGCTTTTGTTTTGAGATTGATTGTGTCTGATATAAGTATTGCTACCCCGTCTTTTTTTCCCTGTCCATTTTTTTTTTTTTTGGAATATTGTTTTCCATCCCTTTACTTTCAGACTGTGTAGGTCCTTTGTTCTGAGGTGGGTCTCTTGTAGGCAGCGTATGTGTGGATTATATCCATTCAGCTATCCTATGTCTTTTGATTGGAGCATTTAATCCATTTACATTTAAAGTTAGTATTGATAGATGCTTATTCATTTTTTCCCTTTGTACCTGTGATCCTCTCTTTCTCAGTCTTTTTCTTCATCTTCTTAAAGCAGTCCCTTTAGCATATCTTGTAGTTCAGGTTTGGTGGAAGTGTATTATTTTAGCTTCCTATTGTCTGGGAAACTCCTTACTTTGCCTTCCATCTTAATTGAGAGCCTTGCTGGGTAGAGTGGTCTTGGTTGCAGGCTTTTCCTTTTCATTACTTGGAATATATCTGGCCATTCCCTTCTGGCTTGTAGTGTTTCTGTTGAGAAGTCAACTGCTAGCTGTATCGGTGCTCCCTTATATGTTACTGCCTGTTTCTCCCTTGCTGTCTTTAGAATTCTCTGTTTCTCTTTGATATTTGCCATTTCAATTATGATGTGACTTGGAGTAGGCTCCACTGGGCTCCTTTGGAATGGGACCCTCTGTGCTTCCTGGACTTATGTTTTTCTCTCCTCAAATTAGGGAAGTTTTCCATCATTACTTTTTCAGTCAGGTGCTCTGTCCCTTGCCCCTCTTCTCCTCCTTCTGGTATCCCCATTATATGGATATTATGACATTTCAGGTTGTCCTACATTTCCCTCAATGTCTCTTCATTGTTTTTGAGTCTTTTTCCATTTTGTTGCTGCTTCTGGGAAATCTTTTCTACCTGGTCCTGCAGTTTACTGATTCGACCCTCTGAGCTCATTGATCTTCCCTAGAACCATTGTTTTGAACTTGTTTACTTGCCTCTATTTCATTTTGTTCTCTTTGGGGGATTTCTCCATTCCCTTCAATTGCGGGGGGGGGGGGCATTTCTTTGTCTTCCTCTTATTTGTGAGACTCTTCTTTTTTTCCTTCTGCTTCTTAAATTGATATGTTTTGACTTCCTTACTTTGTGGTGTGAAATTTTATGTTAGGAGACTGCTGTTTTTTATTTCTGGATCTGCCTCTGATGATGTCGGCAGTTGACCCTCTCTGACCTTAAGTGGTCTTTCAAGATTTCCAGGAATCTACTGGGATTATTTTATTAGTTTCCTTTTTACTTATGATATTATTCTGTAGAAACTCAAGTTATTTTTCTGTGTTGATTTCGTGGCCTACAACTTCGCTAAATTCATTTAATTAATTCTATCAGTTTTATTAGTTTTAACAGTTGTGTGTGTATAGTCTCTAGAGTTTTATATATGGAAGATTATGCCACCTGTGAGCGGTGACATTTTTGCTTATTTCTTCCTGATTTGGATGTATTTTATTTCATTATCTTGCATTATTGTTCTCATCAGGGCTTCCAGAACTGTTAAATAAAAATGACATGAATGGGTGTCTTTGCCTTTTTTCCTATCTATGAAGAAAAAGCTTTCAGTTTTTCACTGTTGAATATGATGTCATCTGTGGGCTTCTCATATATGCCTGTTACCATCTGAGGAAGATTCCTTGTATATCGAATTTGTTGAGTGTTTTTATTATGAAAAGGGAATGTTTCTTCTGTATCTTTAGAGATGATCATATGACTTTTATCCTTCCTTCTATTAATGTTATATCACATCTAATGATTTTCATATATTGAATCATCCTTGCATCCCAGAAATAAATTTTACTTGATCATGATGTGTGACTCCTTTAATGTGCTGTTGAAATCAGTCTGAATATTTTGAGGGGTTTTTTTATCTTTGTTTATCAGGGATATTGGCCTGTTATTTATTTTTTGGGTATCAAGGTAATTAATGCTGGCCTCCAAAAATGAGTTTGGAAGTGTTATCTTCTCTACAATTTTGGGGAAAAATTTGAAGAGGATTGTTATTATTTCTTATTTAAGTGTTTGGTACAATTTATCTGTGAAGCGATCTGGTCCTGGAAACTGAAACAGAAAAAGTCAGATCCTAGAGAAATAGAACCACATCTTATTTTATTTCTTTTTTATTTCATTGTGTTTTAAACACATTGGAACTTTATTAGATGTTAAGTAAATTAATAGAAAAATAGAAACAATATAATTTTATTTCAAATACACACTTGTTATCAATCTTTAAGTCTGAATACAGGGAAAATTAGGTGAAAGAAGTAATACTGTTATTTACTTGATCTTCACATTATTAGGTAACATTCTTACAAAACATTTTCTCCATACCTGGAGTTAAATATACACTCCTTGTACAAGAATGGATTTGTTAACATTCAACCAATTTGCAGTGCTTCTCTGGAAAAATTTTACTATAAAGGTAGGTAAAAGCACTCATGAAAAGTAAATGCCCATTTGTTGTAGTTCAGAATGTGTGTGTGTGTGTGTGTGTGTGTGTGTGTGTGTGTGTGTGTGTGTTTGAAAAATCAATTTCATACCTGTAAGTAACTCTTCCAAATCAATAAAACAATTAATTAACAGTATAATCTGACTTATAAGAAGGATGGTAGTGGAGAGGAGTGGGTGGTAAAAGACAGTCCAGGAAACACTGGCTTTTCCAGAGTAAAATTGGCAGAAGCTTAATTTACTAGAATTATCCATTGGTGTTGAATGCGTATTCCTCATTTAATTAACACCATCTTTTTGTTTCTCTTCTAGAGAAGGCAATTCATTAATTTAATATTGGAAGTCTTAACAGCATTGGTGTTTCCAATGTTGCTTTTGCTATTCCGTGCACTTACTAATATAAATGTTATTGGATCTCACAATTTTAATCCTCAACCCATCAGTAGTCTTCCTTCTTTCCTCAAAAATCCAGAAGAGTGGGAATTGATTTACGTGCCTTCTAATATTAATGTGGTAAAAGAGATCACTGAGAATATGAAGAGGAATTTAAACATCAGTATTAAAGGTTAGAAATTAAGGTTTTCTCTAAAACTTATTTTTAAATTGTTTTTGATAGAGCTAAAACATTGTAGAAAAAGAATAAAGTTGGAGGAATTATATTCCTCAATTTTAAGACTTATAATTGTAGTTATAAATGCTGTTGGTGCAAGGATTGACAAATAGATCAAAGAACCCAGAGACAGATCTACACAAATAGATCAACATATTATTATGTAATGGTACAAAAGAATTCAGTGGAAGGATAATCTTTTCAGCAAATATGTTGAACAATTGGATATCAATAGATAAAATAATAAAACCACATATTATGTAAAAATTGTATCAAAATGAATCAGATCTAAAAGAGATAAAACATTTGGAGAAAAAAATCTTTGTAACTGAGAGTTAGTTGAAGAATTCTCAGACATGAAACCAAATGTATCATCCATGAAGAAAAAAATGGATAAACTGAATTTATGATCTATAACTATTATTAGTGGTTGCTCTTGGAGTAAAAGATATGCATACTTAATTTTTACACTCTACTTAGAACTAATATTTTACCAGTGTGTCATTATGTCAAATGATTACAGTATATTGTTCCCTTTATATTTTTCTTTTTATGTTGTAGTTTTCAAATCTACATGACCTCACCAGGAAAAGTTATAATTCACACACATATAATTAAAACTTAAGAAAACTGTTTACCCAGATATTTACCATTATTGTTGCTCCTCCTTCATTCTTGAAGTTCCAAGTTTTCTTCTAATATCATACTCTTTCTTTCTGAAGAACTTCCTTTAATAATCATCTAAGAATGTATTTATTTCAACTTTATGATCTTGAGGTTATTTTCCTTTGGTATAAAGTTCTTTCAATATAAAATGTTGAAAGAAACAATATTTAAAAAATATTTACCACTTTCTTCTCACCTTCTTGGTCTCAGGGGGAAAAAACCTTTAGTCATTTCAATCCTTGCTTTCTTATAGACAATGAGTCATTACTGTCCAGTTGCTTTTAAGATATTTTCTTTCTTGTCAGAACTGATTATGATGTATCCAAGCATGGATTTATTTTGGTTTATTCTAGTATATACATTCACTGAGCCTTTAGAATACATAAGTTTCTTTCACCAAATTTGGAGAATTTTCAACATTTCTAAAAATTGTTTTTCAACATGACCTTCTTTCTCCTCTTCTAGAACTATAATAACATCACTACTAAATACTTTGTATTGTCCCAGTGGTCATTGAAGTGCTCTTCAACTTCTTTCCAATTTTTTTCTCACTTGTTTATAGTAGTAAATTTCTTCTCATCTATCTTCACTGACTCCTTCCTCTGCTACCTCCATACAGCTATCACACCATAAAATTGCTGTTTTTTAAAAACATAGTTTGAAATGATCTCCACCGGTTGACTCATCTTGTTTGTTTTTTTCTTAGAGGGAGGGGAAGAGAGGGAGAAAGAGAAGGAGAGAAACTTTCATTGGTTGCTTCTTGCACACACCCCAACCTGAACCAAACCTACAACCTAGACATACGCCCTGACGAAATTTGATCATCAGCCTTTCACTTTGTGGGACAACACCCAACCAGCTGAGCTACACTGGTGAGGGCTATCTTAAGGTTTTTTAAAAAATCTTTTTTAAAAAGCACATAATACACATACCATACATTCACTCATTCAAAGTGTACAATTTATTGGCTTTTAGCATATCTCCAGAGTTGTGCAACCATGATCACAATCAGTTTTAGAGCATTTTTATCAGTCATGACACCACAGTTTCCTATCCTCACCGGGACTAGGAAAACGCTAACCTATTTTCCGTCCCTATTGACTTGCCTATTATAAACCTTTTATATAAATTGTTTATAGAAAGACCTTTCATATATGTTTTGTATAAATGCAATATGTACTCATTTGTGACTGGCTTCTTTCACTTAGTATAATGTTTTCAAAGTTCATTCATGTTGTGTCTTGTATCATTACTTCATTCCTTTTTGTTGCCAGATAATATCCCATTGCATGGACATACTGCACTCAGTTGGCATATCCTTTATCAAATTGATGGGTTGTTTCTATCTTTGGGCTATTATAAATTATACTTCTGTGAATAGGCATCTATTAGTTTTATGTAGACATATATTTTTATTTCTCTTGAGTGTACACCTAGGAGTAGAATGAATACCTCATATACAATTCTATATTTAACTTTTTGAGAGACTGCCAGACTTATCTAAAGTTGCTGTACCATTTTACATTCTGGTCAGCAGTGTATGAAGGTTGCAAACTTTTGACATCCTTACCAGAACTTGTTATCCTCTGTCTTTTTTATTATAGCCATTTCAATGGATGTAAAGTGATACCTCATTGTGACAAAGATTTGTCTTTTCCTGATGACTAATGACTTACCTTTATATATGTTTTTTTTTCCTTGCTTTCCTGGACTCCATTTTAATGAGAGTTAACTCTCACTCTCTGCTACCAGAATTGATGGGCCAGACGTTTGGATCACCATGGTCTCTGCCCTTTGTTCTGCAATGTCAGGGTATTTTAAAATTAGATTGGGCAGGAGACTTATTCCAGAGTCTACATTCAAACACACTAACCTAGCAGCTGAAGTTAAAATTTTTGTGATTTCCAATTATTTGTATGTTGGCTGTTATATCCTTGAATGTATTTTTTTAATTTTCAGTTTTAGAAATAGTTAAGAAATTATACTTAGGAAGTGAAGGTGTTATCCTTGTCGTACTCTGACAGCTGTGCAGGGAAGGCCCTCAGTTTCTGCATTGGAACCACGAGCCCAGATAAGTCAAAAAACAGTTCCTATGGGATTCTGGGTACCTGCTGGACTGCTCATTACAAATCACATGTAGCGTTCAGCATGGTCCTGGGTGAGCCTGTTGCTGAGAATGACTGTATTGTGGTGGTTAAGAACATGGGTTTTGTTGACAGGCAGACTAAGAACACTGTCACTTAGCAGTACTTCTCCACGTCCTGAACAGAAATGGCACCACCTAACCAGTAAGGTTTCTGTGGGGTTTAAAAGAAATCGTGTATTTAAAGCTGCTAGCCCAGGCATTAGCTTTTAGAAAGCACCTGTTAGAGGGAAGTGAGAACAACTACTTGGGCAGCTGACATGGGCGGAGCACTGTGCAGGCTGGGTGCCACCTAGAGTCAAGGATGACGATCAAGTCAGGGGCTCTGCTGTACCCAAGTCCATACACACACAGAAACAAGCGGAATTCATGGCCCTAGGCTATATTATTATCCTGGTTAATGACCTTAAAATAACATCCACTTTTATTTTTTTTATTTTATTTTAATTTATTTTTTCAAATACATTTGTCTCTGCCAACCACCCACGACTTTCCATTGCCCCCTTCCTACTTCCCTCCCTCAGCTCTTCCCCTTTGGTTTTGTCCATGAGTCCTTGCTATAGGTTCCTTGACTTCCCCGTTCTCTTCCTTGTCCCCGCCCCCACTCCCTCCTTCCCTCTTGTCTCTGTTGATCTTTTCCTTTCAGTGTTGCTGGTCTTATTTTCCTTGCATCTTTGTCTTGTTCGAGAGGTTCCACTTATAGGTGAGATCATATGGTATTTGTCTTTCGCCCCCTGGCTTATTTCGCTTACCATAACGCTTTCCAGTTCCATCCATGCTGTCGCGACGTTTAGTAGTTCTTTTTTTCTTTCTGCTGCGTAGTATTCCATTGTGTATATGTACCATTATTTTTTGATCCAATCATCTACTGATGGGCATTTAGGTTGCTTCCAACACTTGGCTATTGTCCATTGTGCTGCTATGAACATAGGGGTGCATGCGTTCTTTTGTATTGGCGCTTTGGTGTTCTTAGGGTATAGTCCCAGCAGGGGAATCACTGGATCAAAAGGCAGTTCCATTTTCAGCTTTTTGAGGAAATTCCACACTGCTTTCCACAATGGCTGCACCAGTCTGCATTCCCACCAACAGTGTACTATGGTTCCCTTTTCTCCACAGCCTCGCCAGCACCTGTTGTTTGTTGATCTGTATATGATGGCCATTCTGACTGGTGTGAGGTGGTACCTCATGGTGGTTTTGATCTGTATTTCTCTGATGGCTAGTGATGCTGAGCATCCTTTCAAATGCCTCTGGGCCCTCTGTATCTCCTCCTTGGAAAAGTGTCTGCCCAAGTCCTTTCCCCATTTTTGATTGGATCGTTTGTCTTCTTGGAGTGGAGTTGAGTGAGTTCTTTATATATCTTGGAGATCAAACTTCTATCTGATGTATCATTAGCAAATATATTTTCCCATAGGGTTGGCTCCCTTTTCATTTTGCTGATGTTTTCTTTTGCCGTGCAGAAGCTTCTTATTTTGATGAGGTCCCACTTGTTTATTCTTTCCTTTATGTCCCTTGCTTTAGGAGACATATCAGTGAAAAAATTGCTGCGTGGGATATCTGAGAGTTTCCTGCCATGTTCTCCTCGAGGACTTTGATGGTGTTGCGACTTATATTTAAGTCTTTTATCTATCTTGAGTTTATTTTTGTGTATGGTGTCAGCTGATGATCCAATTTCAATTTTTTGCATGTAGCCGTCCAGTTCGCCGAACACCATTTGTTGAAGAGGCTGTTATTGCTCCATTTTATGAGTCTGCCCCCTTTGTCAAATATTAGATGCCCATAGAGACCTGGGCTTATTCCTGGGCTTTCTATTCTGTTCCACTGGTCTATGGGTCTATTCTTGTGCCAGTACCAGATTGTTTTGAGTATAGTGGCTTTGTAGTAGAGCTTGATTTCCGGTATTGTGATCCCTCCTACTTTGTTTTTCTTTCTCAAAATTGCTGTGGCTATTTGGGGTCGTTTATGGTTCCATATAAATTTTTGAAATGTCTGTTCTATTTCTGTGAAATACGTCATCAGTATCTTAATAGGGATTGCATTGAATCTATAAATTGCTTTGGGTAGTATGGACATTTTGATGATATTAATTCTTCCAATCCATGAGCACGGTATATGCCTCCATTTATTTGTGTCTTCCTTAATTTCTTTTTTCAATGTTGTATAGTTTTCTGCGTACAGGTCTTTTACTTCTTTGGTTAAATTTGTGCCTAGGTACTTTATTTTTCTTCTTGCTATATCGAATGGGTTTTTTTTTTCTGATTTCTTCTTCTTCTATTGCATTGCTGGTATACAAAAATGCCTTTGATTTCTGAATGTTGACTTTGTATGCTGCTGTTTTGCCAAATTCACTTATTAGGTTGAAGAGTTTTTTGGTAGAGTCTACAGGGTTCTCTATGTACACTATCATCTCATCTGCAAACTATGATAGCTTTACTTCCTCCTTTCCTATTTGGATGCCTTCCATCTCTTTCTCTTGTCTGACCGCTGTGGCTAGGACTTCCAATACGATGTTGAAAAGAAGCGGTGAGAGCGGACATCCTTGTCATGTTCCGATCTCAGTGGGAAAGCTTTCAGTTATTGCCCGTTGAGTATGATGTTGGTTGTAGGTTTTTCATATATGGCCTTTATTACGTTGAGGAATGCCCCATTTATCCCCATTTTGCTGAGTGTTTTGATCAAATATGGGTGCTATACCTTATCGAATTCTTTTTTTGCATCTATCGAGATGATCATGTGGTTTTTGTCTTTTATTTATGTGATATATCACGTTTACTGATTTGCGTATATTGAACCATCCCTGCATGCCTGAGATGAATCCCACTTGATCATGGTGGATGATCATTTGAATGTATTGCTGGATGCGGTTTGCCAATATTTTGTTGAAGATTTTAGCATCTATGTTCATCAGCGAAATTGGCCTGTAGTTTTCTTTCATTGTAGGGTCTTTATCTGGTTTTGGGATCAGGGTGATGCTGGCCTCAGAGAAGGAGTCTGGGAGTCTTCCCTCCTCTTGGATTTTTTGGAATAGTCTGAGAAGGACAGGGGTTAGCTCTTCCTTAAACGTTTTGTAAAATTCTCCTGTGAAACCGTTCAGCCCTGAGCTTTTGTGTGCCGGGAGTTTCTTGATGACTGCTTCAGTTTCCCCAGCTGTTATCAGTCTGTTCAAGCTTTCTGTTTCTTCCTCCTTCAATGTTGGAAGATTATACTTTTCGAAAAATTTGTCTATTTCCTCAAGATTTTCAAATGTCTTCGCATATAATTGTCCATAGCAGTTTCTGACGATTCTTTGTATTTCTGTGGTATCAGTTGTTATTTCTCCTCTTTCATTTCTGATATTATTAATTTGGGACCTCTCCCTTCTATCTTGATGAGTCTGCTTAAAGTCTTGTCGATTTTATTTATCTTTTCAAAGAACCCGCTTCTGGATTGGTTGATCCTTTGAATTGTCCTTTTTGTCTCTATGTCATTCAGTTCCACTCTAATCTTGACTATTTCCTTCCTTCTACTTGCTCTGGGGGTTTTTTGTTGTTGTTTATCTAGTTCTTGAAGTTGTAGTGTTAGGTCTTTTATTTGAAATGTTTCTCTTTTTTAGGTAAGCCTGTATTGCTATGAACTTCCCTCTCAGGACTGCCTTTGCTGTGTCCCATAGGTTTTGGACAGTTGTCTGTTCATTTTCATTTGTTTCCAGAAACTTTTTGATTTTTCCTCTTATCTCATTATTGACCCATTCATTGTTTAATAGTGTACTGTTCAGTCTCCATGAGTTTGCAAGTTTTTGAGGTTTCTCTTTGAGGTTTATTTCTAGTTTCAATCCCTTATGGTCCGAGAAAAAGTTTGGTATTATTTCAATTTTCCTGAATTTGTTGAGATTGCTTTGTGTCCTATCATGTGGTCTATCTTTGAAAAACCGCCATGAGCATTTGAAAAGAATGTGTATTTTTCTTCTTTGGGATGTAAGGTTCTATATATGTCAGTTAAGTCTCTTTGATTCACTGTGTAATTCAGTGCCACAATATGTTTATTGTTTTGTTTGGAAGATCTGTCCATTTTTGACAGTGGGGTGTTGAAACCCCTACTATCAGTGTGTTGCTGTCTATATCTTCTTTGAAGTCATCCAACAATTTCTTTTTAAGCTTCGGGGCTCCCCTATTGGGAGCATATAAATTTCCAATGTTGATGTCTTCTTGATAGATTCTTCCTTTAAGTATGATAAAGTGCCCCTCTGGGTCTCTGTTTATGGCCGTTGCTTTGAAATCTACTTTGTCTGATACAAGTATGGCAACCCCGGCCTTTTTCTCACGCCCATTTGCTTGGAGTATTTTTTTTCCATCCCTTTACTTTCAATCTGTGTAGGTCTCTTGCTCTGAGGTGGGTCTCTTGTAGGCAGCATATGTGTGGGTCATGTTTTCTTATGCATTCAGCTACCCTTTGTCTTTGATTGGGGCATTTAGTCCATTCACATTGAGGGATATTACTTATAGAAACTTACTCATCTCTTCTCTTTGTACCTGTGTTCCTCTCTCTCTCATTCTTTTCCTTCATCTTCTTAAACCAGTCCCCTTAGCATATCTTGGAGTGCTGGTTTGGTAGACATGTGTTCTTTTAGTCTTCTCTTGTCTGGAAAACTCCGTATTTCCTCTTCTATTTTAATTGAGAGCCTAGCTGGGTAAAGCAGCCTTGGCTGTAGCCCTTGCTTTTCATGGCTTGGAATATTTGTTGCCATTCCCTTCTTGCTTGTAGTGTTTCTTTGAGAAGTCAGCTCCTAGGCGTATCGGGGCGCCCTTGTATGTTACTTTCTCCTTCTCCCTTGCTGCCTTGAGGATTCTCTCTTTGCCTTTGACAGTTGCCATTTTAATGATGATGTGTCTTGGAGTGGACCTCCTTGAGTCCCTCTTGAGTGAGGTCCTCTGTGCCTCCTGGATCCATGAGAGCCTTTCTCTCCTCAAATTAGGGAAATTTTCCATCATTACTTTTTCGAGGAGGTTCTCTATCCCTTGCTCCTCTTCTTCTCCTTCTGGTATCCCTATTATACGGATATTATTGTGTTTCAGGTTGTCCTGCATTTCCCTAAATGCCTCTTCATTCTTTTTGAGTCTTTTTTCCATTTCTTGCTCTTTCTGGGAGCTTCTTTCTGCCTTATCCTCCATCTCACTGATTCGATCCTTGGCTTCATCCAGCCTGCTTTGGATTCCTTCTACTGTGTTCTTCAATTCAGAAATGGTATTCTTCATATCCTCTTGTGTCATCTTGATAGTTTCTATGTCCTTTTCCAGGCTGATATAGTTTGCTGTAAGATCCTGATAGTTTCTCTGCAGTTTCTCATAGTTCTCTTTGAGCTGGCTGAGCTCATTCAGCTTCCTTAGAACCATTGTTTTGAATTCAGTATCTGATAGTTCCGTTGCCCCTATTTCATTTACCTCTCTCTGTGGGGAGTCCCCTTTTCCACTCATTTGGGGGGAACTTCTTTTTCTTCTCATTTTTGTGAGAGTCTGTTAAGTATTTTTGTCCTTTACTTTTCTTTCTGGGCCTGCCTCTGATGATGTCAGTTGTTGACCCTATAGGACCTTGCATTGTTTGATTGAGCCTTCTATGAGTCTACTGTCTGACTCCTGCTTGGGGCAGCTCTGTGATCGCTTCGGTCAGGGCTGGGCTATTTTTTGGTATTTCTCTGCACTTCACGCTGGCTCCTTCACCTTTATATATGTTTTATAATGATTATGTAAAGGTGTAGTTGAAATTTATAAAATACCTAAAATTGTTGTGAACCTCAAATACCCACTTAGTAGTTTTGATCACAAGATTTGAGAATCAGTGTGTTAAAATTTATAGTATTTAGATAGGCTTTTGTTTATGTAATGCAGTGCCTCCCTTCATATGAGGAATTATCAGATCATTTTACTTACATGAATAATTTTTCCTCTCTGCAGTTCAAGGCTTTTCTTCAGAAACTGAGTTTGAGAAGTACATGAAATATGACTATAGATCTCACAAAGTGCTGGCTGCCATTGTTTTTGACAATGACTTCAAAAGCAGCAATGACCCTCTGCCACTTCAGGTGAGAAAGTTTTTTTTTTATTTATTTTTTCAAATACATTTGTCTCTGCTTTCCCCCTACCACTTTCCCTTGCCCCCTCCCCCCTCCCGCTCTCAACCCCTCCCCTTTGGTTTTGTCCATAAGACCTTACTATATGTTCCTTGACTTTCCCCTTCCCTTCCTTTTCTCCTGCCCCCCCTCCCTCCTTCCCTCTTGTCTCTGTTAGTTTCTTTTCCTTTCAGTGTTGCTGGTCTTATGTTCCTTGCATCTTTGTATTGTTGGTTAGGTTCTGCTTATAGGTGATATCATATGGTATTTGTCTTTTGCCCCCTGGCTTATTTCGCTTAGCATAATGCTCTCTGGTTCCATCCATGCTGTCCCAAAGATTAGTAGTTCTTTTTTATTTAAAGTTTTCTAATAATTTCCCTTGCGATTTCTGGGATTTTAATGAATTTTATATAACTAACCCTATTTTATAAATGAAGAAACTAATTTTTTCCAAGATGAAACTACTTATATATAGTAAAGCAAGAATATGAATCCAGATCTGAGTAATTTTAATACCTGTGCTCTTAATTATTGCATGATGCAGATAAGACAAGAACTGCGTCTTCCATGCACAGGTCGTTGAATTCATGACAAGCTTTGACTACTCAAGCAATGCTTCTAGTTCTGCAAAGCATGGTACAATAAATAAGTCTAATACAGATGCATCTTCAGACAGGCAGACATGGAAAAAAATCCTCTTTATTTGAATGAAACATATAATGTAAATTTTTTCATAAGTCTCTAGGGAAAACACTAGGGCTCACTCCCACTTATTCAGAATTAGGATATCTGTAAACATTGAGAATATGATGATAGAATAGCCAACAGGAAGTAGAGAGAATAATACTGCTTTGAACTTGGCATCTCCTTAGAAGATCTTACAAAGATTATATCCTGACTGTGATGGAAATGAATGGTCAATTTACAATATGCAGACATTGAGCCAAATTCTGTGTTTAGAATACAGATGCTTGTCAGTAGAAGGCAAGGTTAATAAAACCAGTAGTAGAATAGTGAATGCTGTTCCTGTGTGTCCCATCCTTTCATGACTCTATTCTTCTGTCAACTTTCTTCCATTTACTGAGGCAAAATTATCCATATGCTGTTATGGATTTAGGCTCAACAGTATACATTGGCTCAAAGTGTCTTCAGTGCCATTTCAAATTTCATTCTTATCACTGATTGACTGTGCTTATGTCCCCAAATATTTGAACTAGACTCCTGAAACCAAAATTCCCCAGATGCTTGGTTTGGTTTTTTCCCCCAGTTTTATTGAGATATAATGGATATAATATTTGTGTAAGTTTAAGATGTACAGTGTGATGATTTGAAACATATATATTGCAAACTGATTACCACAATAAGGTTAGTTAACATATTTGTCGCCTCACAAAATTACCATTTTTGAATGTGGTAAGAATATCAAAAATGAAAAAGTTCTGAGGATCTAATATACAGCATGCTGTTTGTTTTGTTTTGATGGTTTTCTAAACAAAACTTTTGATCTCCTTTGATGATTTAATGTACAGCATAGACTTTCTAATATCTACCAGCTTTTCCCCATTTTAGCTGACTTTCTTGACAAGATCTTCTATTTATATATGAGCTACAATTATCCATCTAAACCTCAAATATGATTATGTCACTGTCCTGATGAAAAGATTTTAGTGATTTCCAAAACATATAAAGAACTTCTACAACTCAACACCAGGAAGACAAACAACCTAATTAAAAAATGGGCAAGGGCTCTTTCCAGCACTTGGCATTGTAAATAATGCTGCTGTGAACATAGGGTTCTTTTGAATTGCTGTTTCAGGATCCTTAGGGTATAATGACAACAGTAGAATTGCTGGGTCAAAAGGCAGTTCCTTTTTTAGCTTTTTGAGGAAATTCCAAACTGTTTTCCACATGGCTGTACCAGTCTGCATTCCTACCAACAGTACACTAGGGTTTTCCCTTTTCTCCACACCCTCACCAGCACTTGTTTGTTGATTTGTCAGTAATGGCCATTCTGATTGGTGTGAAGTAGCAGATCAAAAAACTGCAGTACATTTACGCAACAGAATGCTACACAGCAGAAAGAAGGAATTCCTACTTTTTGTAACAGCATCGATGGAACTGGAGAATATTATGCTAAGTGAAATATGCCAGTCAATGAATAACAAATATCTTATGATCCTCACCTATAAGAGGAACCTAATGAACAAAAACAAATGAGCACAATAGAACTAGAGGCATTGAAACATGGAACAGTCTGACAGTGACCAGAGTGGAGAGGAAGGAGGGTAATGTGGAAAGAAGGGGAAGGAACTAGTCAAATTCAAACATGTATGAATGGCCCATGGACATGGACAACCATGTGGGGACTGACTGTAGATGTGGGGAGTGGGCTGGGTGGAGGAGGGAAAATGAGGAAAAATTGGGACAACTGTAATAGAACAACAATAAAATATTTAAACTTGCAGAAAAAATATAAAATAAATGATCAAAAAAATGGGCAGACTTGAATAGAGACTTTTCCAAAGAGGACATACAGATGGTCAATGGACATATGAAAAAATGCTAAATATCATTAATCATCAGAGAAATGCAAATAAAAACTACAGGCAGATATACGATGAGACCTTATACCTGTCAGAGTGGCTTCCATCAATGAATCGATGAACAAGTACTGGAGAGGATGTAGAGAAAAGGGAATCCTCATGTACTGTTGATGGGAATGTAGATTTGTGCAGCCACTGTGATACACAGTATGTGGTTTCCTTAAAAAACTAACAGAACTGCCTTTTGGCTCAGCAGTCCCACTTCTTGGACTATATCCTAATAATCCCAAAACACTAATCAGAAAGAATATATGCACTCCTATGTTCATTGCAATGTTATTTACAATAGCCAAGACCTGGAAACAGCCCAAGTGCCCATCAGTAGATGAGGAGATAAAAAAAGCTGTGGTACATTTACACAATGGAATACTAGATGGCTATAAAAAAAGAAGGAACTCTTACCCTTTGCAACTGCATGGATAGACCTGGAGCTTATTATGCTAAATGAAATAAACCAACCAGAGAAATACAAATGCCATATGATCTCACTATGTGGAATCTAATGAACAAAATAATCTGACAAACAAAATAAAACATGACATAGATATGTGGAACAGGCTAACACATCTAGGAGGGAAGGGAGGTTGAGGGGAATGGAAGAACTAGCTAAAGAACATATAAGTATATGCATATATGCATGGACCATGGACACAACAATGTGGTGAAGGCCGGGGATGGGACTAGGAGTGGAGGTCAAGAGGAGAAAATGGGGGACACTTGTAATAGCACCAACAATTAAAACAGGAATTCAAAAACGGGAAAGGGACATGAATATACGTTTCTCCAATAGGGTTATATAAATGTTGAATAAGCACATGAAAAAATACTCAGCATCACTAATCATGAGGGAAATACAAATCAAAACTGCAAATGATACTATCTCACATCAATTAGGATAGCTACTATCAAAAAATGGAAAATAACTGTTGGCGAGGATGTGGGGAAATCGGAACCCATGTGCACTGTTAGTGGTAAAATAGTACAGCAGCTGTGGGAATATAATGGAGGTTTTCAAAAAATTAAAAATAGAATTTACAAATGATTCAGCAGTTCCACTTCCAAGAATTGAAAGTAGGTCTCAAACAGATATTTGTACACCAATGTTCATAGCAGTATTATTCATAATAGCTACAATGTGGAAGCAATCCCAGTGTCTACTGATGGAGGAATAGATAAGTAAAATGTGGTCTATACATATGATGGAGTTAAGCCTTAAAAGGAAGGAAATTCTGATACACACATGTATGAACCTTGAGGGCATTATTTTAAATGAAATAAGTCAGTCACAGAAAGACAAATACTGTCTGATTCTATTTATGTGAGCTATTTAGAGTTGTCAAAATCATTGAGACAGGAAATAGAATGGTGGTTTCCAGGAGCTAGGACAAGGGGGAAGAATGGGTAATTATTGTTTAGGGTTTCATTTTTACAAGATGAAAAGGAGTATGGAGATGAATGGTGCTGATGGTTGCACAACAATGCAAATATATTAAAAACCAGTGAACTGTACACTTAAAAATGGTTAAGAAGATAAATTTTATGTTCTGTGTATTTTATCATAAATTAAACATAAATAAATAAACAAACATATACAACTATTTAGCTAAATCTCCAGAGAATTATGCTGACTGGAAAAAAAGACAATCTTAAAGAATTAGTACTGTATGATTCCATTTACATAACATCTTTTAAATTGAAGTTTTAGAAATGGAGAACATTCTGGGTTGTCAGAGAATAGCTATCAGGAAAAAAAAGGGCGATGGAACTATTTGGTGTCTTTACTGTGTTATTGACACTTGAACTTGCACATGTGATATGATAAAGTTGTATAGGCCTTAGTACATATGACATGTGAGTACAAGTAATATTAGGGAACAGAATAAGATTAGTGATTTGTATTAATACCCTGGATATAGTATTATTTTATAGTTTTATATATGAAATGTTATCATTGTGGGAAAGTAAAGATTATTTCTTACCACTGCATGTAAATTTATAATTCTCTAAATAAATATATCTATTACTCAGAAATACTTTAAAATACACTAATAAAATAAATTATTAAGGCATAGTGTTGGAGAATTTAGCTATATATATGTGACAGCGTACTAGTATCCAAGATATTTTTAAAGTCCTGCAACTCAATAATAAAGAGACAAGCAGCTCAGTTGCAAAGATAAACAAAAGATTTAAATAGTTCATTAAAGGAGATATATGAATGGCCAATAAAGCCATGAAACACTGTGTAATATCAGGAAAATGCAGATTTAAGCCACAATGAGATACCTTTACCCCTCACCAGAAAGGTTAAAATTACAGTCTGACAATGCCAAATATTGGTAAGGATGAGAAACCACTGTTGAAGAGACTATAAAATGGTATTATCAGCTTAGAAAAATTTTTGTCTGTCATTTGTTTGTTCAAATAAAACTAAATACAGATCTACCCTATATGATCCAGTAATTGCACTTCTATGAATTTACCCTAAAGAAGGAAAACATATTTTCACAAAAAGAATTTTGCAAGAATATTCATAATATCCTAACATTGGAAACAGTCAGGTATACATCAACCAGAAAATGAATGACCTCTGTCATATTTACACTTTGGAATATTGCTCACTGGCAAAAGAATTAACTACGAAAAAAGCAGTTACATTAATGAATCTCAGAAACATCTTTCTAAATAAAAAGAAGCCTTATGAAAAGGAGTACAATACTTGTGACTTTTCATTTATATGAAATTCTGTAACAGGCAGTATCAATCTATGGTGAAATCAGAAAAATTATATCTCTGAGGGAATGTGGTTGGGATCAACTGGAAAAGATTGTGAGAGAACTTTCTGCGGTGAGGGTATTATTTATCTTGTAAGTGGTTTGAATTACAAAAACTGCATTTGTCAAAATTCATGCACAGTTAAGCAGATGTACGGATAAGATTTATATATTTTATTGTATGTAAATTTTACTTCAAATAAGAACTACGGATTCTAGTAAATGCTGAAGTATTTTGGTGGAAGTGTACTGATGTCTCCAACTTCCTTTGCAGGGCATCCAAAGATTAAGTGTATTGATAATAAAAATTACACAGATACTATATATAAATGTATGGTGATACATACTTTTAAGTTAATATACATTATATAGTATTAATTACATATGTATGTATACCTCTTTTCCTTTTTATGCACAAGGTGGCATACTTGTTAGTAAGTCTCTTTTAGAAGTCTATTCTTTTCCATTCTTTGATGCAGTTGCTACATTTCTGCTCTTTCAACCAGCTCTATATGAGACTCTGGGAGAAGAAATGTGATCTTCCCATTGGCTTTCTGTCTGCCTATAGTACCTTTAAATGACATCCCAGCAACGCTTTTTTTTTTTTTTTTTTTTTTTTTGGCACTAGCATTTTAACCCCATAGCAGCAGCCAAATGAAATTTGCTGATTGTTGAACACTTTTCAAACCAGCCTCATCACACCCTCTCAAAGATAACCGGTACTAGGCAATTGGAGCTCCTTCTCTGAAGCCTAGGTCCCAGTCCCAAAGGATCGTTCCTTCATGCTCTGAAACAGAGCACTAGCTAATTTGTGTACCCTCCTCAGAAGTTTAGTTTTCAGCTCCTCAGGATGTCTTCTCTAAGTTTATGGCTTTAGTAACTCCAAACTCTTGTTTTCATTCCATTAGGCATAAGGCTGGTAGCTGCTTTCTGTTGTTATTACCTGATATATTAGAATTTTCCTACCCTTTCAGTTATCTAGTAAGATTTCTTTTTTACTGACTATACCTTAAACAAATACATAGCTCTCTGTTGTGTAGATGTACCATAGTTTATGCAGTCTCCTATGTATGAGCAATTAATTTCAGTAAGTTTCCACCACAAATAATGTTACAAAAAACTTGTGCAAACATTTTCTTCATATTGTTGGATATAAATACTTCAAGTCTGTTCCTAGAAGTGGGATTGCTGAATGAAATAGTAAATGCATATGTAGTTTTGTTAAACATTGCCAGATTCTCCACTGCATTGTACTATTTTTTATCCCACAAACAGTGAATTAAAGTGCCTGTTTGTTTATAGCCTTGCTAACAGAGTATTGTTAAGCTTTTGATTTTTCCATGTGATAGGTAAGAAAAATATCTCTGTGGTTTTAATTTTCATTATTTCATTGTGTGACATTGAGAAACCTTTCATGTAGTTATGGACCATTTGTGAACTTGTTTTTGTGAACTGTCTGCATTTTGAGAGGACTTCAAGTGTAGGTATGTAGGTATGATTGGAGCATATGTTATACTTGGGGTTACTGTCATTTCATAGCATTCAGTATTATTTTGACATCAGATGAGTATCTTCTTCCAAATCACATGGCTTTCCTTATGTCTTAGCTTTATTTCTAATATTTGCTTTTCAGTTTCTTTGATTTTAAGCATAGTGTGTTTCCTATTGCTACTTCTAGGTAAAATATCACCTGCGTTTTGTTAGGATACAAAGGACTATCTGGTGGCCAGACTTGTCAGGGTGGAAAACAGCTTTGCTCTTTCCTATCTATCCTTCTTCAGGCCCTAGGAACCCAGGTGACCATGATGGAGGAAGTCCTGGTGAGTGGATCCTAACATACTTATTTTTCTACCACAGTTGCATACTAAGATATACATATATATGATTTTATTTGTATGTATACATATACAATTATATGTATGTATAATAAATCTGTTTATTCTTAATTTGTGGTCATTGCCTATTCATATCAATATATATTTTATCAATTTAAAAGTTTTTACATTGTCCAGAGGGGAGGGGGAAGGAGGATAACTGGGGAAAGAGAGGGAAAGGTCAAGTCAAGGAACATGTATAAAGGGCCCATGGACAAAGACAACAGTGGGGATGGGTGTGTCAGCGGAGAGTAATGGGAAAAAATGGGGACAACTGTAATTAAACAATAAAAAATTAATAAAAATGCCAATCAACTGCACAATTAATAATGGTTAAAATGGTAAATTCTGTGCTATGTATGTTTTAGCCACAATTTTTAAAATAATCAATTTATGAAATAAAAGAAAAAGAAAAAGGCCCAGTTGGTCAGGAGGACATAACAATTTGCATCTAATGACAGAGTTTCAAAATACATGAAGCAAAAATTGACAGAATTAAAGGGAGAATTTGGCAATCTCACAATCACAAATGAAGATCTTATTCTCTCAGCAATTGATGGGACATCAAAAAAATTATAAAGACATACAGCTTATGAATAACATTTTCAATTTCCCTGAACTGATTTAAATTTGTAGAACAAATACTTAACAGTGGTTAAATATGTTTTTTAAAGAGGCACATGGTGTTTCTTCACCACAATTGATTTTATGCTGGGTTATAAAAAATATCTCATTGAAATGAAAAAGACTGAAATCAGGGGAGAATCAAGATGGCGGAGGAGTGAGTGGAAGTCACACTGATCTCCCAGGACCAACCTGGAATAACAACTAAATTGTGGAGAAATCATCTGGAAAAAACAACTGAACCATAGCAAGAGAGGGACCTTGTAACTTCGGACACAGAAGAATCAGCTTTAGCTCAATCTAACCAGTAAAGAGTGCGGTAGAGACTCAAGAAGGCAGGCAGGGTATCCACAGGCAGAAGCATGAGAAGGATATTGAAATGGCCATTTGAATCCTCCTGAGAAGAGTGGGGTCTAAACCAAAAGCGGGGATCTCTAGCCCACAGCACCAGAGCGCAAAAAGTACAGAGAAAACAGCCAGCTGCAAAAAGCAGCAGGGTTGCTCTCTGCCAGAGACAGGTGGCTGGAGACACAAAGAACTGTTTTAAAGAGCCAACAGGTAAATTTTTATTTGCAGCCACTTACCCTGGTCTCTGACAAAGGCAGGGGCAGAGTGGGCTAGAGACACCTGAGGAGAGACTGGGGAAGGAAGCTTTGGGGAGAGAACTGATAGAATAGCCAGTGGAATCTCAGTGCTGACTCATCCCCCATGCGGCAGCAGCCATCTTGGTCTGGAAGAGACCATGCCCCTGAGCAGCAACAGCGTCAGAAGACCCAATAGCGCCACCCCCAGGTGGAATTCCACCCCGCCCTGTGCTGTCTAAGCTGTCTGCAGAGAGCAGAGCGGCAGCCACAGATAGTAAGTAGATCCCTGGCTAAAGGGGGCGCAGAGAGGCCTGGAGACACTTGAGGAGGGACTGGGCATGGAGGCGTTGGAGACAGAACAGAGAGAGTAGCTGACAGGATCCCAGGGCTGACTCCTCCCCCATATGGCTGCAGCTAGAGAGGACCCAATAACCCTGCCACCACGAGGGACTCTGCCCCACCCTGAGCTGTCTAAGGCGCCCTGCTGAGTGCAGAGTGAATAGATTAACAGCTGAAGGAGACAGCCACAAACAGTTGATTACTGGAGGTCTCAAACAGACTGCCACAGTTCAGACAGGGACAACATCTGACATCGTCAGAGGCAGATCCAGAGTAAAAACAGTGGTCTCCTACCATAGATGTTCACACTGCAAAGTCAGGAAAGGAAGACTGATCTGCTTAAGAAGCAGAAGCAAAATACAAGCATCTCACAAGAGGGAAGACAAAGAAATATGCCCCACTCGAAGGGAAAGGAGGAATCCCCAGAAGGATAACTAAATGAAATAGAAGCAAGTAAACTATCAGCTATTGAGTTCCAAACAATGGTTCTAAGGAAGCTCAATGAGCTCAGTGAGCTCAGAGAGAATTACAAAAAAACTACAGGGAAACTACAAGGAACTTACTGCAAACTGTATCAGCACGAGGAAGGACATAGAAACTATCAATAAGAGACAAGAGGAAATGAAAAATACAATTTCTGAATTGAAGAACACAGTAGATGGAATCAAAAGCAGGCTAGATGAAGCTGAAGATTGAATCAGCGAGCTGGAGGACAAGGTAGAAAAAAGCTCTGAGAAAGAGCAAGAAAATGAAAAAAGACTCAAAAAGAATGAAGAGGCATTGAGGGAAATGAAGGACAACCCGAAATGTAATAATATCCGGATAATAGGGATACCAGAAGGAAAAGAGCATGAGGAAGGGATATAGAACCTGTTTGAAAAAGTACTGATGGAAAACTTCCCTAATTGGAAGAAAGAAAAAGACACACAAGTCCAGAAAGCACAGAGGGTCCCATTCAAGGGGAACCCAATGAGGCCCACTCCAAGACACATCATCATTCAAATGGCAAATATCAAAGACAAACAGAGAATGCTAAAGGCAGCAAGGGAGAAAGAGGTAGTAACATATAAGGGAGCCCCAATACGACTAGCATCTGACCTATCAACAGAAGCACTGCAAGCCAGAAGGGAGTGGCAGGAAATATTCCAAGTCATGAAAAGCAAAGGCATGCAACCAAGACTGCTCTACCCAGCAAGGCTCTCGGTTAAAGTGGAAGGTGAAATAAGGAGTTTCCCAGACAAAAGAAGGCTGAAAGAATACACCTCCACCAAACAAGCACTGCAAAATATGCTAAAGAGACTGCTTTAAGATGAAGAAAAAGTTTCTATGAATACCCAGTTCCTTTCACAGTTGCCAATACTTGATATTACCAATATTTTTAATTCTCATTAATCTGATTGTGACAATGATGTTATTTTAATTGTTCCTTTACTATTTGTTGAAACTAAACCTGTTTTTGTATATTTCTTGCCAATTTCTATTATTTAAAAAAAAGCTTTTAATGACTTTTTGGTATTCTTTATCCATTTATTGATTAAAGGTTTGTAGAACTATCCTCCCCCCAAAAAAAACAAAAAAGAAAAAAACCTATTAACCATGTTTTAGATGTGTTGCAAGTACTTTTCTATTCTATTCCTTGTCCTTTAACTTTTTTTATATGTATATTACTATATAGTTAAATGTTTAATATAGTCATATTGTCAATATTTAGTTAATAGCTTCTGGGTTTGAATATTTTACCTCAGGTCATGAAAAATATTAGTTCTATTTTCTTCTAAAACTCCTTGATTCTACATACTGGTTTTCAACTCACCTGAATATTTCTTGTGTAATGTGTGAAATAGGGCTCTATATTTGTTTTATTTCAAGTAATAGCGGTCCATGCACCTTATGTGTTGAATAAGCCATATTTTACCCATTGATTTGAAATATCAACTTAATCATATATTACATTGTCAGACAGATATATACATTTGTCTCTAGAATGCTCATTATATTTCATTGATCTACTTGATTATTTCTGTGTAGGAGTCATGTTGGTTTAATTGCTGAGATGTTATAATGGTTTTTAATTTTTTAAATATTTTATAATTAACTTTGACATTTAGAAAAAATAAATAATATCAATCTGCATGAAAGAAAGAAAGAGAGAGCGATGGAACTCCTACCTTTTGCGACAACATGGATGGAACTGGAGAATATTAAGCTAAGTGAAATAAGCCAGTTGATGAAAGAAAAATACCATATGATCTCACCTATAAGTGGACTCTATTCAACAAAATAAACTAACGAACAAAATAAACCACAGGCACGGAGACATGGAGCAAACTGAAAGTGACCAGAGGGGATGGAGAAAGAAGACAATGGTGGAAAAAGGGAGAAGGGACTAGACAAAGAACAATGATTAATGACCCATGGACATGGACAACAGAGTGGGAATTGACTGTGGGAGTGGGGGGTCGGGGTGGGATGGGTGGAGGGGGGTAAAGGGGTAAAAACTGAGACAACTCTAATAGAATAAACATGATTTATAAATTGAAAAAAAAGACTGAAATCATATAGAGTATGTCTTTGATGGAATTAAATCAGAGATCAGTATGATATAGTCAACCCTTGAACATGTGGGTTAGGGGGACTGACCCCACCTCTGCAGTGGAAAATCTGTATATAAATTTTGACTCCACCCAAACTTCATTTTTCCTTGAGAATTATATACCAAAATCCACAAATGCTTAAGTTGCCTATATACAGTTGGCTTTCTGCTTTCACAGATAGAAAACAATTATTTATTGAAGAATAAATCCACTGTAAGTGGACCTAAGAATTTCAAACTATGTTGTTTAAGGTTTAATTGTAATTAGAAAAATTGCAAATATTTGGACGTTAAACAACATATGTCTAAACAATCCATAGGTTGCCCTGACCACTGTGGCTCAATTGGTTGGGTGTAGTGCCATGAAGCAAAAGGTTACCAGTTCAGTTGCTGGTGGGGCACATGCCTGTGTTCTGGGGTTGGTCCCTAGTTAGAGCACATTCAAGAGGCAATTGATTGATGTTTCTCACATCAATGTTTTTCTCCCTCTCTTTTTCCCTTCCCTTCCCCTTTATATTTTATATAAAAATAAATAAAATCTTTTTAAAAAATTAAAAGAATAAAATCAACTTAAATATTAAGCTGCCTTTTAGTTCAATGGCTTAGTTTAAGTGAAACAATTTTCCTTGGGGCCATTCTGCATAACTTACTAGACTATAACTGTCATTTTGGCTTTATTTCTTTTTTTACATTTCCAAGTCTTTATCTCACCAATGCTTAATTAAATCTGCATTCTTTTTATAAAAGTAAATTGCATTTAGCAAACCTACCACTCTCATTAAATACGCTTAATATGGAGAAGATGTAAATCAGATTCATTTGAAGAAGTATCCCTTTGGTTTCAAAACTGTATGTTCTCAGGGTAATTATGTTCAATTGGCTTTGACACAACAGTAAATTTAGGTTCTGTAGGTAACACTTACTTGAATTGCCTTGTTCTTGGTGTGTCTGAGTTATTACTTAGTCTATTTTACTTGACAATGTTTGTGTTCTCATTCAGGGTACATCAGAGAAGGGTTCCTGGCTGTACAGAATGCCTTAGATAAGGCCATCATGCTGCATCATGAGAACAGTGCTAAACAGAAGCTGCTTGATGACATTAGCATTTTTATACAGAGATTTCCATACCCAGCTTATTCTCAGGATGGATTAATTTGGATCATTAGTGGTTTCCTCCCTTTGATGTTCATACTCATGTTCTCTCCAATTGTACTTTCCATCATGAGATCCATTGTGTGGGAAAAGGAAAAAGGATTGAAGGTAATACTAATTATTCTCTGTTAAAGTTTCTGTAAATACTTTTTAGGCCTGTGTAGTACTTTTGTATGGATTTAGATTATTTCTACATAATCATCATTGGTAGGTAGAAATTACACCCAGTAGCAGCAAATATAAAACAGAAAGTGATGCAACTTCCCAATTTTACAAGCTGGCAGAATTTCAGAGACAAACTATTTGTGGGAATCAACAGAAAGGAAAAGTGTGAAGGCAAGGAAGGAGACAGAATGGTCACTAGGGAATCTGTAATCTTTAGTACCTAGAGTAACAGGGAACTTCAAATACACTTCAACTCCTGACTAAATTAAGACAAATCCCTACACTTTAGGCCTATTTACCTTGATATCTACTGCCCTAGATAACATGTCTGGCTTTCAACAAAAAAATTATAAGTACACCAAAAATTAAGAAGCAAACACAGTCCAAAGAGGCAAATCAATCATCAGAGCCAGACTCAGATAAGGGACAGATGAATATCAGACAAGTAAATTAAAATTACCATGATGTGATTTAAAGCTTCTAAATGGAAAGATATTTATTTCCAGGATCCTTAAGACCACTGCCATTTTCTGAAATTCATTAGGACTCATGGGACTCAGCATGTAGTAACACTCACAGCTGGAATTTATTAATATGGTATAGTAAGTATCCATAGCTGGATTATAAAAGGAAATCACACAGGCAAAGCCTGGAGGAATTTACCTGCAGCCTTCCTCAAGTAACCCCACAAGAGGTCACACAGAGCATACTCTTGCACCAGCAATGAAAATCCACCAATTTGTGAAAATCTACCAGTTTGTGATGTTTTTGTCCAAGGAAGACCATTAGACACAGTACCCAAAGTTTTAATTAGAGGCTGGTCATATAGGCACCTTTTGCTGAGCATGTACCAAAATTTCAGACTCCTAATAAGTACGTCTGGATACATTTGTCTGTACAAATGGTATAAGCAGTCATCCACCTAATATTTCAACCAAGGGCCCACCTTGCAAACATGACTTCCTACTAGTCTCAAGCCTTCTTTGTTATCTCTTTTCTGCACTGTAAGATAACATGCAAGATCAGATAGGTAATGCTATCAGAAACAGCAAAACTATAAGAAAGAGCTAAGGGAAATTACTAGATATGAAAAACATGCTAACAAAAATGAAAAATGCTTTTGACAGACTCAACAGCAGACTTGACCATGATGAGGAAAGAATCAGAGAATTGAATACAAGACAGTTGAAATTACACAAATTGAAATGCAAAGGGAAGACAAAATTTAAAAATCCAGAAAAAAAGCATCCAAAAGTTGTAGGATAATATCAGATGGTATAGCATATGCATACTTGGAAAATAGATAAGAGAATAGAGCTAAAGAAATTATGGCAGAGAATTTTTCCAAAATTAATGATAGATATCAAACCACAGATTCAAGAAGTTCAGAAAACACAAAGCAGGATAATATATAATACACAGAGACACACAGCTAGACATATTATATTCAACCTGCTGAAAACCAAAGACAAAGAGAAAATCTTGAAAGCAATGGGGTGAGTGAGGAAGCCACATTACCTATAAGGTACAAGCATAAAAAGTACAGCTGACTTCTAACTTATAATTGGCTTTTTAAAAAACATAGGTACATTTCTCTAATATTCCTGGAAGTAGAGTAAAATATAAAAGAGATCTGAATATTTCAAAGTTTAATTTGAAATGCTTTTCATTTTTGCCCAATACTAGGTATAATATTGAAAAAAGATCTTTGAACTCAGGGGAAATATATTTTGATGGCAATATACTCCTTATTAACTGCATAATTTTGATCAAAACACTTGACTTTCTGAGCATTGATTTTTCTCATTCACAAAATAGAGATGATATTATCTGTTTATATAGGTTTAAATGGGAATGAATTACTAATACATGTAATGTTTGATTTATGTTGACTTTCCTACAGGAGTACCAACTCATAATTGGACTTAGAAACTGGATGATCTGGGCTTCCTATTTCTTCACAGTCTTCTTTTTTTATATCATTATTATCTCTTTGATATGTGTGTTATTCTTTGCTAAGGCAAGTGTCTAATTTTGTGCTTCCCAATAGAAATTTAATGAGTCATATATGTAATTTTAAGTTTTTACTAGCCACTATAAACTTTTAAGACTAAAAAGAACAGGTGAAATTATTTTGACATTTAATTTAATCCAACATATACAAAATATTTCAACATGCAACCAATTTCAAAAATAAGATATTTTACATTCCTTTTTATTTTATTTTTAAGTGAAATAGTGTCTATTTTATATCTTATGATTTTGTGCATCATGAATTTGAGCAGGCTCAGCAGAATGATTCTTTTTTAATATTTTATTTATTTCTTTTTAGAGGGAAAAGGAGGGAGAAAGAGAGGGAGAGAAACATCAATGTGTGGTTGCCTCTCATGTGTTCCCTATAGTACCCAGGGATCTGCACTGACTGGGAATCAAACTGGCAACCCTTTGCTTTGCAGTCCAGCGCTCAATCCATGATTTATTTGTTCTATGTAGTGTTGAGTAGAATCACTTAGCAGAATTCAGTTAGTGGCTCAATTTGCCAGGCAGGTCCAATATGGCTTCACTCAAATGTCTGTGCCTTGACGGGCATGCCTGGAAGGTTAGGCTAAGCTGGGTCTCTCTTTTTCCACTTGGTCTCAGGGCCTCTCCATAGGTTCTTTATAATCAGACCATGTGAAGACATGGTATCTCATCACTTCTGACTACAGCAGTCACAGGGTGCACCCACAGGATGAATAAACAGACTCTACCTCTTAATGGGGTAAGGTGAGTTGAGATATATGGAGACCATGAACTCCGTAAGCCTAGGGACATTGTCTATGTTGCTCAGTGCTGTAACTACATTCTTTTTTGTACTAAGCCTTCAAATGGCCATGTATGTTTTCTGCTTAAAACACATCCCAGTTCATATGCAGTATTTTCATTAGATATACTTAATATGTGTTTGAAACTCTTTTTTTAAGATTTACTTATTTATTTTTAGAGAGAGGGGAAGGGAGGAAGAGAGGGAAACATCAGTGTATGGTTGCCTCTCGAGCACCCCCTACTGGGGCAAATTAAATATTTTCATTTAATTTTTTTAAATTTTTATTTATTTACATTTTTACTTTTACTTTTTAAATTTATAAATCATGTTTATTCTATTACAGTTGTCTCAATTTTTCCCCCTTTACCCCCTTCAACCCATCCACCCCCACACCCCTCTCTCACAGTCAATTCCCACTCTGTTGTCCATGTCCATGGGTTATTCATACATATTCTTTGTCTAGTCCCTTCCCCTTCTTTCCACCTTTGTCCTCTTTCCCTCTCCCCTTTGGTCATTTTCAGTGTGCTTCATGTTTCCATGCCTGTGGTTTATTTTGTTCATTAGTTTATTTTGTTGAATAGAGTCCACTTATGGGTGAGATCATATGGTATTTGTCTTTCATCAACTGGCTTATTCACTTAGCTTAATATTCTCCAGTTCCATCTATGTTGTCGCAAAAGGTAGGAGTTCCATCTCCCTCCCTTGCTTTCTTTTTCTTTCTTTTTTCCTTTCTTTCTTTCTTTCATGCAAATTGATTTTATTTTTTCTAAATGTCAAAGTTAATTATAAAATATTAAAAAACTTAAAACCATTATAAAGTCTCAGCAATTAAACCAACATGACACCGGCACCAAAATAATCAAGTAGAAAAATAAAATATAATGAGCATTCTAGAGACAAACATACATATCTAACAATATATGATTAAGTTGATATTTCAAATCAATGGGTAAAATAAGGTTTATTCAACAAATAAGGTGCATGGACACTATTACTTGAAATAAAACAAATATAGAGCCCTATTTCACACATTATACAAGAAATATTCAGGTGAGTTAAAAATCAATATGTGGAATCTAAGGAGTTTTAGGAGAAAATACAAACTAATATTTTTCTTACACTGATGTAAAATATTCAAACCCAGAAGCTATAAAGTAAAATATTGACAATATGACTATATTAAACATTTAAGACTGTACAGTAATATACATATACAAAAGTTAAAGGACAAGTAATTGAATAGGAAAGTATTTGCAACACATCTGAAAAGGGTTAGTGGTTTGTTTTGGTTTTTTTCAGGGAAAAATTTCTACAAACATTTAATCAAGAAAGTGGGTAAAGAATACCAAAAGGTCATTTAAAACTTTTAAAAAATAATAGAAATAGGCAAGAAATACACAAAAACAGGTTTAGTTTCAACAAATAATAAAGGAATAATTAAAATAACACATCATTGTCACAATCAGATTAATACATATTAAAAAATATTGGTAATATCAAGTAGTGGCAACTGTGAAAGGAACTGGGTATTCACAGACTTTTTCTTCATCTTAAAGCAGTCCCTTTAGTATATTTTGCAGTGCTGGTTTGGTGGAGGTATATTCTTTTAGCCTTCTTTTGTCTGGGAAACTCCTTATTTCACCTTCCATTTTCATTGAGAGCCTTGCTGGGTAGAGCAGTCTTCGTTGCATGCCTTTGCTTTTCATGACTTGGAATATGTCTTGCCACTCTCTTCTGGCTTGCAGTGTTTCTGTTGAGAAGTCAGATGCTAGCAATATTAGGGCTTCCTTGTATGTTACTACCTCTTTCTCCCTCGCTTCCTTTAGGATTCTGTTTGTCTTTATATTTGCCATTTGAATGATGATGTGTCTTGGAGTGGGCCTCATGGAGTTCCTCTTGAATTCCTGGACTTGTGTGCTTTCTGGACTTGTGTGTCTTTTTCTTTCTTCCAATTAGGGAAGTTTTCCATCATTACTTTTTCAAACAGGTTCTATATCCCTTCCTCATGCTCTTTTCCTTCCGGTATCCCTATTATCTGGATATTATTACATTTCAGGTTGTCCTTCATTTCCCTCAATGCCTCTTCATTCTTTTTGAGTCTTTTTTCATTTTCTTGCTCTTTCTCAGAGCTTTTTCTACCTTGTCCTCCAGCTCGCTGATTCGGTCTTCAGTTTCATCTAGCCTGCTTTTGAGTCCATCTACTGTGTTCTTCAATTCAGAAATTGTATTTTTCATTTCCTCTTGTCTCTTATTGATAGTTTCTATGTCCTTCCTCGTGCTGATACAGTTTGCAGTAAGTTCCTTGTAGTTTCCCTGTAGTTTTTTTGTAATTCTCTCTGAGCTCACTGAGCTCATTGAGCTTCCTTAGAACCATTGTTTGGAACTCAATATCTGATAATTGACTTGCCGGTATTTCAATTAGGTCTCTTTCTGGAGATCCCTCCTTTCCCTTCCAGAGGGGCGTGTTTCTTTGTTTCCCATTATTTATGAGACGCTTGTCTTTTGCTTCTGCTTCTTAAGCAGATCAGTCTTCCTTTCCTGACTTTGCAGTGTGAACGTCTATGTTAGGAGACCACTGTTTTTACTTTCTGGATCTGCCTCTGATGATGTCAGATGTCGTCCGTGTCTGACCTTAGGCAGTCTGTCCGAGACTTCAAGGAATCAACTGTTAGTGGCTGTCTCCTTCAGCTGTTAATCTAGTCACTCTACGCTCAGCAGGCCACATTAGACATCTCAGAGCGGGGCATAGTCCCTCCTGTGGGTGGGGTTATTGGGTCCTCTTACTCTGCTGCCCTATGGGGGAGGAGTCAGCACTGGGACTCCTGCTGGCTACTCTCCATTTTCTCCCCTAAGCCTCCATCCCCAGTCTCTCCTCAGGTGTCTCCAGACCTCTCTGTGCCCCCTTTAGCCAGGGATCTACTGTCTATGGTTGCCACTCTACTCAGCAGGTGGCTTAGACTGCACAGGGAGGGGTGGAATCCCCTCTGGGGGTGGGGCTAGTGGGTCCTCTGATGCTGGTGCCACTCAGGGGGTGTGGTCTCTGCCTGAGCAAGATGGCTGCTGTCGTATGGGGGATGAGTCAGCACCATGATCCCGCTGTATACTCTCTCAGTTCTCTCCCCAAAGCCTTCTTCCCAGTCTCTCCTCAGGTGTCTTCTAGACCACTCTGCCCCCACCTTTGCCGGAGACCAGGGTAAATGGCTGCAAATAAAAATTATGCATTCGCCATTTAAACAGCTCTTTGCCTCTCCAGTCGCCTGTCTCTGGCAGAGAGTAACACTGCTGCTTTTTTCCGCTGGCTGTTTTCTGTGTACTTTTTGTGCTCTGGTGCTGTGAGCTAGAGATCCCTGCTTTTGGTTTAGACCCCACTCTTCTCAGGAGGATTCAACTGGCCGTTTCAATATTCTCCTCATGCTTCTGCCCGTGGACACCCCGCCTGCCTTCTTGAGTCTCTACTGTACTCCTTACTGGTTAGATTGAGCTAAAGCTGATTCTTCTGTCTCCGAGGTTACAAGGCTCCTCTCTCGTTATTGTTCAGTTGTTTGTTCCAGGTGATTTCTGCACAATTTAGTTCAATTCCAGGTTGGGCCTGGGAGGAGGTCTGTGTGACTTCCACTCATTCTTCTGCCATCTTGATTCTTCTAAATAATATTTTAAGTTAAATTTTTAAAAAAGAGCCCTATCTCTTTTAAAATAACTAACAATAAATGATAATAGCCCTGACTGGTGTGGCTCAGTGGATTTAGTGCTGCCCTGAGCACCAAAGAGTCACCAGGTCAATTCCCAGTCATGGTACATACCTGGGTTGTGGGCCAGGTCCCCAGTAGGGGCGCTCAAGAGGCAACCACACATTGATGTTTCTCTCTCTCTCCCCCTTCCCTTCTCTAAAAATAAAGAAATAAACTCTTTTAAAAAATAAATGATAACAAATTCAGTTCTTCAGTCACACTACCTACCTTTCAAGTGCTCTATAGCTACATGTGGTTGCCTACTGTATTAGACATCTTAGTTCTCCTTGATTGCAGTCTGCTGAATCCATTCTTTGAGAGCAATAACGTAATCCCTTTCAAGGGCATACTGACTGTTCTCAGGTTGCCAGGTAGATGAAATATGGCTTATACTTTCTCTACTACGGAAACTCATCGCCTGCTGAATATCTGAGGAAAAAAGAGAGAAACCCTTCCATAAGAAATAAGTTATTTAGTTAACTTTTCAACTCAATGAGCTTCAGTCACTGAGCAGAATCATCTATTTCTTTTAGGGCCATCATTTTTCTCTCTTTTCCCTTGTGTTTATGGTGTTCCTTACATTATGTCATGTTTTATTATAGATTTCCAATGAACCAATCTTCCGCTACAGTGACTGTAGTTTCATCTTTGTCTTTCTTATGTGTTATGCCATTGCTTCAATATTCTTTGCCTTTATGGTTAGCACATTCTTCAGTAAAGGTGAGTCTAAGACTTCTCCTGAAGTACAATTTCTGTTTTAATTGACCAAAATAGAGTCATATTTGGGTGCCCCTTTTAGCATCCAAATATAGCCAAATAAAGTCATGGTTTACATTCTAACATAGAAGATGAATTGCACATGAAATTATTGAACAGGACGTAAAGAAAACATTGAAAATTAATATGGCCCAATGTATGTACTAAAAGGATATAAAATAAAATTGTGACCAGTTAGAATAAAAAAGAAAAAGGATGGGAGATATACTTCATGTCTACTGTCTAGTTAGAACTGATGTTCAGTTTGGTTAAATATTATAGTCAGAAAAGACGTAACACTTAGAAATGATTATGTTTTACTCTAATATTTGTGTTTCATTCCACTTTATAGTTAATTTTGTGTTGGAGAGAGTTGAAATTAGTGCTCAGTTTCAAGTAAAAATGGGTTTACAATTAAGTTTCTTAAGTATTCATTGTCAACCAATATAATCTCTTGTTCTTCAGTGTGTGCAAGTGAATAATGAATAATTTGTTGAAGAGCTACTAAGAAACTACCTTTGCTTGAAAAAAATAAAGAAATTAAATAGTGCTTTTTGCAGAAGTTGATTTCAAATCACTCCTTAAAGCAAGTCAAAGGGTCAAAGCATTCATTCATTCATTCATTCATTCATTCAGCATGTCCTTTGTGTATTTAACCATGTGGCAGGACTCTGTACCATATACATAAAAGCAAAGGAAAATGGATTCTCTTTGTGAACTCATATAAGAAAAATATTTGAGACCAAATAACCCTACATTGGTTGATTTTGTAGATAATTCTCTATTAGCAATTTTAAATCACATCCCAAAAGATTAAGGAACATTTTTAGACAAGTATTAACCATTATACTTCCCATATTTTTCTTCTGTAACTGAACCATTAGGATATCACCCCTATTAAACTATTTTAGAGTGTAACTATAGCTTTACAGTTAAGACTTTTAACTGTAAGATAATTTAACTTCTGAAATGTTATCACAAATATCAGTTGATTGGTTTTCACAATTCACAACTGGTATTTATAATTATGCAGAAAAGAATTGTGCTGGCTTGAGACTCTTATCCTTAGAAAGGCCTCTTGAAGATTGGCCTTTGACTGGCATCTGGGAACTTAAATTTTGGTAAGATTCCCATCACTCTCTAATAAGAGTGGCTCACTCTACCTAAATTGTGCAAATGATATGTTTTATACTGAACACATGTTTTTCTTCTGGGAGTCTTGAACCTTGATATATATTACACAGAGAATGCCTGTGTCACCAGCCCCCAATAAAAACTGTGGTCACTTAATCTCTAATGAGCATGTGGTCAACATTTCACACAGGTCACAATTCATTGCTGGAGAAATTAAGCATAACCTGTGTGATTCCACTGAGAGAAAACACTTGGAACCTTATACCTGGTCTCCTCTGGGCTTTTCCCATGTTCCTTTTCCCTTTGCTGATTATGCTTTGCATCCCTCTGTTGTTATTACAACATTGTTTTTTCTTTTATTAATCATAACTGGGAATATGACTGTAGGCTAAATCCTGTGCTAGGCCAAGTTATTGAACTTTGGAGGACCCTCAAGAAAACAATTAGCAAATTAAATTACAGAAAAAGAAAAATAATGTGTTGAGCTAAAACAGAAGGTGATGTGTTTAAAAAAAAAAAGTTATCCTGCCTGATAAACAGAAGACACTGTATTATTTAAAAATGAAAAGAACTTCTATTTCTGGATGTATAATAGACTAAATCATTGGAATTACTCTCCAAACTAAAACAATTAAAATGCTGAATAATATTTTTTAATTTATTTTTAAATATGTGACTTTGAATATTTTTAAAAATATATAGCTCTACAAAGATGGAGTAACCTCATTCCACCCAAGTCCTCCCCCTTACAATTAAATATTCTGAATATAATAATAAGCATAGGAAGTCTCTGAAAAAGTATAAAGAAAAAGAAAGTGAACTGCCTAAAAGCCTTAGAACTTGAGGAGTGACATGACCTTAAGTTCCCTGGATTTTCTCATTACTCCCAATATATCTTTTAAGAAGCACTGCCAAAGCTTCCAGTTTGTAACCAAGAATAGGTACAAAATTCCAAGAAAAACCTTTTTCCCTAACCCAAAAGTCTAGAAATAGGGTGGTGTAACAATAAAAAAGATTTTTGTACAATATTTTCTGGACTCCATCCCTACACTAAGGGAAAAAATCCAATGTACCCCAACCTGTATGACTGAAGCAGATTCAAGAAGGAAGTTAATCCTCCATATCAATCCCCTACTATCTAGAGTCAGGCAATATTTCAATTCCCTTGCTAGGGTACCACCAGCAAGGTCCAGTAATCAGTTGAACTTCTATCCCCATATAGCATCTGTAAGACAGCAAGTATTATAGTACAAGTTTTAGTAAGTACTTTTCATCAGCAAGGCCAGCTGGAGGGCTGAACTTCTACATCTACCTAACAGCAATGAGAATGAACAAGGTGCAGTGAAGAGCAAGTAAGGACTTCTTTCTCACCTCACACCTATAGCATCAATGAGGCACAGTGAGTAGCTGAGCTTCTACTGCAACTCAGAGGAAGTGTGGTGGTATGAGTCAGTGCCCTACTTTCATTAGGAAGATGTCAGCAGAGCCAAGGAGAAATTTACACTTCCACCTCATCTATCTACAATGAGGCTCTATATGTCAGTACTCCACTTTTTCTAAGGAAGAGTCAGCCAAAAAAGGAACATACACACCCACCTACCTTTATATTACACCTCCACGGACTACCTGCTTCAAAAGAAAATTAGAATCCAGAGTCTCATTATACCTCAATGTTCAGGACACAATAGGAAGTCATTCATCATACAAAGAATGAGGAAAATCAGGAGTGAGAAATGGCATGTCAAAAGACACCAACACTGACATGCAGAAGATACTATAATTATCTAACAGGAAATTTAAGCAGCCATCATCAAAATGTTTTATCAAGCAACTATGAATTCTCTTGAAACAAAAAATAAAAACCTCAGAAAAGAAATAGAAGTTATAAAAAAGAACCAAATGGAAATTAGTGTCCTGAAAAATACAATAACAGTAAAATGAAGATAACAGGATGAGTGAAACTGAAAACAGATCAATAGAGTTATGCATTTTGAATAAAGAAAAATACATTGAAAAAGTGTGTAGAATCAAGGATCTATAGGACAATAACAATATATCTAATGTGCATATCAGTGGAGTCTTAGAAGGCAAGTAGAAAAAGATGGGACTGAAAACCATTCAAAGAAACAATGGCTGAAAATTTATTAAGTTGAATAGGAAACAGAAACTGATAATCTTATGAAGCTGAGTAAATTCCACATGGGACAAACTCAAACAATTCATGCCAGCCAACATCAAAATTAAGCTTCTGAAAATTAAACATAATGAAAAAACTACAAAGGAGCCAGAGAGAAACAATACATTACTTGTAGGGGAAGGATAATTTGAATGACGGCAAATTTCTCACCTGAAAGCAGGAGGAAACAGCATGTTATTCCTTTTTTAATTGTTTTTCAACTACAATTGTCCACATTTTCCCCCACCACTCTCACCTACCCCACCCACACCCATTTCCCACACTCAATCCTGTCTCCCCACCCCATTGGCTTCATCCATCGGTACATTATACATGTTCCTTGATGAGCCTTCCCCTTCTTTCTCCCATTATCCTCCTCCCCACTCACCTCTAGTTACCCGCAGTTTGTTATCTATTTCAAGTTAACCGCAACAGCAATAAAATTTAGGAAGATGGCAAAATGGATTAAGACCAGGGAAAGGTGCTGTTTGGGATTTGGAATAACAATAGTATGATAAATATATAATGTGAATAAAAAGAACAAAAAGTAAAAGACAAAGAGTAGTGTGCTATTTGGAATGTGAATGAAGTGAAAGAAGAAAAATTAAAATGCAATATGAAAGAGAATAAAAAACAAGCAATAAAAATAAAACTAATAAGCAGAAAGAAGAGATTTAAAAAATGCACACTGTGAAGGAGAGCAAAGTGAAGGTTGTCTCAGCTGCTTGTGTTCACCTTCTGAATTCTTTCTGGATCCATCTCCAGTTTTCTCACAGCTCCAGGTCTTATTGTCTTACTGTTGGGGAACGGTGAGGAGGGGGAAGCCTCCTGCTGATTTTAAACCTGCTAAGCTGGTTTCGCAGGTCTTCCTGGATCCTACAAACAGAGGGGGCTGGGCTCCATTTTTTTCCTTTCCTGTGGTTCCCCAAGGATAACAGCTCAGTCTGGGCTGTAATATTCACAGGTGTCCAGTTTCCAGTCCACACCCTCAGAGCACTGTGTGGTCCTCACTGTCCATTCTGCGCCTTTGCACAAGGCCAGTACCAATAACCCACCTCCTTTTGCACCCCTTTGGTCAATCCGTGAGGTGCACTGAGTAGGAGCAAATCGCACCCATACTCCTCCATCTTTCTTTGCCTGGCCACTGTGCTTATGTGAGGTGTTTGTGCAGCAGCTTAGCTTCCCTCTTGAAAAAAGACCCCTTGGGTGCTAATGCCACTCCTAACCTGTGTCCAGTTTCCCACACAGTCCAACTCTGACCAGTCCAGAGTCTATCTGGGTCAGGACCAGTCACAGCCCCTCTGTTCGAGCTTCAGATGTCACCCAGCTCCCCAAATTCTCTGGTACTCTCTCAGCTCTCAACTGCTGCCCCAGTCAGGGTATGCCACTGGCTTTGTGTCACTTGCTGCCTTTTTATCCCCCGAGCAACTTTACATGTCCAGATCTCTCCTGGCATGGGTCTGGGACTTCCCTGCTCTGGGAGGAAGAGCTGCTAGGCTGCCATCACTGACCCGGCTCTCCTTCAGTGGTCCCACAGCAGCTGTGGCCTCCAGCAGTAGGCTGGGGGACCCTCCTGTCAGCCTACAAAACCTCCTTACAGCCCATTTTGGAGCATTCTCTGCACACTTTGGCTTCCAAACTTCATATCAGCTGGGATTCTGTTGTCTGTTCATTCTGTTCTTTGGAAGATGGACTAGGTGTCCCAGTTGGGTGCACAAACAAGTGGACTCAGTTCCCAGCTACATCACCACCATCTTTTTTCCCTTGAAACAGCATGTTTTTCAAATGCTGAAGAAAAGAGGTGCCATCAGTGAATTTTATCTTCAGCAAAACTATCCTCTAAGAATGATAGGAAATAAAGACGTTCTAAGAAAAAGGAAAATGAAGAGAATTTGTTACTTGAAAACCTATCTTCAAGAAATCACTAATGGAAGTTTTCTAAGCAGAAAAGAAATTATAACAAAAACCTTAGAACTTTATGAAGGAAATAACAAGAAAATGGGTAAAATTAGATATAAGTATAATAGAATATTCTTCTCATGGGTTTCTTAGGTCAAATCTCATGGATGAAGCAAAATTATAACACTATCCGATGTAGTGCTCAATATAGATAAAGAAAATACTTAAGAAAATAAGTTATAAAGTGAGTAAAGGAAAGTAACCTAAATGGAAATAAGGGTTTATAACTTAAAGTGGTAAAACAGAAAGTGGAATGCCGTGGTCATAGGGCAAAAATGCTGACATCCACCAGGAGCTGGAAGAAGCAAGGAGTGCATTATTCCCTGGAATCAGCTGCAGCCCTGTCAATAACATTCTCTTCTGCATAACTGAATCCCTACCCCAGGTGTTTTTATTAATAGTTTTCCATATTTAGAGCCTTTGGCTGAGTTCTCTTCAGGTGCTTCTGCAGAGACCTCTTTAGTATATGTGGAGTATGTGTGAAATCTTGAAGACACTTGTCTGCACTCCGACTTAGCACTCAGAACCTGGGTAAGAGAATGTAGGAATCTTCCCTAACAAAAAATAAATTCTATTGTAGGTATGTATGTATAGGAAAAAAGTACACAAAGCGTTTATTACAATGCAGTTTCAAGCATCTGCTGGGGTCTTGGAGTATATCCACTGCAGATAAGACTACCATATTATGAACAATTATACACCAACAAATTGGATAATTTAAAGAAATACATGATTTCCTAGAAACATACTACCCACCAAGACTGAATTATGAAGGAAAAGAAAATCTGAAGAAACCAATAACAAATAAGGAGATTGAATCAGAAGTCAAACCCTCACACAAAGAAAATTTCTAGGACCAGATGGCTTCACAGGTGGATTCTATCAAATATTTAAACATTAAGCATCTCAAATTCTTACAGAAAATTGAAGAGAGAACGTTGCCAATCTCATTTAATAGGGCCAGCATCACTCTGATACAAAAGTAAGCCTGAAACAGCACAAGAAAACTGTAGTATAATAACCCTGATGAACAGCAGAATGGTAGCAAATTGAATTCACAGTCGTTTTTAAAAGATCATACACCACAACTAAATGGTATTTATCACTAAGAAATAAAGATGGAAAATACAGGGAAAGATGGCGGAGGAGTGAAAGGGAGTCACGCTGACCTCCTCCCAAAACCAAACTGGAATTGCAACTAAATAATGGAGTAATCACCTGGAAAGCAGTGGAGCGACAGTGGATTCTACTCTCACACATCCCAACGGGTGAGAATTGCGGTGGAGGTTCGAGAGGGTGGGCTGGGTGTGCACGGGCACTGGCACCAGAGGGACATTGAAACGGCCAGTTAGCGTCCCCCCGAGAAGAACGGGGTCTAAATCATAAACAGGAACCCCTAAACTACAGCAGCTAAAGCCGAGAAAATACAGACAAAACACAACCCCAAAAAGCTTAGGGGTGCTCTCTGCCAGAGACAGGTGGCTGGGGATGCAAAAAGACATTTAAAGGGCAAACGCAAAAGTTGCAGCGGCAGCCACCCTCCTTGATCTCTGGGTAGAGGCGGCAGCAGGGTGGGCTAGTGCCTGGGAAAAGACTGGTGAGGAAAACTTTGTGAAGAGAACTGACACGGCGGCCGGTGGAGCCCGGGTGATAACGCACTTCCCACTCTGCAGCTATCATCTCGCTCAGGCATAAGGGAATCAATTAACCTGCCTTTTGTGCGCTCCGCACACAGCTCGTACGCGCGTGAGCTATGGGGCTGAGTGCAGACTGGCTGGGAGAGCCTTGAGGAGAGACTGGAGACAGAGGCGTTGGGGAAAGAACGGGAGGAGGAACCGGGGAGTCCAGACCCCTCCCCGTTCGGTAGTCTCCATTGTGGGCTGGAAAGGCGCAACCCCAAAGAGGCAGAAGCGGGGTGCGCATGAACCAGACTGCCTGCGATTGAAACGCAGTCCGCACAGGGGTTGGATCCTTGGCCGAAGGGGTCACAGAACTGCCCAGAGGCCCCTGAGGGGAGACTAAAAATGGAGGCATTGGGGAAAGAACGGGAGGAGGAACTGGGGAGTCCTGACTCCTTCTCCTTGCCGTAGTCTCCATTGCGCGGGAAGAGGCCACACCCCCAAAGAGCCAAAAGCTGAAAAGCAAACATAGACACCCCCAAAACACCCAGAGCAGGCGCGCACACTTGCGCCGAGTGACCGGCGAGGGTTGGCCAGTGTGTGTGTGACCCAAGCGGGCTGGCGAACGCTTGCATCGGCCGGCAAGGCCTCACACAGACTGGCACCCATACGGCCTGCGAGGGAATGCACAGAGGGGCAAGGGCAGGCGTAAATTGACCTACCCGCCGTGATTGCGGAGCGGCCCACAAAATAACTAGAGTTGCCCAGAGTCCCTGGAGGAGAGACCAGAAACAGGATTAACCGGAGAGTCCTAGAGCTGTTTTCCTCCCATTTCTGTAGTCCCCATTTGGCGAGGGCAAGCAACGCACCCAAAGAGCCAAAAGCGGGGAAAACACACAATAGAAGACCCTAAACTGACCAGTGCCGCGAAGCTCGCCTGCCAGGGAGTCCAGATGAGTACGGGAGGTCGCGAATAAGCCCCCTGGTCTGGGGCAAGCACATGCGAGCCCAGGCAGGTGAGGGACCCTACCGCGCTGGGAACGCGCTCAAGGAGCCCGCTGGAGAGCGCAGAGAGATCGCAAAAAATAGCTCAGCCCTGACCGAAGGGGTCACAGAGCTGCTCGAAGCAGGAGTCAGACACAGGCATTAGACTCCTGAAAGACTCAAACAAACAACCCAAGGCTGTATAGGGTCAACAACTGACATCATCGGAGGCAAGCCCAGAAAGAAAAGTAAAGGACAAAAATACTTAACAGACTCTCACAAAAATGGGAAGAAAAAGAAGTTCCCCTCAAATGAGTGGAAAAGGGGACTCCCCACAGAGAGAGCTAAATGAAATAGAGGCAATGGAATTATCAGATATGGAATTCAAAACAATGGTTCTAAGGAAGCTCAATGAGCTCAACCAGCTCAAAGAGAACTATGAGAAACTGCAGAGAAACTATCAGGATCTTACAGCAAACTATATCAGCCTGAAAAAGGACATAGAAACTATCAAGAAGACACAAGAGGATATGAAGAATACAATTTCTGAATTGAAGAACACAGTAGAAAGTATCCAAAGCAGGCTGGATGAAGCCAAGGACTGAATCAGTGAGGAGGATAAGGTAGAAAAAAGCTCCCAGAAAGAACAAGCAATGGAAAAAAGACTCAAAAAGAATGAAGAGGCGTTGAGGGAAATGCAGGAAAACATGAAATGCAATAATATCTGCATAATAGGGATACCAGAAGGAGAAGAAGAGGAGCAAGGAATAGAGAACCTCCTCGAAAAAGTAATGATGGAAAACTTCCCCAATTTGAGGAGAGAAAAGGTCTCATGGATCCAGGAAGCACAGAGGACCCCACTCAAGAAGGACCCAAGGAGGTCCACTCCAAGACTCATCATCATTAAAATGGCAAATGTCAAAGACAAAGAGAGAATCCTCAAGGCAGCAAGGGAGAAGGAAAAAGTAACATACAAGAGGGCCCCGATACGCCTAGGAGCTGACTTCTCAACAGAAACACTGCAAGCCAGAAGGGAATGGCAACAAATATTCTGAGCCATGAAAAGCAAGGGCCTACAGCCAAGGCTGCTCTACCCAGCTAGGCTCTCCATTAAAATAGAAGGAGAAATACGGAGTTTCCCAGACAAAAGAAAGCTAAAAGAATACATCTCTACCAAACCAGCACTCCAAGATATGCTAAGGGGACTGGTTTAAGCAGATGGAGGAAAAGAATGAGACAGAGAGGAACACAAGTACAAAGAGAAAAGATGAGTAAGTTTCTATCAGTAATATCTCTCAATGTGAATGGACTAAATGCCCCAATCAGAAGACACAGGGTAGCTGAATGGATAAGAAAACATGACCCACACATATGCTGCCTACAAGAGGCCCACCTTAGAGCAAAAGACCTACACAGATTGAAAGTAAAGGGATGGAAAATAATATTCCAAGCAAATGGACATGAGAAAAAGGCTGGCGTGGCCATACTTGTATCAGACAAAGTAGATTTCAAAGCAAAGGCCATAAAGAGAGACCCAGAGAGGCACTTTATCATACTTAAAGGAAGACTCTATCAAAAAGACATCAACATTGTAAACTTATATGCTCCCAATAGAGGAGCCCCCAAGTTTATACGGAAATTGTTGGATGACTTCAAAAAAGATATAGACAGCAACACACTGATAGTAGGGGATTTCAACACCCCACTGTCAAAAATGGACAGATCTTCCAAACAAAACATTAATAAACATATCGTGGCGCTGAATGACACAGTGAATCAAAGAGACTTAACTGACATATATAGAACCTTACATCCCAAAGAAGCAAAATACACATTCTTTTCAAATGCTCATGGCAGTTTTTCAAAGATAGACCACATGATAGGACACAAAGCAAGCCTCAGCAAATTCAGGAAAATTGAAATAATACCAAACTTTTTCTCAGACCACAAGGCCTTGAAACTGGAAATCAACCTCAAAGAGAAACTTCAAAAACTTGCAAACTCATGGAGACTGAACAGTAGACAATTAAACAATGAATGGGTCAATAATGAGATAAGAGAAGAAATAAAAAAATTTCTGGAAACAAACAAAAATGAACAGACAACTGTCCAAAACCTATGGGACACAGCAAAGGCGGTCCTGAGAGGGAAGTTCATAGCAATACAGGCTTACCTAAAAAAGATAGAAACATTTCAAATAAAAGACCTAACACTACAACTTGAAGAACTGGAGAAACAACAACAAATAAATCCCAGAGCAAGGAGAAGGAAGGAAATAGTCAAGATAAGAGCAGAACTGAATGACATAGAGACAAAAAGAACAATTAGGAGTATCAACCAATCCAGAAGCTGGTACTTTGAAAAGATTAATAAAATTGACAAGCCATTAAGCAGACTCATCAAGAAAAAAAGGGAGAGGACCCAAATTAATAATATCAGAAATGAAAGAGGAGAAATAACAACTGATACCACAGAAACATGAAGGATTGTAAGAAACTACTATGAACAATTATATGCCAAGGAATTTGAAAACCTCGAGGAAATGGACAAATTTCTAGAAAAGTATAATCTTCCAACACTGAAGGAGAAAGAAACAGAAAGCTTGAACACACCAATAACAGCTGGGGAAATTGAAGCAGTAATCAAGAAACTCCTGTCACACAAAATCGCTGGGCTGGACGGTTCTCAGAATTTTACATAATATTTAAGGAAGAGCTAACCCCTGTCCTTCTCAGACTCTTCCAAAAAATCCAAGAGGATAGAAGACTCCCAGACTCTTTTTATGAGGCCAACATCACCTTAATCCCAAAGCCAGATAAAGACCCTACAAAGAAAGAAAATGACAGGCCAATTTAGCTGATGAACATAGACGCTAAAATCCTCAACAAAATATTGGCAAAACACATCCAGCAATACATTAAAAAGATTATCCACCATGACCAAGTGTGATTCATCCCAGGGATGCAGGGATGGTTCAATATATGCAAAACAATAAACGTAATACATCACATAAATAAAAGAAAAGACAAAAACCACATGATCATCTCGATAGATGCAGAAACAGCATTCGATAAGGTACAGCACCCATTTATGATCAAGACACTCAGCAAATGAGAATAAATGGGCACTCCTGAATGTAATAAAGGCCATATATGACAACCTACAGCCACATCATACTCAACGGGCAAAAACTAAAAGCTTTCCCACTAAGGTCAGGAACACAACAAGGATGTCCGCCCTCACCGCTTCTTTTCTACATGGTATTGGAAGTCCTAGCCACAGTGGTCAGACAAGAAAAAGAAATAAAAGGCATCCAAATAGGACAGGAGGAAGAAAACTATCATACTTTGCAGATGACATGATAGTGTACATAGAGAACCCTGTAGACTCTACCAAAGAAACTACTCAATCTAATAAGTGAATTTGGCAACGCAGCAGGATACAAAGTCAATATTCAGAAATCAAAGGCATTTTTGTACAATGAAATAGAAGATGAATAAATCAGAAAATAAATACCATTCAATATAGCAAGAAGAAAAATAAAGTACCTAGGAATAAATTTAACCAAGGAGGTAACAGACCGGTACACAGAAAACTATACAACACTGAAGAAACAAATTAAGACACAAATAAATGGAAGCATATACTATGCTCATGGATTTGAAGAATTAATATCATCAAATGTCCATACTACCCAAAGCAATTTATAGATTCAACGCAATCCTTATTAAGATACCAATGACATATTTCACAGAAATAGCACAGACATTTCAAAAATTTATATGGAACCGTAAACAACCCCGAATAGCCACAGCAATTTTGAGGAAGAAAAACAAAGTAGGAGGAATCACAAACAGGACTTCAAACTATATTACAAAGTCACTATACTCAAAACAATCCGGTACTGGCACAAGAACAGACCCGTAGACCAGTGGAGCAGAATAGAAAGCCCAGAAATAAGCCCAGGTCTATATGGGCAACTAATATTTGAGAAAGGGGGAAGAAGTATAAAATGGAGTAATAATAGCCTCTTCAACAAATGGTGTTGGGAGAACTGGACAGCTACATGCAAAAAATTGAAATTGGATCATCAGCTGACACCATACACAAAAATAAACTCAAGATGGATAAAAGACTTAAATATAAGTCGCAACACCATAAAAGTCCTAGAGGAGAACTTTGGCAGGAAACTCTTAGATATCCCACATAGCAATTTTTTCACTGATATGTCTCCTAAAGCAAGGGACACAAAAGAAAGAATAAACAAGTGGGATCTCATCAAAATAAGAAGCTTCTGCATGGCTAAAGAAAACATCAACAAAATGAAAAGGGAGCCAACCATATGGGAAAATATATTTGCTAATGATACATCAGATAGAGGTTTGATCTCCAAAATACATAAAGAACTCACTCGACTCCACTCCAAGAAGACAAATGATCCAATCAAAAAATGGGCAAAGGACCTGGGCAGACGCTTTTCCAAGGAAGACATACAGAGGGCCCAGAGACATTTGAGCGGATGCTCAGCATCACTAGCCATCAGAGAAATACAGATCAAAACCACCATGAGGTACCACCTCACACCGGTCAGAATGGCCATCATAAACAGATCAAAAAACAGTGGGTGCTGGCGAAGCTACAGAGAAAAGGGAACACTAGTCCTCTGTTGGTGGGAATGCAGACTGGTGCAGCCACTGTGGAAAGCAGTGTGGAATTTCCTCAAAAAGCTTAAAATGGAACTGCCTTTTGATCCAGTGTTTCCCGTGCTGGAACTGTACCCTAAGAATCCCAAAACACCAATTCAAAAGAACCTGTGCACCTCAATGTCCATAGCTGCACAATTTACAATAGCCAAGTGTTGGAAGCAACCTAAATGCCCATCAGTAGATGATTGGATCAAAGAACGATGGTACATGTACACAATGGAATACTATGCTGCAAAAAGAAAAAAGAACTAGTAAACTTTGCAGCAGCGTGGTTGGAATTAGAGAGCGTTATGCTAAGCGAAATAAGCCAGGGAGCGAAAGCGGAACCTAACCTACAAAACAAAGATGGAAGAAAATAAGACCAGCAACACTGAAAGGAAAAGAAACCAACATAGACAGGAGGGACGGAGGGAGGGGTGGGCGGTGGAAAAGGAAGGGAAGGGGAAAGTCAAGGAACATATAGCAAGGACTCATGGACAAAACCAAAGTGGGGAAGGATTGAAGGAGGGAGAGGAGGGAGCCTGCAGGGGAAAGTTGGGGAGGAAGGCGGAGACAAATGTATTTTGAAAATTTAATTAATTAATTAAGAAAAAAGTAAAACATTGAAAAAAGTGGTATCTCATTGTGGTTTTAATTTGCATTTCTCTAATAGCTAATGATTCTGCATATGTCTCCGGTTTCTGTGTATGTCTCTCTTGGAGAAGCATCTGTTCAGGTCCTTTGCCCATTTTTTAATTGTATTGTGTGTCTTTCTGGAGTGGAATGATATGAGTTCTTTATATATTTTGGAGATCAAATCCTTTTTTTAAGGTATCATTGGTAAATATATTTTCCCATACAGTTGGTTCCATTTTCATTTTGCTGATATTTTCTTTAGCTGTGCAGAAGCTTTTTATTTTGATGAGGTACCATTTGTTTATTCTTTCCTTTATGTCCCTGCTCTAGGGGACATATTGGTGAAAATATAGCTGCGTGGAATATGTGAGATTTTTCTCCCTAAGTTCTTCTCTAGGACTTTTATGGTGTTGCAACTTATATTTTTCCACTTTGAATACATTTTTGTGTATGGTGTAAGTTGGTGGTCAAACTTCATTTTTTTACATGTAGCTGTCCAGCTCTCCCAACGCCATTTGCTGAAGAGGCTATTTTTACTCCATTTTATGCTTCTACCCCTTTTGTCAAATATTAATTGACCATAGAGACTTGGAGTAATTTCTTGGTTCTCTAGTCTGTTCCACTGATTTATGTGTCTGTTCTTATGGCAGTATCAGTCAGTTTTGATTACAGTGGCCTTGTAATATAGTTTGATGTCAAGTATTGTGACCCCTCCTACTTTGTTCCTCTTTCTCAAAAATTGCTGCAGGTATTCAAAGTCATTTATGGTCCCATATAAATTTTGTAAATGTTTGTTCATTTAAATATGTTATTGATATTTTAATAGGGATAGCATTTAATCCATAAATTGCTCTGGTTAGTATGGACATTTTGACGATGTTAATTCTTCCAATGCATGAGCATGGTATATGCTTCCATTTATTTGTGTCTTCCTTCAGTGTTGTGTAGTTTTCTGCATATAGGTCTTTTACCTCCTTGGTTAGGTTTATTCTTAGGTACTTTTGTTTTATTCTTACTATAGCAAATGGGATTTTTTGCCTGATTTCTGTTTCTGATATTTCATTGTTGATGTACAAAAATGCCATTAATTTCTGACTATTGACTTTGTATCCTGCTGTTTTGCCAAATTCACTTATTAGGTCGAGTAGTTTTTTGATGGAGTCAATAGGGTCTAATTAAGGTAGTTCAGGGACAACAGGAGTCATGAGAAGAGGTTTTCAAAACCTATAAAGAACAAATCTAAGAGCACTAACATGATTGCTTATTGATTTTATTTGGACGATTTAAAGCATTTTGTTAGGGGTGTACCATCTAAGGCAGGCTTATTTGTAAGTGGCATTATTAATGAGATTAATTAAAATTTATAAATGGGAACTATTTTGTTATCAAATGAAAAAGGACTAAGAGACAGTGGATTATCATGTACTTACTGAGTGTGTCAAATGAATCTCCTTGGAGGAGGTACCTGTACCCTTGATATTTGCAGTTAAGATCTTGTCTGCAAAGGTTGTATACAATTGCATAGCTGTTGAGATATAACTATAAATTGATTGGTTATGTTGAGTGTGATTTCATGTGTTTACATACATTTTCTTTAGAGAAATGCTCATTCAAGTTCTTTGCCCAATTAATATTGGGTTTATAGGTTTTTGTGGTTGAGTTTGAGGAATTCCTTGTATATTCTGGTTATTAATCCCTTATGAGATATGTGAGTTGCAAATATTTTCTCCCATTCTGTGGATTGCCTTTTCACTCTGTTGATAGCGTTCTTTTATGCACAAAAGTTTTTAATTTTGTGGAAGTCCAGTTTGTCTATTTTTGCCTTTTTTACTTTTACCATTGGTGTCACACCCAAGAAATCACTGCCAGGACCAATATTATGAAGATTTTATCCTGTTTTCTTATGGGAGTCTTATAGTTTTAGGGCTTATGTTTAGGAATCTAATTCATTTTAGTTAATTTTTGTGTATGGTGTTAGGTGAGAGTCCAAACTCATTCTTTTGCATACAGGTGGCCAGTTTTCCCAGCACTATTTGTTGAAATTAGTGTCTTCCCCCACTTAAGAGCATTGGCACCTTTTTGAAAATTATTTGATCATCTGCATGTAAGATTACTTCTGAGCTCTTTATTCTATTCCATTACTCTATGCCATATTTTTTGGTTGTTATAACTATGTAGTGAATTTTGAAATCTGAAAGTGTGAATCCCCCAGTTTTTTCCATTGTTTTTAAAGATTATTTTGGTTCTTTGGGATTCCTTCAGATTTCATAGAAATTTTAGTATTTTTTTCACTTTTTTTAATTTTTAAAAGCTTTATTGAGATATAATTTATATACCATGAAATCCACTCATTACAAAGGAAAATTAACTTTTCAGTTAATTTTTAGAATTATGCAACCATCACCAAATTTGCCTTAATCTCTGCTCCCACCCCCAGTCCTAGACAGTGGTGCTTTATGTCTCTCTAAATTTGTGTTTGCTGGACATTTCATTTAAATGGAATTATACAATGTGTAGTCTTTCAAGTCTGGCTTCTTTCACTTAGCATAATGTTTTTGAAGTCCATCCATGTTGGGACACCTATGAGTATTTTGTTTCTCTTCATTCCACTGTATGTTGGTAACATATTTTGACTACCTATTCATGGATATTTGGATTGTTTGCAGTTTGGGGCTATTATGAACACTGTTGCTATGTGTATCCGTGTACAAGTCTTTCTGAGGATATATATTTTCATTTCTCTTGGGTAAATTCCTAGGAATGAAGCCGCTGGTAAGTTTACCTTTGAAGTTTTAAAAACTGCCAGTCTGCTTTCCCAAGAGTGTATATCATTTTACATTCCCACCCCAGTGTATAAAGTTCCCACATTTTCCACATGGATTGCCAACAGTAGGTATTAACTATCTTTTTTGTATTATCGTTCAAGCACTGTTGTCTCCACTTTCCCTCCACCACCCTCCCCTACTCCACCCACGCCTACCTTCCACCTTCAATCCTACCCGTCTTTTGCTTTGTCCATAGGTCCTTTATACATGTTCCTTGATGACCCTTCTGCTTCTTTCCCCATTATCCCCCTTCCCCAAAATAAGCCAGGTGATGAAAGGCAAATACCATATGATCTCACCTATTAGTGGAAACTAATCAACAAAACTAACAAGCAAGCAAAATATAGCCAAAGACATTGAAATAAAGAACAAACTGACAATAGGATTGTTTTTTTCATTTTCGCCAAAAAAAAAAGTTATTGTGGGATTAATAAGGATTTCATTGAATCTGTAGATTACTTTGGGTGGCATTGTCATATTAACAGTGTTAAGTCTTCCAGTCTATGAGCATATGATATCTTTCTATTTATTTGTCTTCTTTAGGGTCTTATAGCAATATTTTGCGTTTTTAGTGTATAAACCTTTCACCTGCCTGGTTAGGTTAATTCCTAAGTATTTTATTATTTTGATGCTATTATAAGTGAAATTGTTCTGAATGATGGTTATTCTGTAGTTTAGTTGTAATTTTGATGTGGCTGTGGGAGGATGCAAATATGGCATTTACCTGTGCCACCATCTTGACTGAAAGCTCTAAGTGACTCTAAATATTTATTACGTATAGTAAAACATGTTATATATTAACACACCCTATACACTAATTAATTTATGTGATACATATTTACTGAGTGCATACTATGCACTGATTATACAAAAGTAAAAAAAAAAAATCCCCTTCCTTCGTATAGCTTACATTCTATTCCTTTATTTTAATTCATTATTTTGTATATTGCTTAAAACTGACTTTACAATTTCTTTCTTATTTGCAGCCCATTTGGCTGCTTCTGCTGGGAGCCTTCTATATTTTGCCAGCTTCTTTCCATTTAAATCCATTGCTCAAAACTATGGACAGATAACCCTCACCAACAAGGTGACTGCCTGTCTCAGCTCAAATGTTGCATTGGCACTGGGAATTAATCTTATGCTCAAGTTGGAAGTAAAAGGTAAGTGTGTGCCTTGAAAATTTTGCCTATGCTATTTGATTGCTAGAAAGGTAGAAAAAGGCAGTGTGGGTGAAACAATGGATAAGGAAGTAAAAAATGTAATAAAAATTATTTACCCCCAGATTTTTTTTTATTATAAAGACCCTTATGTGAACTGTAAAAAATCAGAAGTGTGAAAAAATTGTTCTCATCTCTTCACAATAAACCCCCAGTTATACTCTCAAATAAAATAATTTTAGGGATTTGTGTGTTTATACATTTCTCGGGACATGAAATTGAAAGTGAAAAGCATGGCAGATGAGCAAGAAATAATGTGCAAATTGGAAAGCATTAAAGAGATGAAGAATAAGACCCTGCAGATGGAGAAGATCAAGGCCAGTTTGAAGGCTGAGTTTGAGGCCCTTGAATTAGAGGAGAGACACCTGAAGGAATACAAACAGGAGATGGACCTCCTGCTACAAGAGAAGATGGCCCATGTGGAGGAACACCGACTGATCCATGCTGACATCAGTGTGATGGAAAATACCATCAAACAATCTGAGAATGACTTAAACAAGCTGCTAGAGTCTACCCGCCGTCTACATGATGAGTATAAGCCACTGAAGGAACATGTAGATGCCCTGCGCATGACCCTGGGCCTGCAGAGGCTCCCTGACCTATGTGAAGAGGAGGAGAAGCTCTCCTTGAATTATTTTGAGAAGCAGAAAGCAGAGTGGCAGGCTGTTATCTGTGTACTTTTTGGGCTCTGGTGCTGTAGACTGGAGATACCGCTTATGGTTTAGACCCCGCTCTTCTCAGGGGGATCCAGCTGGCCATTTCAATATCCTTCTGGTGCTGCCACCTGTGGGCGCCCCGCCTGCCTTCTCGAGTCTCTACCACACTCCTTGCCACTTAGGTTGTGCTAAAGCTGATTCTTCTGTCTCTCTGAGATAATAACGCTCCTCTCTCACTACTGTTCAGTTGTTTGTTCCAGGTGATTTCTCCACAATGTAGTTGTAATTCCAGGTTGATCCTGGGAGGAGGTCAGTGAGACTTCCATTTACTCCTCCACCATCTTGATTTTTCCATTTACTGCAATTCTTATCACTTAAGCTACTTCTTCAAGGAGGTAGTGCCATATATCTAAATTTTTGTTCATCCGTTTCTCTTTTTTTAATTTTTTAATTTATTGATTTGAGAGAGAGAGAGAGAAACATTGATTGTTGTTCCACTTTTTTATGTACCCATTGGTTTATTCTTGTAAGTGCCATGACCAGAGAACCTACAACATTGGCATATGGAGACAATGCTCCAGCCAACAGTGCTACTGGCCAGGGCTTATACCTCTGTTTCTTGATTTATCTATTTTAATCTCTACCAATTTACTGCACAGCTTAAAAAAATGGAGATTTAGCTCCTTCACTAACCCTTCTCTTCTGTCACCCTCTCCTCTAAATGGAGTTATACCATTATATTTGGATCATGATCAGAATTTACATTATTATGACCATGTCAATGTTATTCACTTCAGAATAAAGAGGTGTACTATTATTAAAAAAAAAAAAAAAAGAAAGAAAAGAAAAGAAAGCAGAGTGGCAGACGGAGCCTCAGGAGCCCCACCATCCCAGAGGCCCTGGCCGCTGCAGCCGTTGCTGCACAACAACTTCAAGTGGCTAGGAAGCAGGACACCCGGCAGACAGCCACCTTCAGGCAGCAGCCCCCACCTATGAAGAAAATGTTTACTGATACCTATCTTAGACCATGCTCCATTATATTGCTAAATGGCCTGCTTGTCATGTCATCAGCAAATTCACTACAATGCACCAATATGCCCTCTATGCAAAGTCAAGAGTTGGTCCCGGAACCCCGAAAAGCCAAAACAGAAGCAGAATGAATGAAGAGAGGGAGAACACAGAGAGCCCTACTGCTCATAACCCCTTCCTTTGGCCAGTGATCAATGTCCTGATGTAAAACAACCCTTCCCCACCTCTACCAAGTCTCCAATTTAATGTGATGGAAGCACAACTCCTCTCTCACTTTGCTCTTATTTCTTTCTGCTCTTGGGGTTTCTGGTTTAGGAAGAGATGTGGTTCAGGTGCTAATGACAGTATGTCTGATAATCCCTTCTCTCTCACCCACATTTCAACCCCTGCTCTTGTTTGGAGCTAAGGATAGGGCAGGAGGCCCAAACATGATTCTCTGTCTCTTGTGTCTGAGGGCTGGGACCTAAGGTCTGAGGGTTGGGAGGCCCATATCTTATTTAGTGTAAAGGCTCCAGTGTGCCCCTCCCTGTACTTTTGCCTTAGGCTTTGAAGGGACAACAATGACTTTCAAGTAGGCCTGGTGCATATATCTTCCCTACCTTTGTCTCATCCTCAAGGCCCGGAGGTAATTTGGACAAGCTCTCCTTTTTGTATTCATTTCGAAGGACTGGGTGTTATTATGGAGTTCACCATCCCACCCTAGCCCCAGTCTCCCAGATATACAGAAGTTCTCAGGTACCAGGCTTTGTGTCTGGGGACCCCACCTCTACCAAGAGATCTGCGGGCCTTTCTCCCCCAGTTCTAGTTTTTGCAGATCAGCAGTAAAAGTTCCCCATAGTGAAATCAGGGAACTGGAGCTATACCCACTTGATTAAGTCCTGCCTAAGTCATTGGGCTAGGGCTCTGCTATAGGGGTTGCCTTAGGCTTAGATGGGCCTGAGGCTGACAGTTGTGTTGCCATTTGTTCAAAATCACAGGGTGGGTTGAGATTAAGTGAGTGGCAATTACTTTACCCATGTAAGTGGGTGGGACTTCTCCATTTATCCCTCCTCTTGGGTCTCCCCTCTTCTATAAGGCAGCCTCTGCTCAGGTCAGCTGCTGGCCACCCCCTTTCCTGTGGATTGGGCAGGTGACCTTCCCTCCCCAAAGACAAGATACCAGGGTCCCCAAGCCCTACAGCTCTCTACTCCACCAAAGCCAGATCTTTAATAAAATCACTCTCAGACTTAAGGGACAGTGATGGATGTTGGCTGACTTAAAAAGTTTTAGCTCCAGGTCTCAGTCCCTAGCTGGGGAAGGAAAGAGATTTTTCCTTCCTTCCTTAACTGCAGTTTTACGTTTCCACAGTGTCTCTGTGTTCAGAATATAAGAGATTCCTCTTCTCTTGGAAAGTAAGAGTGTTATGTCTGTACAAATCCTTTTAAATAAACATTTGTTCATTGGGAAAAAAATAAAATAATTTTAAACCTTCTAATCTACAACTGTCTGTATTTACTTAATGCTATATATTAGACCTCTTCCCACATAGATATGCTCCATTTATTTCAAAGCTGTATAATATTCTATTGTGAAGAGATACTATAATTAGCTAGTTCTCTATCAATGCATATTTAAATGGTTTTCAATTTTTTGCTATTACCCACAATAGTACACAAATATTTACTCATACAATATGCATACTAGTATAAATAAATTTGTAGATATAAAATGCTATCTTATAAAGTATTCATAACTTAATTTTAACTGCTGTAATGATAACCTTCAAAAGGAAGCTTAATTTCCCCAATAGCACATAGGTTTTTCTACATCCTTTCCAATTATACATTACACTATTCTCATTTTTTTAAAAATATAGCCTTTTTATTTCCTATAATTAATATTTAATTTTCCTCCAAACTCTACACTTATTGGCTGAAGAAAATAAATGTAATGTAAGTCTAACTGAGTAGTTTTCTCATGTTCTTCTGAATGAGTCAGTCAGACATCTCTCTTTTCCTTTTATTCTTTAAGATGATTAATTTAAAAATAAAATTGTATATGTGGGGATGGGAATTTATGAATCTCTTATGATGAGTGAAAATGGGAACCTCAGATCTATGTGGTAGCCTCTGGATCTTTTGCCTGGAGTACCGAGCTTGAGCTGAAGAGTGGTTGTTTATGTTGGCTCATGTAACACAATAAACTGGTACCTTATCTCTTAGAAATGTGATTCTGGCCATTTTCCTCATCCAGGCCTCTGCCACTGTCCAGACCTCTCTGAGATTCTTTGGCCTTCACAAACACTTAGAATGTTCTCCAAGTTCTGACTTTTAAGATGTGAGGAACCAGTAGCACCACTTTAGGCCCATTTATCTAACTGCCTATTCTTTCTTTTTTTTTTTTCAGGAATTTGCATTTTTTATTATAATATTTTTTTAATTTATTTTTTCAAATACATTTGTCTCTGCCAACCCCCCACCACTTCCCCTTGCCCCCTCCCTTCTTCCCTCCCTCAGCTCTTCCCCTTTGGTTTTGTCCCTGAGTCCTTGCTATATGTTCCTTGACTTTCCCCTTCCCTTCCTTTTCCCCGCCCACCCTCCCTCCTACCTTCTTGTCTCTGTTGGTTTCTTTTCCTTTCAGTGTTGCGGGTCTATTTTCCTTGCATCTTTGTCTTGTTGGTTAGGTTCCACTTATAGGTGAGAAACATCAATGCCACCATCTTGACATGATCAAGGTTATATCTAGATGATCTTACCCTGGAATGATTTTCCAGGGATTTCCTAAAATAGGAAAACCTAGGGTCCAGGTACCTGTTCTCTGTCCCTTGCATTCTTTTCTTACAGGAGGGAGGGGAGTGTGCCTTATCTCCTTGTCTTTCTTTCTAGAAGAGACTTATTTTCCAAAATAACATTTGAATTGTTAGTGCCCCTAATTTAATGTAATCCAATTTGTCAGTCTTTTTCAAGAAATTCTTTCATATCCAGTGCCATAAAGATGATAATCTTTTTAAAATCATTTTTCATTGTTATTCTATTACAGTTGTCCCAATTTCCACCCCCCCTTGCCCTCCTCCACCCATCACACACCCCACTCCTACAGTCAGTCCCACACTGTTTTCCATGTCCATTGTGTCAATCATACATGTTCTTTGACAAGTCCCTTTGCTTTTTTTCCACCATTATCCCCTCCCCCACTCTGCTCTTGGCGCTTTCAGTCTGATCCATGTTTCCATGCCTGTGATTCTATTTGTTCTTTAGCTTATTGTTCATTAGATTCCTCTCATAGGTAAGATTGTATGGTATTTGTCTTTCACTGACTGCCTTATTTAATTTAGTATAATGTTCTCCTGTTCCATTTATGCTGCCACAAAAGATAGGAGTTCCATCTTTCTCTCTGCTGCATAGTATTCCATTGTGTAAGTGTACTACAGCTTTTTGACCCACTCATCTACTGATGGGCACTTAGGCTGTTTCCAGCACTTGGCTATTGTAAATCGCACCACTGTGAACATAGGGGTGCATAAGTTCCTTTGAATTGGTGATTTGGGTCTTAGGGTATAATCACAGCAGTGGAGTAGCTGGGCCAAAAGGCAGTTCTGTGTTTAGTTTTTTGAATAAATTCGATACTGTTTTCCACAGTGGCTGCACCAGTCTGCATTCCCACCAACAGTGCACCAGGGTTCCCTTTTCTCCACATCCTTGCCAGCACTTGTTGTTGGTTGATTTATTAATGATGGCTATCCTGACAGGTGTGAGGTGACATCTCAATGTGGGTTTTTTAAAAAAGATTTTATTTATTTATTTTTAGACAGAGGGAAAGGGAGGGAGAAGGAGAGGGAAAGAAACATCAATGTGTGGTTGTCTCTCACGTACCCCCCATTGGGGATCTGGCCTGCAACCCAGGCATGTGCCCTGACTGGAAATTGAACTGGCGACCCTTTTGTTCACTGGCTGGCACTCAATCCACTGAGCCAAACCAGCCAGGGCTCAGTGTAGTTTTAATTTGCACCCCTATGATGTCTAGTGATATCGAGCACTTTTTCATGTGCCATGAGCCATCTGTATGTCCTCCTTGGAGAAGTGTCTATTCAGATCCTTAGCCCATTTTTTAATTGGATTGTTTGTGTTTCTGGTGTTGACTTGTATGAGTTTTTCATGTATTTTGGAAGTCAAACCCTTGTCCTTGTATTATTGGCAAATATGTTATCCCATATAGTTGGTTCCCTTTTCATTTTGATGATGGTTTCTTTAGCCATGCAGAAGCAGTTAAGTTTGATATAGTCCCATTTGTTTATTTATTCATTTATATCCCTTGCCCTAGGCAAGGTATTGGCAAAAATATTGCTACATGGGATATCTGAAATTTTCCTGCCTATGTTTTCCTCTACAACTTTTATAGTGTCACAACTTAGATTTGTCTTTTATCCACTTTGAGTTTATTCTGGTGTATGGTGTAAGCTGGCGATCTAGTTTCATTTATTTTATGTGTGCCAGTCCAGTTCTCTCAATATCACTTATTGAAGAGGCCATCTTTACTCTATTGTATGCTCATGCCTCCTTTATCAAATATTAATTGACCATAGAGACTTGGGTTTATTCCTGGGTTCTCTAGTCTGTTCCACTGAACTATGTGTCTGTTCATATGCCAGTATCAGACTGTTTTAGTTACAGTGTAGTATAGTTTGTAGTATAGTTTGATAACAGGTATTGTGATCCTTCTTACTTTTTTCTTCTTTTCTAAGATTGTTGAGAGTATTTGGGGTCATTTTGGTTCCATATAAATTTTTGAAATACTTATTCTAGATTTGTGAAATATGCCATTAGTATTTTCATATAAACTTCAATGGATCTATAGATTGCTTTGGGTAGTATGCACATTTTAATGATAATTCTTCCAATGCATGAACACAGTATATGCTTCAATTTATTTGTATCTTCCTTAATTTCTTCCTTGAGTGTTCTATAGTTTTCTAAATACAGATCTTTTACCTCCTTGGTTAAATTTATTCCTAAGTATTTTACTTTTCTTATTGCTATAGTACATGGGATTTTGCCTCTTTCTGATATTTCATTCTTGACATACAAAAATAGCATTGATTTCTGAATATTGACTTTGTTGCCCTCTATTTTACCAAATTCACTTATTAGGCTAAGTAGTTTTTTGGTGGAGACTACAGAGTTTTCTGTGTACACTATTATGTCATCTGCAAATAATGACAATTTTACTTCCTCCTTTCCAATTTGGATGCCTTTTATTCCTTTTTCTTGTCTGATCATTGTTGCTAGAACTTCCAGCATTATGTTGAATAATAGCGGTGAGAGTGGACACCCTTGTCTTGTTCCTGATCTTAAGAGGAAAGCTTTTAGTTTTTGCCTGGTGAGTATAATGATGGCTGTAGGTTTCTCATATATGGCTTTTATTATGTTGAGATATGCTCCTTCTAATCCCACTTTGCTGTGTGTTTTTATCATAAATCGGTGCTGGATTTCATCAAATGCTTTTTCCACATCTATTGATATGATCATGTGATTTTTGTCCTTCGTTTTATGTCGTGTATGTCGTTTATTGATTTGTGAATATTGTACCATCCTTGCTTACCTGGGATGAATCCCACTTGATCATGGTGGAGGATCTTTTTAATGTATTTCTGAATCCAGATTGCCAGTATTTTGTTGAGGATTTTAGCATCTGTGTTCATTAGAGATATTGGCCTGTAGTTTTCTCTCTTTTGTGTGTCTTTACCTGGTTTTGGGATTAGGATGATGCTGGCTTTGTAAAAAAGTTTAGGAGTCTTCCATCTTCTTGAATTTTTTGGAATAGTTTGAGAAGGATAAGAGTTCTTCCTGAAGTGTTCGGTAAAATTCACTTGTGAAGCCATCTGGTCCACGGCTTTTGTGTGCTGGAACATTTTGATTACTGCTTCAATTTCACTAGTTGTTATCAGTCTACTCAGGCTTTCTGCTTCTTCTTTATCCAGTTTTAGCAAATTGTATGTTTGTAGAAATTTCTCCATTTTTCCTAGGTTGTTTAAATTTTGGACATATAGTTGTTCATTGTAATTTCTTATAATCCTTTGTATTTTTGTGTTACCAGTTGTAACTTGTCCTCTTTCTTTTCTGATTTTATTTGGGTCCTTTCTCTTTTTTTCTTCATGAGTCTGGTTAAAAGCTTGTTGATTTTGTTTATCTTTTTGAAGAACCAGCTCGTGCATTTATTGATCTTCTGAATTGTTATTTTAGTCTCATTCATTTAATTCTGTCCTGATCTTGATTATTTCATTCATTGCTCTCACTGTGAGCATTGTTTGTTGTTGTTCCTCCAGTTCTTTTAGAGGTAGAATTAGGTTGTTTATTTGAGATTTTTCTATATACTTTAGGTATGCCTGTGTTGCTATGGACTTCACTCTCAGTACCACCTTCACTGTGTCCTGTAATTTTTGTGTTACTGTGTGTTCCTTTTCATTTGTTTCTAGATAGTTTTTGATTTCTTCATTGATTTCATTGTTGGCCCATTCATTATAAATAACATGTAATTCAGTCTCCTTATATTTGAATGTTTTTTAGTTTTTTCATTGAGTTTGGTTTCTAGTTTCAAAACATTATGATCTGAGCACATGTTTGATATGATTTCAATTTTCTTGAATTTGTGGAGGTTTGTTTTGTGTCCTATCATGTGGTCTACCTTTGAAAATGCTCACTGTGCATTTGAAAAGAATGCATATTTTGCTTCTTTGGGGTGAAATGTTCTGCACATATCAATTAAGTCTACTTGATATAGAGTGCCATTAAGTGCATAATATCCTTGTTGATTCTTTGTTTGGAAGATCTATCCATTGTTGACAGTGAGGTATTAAAATCCCCTACAATGACTTTGTTGTCAATATGTTTCTTGAAGTCCTCCAAGACTTTCTTTATATATTTAGGTGCTCCTATGTTGGGTGCATAAGGTTTACAGATGTCATATCCTGCTGTGGGATTGTTCCTTTAAGTATTATATAATAACCTTCTTTTTTTCCTTTGTATGGCTTTTGTTTTGAAGTATATTTTGTCTAATATAAGTATTGCTACCCCAGCTTTCTTATTGTGTCTTTTTGCTTAGAATACTTTTTCCATCCCTTTACTTTCAACTTGTGTAGATCTTTTTTCTGAGGTGGGTCCCCGTTAGATAGCATATATGTGGGTCTTCTCCTTTTATAGCAGTCCCTTTAACATCTCTTGTAGTGCTGGCTTGGTGGAGATGTATTCTTTTAGCCTTCTTTTGGCTAGGAAGCTCTTTATTTCACCTTCCATTTTAAATGAGAGTCTTGCTGGCTAGAATAGTCTTGGTTGTATGTCTTTATTTTTCATTACCTGGAATATTTCATGCCAAATCCTTCTAGAGTGTTTCTGTTGATAAGTCTGCTGATAGCTTTATTGGATCTCCCTTGTATGTTACTTGCCGTTTCTCTCTTTCTGCCTTTAAGGTCCTACTTGTCTTTAGATTTTGCCATTTTAATTATGATGTGTCTTGGAGTAGACCTCTTTGGGTTCATCTTTGATTGTGACCTTATCTGCTTCCTGAACTTGTGTGACTTTTTCCCTCAATAAGTTAGGGAAGTTTTCAGTCATTATTTTTTTAAACAGGCTTTCTACCCTTGCTCCATTTCTTCTCGTTCTGATAGTCCTATGATATGAATATTGTTTCATTTCATGTTGTCCTGAAGCTCCATTAAACTATCCTCATTCTTTCATAGTCTTATTTTGTTTTGTTGCTCTACCCAGGTATTTCTTTCTACCTTGTCTTCGAGCTCACTGATTCAGTCCTCTGCTTCATCTAGTCTGCTTGTAATTCCTTCTAGTATATTTTTTATTTCATATATTGTAGTATTTATTTCTTCCTGGCACTTGTTCATAGTTCTTATGTCCTTTTTCATGCTACTATAGTTCCCACTAAGTTCCTTGTAGTTTCCACTGAGTGCCTTGAACAATCTTATATCCATTATTTTGAATTCTATGTCTGATAGACTGCTTGCCTCAATTTCATTTAGCACTTTTTCTGGGGATTCCTCCTTTCCTTTCAATTGTGGGTTCTTTATTTGTCTCCCCATTTTATGTGACTCTTTTTGTTTGTTTCTGCATCTCAAGTTTCTCTGCTTTGCCTTCCTGTCTTTGTGGGGTGGACTTCTGTAGTGGGAGTTCAGTGTGACTCAGTGGTGCAGGCTCTCTGATCTCCTGATCTGTATGCTCTAGAGTTGCCTTTTTTAAAATTTATGTAGATTCTTGTTGCGCTCAGGCTTTGATTATTGGTGGCTCATTTGTGGGTGGGTTCTCCCCTCCAGCTGGCTGACTGGGAGTCACAACTCCGACCACATCTTGTATGCTCTCGTACAGGTACTAGTTAACAAAGCAATATTACCAGAAAACCAAACCCCAGCAGGAAAAATAACCCCCTACCACATCAGCAATATCAACAGCAATTGAGCAAAGATTAATAAAGGTGCATAAAGTTTAAGAATATTATAAGATAGGAAAAAAGGAGTATTAGATGGCTAAAGGAAAGAAAAATGATTTTGAGTGGGAAGACGGGAGGAGAAATAATAAGAGTAGGGAACAGAAACAAAGCAAAGAAAGGGGGAGAATAAAATTTAAAATGCAAGCAAAACAGGGAAGGGTAATTGCTAAGTGGATTAAGAAAAAAGAAGAGGTTTACTATGAGGTTTGAAATAAAATTAAAAATGTAGTGAACCAAAGGGAGAAAAAATGTAGAAAAACCACAGCAGGGTCAATAACAATGGCTGCTAAGAAAAGATTAATAGAGGTGGAAAAGGAGTAAGAATATTATACAAAAGTGAAAAGAGAATATGAGATGTCTACGGTAAAGAAAATGATTTTGAGAGGATAGAGAAAGGAAGAATAATAAGAGCAAGGAATAGAATCCAAGCTAAGAAAGGGGAAAAAATAAAATTCCTAACTCAAATAAGCAAGGGAAGGAGGAAGGCAAAATGGAGTAAGATGGGGGAGAGTAATCTATGAGATCTGAAGTACCAAAAGGTAGTGAACAAGTAGGAATACCACTGAAGAAGAACAGCAATAACCATAATATCCATGCCAAACAAGCCACAATTTATAAAGGTGGAATGGAAATAATTTTAAAAGAGGGGGGATAAAGAATGTAAGCTGAGTAAAGGAAGCAGGAATGCTTTTGAAAGCACTGAAGGAGGAGAAATAGTAAGAGTAAGGAATAGGAACAAGGTATAGCATTGAATAAAATAAAATTTACAATGAATATAAGAAAGAGCAGGAAGAAGGCAAAATGGAGTAAGACAAGGGAGGGGTGCAATGTGAGATTTGAAATAACAGTACAATAAAAAATAATATAAAATCCAAACAAAAAGAAAAAATAAAAGACAAACAGTAATGAATTAGCTGGAATACAATTGAAGAAGATATATTAAAAGGCAATGTGAAAGGAAGAAAAAAATGCAAATTCTGAAGAAGAAGAAGTTGAAATTCTCCTCAGCCATTTGGTGTCTGCCTTCTGACTTCACTTTCTGGATCAGCCTCTAGTTGGTTGGTTGGTTGTTTTTATCAGGTCCAGGGGTGGGTTGTCCAACTTCTGGCAACACTGCTTGTATCACCTCACCTGCCTCTAGAAGGAGCTACTGTTGCAACTGGGAGGATGTGTCCCATAGGTCTGCCCTGGGAGACAGTGTTCAGTCTTCCGGGAAAATTGTGATTATGTTTACCTTGCCCCTGCACCACCGATCTTGGTCTGTCCCAGCTTATTTCCAATAATATATAGTTTCTGATTAATTAGCTGTCTGTTTCATAGGGGAGGGGCAGTATGTGTAAGAGGGTCTTCAGCTTGGTTTTGACAGCAGCTGTATACGTGAGCCAAGGCTGAGCAGGGCCTTGATTCCCCCTTGCTACACTGCTTCCTAATCTCCCTCCTTTGTTGGCCTCAGTGAAAATAAGGCTCTAGGAACCTGCGTATTTTGTCTCCCTGAGAGTTCAATATGGGCCCTTTAGGCATTCCTCTCTTGTTTTTCTCTCACCCTGAACGTGACCTTCCTGTTTTGCAAGACCTTCCCAGCTCCTGCAGGAGGTCGGGGCTGGGTGCAACCTTTCTTTCCCAGAGGTTCATCTCCACCACCAGCAAAGGAGGCTCCAGCTGGCTTTAAATAATCTCAGGTGCACCCGTCCTTTCAGTTCCCAGCACCCTGCCCACACAGCAGACAGAGGCCCATACTCTACTCCACACAGCCTCCACCCCACTGCCAACTGGTCCAGTCTGGGGCTGCGAAATCCCCTTGCTGTGCACCTTTCTGATCAATCTGCCCAGCTGCACTGAGTGGGAGCAAACCATGCCCTCGATCCTTTCCCCTTGCTGGCAGGGTACCTGTGTGGCAGGGTATGTATGCTGTGTGCTTAGCATACCTCAGCTCCCCTTTTAAAAAGTCTCTCGGGGCACTCCCACTGCAGCGCTGAGTCACCGTCTGGCTTTCTGTCCACACCACCTCTTCCAAAAATTCAGGAGTCTCTCAAAGCCATGTCTGGCCATAGCCAGCCTCTATCACCCAAGCCAGGTGCAGATAGTATCCCTCTCTCTTCTCTGGCACTCTCCCAGCTGGTGTTTGCTGCTGCAGCTATGGGTGTGCTGCTCACTGTGTGTGTGGGGGGGGGGGGCTGCTCACTGTGTGTGTGTGTGTGTGTGTGTTGTCTGGATCTCCCCAACTTTGTGTGTCCAGTCACTTCTGGCTTGGGTCTGGGATTCCCTGCCCTGGGAGGGAAGGGAGCCACAAAGCTGTGATCTCTGACCAGGCTCTCAACAGCTGCAGGTTCCAAGCATGAGGTATTTCTCTTTCCACCTATAAAATCTCATTACTACCATTGTGCAGCATATTCTATACTCCTTGACTTCCAAAGTGCATGTCAACTGAGATTCCTTTGAATGTTCAGTTTATTTTTCGGAAGAACAGAGAAGTGTCCGAGCTGGGTGCAAGAGCAAGTGGACTCAGCCTCTAACTATCTGACTACCATCTTCATTTTCTCAGTAATCTTATAACTCCTAAAATTTATATATTTTTATTTTTACATTTACAATAAGCATAGAGTTGATACGTCTGTTATGAGGTAAGAACTTGTTTATTTTCAATATGAAAATTAAGCTATTAGCATCATTTATTAGATAGTTTGTTCTCTACTGGTTTCTAATTGCACTTTTGTTTTACATTACATGCATGGATCTGTTTCTGGTGACCTTTTCTACTTTATTGATCTTTTAAAGTCTTTTTGTGACAATACCATGGTGCTTTATTACTCACTATTGCTTTATAACAATAATGAAGTCTTGTACCTAAACCTTGTTCTTTACTTACTCATGTCACTTTGCTCTCCACTTGAATTTTAGATCACTTTGTCAAATCTTATTAAAAACTTTGTTGGGATTTAATGAGAATTTTTTTGCACTTACTGATGGATGAGAAGAATTGAGGATACTTAATTTTCTCATCTATGAACAAAAATCTACTTTCAATGAGTAGCCAGTTAGAATATACATATGATTTCTTTATGGATAACTGCATGTCTTATTTTATACATGAAACATTAAAAATTCACTAGAATTTATCAGGATATGGGATTTTCATTGGCTTAGTCTGCAACAGGATGTACAGTTTTAGTTTTCTACTTGACTTATTTCTGTCAGGTTATTTTATTATTTAGTTATTGTTTCTTTTCTATATTACTTATTCTCTCCTTCAGGAACTCCTACTGTGTTTGGGTGGAGAATTTCTCAAGTTATGGTAGGCTTTCTGAAATTTATATTCTACCTTTTTTTTTTTTTTTTGGTGGTTGCTAATTTGCTGTTCACTGCCTCAAAATGGCTTTCATTTTGACAATTGTAGCTTTCTCAAGGATATAGTGTTCATGAATATTCTTCTGATGGTTCTGGTTTACAGGAAAGGGAGGCCTCATGTTGAAGGAAGAGTGAATTGCATGGGCCCTTGTTATCTTCATATCTTGCCCCTTTGAATTAGTTTAGTGAAAGCCCTCATGCTTTTTCAGTTGTGCTACACTCTGAGAATAGAAAAATTAAAAGAATAAAGGATTATTTGGTTTCTTGCAGTGACTTTCTTTTTCCCTTTTCATCAATACTATATCTAAGCAAAATTTCTTTTTCTCTTCTGCTTGGTATAGTTAGCATCCATCTCCAGTGTTGTTGAATATTTTTCTAAATTTATATATCCTGATGGTTATTTTGGTGGGAATTTAGCATGAAGGATAAAATGAAAGGATAGGATTTAAAAGATCTGCTTTATTCTTGACATTTTTGTTATTATTTATTTTTTATTTCAGTTGATTTTGTCTCAATAATTTCTATTTATTTTTGTAGATTTTGAAGGGAGCAGAGAAGAAACCAGTGTCATTACATATTCCATTATTTTCTTAGATGGCCTACGTACTAAGGGTATCAACATATAGATAATCCACAAAAATCTAGAGTATTAATTATTTTTTTTGATATTTTATCTGCAGAGCTTATGTATGTAGTAAATATCTTTTTTTATTTCAGAAATTGGTGTTAAGTGGGATAACCTTTGGACACCAGCCAACCTTGAAGATAACCTCATATTTGGCTATATGATGGGAATGCTTTTAGTTGATGCTTTCTTATATGGCCTTGTGACGTGGTATGTAGAAACTGTCTTTCCAGGACAGTATGGCGTATCCCAACCATGGTACTTTTTTCTCATGGTGAGTGTTAATGCTGCTGTTACTACGAAAGGTCATAGTTCTTATTTCATGACATTTAGAATCAAATTATAAGGGCAGGTGCAGGATCATTTTTATATGTATACCAGCCATACCAAAATGTCCATCTCATGATGCACATTAAAGACTTCTGCATATGCAAATGCACATACCTATGGATAATACACTGAAACCCCATGCATTAAAAATTATGAGCACCAAAACCCTTCTTCAGTCAAGTGATAAATAATGGATTTGATTGGAGAATAAAAATACCTAAAAGTCTCTACAAAACTTATTCCCAACTAAATTAATGTGACAGTTTCTTAGATCCTAGTGAGAAGAACATTAAGTATTTCCCATGTCTATATTCTCACTACCTGCTTCTTTTCAATTGCCAAACCAATGTACTTAGAGTAGGAGAACATCTGCATTTTGCCCACCATGCCCCTTGACCATTATTAGATAATGGTACAAAGAAGATGTTTTGAACGTGTGTAATAAAATGCATTTGTTGTGACCTAATTTTTTAGTAATTCCATTATGTTCCTACTTCTTGAACCACTAGCATTTTAAAAGAGTTTTTGCTTCTTAACTCTGGAGATTCAAATCACACACAAATTTGCTGCAAAATAGAACCCTTGAAATCATGCAATAACTTTCTCCATCTCACAAAGTAAACCAAGCCAAAGTGTTTTCAAGTTCTTATAATGACTCATTTTTTTTCACATTTAAATTGTGATTTAGATGAAATTCACATAACTTAAAATTGACCATTTTATTTTTTTTTTAATTTTTGACATGCATTTATATTAAGTAAGAAAAAAAAGCACAAATATCATCATTGGTCTACAACACTCTACGTTCTTAACAATGAATTATGATAGCATTCCTTTAAATAGAACTTTTAAGACTCTGTAATTCCTTTTCTTTTGCCACTTTTTTAAATTTTTTTATTTATTTTATTTTATTTTAATTTATTTTTTCAAATACATTTGTCTCTGCCAACCACCCACCACTTTCCCTTGCCCCCTCCCTTTTTCCCTCCCTCAGCTCTTCCCCTTTGGTTTTGTCCATGAGTCCTTGCTATATGTTCCTTGACTTTCCCCTTCCCTGTCCCCACCCCCACTCCCTCCTTCCTCTTGTCTCTTTTGATTTCTTTTCCTTTCAGTGTTGCTGGTCTTATTTTCCTTGCATCTTTGTATTGTTGGTTAGGTTCCGCTTATAGGTGAGATCATATGGTATTTGTCTTTCGCACCCTGGCTTATTTCGCTTAGCATGATGCTCTCCAGTTCCATCCATGCTGTCGCGAAGTTTAGTAGTTCTTTTTTTCTTTTTGCTGCGTAGTATTCCACTGTGTATATGTACCATCACTTTTTGATCCAATCATCTACTGATGTGCATTTAGGTTGCTTCCAACACTTGACTATTGTAAATTGTGCTGCTATGAACATTGGGGTGCATAGGTTCTTTTGTATTGGCGTTTTGGTGTTCTTAGGATATAGTCCCAGCAGGAGAATCACTGGATCAAAAGGCAGTTCCATAAAATTGACCATTTTAAAGTAAGCAATTTAGCATCGTTTAGTACATTTACAATGTACATGCACATATCTAGTTCCAAAATATTTTCATTACTCAAAAATAAAACCCTGTATCAATTAAGTTACATTTTATTTGTTTCTATCCTAAGCCTTTAGCAGCCACTAATCAATCAGCTTTCTTATATGGATTTACCTGTTCAAAATATTTCATGTAACACAATCACATAATATGTGACCATTTCTGTTTAACTTTTTTCACTCAGCATATTGTTTTTGAAGTTTATCCATGTTATAATATCTATCAGTACTTTATTCCTTTAGATTGCTGAATAATATTCCATCTTATGTATATAAAACATCCTTTATTAATCTGTAGTTGAACATATAGAACATCTTTTGGCTATGTGAATAGTTCTGTTATGAATATTTCTATACAAGTATTTGTCTGAATACCTACTTCAGTTCTTGGGAAATATACCTAGGAGTAGAATCACTAGTTCAAATGGAAATTCTGTGTTTCATATTTCAGGAACCACAAAACTGTTTATTACAGTGGCTGCACCATTTTACATTCCTACAAGAAATATATACCAGTGTTTCAATTTCTACAAGTCCTCACAAACATTTTTTATTCTTTTTTTATTATAGCCATTCTTGTGGGTATAGAGTGGTATCTTGTGGTTTTGATTTGCATTTCTCTAATGACTAATGATGCTGAGATCTTCTCATGTATTTGTTGGCCATGTGTAAATATTCTTTACACAAATATCTATTCAGTCCTGTGCCCATTTTTTAATTGGGTTGTTTGTCTTACACTAGATCCAGGTATATGATCTGTAAATATTTTCTTCCATTCTGTGAGATGTTTTTTCATTCTCTTGATAGTGTTCTTTTATGCACAAATTTTTAAATTTTCATTAAATCTAGCTAATCATTTTTGTTGTTGTTGTTGTTGCTTGTGAACTTGGTATTGTATCTAAAGAGCAACTGTTAAATCCAAGGTCATATAGATTTACTTGTATTTCTTCTTCTAACAGTTTGGTGGTTTTATATCTTACATCTTTGATATAAAACGGTCAGCTTTGAGTTAATTTTTATATAGTATGAGGTAGGGATCCAACTTCATTGTTTGGCATGTGAATATCTGATTGTGCCAATGCTACTGTTTGAAAATACTGTTCTTTCCTCATTGAATGGTTTAAGCACCCTTGATGAAAATCAGTTGACCATAGATGTGTGGATTTATTTCTGACTTTTCATTTTATCCCAGTGGCCTATATGTCTGTCTTTAAGCCAGTACCACATTATTTTGATTACTGTAGTTTTATAATGTTTTGAAATCTGGGAGTGTTAGTCCTCCAGCTTTATTCTTTTTTTTTTTTTAAGATTGTTTTGACTATTAGAGGGCCCTTGAAGTTCCATATAAACTTGAGAACCAGCTTTTTATTTCTGCAAAAATGACCACTGGAATTTTTATAAAAATTACACTGAGTCTGTTGATTACTTAAATATTATTGCCATATGAAGGATAATATCTTTCAGTCTATGAACTTTATATTTCTATGTCTTCTTTAAATTCTTTAAGCAAGGTTTTATAGTTTTTAGTGTATAAGTCTTTTATTTCTTTGGTTAACTTAATTCCCAACTATTTTACTCTTTTGGATGCTATTATAAACAAAATTGTTAATTTTATTTTTGGACTATTCATTTCTGGTGTGTAAAAACACAACTGATTTTTCATATTACTCTTGCACTTTGCATCATTGCTGAATTTGTTTATTAGGTCTGGTAGTATGTGTATGTAGGGGATCCTTTGGGCATATGTCATCTTCAAATATAGTTGCACTTATTCTTTTCCAATTTGGATGCCTTTTACTTATTTTTCTTGCCTTGTTGTTCTGGCTAAAACTCCCAGTGCAGTGGTGAATGTCAGCGATAAAAGCAGGATATTCTCTTAAAGGAAAAGCTTTCAGTCTTTTGCCATTGAATACGATGTTAGTTGTGCATTTTTCATATACGCCCTTTGTCATTTTGAAAAAGTTCTCTTTTATTTCTAGTTTTCTGAGTATTTTTATCCTGAAACATTTTGTCAAAGGTTTATTTGAAATCAATTGAAATGGTTATGTAGCTTATCCCATTTGTTCTATTAATGAGATATATTACATTGATTGGTTTTCATATGTTACACCACCACCGCAGTCCTGGAATTATTCCTACTTGATCATGATGTATAATCCTTTTGATATGCTATTGGATTCAGTTTACTATAATTTGGTTGAATATTTGCCATCTCTATTCATAAGGGATATTGGTCTGTAGTTTCTTTCTTTATGATGTCTTTGTCTGGCTTTGATATCAGAGTAATGCTGAGCTCATAGAATGAGTTAGGAAATGTTTCCTCTTACACTTTTTAGAAGGTTTGGAGAAGAATTCTTGTTGATCCTGTTTAAATGTTTAGTAGAATTTAACAGTGAAGCCATCTGGTCCAGCACTTTTCTTTGTAGGGAGGTTTTGATCCCTGATTCATTTCCTTTACTTGTTATAGTCTGTTCAAATGGAGTGCTTCACTTCTTAATGCTTATTTTGGTAATTACTTTTTGGCTTTTTTATAGCACTCATACTGGTATGGCCAGCCAAGAATTAGAAGGAAAAAAGAAGAAATGAAAGCCTGTAGAAGAACTCAAAACAAATATTATGAGGCTGAATCAACTAGCTTGATGGCAGGTATCCAGATCGAACACTTGCACAAGGTATTATTTCAAAGGGTATTATTTCAAAGGGGTATTATTTCAAAGGGGACAGGTATCAGTACCTGTCCAGGATTTCTGGTTGGTGGGGTCAATGAACAGGACAGATGGCAGCGTCCTTGAATGAGCCAGCTAGTAGGACCCATGTGTGGGTCAGATACTTTCATCTACAGGCAGACAGTCCTGGTGCCAAACTCTGCAGATGTGTGAGCATGGTTCCATGATCCATTGACAGGCCTGGTGCCAGGGTTCACAGGTGAGACTTGTTACTTTACTTCTCTTTTAGTTAATGTTTGCCTGGTATATATTCCCCATTTTTTTACTATTAACCTATTTATGTCTTTATAATTGAAGGGCATTTTTGTATATTATATATACATATAGTTAGTGCATTCCCTCTATTCAGTGTGATAATTGTTGCTTTTTAATTGAGATATTCAGGATGTTTAATTTTTTAAAGTATATTTTATTAATTACACTATTATAGTTGTAACATTTTTTCTCCCCCTTATTCCCCTCTACCCTGCACCTGCCTCCCACCAGCATTGTCCCCCACCTTAGTTCATATCCATTAGTTGTACATATAAGTTCTTTGGCTTCTCCATTTCCTGTATTGTTCTTAACCTCTCCCTGTCTATTTTCTACCTACCACTTATGCTTCTTATTCACTGTACCTTTTCCTTCATTCTCCCCCTTCCCCTCCTCCTCCCTTCTGATAACCCTCCATGAGATCTCCATTTCTGTCATTCTATTCCTGTTCTAGTTGTTTGCTTAGTTTGTCTTTTTTTTTTTTTTTTGTTTTAGGTTCAGTTGCTGATAGTTGTGTTTGTTGTTACTCTACTGTTCACAGTTTTGATCTTCTTTTTCTTAGATAAGTCCCTTTAACATTTCATATAATAAGGGCTTGGTGATGATGAACTCCTTTAACTAGACCTTCACTGGGAAGCACTGTATCTGCCCTTCCATTCTAAATGATAGCTCTGCCAGAGAGAGTAATCTTGGATGTCGGTCCTTGCCTTTCATGACTTTGAATATTTCTTTCCAGTCCCTTCTCGCCTGTAAGGTTGATTTTGAGAAATCAGCTGATAGTCTTATGGGAACTCCTTTGTACCTTACTATCTCCTGTTCTCTTGATGCTTTTAAGATTTGCTCTTTATCTTTAATTTTTGGTAATGTACTTATGATGTGCCTGGGTGTGTGCTTTCTTGGATCCAACTTCTTTGGGACTCTCTGAGCTTCCTGGACTTCTTGGAAGTCTGTTTCCTTGGCCAGAATGGAGAAGTTCTCCTTCATTTTTTTTTTTGAAATAAGTTTTCAGTTTCTTGCTCTTCCTCTTTTACTTCTGGCACCCCAATGATTCAGTTGTTGTAACATTTAAAGTTTTCCCGGAGGTTCCTAAGCCTCTCCACATTTTTTTGAATTCTTGTTTCTTCATTCTGTTCTGGTTGAATGTTTATTTCTTCCTTCTGCTCCAATTTTTTGATCTGAGTCTTGGTTTCCTTCCCTTCACTGTTGGTTCCCTGTATATATATATATATTTTTTATTTTTTCAAATACATTTGTCTCCTGTATATATTTTTTTATTTCACTTTGCATAGCCTTCACTTTTTCCTCTATTTTGTGACCATACTCAACCATATCTGTGAGCATCCAGACTACCAGTGTTTTAAACTGTCCATTTGATAGGTTCGCTATCTCCTCGTTGCTTAGTTCTTTTTCTGGAGTTTTGATCTGTTGTTCTATTTGGGCCATACTTCTTTGTCTCAGCATACCTGTTATGTTGTAAGGGACGGAGCCTTAGGTATTCGCCAGGGTGGGCAACTCACATTGCTTCATCGTGGTGCTGCATGTGGGGGAGGGGTCAAAGAGGGAACGATGCCATTTGCTCAGTTCTTGGTCAGCTTTCAGTCACCTCCCACAAGCAAATGGGGCCCTTCTGGTGCTGATTTCCTGGGTGGATGAGTTTCTATGTTCTATGACCCTGTGGGTCTCTCCAATGAACACTCCTGTGAGGCTGGGAGTTTCTGCCACCAGCACAACCCCTATGGGTTTTTACTGCCAGAGATTTTGAGTCTTTAGTTTCCCATGCTGGAACCCTGGGTTACATACATGGTCTATCTCTCTCCCCAGTTGTTCCTCCTGACCTAGCCACACATGAATTCAGGACCTCCCAGTCTACCATCTTTCCACACATCCTCTCCACCGTGGGTGCCTGTCTCTTCCCCTTCTACCAGTCCAGATTAATGTTTCTCCTTTAACTCCTTGGTTGTTGGACTTCCATACAGTTTGATTTTCTGGCAGTTCTGGTTGTTTTTTGTTTTTAAATTTGTTGTTTTTCTTCTTTTGGTTGTGCAAGGAGGCAAAGTGTATCTACCTATGCCTCCATCTTAGCTGGAAGTTCCCCATTCACTTTTTTTCTTTTTTCTTTTTTTTGGTTGTTTATTTCCCTTTTGTTACTAATTAGTCTCAAAATTAAAATAATTATAAACTACATTTAATTTTACTTTATTTTTACTGTTCACACTATTACAGATGTCCCCATTCCCCCCTTGTGTAGCTCCACCCCACCATCACACCATATTTCCTCTGCCCATCATGACACTGTTGCCTATATATATGGGTAATGTGTATCTGTTCTGTGGCTCATCCCTCCAATTCTCTCATCCATTCCCCTCTCTCCACTCCTCTCTGACAGATGTCAGTCTCTTCTATGTATCCATGCTTCTGTACCTATTTTATTGGTCAGTTTATTTTATTCGTTAGATTCTACAGATAAGTGAGATCATATGGTACTTGTCTTTCTCTGACTGGCCTATTTCACTTAGCATAATAATCTCCCAGTACATACATGCTGTCCCAAAAGGTAAGAGTTATGTCTTTTTGACTGCCATGTAGTATTCCATTCTATAAATGTACCATAGTTTTTTTTATCCACTCACTTACTGATGGGCACTTGGGCTGTTCCCAGATCTTAGCTATTGTAAATAATGCCGCTATGAATATAGGGGGTGCATATATTGTTTTCAAATTAGTGTTCCCAGGAGTGGAATCTCTGGGTCAGTAGGCAATTCTAGTTTTAATTTGTTGAAGAATATCAATTCTGTTTTCCACAATGGCTGCACCAGTCTGCATTCCCACCAACAGTGCATAAGGGATACCTTTTACCCACATCCTTGTCAGCACTTATTGTTGGCTTATTGAGGTTAGCCATAAGGCAGGTATAATGTGATATCTCATTGTGGTTTTAATTTGCATCTCTCTGATGACTAGTGATGTTGAGCGTATTTTGATATATCTATTAATTGTCTGTGTCCTCTTTGGAGAAGTGTCTGTTAAGGTCCTTTGCCCATTTATTAATTGGATTGTTTGTCTTTTGGTGTTGAGTTTTATAAGTTCTTTACATATCTTGACAATTAACCCCTTATCAGATGTATCAATGGTAAAAAATATTCTCCCCTACAGTGAGTTCCCTTTTTATTTAGTTGGTGGTTTGTTCTGCTGTGTGGAAGCTTTTGTTTGATTAGTTTCATTTGTTTATTTTTCCCTTTACTTTTTTTGCCCTAGGAGACATATCAGCAAAAATGTTGCTATGAGAGTTGTCTGAAATTTTACTACCTATGTTTTCTTCTAGGATATTTAATGATTTCTTGACTTACATTTGCCCTTATCCACTTTGAGTTTATTCTTGTGTTTTGTGTAAGCCGGTGGTCTAGTTTCATTTATTTGTATGTGCCTGTCTAATTTTACCAACACCTATTATTGAAGGCTTTGTTTACCCCTTTGTATGTTCTTGCCTTCTTTGTCAAATATTAATTGGCCATATAGGTATTGGTTTATTTCTTGGCTCACTATTTCTGTTCCATTTATCTACATGCCTTCTCTTATGTCAGTATCAGGCTGTTCTGATACAATGGCCTTGTAGTATAGTTTGATATCAGGTACTATGATACCTCCAACTTTGTTTCTTTATCAAGATTTCTGGGGCTATTTGAGGTCTTTTTGGTTTTATATAAATATATTTTTGGAATATTTGTTTTAGTTCTGTGAAATATGCCATTTGTATTTTAATAGAAAATACATTGAATCTAATTGCCTTGGGTAGAATGGACACTTTTTTTCTCTTGAAATACAGAATTTTATTTAGAAACTGTCTAAAGTAGGAAAAAAACCCTGTCAAGAAAGACAAGGTGGAAACAGGTTCCCAGTAAAATGGAATTTTAGGGCCACAAAAGTTAAAAAGGCCATAAAAGAGAAATAGCACCACTATTATTTGAACAATAGCTAGTTACTTGCATTTTTGGCATTGCTAATCTCTGAACCTGGGTTTTCCTCTGAATTTCACACAGAGCATGCACTCGCTATACAACAATGTACCCAAAAAACTGCTTTTTACACACATTTTAGCACAAACTACCACTAGAAATAAATCAATGCAAATACATCAGGGGCAGAACAATCTCAGTAGCAAGTGACACGCATTTTGAAGAATTCTGACAAACAAAAGAAATAAATAGGCTGTGGGCAAACAAATGAGGGAGTGTTAAGGAATGAAATATTTTAAATATTAATTAATTCAGAAATGGTACTATATTTTCTGCAAAAGAAAATTAATATTTAATAACATATTAACTGGGAATATACCTTAAGAATCCCTAATCACCAATTCAAAAGAACTTATGCCACCCCTATGTTCACAGCAGTGCTATTTATAATAGCCAAGTGCTGGAAACAACCTAAGTGCCCATCAGTAAATGAGTGGATCAAAAAACCGTGGAACATTTACACAATGGAATACTACGTAGCAGAAAGAAAGAAGGAACTCCTGTCTTTTGCAACAGCATGGATGGAACTGGAGAATATTATGCTAAGTGAAATATGCCAATCAGTGAAAGACAAACACCATATGATCTCACCTCTAAGAGGAATCTAATGAACCATAAACTAATGAACAAAATAGAACCTCAGGCATAGAAACATGGAACAGACTGACAATGGTCAGATGTGAGGGGGATAATGATGGAAGGAGAAGGGACTAGACAAAGAACATGTATGAATGACCCACAGACATGGACAACAGTGTGGGAATTGACTGTGGGAGAGGAGGATGAGATGGGCAGAGAAGGGCAAAAACTGGTACAACTCTAATAGAATAACAATAAAAAATTATTTTTAAAAAATAACATGCTAATGAATTTTATCTCCAAAGAGGTTAGTGCACTGGCAAAGTATTCTGTTAATGGTGGAGGGCTGTGGACAGTGGGTACCAAAAACACCCAGCCTTGCAAATCCCAATGTAGCAATGGCCTTCACTAATCACTCCTTTTGGTAGAGGTCTAAAAAGGACTTGCAAGCATGATCACCTCCTTGCTGAACTTCCACTCTAAGCAGCAAACTTTAAGATGCTATAAAGGTGTCCCCAGTGGGCAAGGGAAGCAGAAAGGTATGTTAAACATAAACTTAAAAGAAGTAAAATGGGACACAACCCCCATTCAAATCCCAGAGAATATGGGCAAGTCCCCAAAAGTTGTTGTTAGATTTAAAAACTGAACCCACCTCATTTCCCAAAAAACACAATGCATAGAAATTTCAGGAGTAATTGGAAGAATCATTAGAGAAATGTCCAGTGCAAATCCAGCTATTCAACTCTACTATCTCAGGGTTGAAACACACCCTCTATTCACTCAGCAGCAATGCCTCTTGCTTCTTAGCAGAAATGCAATTGGTCAAGGACATCAAAAGGTTTTACAGAGCAACTTTTTAAACTTCCGTTCTGGGCCTAGGTTAGGCCTTGAAGATTCAGGCACCCCTTAAGGCCTGTGAACAGCAGGTTCCAAAGTTCCAAGGTCTGGTCCTCCCTTCCCAGACACAAGGGCAATACACCTCCTGACAAACTCTCCTGTCAGGTTACCTTTCATATTTTGAACTATGGAAGCTATTTTAAATACTCTTAAGCATTTATTTATTAAAATGTTCTCTGCCAAGGTTTCACATTAGCTTAAAATTCAAATCAGTCTTTTTACCTCAGCGTACCACATAAAAACACCTTCTCCAGCAATCAGTGTTACCAGCATCCATATGGTGAGCCCATGATCAAACTCTGTTCTCTAGGTGAACCCACTAGATGTTAATACTGCTCTGTTACAAGGTAAAAGCTCCTAACTCAAACATATTGGAAAAGGAGTGAAACTTCCTCAAAGTGCACTTTAAGAAGAGTTACTTTTTAATTATGAAAAGAAACCAGTGAGTTCTCTAAGAATAATAAAAGGGAGTATTTTACAGGTAAGCACATGATCTGAAGTGAAAAATTCAGATGTCGCTCTGCTGATCCACGCTGTTCATACTCTCCTTGTTCCTCCTGTAGTCCCCCTTCATCAGGTATCGCAAAGCCTTCATCTGTAGCATAGAGAATGTTCACAATTCTCTGCAATACAGGGTTGTTCCACTCCCCCCCCCCATTCTCCTAGCAAATCAATTCAATGTTCCTTAGCTTTCCAAAGTAGAAATCTCTTTCTCCAAGTCTCCAACAGTAAGTTTCAATATGTTGACCTGCTGCATCAGTTCAGCTGCTTCATCATCCCCATTGCCTACACCAGGATTCTTTTGCACCACACCCAGGCCAGTTTTAGGGGTTGCAGTAGTTCTGTGTGTCACAATGGGCCTCTGTGGAGCTGCACTTCTAGCTGAGAGGTTTCTTTGGTTTCTTCAGAGCTGGAGCAACAAGAGAAGGAGCAACCGCAGTTTCTTGACCTTGTCTGGAAGCTACAGGGATACAGTGCATTCCATCATAGTTTGCATCAAAAAACTTCATACCTTTTAACCTGGCAATTCCACTGCTGGGATTATACTGTAAGAATCCTGAAACACCAATTCAAAAGAACCTCTGCACCCCAATGTTCATAGCATCACAATTTACAATAGCCAGATGCTGGAAGAAACCTAAGTGCCCACCAGTAAATGACTGGATCAAAATATTATGGTACATTTACACAATGGAATACTATACAGCAGAAAGAAACAAGGAGCTTCTACTCTTCCTGACAGCATGGATGGAACTGGAGAGCATTATGCCAAGTGAAATAAGCCAGGTGGTGGAAAACAAATATCATATGATTTCACCTATAAGTGGAACCTACTCAACAAAACAAGCAAGCAAAATGGAACCAGAGACATTGAAATAAAGAACAAACTGATAGTAGCCAGAGGGGAGGTGGAAGGGGTACAATGGGGAAAGAAGGGGAACAGTCCTCAGGAAACATGTATAAAGGACACAGGTACAAAGCCAAATGGGGGTAGGATTGAGGATGGGAGGTGGGAGTGTGTGAGGTGGGGGAAGGTGGTGGCAGGAAAATGGAGACAACTGTACTTAAACAACAATAAAAAAAGAAAAAATAACTATAAAAATTTATAATAATTATAAATACAAAAAAAAAACATCTTGAACCACTGAACAAAATCAAAATTGTCTTGAAACTTTCCTTTTACTAATTTGTCAATAAAAAATTATTTTGTCAATACACATTCTCTAAAAACTGGCTTGCAGTATTTTGAAGTTTCGGATGTGTTCATGTTCTAGCTTAGCTTGGAATTTCACTTCAAGGCAATGGAGCCAGGGAACAGTATGTCCATATACTAACAATAGGCAGCCCCTGAGCACAACTGTTCAATCTTTGTCAGATTCAACTGCAGTGACTCACTAATCCAGGCCAACATGCCATGTTGACTAAGGTTATTGCTGGTGATTTATGTTAAATATACATTCACTGCCATCTTCAGCTGTCCATGGAACCCAGTCTACTTCCTGTGCCAGGCTCTTGTTCTGTCTTTATCTAGTTTAAATAGTCTGACCCCCAGTGCGAAATTTTAATGATATTAATTCTTTTAATCCGCAAACACGGTATATGCTTTCACTTACTTGTATCTTCATCAGTTTCTTTCTTCAATGTCTTATAGTTTTCTGAGTAGAGACCTATTACTTACTTGGTTAAATTTATTCCTATTTTTTTGTTGTTTAAATAATGGTAAAGGACCCATAGACAAAGCCAAAAGGGGAAGCGATTAAGGGTGGGACATGGGCATGGGTGGGAGGGGGAAAAATGGTGGTGGGAAAATGGAGAGGACTGTACTTGAACAATTAAAAAAATAGTAAATGGTATTGTTTTCTTCATTTGTCTTTCTGAGAGCTCATTAGTGGTATACAAAAATGCCATCAATTTCTGACTATTAATTTTTAATACTGATACTTTGCCAAATTCATTTTTTAAGTCTAGTAGCTTTTTGGTGGAGTGTTTAGGGTTTTCTATGTACAATATCATGTCATCTGTTAATAATGAGAGTTTTACTGCCTCTTTTCCAATTTGGATGCCTTTTCCTTCTTCTTATCTGATTGCTGTAGCTAGGACTCCAGTTCTATACTGAACTCGACGAAAGTAGACATTCCTGTCTTGCCCATTGAGTATGATGTTGACTGTAGGTTTTTCATATTCATATATGGCCTTTGTTATGTTGAGGTATCATCTTTCTATTCATACGTTGCTAGAGTTTTTATCACAAATGGGTGCTGAATTTTATCAAGTACTTTTTCTATGTCTATTCATCTGATCATGTGGTGTTTATGCTTTATTGTGTGTCTGTGTGTGTGTGTGTGTGTGTGTGTGTGTGTGTGTGTATATAACATTTATCAGTTTGTAGATATGGTACCAACCTTGTATTTCCAGGATAAGTCTCACTTGATCATGGCATATGATCTTTTTGATGCATTGCTGTATTCTGTTTGCTAATATTTTTGTTGAGGATTTTAGCACCCATGTTTACCAGGGATATTGGCCTATAATTACCTTTCTTTGTAGTGTCCTTTTCATTATTTATATTATTACAGTCCTTCCCACTTTTTCTCCCTTTCCCCACCTCCACCAAGCCCCAACCTCTCCCCTCCCTTAGTCAAGTTACATATTGTTCTCCATGATCATGCTTTGTGCATAAATGTTCTTTGGTTACTCCCCCACCATATTTCATCCCATACCCCACACCCACCCCTCCGACACATGTTACACTGTTTCCTATATCTAAGTTTCTGTTACTATTTTGTTCAATTTTTTTAAATTTTCTTTTTCTTTAATTTTGTATTCTTCAAATACACTTGTCTTTATTTTCCTGCCACCACATTCCCCTGTCCCCTTCAAACCACCTCCCACCCTCAATCTTTCCCCACTTTGGCATTGTCCATGGGTCCTTTATACATATTTCTTGATTTGACCATTCCCCTTCTTTTCCCTGATACACCCCTCCTGCCTCCCCTCTGATTGCTGTAAACTTCTTTTTTCATTCAGTGTGTTTATATTTTTCTTCCTTATTTATTTTGTTGATTAGGTTCCACTTATAGGTGAAATCATATGGCATTTGTCTTTCACCCCCTGACTTACTTTGCTTAGAATAATGCTCTCCAGTTCCATCCATGCTGTTGTGAAGGGTATTAGCTCTTTCTTTCTTTCTACTGCATACTATTCCATTCTGTAAATGTATCACAGTTTTTTGATCCACTCATTTACTGATGGACACTTAGGATGCTTCCAGCACTTGGCTATTGTAAATTGTGCTGCTATGAATATTGGGGTGCATATGTTCTTTTGAATTGGTGCTTTGGGATTCTTAGGGTATGATCCCAGCAGTGGAATTGCTGGGTCAAAAAGCAGTTCCATTTTTAGCTTTTTGAGGAAATTCCAAACTGTTTCCCACCAATAGTGTATTAGGGTTCCCTTTTCTCCACAGCTTCACCAGCACTGCTGTTTGTTGATCTGTTTATGATGGCCATTCTGACCGGTGTGAAGTGGTATCTCATTGTGGTTTTAATTTGCATTTCTCTGATGACTAGTGATGGTGAGCATCCTTTCCTATGTCCCTGGGCCCTGTTTATGTCCTCCTTAGAAAAGGGTCTGTTCAGGTCTTTTGCCCATTTTTTATTTTGATTATTTGTCTTCCTGGAGTGGAATCATGTCAGTTATTTTATATTTTGGAAATCAAACCCCTGTCCAAGGTATCATTGGCAAATATATTTTCCCATATGGTTGGCTCCCTTTTCATTTCGCTGCTATTTTCTTTAGCTGTACAGAAGCTTCTTATTTTGATGAAATCCCATTTGTTTATTCTTTCCCTTATGTCCCTTGTTCTAGGGGATATCTCAGTGAGAATATTGCTGTGTGGAATATCTGTGTTTCCTGCCTATGTTCTCCTCCTGGACTTTTATGGTGTTGCAACTCATATTTAAGTCTTTAATCTATCTTCAGTTTATTTTTGTGTGTGGTGTAAGTTGGTGGTCCAATTTCATTTTTTTTTTTTTTTTTTTTGCATGTAGCTGTTCAGACCTCCCAACACCATTAGTTGAAGAGGCTATTTTTACTCCATTTTTATGTTCCTGCCCTTTTGTCAAATATTAATTGACAACAGAGACATGGGTTTGTTTCTGGGCTCTCTATTCTGTTCCATTGATCTTTGTTCTTATGTCAGTACCAGACTGTTTTGAGTACAGTGGCATTGAAATACAGTTTGATGCCATGTATTGTGATCCCTCCTACTTTGTTCCTGCTTCCCAAAACTGCTGCAGGTATTCAGGGTCTTTTGTGGTTCTATATAAATTTTTTAAATGTTTACTCTATTTGTGTGAAATACATCATTGGTATTTTAATAGGGATTGCATTGAGTCTATACATTGCTTTGGGCAGTATGGACATTTTGATGATGTTAATTCTTCCAATCCATGAACACAGTATATGCTTCCATTTATTTGTGTCTTCATTAATTTCTTTCTTCAGTGTTGTGTAGTTTTCTGCATACAGATCTTTTACTTCCTTGGTTGTTTTAACCTAGGTGCTTTATTTCTCTTGTTGCTACAGTAAATGGGATTTTTTTGCTGATGTCTGATTCTGATATTTCATTGCTGGTGTAAAAAAATTCCTTTGATTTCTGAATATTGACTTTGTATCCTACTGTTTTGCCAAATTCACTGATTAGGTCGAGTAGTTTTTTGGTGGAGTCTACAGGGTTTTCTTTGTACATTATCATGTTATCTGCAAACAAAGACAATTTTGCTTCATCCTTTCCAATGTGGATGCCTTTTATTTCTTTTTCTTGTCTGATCACTGTGGCCTGGACATCCAATACTGAATTGAACTGAAGTGGTGAGAGTGGACAACCTTGTCTTGTTCCTCATCTTAGTGGGAAAGCTTTTAGTTTTTGCCCATTGAATATGATATTGGCTGTAGATTTCTTATATATGGCCTTTGTTATGTTGAGGTATGCCTGTTCACTCCCACTTTGCTGAGTGTTTTTCTCATAAATGGGTGCTGTACCTTATCAAATACTATTTCCACATATTGATATGATCATGTGATTTTTGTCTTTCCTTTCCTAGGAAAGTTCATCTTTTCAAAGAACTCACTCCTTGATTCATTGATCCTTTGAATTGTTCCTTTAGTCTCTATGTCATTCATTTCTGCTGTGATCTTGATTATTTCCTTTTTTCTACTCACTCTGGGCTTTGTTTGTTGCTGTTTCTCCAGTTCTTAAAGCTGTTGGGTTAAATGTATATTTGAAATGTTTCTGTCATTTTTAGGTATACCTGTATTGCTATGAAATTCCCTCTCAGGACTGCCTTTGCTGTGTCCCATAGATTTTGGACTGTTGTGGGTTCATTTTCCCTTGTTTTCAGAAACATTTTTATTTCTTGTCTGATCTCATTGTTTTGACCCATTCATTGTTTAACAGCATGCTATTCAGTCTCCATGAGATTGAATGTTTTTGAGTTTTTTCCTTGAGGTTGGTTTCTACTTTCAAGCCCTTGTGGTCTGAGCAAATAAATGTTTCTTATTATTTCAATTTTCTTGAATTTGGAGGTTTGTTTTGTGTTTTATCATGTGGTCTATCTTTGAGATTGTTCTACATGCATTTGAAAAGAATGTGTACTTTTCTTCTTTGGGATGAAAGGTTCTGTATATGTCAGTCAAGTGTATTTGATCTAATGTGTCTTTCATTTCCACAATATCCTTGTTGATATTTTGTTTGGAAAATCTATCCATTGTTGACACTTGGTTGTTAAAATCTCCTACTATCAGTGTGTTATTGTTTTTATCTTTCTGAAGTCCTTCAAGATTTTCCTTATATTTTTGGGTGCTCCTATGATGGGTGCATGTAGGTTTACAATGTTTATGTCTTCTTGATAGATTCTTCCTTTGAGTATTATAAAGTGTCCTTCTGGGTCTCTTTTAATGGTCTTTGTTTTGATAGCTATTTTATCTGATATAAGTATTGTCACCCAGCTTTTTTATTTTTCTGTCCATATGCTTGGAATATTTTCTTCTATCTCTTTACTTTCAATCTGTGTAGGCCCTTTGTTCTGAGGTGGGTCTCTTGAAAGTAACATATGCATGGACCATGTTTTCATATCCATTCAACTACCTTATGTCTTTTGATTGGAGCACTTAATCCATTTACATTTAAGGTTATTAATTATAGGTTCTTATTCATTTTTTCCCTTTGTACCTGTGTTCCTTTCTTTCTCACTCTTTTTCTTCATCATCTTTTTTTTGTTTTGTTTTGTTTTGTTTGTTTTTTTAAATTTTATTTTTCTTCATCATCTTAAAGCAGTCCCTTTAGCATATCTTGCAGCGCTGGTTTGGTGGAGGTGTATTTTTTTAGCCTTCTTTTGTCTGGGAAACTCCTTATTTTGCCTTCCATTTTAATTGAGAGCTTTGTTGGGTAGAGCAGTCTTGGATGCAGGCTTTTGCTTTCCATTACTTGAAATATTTCTTGCCATTCCCTTCTGGCTTGCAGGGTTTCTTTTGAGGAGTCAGCTGCCTGCCATATCAGGGCTCCTTTGTATGTTACTACCTGTTTCTCCCTTGCTTCCTTTAGGACTCTCTCTCTGTCTTTGATATTTGCCATTTTAATTATGGTGTGTCCTTAAGTGAGCCCCATTGAGTTCCTCTTTAATGCAACCCTCTGTGCTTCCTGGACCTGTGTGACTTTTTCTCTCATTCAATTAGGGAAGTTTTCCATCATTACTTTTTCAAACAGGTTCTCTGGCATGTGCTTCTCTTCTTCTCCTTCTGGTATTCCTCTTATATGCATATTATTACATTTCAGGTTGTCCTACATTTCCCTAAAACCTCTTCATTGTTTCTGAGTCTTTTTTCCATTTCTTACTCCTTCTGGGGGCATTTTCTAGTTTGTGCTCCAGCTCGCTGATTCAGTTTTCTGTTTCATCTAGCCTTCTTTTGATTCCTTCTACTGTGTTCTGCAATTCAGAAATTGTATTCTTCATTTCCTCTCATCACTTGTTTATTGATAGTTTCTATGTCCTTTTTCATGCTGATAGAGTTTGCAGTAAGTTCCTCATAGTTTCCCTGTAGTTTTTTGTAATTCTCTCTGAGCTCACTAAGCTCATTGAGCTTCATTAGAACCATTGTTTTGAACACAATACCTGACGGTTTACTTGCCTCTATTTCATTTAGTTGTATTTGTGGGGATTCCATCTTTCCCTTCGATTGGGGTTTGTTTGTTTGTTTGTTTGTTTGTTTGTTTGTTTTGTCTTCCCATTATTTGTGAGACTCTTCTTTTTTGTGTTCGCTTCTTAAATTGATCTGTCTTGACTTCCTAACTTTGTGGTGTGGACTTCTATGGTAGGATACTGCTGTTTTTTCTTTCTGGATCTGCCTCTGATGATGTCAGATGTTCACTTTGTTCACCTTAGGCAGTCCGTTCAAGACTTCCAGTCCCCTGTTCATTTCCTTCAACTGTTAATCTAGTCACTCTGCACTCATCAGTCAGTCTTAGGCACCACAGGGTGAGGCAGAGTCCCTCCTGGGAACAGGGCTATTATGTCCTCTAATACTGCTGTCACTCTGGGGTGTGGTCTGCCTCAGCAAGATGGCTGCAGCCATATGGGGTATAAGTCAACACAGGGATCCTGCTGACTATTCCTTCACTTTTCTCCCTGAGTTTCTCTCCTTCTCTCCTTCCCCAGTTTCTCCTGACATGTCTCTAGCCCACTTTGTACCTCCTTTGCCAGAGCCCATGTTAAGTGCCTGCAAATAAAAATTTATGCACTGGCCCTTTAAATGGCTCTTTGCATCTCCAGCCACCCGTCTATGTCAGAGAGCAACCCTGCTGCCTTTCACAGCTCGCTGTTATCTGTGTACTTTTTGGGTTCTGGTGCTGTATGCTGGAGATCCCCACTATGGCTTACATCCCACTCTTCTCAGAAGGATCCTGCTGGCCGTTTAAATATCCCTCTAGTGTTACTGCCCATGTGCGCCCTGCCCACCTTCTCTAGTCTCTACTGCCCTCCTTACCAGTCAGGTTGTACTAAAGCTAATCCTTCTGTCTGTCCGAGTTTATAAAGCTTCTCTCTCACTATTGTTCAGTTGTGTTTCAGGTGATTCCTCCTCAATTTAGTTGTAATTCCAGATTGGTCCTGGGAGCAGGTCAATGTGACTTCCATTCACTCCTCCACCATCTTGAAGGCCCCTAATGATGTTAATTATTCCAACCCATGAACATAGTATATGCTTCTACTTATCTGTGTCTTCCTCAGTTTTTTTCTTCAGTGGCCTATAGTTTTCAGAGCACAGGTCTTTTACCTCCTTGGCTAAATTTACTCCTAGGTACCTTATCATTTTGTTATTGTTGCAATAGTAAATGGGTTATTTTCCTTGGGTTGTTTTTTTTCTGATAGCCCATTATTGGCATATAAAAATGTCATTGATTTTTGGGTATTGATTTTGTATCCTGCTACTTTGCTTAATCATTTATTAGGTCTAGTATTTTTTGGGGGGAGTCTTTAGAATTTTCTATGTACAATATCATGTTATCTGCCTATAATGACAACTTTACTCCCTCCTTGCCAATTTGGATGCCTTTTATTTTTTCTTCTTGTCTGACTGCTGTGGCTAGGACTTCCAGGTCTATATTGAATAAGTGTAGGAGAAAGCAAACATCTCTGTCTTGTTACTGATCTTACAGAGAATGCTTTTAGTTGTTGCCCTTTGAGAATGATGTTAGTTGTCAGTTTTTTATATATGGCCTTTATTATGTTGTGATATGATCCCTCTATTCCTATTTTGTTGAGAGTTTTTATTGTAAATGGGTGCTGGATTTTATTGTATGCTTTTTTCTGCATCTATTGATATGATTATGTTATTTTTGTCTTCCATTGTGTTTAAGCAATGTATTACACTTACTGATTTGCAAATATTGTACCAACCTTGCATCCTCAGGATAAATCCCACTTTATCATATTATATGATCTTAAAATATATTTCTGGATCTGGTCTGCTAATATTTTGTTGAGGATATTAACATCCATGTTCCTGGGGGATATTAGCCTATGATTTTCTTTCTTTATTGTGTCCTTATTTTAGGATAATACTGGTCTTGTAGAAAGAGCTTGGAACTCATCCCTTCCTTTGAATTTTTCAAATAGTTTGAGAAGGATCTGTTAGTTCTTCAAATGATTGGTAAAATTCTCCTGTGAATCCTTCTAATCCAGGGCTTTTGTGTGCTATGGGTTTTATGATACTGCATCAATATCATTCATTGTTATTGGTCTATTTAGGTTTTCTGTTTCTTCTTGTTTCAGTTTTGGGACATTGCATGTTTCTAGAAATTTATCCATTTCACCAGTTTTGGCTTTTAATTATTCATAATAATTTCTTACAATCCCTTGTAATTTTGTGATACCAGTTGTTAGTTTTGCCTCTTTCATTTCTAATTTTATTTGTTAATATTTGGGTCTTCTCTCTCCTTTTTTCACCATCTGCTTAAAGGTTCATCAATCTTGTTTATCTTTTCAGAGAACCTGAGCCTGGTTTCATTGGTCTTATGTATTGTTTTTTGGGTCTCTATGTCATTGATTTCTGCTCTGATCTTGATTAGTTCCTGCTTTCTAGTTGCTCTGGGCTTTGTTGGTGTTTGTTTTTCTAGTTCTAGTAGGTACAGTGTTACATTGTTTGTTTCATGTTTTTCTTGCTTTTTGAAGTAGGCCTGTAGTGTTATGAACATCCTTGCAGGACTGCTTTCACTGTATCCCATAGGTTTGGGTTTGTTGTGTGTTAATTTTCATTTGTTTCCAAGAATTTTTTTGATCTCCTTGATCTCATTGGTTACCCATTCATTATTTAAGAACATGCTATTTATCTTCCAAGTATTTGAATGTTTTTGAGTCCTTTTACTGAAGTTCATTTCTGTTTCAGGCCATTGTGATCTGAGAAATTGCTTGCTATCACTTCAATTTTCTTGAATTTATTAAGACTTCTTTTGTGACCTAACATGTGGTCTGTCTGTGAGAATGATCTATGTGCACTTGAGATAAATGTACTGTAAATATCAATTAAAACCATTTGATCTAATGTCTTTTAATGTTGCCATATCCTTGTTGATTTTTTGTTTGGAAGATCTGTCCATTGTTGACAACAGGGTGTCAAAATCCCCTATTATGTCAGTGTTTTTGCCAATATCTTCCTCAAAGTGTACCAAGACTTTTTTTTTATATGTTTAGGTTCTCCTGTATTAAGTACATATATGTTTACAAAGGTTATGGCTTCTTCAGTATTTTTGTCTGACCCTCTTTGTCTCTTTTTATGGCCTTTGTTTTGAAATCATGTTTAACAATGTTAGTTCCAAATTATTATTTTGTCAGACATAAGTATTGCTACTCCAGTTTTTTTGTTTACACAGTATATTTTTCTCCATCCCTTTATTCTCATCCTGTGGAAACCTTTTTCTCTAAGGTGGATCTCTTGTAGATAACATATATATGGGTCATGTAGTTATTTGGCTACTCTATGTCTTTTTATTGGAGCATTTAACCCATTTACATTTAAGGTTATTATAGATAGGTACTTATTTATCACCATTTTTTATATAGTACCTATGTTTTCCTCTCTACGTATTTATTCTTAAAGATCACCCTTTAATATTTCTTACAATGCTGGTTTGGAGGTAATGAATTCCTTTACCCTTTCTTTATCTGGGAAGCTCTTTATTTAGCCTTCAATTTTACGTGATGGTCTTGCTGGGTAGGGCACTATTTGCTGCATGTTCTTAGCTTTCATCACTCTAAATATTTCCTGCCAATCTCTTCTGGCCTGTAGTGTTTCTGTTGAGAAATCAGCTGAGATTCCGATGGGGGCTTCCTTGTATGGAACTGACTCTCTCTCTTGCTGCCTTTAAAATTTTCTTTTGGTCTTCAAGCTTTGCCATTTTAATTATGATATGTCTTGGTGTGGATCTCATTGGGTTCCTCTTGATTGAGATTGTCTGTGCCTTCTGAAGTTTTATGCCTTTTCCTTCACCAGGTTAGAGAAGTTTTCTGCCATTATTTCCTCCAAATAGGTTCTGTATCCTTCTCTCACACTCATCGCCTTCTGGCACTCCTATGAAATGGATATTGTTATGCTTGATATTTCCCAATGGTCCCTTAGACTTTTCTCATTTTTTTTAAGTCTCTTTCTTTTTCATTTTTCTTTGGATGGATACTGTCATCTTGTCCTCTAATTCACTGATTAAGTCTTCTGCTTCATCTAACCTGTTGATTCCTTCAAGAGAATTCTTCATTTCAGATTTTGTTATCTTCATTCTGACTGGTTCTTATTTATGGTTTCTATATCCTTTTTAATGTTTACTATCTCTTTATTTTAGTTCTCACTGAGATCACCTATTCTTCCTCTAAGGTCTTTGAGCACCCATATAACCATTATTTTAAATTGTGCATCTGGTATTTGTGTTGCTTCTATTTCATCTATATCTCTTAATTCTTTTTGTGGGGATTTTGTCATTCTTTTGCTTGGAACACTTTTCTTTTTCACCCCAGTTGATCTATGTGTGTGACATAGGTGTTATATGTCTCTCAAAACTGTTTGATTGTTTTATGATAAAGATGTCTTGCATGGGTCAGTTGCACAATTATTTGGAACACCTAAACTCCATGGTCGAGGTGTGTTTCTTGGGGGTTCTATGTCCCCCTTGTTGTAGTTGAGTCTTAAGTGCTGTTGTCTCATTTTTGGATAGAGTTTTCCCTTCAGGCTATGCACTGTAAGTAATATTTGGCCTCTGTGTGTGGAATGCTGTGCAATTGCTCCCCTTGATGTGGCATTGTTCCCAGCAGGGTCTAGAGCCTGCAAGTTTCCCCTCTGCATGTACTGTTTGTGTGACTAGTTGCTTCTAGCTTTGGTGTGGGCTGAAGCCCACCACTGATTTTTCTTGGCTCTGGGTCCAGTTCGCAGATGTCAGATATAGGTCACTGTCAGATGTGTGTTACTAGCCCTAGGCTATCTCTCTGTAGCTACCAAAATCTTTACTGCTTGTGTCTGTGTCCACTGGACCTGCTTGTGCATGTGAGGGTCCAATCTGTGTAAAAGGGTCAGCTGCTTCCTACTTCAGACTAGTGGCAGCTCTGTATAACAGCCAAGGCACCCTGCGATCAGTCTCCCTTTTTTGGCCACTCTGCCCTCATCTGAAGCTACCTCATCTTCCTCCTGAGCCTTTTGATCAGGGACTGTAGGATGAACCAAGGCTTGTTGAGATAGGGCTAGCCACTTTGTTGGTTGTGCAGTCTGTAGGGCACTCAGTGAGGGGAAAGTATGCCTGCTGAAAGCCAACCCTTGCAGTGTCTGCCATAAGCTCCAGCACTTGCTTCCTCATGGGGGCTTACTGCTTGCTCAGGATACGTACATTCTGATTCCCTCTTTGCAGGAGTGAGGTCAGCAGGTCTGGATTTTAGGGAGTAAATCAAAAGACTGGATTTTAGGGGGTAAATCAAAAGATATTAGGGATGGAGTCAGACCAGCCCACAGGTGGGGGCTAAGCTCTGTTTCATTCTAAGATCTCAATACCAGGCTAAGCTCCCTATTCTGTTCCCAGACAATATCCTCCAGGGATCTCACACTTTGAAAGTCCCCATTCTGAGTTTCTTTCTTCCCCCTGCAGAAGGCACCCAATGGGAAAATCTGGGACCTGGCAGTTTCCTCACTGAGGGTGGTACCTGAAGCCCTGTAAGAGTGTGTGGGCACTCCTCTTCCTTCTCAGGGTAGTGTTGGCTGAGACTGGCTTTGCCTCACTGAAAAGTATCCAAGCAGCTCAACTCTCAACATCTAACTCCCATACAACAGCCTTTGAAGGAGGCACAGTCCAGAATGCTCTGCTCCATGTGGCACCCAGTTTGCTTGCGAACTGAGCTAGGCAGGGGCTCAGGAACCCCTCTTTCCACAAATTTCCAGTCTCTCCACCCAGGTGGTCTCAGTGGAAAAGGACCCAAAGACCCGGTGTGGCTTGGCATGACTGTGAAAGTTCAGAACAGGCCAAAAAAAAAAACAAAACAACAGTCCCAGCTTTGCTAGGTTCCTCTCTGCAGCAGTAGCTGCAGCAGCAGCAGCAGCAGCACAAAAGCAGGAACAGCTGGAATGGCTCACATTGGGGAGTGTGTGCTGTCCTTATGCTTGAGAAGGGGAAAACCAGTTTTCTTTCCCAAAACACATACTAAGTTCTCTGGGTCTCCACCCTGCTCCTCCCTAGCAATCAGAGATCCCCTTTATGCCTGCTGCCTGCTGCCCTCAGAGACCCTAACATTAGCAGCTTGGTTCCTCCCATAGTCTGAGCTTATATAGTGGACTCTTCGGTCTGGCACCAAAACCATAGAACATCACACTGTTTTTTATCTCTGACTCTCACAGGTGTGGTAGAACCACACTGCTTCCCACCACCAGAGACTCCACGGCATCCTCTTTTTTATCTCTGTTGCTTTGGGTTGAGGATTGCTGGGTGCAATTATGGCCCCACAATTCTAAGGGTGGGGAGCATTGCTGCCATGATCTCAGTCTGGTCTCTCAGCTGGCAGAACGGCTGTGCATGGGGTTCTTGCCTATTCATGTTTTAGTTCCTCTTATCAGTTTCTATGCAATACTTACACCACACAACTGAGTCACTCTCTGGATCTCTGCATAAAATCTTCCCAAGGAATGAAATGTCTTTCAGAGTAACTGCTGGCTGTAGCCTGTAGGTTCCTCTGAAAGACCTGGGTGCAGCAACCTGGTGTCTTTAGCAGTCTGAGCCCCTATCCTTAGTTCCTGCATGCTGCATGCTGTGAGTGTACAGCCTGGGTCTCACAGGCTTAGTGGATCCCCTCAAACTTCTCCAACAGGCAACACACAGTCTCCTCTTCCCAGCACAGTTGATGTGGGTTGGGGATCCCATTCTGGAACTAAGTCCCCTGGCTCCTAGCAGGGAGGGAGCTATGGAGCTGTGATTTCTGTCTGGCCTCTCAGCTGTGACAAGAGCTACACATGGGGTTGTTCCCCTTCCACTCATAAACCCTTTTTACCAGGCTCTACAAAGTGCTTTCTGTAATCCTTAGTTTTAAGCATTCATATCAGCTAAGATTCAGTTGATTGTTAGAAGTTCAGCTGCAAATTCAGATTGGAAGTGGGAGCAAGTAGACTCAGCTTCCACCTACTAGACTCCATCTTCAGCTCCAAATGAGTTTTTCTCTTGGTAGTGTGTTTCTTGGTTTTGGAATTAGGATAATTTTGGCCTCGTAAAATAAACTTGGAAGTCTTCCCTCCTCTTGAATTTTTTGTAATAGTTTGAGAAGAATAGGTGTTACTTTGCCTTTAAATGTTTGACTAAATTTACCTGTGAAGCAATCCACTCTGGCACTTGTATTTGTTGGGAGTTTTTGATCATTGCTTCAATTTCATTAGTTGTGATTTATCTATTCAGATTCTCTGATTCTCCCTGATTCAGTTTTGGATGATTGTATGTTTTTAGGAATTTATCCATTGCTTTCAAGTTGTCCAATTTGTTGGTTTAGAGCTGTTCCTAATATTTTCTTGCAATCCTTTGTATTTCTTTGGTATCAGTTGTTACTTTTCATTTCTGATTGTGTTTATTTGGGTCATCTCTCTTTTCCTTTTTTTTTTTTTTTTTCCTTGATGTGTCTGGATAAAGGTTTGTCAATTTTGTTTAGCTTTTCAAATAACCAGATTTTGGTTTTATTGATATTTTGTTTTGTTTTTTAGACTCTATTTTGTTCATTTCTACTTTGATCTTTATTGTTTCTTTCTGTCTACTCACTTAAGGGCTTGTTTACTTTGTTTTGCCAGTTCCTTGAAGTGTAAAGTTAGATTATTTGACATTGTCTTGTTTCTTGAAATCAGCATGCAATGCTATGAATTTCCCTCTTAGAACTGCTTTTGCCATGTCCCATAGATTTTGGGTTGTTGTGTTTGCATTTTCATCTGTTTCAATGTATCTTTTGATTTTTTTCCCCTTGACCTCATGGTTAATCCTTCTGTTGTTTAATAACATGTTATTTTGCCTCCATCTGTTTGTGAATTTTTCAGTTTTTTTGTGTTTGACTGATTTGTAGATTGATACCAATATCATCAGATAAGAGACTTGATCGATTTCAATCTTTTTAAATTTATTTAAACTATTTTATGTTCTAATACGTGGTCTATCTGAGAAAATGGTCCATGTGCACATGAAAAGAATGTATATTTTCCTTCTTTGGGATGAAATGCTCTGAAGCTATCAATTAAGTCCATCTGATCTATTGTGTCAGTTAAGGCTGCTGTTTTCTTGTTGCCTTTCTCTCTGGAAGAGCTATCCTTTGATGTCAATTGGGTATTAAAATTTTCTACTTTGACTATATTACTTTTGATCTCTTCCTTTATATCCATTAAGATTTGCTTTATGTAAGGATACAGAGAAGGTGGCCGCGAAGTAGGTAGAAGCTGAGCCCAATTGCTCATGCACCCAACTGGGACACTTAGCTGATCTTCCAAAAAAAATAAAGTGAACAGTCAACAGAATCTTAGCTAATATGAAGTTTAGAAGCCAAAGTGTGCAGAGAATGCTTCAAAATTGGCGGTAAGGAGGTTTTATAGGAGAACAGGGCAAGTCCCGGAGCGTGGCGGAAGAAACCGCGGCGGATATGAGGCCGATGTTGGCGGTTAGCCAGGTCAGTGATAGCAGCCTAATGGCTCCCTCCCCTCCCGGGGCGAGGAAATCACAAACAAGCGCCATGAGTGATTTGAATGTGTAAAGCCACCAGTAAAAGACAGGCAGCACACACGTACACAGCTCATGGCGCACTCAAACTGGGGTGGCGGTCACCGGCCAGAACAGTGCCAGAGAGTGGGGGAGATTCTGACAGCACTTGGAGCTGGGGAAAGAGGAGGTCCATGACTGGCCGTGATCAAGCTAGACTCTGGACTTGCCACAAAGTTGGAGGGTGTGGAAAGCCGGGCAGTGGCTCAGAGGAGCAGCAGCACCCACAGAGGCTTTTTTAAAAAGGGGAACTAAGGGCTTGCTGGGCAGGGTCTGCGCTTGTGCAGCTGCCTGGCCAATAAGGAGGAAGGATTGTGGGTGTGATTTGATCCTACTCAGTGCATGTGGCAGATTGTCCAAAGAGGTGCAAAGCGAGGTGGTTTCTGGCACCAGCTAGGCACAATGGTGCAGAGTGGAGAGTGTGGGCCGCAGTGTGCTCAGAGGGCAGTGAGCTGGAGACTGTATATCTGTGATTACCATAGGACAGACTGAGCCCCCTTCCTCGGTGGAACTACTAGAAAGAGAAAATCGAGCCCAAACTCCCACCACCTGCAGGAACTGGAAAGACCTGCAAAACTAGCTGGGGAAGTTTAACAACCAGCAGGGGGCTTTTTTTTTTTTTTTAAGAGTAAAACAGCAAGGTTGACACCTAGAAGAGCCCATTTTGAACTCCCCACAGGGAGACAAAAATCCACTGGGTTCTAGGGCTCTATTTCACATATGCCATCAAAACAGGAAGTTAAGAAAAGTTACAACAAGGAGGATTCAGGGCACTACACAGACTTGGCTCACACACACAGCTGCAGTTTATACTAAGCAGGAGAGAGCTGACACTCTTACACAGACTGCATCCTGTCCCCTATGAAATAGAAAGCTATTTAAACATAAACTATATCTTATTGGAGATAAACTGAAACAGACTAATACGGGAGGCATAGGAGCAGGGGGAATGCACCTACAATTTTCCCAGAAGACTGAACAGTGCCTCCCAGGTGAGACACAGAGACCTCACACTTTCGATTGCAATAGAAGCACCCTCTATAAGCAGAGGAAGGAGATACAGGCCATGTTGCCAGAAGTTGGATGACCCACCTGGGACCATGAGCTGAGAGAAAACCAGAGATGGGTCCAGAAAGAAGTCAGAAGGTGAACAACAACAGCTGAAACAAAATTCACCTTGATCTTCATCAGAACTTGTGTGATTTCTTTTTCATTTCTATGTCTTCCTTTCTTGTTTGTTTCTATTTTTGTTTTTCTTTGGGTTTTTTTTTTTTTTTGCTTCCTTTCATATAGCATTTTAATTTATCTTCTTTTACTTTACTTGTTCCAGATAGCTCACTACTCTTGGTCTTTCATTTTTTTTTCTTTTTATTCAGATTATATGTTTTGTATATTATTGTTATTCCAAATCCCATACAGCTCCCTTTCCTGGTCTTAATCCATTTTGTCATCTTCCCGAGCTCTAATACTATTGTTACACTTTACTTTCTCTCACACTATGTCATGTTCCTATCCTATACTCTCATTATTTCTTTTCCCTCTAACCTTGCAAAACTGCTCTTCTTTCTTAAGTCAGTTAACATTCTTTTTCCCCTCTGCAAGAGTCTTATTTCTTTTCCACCTTTATAAACAGTGGCTAGTTGGGCAAAATGCGATGGTTAGTGCTGTACTTCTCCAGTGGAACTCCTATTTTGTTCATGTTCATGCATACTTTAAATCCCAGAGGATACTCTCCCCTGTCTTACTCCATTTTGCCTTCACCTTGCCCCTGACCAGTTGTGTAATGAATTTTATTTCATTTCTTTTCTTTCCCCTCTCTCAGCCTGGGCTTTACTCCTTACTCTTATTAGTTTGCTTTCCCCATCCTCTCAAAATCATTTTTCTTTACTGGATACATCTCATATTCACTATTCTCTTTTGTACAATAGTCTTATTCCCATCCCACCTCTATTAAACTTCATTCAGCTATTGCTGCTATTGACCTTTCTGTGATTTTTCTGAAATTTTGTTCCCATTGGGCTAATACCTTTTTAATTTTACTTCAAACCTCATAATATACTCTTTCCCTTTCTTACCCCATTTTCCCCATCGCCCTTCTGTGTTTTACTTACATTTCAAATTTGCTTCTCACCCCTTCTTCACCTTGGTTCTATCCTTACTCTTATCTTTTCTACTCCCTCTTCCCACTCAAAAACATTTTCCCCACTTCTAGTTATCTCATATTCCCTTTGTCCTATCTTATAATAATCATAATTTCTCTTCACCTTCTTTAATCTTTGCACAATTGCAGTTGAGATTGCTGATGTGATGGAGGGTTCTTTTACTGACATAGCACTGTTCGTCTGGTAATACTCTTTGTTAACCAACACCTGTAAACAGCATACAAGATAAGGCAAGAGTTGAGACTACCAGTAATCCTGCAAGAGTGGAGAAGCCACTAACAAAAATACCACCAATGAGTAAAGCACAAATACAACAAGAGAGCCCACACAAACAGAAGAAAGGACAACCCTAGAACTTCCAGACAAAGAGAATAAAGACACTACACCACTGAGTCCTACAGAACTCCTACCGTAGAAGTCCACACCACAAAAACAGGCAAAACAGAGAATCCTGAGACGCAGAAACAAATAAAAATACTTACCTAAAATGGGGAGACAATCACTAATCAAAGGAGTGGAAGAATGCCCAGTAAAAAGCTAAATGAAATTAAAGCAAGCAATCTATCAGACATAGAATTCAAAAAAAAGAAAAGGGTTATAGGGTGCTCAAGGAACTCACTGACAACTGCAAGGACCTGAGTAAGAACTACAACAGAATGAAAAAGGAAATAGAGACTATGAACAAGAACCAGTAAGAAAAGAATACAATATCCGAAATAAAAAAAAAAAAATACACTAGAAGGTATTACAAGCAGGCTGGATAAAGCACAAGACCAAATCAGTGAGCTGGAAGACAAGGTAAAAAGAAAAACCCAGATAGAGCAACATAATGAAAAAACACCCAAAAAGTGTGAGAATATTTTAAAGGAACTTCAGGACAAATTGAAACATAACAACATTCACATCATAGGAATACCAGAAGGAGAAGAAAAGGAGCAAGGGATAGAAAACCTGTTTGAAAAAATAATAACAGAAAACTTCCCTAACTTAGAGAGGGGAAAACCCATGCAAGTTCAGAGAGCAAACAGAGTCCTGATCAAGATGAACCCAGAGGCCTACTCTAAGACACATCATCATTAAAATGCCTTATTTTAATGACAAACTGAGAATCTTAAAGGAAGCAAGGGAGAAACAGATAGTAACATACAGGGAGCTCTGATAAGGCTAGCAGCCGATTTCTCCACAGAAACACTACAAGCCAGAAGGGAATGGCAAGAAATATTCCAAGTAATGAAAAACAAAGGTCTGCAACCAAGACTACTCAGCAAGGCTGTCATTTAAAATGGAAGGCAAAATAAGGAGTTTCCCATACAAAAGAAGTTTAAAAGAATACAACTTCTCCAGATCAGTTTGGAAGACATGCAAAAGGGGCTGCTTTAAGAAGATGATAGAATGGAATGAACACAGGTACAAAGGGGAAAAAAAATGGCAATAAGTACCTATCAATAATAACCTTAATTAACTGAATTAAATGGTTCAATCAAAAGACATAGGGTGGCTGAATGGATAAGAAAACATGATCTGCATGTATGCTGTCTACAAGAGACCCACCTCAGGGCAGGGGTGGGGTAGGGGGGAAAGACCTACACAGACTGAAAATGAATGGTTGGAAAAAATATTCTAAGCAAATGGACAGGAAAAAAAGCTGGGGTAGCAATACTTATATCAGACAAAATGGATTTGAAAACAAAGGCCATAAAAAGACAAAGAAGATCAATTCATAATTCTTAAGGGAAGAATCCATCACGGGGCTATAAACATTGTAAACCTTTATGCACACAGCATAAGAGCACCCAATTATATAAGGAAAAATTGGAGGACTTCAAGAAAAATATACACAGCAAAACAGTTATAGTAGGGGATTTAACACTCCACTGTCGACAATGGACATATCTTCCAAACAATCAATAAGGATGTTGTGGCACTGAACGACATGCTAGATTGAATGAGCTTAACTGATATATACAGGACCTTTCACCCCAAAGAAGCAAAATATACATTCCTTTCAAATGCACATGAAACATTTTCAAAGATAGACCACATAATAGACCACCAAACTAGCCTCAACAAATTCAAGAAAATTAAAATCATATCAAGCATTTTCTCAGAATACAATGGTTTGAAACTAGATATCAACGTCAAGGAAAAACACTCAGAAACAATCAAATCCATGTAGACTGAATAGCATGGTATTAAACAATGAATGGGTCAACAATGAGATCAAAGAAGAAATCAAAGAAGTTCTGGAAAAATGAAAATGAACACAAGAATGCCCACTACCTATGGAACACAGTGAAGGCAGTCCTGAGAGGCAAGTTCATAGCAACACAGGCCACCTTAAATAAATAGAAACATTTCAAATAAACAGCCTAAACCCTACAGCTTCAAGAACTGGAGAAACAACAACAAAGCCCACAGCTAGTAGAAGGAAGGAAATAATAAAGATCACAGCAGACTGAATGGCATAGAGACTAAAAGAAAAATTCAAAAGGTAAACAAATCCAGGAGCTGCTTCTTGGAAAAGATAAACAAAATCGACAAGCTGTCATGCAGACTCATCAAGAAAAAGAGAGAGAGAACCCAAATGAATAATATCAGAAATCAAAGAGGAGAAATAACAACTAATACAACAGAAATACAAAGGATTGTACAAAATTACTATGGACAATTATATCTCAAGATATTTGAAACCCTGGGTGAAATGGACAAACTTCTAAAATATATATAACTTTCCAACACTGAATGAAGAAGAAGCAGAAAGCCTGAACAGACCGATAACAGTTGTTAAAATTGAAACAGTAATCAAAAAACTCCCAACACACAAAAGCCCTGGACCAGACAATTTCACAGGAGAATTTTACAAAACATTTAAGGAAAAGATAACCCCTGTCCTTCTCATACTATTCCAAAAAATCCAAGAAGAGGGAAGACTTCCAAACTTTATATTAGGCTACCATCACCCTAATCCCAAAACCAGAAAAAGACACAACAAAGAAAGAAAACTACAGGCCAATATCGCTGATGAACATAGATGCTAAAATCCTCAACAAAATATTGGCAAACTGCATCCAGCAATACATTAAAAAGAACATCCACCATGATCAAGTGGGATTCATCCCAGGGATGCAGGGATGGTTCAATATTTGCAAATCAAAAAGTGTAATACATCACATAAACAAAAGGAAAGACAAAAACCACATGATCATCTCAATAGATGTGGAAAAAGCACTTGATAAGGTACAGCATCTATTTATGATAAAAACACTCAGCAGAGTTGGAATAAAGGGGGCATACCTCAATATAACAAAGGCCTTATATAAGAAACCTACAGCCAACATCATATTCAATGGACAAAAACTAAAAGCTTTCCCACTAAGATCGGGAACAAGACAAGAATGTCTGCTTTCACCACTTCTATTCAACCTAGTATAGGAAGTTCAGGCCATGACAATCAGACAAGAAAAAGAAATAAAAGGCATCCACATTGGAAAGGATGAAGCAAAACTGTCTTTGTTTGCAGATGACATGATAATGTACAAAGAAAACCCTATAGACTCCTCCAAAAAACTACTTCACCTAATAAATGAATTTAGCAAAATAGCAAGATACAAAGTCAACATTCAGAAATCAAAGGCACTTTTGTACACCAACAATGAAATATCAGAATCAGAAATCAGAAAAAATCCCATGTGCTATAGCAACAAGAAAAATAAATTCATTAGGTTAAAACTTAACCAAAGTGGTAAAAAGACCTTTATGCAATAATCTATACAGCACTGAAGAAAGAAATTAAGGATGACACAAAAAATGGAAGCATATACCATGTTCATGGATTGGAAGAATTAACATCATCAAAATGTATATACTATCCAAAGCGATTTATAGATTCAACGCAATCCCTTTTAAAATAACAGTGATGTATTTCACAGATATAGAACCGACATTTCAAAAATATATATGGAACTATAAATAATCCTGAATAGCCACAGCAATTTTGAGAAAGAAAAACAAAGTAAATCACAATACCTAACATCAAACATTATTACAAGGCCACTGTACTCAAAACAGTCTGGTATTGGCATAAGAACATGGAACAGAATAGAGATCCCAGAAATAAACCCGTATCTCTATGGTCAATTCTATGGACTATTCAACAGAGAGGGCAGAAGCATAAATTCGAGTAAAAATAGCCTCTTAAACAAATGGTGTTGGAGAGCTGGACAGCTACATGCAAAAAAAAATTAAACAACCACCAACTGACACCATACACAAAAATAAACTCAAGATGGATAAAAGTCTTAAATATAAGTCGCAGCACCATAAAAGTTCTAGAGGAGAACATAGACAGGAAACTCTCAGATATCACACGCAGTAATATTTTCACTGATATGTCCCCTAGAGCAAGGGACATAAAGGAAAGAATAAACAAATGAAACTTCATCAAAATAAAGAGCCTCTGCATGGCTAAAGAAAACATCAGCAAAATGAAAAGGGAAGCATATGGGAATATATATTTGTCAATGATACCTTGGACAGGGGTTTGATTTCCAAAATATATAAAGAACTGACACGATTCCACTTCAGGAAGACAAACAATCCAATTAAGAAATGGGCAAAGGACCTAAACAGACACTTCTCCAATGAGAACATACACAGAGCCCAGAGACACATGTAAGGATACTCATCATCACTAGCCATCACAGAAATGCAAATTAAAACCACAATGAGATACCACTTCACACCAGTCAGAAAGGGCATCATAAACAAATTAACAAACAATGGATGCTGATGAGGTTGTGGAGAAAAGGGAAACCTAGTACAGTTTTGGTGGGAATGCAGACTGGTGCAGCCACTGTGGAAAACATTTTGGAATTTCCTCAAAAAGTTAAAAATAGAACTGCCTTTTGATCCAACAAGTCCGCTGCTAGGATCATACCCTAAGAATTTCAAAACACCAGTTCAAAAGAACCTCTGCACCCCCAAAGTTCATAGCAGCACAATTTACAATAGCCAAGTACCGGAAGCAACCTAAGTGCTCATCAGTAAATTAGTGGATCAAAACATGTGGTACGTTTACACAATGGAATATTATACACCAGAAAGAAAGAGAAAGGAAGGCAGGCAGGCAGGCGGGGGGGGAGGGGGAAGAAGGGAGGAGAGAAGGAAAGAAGAAAGAAAGGAAGGAAGGAAGGAAGGAAGGAAGGAAGGAAGGAAGGAAGGAAGGAAGGAAGGAAGGAAGGAAGGGAAAGAAAGAGAGGGAGGGAGGGAGGGAGGAAGAGAAAGAAAGAGAGGGAGGGAGGGAGGAAGAGAAAAGAAAGAAAAGAAAGAGCTACTGCCATTCGTGACAGCATAGATGGAACTGGAGAGCATTATGCTAAGTGAAGTGAGACAGGGGTGAAAGACAAATACCATATGATCTCACCTATAAGTGGAACCTAATCAACAAAACAAACAAGCAAAGAAAATATAACCAGCAATATTGAAAGAAAAAAGAAACCAACAGTAACATGAGGGAAGGATGGAGAAGGGTAATGGAGAAAGGAATGGGAATGGTCAAATCAAGCAATGTGTATAAAGGACCCATGGACAAAGTCAAAGTGGGGAATGAATGAGGGAGGAAGATGGGGCTGGGCGGAGCAGGGGAAAGTGGTGGTGGAAAAATGGAGACAAATATATTTGAACAATACAAGAAAAAAAAATTCCAGAAAAAATTCAACTAAATGACAAAGAGATAGCCAGCCTATCAGATGCACTATTCAAAATGCTATTAATCACAATGCTCACAGAAATGGTTGTGTATAATCATAAAAAAGAGGAAAAAGTGAAGGCTAAGCAAAGTGAAATAAAGAAAAACATACAGGGAACCAACAGTGAAGGGAAGGAAACTGGGGCTCGAATCAACGATTTGGAGCAGAAGAAGACATAAACATTCAACCAGAACAGAATAAAGAAACAAGATTTCAAAAAAAAAAAAATAGTAGAGGCTTAGGAACCTCTGGAACAACTTTAAACATTCCAACATCCAAATCATAGGTGTGCCAGAAGGAGAAGAGGAAGAACAAGAAATCGAAAACTTTTGAAAAAATAATGAAGGAGAACTTCCCCAATCTGGCCAAGGTAATAAGCTTCCAGGAGACTGAGGAAGTTCAGAGAGTCCCAAAGAAGGTGGACCCAAGGAAACACACACTAAAGCACATAATAATTACATTACCAAAAATTAAAGATAGGGAGGTAATCTTAAAAGCAGCAAGAGAACAGGAGATAGTAATGTACAAAAGAGTTCCCATAAGACTATCAGCTGATTTCTCAAAAGAAACCTTGCAGGCAAGAAGGGGCTGGCAAGAAGTATTCGAAGTCACGAAAGGCAAAGACCTGCATCCAAGATTAGCCTGTTCAGAAAAGCTATCATTTAGAATAGAAGGGCAGATACAGTGCTTCCCAGATAAGGTCTAATTAAAGGAGTTCATCACCACCAAGCCCATTTTATATGAAATATTCAAGGGATTTATCTAAGAAAAAGAACACAAAACTATGAGCAGTAAAGTGAAAACAAACTCATGACTATCAACAACTGAACCAAAAAAAAAAAAAATCTAAGCAAACAACTAGAACAGGACCAGAAACACAGAAATGGAGATCACATGGAGGGTTATCAGTGGAGAGGAGGAAAGAGGAGTGGGGGAAAAAGTTAGAGGGAATAAGAAGGATAAATGGTAGGTACAAAATAGATGGGAAGGTTAAGAATAGTATAGGAAATAGAGAAACCAACGAACTTGTATGTATGACCCATGGACATGAAATTAGCAGGGAGAATGCTGGTCGAAGGTAGGTGCAGGGTGGAGGGGAATAAAGGGGAGAAAAGAGTGGGACAACTGTAATAGCATAATCAATACAACATACTTTTTAAAATATTTCAAAAAATAAAATCCACATGATCATATCAATAGACACTGAAAAACATTTGATAAGGTACAGCACCCATTTGCAATAAAAAAAAAAAGACACTCAGCAAAGTGGGAATATAGGTAGCATACCTCAACATAATAAAGGCCATATACAAGAAGTCTACAACCAACATCATACTCAGCAGACAAAAACTAAAAGCTTTCCCTTAATTTAAGCACAATACAAGGATGTCCATTTTCACCACTTCTATCCAACATAGTATTGGAAGTTCTGGCCACAATGATCAGACAAGAAACAGAAGGCATCCAAATTGATAAGGAAGGCATCACTGTTTGCAGATGACATGATAGTCTGCATAGAAAACCCTGTAGACTCCACCAAAAAACTCCTTGACCTAATAAGTGAATTTGGGGAATGGCAGGATAAAAAGTCAACATTCAGAAACTGGAAGCATTTTTGTTCACCAACAATGAAATATCAGAAACAAGAATTAGGAAAAGATCTAATTTCTATAGCAACAAGAAAAATAAAATACTTAAGACTAAACTTAACCAAAGAAATAAAAGACCTATACTCAGAAAACTACACAATACTGAAGAAAAAATTAAGGAAGACACAAGTAAATGGAAGCAAATAAATTGTTCATGGATTGGAAGAAAATGTCCATAGTATCATTAAAATGTCCATACTACCCAAAGCAATCTGTAGATTCAATGCAATCTCTATCAAAATACCAGAGACGTATTTCACAGATATAGAACATGTATTTCAAAAATTTATATGGATCCATAGATGTACCATATTCTCAAGGTCCCTACACAGTACACCTTAGTCCCCCTTTTGAAAAAGGTCTCTTTGGGTACCGCTGCCACTCTGAGCCCCTCCGGCCCCGCTTTGATCAATCCAAGAGGTGCCCTGATTGGGAGCAAATCATGCCCACACTCCTCCCTCTTTATTGGCCTGGTTAGTGTGTGCTCTAGGTCCCTGCAGAGTGCCCCTCAGTTCCACCTTTGAAAAAAGTCTCCTGGGTGCCGCTGCAGCTTTCCACACAGTCCAACCCTCTGGCAAGTCCATAGTCTATCTGGGTCATGGCCAATCATGGCCCACCTCCTCTCCTAGTTCCAGGCATCACCAGGATCCCCCAAATTCTCTGGCAATGTCCCAGCCGCTACCACTGCCCCAGCCTGGGTATGCCACCAGCTGTGTGTTTCTTGCTGCCTCTTTCCCGCCCCCCCCCCCAGGTACTTTATGCATCCAGGTCTCTCCTGGCAAGGTTCTAGGATTTCCCTGCCCTGAGAGGGGAGGGAGCTGCTAGGCTGCTATCACTGATCCGGTTCTCCTCCCATGTACCCATGGCAGCTGAGCTCACCAGGCCTGGGGACCGTCCCATCAGCCTATAAAACCTCCTTACCACCTGTTTTAAAGCATCCTCTGTACACTTTGGCTTCCAAACTTCATATCAGCTGAGATTCTTTTGGCTGTTCACTTTGTTTTTTGGAAAATCAGCTAAGTGTCCTAGTTGGGTGCACGAGCAAGTAGGCTCAGCTCCCACCTACATCGCTGCCATCTTCTCCCCTCCCTCCTAAATTTTCTTTATGAGCTGCCTTGTTACTTCTGTTATTCATGGTATTTGATGGATTCTTTCTCTGTCTAGGCATCTATGTGCCAGTGGCACTTCTCTAGTATATTGAGAAGTCTTTCTATGTTTTTCCAGTAGGTGGCACTGAAGTACAAGTTTTTTTAATTCTCCTGCGCTGCTCACTTTCCTGATCTCTGCAGGGTGGTGGAGTATGTCCTGTGTTCCCTACAAAGGTGGGCATCTCCTCTCTCATCAGGCAGTCTTGTATCCAAGCACAAAACGTGGGGGAATGTGGTGGACAATGGGGTTCCAGATCTCTGAAATCCCAAAACTGCCTTTTGCAGCCAGGTGCTGCTGACAGTGTAGCTGCTTTGGGTGGGGGTGAGGCTGGCTTGTGTCTTTTTGGCTTTTTCCTCCCAGTATTGGTGGCTGGCAGACCTCAGCAGCCTCCCTTCTATATCTCTGCTTGTCCCTGGGATTAGCCACTGAGCATATCTGTCACTCAGGAAGAAAACAGTTTTGTTATTCCAGCTCTCAGATTTGTAGATAGTGTGCTCTCCAATCCCACACTCACTGCTAGTTTCTTCTGGGGCCTGCTCCTAGCTCGGGGAGGGAGGGTGAAGGGAGACAGCCTGGCTCTGTGGCTTCCTTTTTCCACCTAGTGATGGCAATTGCCAGACAACTATGACTATACCTCTGTGCTTTTTTTGCATCCAGATCACTGGGTTCAGCTGACCACTCCCACAGGAATGCTCAGTTTCTCTCTGCTCCTCCCAGTGGAAGGGAGTGTCAGCAACAACCTGATCCCTTCCCTCTCTAGAGACCCACAGTGAGCCCTAGCTGTGTCAGTGGTAGTCTCAGCTCTTCAATTTTTCTTCCTCTGGTTTGCTCCCAAACTGTCCCCTTCAAATGTTTAAATGCACAGGTCTCTTGATGTGTTCATATTGAACAGGGATTCCTTTGTTGAATTGTAGCTGTTTAAATAGTTGTAACTTCATGGGGAGACACCGGGTGACCTTCCATGCTGCCATTTTTCTGACATCCTTCTATTGTTTCTTATATCAACTCTTTCAACAGATGGCATACATTTATAATAGTCAGTTTAATGGGCTTGCTCATTTTAACATGTGTTTTAGTCTAGGTTGATTTCGACTGGTTGATTTTGTTATTATGGGTCATATTTTAAATTTCTTTACATTGTAGGGTCTTGGGTATTTCTGTATTCCATGAAATACTCCTGAAATTTGTTTTTGGAAGAATTGAGTTACTTCAAAATGGTCTGATTATTTCATGCCTTTTTTGCTTAGTCCGCAGTTAATTATTCCCCACAAATGAGGCAATACCTTTGTTTGTAGTCTCCTCACTGCCCTATGAATCTTATATTGTTCTAGTCTGGCTGATAGAAATAGGCAGCCTTCTTGGCTCTAGGTGAGTGCCAAGGACTGTTCTTTCAAATCTTTAAATGGCTCTTTCTCCAGCCTCTGGTAGTTTCCTAACAAGTATATGTGGATCATTTCTTATCTGAATATTCTGGTGGGGATCCACTCTAGACCTCCAAGTTTGTTTCTGCATGCATCTATCTCTCCAGTATTCTCTTTCTGCACCTTACTAGACTCTCAGATTTCTATCTTCAAGTCAGGTAGGCTAACAGAATCTGACTGAGTTACTCAGCTCTGTGTCACAGCTTTAAAACCATTTAGATAAACTGGGGAAATCATGGGGTCTACATTATTCTGAGTTCTCAGAATAATTATCTTTGTTGCCTGATGTCTGTTATAAATAAATATTTGTTTCACATGTAATACCATCACACTTTGCACTTTGCAGGTCTTTTGTTTTATTATCTTCACCATAATTCATAATTATTTTTATGTACCTTTACTTTTTTTTCCCTGTCTCCCTCTACCAAAGCTTCATTAAAGTAGGGACTATGTATCACTTATTTCTAGATGTAACTCTAACACATAGCACAATGCCTGGTACACAGTGGGCATTCAGTAAATAGTTTTTGAGTTAAGAATGATCACTTATGGCCTAAAGTAATTAATTGGAGTTTGTGATTTATTGTATACAGTAGTTAATAGCAGTGAAGTGTAGGATTATATTCAGGTTTCTGGTTTGTACATCTGGGTGAATTTGGGGGCCATTCACTGTCCTAAGGAGTACAGTTTAGTACTATATATTTAGGGCTTGATAATGAGCAGAGTTTTAAACATACTAAATTTGGGATTGTTATAAATATTTAAACTTAAGTTTCTGGTAGGCATTTGGAGATGTAGAGCTACAACTTTGGAGAGAGATTATGATTGAAACAGAATATAGGATTATCAGTATCTGTAAGGTAATTGAATTCAAAGGAGAAAATTAGATTACCCAGGGCAGTTGATTTCAACTGGGGATGACTATATCTGCCCAGAAGGTTGTCATAGCCAGGGGAAAAAGTGCTACTGGCATCTACAAGGAAGCTCCTAAACATCCCACAAATTACAGGATATCCCTCCCAAAACAAATAATACTTTACTCTAACATGTCAACAGTGCTACTATTGGGAAGTCCAGAATTTGTAGACACATTCTCCTGGATGGTCTCTTGTCATTTGGCAACACCAGTACCTTTTTCTAAGGTTTCTCCTACATCACAACAGAGAATCTATACATTGCATTCCCCAAAATTTCCTTCTCCTTTTGCTTTGTAGTTAGGATTTGCCAATGAGAAGCACCTACAGGCAGATTTTAGATTCACCGAGTCAAGTTCTTGGGAACAACAGGATTCCTAATTTCAGCCAAAGTATTAGGAGTTTCCAAGATACACTTTAGTAGGGTTTTCAAACGTTTTTCTATAAAGACTGGATAAATATTTTAAAGTTCATAGAAACATTGTCTGGTGTATATTTTTTTATTAATTTTTACAAGTCTTTAAAAATGTAAAAACCAATCTTAGCTCATTGACTGCACAAAAACAGATGGGCCATATATGAGTTTGCCAACTCCTACTTAGAATCTTAAAAAATTCTGGGCATGCTTTTGTGAATCATCAAATTTCTGGCTGAAATAATGTCATCAACTTTTTTGATTATTGGTGGCAGCTTCTGTGAGCTTCCAGCTCTTGCTTCAATTGAGTAAGCTCAGAAATATATTACAACTCTTCATGTATAGAGTATAGACAGGTCTTCATTTTTATTTTAAAATATAAATAGATAGACAAAGCACTGTGCCGTCACTCTTTATTTTAACTAATATACAAACTCAGTGCACCAGCAAATATTTCTTCTTGTTTAAAACATTTTTTTACGATATGAGTCTGATAATATAACATTGATTCTTCTAATAGAGGATATGATTATTTGCCTTTTGTAGGTAATAATACAGGTGTCATGTTAATTGTTTTATTTTATAGGAATTTGGTGACAACATAGCAGTAAATGACATGTCTTTGAATTTATATAAGGGGCAGATCACTATTCTTCTAGGAGAAAATGGGGCAGGAAAAAGCACAACTTTGTCTATCCTCACAGGTATGTATTCAGCTCTGTTCTGAACAGAAGTCATAGTCCTTCTAAGACTGTAAATCCATCAACAAGTTTTGGTGTTAAATATGTTATTTCAGTGTTCATGTTATTACATTTTCAATTATTTACAACCAAGATACCCAGGTGATATAATAAATTTTTTCATGTATTCAGTGAAATATTTTATATACAAATTCTTTTATAAGAAATTATAATACAGTGGTGATTGCAAGGTTGTTACACTTAATTCTATACTCTGATTGAAATATAGACAAAAACCTGGAAACTTTTACCATAAGTAAGAAGGTAGATATTATATCAATATGCAGGATGTTATTCATTCAATGCAAAGATACCCAATCTGTTTTGGTGATGAGAAGTAGGGAAATGACATCAAATCAGAGGCAAATAGAAGATATAAAGGGCTATGAAAGGAAGGAGAGAAGATTATAAGTATAAGAAAGACCAGAAGGCTTAAAAGCAAAGATTATCTATATAACTAGATCAGATAAGGAATTTAATGGCAAAAGATGAATCTGGATATACAATCAAAAGAGGTTTAAGAGAATCCATGCTATGAAGTTTAGAATCTAAATTTATAAACTTTTAGAATCTAAACTGAGAGCAATGGAAAGCTATGGAAGAATATTTTATGAAGATTTAGACTATAGAAACATTGCATTCACCAGGAAGGAAGAATGGGTAAGGAATACTCAGGACCATTAGGATAGTGAATCCCATATTGTGTGTTAAATTAATATAATTCCAAGAGGTTGGAATAGGGCTGAGCCTAATAGTTGATATAAAAGAGCCTCTTTTTTATTACAAAATTAATGGCTAAGGAGATTTCAAGATGTTTGCAGAGTAGGTGGAAGCTACACCCACCTGTTCGTGGCTACAAACCAGATTTACAGCTAAACTACAGAGCGATCAACCTAAATAAATAACTGAAGACTAGCTGAATTGAAATATAACAAACAAGGATTTACAGAAGAAGCCCCAAAGAGACCAGAAAGAAGGGAAGAGTTGTGGAAAGTGACAGCTCCCACACTCAAGATACAGCAGCAGCTGAGAAGCCAGAGAGATACCACTTCAAAACTCCCTCCCCCTAGGAGCATGGAGTCTAAACGTCATACAGGGATCCCCAACCCAGAGCAACAGAGATGGAACAAAGAGCCCAAGTAACATCTGGCAGTGAAAATCAGTGGGGATTCAGTTCACTTGGGAGACTCAATCCACAATCCCCCAATGACGAGCACTCATATTGTTACAGCACTGTCCTGGGGAGTGCATGGTCTGGACTCTGACTCCTGGCAAGGCCATACTGCCATACTTTTGTCTGCAGAGGGTTCTGCTGGCTACACCCAGCAATGACTTTAAGGGGCCTCCTTTTCCTCTGGGGAGGCTCTTGACAGACACCCAAGTAGTGACAAAACTGTGTGGCTTGGAAAAGAGAACCAGTCTCCCCTACCTCGAGAACACAGCCAGTGCCCCTCCCTCACCTATTGAATCATTTAGCTTACCTTGTATTGCTGAGTTCAGCAGTGCAAGGGAGCAACACAGAGCTAAGCCCCATTCTCCTGAGTTCAGCTGCACAGAGATCATAGTGCTGTGCAGAACTGGGACTTTCAGTCAAATCCTGCTAAGTTCAGTGGTGCACGAAGACCACAAAGATGTGCGGATCTGGGATTTTCAGACTGAATCTCCTGGGGGAAGCTCTGACCAAGAACCATACAGGAGAGAGCTGAGTTGTGTGGCTTCATGGGAGGCAAAGCCAGTTTCCCCTGTGAGTTCAGTCCATGGTAGCCCAAAAGGGGAAGAAGTGCCTGCCTGTCTGGTACAGGCTCATGGGCACCACCCCCAACATCAGACTGTTTCGATCAACCATACCAAGTCCTAAATCACCTGCCCTGCTGAACACTGTTCCATAAGGGGGAAGGGAAAGAAGCTCAGAGTGAGGACACTGAAAATGTGAGACCTTCAGAGTCTATCCTCTGGAACTGAGAAAAAGTGTTTAGCCCCTTCCTTGGAGCTAGGTTGGCATCATCCCCAATTGGAGACAGTTTTGATCTATCCTCCTGAGCCTGGGGCATCTAAGCTTGCTTCTGCAGAGGGGACAGTTAGCTGCACCAAAACTAGACCTACAGTGAGACCCCCAGGGAGAACTAGAGTTGGAGACTCTGGCAGAGACTGAGTGGTATAGCTTTCAAGCAAGGGTTCTATATATGTCATTTAAGTCCATTTGATGTAATGCTTCACTCAGTTGCACTATATCCTTGTTGATGTTCTGTTTGGAAGATCTATCCATTTTTGACAGTGGGGTGTTAAAATTCCCTACTATCAGTGTGTTGCTGCTGTCTATATCTTTCTTGAAGTCCTCTAAGATTCTCCTTATATATTTGGACGCTCCTATGTTGAGTGCATATAAGTTTACAATGTTTATGTCTTGATGGATTCTTCCTTGGAGTATTATAAAGTGCCCTTCTGGGTCTCTTTTTATGGCCTTTCTTTTGAAATCCATTTTGTCTGATATAAGTATTGCTACCCCTGCTTTTTCTCCCAGTCCATTTGCTTGGAATATTTGTTTCCATCCCTTTACTTTCAATCTGTGTAGGTCCTTTGTTCTGAGGTGGGTCTCTTGTGGGAAGCACATGTGTGGGTTATGTTTTCTTATCCTGAATGGATAAGAAAATCCATTTTGGGACATTTAATCCATTTACATTTAAAGTTATTATTAATAGGTACTTATTCATCTTTTTTCCCCTTGTACCCATGATCCTCTCTTTTTCAGTTTCTTTCTTCTTCTTCTTAAAGCAGTCCCTTTAACATATCTTGTAGTGCTGGTTTGGTGAAGGTGTATTCGTTTAGCTTTCTTTTGTCTGGGAAACTTACTTCTCCTTCCATTTTAATTGAGAGCCTTGCTGGGTAGAGTAGTCTTGGCTGCAGGCCTTGCTTTTCATTACTTGGAATATTTCTAGCCATTCCCTTCTGGTTGTAGTGTTTCTGTTAAGAAGTCAGCTGCTAGCTGGGAAGAAAGTCCCAGCTCTGCACAGCACTATGATCTCTACAAGGGGCTCCCTTGTATGTTACTACCTGTTTCTCCCTTGCTTCCTTTAGGATTCTTTCTTTGTCTTTGATATTTGCCCTTTTAATGATGATGTGTCTTACAGGGGGCCTCATTTGGTTCCTCTTGAATGGGGCCCTCTGTGCTTCCTGGACTTGTGAGACTTTTTCTCTCCTCCAATTAGGGAAGTTTTCCATCATTACTTTTTCAAACAGGTTCTCTATCCCTTCCTCCCCTTCTTCTCCTTCTGGTATCCCTATTATATGGATATTATTATGTTTCAGGTTGTCCTGCATTTCCCTAAATGCCTCTTCATTCTTTTTGAGTCTTTTTTCCATTTCTTGCTCTTTCTGGGAGCTTCTTTCTACCTTGTACTCCAGTTCGCTGATTTGATCCTTGGCTTCATCTAGCCTGCTTTTGATTCTTTCTACTGTGTTCTTCAATTCAGAAATTGTGTTATTCTTTCCTCTTGTTTCTTATTGATAGTTTCTATGTCCTTTTTCAGGTTGATATAGTTTGCAGTAAGTTCCTGATAGTTTCTCTGTAGTTTCTCATAGTTCTCTTTGAGCTTGCTGAGCTCATTGAGCTTCCTTAGAACCATTGTTTTGAATTCAATATCTGATAGTTTACTTGCCTCTATTTCATTTAGTTCTCTCTGTGGGGATTCCTCCTTTCTCCTCATTTGGGGGGTGTTTCATTTTCTTCCATTATTTGTGAGACTCTTCTTTTTTGTTTCTGCTTCTTGAATTGATCCGTCTTGACTTCCTGACTTTATGGTGTGAACTTCTATGGTAAGAGACCACTTTTTTTTTTCTTTTTTTCTAGATCTGCCTCTGATGATGTCAGCTGTTGACCCTGTCTGACCTTAGGCAGTCTTTAAGAGACTTCAAGAAATCTACTGCCTGTGTCTATCTTCTCCAGTTGTTAATCTAGTCACTCTACCCTCAGCAGTCAGGGCGGGGCAGAGTCCCTCTTATCAGTGGGGCCATTGTGTCCTTTCACTCTGCTGCCACTCAGGGGTGTAGTCTGCTTGAGCAGTATATGGCTTCTGCCATATTGGGGAGGAGTCAACACTGGGGTCCCCCCAGCTACTCCCTCAGTTCTCTCCCCAATGCCTCCATTGCCAGACTCTCCTCAAGCGTCCCTAGACCACTCTGCATCCCATTTAGCCAGGGATCTACTATTTGTGACTGCTGCTCTGTACACAGCATTCAGGCTTGCCCAAAACCGGGCCGGGCCAAACCTCCTGGGAGTGGGGCTATTGTGTCCCTTCACGTTGCTACTGCTCGGGGGAGTGGTCTGCCTGAGCAAGATGGCAGCTGCAGAATGAGGGGTGAATCAGCACTGGGATCCCGCCCTCCACTTTCTCAGTTCTTTCCCCCAAGCCTCCTTCTCCAGTTTCTCCTGAGGCAGCTCCAGCCCACTCTGCCCCCACTTCTGCTGGAGCCCAGGGAAAGTGGCTGCCACTACAAATTTTTGCACTGGCCTTTCAAATGGCTCTTTGTAACTCCAGCCACCTGTCTCAGACCGAGAGCACACTGCTGCTCTTCACAGCTGGCTGTTATCTATGTGCTTTTTGGGCTCTGGTGTTGTAGGCTAGAGATCTTCACTTATGGTTTAAACCCTACTGTTCTCAGGGGATCCAACTGGCTGTTTTAATATCCCTCCGGCACTGCTGCCCATGGGTGCCTATTCCACCTTCTCAAGCCTCTACCACAGTCCTTAACAGTTATGTTGTGCTAAAGCTGATTCCTCCGTCTGTCTGAGGTTTTAAGACTCCTCTCTCTCTATTGTTCAGTTGTTTTCCAGGTGATTTCTCCACAATTTAGTTGTAATTCCAGATTGGTCATAGGAGGAGGTCAGTGTGACTTCCACTCACTCCTCCACCATTGTGAAGTCTCTATATGATTTCTTTTTTATATATTACCAAATAGTTTTCCCACAAAATCTGGACAGTTTGCTTTTAATATTTAAATTTCTTTTTTCTCAGTATAAAAAGCTTTTATGTATAAAAAACACAATAAAGACACTACCCAGCTAGCATAAAGGACTGGGTACTGCCTGCAGCCTTCATTTGCTCCAGAAATAGTTGTATCTCAAATGCAATGAGCCTCAAGCAGTGGGATAAGGCTCCCCTGGGGGGAAGAGGCTGAGACTCCTGGTTGGGGAATGTGAGGTCTCCCTCACTTTCCTCCTTCCTTGAGACTCCACTTGTAAAGAGGTTGTGGAGAAGCAGGCGCCTGCAGCCCATGACTACTGAGCCTGTGAGACAAGCCAGAAAAGAGGCTGTGTTGAGGACAGACTACCTGTGGGGTTATCACAAACTAGTCTCAAACCAAAAACCTGTCTTGTTGTGATGCCCACTTGCGGTAGCTGAAATATGAATATGGAGGCCACAGGGTCTCTGGCTTTTCTGCCGCGTGGCAGGGAGAAGGCCCTGCAGACTAGGAAGGGGGGCTGGCCTGGGGATTTCCTCAGCTCCTCTGGTTCTCAGCAGGTCTCTAATGAGAAAGATGAGGCGGTAGGAAAGCACTGGTTTTGGCTATCACCTGTCATGTCCTCTTGCACAGGCTAGGAGACCAGGCTTCCCAAGGGGCTCACTAGGTCCTGGGGAAGGCTCTCTTGGGCCTCCTGCTTGTGGCGCCAGGCACAATGGAAGGCCTCCAGCACATTGTGAATGGAACTCTGCTAGCTAAATCCTTCCAGACGGTCCAACACACTCCGCATCCTTTTCCAGAGAGAACTCGACTCCATGAAGACCCTGCTGCAAACAGTACAAGCAGAAGGTGACACTACCTGTGGTCTCTGTATGGAGCCCAAAGCAGCTCAGGCACTCCCCCTTGAAGGTTCTTGGTATCCGCACATAGGAGAGGTCTTCAAGTTCCGGAGAACCACTGATGAAACACTGCCTCAGCTCAGCCACTGTGCCAAGCTTCATGTGTCTCCACATGGAGACCATCAGCATGTGCAAGTCTGGGGTGGCAGGCAGCACCACAGCCCCATAGCCTTCTACACAGTATCTCTGCCAGAAGTTGAGGAAGAGGACCTTGAAGTAGAGCACAGGCCACTCTGGAAGAGCTTCAGCTGATTCATCCTCATGGAGGAAGGAGGCCTCAAATGTGAATGGATAAAAGTAGGCCACCTTGTCCATTCCCAGGGACTTGGTGGCACAGGTCTGTGTTATTCCTGAGAGCTGCTGGAACTCTGGGCTTGACCAGTTAGCAGTTGGTAATTCCACAAAGAAGTGGATGTAGAAGTTGTTATACTTGTAGCTTTGGGCTGAAACCACCTCTCCATTTACAAAGAGCTGGAAGGCACCGGGGTCAGTCATCTCAAAGTCAGTGCCCACGAGGCTGCTGAGATACTCCTAATGCTGGCCATAAAGATCCTTGAACACACGTTGTGTCTGCTCCTCCTCCTTCAGCTGCGCGAGGTGGGACACGTTATCAATGGTATACTTCCACAGCTCCTGCTTCTCCCCCTCGGTCTCAATTCTGTAGGGTCCTTTGGGACCAGTGAAATCAGGTTTCACTGTGATCACACCATTGCTGTCCACCTTCAGAGTACAGAAGACATGTTCATAATTCGTATAGCCAAACTTTCCATAGGGCCCCAGGTTTGCCATAATGTACATTGTCTGGAGAGGAGTGTTCCTGATTAATTCTTCTGAGGGTTCCCAGGTGACAGGTCATGACTTGAGGGTGCTGCCCTCTATCCCTCACCTGTCCTTCCATCGCTGCCTGACATTAGCCATTCGCTTAACCAAGAATGATGGCACCTCCCTGGTTGCGGTGATCATTTTCTGACAGTGCTCCTCCAAGTTGGTGTATCTATCAGAGTCAGTGTAGGTAAAGATTCGTTGGTTCTTCCTTCTACCTGAATCCTCCAGCTTTAGGATCTCTTGACGGTACTGATGACCCAAAGCGCTCTGACAGGTGGCTTCATTTTGGTACAGACCTACTTCAAATTGGCTAAAGAGTTTCTCCTACCATCCAATCAAGACCTCCTCCTCTTCATCTTCATCTGGGCAATGTCCACTGGCAGTTGGGTGAGGGCTAAAAGTGGCCAAATCTATGAGGTCCTTCCCACACTGGGCAGCAGGCTGGTAATGGAGGAAGTTGCTTGATGTGATCCTTTGCAAGTGGACTCTGAGAAAGTAGCCAGCAGGATCTCAGCGCCGACCCATCGCCCCTGAGGCAGCAGCCATCCTGCTCAGGCAGAGACCACCTAATATTTAAATTTCTTAAGGAAAAAAAGATTTATGTTCTAGATCTTTATGTTTTTCATAACATTTACACAGTACCTAATATAGTTCAAAAATATAGTTAACGGGATGATTTCAATGTAAATATATTGGAAGAAAGCAAAATAGTTCAATGTTTTTACTACTAATGTAATCCATATTGATTACAACAAATTACTATATATTAGCAAAAAGAAAATTAAAATATAGCTAATTCTATCACTCAGATGGAACTTGATATTTTATTAAACTTTTCTGAAGGAGATCATACTTATTGTTTTGAGTAATCTACAGGTAAACTGAATTTGAGATGCTAATTTGCAATGTCTTATCATGTTCTGTCACCATAGGTCAGCTTCTGTCATATTTTCTGTTTATTTGTAGGTCGCTACCTTCCAACCAGAGGAGAGGTCTACATTAATGGATATGCCATCTCAAAGAACATAATTGATATTCGAAAAAACTTGGGATTCTGCCCACAGCATGACTTATTGTTTAATGACTTGACACTATCAGAACACCTTTATTTCTACTTTATGGTGAGTTAGAGATTTTTTTTTAATTATACAGTGTATTGCTTTAGGCCTCTGTCTCCTTGTTGATTTTCTGTCTGAAAGATCTATCCATTGAAGTCAACGGGGTGTTAAAATCCCCGACTATGACTGCAGTTCTGTCGATCTCTCCATTTATGTCCATCTAGATTTGCTTTACAAATTTAGGCTCTCCTATGTTGGGTGCATACATGTTTACTAGGGTTATATCCTGTTGTTAGATTGTTCACTTTATCATTATGTAGCGTCCTTCTTTGTCTCTTACTATAGCCTTGGTTTTAAAGTCTATTTTGTCAGATATAAGTATCGCTACTTCAGTTTTTTCTTTCTTTTCATTTTCATGAAATACCTTTTTCCATCCCTTTACTTTTATTCCATGTGCATCTTTCTACCTGAGGTGGCTGTCTTGGAGGTGGCATATATTTGGGTCTTGTTTTCTTATTCATTAGGTTACCCTATGTCTTTTGATTGGAGAATGTAAGCCATCTACATTTAAGGTGATTATTAATATATACATATTTAGTGCCATTTTATTGTTAGACTATTTTCCACTGTTTTTTTTTAATTCTCTTTTTCTTCTTCTTCTTAAAGCAGGCCCTTTAACATTTTGTTGCAGTACTGGTTTGGTGTTAACAAACTCCTTTAGTTCTTTCTTGTCTGAGAAGCTCCTTATTTCTCCTTCAATTTTAAATAATAACCTTGCCAGGTAAAGTGGCCTTGATTGTAGGCCCTTGCTTTTCATTACCTTGAATATTTCATGCCACTCACTTCTGGTCTGAAATGTTTCTGTTGAGAAATCAGATGACAGTCTAATTGATGCTCCATTGTACTACCTGCTTTTCTCTTGCAGCTTTTAGGATTCTCTCCTTGTCTTTAAGCTTTGTCATTTTAACTATGTGTCCCAATGAGGCCTCTTTGGGTCCAACTTGTTTGGGACTCTATGAGCTTTCTGACCTAGTGTGTCTTTTATCCTTCACTAGATTAGGAAAATTTTCAGTCATTATTTATTCAAATAGGTTCTTAGTCCCTTGCTCACTCTCTTCTTCTGGTATTCCCATAATGTGGATGTGGTTTTGCTTCATGTTCTCCAAAATGTTTCTTAAGCTCTCCTCATTTTTTAAAGTTTTTTTCTGCCCTCCTTGGACATTTTAGTCTACATCGTCTTTCAAATCACTGATTTGATCCTCTACTTCATCTAACCTATTGTTCATTCCCTCCAGTGCATTCTTTATTTCAGTATTACTTTATTTCTGATTGGCCCTTTTTTATGGTTTCTATGTCTTTTTTCATGCTGCTGAGTATCTTTGTAATCATTACTCTAAACTCTCTATATGATAAATTGCTTGCCTCCATTTCATCTAGTTCTTCTTCTGGTGAACTATCTTATTCTTTCATTTGGGATCTGCTTCTTCCCATTTTGTCTTCCCATTTTAGTTGCTTCTTCATATTTGTTTCTATGTATTAAATAGATCTGAAAAGACTCTGGTGCAGCCCTTTGTCAGATGCTGTTTGTGAAGTTATCAGAGATCCACAATGTGTAGCTCCCTCTGCTGGGCCTATTTATGTGCAGAAAGAACCAGACTGCACCAAGGCTAGGGTTTTACCCGCACCTGTCCTGGAAGAGTATCAGCTAAAGTCTCCGAGCTCCCAGAAAACTGCCTTAGTTGTTAAACTTAATCAATGATAGATCCGCAAGCTGTACTCAGCAACCTGGCTTAAGTTCCACAGGGTGGGGCAGAGTAATTCCTGCAGATGGGGTTACTGCTTCTTCTCAGGCTTATGTCTCTTGAAGGGGAGTGCTCTGCCTGCGAAAGACTGCATCTGCAGAATGGGCTATGACTCAGCACAGGGATCCTGGCAGCTGACGTTCAGTTCTCCCATCAGAGACACCAGTCCCAGACTCTCCTCACACATCTCTAGTCCGTTCTGCCCTCCCTCTGCTGGGGCCCAGGGTAAGTTGCTACAAATGAAATTTTGTGTGTTGGCCCTTTAAAAGGCTCTCCGAGTCCAGCTGTCTCTCCCTGGCAGACAGAAACCCTGCTGTTTTTCACAGCTGGATGTTATCTGGGTTTCTTTCCTGGCTCTGGTACTGTAGGCTCCGGAACCCAGCTTGGGATTTAGATTCCACACTTTTCAAGAATACCCCTGGGCTGCTGAAATAACCCTCCTGAACTTCTGCTGCTCAAGGGAGACCAGCCAGCCCTCTTGCACCTCCTCCACATTCCCTACCAGTCACATGTGGCAAAGTAGTTTTTTCTGTTTGCACTTGATTATAAGTCTTCCTTCCACCTAGTGTTCAGTTGGTTATTTGGGATGATTTCTCTACAATGTAGTTGTAATTACAGATTGTTTCTGAGGGAAGTTTAGTGTAGCTTCCACTTACTCCTCCACCATCTTGGATCTCTTCTGTTTTCTAACGCAAGCATTTATTGCTATGATTTTTTCAAAGCACTGCTGTAGCTGCACCCCACACATTTTGATATATGTTATATTTTTATTTAGTTCAAAATATTTTCAATATTTGTTGAGACTTCTATGACTCATAGGTTATTTACAAATATTTTTTAATGCCCAAATGATGGAAAGTTGTCCAGTTTTTTTGTTATTTTTAGTTTAATTCAATTTGATCAAAGATCGTACTTGTGTGATTTCAAATGTTTTACATTTGCTTAGGTTTTATGTCTTGGTGACTTGTTCAACGTGTACTTTAGAAAAGTAAGTTCTCTGCTGCTTGGTTGGGCTTTTCTGTAAATATCAATTAGATTCAGTAACTTCATGTTTTTTTCAGCTATTCTGTATATTTGCTGATTTTTGTTCAGTAGTTCTGTTATTGCACAATGAGTATTGAAATAAACTATAGTCATACACTTTTCTATTCTATTTCCAGTTATGGTTTTTGTTATCTGTGTTCTATTATTAGGTATATGCACATTAGGTTTGTTATGTTTTCTCTATAAAATAATTTTTTTCTTTTTATTGAATTTATTGGGGTGACAGTAGTTAACAAAATTGTACAGATTTTGGTGCACAATTCCACAACACATCGTCTGTATGCTGTATTGTGTGTTCACCATCACAAGTCATGTCTCTGTCCAACATTTATCCCTGCCTATACCCTTGTCTTCCTCTCCTCAATACGCCCTCCTGCAATCTCCACACTGTTGTCCACTTCCATGAGTTTTTTCTCTTTTTTTCCCTTGTTCAGTCCCTCAACCCTCATCATCCCAGTTGCCCCTCCAACACCAGTCAGCCTGCTCTCTATGAGTCTGTCTCTATTTTCCTTGTTAATTAATTTTGTTCATTAGGTTCCACATATGAGATAAATCATGTGGTACTCATCTTCTCTGATTATTTCACTTTGTAAAATACTCTCAAGAACCATCCATGCTGTTGTGAAGGGTAAGATTTACTCCTTTTTTCTAGCCAGGTAGTATTCCATTGTATAAATGTACCACAACATTTTTTATTGCTGACACTATTACAGATATCCCCGTTTCACCCTACCTTTAACCCCTTCCACCCATTAACCCCACCTCCACCACGGCCTTAACCACATTGTTGTCTGTGTCCATGGACTATGTATGCATATATCTTCTTTGGCTAATCTTCTATAGTCTCCCCACCCACCTTCACTCTGAGACCTGTCAGTCTGTTCCATGGATCCATGCCTCTGATTTAATTTTGTCAGTTTATTTTGTTCATTAGATTCCACATGTGATGGAATCATGTGGTATTTGTTTTTGGCTGACTAGGTTATTTCTCTAAGCATAATAATTGCCAGATCTACCCAGCCTGTTGAGAAGGGTAAGAGCTCCATCCTTTTTACAGCTGTGTAGTATTCCATTTTGCAAATGTACCACATCTTTTTTTTATAATTTTTATTCTCCCCGAGCTTTATTGAGATATAATCGACAGTTAATATTGTGTCAGTGACCATTTTTCCTTACATTTCTGCCCCAGACTCAAGTTACACAACGCAATTCAGTTCTTTTTTGTTTCTTTTTTGTGTCTTTCATCAACTGGCTTATTTCATTTAGCTGTATATTCTCCAATTCCATCCATGTTATCGCAAAAAATAGGAGTTTCATCTCTCTCTCTCTCTCTCTCTCTCTCTCTCTTTCTTAAATGGATATTGATTTTATTTTTTTAAATGTCAAAGTTAATTATAAAATATTTTAAATTTAAAACCATTATAAAGTCTCAGCAATTAAACCAACATGACACCAGCACAGAAATAATCAAGTAGATCAATGAAATATAATGAGCATTCTAGAGACAAATGTATATATCTGTCTAACAATATAATATATGATTGTTGATATTTCAAATCAATGAGTAAAATAAGGCTTATTCAGCAAATTAGGAGCATGGACCACTATTACTTGAAATAAAACAAATATAGAGCCCTACGTCACACATTATACAAGAAATATTCAGGTGAGTTGAAAATCAATATATGGAATCTAAGGAGTTTTGTAAGAAAATAGAACTAATATTTTTCATGACCTGAGTAAAATATTCAAACCCAGAAGCTATAAAATAAATATTGACAATATGACTATCTTAAACATTTAACTATATAGTAATATACTGATAAAAAAAAAGTTAAAGGACAAAGAATAGAATAGGAAAGTATTTGCAACACAACTAAAACATGGTTAATAAGGTTTCTTTTTGTTTTTTTAGGGAAAAAAGTTCTACAAATCTGAAATCAATAAATGGATAAAGAAAACCAAAAAGTTATTTAAAGCTTTTTTAAAAATAATAGAAATAGACAATATACAAAAACAGGTTTAGTTTCAACAAATAGTAAACGAACAATTAAAATAACATCATTGTCACAATCAGATTAATAGGTATTAAAAAATATTGGCAATATCAAGTATTGGCAACTCTGAAAGGAACTGGATATTCATAGAAACTTTTTCTTCATCTTAAAGCAGTCCCTTTAGCATATTTTGCAGTGCTGGTTTGGTGGAGGTATATTCTTTTAGCTGTCTTTTGTCTGGGAAACCCCTTATTTAGCCTTCTATTTTAATTCAGAGCCTTGCTGGGTAGAACAGTCTTGGCTGCAGGCCTTTGCTTTTCATGACTTGGAATATTTCTTGCCATTCCCTTCTGGCTGGCAGTGTTTCTGTTGAGAAGTCAGCTGCTAGCTGTATTGGGGCTCCCTTCTCTGTTACTATTTCTTTCTCTCTTGCTGCCTTTAGGATTCTCTGTTTGATATTTGCCCTTTTAATGATGATGTGTCTTCAAGTGGGCCTCATGGGTTCCTTCTTGAATGGGACCCTCTGTGCTTCCTGGACTTGTGAGACTTTTTCTCTCCTCCAATTAAGGAAGTTTTCCATTCATTAGTTTTTCAAACAGGTTCTCTATCCCTTTTGTTCCTCTTCTTCTCCTTCTGATATCCCTATTATATGGATATTATTACGTTTCAGGTTGTCCTGCATCTCCCTAAATGCCTATTCATTCTTTTTGAGTCTTTTTTCATCTTCTAGCTCTGTCCAGGAGCTCTTTTCTACCTTGTCCTCCAGCTTGCTGATTCAGTCCTCAGCTTCATCTAGCCTGCTTTTGATTCCTTCTACTGTGTTCTGCAATTCAGAAATTGTATTCTTCATTTCCCCTTGTCTCTTATTGATAGTTTCTATGTCCTTTTTCATGCTGATAGAGTTTGCAGTAAGTTCATCGTAGTTTCATGCAGTTTTTGGTAATTCTCTCTAAACTCACTGAGCTCATTGAGCTCCCTTAGAACTGTTGTTTGAAACTCAATATCAGATAGTTTACTTGCCTCTACTTCATTTAGTTCTCTTTCTGGAGATTACTCCTTTCCCTTCAAGAGGGGGGTGTTTCTTTGTCTTCCCATTATTTGTGAGACTCTTGTCTTTTACTTCTACTTCTTAAGTTGGTCAGTCTTGATTTCCTGACTTTGTGGTACAAACTTCTATGGCTGGAGACCGCTATTTTTTCTTTCTGAATCTGCCTCTGGTGATGTCAGATGCCATTCTTGTCTGACCTTAGGCAGTCTGTGCGAGACTTCCAGGAATCTACTGTCTGTGGCTGTCTCCTTCAGCTGTTAATCTATTCACTCTGCACTCAGCAGGCTGCTTTAGACAGCTCAGGGCGGGGCGGAGTCCCTCCTGGGGGCAGGTTTATTGGGTCCTCTCTTGCTGCTGCCTTATTGGGGAGGAGTCAGCACTGGGATCCGGCCGGCTACTCTCTCTGTTCTCTCCCCAAAGTCTCCATCCCCAGTCTCTCCTCAAGTGTCTCCAGGCCTCTCTGCGCCCCCTTTAGCCAGGGATCTACTATCTGTGGCTGCCACTCTGCTCTCTGCAGGCAGCTTAGACAGCACAGGGCGGGATGGAATCCCACCTGGCGGTGGGGCTATTGGGTCTTCTGACCCTGGTACTCCTCAGGGGGCATGGTCTCTTCCAGACCAAGATGGCTGCTGCCGCATGGGGGAGGAGTCAGCACCGAGATTCCACTGGCTATTCTATCAGTTCTCTCCCCAAAGCTTCCTTCCCCAGTCTCTCCTCAGGTGTCTCTAGCCCACTCTGCCCCTGCCTTTGTCAGAGACCAGGGTAAGTGGCTGCAAATAAAAATTTACCTGTTGGCTCTTTAAACAGTTCTTTGTGTCTCCAGCCACCTGTCTCTGGCAGAGAGCAACCCTGCTGCTTTTTGCAGCGGGCTGTTTTTTTCTCTGTACTTTGGGCTCTGGTACTGTGGGCTAGAGATCCCCACATTTGGTTTAGACCCCGCTCTTCTCAGGAGGATCCAACTGGCTGTTACAATATCCTTCTGGTGCTGCCACCCGTAGGCACCCCACCTGCCTTCTCGAGTCTGTACTGCACTCCTTACCCATTAGATTGTGCTAAAGCCAATTCTTCTGTGTCTGAGGTTACAAGGCTCCTCTCTTGCTATTGTTCAGTTGTTTGTTCCTGGTGATTTGTCTACAATTTAGTTTTAATTCCTGGTTGGTCTTGGGAGGAGGTAAATGTGACTTCTACTTACTTCTCTGCCATCTTGATTCCCTGATATGTTTAGATTTAAAGGAATCATTTTATTATTTTTTCTGTTTTCCTCACTGCATTTTTCTCCTCTTCTTTTCAGGTTACTTAAACAGTTTTTTGTATTCCATTTTAATTTGTTTATTGTGACTTTTGTTATATCTCTTATGTATATTTTTATTGATTGCTTTAGGGGTTACAAAATAACAGACATAATATTTCAGTTATTTAGAACCAATAGTTTTCAACTTTATTTGCAGTCTAGAAACTTTACCACATTGTAGGTTCTCTGTCATTCTCCATTTAGGCTATAGTTGTCATAAATGACACCTACATATACTGAAAACAGCATCAAGAATTTTTTTTTGCTTAATATTTTGTAGCATGTTTAAGGAGCCATAAGAAAGTAATTGTTACTATATCTCCCATTTCTGCGGTATTTTCACTATTCGTGGTGTCGCAAGTGTTGTGTATCTTTTTTTTTTTTTTATTGTTGTTCAGGTACAATTGTCTCCATTTTCCCCCACTGCTCTCCCCTACCCCACCCACCCCCACCTCCCACACTCAGTCCTACCCCCCTTTGGCTTTATCCATGAGTCCTTTATTCCTGTTTCTTGACTTGACCCTTCCCCTTCTTCCCCCTGTTATCCCCCTCCTCCCTCCCCCCTTGTTACTGTCAGTTTATTCTTTATTTTGATGTCTCTAGTTCTGTTTTGCCTGCTTATTTGTTTTGTTGATTAGGTTCCACTTATAGGTCTGTATCATTTATGTTTGAAAAACATTGTATATTACTTCATTTACATCAATACTCTTGGCTACAGAGTCTCTTAGTTTTCCTTCACCTGAGAGTATCTTTAATTCACCATAATATTCACCTCCAGAATATTTTCACTTGACATAGAAATCGGGGTCAATGTTTCTTTTTCTTCAGCACTTAATGTTCTACTGCTTTCTAGATACCATGTTTATTTAAAAAACCGTTATCTGAATTGTTTCTCTATACTTAATCATCATTTTCTCTCTGAGTGCTGTCAAGAGCATTTCTTTCTCTTTACATTTCAGAAATTTGGTTATGATTTGTCTAGTGTGGATTTCTTTTAGTTCATCTGAATCAGGTTCAGTCAGCTTCTTCAATCTGTAGGTTTGTGTCTTTTGCCAAACCTGTGAAGTTTTCAAGCATTATTTCTTCAATTATTATCTCAGCCACATAATCTATCTTCTCTCTTTCTAGAACTTCACTGACATGAATGTTAGACATTTTGTTGTTGTCCCAAAAGTCCCTTGGGCTTGATTTATGTTCTTAATAACTTTTCTTTCTATTGTTCATATTGTATAATTTCTATTTATCTGTGTTCAGATTAACTGACCCTTTTCTCTATTATTATTTCTTTTCTACTGAGTAAGTCAACTGGGCTTTTTATTTTGGTTATTTTTTTTTCATTCTGAAATTTCAGTTAGTTGTTTCTTCATATCTTCTTTATTGTGGTGATACTGTCTATGTTAATTCCAACAACTCTGCCATTTTACTATTGATGTCTATTGATTTTCTCTTCCTTTGAGGTGAGATTTTTGTCACTTTTTTGTCCCAATTGATTTTGTTTTTATCCTGGATGTTTTCCACAATACCTCATGATGCTTGACATCTTGTTTATATCTTATCTGTGGGCTGTGGTTACCATGTCAATTTCAAAGTCTTTGCAGTGCTATTTCAGTCTCTCCCATGCCAGTGTTACCCATTGGTCAGTTTATACCTGGGTAAAGAGTCTACTCATTAGTGTAATTTTTAAAGTTTGGTATTCTAATTAGGGTTATATCCATATATGCAAATGATGAGGTAAACACATGAATTCATGAACAACTTTTTGTGTTGCTTTCTCGCTCTTCTCTCCTGTTACCTCCCCAGTATTCTCTGGTTCCCCAGAATTCCTTTCTTAATCCCCTAGTCAGAAGTCACCCACTTTCATAATTGTGCCACATCCAAGTGGCAGGAAGACAAAAAGAGTGGTAAAAACAACTAGGTTTGGCCCAGTCCTCTTGCAGCCATGGCTCCACTAAACTGAGAAGTTTCACCTCCCTCAGCATTTTGACTCATGGAGGACTCCATTCTCTTCTCCTGTTGTCACCACCCCTCCCACGATACTTCCTGTGGTCTGGGCCACAAAATAACAAGGGGAAAACGGGGTTGTCCCTCCTACACTCTCTCAGAGCCTTAGTAATTTCCCCTTTTCCACTTCTCAAAACAGAGCTAGAGGTTTTCTCTTTAATCTCATTTTATTTGCACAGTAGTGCATTTCCAGGCTTTGGATTGCTTTGAGCTTAGACTAGTAAATACAGAAGGGAAAATGGTAAAATCAACACCAGTTCAGTGGTATTTCAAGTTCTGGCTCTGGTGTTCTTCCTGATCCAACTGCCAATGTTTAATGTTGAGTTCAGTGGAAGAGAAAGGCTTTTACTCTGTCATACCTGGAAGCTAGAGATTTGTTCCTTTTCTGCCTTTGATCATGAGTTTCAGGCATCTTTATAAATTCTGAATATTCATTTTTTAGAACTTTCCTTTAGACATAAAAGGAACAATGGGGAAAAAAGAGACTATGTAGCTAATGTAAAAAAGAGTTGGTGTAAAATGTTTTAAGGAGGTAGGTGCAAAACTTTTTGTATACTGGTATGGGGAATAGGTTTACAGTTGTAACACAAATAAATAATACAATAATAAATAATAATACAAGAATACACTCTGAGTTTCCCATACAACTGTGAACCTACTTTTGCTTGCCCTACAGATATATGCTATGATCTAAAGAACTATCTGAGGATAAAGTTGGGATGCATCATATGAATTCTGGCTTCTCTTCCTAGGTAAAAAGAAAATGTCAAAAGATGTACCCTATTGAAATTGACCATATGCTGTCTACTTTTAACCTGCTAGAAAAGCGCAATACAATTTCAGAGTCACTGACTGCAGGAATGAAGCGCAAACTCTCTGTCATGATAGCACTTATAGGAGACTCGAAGGTATTAGAGAAAAGAGAAACAGAGAACAAGGAGAAGGAGGGGGAAGGGAGGAAGGTGCACAGACATACACTCACACTAAAAATGTGTTTCTGCCAGCTGGTCCAGAAAACTGAACTGACAACAAGTTGAGAGCAGATATGAGTCTTAAGGGAATGTTGCCAGTGATAATCAAAGAGAATTTGCAATATTGGATCAGCTGTTATAATATGGTTTGGGATTATTTTTTATAGTTTTTACTACTGTTGTTAGTTTAAGTTTTGTATGTTAGTTTAAATGTATTCACATCAAATAGTAAATTATCCTACAAGTCATTTGGCATCAATTATCAGTGGTTATTATGGAACTGTTCTTCTGGCCTCTAGGTGGTGATACTTGATGAACCATCATCTGGCATGGACCCTCTCTCAAAAAGAGCCACCTGGGATCTCCTTCAACAATATAAGCACAATCGTACCATCTTATTGACCACCCACTACATGGATGAAGCTGACATCCTGGGTGACCGCATTGCCATCATGGTTAAGGGAACCCTGCAGTGCTGTGGCTCTTCAGTCTTCCTTAAACAAATATATGGTCTATCTTCCTTTGATCATTCTTAGGATATTAATGCCTTAATAATAGTCTTCAAACATGATTTTTATTATATTTTGCCTATTACCCAAAACTTCAATGACTCTTTCTATCTTATTAATTAGGTCTCAACTATTCTAATTGGTTTTTAAGGCCCTTTGCAATCTGGATATTCCATACACAGGGTGGGTCAAAAGTAGATTTACAGTTGTGAGTACACAAAACAGAGAGTTTATTCTTGAATTATTACTTATTAATTATTGTACTATTTTCTATACAAACAACTGGCGATCTACTTTTGACCCACCCAGTATATACTTACCAATTGTTTCTACCACATACCTTCAGATTTAGGAACTACTTTTATTACTCTGCAAAGACTGTGCTTGTTTTTCTCATTTTGAACCTATTGTCAGTTTTCCTTGTGCCTCCAAAGAGATTTATTTTACTGAGTAATTGATTGGTTGATGAGAGGAGGAAGTAGAGAAATCAATGACCTCTGATTCTAGTTTCATGTTTGCCAAATCAGTCAATTGCAAATATAGCAATTGACAGTAAAAATGTAATGCAGCATGAAAACAGTCATCCAAGTGAAATGAAACAACACTTGACTTTGATAAGTATATGGTTTTTGTAGGAGATAAAACTGACCCATCAAGTAGTGAAATATTGAAGACTAAAATTAATAGTAATTGGAATCCATAATTGGAAGGTATAATGTAAATAAAGATAATGGAAAATGAATTACTTCATCATTCATTTACTCAATGTTTGAGTTTATGTAACTCATTATTTCCTCTATAATAGGTATTATAGTATCCATTTCATACATCATATTTAATATTCAAATCAATAGCTCCATTTTGTAGAATGTACTGAGGCCCAGATATATTTTCTTGGTCTTATTTATGCTCTTATTTAGTTCTTCAAATTTATTATTACCTTATGGGTTTGACTTTTTACAGTTAAATTGTAAGAGCTTCTACATCAAAAACTAGATTTATTCCATCTGAATTGGATGCACCTGGGTTGTTGGGGCGACATTGGTTAATAAAATTGTATGGGTATCAAATATACAATTCTATAATACATCACTATTGTATGTTTAACATGCAAATTCAAACCTCTTTTCATCATCATATATTTGATCCCCTAGACCCCCCACCTCCTTTTCCTCTGGTAATGACCATGCTTTTGTTTATATCTATGAGTTGTTTGTTTATCTTGTTTGTTCATTTGTTGCTTTCAGTTTTATATCCCACATGTGAGTAAAATTATCTGGTTCTTAATTTTTCTGTCTTATTTCATTTAACATGATATTCTCAAGATCTACCCAGTTGTTGAAAATGGCAGTATTTCATCTTTTCTTATGGTTGAGTAGTAGTCCATATGTACCACATCTTCTTTACCCAGTTATCTATTGAAGGACACTTTGGTTGTCTCCACATCTTGGACACTGTGAATAATGCTGCAATTAACAATAGGATGCATATCTCTTAGCAAATAAATGTTTTCAAATCTTTCAAGTAGATACCCAGAAGGGCGTAATGCTATTTTTAATATTCTGAGGAATCTCCATACTACCGTATTTTCAATAGTGGCTGAACCAGTATGGAAATTCCCACCAGCAGTGATTAAGGGTTTCTTTTCTCCACAACCTCTCTGACACTTGTTATTATTTGTCTTGTTGATAATAGACATTTTAACAGGTGTGTGTTGGCCCTCAGTGTAGGTTTGATTTGCATTTCTCTAATAGCTAGTGAAGTTGAGCTTTTTTTTTTTCATATATCTGTTGGCTATTTGTATGTCTTTTTTGGGAGAGGTGTCTGTACAAGTCCTCAGCTTGTTTTTTTAAGTCAATTGTTTGGGGGGATTTTGGTGTAGAGTTGTATGAGTTCTTTGTATAATTTGGTTATTAACACCTTGTCAGAGCTGTTGTTTGTAAGTATCTGCTCCCCTTCTGTTGGCTTCCTTTCATTTTATTGGGAATTTTTTAGTTTTATATAATTCCCTTCATTTATTTTTGCCTTTGCTTCCTTCACCTGTGGGGTCAAATTCATAAAATCCTCTTTAAGATGAAGATCCACAAGTTTTGTATCTATGTTTACTTCTATGTAATTTCTTTTTTCAGGTTTTATATTTACTATTTGATCCATTATGAGTTAATATTTGTTTATGGAGGCAGACAGAAGTTTAGTTTTATTCTTTTCATGTGTTGTTTCAATTTTTCCAGCCCCATTTATTGAAGAAACATTCTTTTCTCGATCATTATATTTTTGCTTCTCCATAGAAAATTATTTGTGCATATACTTGTGGATTTATTTCTGGCCTCTCAGCTTTATTCCATTGGTCTATGAATCTGTTTTACTGCCAAATTTTGCTGGTTTTTTATTAATTTTTACTGTATGTTTTTCATTTTCATTTAGGCCCCTTATACCACCCTCCCCCTGCAATCAACACACTTTTTCATGTCCATGAGTCCTTTTACTTTTTGCTCAATCCTTCTACCCACTAAGCTCCCTCACCCTTAACTGTCATCCTGCTGTCCATCTACAAGTCTGTCTCTATTTTGCTTGCTAGTTCAGCATGTTCATTAGATTCTACATATGAGTGAAATCATAAGGTATTTGTCTTTCTCTGACTGCTTATTTCACTTAGTATAATGTTCTCCAGGTCCACTCATACAGTCACAAAGAGTAAAATTATCTTCTTTATTATCTAGTAGTATTCTATTATGCAAATGTGCCTTAGCTGTTTTATCCACTCATCTACTGATGGACACTTGGGCTGCTTCCATATCTTGGTGATTATTAAATAAGGCTGCAATGAACATAGGGGTGCTTATGTTCTTTCAAATTAATATTTTGGGTTCCTTCAGATACATTCAAAGAATCAAGATCTCTGGGTGAAAAGGCACATCCATTTTTAATTTTTTGAGGTATCTCCATACTGCCTTCCACAGTGGCTGCACCAACTCCATCCCCACCAACAGTGCAAAAGAGCTCCCCTCTCCCCACAGCCTCACCAGCACTTGATATTTGTTGACTTATTGATTAAAACCATTCTGACAGGTGTGAGGTAATATTTCATTGTGGTTTTAATTTGCATTTCTCTGATGATTACTGATGTCAAGCATCTTTTCATATGTCTACTGGCCATCTGTATCTCCTCAAAAGTGTCTATTCTGCCCATTTTTTATTGGGTTCTTTGTTTTTCTGGTGTTGATTTTTTAAGTTCTTTATAAATTTTGGATATTAACACCATATCAGATGTCTTGGCAAATATGTTTTACCATTCTGTGGGTTGTCTTTTAATTTTGTTGATGTCTTCCTTTGCTGTGCAAAAACTTTGTAGTTTGATATAGTCCCATTTATACTTTTTAAAGATTCTATTTATTTATTTTTAAAGAGAGGGGAAGGGAATGAGAAACATCTGCCAGTTGCCTCTCACATGTCCACAGCCAGGGACCTAGCCTGCAATGCAGGCATCTGCCCTGACTGGGAATCACACTGGTCACTTTTTGGTTCACAGGACTAGCTGAACCGACTGAACCACACCAGCCAGGGACCACTTGTTTATTTTTTCTTTTCTTTCTCTTTCTGAGGAAGATATATCAGATATAATATTGCTATAAACAATGTCCGAGATTGTGCTGCTTATGTTTCCTTCTACGAATTTTTTTATTCATTAATTTTATTTTTTATTTTTAATTATTATTCTTGTCTTTATTTTTTTATTAAAATGTTCTTTTCTTTTTTAATTGTTCAAATACATTTGTCTCCATTTTCCCACCACCACTTTACCCTGCTCCAGCCACCCCAACCTCCCTCCCTCAATCCTACACCACTTTGGCTTTGTCCACATATCCTTTATGCATGTTCCTTGACTTGACTCTTCCCCTTCTTTTCCCTGTCAATCACTCCCTCTTGTTACTGTTGGTTTCTTTTTCTCTAAATGTTGCTGGTTATATTTTTCTCGCATGTTTGTTTTGTTGATTAGGTTCCACTTATAGGTAAGATCCTATGGTATTTGTCTTTCACCCAGTGGCTTATTTCACTTAGAATAATGCTTTCTAGTTACATTTATGCTGTTGCGAAGGGTAGTAGCTCTTTATTTCTGCTGTGTAGTACTTCATTGTGTAAGTATGCCATAGTTTTTTGATCCAACATTTACTGATGGGCACTTAGGTTGTTTCCAGCACTTAGCTATTGTAAATTGTACTGCTATGAATATTGGGATGCATAGGTTCTTTTAAATTGGTGTTTTGGGATTTTTAGGGAATAATTCCAGCAATGGAATTGATGGGTCAAAAGGCATTTCCACTTTTAGCTTTATGAAGAAATTCTAAACTATTCTTCCACAGGGACTGCACCAGTCTGCATTCCCATCAACAGCATACTAAGTGCCCTTTTCTCCACAACCTCACCAGCACTTGTTGTTTGTTGATTTGTTTATCATGGCCATTCTGACCAGTATGAAGTACTTACTCATTGTGGTTTTAATTTGCATCTCTCAGGTGGCTAGTGATGCTGAGCATCCTTTCATATCTCGGTGCCCTGTTTATGTCCTCCTTGGAGAGGTGTCTGTTCAGGTCTTTTGCCCATTTTTTTTAACATCTAATTCTGTTGTTTAATAGAATATTATAAATGTATTATATGCTCAGAAATGATGCTAGGTTATTGAAAACAATGTCAGTACATCCTTTATCCTTCAAGTGATCTTGTCTTCCATAAAGCAGTCTACAGTTTGTTTTCAACAATCTATTTTCCATTTCATCTAAATTTTTTTTACTTCATCACTTCATTTTATTTTTTTAAATTTATAAATCATGTTTATTCTATTGCAGTTGTCTCAATTTTTCCCCCTTTACCCCCCTCCACCCATCCCACCCCACACACCTCGCTCCCACAGTCAATTCCCACTCTGTTGTCCATGTCCATGGGTCATTCATACATGTTCTTTGCCTAATCCCTTCCCCTTCTTTCCACCATTGTCCTCTTTCCCCTCCCCTCTGGTTACTTTCAGTCTGCTCCATGTTTCTGTGCCTGTGGTTTATTTTGTTCATTAGTTTATTTTGTTGAATACAGTCCACTTATAGGTGAGATCATATGGTAATTTTCCTTCATCAACTGGCTTATTTCACTTAGCTTAGTATTCTCCACTTCCATCCATGTTGTTGCAAAAGCTAAGAGTTCCATCTGTCTTTCTTTCGTTCTTAAATGCAGATTGATTTTAATTTTTTAAATGTCAAAGTTAATTATAAAATACTAAAAAATAAAACTATTATAAAGTCTCAGCAATTAAACCAACATGACACCAGCACAGAAATAATCAAGTAGATCAATGAAATATAATGAACATACTAGAGACAAACGTATATATCTGATTAATATATGTATGATTAAGTTGATATTTCAAATAAATGGGTAAAATAAGACTTATTCAATAAATAAGGTGCATGGACCACTATTACTTGAAATAAAACAAATATAGAGCCCTAATTCACACATTATACAAGAAATATTCAGGTGAGTTAAAAATCAATATGTAGAATCTAAGGAGTTTTAGAAGTAAATAGAACTAACATTTTTCATGACCTGAAGTAAAATATTCAACCCCAGAAGCTATAAATATTGACAAAATAACTATATTAAACATTTAACTATATAGTAATATACATGTAAAAAAAGTTAAAGAACAAGGAATAGAATAGAAAACTATTTGCAACATATCTAAAACATGGTTAATAGGTGGGGGTCTATTTAGGGAAAAAAGTTCTATAAACCTTTAATCAATAAATGGGTAAAGATACCAAAAGGTCATTTAAAGCTTCTTTAAAAAATAATAATAATAGAAATAGGCAAGAAATATACTAAGACATGTTTAGTTTCAACAAATAGCAAAGAAACAATTAAAATAACATCATTGTCACAATCAGATTAATGAGTATTAAAAATATTCGTAACATAAAGTATTGGCAACTCTAAAAGGAACTGGGAATTCATAGACTCTTTTTCTTCCTCTTAAAGCAAACCCTTTAGCATATTTTGCAATGCTGGTTTGGTGGAGGTGTATTCCTTTAGCCGTCTTTTGTCTGGGAAATCCCTTATATTGCCTTCTGTTTTAATTGAGAGCCATGCTTAGTAGAGCAGTCTTGGTTGCAGGCCTTTGCTTTTCATGACTTGGAATATTTCTTGCCATTCCCTCTGGCTTACAGGGTTTCTGTTGAGAAGTCAGATGCTAGCTATATTGGGGCTCCCTAATATGTTATTACCTCTTTCTCTCTTTCTGCCTTTAGGATTCTCTGTTTGTCTTTGATATTGGCGATTTTAAGGATGATGTGTCTTTGAGTGGGCCTCATTGTGTTCCTCTTGAATGGGACCCTCCCTGCTTCCTGGACTTGTGTGACTTTCTCCTCCAGTTAGGGAAGTTTTCCATCATTACTTTTTCAAACAGTTTCTCTATCACTTCCTCATCCTCCTCTCCTTCTGGTATCCCTATTATATGGATATTATTATGTTTCAGGTTATCCTGCATTTCTCTAAATGCCTCTTCATTCTTTTTCAGCCTTTTTTCATTTTCTTGCTCTTTCTGGGAGCTGTTTTCTTCCTTGTCCTCCAGCTCACTGATTCAGATCTGAACTTTGTCTAACCTGCTTTTAATTCCTTCTACTGTGTTCTTCAATTCTGAAATTGTATTCTTTATTTCCCCTTGTCTCATTGATATTTTCTATCTCCTTTTTAATGATGATAGAGTTTGCAGTAAGTTCATCGTAGTTTCATGCAGTTTTTGGTAATTCTCTCTTGGCTCACCAAGCTCATTGAGCTTCCTTAGAACTGTTGTTTGGAACTCAATATCTGATAGTTAACTTGCCTCTCTTTCATTTAGTTTTCTTTCTGGGGATTCCTCCTTTTCCTTCGAGTGGGGCGTATTTCTTTGTCTTCTCATTATTTGATAGAGACTCTTCTCTTTTGCTTCTGTTTCTTACGTTGATCAGTCTTGATTTCCTGACTTGTGGTACGAACTTCTATGGTTGCAGACCGCTGTTTATACTTTCTGGATATGCTTCTGATGATGTCAGATATCGTCCCTGTCTGACCTTAGGCAGTCTATTTGAGACTTCCAGGAATCTACTGTCTGTGGCTGTCTCCTTCAGCTATTAATCTATTCACTCTGCACTCAGCAGGGTGCCTTAGACAGCTCAGGGTGGGGCAGAGTCCCTCTTGGGGGCAGGGTTATTGGGTCCTCTCAAACCTCTGCCCTATGGGAGAGGAGTCCACACTGGGATCCTGCCACCTACTCTCTCTGTTCTCTCCCCAAAGCCTCCATCCCCAGTCTCTCCTCAAGTGTCTCCAGACCTCTCTGCTCCCCTTTTAGCCAGGGACATACTATCTGTGGCAGCCACTCTGCACTCAGCAGGCAGCTTACACAGCACAGGGCGGGATGGAATCCCACCTGGCGGTGGGGCTATTGGGTCTTTTGATGCTGGTGCCAATCAGAGGGTATGGTCTCTGCGTGAGCAAGATGGCTGCTGCCGCATGGGGGATGAGTCAGCACCAAGATCCCACCTGCTACTCTTACAGTTCTCTCCCCAGAGCTTCCTTCCCCAGTCTCTCCTCAGGCGTCTCTAGCCCACTCTGCCCCCGCCTTTGCCGGAGACCACAGTAAGTGGCTGCAAATGAAAATTTATGCATTGTCCCTTTAAACAGTTCTTTGTGTCTCCATCTGCCTGTCTCTGGTAGAAACCGACGCTGCTGCTTTTCGCAGCTGGCTGTTTTCTGTGTACTTTTTCAGCTCTGGTGTTGTGGGCCAGAGATCTTTGCTTTTGGTTTAGACTCTGCTCTTCTCAGGGGAATCCAATTGGCTGTTTCAATATCCTCTGGTGCTGCCGCCTGTGGGCGCCCTGCCCCCACTTCTCAGGTCTGTACTGCACTCCTTACCAGATAGAATGCGCTAAAGCCGATTCTTCTGTCTCCGAGGTTACAAGGCTCCTCTCTCACTCCTGTTTAGTTGTTTGTTCCAGATGATTTCTCCCCAGTTTAGTTGTAATTCCAGGTTGGTCCTGGGAGATCAGTGTGACTTCCACTCACTCCTCCACCATCTTGATCTTTTCCTCATTTTTTTAAATTGGATTTCTTTGTCTTCCTGGAGTGGAGTAATGTAAGTTCTTTATATATTTTGGAGATCAAACCCGTATCTGATGTATCATTGGCAAATAGATTTTCCCATACAGTTGGTTCCCTTTTTATTTTGCTGATGTTTTCTTTAGCCATGCAGAATCTCCTTATTTTGATGAATTCCCATTTGTTTATTCTTTCCTTTATGTCCTTTGATCTAGGGAATATATCAGTGAAAATATTACTGCATTGGATATCTGAGAGTTTCCTGCCTAGGTTTTCCTCTAGGACTTTTATGGTGTTGCGACTTATAAAATGTGTCAGTTGGTGGTCAAGTTTTATTTTGTTTGCATGTAGCTGTCCAGCTCTCCCAACAGCATTTGTTGAAGGGGCTATTATTACTCCACTTTATGCTTCTGCCCCCTTTGTCAAATATTAATTGACCATAGAGACATGGGTTTATTTCTGGATTCTCTACTCTGTTCCATTGATCTATGCATTTGTTCTTATGCCAGTACCAGATGTTTTGAGTACAGTGGCCTTGTAATATAGTTTAATGTCAGGTATTGTGATCCCTCCTACTTTGTTCCTCTTTCTCATAATTGCTGCAGGTATTCAGGGTCGTTTATGGTTCCATATAAATTTTTTAAATGTTTACTCTATATCTGTGGAACACATCATTGGTATTTTAATAAAGATTGCACTGAGTCTATAAGTTGTTTTGGGTAGTATGGACATTTTGATGATGTTAATTCTTCCAACCCATGAACACAGTATATGCTTCCATTTATTTGTGTCTTCCTTAATTTCTTTCTTCAGTGTTGTGTAGTTTTCTGCATACAGGTCTTTTACCTCCTTGGTTAAATTTTAACCTAGGTACTTTATTTTTCTTCTTGCTGTGGCAAATGAGTTGTTTTTTTTTTGTTTTTGTTTTTTTTTTTTGCTGATTTGTGATTCTGATATTCAATTTTTGGTGTACAAAAATGCTTTCAATTTCTGAATATTGACTTTGTATCCTGCTGTTTTGCCAAATTCAATTATTAGGTCACTTAGTTTTTTGGTGGAGTCTATAGGGTTTTCTGTGTACACTATCATGTCATCTGCAAACAATGACAGATTTACTTCCTCCTTTCCAATTTGGATGCCATTTATTTCTTTTTCTACTCTAAGCACTGCGGCCAGGACTTCCAGTACTATGTTGAATAGAAGTGATGAAAGCAAACAACCTTGTCTTGTTACTTATCTTAGTGGGAAGGTTTTAGTATTTGCCTGTTGAGTATGATGTTAGCTATAGGTTTCTCATATACGGCCTTTGTATTGTTGAGGTATGCCCCTTTTATTACCAGTTTGCTGAGTGTTTGTATTATAAATGGATGTTGTACCTTATCAAATGCTTTTTCGACATCTATTGATATGATCATGTGATTTTTGTCTTTCTTTTGTGTGATGTATTATGTTTATTGATTTGCAATTATTGTACCATCCTTGGATCCCTGCAATGAATTCTATTTGATCATGGGATATGATCTTTTTAATGTACTGCTGTGTGTGGTTTGCCCATATTTTTTTTAGTATTTTAGCTTTCTGTGCATCAGCAATACTGGTCCCTGGTTTTCTTTCTTAGTTGTGTCTTTATCTGGTTTTGGAATTAGGATGACGCTGGCCTCATAAAAAGAGTTTGTGAGTGTTCCCTGTTCTTGGATTTTTTAGAATAGTCTGAGAAGGTAGAGGTTAGCTCTTCCTTAAATGTTTTATAGAATTCTCCCATGAAACCGTCCAATCCAGGGGACCTGTGTGTCAGGAATTTTTTTATTACTGCTTCAATTTCACCAGCTCTTACTGGTCTATTCAGACTTCTGCTTCTTGATTCATTTTTGGAAGGTTGTTCTCTTCCTAGAAATTGTTTCAGGCAGGTTTTCAAATTTCTTAGCATATAGTTGTTATTGTAATTTCGTACAATCCTTTGAATTTCTATAGTATCAACTGTAATTTCACCTCTTTCAATTCTGATATTTATTTGGATCCTCTCCCTTTTTTTCTTGATTAGTCTAGTTAAAACCATGATGATTTTGTTTATCTTTTCAAAGAACCAGCTCGTGGATCCTTTGAATTGCTCTTTTATTCTCTATGTCTTTCAGTTCTGCTCTGATCTAGATTATTTCCTTCCTTCTACTCGCTCTGGTGTTTGTTTGTTGTTATTTCTCCAGTTCTTGAAGCTGGAGGGTTAGGTCATTTATTTGAAACGTTTCAATCATTTTTAGGTAGGCCTGTATTGCTATGAACTTCCCTCTCAAGACAGACTTTGCTGTGTCCCATAGGTTTTGGACTGTTGTGTGTTTGTTTTCATTTTTATCCAGAAACTGTTTGATTTCTTCCTTGATATCATTATTAACCCACTTCTTGTTTAATAACATTCTATTCAGTCTCCATGAGTTTGAATGTTTTTGAGTTTTTTCCTTGAGGTTGGTTTATAGTTTTAAGTCCTTGGAGTCTGAGAAAATGCTTGCTGTGATTTCAATTTTCCTGAATTTGTTGAGGCTTGTTTTGTGTCCTATCATGTGGTCTATCTTTGAAAATGTTCCAGGTGCATTTGAAAAGAATGTATAATTTGGTTCTTTGGGATGAAAGGTTCTACATATGTCAGTTAAGTTCATTTGATCTAATGTGCCATTCAGTGCCACAATATCCTTGTTGATGTTTTGTTTGGAAGATCTATCCATTTTTGATAGTGGGATGCTAAAAACCCCTACTATTACTGTGTTGCTGTCTCTATGTTTCTTGTAGTCCTCCAAGATTTTCCTTATATATTTGGGTGCTCTCATATGTTGGGTGCATATAGATTTACAATGTTTATGTCTTCTTGATGTATTTTTACTTTGAGTATTATGGAGTGTCCTTCTGGGTCCCTTTTCATGGCCTTTGTTTTGAAGTCTATTTTGTTCCTCCTTTCCCTTTGACTGGTGGGGGGGTGTTTATTTTTCTTCCCGTTATTTCTGAGACTCTTTTTCTTCACTTCTGCTTCTTAAATTGATCTGTCTTGATTTCCTCACATTGTGGTGTGAACTTCTATGGTAGGAGACCACTGTTTTTTCTTTCTGGATCTGCCTCTGATGATGCCAGCTGTTGACCCTCTCTAACCTTAGGCAGTCTGTTCCAGACTACAAAATCTACTGTCTGTGGCTCTATCCTTCTGCTGTTACTCTAGTCACTCTGCACTAAGGCTTAAGCATCACAGAGCAGGGCAGAGTCCCTCCTAGGAGCAGGGTTATTGGATCTTCTCCCACTGCTGCCCTTCAGGGAAGTGGTCTGCCTGAGCAAGATGGACGCTACCACATGGGGGATGAGTGAGCACTGGGATCTCGCCAGCTATTCCCTTAGTTCTCTCCCCAAAACTTCCTTCCCCAGTCTCTCCTCAGGCATCTCTAGCCCACTCTGCCCCCGCCTTTGCCAGAGAACAGGGTAAGTGGTTGCAGATAAAAATTTATGCGTTGGCCCTTTAAACATCTTTTTGCATCTCCAGTCACCCACCTCTGGCAGAAAGCAACCCTGCTGCTTTTTGCAGCTGGCTGTTATCTGAGTACTTTATGGGATCAGGTGCTGTAGGCTGGAGATCCTCACCTATTTTTCAGAGCCTACTCTTCTCAGTGGGATCCAACTGGCTGTTTAAATATCCCTCTGGCACTGCCACCCATGGCTGTCCAGCCTGCCTTCTCCAGTTTCTACCACACTCCTTACCAGTCATGTTGTGCTAAAGCCCATTTCTCAGTCTGTCCAAGGTTTTAAGGCTGCTCTCTCGCTATCGTTCAGTTGTTTGTTCCAGGTGATTTTGCCACAATTTAGTTGTAATTCCAGATTCGTCCTGGGAGGAAGTGAGTGTGATTTCTACTCACTTCTCTGCCATCTTGATTCTCCTGCTTTTTCATATGTACTTTAAAATATACTTGTAAATCTGAAAAAAAAAAGGATAACTTGTTGGTATTTTTTTTTATTAGGATTGCATGGTAGATAGTGATCAATTTGAGAACTGACTTCTGAGCAATATTGAATTTTTCAATCCACAGACATGGTTTCTCTCTCTATTAATTTAGGTCTTTACTTTGTCTCAGTAATGTTTTCAGTTAACAAGACTTTTATGTACTTTGTTAGATTAATCCCTAAGTGTTTCATGTTTTTTATGTTATTGTAAATGGCATTTTTTTAAAAATTTAATTTTTCCCTGTTGCCACAATGTATTTATTTTTGTATATTGACCTTCCATTTCACTAAGATTAATTAATTCTAGTAGCTTTTCTGTAGGTTCCTTGGGTCTTTTGTAGGAGAGTTACATCATCCAGAAGTAAAAGCAGTTTTGCATCTTCCTTTCCAACATATACACCTTTTATTTGTCTTTCTTGCCTCCTTGTAATGGCTGAGACCTGCAGTATATATTGAATAGAAATGGTGGGAATGGGTAGTCTTGTCCTGTTCCTAATCTAGGGAGAAAACCCTCAGTATTTCATCAGTGTGATCTTAGTGGTAGTGTTTACATAGATTTCTTTTACCAAGTTAAGGAAGTTCCCTGCTTTGCTTAGTTTGTTGAGATCTCTAATCATAAAAGAATATTAGATTTTATCATTTTTTCACATTCTATTGTGATGTCTTTTTCTCTTTTTATGTTAATTAGGTGATTTATATTCATTGATTTATTTTATTTTAATTGTTGTTCAGTTAGAGGTGTCCCATCTTTTTCCCCATTGCTCACCTCTACCTCATCCCCGCTACTTCCACAGTCAATCCCCTTCATTGTCTGTGCCCATGAGTCCTCTATTCATGTTCTTTTTATTGCTCCTTTTTCTTTCCCCTTTATCCCCCTCACCCCTCCCCTCTGGGCACTGTTAGTTTGTTCTTTATTTCCAAATCTCTGGTTCTATTTTGCTCATTTGTTTGTTTTGTAGATTAGGTTCCACTTTTAGATGAGATCATAGGGTATTTGTCTTTCACCACCTGGCTTATTTCACTTAGCATAATGCTCTCCAGTTCCATTCATGCTGTCGCAAAGGGTAGGAGTTCCTTCTTTTTTTCTGCTGTGTAGTATGCCATGTGTAAATGTACCACAGTTTTTTGATCCACTCATTTACTGAAGGACATTTAAAATTTAACAACCTTCCTTCAACATTTCATACCTCCCTTCTTGGCTTTATTTTTCCTAACAATATATATGTTTTAACTTATTCATCTTTATTATTCTGTCCCTTTTGGCTAGAAAGTAGCTCTTATGAGGGCAGAAATTTTTATCTAATTTTTTTTACTGCTGTATTTACAGGGCCTAGTTAATGCCTGATACACAGTGGACAACCAGTGATAGTAAATGAATATTTCTTAAGATTACAGTTATGAATATATCTTAAGATTATAGATTTAAAAATTTCAGCCAGAAAACAGGAGCCTATTTTCATACAATTACTGTATCTGTTTATATACACTGTTATTATTGTTTACTAAAAACACTATTGAAATTATAAAGGAAGTTTCCACATATTCAGTGTCTTGGTTCTTAGAGAAACATTTGACAATTTTAGGTTTGAGCCTCCCTAGAGTCAAATCTAAATCTTTTGTGACATACCACGTCTCCCTCCTTGTGGACCTAGGTAACCTGAACCATAAGGAGCCAAATTTGTTTTTACAGGATGAAAAAATACAAAACTTCTTCATTTGGTCTTCTAAATGATTTTTCTCAGGTGCTACATATCACATAGTCATGGAGCTTGAACCACAGCATGATGTTGAAAGGATTTCTGCAGTGATTCAGTCTCATATTGCAGATGCCACCTTGGAAAATTATACTGGAACTGAATTATCATTTAACCTTCCCAAAAAGTATATACACAGGTATAGATTCAGAGAATTCTAGATGGATGTTTTTAGTGACAAAAAATTATTTTTAATATTCAGGGTTAGCAAGCTTAATGAGTAGTATTTTGCCAACAACCCAGGTCTGCATTTATAGCTATCAGTTGCCAACTAAAGTTAAGAAGTTCACAGATGAAGATTTTTCTCATTGAATAGGAGATTGCTTCATCAATTCAAGTTTATTCAAGGCTTATTTTATGTTTTTCCTTTTGGGTTTCTTCTTTTGGGAGGAGGTTTTCCACCTATTTTCCTGGTGTTAATAAGAGATAACTAATGGTAAGATATCTATAGTAAAAAAAAATTATGTATGGTAAGATGCAGGAAAATTTTAAGAAGAATGTAGCTTAAATTGGAACTTTTACAGCAAGAATGACAAGGACACAGATGAAACAGTGAGTTTGACCTCAGTGGTTAACGAAGTTAATTTTAGAGGGGAGGCACAGCGATGATAATTCCAAGTGGGATTCTTAACCCAGCTAAGAGTACTCCTCATTATTGACCTTCAGGGTAGTTTCCATTTTCACCTTTTTCTCTAAAGTTAATACTATCTAGGTATTTCATAAATGCAATGTGGCTGCCTTACACAAGAAGAGATAAAGGGTGCTTGCTTAGGACCTTGCTCTGCTTGCACCTGACATAGAGTTCATAGGCAGATTGAAGGAAATAACAGTAGGGGCAGTCACCCAAGATTCTAATAAATGAAGAGATAGAAAAGTAAGTATTTGTATCCCAGAAAAGAAGTGAAATACAGAAGTGCTCTGTGGAAGCTATTTAGATTCAGAATATATCTGAGACTTCTTGAGAAGTAGGAGCATGGAATGGTATTGAGACAGCTGAGGGATAATAAGAAAGATGAAAGAAACTAACTGGATGTTCATTATGTGTACATTCATTCAGCAGTTAGAAGACACATGTTTCTTGGATACTTTTAGCACATGGTAATTATAAATCTGAAGGTGCTGAGTATTACCCAAAAATACATGTTAGAGAAACTGCTTAATGTATCACATCTGCCCATTATATGTCATATGTATACAAATGACATTATCAGAATAAACCAAGAATAATGAATATATCATTAATATTAAGTATAAAATATAAAATGTAAGGATTTAGAAACAGGTAACATTTTATCCTGTATTCCCACTAAATATTTTAGACATGTAAGAGAGAAAGAGGAATAATTTCTGGGATATGAATAATTAGTCACACATATTAATATTAACACTTTAGATGTGGATTTCTGGATTAAAAACAGTGGCTCTAACATAGCATAAAATGCAAATCATTAAGTAATGGGGAAATTTATTCTCAGTGAAATTTTAACAAGATAATTTTTAATAAATTTATTGGGGTGACACTGGTTAAAATTATATAGATTTCAGGCACACAACTCTACAACACATCATCTGTACTGTATTATGTATTCACTACCCCAAGTCTTCATCCACCACCATTAATCCCTATATCCTTCTCCTCTTAAACCAACTATTGAAAGAGAAAAAAACAACCAGAATAAAATGACCATAGCCCATTTATTCATAGAGTACTTCACTATAGCAGGAAAAGAATAAAATTACAAAAAGTTCTTGGTTACTTCCAAGAATTTGATAGCTTAATCATTTATTTTGGGCTGAGCACAGTTCTAACTGCTTTACATCTGTGTATTCACATAGAAAAGAGGAAGAGGTATAAAAACAATATTTACAACCTCAATGCCTATATTCTAATCTATAAAGTATGGCAAGCAAAAATGAAATTGAAATTATTTTTAAAAAAATCTGTAAACTTGTTCTTTGAGAAGACCTGTGAATTTAGTAACACTTCAGTCATGCTGACCAGAAAGGAAAAAACAGGCACAAAATACAAAAACTGAATCAGGAAGAAATTAATTTGAAAATCTCAGAATCAAAATGGCAGAGGAGTGAGTGGAAGTCACACTGACCTCCTCCCAGGACCAACCTGGAATTACAACTAAATTGTGGTGAAATCACCTGGAACAAACAACTGAACCATAGCAAGAGAGGAGCCTTGTAACCTCGAAGACAGAAGAATCAGCTTTAGCACAATCTAGCTGGTAAGGACTACAGTACAGACTCCAGAAGGCAGGCAGGAAGAACAAGGGCAGCAGCATTAGAAGGATATTGAAACGGCCAATTGGATCCCCCTGAGAAGAGCAGAGTCTAAACCAAAAGCAGGGATCCCTAACCTATAGCACCAGGGCCCAAAAAGTATACAGAAAACAGCCAGCTGCGAAAAGCAGCAGGGTGGCTCTCTGCCAGAGACTGGCAGCCAGAGACACAAAGAACCATTTAAAGCGCCAAAGCAAAATTTTTATTTGCAGTCACTTATGCTGGTCTCTGGCAAAGGTGGGGGCAGAGTGGGCAAGAGATGCCTGAGGAGAGACTGGGAAGGAGGCTTTGGGGAGAGAGTAGCTGGTGGGATCTCGGTGCTGACACATCCCCCATGCGGCAGCAGCCATGTTGCTCAGGCAGAGACCACTCCCCCTGAGTTTTACCAGAATCAGAGGACCCAATAGCCCCACCCCCAGGTGGGATTCCACCCCACCCTGAGCTGTCTAAGCCACCTGCTGAGGACACAGTGGCAGCCACTGATAGTAGATCCTTGGCTAAAGGGGACACAGAGAGGTCTGGAGACACTTGGGGAAAGACTGGAGACAGAGCCTTTGGGAAGAGAATGAAGAGAGTAGCTGGTGGGACTCCAGTGCAGACTCCTCCTCCATATGGCAGAAGCATAAAAGGACCCAATAACCCCACACCGAGGGACTCCATGCCACCCTGAGCTGTCTAAAGCAGCCTGCTGAGTGAAGAGTGACTAGATTAACAACTAAAGCAGACAGCCACAGACAGTAGATACCTGGAAGTTTCAAACATACTACCTAAAGTCAGACAGGGATGACATCTAACATATTCAGAGGCAGATCCAGAAAGTAAAAATGGTCTCCTACCATAGAAGTTCGCACCACAAAGTCAGGAAATCAAGACAGATCAATTTAAGAAGCAGAAGTAGAAAGTAAGAGTCTCACAAATAATTGGAAGACAAAGAAATACCCACCCCCAGTCAAAGGGAAAGGATGAACCCCCAGAAAGAGAACTAAATGAAATAGAGGCAAGTAAACTATCAGATACAGAGTTCCAAACCACGGTTCAAAGGAAGTTCAATGAGCTCAGTGAGCTCAGAGAGAATTACAAAAAACTGCAGGTAAACTACAAGGAACTTACTGCAAACTCTATCAGCATGAAAAAGGACATAGAAACTATCAATAAGATACCAGAAGAAATGAAGACTACAATTTCTGAATTGAAGAACACAGTAGAAGGAATCAAAAGCAGGCTAGAAGAAGCCAAGGATCAAATCAGCAAGATGAAGGGCAAGGTAGAAAAAAGCTCTGAGAAAGAGCAAGAAAATGAAAAAAGACTCAAAAACAATGAAGAGGCATTTAAGGAAATGCAGAACAACCTGAAATGTAATGATATCCATATAATAGGGATACCAGAAGGAGAAGAGGATGAGGAAGGGATAGAGTACCTGATTGAAAAAGTAATGATGGATAACTTCCCTAATTGGAGAAGAGAGAAAGTCACGCAAGTCCAGGAAGCACAGAGGGTCCCATTCAAGAGGAACACAATGAGGCCCACTCGAAGACACATCATCATTCAAATGGCAAATATCAAAGACAGAGAATCCTAAAGGCAGCAAGAGAGAAAGAAGTAGTAACATATAAGGGAGCCCCAATACAGATAGTAGCTGACTTCCCAACAGAAACACTGCAAGCCACAGGGGAGCGGCGAGAAATATTTCAAGTCATCAAAAGTAAAGGCCTGCAACCAAGACTACTCTGCCCAGCAAGGCTCTCAATTAAAACAGAAGGCAAAATAAGGAGTTTCCCAGACAGAAGATGGCTAAATGAATACACCTCCACCAAACCAGCACTGCAAAATATGCTAAAGGGACTGCTTTAAGATGAAGAAAAAGAGTCTATGAATACCTGCTTCCTTTCAGAGTTGCCAATACTTGATATTACCAATATTTTTTAATACATATTAATCTGATTGTAATGATTGTTACTTTTTGACACATTAAACAGAATAGATTTCATTGATGTTTTTATAGTATTTCACCTCAAAGCACCAAATTATATATTGTTTTCAAGTGTACATCAGACATTTTCCAAGACCATATGTTAAGCCACAAAACAAATATCAATACATTTAAAGAGATTGAATTGTTCCTTTATCATTTGTTGAAACTAAACCTGTTTTTGTATATTCCTTACCTATTTCTATTATTTTTTTAAAGCTTTAAGTGGCTGTTTGGTATTCTTTATCCATTTTTTTAGTTAATATTTGTAATATTTTTCCCTAAAAAAAACCAACATTTCCCTTTTATAGATGTGTTGCAAATACTTTCTTATTCTATTACTTGTCCTTTACCTTTTTTATATGTATATTACTGTACAGTCTTAAATGTTTAATAGTCATATTGTCAATATTGTATAGCTTGTGGGTTTGAATATTTTACTTCAGGGTAAGAAAAATATTAGTTTGTATTTTCTTCTAAAACTCCTTAGATTCTACATATTGATTTTTAACTCACCTGAATATTTCTTGTATAATGTGTGAAATAGGGCTCTATATTTGCTTTATTTCAAGTAATAGTGGTCCATGCACCTTATTTGTTGAATAAGCCTTATTTTCCCCATTGATTTGAAATATCCAGTTAATCATATATTACATTGTTAGACAGATATATACATTTGTTTCTAGAATGTTCATTATATTTCATTGACCTACTGGATTATTTCTGTGCTGGTGTCATAATGCTTTAATTGCTTAGACTTTATAATGGTTTTAAATTTTTTAATATTTTATGATTAAAAAAATAAAATCATTCTGCATTCAAGAGAGAGAGAGAGAAAGAAAAAGAAAGAAAGAGCAAAAGAAAGAAGAAAGAAAAGGCAAGGAAAGAAAGAAGAAAAGAGAGGAAGAAAGAGAGAAAGGAAGGAAGGAATGAATGAAAGAAAGAAAAGGAAGGAAGAAAGGGAAGGAAGGAAGGAAGGAAGGAAGGAAGGAAGGAAGGAAGGAAGGAAGGAAGGAAGGAAGGAAGGAAGGAAGGAAGAAGTGAAACTCCTACCTATTGTGACAACATGGATAGAACTGGAGAATATGTAGCTAAGTAAAATAAGCCAGTTGATGAAAGACAAATACCATATGATCTCACTTGTAAGTGGACTCTATTCAACAAAATAAACTAAAGAACAAAATGAACCACAGGCATGGAAACATGGAGCAGACTGAAAGTGACCAGAGGGGATGGAGAAAGAGGAAAATGGTGGAAAGAAAGAGAAGGGACTAGACAAAGAACATGTATGAATGACCCATGGACATGGACAACAGAGTGGGAATTCACTGTGGGAGAAGGAGGGTGGGGGTGGGATGGGTGGAGGGGGGTAAAGGAGTAAAAGTTGAGACAACTGTAATAGAATAAACATGATTTATAAATTTTAAAAAATAATAAAGATAAGAAATAAAAAAAAATAAGTGCTGCCAGAAATGAAAAAGAAATACACACACACACACACACACACACACACACACACACACAGGAGAAAGGATGTTACAAGAGTTCAATCAAAACTTCTCTGATATGTGTGATTATAGGTAGCTTTTTCTCCCTGAAAACATATAATATAATTTTATTAAAAATCTCTTTATGAAAACATTGAATTTATACTTTAAAACATTCCCACAGAGAGAACTCCAGGACCAGATGACTTCACAGATGCATTCTACCATTTAAACAAGAAAAATAGCAATTCTATACAAACCCTTCTAGAAAATTAGAGAAAAGAGAGCATATCCCAACTTCTTTTATAACTATTACCCTGATACTTAAATTAATCAAAGACATTACAAGCGTATTATCATTGTTTTTGTTGTTATTATACAATAATCCTTAACAGAATATATGGAGTTTTGAATATAGGTGAATAGGGATTCTATTGAGAAGATTCAAAAGGAAGAAGACAGTGACCTTAAAATATGTGAAGAATTGTCATAGGAAAATGGATCAGATTGAACTGAAGGGTAAAAGTAGAACCAATAAAGCTAGGTGAAGTTAGATTTCAGAAGTGAATTTCAGCCTAAAATACAGAGGAAATTTAGAAGATGAAGAATTTTTCTTTTATCCTCACCAGAGGACATGCTTATTGATTTTAAAGAGAGGAGAAGGGAAGGAGAGAGAGGGAGAGGAACATCCACACAAGAGATTATACATCAATAGGTTGCCTCTTGGATGCACCCCAACCAGGGACTAAACCCACAACCTAAGCATGCCTGACCAAGAGTCAAACCCATGACCTTTCAGTTTACCAGACAATGCTCCAAGCAACTGAGCCACACTAGCCAGGGCTAGAAGATAAAGTTTTGCGTGCACCATCTCTGAGGGTAATCACATACAGACTTGATAGTCCCTTACTAGGAACAAGAGATGTGTTTAAGTGGATGTCTTCCTGGAGACATTTTCAACCTAAAACAATATTACTTTTTACTGATAGAGCTATTTTTGGAATCCTTGATATAACTGCACCACACTTAGCAAAGTTTCACACAATTAACCTATTTGATTAAATCTCTTCAGCGCCCAGCTATTGTTTCACTGACTCCATTTTCTGTCATTTAATGATTTATACCTCCTGTATTTTGAGAACTCTTTTCCATTTGCTGTAGGAATCACAAGTGAATAAATTAAATTTTATCAACTAGCTATAGTCCTTTACACTAAGAAAAAATAAATTGATAATTTTCAGAAGAATAAAAGAATTTATATTAAAGATCAAGTTACAGTGGGGGGAAATTGGCTAAGGTAAATGCCTCCTTTCCATTTTTTTTTTACAATAAGTATTCATTTTTCCCACGATTAACCAGAAATTATGGAACAAAACAATATTGAAAACTCATATAAAAAAACATAATTTGAAAATGAGAAAAAGACTTGAATAGACATTTCTACAAAGATGATGTACAGATTGTCAATAAGCACATTAAGAGATGTTCAACATTACTACTCATTAGGAAAAAGCCAATCAAAAATATATCCATATACAATGATTATTATTCATCCTTAGAAAGGAATAAAACTCTGACAAATGCTACAACATAGATGAACCTGGAAAGAGTTATGCTAAGTGAAGTAAGTCAGACACAAAATAACAAATATTGTATGACCCCAATTTATGTGAGGCACATATAATAGGCAAATTCATAGAGACAGAAAGTAAAAGTGAAGTTGAGGGAAGGGAAGAATAAAGAATTATTTAATGGGTATAGAGTTTTAGTTTGGGATCCTAAAAAAGTTCCGGAAGTTTTTGGTGGTGATGGTTGCACAGCCAACCATGCTGCTTGACTTATACACCTAAAATAATTAAATGGTAAATTTAATGTTTCATATATATTGCCACAGTAAAACAATTTTTAAAAACAGAGGGGAGGAGGGAGAGGGATAACAGGAGAGAAAGGGAAGGGGCAAGCAAAGGAACATGAATAGAGGACTCATGGGCACAGACAATGGGGAGGGATTGTCTATGGGAGTGGGGGCGTGGGGGCATCATTTTCAAATTATGTTTTTTATATGAGTTTTCAATATTGTTTTGTTCCATAATTTCTGGTTAATCGTGGGAAAAATGAAAACTTATTGTAAAAAAATGGAAAGGAGGCATTTACCTTAGCCAATTTCCCCCCACTGTAACTTGATCTTTAATATAAATTCTTTTATTCTTCTGAAAACAAGGTAGGGGTGAGCAATGGGGAAAAATGTGGGACAACTATAACTGAACAGTAAATTTTAAAAAATAAAGTGTACAATTGAATAAAAAACAATAGGACAAATACAATTGGAGATACAATTAATATTAAATGCAGAAAACAGAAGTTCTCATATTTTTACAAATGTATTGAAGTGACAGTGTTTAATAAGATTATATAGATTTCACAAGTACAATTTTATATGATACATCATCTGTGTATTACATTGTGTGCCCACTATCCAAAATCAAATCTTCTTTTGTCACCATATATTCAACCCCCCTGATCTTTTACTACACCCCTACTCCTCTTCCCTCTGATAACCACTATACTGTTGTCTGTGTCTATGAGTTTATGATTGTTTATCTTGTTTATTTGTTGCTTTCCATTTTATATTTCACACATGAGTAAAATCATAATGATTCTTAACTTTTTTTGTCTGACTTACTTTGATTAGCATGATATTCTCAAGATCCACCCATGTAGCTCTGGCCAGTGTGGCTTAGTTTTTTGGATCATCGTCCCATAACCAAAGGGTTGCAGGTTTGATTCCTGGTCAGGGCACATGCATGGGTTATGGGTTTCTCCTCAGTCTAGGTGTGTATCTAGGTGTAGTCCAGGCACATAAGATCCCCCATCTAGTCACATACAGGAGGCAAACAATCAATGTTTTTCTCTCACATCTCTCTCTCCCCCTTCCTCTCTCTCTCTAAAAGCAAAGAAAATATGTCCTTAGGTGAAAATTAAGAAAAAAAGATCCATTCATGTTGTTGCAGATGCAGTATTTCATCTTTTCTTATGGCTGATTAGTATTCCACTATATATATATATTTTATTTTTTTTATTTACTAGAAAATAAAATAAACTAAAAAGAGAAAATAAGATGTACCTAAACTAGTGCTAGTACATTCTTCTTTTTCTCCTCTCCTCCAGGTTTGAAACTCTGTTTAAGGATCTGAAAAAGATAAAAAGAGAGTTAGGCATTGCCAATTTTGATGCTTCAATTACTACTATGGAAGATGTCTTCCTTAAGTGAGTAGTAATAACCTTTAAAAAATTGCACCGCTAAACTGCTACATCAGCCTCAGGGAAAACCCCACCCTATTTGCACTGGAAAAAAGTAATTACAGTTGTAGATTTTTAAAATATGTTAGGATTTATGCTACTGTATTTCTGTATATTCAGCTGAGAATGTATAAAGATTTTGAGTTTGGGCCTTGAGATACATGTCTTTTAATGGTAGAGGGTTCAAAAGGTATTCAAGAGGAAAAAATAACATCAGTGCCATCATGGGAAAAGTTATAGTTCTAAATTGGAGTCTACTATAAATGACTTCAAAATTTTGACCTAACCATTTTTCCATAATTTATTTAATGTTTCTCACACTATGAAAAAGTTCAAAAGGACACTGCCTAGGTAATACTTCATGTGTCAAAAGCAAATTCAGATGTTTACCTGTCAAAAGTTTCACAAAACCCCTTTTCCTGCAAATATTATAACAGAGTTATATCTAGATTTTATTCTCTCAGTCTCAGGGATTTAAATAACAATGTCAGTGTCTCAAAGTAGACTCCCAGTGATTTATTCACAGAATTAAGTTCACAGGAGAGTAATGTATATAAATTAAGAGGCCACTTTATTAATTTATGATAAATAAAATGAGAATGGCCTATTGGCTATTCAGTCAAGTGTTCTCTTGTCTATCTCTAGGGAAACTACATAGAGAGCAAAATTATAATAAGAAAGATATCAATACTTTATCACATTAGATCAAACCCCATAATGGGAAGAACCATGCCTGTTTTGCTCACTGACTATACTTGGGTCTCAAACAATGTCTGTCACATAATTTGCTGCTTTGAAGTGAAATACTATAAAAACATCAATGAAATCTATCCTGCTTAATGTGTCAAAAAAATAACAATCATTACAATCGGATTAATATGTATTTAAAAATATTGGTAATATCAAGTATTGGCAACTCTAAAAGGAACTGGGTATTCATAGACTTTTTCTTCATCTTAAAACAGTCCTTTTAGCATGTTTTGCAGTGCTCGTTTGGTGGAGGTATATTCTTTTAGCCTTCTTTTGTCTCGGAAACTCCTTATTTTGCCTTCCATTTTAGTTGAGAGCCTTGCTGGGTAGAACAGTCTTGGCTGCAGGCCTTTGCTTTTCATGACTTGGAATATTTCTTGCCATTTCCTTCTGGCTTGCAGGGTTTCTGTTGAGAAGTCAGCTGCTAGCTGTATTGGGGCTCCCTTATATGTTACTACTTCTCCCTTGCTTGCTTTAGGATTCTCTGTTTGTCTTTGATTTTTGCCATTTGAATGATGATGTGTCTTGGAGTGGGCCTCATTGACTTCCCCTTGAATGGGACCCTCCCTGCTTCCTGGACTTGTGTGACTTTCTCCTCCAATTAGGGAAGTTTTCCATCATTATTTTTTCAAATAGTTTCTCTATCCTTTCCTCATCCTCTTCTCCTTCTGGTATCCCTATTATATGGATATTATTACGTTTCAGGTTGTCCTGCATCTCCCTAAATGCCTCTTCATTCTTTCTGAGTCTTTTTTCATTTTCTTGCTCTTTCCTGAAGCTTTCTTCTACTTTGTCCTCCAACTTGCTGACTCAGTCTTCTGCTTCATCTAGCCTGCTTTTGATTCCTTCCACTGTGTTCTTCAATTCAGAAATTGTATTCTTCATTTCCCCTTGTCTTTTATCGATAGTTCCTATGTCCTTTTTCATGCTGATAGAATTTGCAGTAAGTTCATCATAGTTTCCCTGTAGTTTTTGGTAATTCTCTCTGAGCTCACTGAGTTCATTGAGCTTCCTTAGAACCATTGTTTGGAACTCTATATCTGATAGTTTACTTTTCTCTATTTCATTTAGTTGTCTTTGTGAGGATTCCTCCTTTCCCTTCGAGTGAGGTGTATTTCTTTGTCTTCCCATTATTTGTGAGACTCTTGTCTTTTGCTTCTGCTTCTTAAGTTGATCTGCCTTGATTTCCTGACTTTGTGTGTGAACTTCTATGGTTGGAGACCACTGTTTATACTTTCTGGATCTGCCTCTGATGATGTCAGATGTCATCTCTGTCTGACCTTAGGCAGTCTGTTCGAGACTTCCAGGAATCTACTGTCTGTGGCTGTCTCCTTCAGCTGTTAATCTATTCACTCTGCACTCAGCAGAGTACCTTAGACAGCTCAGGGCAGGATGGAGTCCCTCCTCTGGGCGGGGTTATTGGGTACTCTCACGATGCTGCCATGTGGGGGAGGAGTCCACACTGGGATCTCACTGGCTACTTTCTCCTTTCTCTCCCCAAAGCCTCTGTCCCCAGTCTCTGCTCAAGTGTCTCCAGACCTCTCTGCGCCCCCTTTAGCCAGAGATCCACTGTCTGTACCTGCTACTCTGCACTCTGCAGGCAGCTTAGATAGCACAGGGCAGGGTGGAATCCCCTCTGAGGGTGGGGCTTTTGGGTCTTCTGACTTTAGTGTCGCTCAGGGGAGTGGCCTTTGCCTGAGCAAGATGGCTTCTGCTGCATGGGGGATGAGTCAGCACCGAGACCTCGCCAGCTACTCTCAGTTTGCTCCCTAAAGCCTCCTTCCCCATTCTCTCCTCTGACGTCTCTAGTCCACTCTGCCTCCTCCTTTGCCAGAGACCAGGGTAAGTAGTGGCTGCAAATAAAAATTTTGCATTGGCCCTTTAAACAGTTCTTTATGTCTCCAGTCGCTTATCTCTGGCAGAGAACAACCCTGCCGCTTTTCACAGCTGGCTGTTTTCTGTGTACTTTTTGGGCTCTGGTGCTGTGGGCTAGAGATCCCCACTTTTGGTTTAGACCCCATTCTTCTTAGGGGGATCCAACTGGCTGTTTCAATATCCTTCTGGTGCTGCCACCCATGGGCGCCCTGCCTGCCTTCTGGAATCTATACCGTACTCCTTACCAGTTATATTGTACTAAAGCCAATTCTTCTGTCTCTGAGGTTACAAGGCTCCTCTCTTGCTATTGTTCAGTTGTTTGTTCCAGGTGATTTCTCCCCAATTTAGTTGTAACTCCAGGTTGGTTCTGGGAAGAGGTCAGTGTGACTTCCACTCACTTCTCCGCCATCTTGATTCTTGATCTGAAAATATTCCATGTGCATTTCAAAAGAATGTGTATTTTTCTTCTTTGGGATGAAAGGTTTTATACATGTCAGTTAAGTCCATTTGACCTAATGTGTCATTTAGTTCCGCAATATCCTTGTTGATATTTTGTTTGGAAGATCTATCCATTTTTGACAGTGAGGTGTTAAAATCTCCTAGTATAAGTGTGTTGCTATCTATCTATTTCTTGAAGTCCTCCAAGATTTTCCTTAAATGTTTCTGTGCTCCTTTATTGGGTGCATATATGTTTATATTATTTGTGTCTTGATGGATTCTTCCCTTGAGTATTATGAAGTGTCTTTCTGCATCTCTTTTTATAGCCTGTTTTGAAGTCTATTTTGTCTGATATAAGTATTGCTACACCAGCTTTTTTTTTTCCTGTCTATTTGCTTGGAATTTTTTTTTTATAATCCTCATTTTCAGTCTGTGTAGGTCTTTTTTCTGAGCATGTTTTGCAGTGCTGGTTTGGTGGAAGTATATTCTTTTATGTATATTCTTGTAAACACCATATGTGCAGGTTATGTTTTCTTATCCATTCATCTACCCTATGTCTTTTGATTGGAGCTTTACTCTGTTTACATTTAAAGTTACTGGTGATAACTACTTACTCATTTTCCCCCCTTTGTACCTGTCTTCCTGTTTCTCTCACTCTTTTTTTTTTCTTCCTCCTCTTAAGGCAGTCCCTTTAGCATATCTTGTAGTGCTGGTTTGGTGGAGATGTATTCTTTTAGCCTTCATTTGCCTGGGAAAATCCTTATTTTGCCTTCCATTTTAATTGAGAGCCTTGCTTGGTACCATAGTCTTGTTCACAGGCCTTTGCTTTTCATTACTTGAGATATTTCTTGCCACTCCCTTCTGGCTTGTAGTGTTTCTGTTGAGAAGTCTACTGCTAGCCTTATTAGAGATCCTTTGTATGTTACTTTCTGTTTCTCCCTTGATGCCTTTAAGATTCTCTCTTTGTCTTTACATTTGGCATTTTAATTATGGTATGTCTTGGAGTAGACCTCTTTGGGTTCATTTGATTGGGACCCTCTGTGTTTCCTGAGCTTGTATGGCTTTTCCTCTCTCCTGGTTAGGGAATTTTTCTGTCATTATTTTTTCGAACATGGTTTCTATCTCTTGCTCTTTTTCTTCTTCTTCTGGTATTCCTATGATTCGAGTGTTGTTGCATTTCATGTAATGCTGTAAATCCCTTAAGCTATCTTCATATTTTTGAATTTTTTTTTCATGCAGCTCTCTACCTGCATATTTCTTTCTACCTTGTCTTCCATCTCACTATTTTGGTCCACTTTTTCATCCAGCTTGCTTATAATTATTTCTAGTGTATTTTCCATTTAAGGTATTGTATTCTTGATTTCTTCCTGATTCTTGTTTATAGTTTCTATTTCCTTTTTCATGCTGTTGTAGTTCCCATTCAGTTCTTTGTAGTTGTCACTAAGTTCCTTGAGCATCCTTATAACCATTCTTCTGAATTCTATATCTGATATTGTGCTTGCCTGGATTTCACATAACTCTTTTACTGGTCAATCTTCCATTCTTTTTTATTGTGGATTCTTTCTTTGTGTCCCCATTTTTGGTGACTCTTTGTTTCTTTCTGCGATTCCAGATGCTCTGCTTTGCCAGCTGTCTTTGTAGGGTGAACTTCTGTGGTAGGTGTTTTGTGGAACTCATTATTGTGGTCTCTTAGATCTCCTTGTCTGGATGCTCTAGGGTGGCCCTTTCTACCATTTTCATGGCTCTCTTGTTGTACTTGGGCTTTACCTGCTGGTGGCTCCTTTGTTGGAGGATCCTTCCCTCCAACATTTTTACTAGTAGTCACAACTTCCACCTTGTCTAGTACGTTGTTGTACAGGTGTTGGTTAACAAAGCAGTATTACCAGACAGCCAGACCTACACCAGCAAAAAGAACACCCCTACCATGTCAGCAATCTCAACCTCAATTGAACTTTGATTGATAAAGTTGAAGAGAGATTACAAATATTATAAGATATGACAAAGGGAATATGGAATGACTAAAAGAGGGGAAAATGTTGTTGAGTGGTAAGAAGGGGGAGAATTGATGAAAGCTGGGATAGAACTGAGACAAAGAAAAGGAGAGATCGTAATTAACAATGTAATTAAAACATCAAAGGGCGATGGGAACAATGAGGTAAGAAAAGAGTATACTATGAGGTCTGAAGTAAAATTGAAAAGGTATTGGACCAAAGGGAGAAAAATTGCAGGAAAACCACAGCAGCACTGATAACAACAATAGCTGAATGCAGTTTAATAAAGGTACAATGGGAATAAGAATATTGTAGAAAAGCAAAAACTGAGTATGAGATGTCTCCAGTAAAGAAAAATGATTTTGAGAGGATGGGGGAAGCAAACTAATAAAAGTAAGGAGTAAAGCCCAGGTTAGGGGGGTTGGAATGAAATAAAATTTCTCCCTCAACTGATCAGGGGCAGGGCGAAGGAAAAATGGAGTAGGACATGGGGAGAGTATTCTCTGGGATTTAAAGTACAAACAAGTAGTGAACAAATAGGAGTTCCTTTGGAGAAGTACAGCAATAACTGTGGTATTTTTACCAACTAGCCATTGTTTATAAAAGGTGGAAAAGAAATAAGACTCATAAAAGAGAAAAGAATGTGAGCTGACTTAAGAAAGAGCACTTATGCAAGATTATATGGAGGAGGAATAGTTAGTGATATTCCTAAGGGATAGAAACTTGCCATGGTGTTAGAAAAAATATAGTTAACCACAACAGTAATAGAGCTCAGGAAGACGGTGAAATGGATTAAGTCCAGGAAAGGGTTCTTTTTGGGATTTGGAATAACAATAGTATGATAAGAAATATTTTATCTGAATAAAAAGTAAAAGATTAAGAGTAGTGTATTGTTTGGAATATGAATGAAGTGAAAGAAGGAAATTTTAAATGCAATATGAGAGGGAGGGTGAGGGGAGAGGAGGGCAGATGAAAGAGGTGGGGGTAGGTGGAAACAAATATATTTGAAAAATAAATAAATAAAATTTTTAATGCAATATTAAAGGGAGAATAAAAGAAACAAATCAAATATTAAAAACAGACAAAACAAAAAAACTAAATAAACAGAACGCAAATCTTGCCCACACACCTCCCTCTTTGTTGTCCTGGCCGCTGATGCACCAGGTCCCTGCATTGCGGCTCAGTTCCCCTTTTGAAAAAAAGTCTCTTTGGGTGCCACTGCCTCTCCAAGCCCCTGCTGTCCCCCTTTGATCAATCCATGAGGTCCTCTGAGTGGAAGCAAATCAAGCCCCCAATCCTCCTTTTTCACTCTCTCAAGTGCTGCCTTGTAGGCAAGGTTCCTGCACTGCAGCTCAGTTACCCTTTCGAAAACAGCCCTCTTGAATGCCACAGCCACTCCTAACCAGCATCTGGCTTACCACACAGTCCATTTATCTGACCAGTCTGGAATCTATCTGGATCAAGGCCAGTTATAGACCATCTCTTCTCCCAGCTTCAGGTGTCACCCAGCTCCCCAAATTCCCTGACACTGTCCCAGCCAGAAGTGGTCTTTAAAGGGTACGGAAGTCATTGATCTACTCATTGCTTGTGAATATCATAGTTCAGAATGTATTAATGTTATAGTCATACAAATGCTTATGGGGGAATTTAAATGATATTGATAGTTCTGGGGCTCAGAAAAAATACACATTTCAAATTTGTATTTTCTGCAAAGTGTGTTACCACTTTAGTGTAATTAATCTTTCCTGTCTCTCAGCATACTGTGATATATTTTTTCTATTATTTGTTTAATACTTAGCATTTTTCTCTTCACATTATGATTATTTGTGTATCTGTATATTTTTCTCAAGTATCTATACCAAAAGACCCAGCTTCGGACTTAGGCAGTAGTAGGAAATATAAAGACAAAAAAAAAAACTAGCCAATGTCCCCATTATTTCATAAAGAACATTTTAACCCTCAACTGAGAGTTACTACCTGTGATTAAAAGTAAGTCCTTTAAAGATGCAACAGCTTAATGCAACTAATAATATATTACACATTTTTTTCTCATGATAAAACAGTTCCCCAAAATTGTTGAAACTTTGCCAACAATTGCTATTAGTCCTCTGACTGGTTTATTGGGAGACACTGTTATTGTGCTGCCTAAAAATAATAGACCTAACAATGAGTGAGAAAGATCAAAGAGTCTTCCAAATCTGGAAACCTGTTTGACATTGCCCAAATAAAATAGATTGAGACTATAGTCAAAATAAAATGTTTTGTGTTTTTTCTGTACCTGTTTATACGTAGGGTCAACAAGCTGGCAAATTCCCAAATGGATATTCTGCCTATCCAGTCCCATTCCTTGAAGGGCCAAAAAATAAGACAAGACATGAAGGAGAATATGATTATGCCCAGGAACTGTAAAACACCAGTTTTTTCAAGATTGAATGAAATTGCTACCATTAAATTTAATACTGGGGTGAGCAGTTTTACTAAAAATTTAAACTATGTTTGGCTTGGGTATGAAATGTATACTTTTAGTATCTGAACTTAAAAGATGTTTGGAGTTAATCTGTAGAAGACCCAGCCAGATATAATTTCCCAATGCAGGAGAAATTGGTTCTAGACAAAAAGTACCTATTACTCTCCCCATTGTTATTTTTTAGAATCACTTTGAAAAGTTATGGATTTTCTCATAAATTTTCCCTTTGCTCAACTATAACACAACATCCAAGTTATGACATTTGTTGTGTTTTTTTTTTTTTGCTTCATTGTGAACTTTATTTTTTTCTTTTTTTTAAATTTCTTTATTTTTTCAAATATATTTGTCTCTGCCTCTCCCCCACCACATTCCCTTGCCCCCTCCCCCTCTTCTTCCCTCAACTCTTTCCCTTTGGTTTTGTCCATGAGTCCTTGCTATATGTTTCTTAACTTTCCCCTTCCCTTACTTTTCCCCTGACCCCTGCTTCGCTCTTGTCTCTGTTGGTTTCTTCTCCTTTCACTATTGCTGGTCTTACTTTCCTTGCATCTTTGTATTGTTGGTTAGATTCCGCTTATAAGTGAGATCATATGTTATTTGTATTTTGCCCCCTGGCTTATTTCGCTTAGCATAATGCTCTCCAGTTCCATCCATGCTGTCATGAAGTTTAGTAGTTCTTTTTTTTCTTTCTGCTGCATAGTATTCCATTGTGTAAATGTACCATGATTTTTTAATCCAATCATCTACTGATGGGCATTTAGATTGCTTCCAATACTTGGCTATTGTAAATTGTGCTGCTACGAACATTGGGGTGCAGAGGTTCTTTTGTATTGACGTTTTCGTGTTCTTAGGGTATAGTTCCAGCAGGGGAATCACTGGATCAAAAGGCAGTTCCATTTTCAGCTTTTTGAGGAGATTCCACACTGCTTTCCACAGTGGCTGCACCAGTCTGCATTCCCACCAACAGTGGACTAGGCTTCCCTTTTCTCCACAGCCTCACCAGCACCTGTTGTTTGTGGATCTGTTTATGATGGCCATTCTGACCGGTGTGAGGTGGTACGTCATGGTGGTTTTGAGCTGCATTTCTCTGATGGCTAGTGATGCTGAGCATCCTTTCAAATGCCTCTGGGCCCTCTGTATCTCCTCCTTGAAAAAGCGTCTGCCCAGGTCCTTAGCCCATTTTTTGATTGGATCGTTTGTCTTCTTGGAGTGGAGTTGAGTGAGTTCTTGATATATCTTGAAGATCAAACCTCTATCTGATGTATCATTAGCAAATATATTTTCCCATATGATTGGCTCCCTTTTCATTTTGCTGATGTGTTCTTTAGCCATGCAGAAGCTTCTTATTTTGATGAGGTCCCACTTGTTTATTCTTTCCTTTATGTCCCTTGCTTTAGGAGACATATCAGTGAAAAAATTGCTGCGTGGGATATCTGAGAGTTTCCTGCCAATGTTCTCCTCTAGGACTTTGATGGTGTTGCGACTTATATTTAAGTCTTCTATCCATCTTGAGTTTATTTTTGTGTATGGTGTGAGCTGATGATCCAATTTCAATTATTTGCATGTAGCCGTCAAGCTCTCCCAACACCATTTGTTGAAGAGGCTATTATTGCTCCATTTTATGCTTCTGCCTCCTGTCTCAAATATTAGATGCCCATAGAGACCTGGGCTTATTTCTGGGCTTTCTATTCTGTTCCACTGGTCTATGGGTCTGTTCTTGTGCCAGTACCAGATTGTTTTGAGTACAGCAGCTTTGTAGTACAATTTGATGTCGGTATTGTGATCCCTCCTACTTTGTTTTTCTTTCTCAAAATTGCTGCGGCTATTCAGGGTGAATTATGGTTCCATATAAATTTTTGAAATGTCTGTTCTATTTCTGTGAAATACATCATTGGTATCTTAATAGGGATTGCGTGGAATCTATAAATTGCTTTGGGTAGTATGGACATTTTGATGATATTAATTCTTCCAATCCATGAGCACAGTATATGCTTTCATTTATTTGTGTCTTCCTTAATTTCTTTCTTCAATGTTGTATAGTTTTCTGTGTAGAGGTCTTTTACCTCCTTGGTTAAATTTATTCCTAGGTACTTTATTTTTCTTGTTGCTATATTGAATGGTATTTATTTTGTGACTTATTCATCCTCTATTTCATTGCTGGTGTACACAAATGCCTTTGATTTATGAATGTTGCCTTTGTATCCTGCTGTTTTGCCAAATTCACTTATTAGATTGACGAGTTTTTGGGAGAGTCTGCAGGGTTTTCTATGTACACTATCGTGTCACCTGCAAACAATGATAGTTTTTCTTCCTCCTTTCCTATTTGAGGCCTTTTATTTCTTTTTCTTGTCTGACCACTGTGGCTAGGATTTCCAATACGATGTTGAAAAGTAGCGGTGAAAACGGACATCCTTGTCATGTTCCCGATCTTAGTGGGAAAGCTTTTAGTTTTTGCCCATTGAGTATGATGAGTATGATGTTGGCTGTAGCTTTTTCATATATGGCCTTTTTTACATTGAAGAAAGCCCCATTTATTCCCATTTTGCTGAGTGTTTTGATCATAAATGGGTGCTGTACCTTATCGAATGCTTTTTCTGCATCTATCGAGATGATCATGTGGTTTTTGTCTTTTATTGATATGATGTATTACGTTTATTGACTTGCATATATTGAACCATCCCTGCATCCCTGGGAAGAAACCCACTTGATTATGGTGGATAATCTTTATAATGTATTGCTGCATGCAGTTTGCCAAATTTTGTTGAGGATTTTAGCATCTATCTTCATCAGCGAAACTGACCTGTAGTTTTCTTTCTTTGTAGGGTCTTTATCTGGTTTTGGGATTAAGGTGATGCTGGCCTCATAAAAAGAGTCTGGGAGTCTTCCCTCCTCTTGGATTTTTTGGAATAGTCTGAGAAGGACAGGGGTTAGCTCTTCCTTAAATGTTTTGTAAAATTCTCCAATGAACCATCCGGCCCTGGGCTTTTGTGTGCTGGCAGTTTCTTGATTAAGCTTCAATTTCCCCTGCTGTCATCGGTCTGTTCAAGCTTTCTGTTTCTTCCTCCTTCAGTGTTGGAAGATTATACTTTTCTAGAAATTTGTCCATTTCATCAAGATTTTCAAATTTCTTGGCATATAATTGTTCATAGTAGTTTCTGACAAGTCTTTGTATTTCTGTGGTATCAGTTGTTATTTCTCCTCTTTCATTTCTGATACTATTTATTTGGGTCTTCTCCTTTTTTTTCTTGATGAGTCTGCTTAAAGACTTGTCAATTTTATTTATCTTTTCAAAGAATCAGCTTCTGGCTTGGTTGATCCTTTGAATTGTTCTTTTCATCTCTATGTCATTCTGTTCTGATCTAATCTTGATTATTTCCTTCCTTCTACTTGTTCTGGGGTTTATTTGTTGTTGTTTCTCCAGTTCTTGAAGTTGTAGTGTTAGGTCTTTTATTTGAAATGTTTCTATCTTTTTTAGGTAAGCCTGTATTGCTATGAACTTCCCTCTCAGGACTGCCTTTGCTGTGTCCCAAGGGTTTTAGACTGTTGTATGTTCATTTTCATTTGTTTCCGGAAACTTTTGATATCTTCTTTTATCTCTTTATTGCTCCATTCATTGTTTAATTGTCTGCTGTTTAGTCTCCATGAATTCTCAAGTTTTTGAAGTTTCTCTTTGAGGTTGATTTCCAGTTTCAATCCCTTGTGGTCCGAGAAAAAGCTGGGTATTATTTCAATTTTCCTGAAGTTTCTGAGGCTTCCTTTGTGTCCTATCATGTGGTCTATCTTTGAAAAACTGCCATGAGCATTTGAAAAGAACGTGTATTTTTCTTCTTTGGGATGTAAGGTTCTATATATGTCAGTTAAGTCTTTTTGATTCAGTGTGTCATTCAGCTGCGCAATATGTTTATTAATGTTTTGTTTGGAAGATCTGTCCATTTTTGACAGTGGGGTGTTGAAATCCCCTACTATCAGTGTGTTGTTGTCTGTATCTTTTTTAAAGTCATCCAAGATTTTCATTACATACTTGGGGGCTCCTCTATTGGGAGCATATAAGTTTACAATGTTGATGTCTTCTTGATAGATTCTTCCTTTGAGTATTATAAAGTGTCCCTCTGGGTTTCTTTTTATCGCCTTTGTTTTGAAATCTACTTTGTCTGATATAAATATTGCGACCCGTGCTTTATTCTCTTGCCCATTTGCTTAGAATATTTTTTTCCATCCCTTTACTTTCAATCTGTGTAGGTCTTTTGCTCTGAGGTGGGTTCCCTTGTAGGCAGCATATGCGTGGGTCATGTTTTCTTATCCATTCAGCTACCCTGTGTCTTTGATTGGGGCATTTATTCCATTTACATTGAGAGTTAGTACTGATAGAAACCTATTCATTTTTTCTCTTTGTACCTGTGTTTTTCTCTTTCTCACTCTTTTCCTTCATCTTCTTAAACCAGTCCCTTTAGCATATCTTGGAGTGCTGGTTTGGTAGAGATGTATTCTTTTAGCCTTCTCTTGTCTCGGAAACTCCTTATTTCCCCTTCTATTTTAATTCAGAGTCTTACTGGGTAGAGCAGCCTTGGCTGTAGGCCCTTTCTTTTCATGGCTTGGAATATTTGTTGCCATTCCCTTCTGGCTTGTAGTGTTTCTGTTGAGAAGTCAGCTCCTAGGCGTATCGGGGCCCCCTTGTATGTTACTTTCTCCTTCTCCCTTGCTGCCTTGAGGATTTCTCTTTGTCTTTGACAGTTTCCATTTTAATGATGATGTGTCTTGGAGTGGACCTCCTTGAGTCCCTCTTGAGTGGGGTCCTCTGTGCCTCCTGGATCCATGAGAGCCTTTCTCTCCTCAAAGTAGGGAAATTTTCCATCATTACTTTTTCGAGGAGGATCTCTATCCCTTGCTCCTCTTCTTCTCCTTCTGGTATCCCTATTATATGGATATCATTGCGTTTCAGGTTGTCCTGCATTTCCCTAAATGCCTCTTCATTCTTTTTGAGTCTTTTTTCCATTTCTTGCTCTTTCTGGGAGCTTCTTTCCTCCTTATCCTCCATCTCACTGATTCGATGCTCGTCTTCATCCAGCCTGCTCTGGATTCCTTCTACTGTGTTCTTCAATACAGATATCGTATTCTTCGTATCCTCTTTTGTCTTCTTGATAGTTTCTGTGTCCTTTTCCAGGTTTATATAGTTTGCTGTAAGATGCTGATAGTTTTTCTGCAGTTTCTCATAGTTATTTTTGATCTGGCTTAGCTCATTGTGCTTCTTTAGAGCCATTGTTTTGAATTCAATATCTGATAGTTCCCTTACCTCTATTTCATTTAGCTCTCTGTGAGGAGTCCCCTTTTCCACTCATTTGGGGGCAACTTCTTTTTCTTCCCATTTTTATGAGTCTATTAAGTTATTTTTTTATTTTCTTTTTTTCTTTTTTTTTTTTTTTTTTTTTTTTTTGCTTCTGCTTCAATTGGGCTGTCTAGATTTCCTGACTTTGTGGATTAAACTCTTATGATAGTAGGCAGATCTTTTTATTTATATATTTATTTGTTTGTGTTTGTTTACTTTTCTTTCTGGGCCTGCCTCTGATGATGTCAGTTTTCAACCCTATATGACCTTGGGTCATTTGTTTGAGCTTTCCAGGAGTCTATTGTCTGTGTCTGACTCCTGCCATGGGCAGCTCTGTGACCATTTTCGGCCAGGAATCCACTATTTCTGTGCATTGCTCTGCACTCTCATGCCTGCTCCTTGAGTGCACTCCCCGGCCAGGCAGGATTCCCTGCCTGCTGGGTGCTTTTTCGCCTGACCTCGTGCACTCATCTGGCACCCGCGTCTGGTGGGTGCCCCACAACAGGTCAGTTTAGGGTCTTCTATTGTGTGCTCTTCCTGATTTGGCTCTTTTGGGGTGTAGCCTGCCCACACTAAATGGAGACTGCAGAAATGGGAGGAAGTCAGCTCCAGGACTCTCCAGTTAATCCTGTCTCCAGTCTCTCCTCCAGGGTCTCTGGGCAGCTCTATGATCCTTTGGCCCAGGATCCACTATTTCTGCAGAGTGCTCTGCACTCGCTGGCCTGCACAGCGCTGGTTCATGCCTGCTCTCCCCAATCTGTGCACTCCCTTGCAGGCCCCCTGTGCACCAACCTGCGCAAGCCCTCACCAGCCCACGCGGTTGCAGGTCCACACATGCTGGCCAACCCTCGCCGGCCACTTAGCATGTGTGCACGCCTGTACTGGGTGGTTTTGGGCTGTCTATTGTGTGCTTTTCAGCTTTTGGCTCTTTGCGGGCATGGCCTGCCTGTGCACAATGGAGACTAGGAAAAGGAGAAAGAGTTGGGATTCCCCGGTTCCTCCCCCCGCCCCTGCGTTCTTTCCCCAACGCCTCCGTTTCCAGTCTCTCCTCAGGGGTCTCTGGGCAGTTCTGTGACCCCTTCGGCCAGGGATCCACTATTTCTGTGAACCGCGTTGTATTCGCAGGCCATCTGGCTCCCGCGTGCCCCCTTCTGCCTCTTTGATGGTATGCCCTGCCTGTGCAAAATGGAGACTACCGAATGGGGAGGGAGTCGGGATTCCCCAGTTCCTCCTCCAGTTTTTTCCCCAATGCCTCCGTCTCTTGTCTCTCCTCAAGGCTCTGTATGCAGCTGTGTGACCCCTTTGGCCAGGGATCCTGTATTTCTTCCACCTTATCTGCACCTATCCCCCCAGCTCACATGCGCACAAGCTGTGTGTGGAGCACGCAAAAGGCAGGTTAACTGATTCCCTTATGCTGAGTGAGATGGTAGCTGCAGAGTGGGAAGTGCGTTATCACCAGGGCTCCACCGGCCGCCATCTCAGTTCTCTTCACAAAGTCTTCCTCACCAATCTTTTCCCAGGCACCAGCCCACTCTGCAGCTGCCTCTACCCAGAGATCATGGACGGCGGCTGCCACTGCAAATTTTTGCGTTGGCCCTTTATATGTCTCTTTGCATCCCCAGCCACCTGTCTCTGTCAGAGAGCGCCCCTAAGCTTTTCGGGGTTGCATTTTGTCTGTGTGTTTTCCTGGTTTCAGTTGTTGTAGTCTAGGGGTCTCTGTTTATGATTCAGACCCTGTTCTTCTCAGGGGGAGCTAACAGGCCATTTCAATGTCCCTCTGGTGGTGGTGCCCGTGGGCACCCAGCCCACCCTCTCAAGACTCCACCGCACTTCTCACCCGTTGGGATGTGTGAGAGTCGAATCCACTGTCTGTCCACAGCTCCAAGGCTCCTCTCCCTCTATTGTTCCATTGTTTTCCAGGTGATTTCTCCACTATTTAGTCATAATTCCACTTTGGTCTTGGGAGGAGGTCAGCGTGACTCCCCTTTACTCCTCCGCCATCCCCTGCCCTCCAAAAGTTATGACATTTGTGATCAGATGATACTGGTTGATCAGATTAGGGGCATTTTTTTCACTATGAATCATAGTTTGTGCATTAAAACTGAGCAAAGGATAAGTTTATTGTTTATATGTCCTCTTATTATGGAGAAATAAAAAGATTATGGTAAAAGAAATAAAGATAATTTTGTTTTTCTATTCAGAAGTACTACAAGTATATTAGTGAATAAAAGCATGATAAGATGTTCCATATAGTTAGGTCAGAAATTCTAATTCTTTTGCTTAAAAGCTTACACAAATAAAACTACACAAATAAAACTTGAATACCTTAAAATAACCATCTTGTTCTTTTCTTGAGTCTTATTCAACAACATATTTGAATAATATGTATATATATTTTCTGCTGTAAAAAAAATGAAGCATTTATATTAATGGATTCCAGTATGATCCTACTTGAGTCACCAACAATTGTACTGCTGTGTTTCTCTTCTCTTTCTAGTTTCCACTTTTCTGCCAGCAATTTCATTCCATGTTTATAAAGAGAGCACTATTCAGTTGGCGCAATTGGAAGCTGATGTTGCTCCAGATATCAGTAATTTTGTTTGTCACTACATACCTCTTAACAGCTCAAAACTTATATTCTGAGGAGCCCATCAGAGAAATGGATTTGAGTCAGTATGGTCAAACAATTGTGCCTTACTCAGTTTCAGGGAAATCTGATTTGGCTATGAATCTAATAAGGAACCTTAAGATTTTTCTACAACTTAAGAATCAAGAACTTCGTGAAGTGCAAGGTAAGACCCATAGGAATAGAGATTGCTTCTATAAAACACCTATTTGTATTGCTTGCAAAGAAGGGACTTAACTGTGTTAATTAGCTACCCATTTATTTCTTTTCCTACTAGTTACCAGTATCTTAGAGGCAGCTAAATCAAAGGCAAAAAAATGTATATGTCAAAACAGCTGACCACAAATGTTAATAATTAATGGGGGTGTTTTGGCTGTAGATGGTCTTTCAGCTAATTGTATCAACTTTCAGAGGATAGGTAAAAGAGCCAAAATTCTGTGGTGTGAAATTTAGCATAGAATTTTTTTGTAACAAGAATGCAAATATGTTTCTCTAAGCTCTCATAGGGTTAAATGTTGGTTCCAAAAAGGGAAGGTTGTTTTTAATTTAGTATATTGGCCATTGTAAAAACAAGTGGCTAAAGACTTAATAGATTGATCTCAAACAAATTTTTGAAGGTAGCATAAATAATATACTTCACCTGATCAATCCTTATTTTGGTAAAAACTATATTGAACACTTTTTCTGCATTATCTTTTTTTGGCGCTAAAAACACTCCTTTTGTGTAGCTTATTTGATATCTATTGCTGTGTAACATACTTCCCCAAAACCTAGTGGATGGAGAATTTGAATTTTTGGTTTGGTGAAATGAACCCATTTTCCAACAAAAGCAACAAAAATACTTAAAAAACAACTTTTAAATATCAAACAACTTAGAAAACTAAAATTAATAAAAAGCACAGAAGAAAACTAAAAATTGTCTATAAAAAAACTACTGAACATCTATAAAAATAGGATATCTGTGGCATTTCAACTTAGTACTATTTCTATCACTCCCCCTCCCCATATCAGTGGTATGGTAGCCATGAAAAGTCAGTAGCAACTTAGTTAATATATAGGACTGATCTCTTTAAAGCTCTGTTAAAAGCCTATTCCAAGGGCACTGTTAATAGTCTGACTGAAATAGCAGCACCTTGAAAAATTACATCCTAGAGCATTATTGGTATTGGATTTAAGTCAAGGCTCAGCTTCTTTGAAAAAGCCCCATCTCCAGGGAATTACTAAAGACAATGGCAGTCTGCTGGTAATATCACCACAGTTGGCTAAACCTGTGATGTCAGTTGGGTCAAACAAGAGCCAGTCCAAAAAATAAGTTAAAGAAATACCTGGAGAGTTAAATAACAACAGTGAACTTTGAAATTTTCTGGCATTCCTGGGGATCTAGAAAGTTCATAATGCTAGTGTGAATGGTCAGAAATGACCTAGGAAAAAAGGAAACTCCAGTCCCTCAACTATAGTTGATGTTGAGGCCTGTACAAACAAGAAAAATTTGAGACTGACTTGGAAACTCCTTGAAATTGGAAAATATACCTTTATACATAAATACCCTTGATAATAGGTGGAATATTTATTAGCTCTGGGCACCTAAAGAAATATTTTAGCTGCTTCCTAAATTATACTTACCCAGAGCTGTACCCTAGGATCCAAGCTTAAAAATAAAAATAAGAATTTTTTAAGTCCATCAGAGAAATAACTGGTTGCACACTGAAGAGAATACAAAATCTACATAATTAGTCCACATCTGCCATTAAACAAATGAGCAGCAACAAATAAGAGAAAAGAACAGTAACCAAAAAAGGGGGGGGAGGGTAGGGAAGGGAGTTAAGATACCAGAGTTATTACACTAATCTAAATGACCAGCTTTTTTTTTCCCTTTGAGCATACAATTGAGTAAAAATAGTCTCTTCAATAATGGTGTTGGGAAAAATGGCTGGTATATGCAAAAATATGAAACTAGACCAATAACTTAAACCATATACCAGAATAAACTCAAAATAGATAAAACGTTTAAATATAAGCCATGATAACGTTAAAGTCCTAGCAGAAAACATAGGCAGTAAACTTTCTGATATCCCATAGCAATATTTTTGCCAATATATCTTCTAGGACAAGGGAAATAGAGGAAATGTCCTAGAGGAGAACACAGGCAGAAAAATTTCAGATATTCCACACAGCAATATTTTCACCAACAAGTCCCCTAGAGCAAGGGACATGAAGGAAAGAATAAACAAATGGGACTTCATCAAAATGTAAGCTTCTTCACAGCTAAAGGAAACATCAGCAAAATGAAAAGGGAGCCAACTGTATGGGAAAATATATTTACCGATGTTACCTCAGACAAGGGTTTGATCTCAAAAATATATAAAGAATTCATATAACTCCACACAAGGAAGACAAACAATCCAATTAAAAAATGGGCAAAGGGGGGGAGAAGATGGCGGAGGAGTGAAAGGGAGTCACGCTGACCTCCTCCCAAAACCAAACTGGAATTGCAACTAAATAAGGGAGTAATCACCTGGAAAGCAGTGGAGTGATAGTGGGAAAGGAGCCTTGGTGCCGCAGACAGTGGATTCTACTCTCACACATCCCAACGGGTGAGAAGTGCGGTGGAGGCTCCAGAGGGTGGGCTGGGTGCCCATGGGCACCGGCACCAGAGGGACATTGAAACGGCCAGTTAGCTGCCCCCAAGAAGAATGGGGTCTGAATCATAAACAGGGACCCCTAAACTACAGCAGCTAAAACCAAGAAAATACAGACAAAACACAACCCCGAAAAGCTTAGGGGCACTCTCTGCCAGAGACAGGTGGCTGGGGATGCAAAGAGACATTTAAAGGGCCAACGCACAAACTGCAGTGGCAGCCACCCTCCTTGATCTCTGGGTAGAGGCGGCAGCAGGGTGGGCTGGTGCCTGGGAAAAGACTGGTGAGGAAAACTTTATGAAGAGAACTGACACGGTGGCCGGTGGAGCCCCGGTGATGGCGCACCTCCCACTCTGCAGCTACCATCTCACTCAGCATAAGGGAATCAATTAACCTGCCTTTTGTGCGCTCCGCACACAGCTTGTACACCAGTGAGCTGCAGGGCTGAGTGCAGACTGGCTGGGAGAACCTTGAGGAGAGACTAGAGACGGAGGAATTGGGGAAAGAACGGGAGGAGGAACCGGGGAGTGCTGACTCCCTCCCTGTTCTGTAGTCTCCATTGTGGGCTAGAAAGGCGCAACCCCAAAGAGGCAGAAGCAGGGGCGCAGGAACCAGACTGCCTGGGATTGAAACGCAGTCCACACAGGTGGTGGATCCTTGGCCAAAGGGGTCACAGAACTGCCCAGAGATCCCTGAGGAGAGACTAGAAACTGAGGCATTGGGGAAAGAATGGGAGGAGGAACCGGGGAGTCCTGACTCCTTCTCCTTGCCCTAGTCCCCATTGCGCGGGAAGAGGCCACACCCCCAAAGAGCCAAAAGCCGAAAAGCACACGTAGACACCCCAAAAACACCCAGTGCAGGTGCGCACACTTGCGCCAAATGAACGGCAAGGGTTGGCGAGCATGTGTGTGACCCGCGCGGGTTGGTGAACGCTTGCACCAGCCGGCAAGACCTCCCACAGATTGGCACCAATATGGCCTGTGAGGGAGTGCACAGAGCAGCAATGGGAGGCGTAAATTGAACGCCTGCCCGCTATTGCGGAGCGGCCCACAAAATTAGTAGAGCTGCCCAGAGTCCCTGGAGGAGAGACCAGAGACAGGATTAACCGGAGAGTCCTGGAGCTGACTTCCTCCCATTTCCGGAGTCCCCATTTGGCAAGGGCAAGCAATGCACCCAAAGGGCCAAAAGCAGGGAAAATACACAGTAGAAGACCCTAAACTGACCAGTGCTACGGAGCTTGCCGGCCAGGGGGGCCAGATGAGTACGCAAGGTCGCAAACAAGCCCCCTGGTCTGGGGCAAGCACATGCAAGCCGGGGCAGGCGGGGGATCCTGCCGCGCTGGGAGCGCGCTCAAGGAGCCTGCCTGAGAGTACAGAGAGATCCCAAAAAACAGCCCAGCCCTGACCGAAGGGGTCACAGAGCTGCTCCAAGCAGGAGTCAGACACAGGCATTAGACTCCTGGAAAACTAAAATAAACAACCGAAGGTCCTATAGGGTCAACAACTGACATCATCAGAGGCAGGACCAGAAAGAAAACTAAAGGACAGAAATACTTAACAGACTCTCACAAAACTGGGAAGAAAAAGACGTTCCCCCCCAAATGAGTGGAAAAGGGGACTCCCCACAGAGAGAGCTAAATGAAATAGAGGTAAGGGAACTATCAGATACTCAATTCAAAACAATGGTTCTAAGGAACCTCACTGAGCTCAGCCAGCTCAAAGAGAACTATGAGAAACTGCAGAGAAACTATCAGGATCTTACAGCAAACTATATAAACCTGGAAAAGGACATAGAAACTATCAAGAAGACACAAAAGGATATGAAGAATACGATATCTGAATTGAAGAACACAGTAGAAGGAATCCAGAGCAGGCTGGATGAAGACGAGCATCGAATCAGTGAGATGGAGGAGAAGGTAGAAAGAAGCTCCGAGAAAGAGCAAGAAATGGAAAAAAGACTCAAAAAGAATGAAGAGGCATTTAGGGAAATGCAGGACAACCTGAAACACAATGATATCCATATAATAGGGATACCAGAAGGAGAAGAAGAGGAGCAAGGGATAGAGAACCTCCTCGAAAAAGTAATGATGGAAAATTTCCCTACTTTGAGGAGAGAAAGGCTCTCATGGATCCAGGAGGCACAGAGGACCCCACTCAAGAGGGACTCAAGGAGGTCCACTCCAAGACACATCATCATTAAAATGGCAACTGTCAAAGGCAAAGAGAGAATCCTCAAGGCAGCAAGGGAGAAGGAGAAAGTAACATACAAGGGCGCCCCGATACGCCTAGGAGCTGACTTCTCAACAGAAACACTACAAGCCAGAAGGGAATGGCAACAAATATTCCAAGCCATGAAAAGAAAGGGCCTACAGCCAAGGCTGCTCTACCCAACTAGGCTCTCCATTAAAATAGAAGGGGAAATATGGAGTTTCCCAGGCAAGAGAAGACTAAAAGAATTCAACTCTACCAAACCAACACTCCAAGATATGCTAAGGGGACTGGTTTAAGCAGATGAAGAAAAGGAATGAGAGAGGAACACAGGTACAAAGAGAAAAGATGAGTAGGTTTCTATCAGTACTAACTCTCAATGTGAATGGACTAAATGCCCCAATCAAAAGACACAGGGTAGCTGAATGGATAAGAAAACATGACCCAGACATAAGCTGCCTACAAGAGACCCACCTCAGAGCAAGAGACCTACAGAGATTGAAAGTAAAGGGATGGAAAAAAATATTCCAAGCAAATGGACATGAGAAAAAGGCCAGGGTTGCCATACTTGTATCAGACAAAGTAGATTTCAAAACAAAGGCCATAAAGAGAGACCCAGAGGGGCACTTTATAATACTCAAAGGAAGAATCCATGAAGAAGACATCAACATTGTAAACTTATATGCTCCCAATAGAGGAGCCCCCAAGTATGTAATGAAAATCTTGGATGACTTTAAAAGAGATACAGACAGCAACACACTGATATAGGGGATTTCAATACCCCACTGTCAGAAATGGACAGATCTTCCAAACAAAACATTAATAAACATATCGTGGCGCTGAATGACACACTGAATCAAAAAGACTTAACTGACATATATAGAACCTTACATCCCAAAGAAGAAAAATACACGTTCTTTTCAAATGCTCATGGCAGTTTTTCAAAGATAGACCACATGACAGGACACAAAGGAAACCTCAGAAACTTCAGGAAAATTGAAATAATACCCAGCTTTTTCTTGGACCACAAGGGATTGAAACTGGAAATCAACCTCAAAGAGAAACTTCAAAAACTTGCAAACTCATGGAGACTGAACAGTAGGCTATTAAACAATGAATGGGTCAACAATGAGATAAGAGAAGAAATGAAAAAATTTCTGGAAACACATGAAAATGAACAGACAACAGTCCAAAACCCTTGGGACACAGCAAAGGTGGTCCTGAGAGGGAAGTTCATAGCAATACAGACTTACCTTAAAAAGACAGAAACATTTCAAATAAAAGACCTAACACTACAACTTCAAGAACTGGAGAAACAACAACAAATAAATCCCAGAGCAAGGAGAAGGAAGGAAATAGTCAAGATAAGAGCAGAACTGAATGACATAGAGACAAAAAGAACAATTCCGAGGATCAACCTAGCCAGAAGCTGATTCTTTGAAAAGATAAATAAAATTGACATGCCTTTAAGCAGACTCATCAAGAAAAAAAGAGAAAGGACCCAAATTAATAATATCAGAAATGAAAGAGGAGAAATAACAACTGATACCACAGAAATACAAAGACTTGTCAGAAACTACTATGAACAGTTATGTGCCAAGAAATTTGAAAACCTCGAGGAAATGGACAAATTTCTAGAAAAGTATAATCTTCCAACACTGATGGAGGAAGAAACAGAAAGCTTGAACAGAACGATAACAGCTCAGGAAACTGAAGCAGTAATTAAGAAACTCACAACACACAAAAGTCTGGGGCCAGACGGTTTCACAGGAGAATTTTACAAAACATTTAAGGAAGAGCTAACCCCTGCCCTTCTCAGACTATTCCAAAAAATCCAAGAGGAGGGAAGACTCCCAGACTCTTTCTCTGAGGCCAGCATCACCCTGATCCTTAAACCAGACAAAGACCCTACACAGAAAGAAAACTACAGGCCAATTTTCCTGATGAACATAGATGCTAAAATCCTCAACCAAATATTACCAAACCGCATCCAGCAATACATTCAAAAGATTATCCACCACAATCAAGTGGGATTCATTCCAGGCATGCAGGAATGGTTCAATATACGAAAATCAGTAAAAGTGATACATCACATAAATAAAAGAAAAGACAAAAACCACATGATCATCTCGATAGATGCAGAAAAAGCATTTGATAAGGTACAGCACCCATTTATGATCAAAACACTCAGCAAAATGGGAATAAATGGGGCATTTCTCAACGTAATAAAGGCCATATATGAAAAACCTACAGCCAACATCATACTCAACGGGCAAAAACTGAAAGCTTTCCCACTAAGATCAGGAACACGACAAGGATGTCCGCCCTCACTGCTTCTTTTCCACATCGTATTGGAAGTCCTAGCCACAGCGGTCAGACAAGAGAAAGAGATAAAAGGCATCCAAATAGGAAAGGTGGAAGTAAAGCTATCATTGTTTGCAGATGACATGATAGTGTACATAGAGAACCCTGTAGCTCTACCAAAAAACTCCTCACCCTAAAAAGTGAATTTGGCAAAACAGCAGGATACAAAGTCAACATTCAGGAATCAAAGGCATTTTTGTACACCAGCAATGAAATAGAAGAAGAAGAAATCAGAGAAAAAATACCATTTGATATAGCAACAAGAAAAATAAAGTACCTAGGCATAAATTTAACCAAAGAAGTAAAAGACCTGTACGCAGAAAACTATACCACATTGAAAAAAGAAATTAAGGAAGACACAAATAAATGGAAGCATATACCGTGCTCAATGATTGGAAGAATTAATATCATCAAAATGTCCATACTTCCCAAAGCAATTTATAGATTCCACGCAATCCCTCTTAAGATACCAATGACGTATTTCACAGAAATAGAACAGACATTTCAAAAATTTATGTGGAACCATAAACGACCCCCAATAGCCTCAGCAATTTTGAGAAAGAAAAGCAAAGTAGGAGGGATCACAATACTGGACATCAAACTCTACTACAAAGCCACTATACTCAAAACAATCTGGTACTGGCACAAGAACAGACCCATAGACCAGTGGAACAGAATAGAAAGCCCAGAAATAAGCCCAGGTCTCTATGGGCATCTAATATTAGAGAAAGGGGGCAGAAGCATAAAATGGAGCAATAATAGCCTCTTCAACAAATTATGTTGGGAGAGCTGAACGGCTACATGCAAATAATTGAAATTTGATCATCAGCTCACACCATACACAAAAATAAACTCAAGATGGATAAAAGACTTAAATATAAGTCGCAACATCATCAAAGTCCTGGGGGAGAACATTGGCAGGAAACTCTCAGATATCCCACGCAGCAATTTTTTCACGGATATGTCTCCTAAAGCAAGGGACACAAAGGAAAGAATAAACAAGTGGGACCTCATCAAAATAAGAAGCTTCTGCAAGGCAAAAGAAAACATCAGCAAAATGAAAGGGGAGGCAACCGTATGGGAAAATATATTCGCTAATGATACATCAGATAGAGGTTTGATCTCCAAGATATATAAAGAACTCACTCGACTCCACTCCAAGAAGACAAACGATCCAATCAAAAAATGGGCTAAGGACCTGGGCAGACGCTTTTTCAAGGAGGAGATACAGAGGGCCCAGAGGCATTTGAAAGGATGCTCAGCATCACTAGCCATCAGAGAAATGCAGCTCAAAACCACCATGACGTACCACCTCACACCGGTCAGAATGGCCATCATAAACAGATCAACAAACAACAGGTGCTGGCACGGCTGTGGAGAAAAGGGAAGCCTAGTCCACTGTTGGTGGGAATGCAGACTGGCGCAGCCACTGTGGAAAGCAGTGTGGAATTTCCTCAAAAAGCTGATAATGGAACTGCCTCTTGATCCAGTGATTCCCCTGCTGGGAATATACCCTAAGAACACGAAAACGCCAATACAAAAGAACCTATGCACCCCAATGTTCATAGCAGCACAATTGACAATAGCCAAGTGCTGGAAGCAACCTAAATGCCCATCAGTAGATGATTGGATCAAAAAACCATGGTATATTTACACCATGGAATACTACGCAGCAGAAAGGAAGAAAGAACTACTAAATTTCATGACAGCATGGATGGAACTGGAGAGCATTATGCTAAGCGAAATAAGCCAGAGGGAGAAAGACAAATACCATATGATCTCACCTATAAGCGGAACCTAACCAACAATACAAAGATGGAAGGAAAGTATGACCAGCAACACTGAAAGGAAAAGAAATCAACAGAGACAAGAGGGAAGGGGTGGGGGGGCAGGGAAAGGGAAGGGAAGGGGAAAGTCAAGGAACAAAGAGCAAGGACTCATGGAGAAAACCAAAGGGGAAGAGCTGAGGGAGGGAAGAGGGAGGGGGCAAGGTAAAGTGGTGGGTGGGGAGGCAGAGACAATTATATTTAAATAATTAAATAAATAAATAAATAAATAAATAAAAAATAAATAAATGCTGGAAAAGAAAAAAAATAAAAAAAATAAAAAATAAAAAATAACTATTTTTTTAGATTATAATTTAAAGAAAGACAAGGGGAAGAAAATCTCTTCCGTTTTTGTTACTTTTTTAATTTTTTTAATATATATAGTTTTTCAAACACATTTGTCTCCATTTCCCCACCACCATTTTCCCCTGTCCTACCCACACCCACCTCCCCCCCTTCAATCCTTCCCCACCTTGGCTTCGTCCATGTGTCCTTCACACCTGTTCCTTGATCTGACCTTTCCCTTCCTTTCCCTACTACCCCCTTCCCTCCCTCCCATCCCTGTCAGTTTCTTCTTTCTTTCAATATTGCTGGTCATATTTTCCTTGCCTCCTTGCTTTGCTGATTAAGATCCACTTATAGTTGAGATCATACGGTATTTGTCTTTGACTGCCTGGCTTATTTCACTTAGCATAATGCTCTCCAGTTCCATCCATGCTGTTGAGAAGGGTAGTAGCTCTTTCTGTCTTTCTGCTGCATAGTATTCCATTGTGTAAATGTACCATAGTTTTTTGATACCCTTATTTATTGATGGGCACTTAGGTTTCTTCCAGCACTTGGCTATTGTAAATTGTGCTACTATGAACATTGGGGTACATAGGTTCTTTCAAATTGGAGTTTAGGGATTCTTAGGGCATAATCCCAGCAGCAGAATCGCTGGGTCAAAAGTCACTTTCATTTTTAGCTTTTTGAGGAAATTCCAAACTGTTTTCCACATGGCTGCACCAATCTGCATTCCCACCAACAGTGTCCTAGGGTTCCCTTTACTCCACAACCTCAACAGCACTTGTTGTTTCTTGACTTATTTATGATGGCCATTCTGACCAGTGTGAAGTGGTATCTCATTGTGGTTTTAATTTGCATTTCTCTGATGGCTACTGTAGATGGCTAGCCTCTACCATGCTCCTTACCAGTTAGGTTGTGCCAAAGCCAATTCCTCTGTCTGTCTCAGGTTTTAAGGCTCCTCTATCACTATTATTCAGTTGTTTTCCAGTTGATTTCTCCACAGTTTAGTTGTAATTCCAGATTGGTCCTGGGAGGAGGTCAGTGTGACTTCCACTCACTCTTCCACCATAGTGAAGTCCCTCTCTTCTTTTTTTAAATGTAGTTTATTGCTTATACTATTACAGTTATCCCAATTTTCCCCCTTTTCCCTCCTCTCCTCTGCCCTGCACCTCCCCATCATCATCCCCCCTTAGTTCATGTCCATGGGTCATGCATGTAAGTTCTTTGGCTTCTCCATTCCCTATACTATTCTTGACAACCCCCTGTCTATTTTGTGCCTATCAAATATGCTTCTTAATCCCTGTACCTACCTACATCTCCATCTTGGCCAGAAGACAAAAATAACTTTTAAAAATAGTAAAGCAGTAACAATAACAAAGGAGCTTAACTGGTGCACAATAAAACACATAATTAACACCAAAAGGTGTAGTGAGGAAACAGAAAAACAAAAAGGAGATAAGACATAGAAAACAAGAAACAAAATGGCAAATATAAATCTCAGCATATCAGTAATTACATTAAATGTAAACGGAGTAAACAGTCCACAGGCAGAGGTTTCAGACTAGAATTTTTTTTAAATTCAACTTACATTGACACATTCCCAAATGGGAAAACCCACAAATGGCCAAAACTAGCAAAAGCATCAAAAAGAATAAAATACTTAAACTGAATAAAAGAAGTGTAAGATTTGTACACTGAAAATGATAAAATTTTGCTGAAAAAAATCAAAATTCTAGATACATAGATTTTTCCATGTCACAGATTGAAAAACCATTGTTAGGTTAGCAACTCTCTTCAAATTTACCTATACATTTAATGCAATCCCTATCAAAATTCCACTAGCTTTTTTTCAGAAATGGATAAGCCAATACTAAAATGTACATGGAAATGCAAATTGCATAGAATAAACAAAATAATTTTGTAAAAAAAAAAAAACACTATGGAAAGCAGTGTGGAATTTCCTCAGAAAGCTGAAAATGGAACTGCCTTTTGATCCAGCGATTCCCCTGCTGGGACTATACCCTGAGAACACCAAAACGCCAATACAAAAGAACCTCTGCACCCCAATGTTCATAGCAGCACAATTGACAATAGCCAAGTCTTGGAAGCAACCTAAATGCCCATTAGTAGATGATTGGATCAAAAAATTATGGTACATATACACAATGGAATACTACGCAGCAGAAAGAAAAAAAGAAGTACTAAACTTTGCAACAGCATGCATGGAACTGGAGAGCATCAAGCTAAGCGAAATAAGCCAGGGGGAGAAAGACAAATACCATATGATCTCACCTATAAGCAGAACCTAACCAACAATGCAAAGATGCAAGAAAAATATGACCAGCAACACTGAAAGGAAAAGAAATCAACAGAGACAAGAGGGAAGGGGGGCGCAGGGAAAGGGAAGGGAAGGGGAAAGTCAAGGAACAAAGAGCAAGGACTCATGGACAAAACCAAAGGGGAAGAGCTGAGGGAGGGAAGGTGGGAGGGGGCAAGGGAAAGAGGTGGGGGGGAGGCAGAGACAAATGTATTTAAAAAGTAAATAAATTAAAAAAAAGAAAAATAAATAACAAAAGGGAAGTTCAAAACAAAAAAAAATGCTTGGTTTAGACAAGAATAGAAGAAGAAATTCTTAGTAATTTCCTGGTTTTTATTAAATTTATTGGGGTGAAATTGGTTCACAAAACCATACAGGTTTCAAGTGTACAACTCAATAAGACATTATCTGCACACTGGATCATGCACCCATTGCCAAGAGTAAAGTCTGTTTCCATTCCCCTTTTCCCCCACTGTGCCAACCTCTACCAAAAAGCCAACACCCTTTCTGTCTGATTATCACCACATAATCTATATAGATAGATGATGATAGATATAGATATAGATATATAGATACAGATATAGATGACATAGATATAGATATATAGATATGGATAGATAAAGATAGATATATATAGATACAGGTGATATAGACATAGATAGATATATTTTTCTTAGTCCCTTCACCTTCTTCTTTCCAGTCCCCCAGTGCTTCTCTCCTCTGACACCTGTCAGTCTATTCCATGTAACTATGCCTCTGTTTCTAATCTGTTATGCAGTTTATTTTGTTCATTAGAGTCCACATATAAGTGAGATCATGGGGTATTTGTCTTTCTCTTATTGGTTTATTTCACTTAGCATAGTACTCTCCAGGCCCACCCATGCTGTCATGAAAGGTAAGATTTCCTTTTTTTTTATGGTGGACTAGTATTCCATTTAAAAAATGTACCACAGGTTTTTTTATCCACTCACCTACTGATGGGCACTTGGACTGTTTGTAGATCTTGGCTGTTGTAAATAAAGCCACCGTAAATATAGGGATGCATATGTTCTTTTGAATTAGTGCTTAAGGTTTCATAGGATATATTCTCACAAGTGGGATTGCTAGATTAAAGGCAGATTTTTTCAATTTTTTGAGGAAAATCCACACTCTTTTCCACTGTGGCTGCACCAATCTGCATTCCCATGAACAGTACATGAGAGTTCCTTTTTCTTCACAACCTTGCAAGCACTTGCTGTGTGTGGATGTGTTGTTGATAGTGATTCCGGCAGGTGTGAGGTGATATCTCTTTGTGGTTTTAATTTGCACATCTCTGATTATTAGTGATGAGCATATTTTTATATGCCTATTGGCCATCTGTATGTTCTCTTTGAAGAAGTGTCTGTTCAGGTTCTTTGCCCATTTTCTAACTGGGTTGTTTGTCTTTCTGTTGTTGAATTATATGTTATTTATATATTTTGAAAAATAACCCTTCTTAGGTGTAACATTGAAAAATATCTTCTCCCATATAGTGAGTTTCCTTTATGTTCTGTTGATGGTTTCTTTTGCTCTGCAAAAGCATTTTAGTTTGATGTAGTCCAGTTTGTTGAATTTTTCCTTTTTTCTGTTGCCCAAGAAGATACATCAACAAAAACATTGCTACAAAAGATGTCTGAGATTTTACTGAGATGTTTACTTTTCAAATTTTTATAGTTGTCCAATTTACATTAGAGTCTTTTATTTATTTGAGTTTATTCTTGTGTATGATGTAAGTTAGTTGTCTTGCTTCATTTTTCACATGTACCTGTCCGATTTTCCCAACACTATGTACTGAAGAAACTATCTATACCCATTGTATGCTCTTGCCTCCTTTGTCAAATATTGACCATAAAGCCATGGGATTATTTCTTGGCTTTCTGTTCTATTCCATTTATCTATACGCCTCTTTTATGCCAGTACCAAGTTGTTTTAATTACCAGCTGCCTTTTAGTAAAGTTTGATATCAACTTTTATTGTTTGGAATTTGGAAGTATTATAACACCTCTAACTTTGTTATTCTTTCTCAAGATTGCTGAGGCTACTCAGAGTCTTTAGGAGAAGAGCGTTCCTTACAAATTTTTGGAATATTTATTCTAGATCTGTGAAACATAACCATTAGTATATTAAAAAGAATAGCATTGAATCTATAGATTGCTTGACTGGTATGAATTTTTTTGTCATTTAAAGCTTTTTTAAGAATAACAGAAATAGACAAGCAATATACAAAAACAGGTTTAGTATCAACAAATAGTAGAGGAACAATTAAAATAACATCACTGTCACAATCAGATTAATGAGTATTAAAAATATTGGTAATATCAAGTATTGGCATCTCTGAAAAGAACTGGGTATTCATAGAAACTTTTTCTTCATCTTAAAGCAGTCCTTTTAGCATATTTTGCAGTGCTGGTTTGGTGGAGGTGTATTCTTTTAGCCTTCTTTTGTCTGGGAAACTCCTTATTTTGTCTTCCATTTTAGTTGAGAGCCTTGCTGGGTAGAGCAGTCCTAGCTGCAGGCCCTTGCTTTTCATTACTTGTAATATTTCTTGCCATTTCCTTCTGGCTTGCAGGGTTTCTGTTGAGAACTCAGCTTCTAGCCACATGGGGGCTCCCTTATATGTTACTACCTCTTTCTTCCTTGCTGCCTTTAGGATTCTCTGTTTGTCTTTGATATTTGCCATTTGAATGATGATGTGTCTTGGAGTGGGCCTCATTGGGTTCCACTTGAGTGGGACCCTCTGTGCTTCCTGGACTTGTGTGACTTTTTCTCTCCTCCAATTAGGGAAGTTTTCTGTCATTACTTTTTCAAACAGGTTCTCTATCCTTTCCTCACCCTCTTCGCCTTCTGCTATCCCTATTATATGGATATTATTACATTTCAGATTGTCTTGTATTTCCCTAAATGCCTCTTCATTCTTTCTGAGTCTTTTTTAATTTTCTTGCTCTTTCTGGGAGCTTTTTTCTACCTTGGCCTCCAGCTCACTGATCTGGTCTTCAGCTTCATCTAGCCTGCTTTTGATTCCTTCTACTGTGTCCTTCAATTCAGAAATTGTATTCTTCGTTTCCTCTTGTCTCTTATTGATAGTTTCTATGTTCTTTTTTCATGCTGATAGAGTTTGCAGTAAGTTCATCATAGTTTCCCTGTAGTTTTTTTTGTAATTCTCTCTGAGCTCACTGAGCTCATTGAGCTTCCTTAGAACCATTGTTTGGAATGCAGTATCTGATAGTTTACTTGCCTCTATTTCATTAGTTCTCTATCTGAGGATTACTCCTTTCCCTTTGAGAAGAGCATATTTTTTTTTGTCTTCCCATTATTTGTGAGACTCTTGTCTTTTGCTCCTGCTTCTTAAGTTGATCTGCCTTGATTTCCTGACTTTGTGGTGTGAACTTCTATGGTTGGAGACCACTGTTTATACTTTCTGGATCTGCCTCTGATGATGTCAGATGTCATCTCTGTCTGACCTTAGGCAGTCTGTTCGAGACTTCCAGGAATCTACTGTCTGTGGCTGTCTCCTTCAGCTGTTAATCTATTCACTCTGCACTCAACAGGGTGTCTTAGACAGCTCAGGCTGGGGCAGAGTCCCTCCTGTGGGTGGGGTTATAGGGTCCTCTCATGCTCCTGCAGTATGGGGGAGGAGTCTGCATGGGGATCCCAACAGCTACTCTCTCTGTTCTCTCCCCAAAGCCTCCTTCCCCAGGCTCTCCTCAAGCGTCTCCAGACCTCTCTGCACCCTCTTTAGCCAATGATCTACTGTCTTCAGCTGCCACTCTCTGGATATTTTAATAATGGTAATTCTTCCAATCCATGAACACAATATATGCTTGCAATTATTTGTATCTCCTGAATTTCTTTCTTCAATGCCCTATAGTTTTCTGAGTCTTTTACCTCTTTGCTTAAATTTATTTCTAAGTACCTTATTTTTATTGCAATAGTAAAAGGAATTGTTTTCTTAATTTTTCTTTCTGATAATTCATCATAGATGTATTAAAGTGCCACTTATTTCTGAGTATTAATTTCATATCCTGCTATCTTACCAAATTCATTTATTGGATCTAGTTGATTTTTGGTGGGGGCTTCTGCTTATATCTATGTACAATATCATGTCATCTGTGAATAATCACAGTTTTACTTTCTCCTTTCCAATTTGGATGCCTTTTATTTTTTATTTTTATTTTTTCTGACTGTTCTTGTTAGTTCTTCCAGTACTATGTTGAATAAGAATGGTAAAAGCAGAAATCCATGTCTTCTTCCTAATCTTAAGGAAAATGCTTTAAGTTTTTGAAAATTGAGCATGATGTTGGCTGTGGGTTTCTCATATATGGCCTACCACTTTCCTGGGAGATTCTATCATAAATGAGTGCTGGAGGTTATCAAATGCTTTTTCTGCATCTATCGATATGATCATGTGATGTTTTTAATTTTATGGGATTTTTTTATAGTTCAAATACCTTTGTCTCCATTTACCCACCACCACTTTCCCCTACCCCACCCACCCCCAATCCTTCCCCCCTTTGGCTTTGTCCATGGATCCTTTATACCTATTCCTTGATTTGACCTTTCCCCTTATTTTCCCCATTACCCACTTCCCTCCTTCACTCATTATCATCAGTTTGACTTTCCTTTCAGTATTGCTGGTTATATTTTTTCTTGCTTGCTTAGTTTGTTGATTAGGTTCCACTTATAGGTGAGATCATATCGTATTTGTCTTTCATGTTCTGGCTTATTTTGCTTAGCATAATACTCTCCAGTTCCATCCATACTGTCACGAAGGGCAGTAGCTCCTACTTTCTTTCTTCTGTGTGGTATTCCTTTGTGTAAATATACCATAGTTTCTGATCCACTCATTTATTGATGGGCACTTATGTTGTTCCCAGCACTTGCGTATTGTAAATTGTGCTGCTATGAACATTGGGGTGCATAGGTTCTTTGGATTGGTGTTTTAGGATTCTTAGGGATTAAAATCAGCAGTGGAATCCGTGGGTCAAAAGGTACTTCCATGTTTAGCTTTTTAGGAAATTCCAAACTGTTTCCACAGTGGCTGCACCAATCTGCATTCCCACCAACAGTATATACTAGGGTTCCCTTTTCTCCACAACCTCGCCAGCACCCATTGTTTGTTGATTTGTTTATGACAGCTATTCTGAACAATGTGAGGTGGTATCTGATTGTGGTTTTAATTTTCATTTCTCTAATGGCTATAGATGAAGAGCATCCTTTCATATGTCTCTAGGCCCTCCTGTGCTAGTCCTCCTTGGAGAAGTGTCTTTTCAGGTCTTTTGCCTGACTGTATTGTTTGTCTTCCTGCATTGGAGTTGTGTGAGTTCTTTATATATTTTGGAGATCCAACCCTTGTCTGAGGTATCATTGGCAAATATATTTTCCCATACAGTTTGTTCCATTTTCATTTTCCTGATGTTTTCTTTAGCCATGCAGAAACTTATTTTAATGAGGTACCATTTGTTTATTCTTTCCTTTATGCCCCTGCTCTAGGGGACATATTGGTGAAAATATTGCTGCATGGAATATCTGAGAGTTTCCTGTCGATGTTCTCCTCTAGGACTTTCATGGTGTTGCCACTTATATTTTGATAGGGGTGGGGGTGGTTACTGCATCCCAGGCAGTTCCCCCGGGGGGTTGCCGTGGATGGAGGAAAATAAAATAAGTTGTTACAGACACTTCTCAGTCTGCCAGGGAAAGAACGTGGTGATTCTCTGTAGTGGAGAATGCCCTGAGCCCTTCTCTTGAAGTGGCTTTTATTGAAAATGATATGCACACACATGGGTATACAGCATGCATGCAGAGCTCATCAGTCAATGTCAAAAGGCTATGGTTGAAGGAACACAGAGATTTGCCTCAGGTCAGGGTCTGGTAGACAGGGAGGCACCCATTTGGCCCTGAAACCTGGGAAACTGACCACATTCTGTGCTCAACCCCAAACATCAGTAGTCATTAACTTGAGGGCATTCTTAACAAAGTTTCATAAGATTTAATGCATTTCTTTTCCAGGCCTAATTGTCCCCAGGAACCACCTGATCCAGTTTAGGGCTGTACCTGCTTTTAGTATTGTTTAACTGACCTGGAACAGCCAAGAAATAAGGAGACTTCTTTCACATAAAATGAGGACTCTGGCCATGACAAAGCCAAGGGGTGAGGGTCTTTTGCCCATTCTCCGTGTCCCCCAAGTCCTTCCCTGATGGCCCCCATGCAACTGTGCCTGTATTAGGTTGCCCCTGTCATCGAGGGGTTTTACCGGTCATTGATTAACCAGCCATCATCTGGGGCCAAGCAGGGTGATGTGAAGGAGACAGGCAATGCACCCCTGCAGGGGGACAGGTTTAGTCTCCATAGTGTCCTATTTTCCCAAGACCTCCTTGCTCAACTCCAGCATTGGGGCCTTTTCACCAGATGGCGAGGCTACAGTCCTTGAAACCAGGCAAGATAATTCCCAACAATATTTCAATCTTTTCTCCAAATTCAGTGGTTTTTTTATGTACAGTATAAGTTGGTTGTCATATTTCAATTTTTGCATGTAGCTGTCCAGCTCTCCCAACACCATTTGTTGAAGAAGCTATTTTCAATCCAGTTCCTGCCCACTTTGTGAAATATTAATTGACCATGGAGACATGGATTTATTTCTAGGCTCTCTATTCTGTTCCATTGATCTATGTGTCTGTTCTTATGCTAGTACTGGACTGCTTTGATTGCAATGGTCTTGTAATATAGCTTCATGCCAGGTATTGTGATCCCTCTGACTTTGTTTGTCTCAAAATTGCTGCAGCTATTCAGGGTAGTTTATGGTTCCATATCAATTTTTGAAATGTTTGTTCTATATCTGTGAAATTTGTCATTGGTATTTTTTTTAACAATTAATAAAAGTACCTTATTTCCCTCTTGTATTTGCTTTATACCTTCCTTTACAAAGTTATGAAGTTCACAGGTTTATACCAAAAGGTAAGAAGGCTAAGCTATTTGCTTATAAACAATTTTGCAGTCAAATGTCATCTGATTTCATTCTTCTAATCCATATTCAATATAAAAAATTCAAATACCAGGGGTGTTGGAGCAGCTCTAGGGCATGTATTTCTCTTAAGCAGGAGATCTTCAATGGCCTTTCCTTCATGACTTCCCGCCTCCCCAATCCAATTGGGCTACCACCTTGAATTCATAGCCAATCTGGGAAATTTCAGTAGCTATGTAACCCAGCAGGGCCACATCCTTGAGAGTTGGAGGTAAGGTTAGAGGTCATTGTCTGATAAGTAGTAGGTTTGGTTTACATCTGAACTTCATATACGGATTGCATTGAATGTATAAATTCCTTTGGTTAGTATGGATACTTTGATGATGTTAATTCTTCCAATCCATGGATGCAATATAGCATTTCATTTATTTGTGTCTTCCTTAATTTCTTTCTTCAACGTTGTGTATATTCCTGCATAATAGTCTTTTACCACCTTTGTTAAGTTTATTCCTACGTACTTTAATTTTCTTGTTGCTATATCGAATGCTGTTTTTCTTTTCTGATTTCTTCCACTTCATTGCTGGTGTAAAAAATGCTTTTGATTTCCATTTTTTATTTTATTTTAATTTATTTTTTCAAATACTTTTGTCTCTGCCAAACCCCCACCATTTTCCCTTGCCCCCTCCCTCCATCCGTCCCTCAGCTCTTCTGCTTTGGTTTTGTCCATGAGTCCTTGCTATATGTTCCTTGACTTTACCCTTCCCCTCCTTGTCCCCGCCCCCTCTCCCTCCTTCCCTCTTGTCTCTGCTGATGTCTTTTCTTTTCAGTGTTGCTGGTCATACTTTCCTTGCATGTTTGTATTGTTGGTTAGGTTCCGCTTATAGGTGAGATCATATGGTATTTGTCTTTTGCCCCCTGGCTTATCTCACTTAGCATAATGCTCTCCAGTTCCATCCATGCTGTCGTGAAGTTTAGTAGTTCTTTTTTTCTTTCTGCTGCATAGTATTCCATTGTGTATATGTACCATCACTTTTTGATCCAATCATCTACTGATGGGATTTTAGATTGCTTCGAAAACTTGGCTATTGTCAATTGTGCTGCTGTGAACATTGGGGTGCACAGGTTCTTTTGTAATGGCGTTTTGGTGTTCTTAGGGTATAGTTCCAGCAGGGAAATCCCTGGATCAAAAGGCAGTTCCATTTTCAGCTTTTTGAGGAGATTCCACACTGCTTCCCACAGTGGCTGCACCAGTCTGCATTCCCACCAACAGTGGACTATGGTTCCCTTTTCTCCACAGCCGCGCCAGCACCTGTTGTTTGCTGATCTGTTTATGATGGCCATTCTGACCGGTGTGAGGTGGTACGTCATGGTGGTTTTGATCTGCATTTCTCTGATGGCTAGTGATGCTGAGCATCCTTTCAAATGCCTCTGGGCCCTCTGTATCTCCTCCTTGAAAAAGCGTCTGCCCAGGTCCTTAGCCCATTTTTTGATTGGATCGTTTGTCTTCTTGGAGTGGAGTCGAGTGAGTTCTTTGTATATCTTGGAGATCAAACCTCTATCTGATGTATCATTAGCGAATATATTTTCCCATACGGTTGCCTCCCTTTTCATTTTGCTGATGTTTTCTTTTGCTGTGCAGAAGCTTCTTATTTTGATGAGGTCCCACTTGTTTATTCTTTCCTTTGTGTCCCTTGCTTTAGGAGACATATCCGTGAAAAAATTGCTGCGTGGGATATCTGAGAGTTTCCTGCCAATGTTCTCCTCTAGGACTTTGATGGTGTTGCGACTTATATTTAAGTCTTTTATCCATCTTGAGTTTATTTTTGTGTATGGTGTGAGCTGATAATCCAATTTCAACTTTTGCATGTAGCCATTCAGCTCTCCCAACATCATTTGTTGAAGAGGCTATTATTGCTCCATTTTATGCTTCTGCCCCCTTTCTCTAATATTAGATGCCCATAGATACCTGGGCTTATTTCTGGGCTTTCTATTCTGTTTCACTGGTCTATGGGTCTGTTCTTGTGCCAGTACCAGATTGTTTTGAGTATAGTGGCTTTGTAGTAGAGTTTGATGTCCGGTATTGTGATCCCTCTTACTTTGTTTTTCTTTCTCAAAATTGCTGAGGCTATTGGGGGTCGTTTATGGTTTCACATAAATTTTTGAAATGTCTGTTCTATTTCTGTGAAATACGTCATTGGTTTCTTAATAGGGATTGCATTGAATCTATAAATTGCTTTGGGTAGTATGGACATTTTGATGATATTAATTCTTCCAATGCATGAGCACGGTATATGCTTCCATTTATTTGTGTCTTCCTTAATTTCTTTTTTCAATGTGGTATAGTTTTCTGCGTACAGGTCTTTACCTCTTTGGTTAAATTTATGCCTAGGTACTTTATTTTTCTTGTTGCTATATCGAATGGTATTTTTTCTCTGATTTCTTCTTCTTCTATTTCATTGCTGGTGTACAAAAATGCCTTTGATTCCTGAATGTTGACTTTGTATCCTGCTGTTTTGCCAAATTCACTTTTTAGGGTGAGGAGTTTTTTGGTAGAGCTACAGGGTTCTCTATGTACACTATCATGTCATCTGCAAACAATGATAGCTTTACTTCCACCTTTCCTATTTGGATGCCTTTTATCTCTTTCTCTTGTCTGACCGCTGTGGCTAGGACTTCCAATACGATGTGGAAAAGAAGCAGTGAGGGCGGACATCCTTGTCGTGTTCCTGATCTTAGTGGGAAAGCTTTCAGTTTTTGCCCGTTGAGTATGATGTTGGCTGTAGGTTTTTCATATATGGCCTTTATTACGTTGAGGAATGCCCCATTTATTCCCATTTTGCTGAGTGTTTTGATCATAAATGGGTGCTGTACCTTATCAAATGCTTTTTCTGCATCTATCGAGATGATCATGTGGTTTTTGTCTTTTCTTTTATTTATGTGATTTATCACTTTTACTGATTTGCGTATATTGAACCATTCCTGCATGCCTGGAATGAATCCCACTTGATTGTGGTGGATAATCTTTTGAATGTATTGCTGGATGCGGTTTGGTAATATTTGGTTGAGGATTTTAGCATCTATGTTCATCAGGAAAATTGGCCTGTAGTTTTCTTTCTGTGTAGGGTCTTTGTCTGGTTTTGGGATCAGGGTGACGCTGGCCACAGAGAAAGAGTCTGGGAGTCTTCCCTCCCTTTGTATTTTTTGGAATAGTCTGAGAAGGACAGGGGTTAGCTCTTCCTTAAATGTTTTGTAAAATTCTCCTGTGAAACCGTCTGGCCCCAGACTTTTGTGTGTTGTGGGTTTCTTGATTACTGCTTCAATTTCCCCAGCTGTTATCGGTCTGTTCAAGCTTTCTGTTTCTTCCTCCATCAGTGTTGGAAGATTATACTTTTCTAGAAATTTGTCCATTTCCTCGAGGTTTTCAAATTTCTTGGCATATAACTGTTCATAGTAGTTTCTGACGATCCTTTGTATTTCTGTGGTATCAGTTGTTATTTCTCCTCTTTCATTTCTGATATTATTAATTTGGGTCCTTTCTCTTTTTTTCTTGATGAGTCTGCTTAAAGGCATGTCAATTTTATTTATCTTTTCAAAGAATCAGCTTCTGATTTGGTTGATCCTCGGAATTGTTCTTTTTGTCTCTATGTCATTCAGTTCTGCTCTTATCTTGACTATTTCCTTCCTTCTCCTTGCTCTGGGATTTATTTGTTGTTGTTTCTCCAGTTCTTGAAGTTGTAGTGTTAGGTCTTTTATTTGAAATGTTTCCGTCTTTTTTAGGTAAGCCTGTATTGCTATGAACTTCCCTCTCAGGACCGCCTTTGCTGTGTCCCAAGGGTTTTGGACTGTTGTCTGTTCATTTTCATGTGTTTCCAGAAATTTTTTCATTTCTTCTCTTATCTCATTGTTGACCCATTCATTGTTTAATAGCCTACTGTTCAGTCTCCATGAGTTTGCAAGTTTTTGAAGTTTCTCTTTGAGGTTGATTTCCAGTTTCAAGCCCTTGTGGTCTGAGAAAAAGTTTGGTATTATTTCAATTTTCCTGAATTTGCTGAGGTTTGCTTTGTGTCCTGTCATGTGGTCTATCTTTGAAAAACTGCCATGAGCATTTGAAAAGAACGTTTATTTTTCTTCTTTGGGATGTAAGGTTCTATATATGTCAGTTAAGTCTCTTTGATTCAGTGTGTCATTCAGCGCCACGATATGTTTATTAATGTTTTGTTTGGAAGATCTGTCCATTTTTGACAGTTGGGTGTTGAAATCCCCTACTATCAGTGTGTTGCTGTCTGTATCTCTTTTAAAGTCATCCAAGATTTTCATTACATACTTGGGGGCTCCTCTATTGGGAGCATATAAGTTTACAATGTTGATGTCTTCTTCATGGATTCTTCCTTGGAGTATTATAAAGTGTCCCTCTGGGTTTCTTTTTATCGCCTTTGTTTTGAAATCTATTTTGTCTGATATAAGTATTACAACCCGTGCTTTCTTCTCTTGCCCATTTGCTTAGAATATTTTTTCCATCCCTTTACTTTCAATCTGTGTAGGTCTTTTGCTCTGAGGTGGGTCTCTTGTAAGCAGCTTATGTCTGCGTCATATATTCTTATCCATTCAGCTATCCTGTGTCTTTTGATTTGGGCATTTATTCCATTTACATTGAGAGTTAGTACTGATAGAAACCTATTCATTTTTTCTCTTTGTACCTGTGTTTTTCTCTTTCTCACTCTTTTCCTTCATCTTCTTAAACCAATCCCTTTAGCATATCTTGGAGTGCTGGTTTGGTAGAGATGTATTCTTTTAGCCTTCTCTTGTCTCGGAAACTTCTTATTTCCCCTTCTATTTTAATTCAGAGTCTTACTGGGTAGAGCAGCCTTGGCTGTAGGCCCTTTCTTTTCATGGCTTGGAATATTTGTTGCCATTCCCTTCTGGCTTGTAGTGTTTCTGCTGAGAAGTCAGCTCCTAGGTGTTCGGGGCCTCCTTGTATCTTACTTTCTCCTTCTCCCTTGCTGCTTTGAGGATTCTCTCTTTGTCTGTGATAGTTGCCATTTTAATGATGATGTGTCTTGAAGTGGACCTCCTTGTGTTCCTCTTGAGTGGGGTCACCTGTGCCTCCTGGATCCATGAGACCTTTTCTCTCCTCAAAGTAGGGAAATTTTCCATCATTACTTTTTCGAACAGGATCTCTATCCCTTGCTCCTCTTCTTCTCCTTCTGGTATCCCTATTATGTGGATATTAATGCGTTTCAGGTTGTCCTGCGTTCCCTAAATGCCTCTTCATTCTTTCTGATTCTTTTTTCCATTTCTTGTTCTTTCTGGGAGCTTTTTTCTACCTCATCCTCCATCTCACTGATTCGATGCTCGTCTTCATCCAGCCTGCTTTGGATTCTTTCTACTGTGTTCTTCAATTCAGAAATGGTATTCTTCATATCCTCTTGTGTCTTCTTGATAGTTTCTATGTCCTTTTCCAGGCTGATATAGTTTGCTGCAAGATGCTGATAGTTTCCTGCAGTTTCTCATAGTTATTTTTGATCTGGCTCAGCTCATTGTGCTTCCTTAGAGCCATTGTTTTGAATTCAATATCTGATAGTTCGCTTGCCTCTATTTCATTTAGCTCTCTCTGTGAGGAGTCCCCTTTTCCACTCATTTGGGGGGAATTTCTTTTTCTTTCCACCTTTGTGAGAGTCTGTTAAGTAATTTACTTATTTATTTATTTATTTTTGCTTGTGCTTCAATTGGGCTGTCTAGATTTCCTGACTTTGTGGATTAAACTTCTATGGTAGTATGCGGGTCTTTTTTTATTTTATTTTATTTATTTATTTATTTATTTATTTATTTATTTATTTTCCTTTACTTTTCTTTCTGGGCCTGCCTCTTATGATGTCAGTTGTTGACTCTATTTGGCCTTGGGTCATTTGTTTGAGCCTGCCAGGAGCCTACTGTCTGTGTCTCACTCCTGCCTTGGGCAGCTGTGTGACCCCTCAGCCAGGGATCCACTATTTCTGTGGATCGCTCTGCACTCTCCTGCCGGCTCCCTGATTGCACTCCCCGGCCGGCAGGATCCCCTGCCAGCCTGGGCTTGTGCGTCCTTGCCCCAGCCCAGGGGACTTATTCACGACCTCATGTACTGGTCTGACCCCCTGAGGTCAGTGAGCACCCTGGCACTGGTCTGTTTAGGGTCTTCTATTGTATGCTTTCCCCGCTTTTGGTTCCTTGGATGTGTTGCTTGCCCTTGCTAAATGGAGTCTATGGAAATGGGAGGAAGTCAGCACCGGGACTCTCCAGTTAATCCTGTCTCCAGTCTCTCCTCCAGGTACTCTGGGAAGCTCTGTGACCCCTTCGGCCCAGGATCCACTATTTCTGCGACCTGCTCTGCACTCGCGGCCCATGCGTCGATTTACACTCCCTCGCAGGCCCCACTAGTGCCAACCTATGGGAGGCCTTGCCAGCCCGCGCAGGTCCACAAACACGCTCACCAACCCTCACCGACCACTCAGCGCAAGTGTGCACGCCTGCACTCAGTGGTTTTGGGCTCTCTATTGTGTGCTTTTCAGCTTTTGGCTCTTTGGGGGTGTGGCCTGCCCATGCGCAATGGAGACTAGGGAAAGGAGAAGGAGTAGGGACTCCCCGGTTCCTCCTCCCGTTCTTTCCCCAACGCCTCCATTTCCAGTCTCTCCTCAGGGGTCTCTGAGCAGTTCTTTGACCCCTTCCGCTCAGGATCCACCACCTGTGCGGACTGCGTTTCAATCCCAGGCAGACTGGTTCGGGCACACCCTGCCTCTGCTTCTTTGGGGGCACACTTTGCCTGCCCAGAATGGAGACTACAGAATGGGGAGGGAGTTGGGACTCCCCAGTCCTGCTCCCGTTCTTTCCCCAATGCCTCCGTCTCCAGTCTTTCCTCAGGGCTCTCCCAGCCAGTCTGCACTTAGCCCCCCAGCTCACATGCGCACAAGCTCTGTGTGGAGCGCACAAAAGGTAGGTTAATTGATTCTCTTATGCCTGAGCGAGATGGTAGCTGCAGAGTGGGAGGTGCATTATCACTGGAGCTCCATCAGCCACCGTCTCTGTTCTCTTCATAAAGTTTTCCTCACCAATCTTTTCCCAGGCACCAGCCCACCCTACTGCCGCCTCTACCCAGAGATCAAGGAGGGTGGCTGCCACTGCAATTTGTGCGTTGGCCCTTTAAATGTCTCTTTGCATCCACAGCCACCTGTCTCTGGCAGAGAGTGCCCCTAAGCTTTTCAGGGTTGCGTTTTGTCTGTATCCTGGTTTTACCTGCTGTAGTTTAGAGGTCCCTGTTTATGATTCAGACCCCGTTCTTCTTGGGGGCAGCTAACTGGCTGTTTCAATGTCCCTCTGGTGCTAGTGCCCGTGGGCACCCAGGCTACTCTCTCGAGCCTCCACCACACTTCTCACCTGTTGGGATGTGTGAGAGTTGAATCCACTGTCTGTCCACGGCTCCAAGGCTCCTCTCCCACTATCATTCCATTGTTTTCCAGGTAATTACTCCATTATTTAGTCGCAATTCCAGTTTGGTCTTGGGAGGAGGAGGTCAGCGTGACTCCCATTCACTCCTCCGCCATCTTTCCTCTATCTTGGGTAATGTAGTTATTATGTACCTTGGTATGTGCTTCCTTGGATCCAACTTCTTTGGGAATCTCTGAGCTTCCTGGATCTCCTGGAAGTCTATTTCCTTGGCTATATTGGGGAAGTTCCCCGTTATTTTTTCTAAGTTTTCAACTTCTTGCTCTTCCTCTTCCCCTTCTGGAATCCCTATTACTTGGATGTTGGTAGGTTTAAAGTTGTCCTAGAGGTTCCTAAACCTCTCCTCATTTTTTTGAATTCTGGTTTCTTCATTCTGTTCTGGTCGAATGTTTATCTCTTCCTCCTGCTCCCAATCATTGATTTGAGTCCCAGTTTCCTTCCCTTTACTGTTGGTTCCCTGTATATTTTTCCTTATTTCACTTTGCATAGCCTTCTCCTTTTTCTCTATTTTGTGACCATACTCAACCAATTCAGTGAGCATTCAGATTACCAGTGCATAGAACTGTGCATCTGATAGGTTGGCTATCTGTTCATCACTTACTTCTATTTTTGGAGCTTTGATCTGTTCTTTCATTTGGCCATATTTCTTTGTCTCAGTGCACCCATTATGTTGGGAAGGGCAGAGCCTTAGGTATTCTCTAGGGCAGGGCCACCCAGGTTGCTGCATTGTGACACTGTATGGGTTAGGGGTTGAGAGAGAACAATGCCGCTTGCTCAGCTTTCTACCGGCTTTCAGTCACTTCCCCAGCTACCCGCAAGCATATTGGGCACTTCTAATGCTTATTCCTGGGTAGGTGGTTTTGTGTATGTTCTAGGACCCTGTGGGTCTCTACAATGGATTCTCCTGTGAGGCTGGGAGTTTCTCCTGCTGCTGCAACTCCCACATGCTTTTACCTCCAGAGGTTTTGAGGCTTTCTTTTCCTGCACTGGTAGCCTGGGTTGCACAGCCTGTCTCACTCCCCAGCTGTTCCTCCCAGTTTATCTGCAGGCAAATGTGGAATTTCCCGGTCAGCCAGCTGCTGCATCACCTGCCTGGGCCTCCAGCCATCGCCTTTTCATGTGTCCTCTCTGTCCCAGCTTCCATCTCCACCCCTCCTACCAGTCTGGGTGAGTGTTTCCTCTTTAATTCCCAGATTGTCAGACTTCCATACAGTTTGATTTTCTGGCAGTTCTGGTTATTTTTTGTTTTTAAATTTGTTGTTATCTTTTTTTTGGCTGTGCAAGGAGGCAAAGAGTATCTACCTAAGCCTCCATCTTCCTTTATTTCACTTTGTATAGCCTTCATTTCTTTTTTTAGTGACCATACTCAATCATTTCTGTGAGCATCCTGATTACCAGTGTTTTGAACTCTGCATCTGATAGGTTCTCCATCTCCTTGTCACTTAGTTCTTTTTCTGGAGTTTTGATCTGTGTTCTCATTTGGACCATATTTCTTTGTCTTGGTGCGCCTGTTACATTGTAAGGGGCAGAGCCTTAGGCATTCACCAAGGTGGGACATCCACTTCACTGCATTGTGGTACTGTTTGTGGGTAAAGGGTCAGAGAGGGAACAGTGCCGCTAGCTAGCTTACCTAGCATTTGCCCCATTTTCAGTCACTTTCCCTGCTACCCACAAAGAAATTGGGCCCTTCTGGTGTCTATTCCCAGGTGAATGGACTTGTGTATGTTCTAGGATCACATGGGCCCCACCAGTGGACTCTCCTGTGAGACTGGGAGTTTCCTCTGCTGCCACAACCCCCACAGGCTTTTACGGTCATAGGTTTTGAGGCTTTAGTTTCCCACACTGGAACCCTGCATTGTGCTGTTTGCTCCCAGTTGTTCCTCCCAGCTTATCTCCATGGGAATGTGGGATATCCCAGTGTGCCTGCCACTGCCTCACCTGTCTTGATCCCCCAGTTGCTGCCTTGTTATGTGCCCTCTCTTACTCAGCTTCCCATCTCCACCACTCTTACCAGTCTGTATGAATGTTTCTTCTTTAACTCCCTTGTCAGACTTCCATACAGTTTGATTTTCTGTCCTTTCCAGTTGTTTTCTGTTTTTAAATTGCTTGTTATCCTTCTTTTGGTTGTGCAAGGAAGTGAAGCATATCTACCTACTCCTCCATCTTGGCCAGAACCTCTGGCCTGAAATTTTTCTGAGTAATCATGACAGTCTAATTGGTGCTCCCTTGTAGGTAACTACCTGCTTTTCTCTTGTGGCTTTTAGGATTGTCTCTTGATGTTTAAACCTTGTCATTTTAATTATGATGCACCCTAGTACAACTTGTTTGTGACTCTCTGAGCTTCCTGGACTTGTGCTACTCTTTCCTTCAACAGATTAGGGAAGTTTGGGGTCATTATTTCTTCAAATAGGTTCTCAATGCCTTGCTCACTCTCTTTACTTTCTGGTATTCCCACGATGTGGATGTTGTTACACTTCATGTTGTCCAACATGATTCCTAAACTCTCCTCATTTTTTTAATCCTTTTTTCTTTTTGCTGCTCTGCCTCATCGTATTTTTCTACCTTGTCTTCCAAAATACCGATTCAGTCCTCTGCTTCATCTGACCTACTTTTTATTCCTTCCAGTGTATTATTTACCTCAGATATTGCATTCTTTATTTCTGACTGATCCCTTTTTATTGTTTCTATGTCCTTTTTCATGTTGTTAGGTATCTTTATAATCATTACTCTAAATTCTCTATCTGATAAATTGCTTACCTCTATTTCATCTAGTTCTTCTGGAAAATTCTCTTCTTTTATCTGTGGTCTGTTTCTTTGTCTTCCCATTTTGGATGCTTTGTATTTTCAACCTTAGATGTTAAACTAATCAACCATTACACTGATCAGCTGTTAATCTAATCAACCTGTAATCAGCAGGCAGTCCTAAACAACACGGCAGGGCAGGGCAGAGTAATTCTGAGGAGCTATTGCTTCCCCTCAGGCTGACGCCATTCAGAGAGGAGTGCTCTGCCTGAGAGAGGTGGCTCCTGCAGTATGGGGAGTGACTCAGCACATGGATCCTAGCTTCTGTTCCCTCAGTTGACTCCCCAGAGCCACCAACCTCAGACTCTCCTCAAGTATCTCTAGTCCCTTCTGCCTTCCTTTTGTCAACCCCTTGTGTAAGTGGCTACCAATGAAATTTTGTGCTTTGGCCCTTTAAAAGTCTCTCTACTCCAGTTGTCTCTCCCTGGTGGACAGAATACCTGCTGCTTTTCACAGCTGGATGTTTTCTAGTTTCCTTTCAGGCTCTAGTGCTGTAGGCTGGGGAGGCCAGCCTGGGGTTTAGACCGCACACTCTTAGGGGAACCCCCTGGCTGCTGAAATATCCCTCCAGCTCTTCATCTACCACCCATGGGAACCCAGCCAGCCCTCTTGCATCTTTTTCACACTCTCTACTAGTCATTTTTTGGTGAAGTATTTTTGTCTGTCCATGATTATAAGGCTTCTCTCAAGTTAGTGTTCAGTTGATTATTTAAGATGATTTCTCTACAATTTAGTTGTAATTCCAGATTGGTCCTGGGAGGAGGTTAGTGTAGCTTCCACTTGCTCCCCCACCATCTGGATCTCGATTATGATGGCTTTTTTTTTATAAAAGTGTCTAGTTGGGTTCAGTGGCACAATCTTCCAGATCACCTGAGCTTTGTGCCCCCAGAAAGGTGTCTGTGGGTTATGTGCAGCCTCTTGTGGTTGAGTCTTGAATGCTGTTGGCCATTTTGTGGGTGGTGTTGACCCTTCAGGCTGGCTGATTATAAGGGTAAACCTTGATTGCTGTGTATAAGTTACTGTGCAAGGCCAAGTTGTTCTCAGTAGTGTTTGTTTTGGCCTAAATCCCTCCTTGCATGTACCATTTGTATGGTCAGTTGGTCAGGCGCTGGTGTGGTCTGAATCCCACCATTGGTTGTGTTGTTTCTGGGTCCACTTGGATGAGACTTAGGTACAGGTCAATGTCAGACATTGTGTGTAACCAACCTTGAGCTACCTGTCTGGAGCTTCCATGTTATCATGGTTTTGTGGCTGCATCTACTGGGCCTGGGTGTGCATGGAGGAGTTAATTTCTGTACAAGTGTTTGCCTACTCCAGCTTAGAGGTGGTGGTAGATCAGAGGCTCTCTGAGACCCACTTTCACCTGTCTGCTACCCTGCTTCCACCTGAGGTTGCCTGGTTTTCCTCCAGAGCCTTCCAAAGACTACAGAGTGGGTATATAACACACAGACCCTTCCACAGATGGTGAACTCAGTAGAATGGGACAACAGAGATTGGGAGGATGGGGCTAGTGGGTCCCCTACTTGGGGGCACATGGTCAGACATTCAATAAGGGAAAGTGGCCCCTACTGCAAAGCCAAACCACTCAGTCCTTTCCAGAGTCTCTAAATCTAGCTCACCCAGGAAGGGCTTATTGCAGGTTCAGGTTGGTGCAGCTAGCCATCCACTCTACAGGAACAAGTTCAACCAGGCAGAGCCACTGGGCTCAGGAGGACAGATTAAAAGAGTCTCCCATTGTGGGTAATGCCAAGCACTTTTTCTTGGTCCCAGACAATAGCCTCCAAGTGACTCACATTCTGAATGTCCTAGTTCCCAGCAGTTCTCCCTCCCACTGTAGAACTAAGCTCAGCAGGATGCAGTAATTGGGAGTTGGGAGAGCAGATACACACAGCATCCCATGTGGGTAGTGCCCATAAGCCTGTAGGAAGTACTTTTTTCCATACTCAGGACTGTGAAGACTGAGCTCACAGGGGAGATAGGAGGGATTTAGTCCCACTGTTATTTAGCCACACAACCCAACACACACCCATCTGATTCCCAGGCAAAAGTCCCCCAGGAGACATGCTATGAAAGTCCCAGACCCATGAAGCACTATGATCCTCCTGAATGTCTGAATTCAGCAGGATGAGGCTGCTCAAGTGATTCAATGAGTATGGAAAGCACTGGCTGTGCACTAAAGGTTGAGGAGACTGACCCCCTTTCTGAAGCCACAAAGTTCAGTCCCTTTCTGAGTTTCCACTGAGAACATCCCCATAAAAAGAGCACCCCAAGTTTTACTGCTGGGCTCATCCAAATGTCCCTTCTGCGTGACTTGAGCACAGCAGAGTAACCTCAACAGCAGTTGGAGGACTGGGCAGTGCACTTCCCAGGCTGTTACTATAACAGTAGGAGTGCTTACCCCTAGGAAGGGAACATCTAGGTCTTCAATAGACTCCATTCTCTCCCAGGAGGGCTGAATCCCCACTATTTTCTCTACCAGGTGCCATGCATGCTCCTTTTTCCACTTCTGTTGCTCTGCGTGGGGGATCTCTGCATGGTGTTGCGATCCCATGCTCCAAGGGGAACGGAGTTTTGCAGCCGAGATATTTTTCTGGCTTCTCAGCCTCCACACATAGGTGCAGAGAGCAGCCCTTTCTGCATCTCTGCCCTTCTTACCAGTCTCTATGTGACTACTTCTGTAAATCCTTAGTTATAATATTTTACCTCAGCTAGCCTTCAATTGGCTATTCAGGTTGATTGCTCTATAATTTAGCTGTAAATCTGGTTTGGGGCCAGGACCAGGTGAGCATAGCTTCCTCCTACTCTGCAGCCATCTTGCAATCCTACTGTTTTTTCAAGTTGTAGATGATAATGTGAGATTGTAGAGAGTAATGATGGGGTAAAATTATTGATGAAAAAAAAAATATTTTAAATAGCCATTTTGAGAAGTTGGAAAGGGGAGAGATAACAGAAAACAAACATTTCATCTTTCTTCTCCAATATACATAGTAGGTGATTTATTGTATGTTGACTCACTGACCAATTTTTTTCTGTTTTCTAGGTAATGTAACAAATTACATATTGGAAAATAAAGAGTGCCGCGACTTCTCCATTATTGCACTTTCCATTGAGGTTGAGAAAAATAAAACAGTATTTACTATTTTGTTCAATAATGAGGCATACCATTCAGCTGCAACATCCCTGGCAGTGTTAGACAACATTCTCTTTATGTCACTTTCTGGCCCCAGTGCTTCTATTAAAGTCTCCAACAAGCCTCAGCCTCTCCCTCTTTATGACTCTCATGCAGTGTATGTATGATTTTTCTTTTTACTGGAATTGAGCCTTAACTTATCCCCTTGTATTTTTAGCCATATACTTTAGAAAGTAACCACTGAACTCATTATTTTTTACTTTTCTTTTATTTAATTATTTTTTTTATTTCATCTTTTGTAGGCCTGCAAATGGATTACAGATAGTATTAAGTTTGGCTTTTGGCATGGCTGTTGTGGTTGGTAGCTTTGGCCCCCAGACAGTGACTGAGAGAACCACTAAGGCAAAGCACATCCAGTTTGTGAGTGGAGTTTATGTACTTACTTACTGGCTCTCTGCTTTGCTGTGGGATCTTATCATCTTCTCCATTTCCTGCTGCTTACTACTGGTAAGTGTTAGCCAATGTTACATGAAGACTAATTTTCTTATGTCACCCACCAGAAATTCCTGTTCAACTAATCGTACTCTCAAATAAAACTTGTAAAAAAGTTTGAGGCTACTTTGGCTTATTATGCCAGAGATTATATTGTGAAAACCACTTGTGGAAATGTTCTCGCTCATCTTCTTTCAGTTGGAGAAAATATTTTTCTTTGAAAAGTCTCTCTTGAATTGGCTTCCCATGTAATTCTCAGCATTATGCCCTGGCCCAAAACTCTAAAGGACTATGCACTATTATTTTTCACTTGTCCCTCACTACCTCTATAAATAAGCCACCATACAATAGTTCCCAAAGCTGTGCCCTTAGTTAAAATTGGACTGTAACAAACAGTATAGAATCAAAACCTAAATCAAGCTTCCTGTTGCTACTCACCACCATTCCACACACACACACATACACACACTTTCATACCACAAATCCAAGATGGCTAGGTCTGAAAAGAAAAAAATAGTTTTGATTCAGATACCTGATGTTTAGACATTGAAGTGGCACAAAGAAGAGGGGGAGGAGGAGCTGGACAAAATAAGGTGAAGGAATTAGCCAAAGAACATAAAGTATAACCCATGGACACAGACAACACAGTGGTGACAGCCAGAGGGAAGGACAGGGCTGGTGTTGGGAGGAGGGGGGCAAAGGGGAGAAAATGGGGACATCTGTAATAGTTTCAACAAAAATAAAGAAAAAAAGAGTGAACATGTAAGGACAGTACAGCATCTTTTAATGTAATGACTTTGCTTATTTGTGAACTTTGTATAACTTAGGGTGAGGAAGATTAAAGCAGTGCATTTGCAAGGGGTTAAAAGGGATAAAAGAGGTAAAGTTTCTTTCCTTACAGGAGGTACTGGGGACTTAAATGTGAACAGGATAATATCTCATTCCTCAAATAGTTCACTTGTTAGCAATGAGCACAGAAATGAAATAGATATTATAAAATAGCATGCAAATTGCCACTATAATGGCTGAACTTGCAATTCCCAATACAAACTATATCATGGAATGGTAAGATTAGTTGTTGCAGAAAAAAGGAAAAACTTTGAGTCAGCTTGGCTCCTAAAACCATAAGAAAAGTTGTGATTATTGCACAGGGAGATTAGGATTAGTTCTGAAGGAGAACCAGAATTCTACCAGCTAAAACAGCTTCTCAGCAGGGACCAGAAACTGGTCTGGGTGGGGTAGGAATGGTGGTAGTCGTGTGGTGAGCAAATATGTACACAGAAATCCAGAGTTCAGAAAGCAGCATAGGGCTTCCTTCATACCACAACAGAGAAAGACTGACTGGTTTTCTCCTGCCAATGTCTTCTGCTCACAGCTCACTAACCATCCAGCATAACAAGGGAAAACTACCTTCTTTTGTGAGGTATGCTACTCCCATCCTTCACCTCATGAACTTGGGGAGCTGATCCAGGCATGGATTCTGGCTTTACTATCTCCCTTCTGTGAAGCAGTGTGTATTGGAATCAGTCAGAAAACTCCTGAATCATTTTATCTCTGTGCCAAGAATCCATTCTTTCTCTGGCTCTTGAAACTTGTCTGGCACACCCAGCTATCCTTTCCTGTTTAATAGGTCTATAAATAAGACCCTCCATTATTAATACTTATACCAATATTGCCATTTTTAGCTCATGAGAACAATTACTTGTCATGTGTTTTTATGTGTTATGTCATTCAATAATACAATTACCTGGTGAGTTAATTTACAGGCAAGGAAATCGAGATTAACAGAAATAAGTTTCCTATATAACTTCACTCAGATAGTACAATTTCAGAAGCCTGGTTTGGGTTACTCCAAAGCTTGTTGTCATTTATATGTTCAAAGGCATCCTGGATGATGTATGTTGAATTTCTGCTCTCGTATTAGCAGTTCCCTCTGCCTTAACATCTTAATCTACCCCTGCTACGCTATTTTTTTATTTATAAATCATGTTTATCCTATTACAGTTGTTACAATTTTTCCCCTTTACCCCCCTCCACTCATCCCACCCCACACACCTCACTCCCACAGTCAGTTCCCACTCTGTTGTCCATGTCCATGGGTCATTCATACATGTTCTTTGCCTAATCCCTTCCCCTTCTTTCCACCATTGTCCACCTTTCCCCCTCCCCTCTGGTCACTTTCAGTCTGTTCCATGTTTCCATGCCTGTGGTTTATTTTGTTAATTAGTTTATTTTGTTGAATAGAGTCCACTTATAGGTCAGATCATATGGTAATTGTCTTTCAGCAACTGGCTTATTTCACTTAGCTTAATATTGTCCACTTCCATCCATGTTGTTGCAAAAGCTAGGAGTTCCATCTCTCTCTCTTTCTTTCTTTCTTAAATGCAGATTGATTTAATTTATTTTTTAAATAACAAAGTTAATGGAGGGAGGGGGGACGGGGGAAAAGGAAAGGAAGGAGAGGGTCCGGGACCATGTAGCAAGGTCTCATGGACAAAACCAAAGGGAAAGGGTTGGGGGGAAGGGGGCAGAGGAAAGTGGTGGGGGGAAGGCGGAGACAAATGTATTTGAAAAAAAATATTCACTTCAAAAAAAATAATAATAATTGCATTTTTTAAAAAAAAGACTTTTGAGGTGAGGGCGTTAACTCCAGGGTAAGAAGAATATAGTCAAAGACCACCCCACTGCATGCGAGATGGCCTGAAACCTGCAACTTTTTATTCAGTCATTACTAATAATAAACTAATATTTATTCTTTGGGCAAAAAATAAAAATAAAAATAAAAAATTTAAGAAATAAAAAATTTCAACCATTATGAAGTCTCAGCAATTAAACCAACATGACACCAGCACAGAACTAATCAAGTAGGTCAATGAAATATAATGGACATTCTAGAGACAAATGTATATATCTGATTAATAGATGTATGATTAAGTTGATATTTCAAATAAATTGGTAAAATAAGGCTTATTCAACAAATAAGATGTATGGACAACTATTACTTGAAATAAAACAAATATAGAGCCCTATTGCACACATTACACAAGAAATATTCAGGTGAGTTGAAAACCAATATGTAGAATCTAAGGAGTTTTAGAAGAAAATAGGACTAATATTTTTCATGACCTGAAGTAAAATATTCAAACCCAGAAGCTATTAACTAAATATTGACAATATGACTATATTAAACATTTAACTATATAGTAATATACATATAAAAAAGTTAAAGGACAAGGAATAGAATAGAAAAGTATTTGCAACACATCTAAAACATGGTTAATAGGTTTTTTGTTTCTTGGGGATTTTTTAGGGAAAAAAGTTCTACAAACCTTTCATCAACAAATGGGTAAAGAATACCAAAAAGTCATTTAACACTTTTCTTTTTTAAATTAAGAGTAATAGGCAAGAAATGTACTAAAACAGGTTTAGTTTCAACAAAGAGTAAAGGAACAATTAAAATAATAACATCATTGTCACAACCAGATTAATGAGTATTAAAAATATTGGTAATATCAAGTATTGGCAACTCTGAAAGGAACTGGGTATTCATAGAAACTTTTTCTTCATCTTAAAGCAGACCCTTCAGCATATTTTGCAGTGCTGGTTTGGTGGAGGTGTATTCTTTTAGCCTTCTTTTGTCTGGGAAACTCCTTATTTTGCCTTCCATTTTCATTGAGAGCCTTGCTGGGTAGAACAGTCTTGGCTGCAGGCCTTTGCTATTCATGACTTGGAATATTTCTTGCCACTCCCTTCTGGCTGGCAGTGTTTCTGTTGAGAAGTCAGATGCTAGCTATATCATGGTTCCCTTATATGTTACTACCTCTTTCTCCCTTGCTTGCTTTAGGATTCTCTGTTTGTCTTTGATATTTGCCATTTGAATGATGATGTGTCTTGGAGTGGGCCTCATTGGGTTCCTCTTGAATTCCTGGACTTATGTGCTTCCCGGACTTGTGTGACTTTTTCTCTCCTCCAATTAGGGAAGTCTTCCATCATTACTTTTTCAACAGGTTCTCTATCCCTTCCTCATCCTCTTTGCCTTCTGGTATCCCTATTATCCAAATATTATTACTTTTTAGGTTGTCCTCCATTTCCCTCAAAGCTTCTTCATTCTTTTTGAGTCTTTTTTCATTTTCTTGCTCTTTCTGGGAGCTTTTTTCTACCTTGTCTTCCAGTTCACTGATCCGGTCCTCAGCTTCATCTCGCCTGCTTTGGATTCCTTCCATTGTGTTCTTCAATTAAGAAACTGTATTCTTCATTTCCTCTTGTCTCTTATTGATAGTTTCTAGTCCTTTTTCATGCTGATAGAGTTTGCAGTAAGTTCATCATAGTTTCCCTGTAGTTTTTGGTAACTCTCTCTGAGCTCACTGAGCTCATTGAGCTTCCTTAGAACCATTGTTTGGAACTCAGTATCTAATAGTTTACTCACCTCTATTTCATTTAGTTGTCTTTGTGGGGATTCCTCCTTTCCCTTCGAGTGGGGTGTATTTCTTTGTCTTCCCATTGTTTGTGAAACTCTTCTCTTTTGCTTCTGATTCTTAAGTTGATCTGTCTTGATTTCCTGACTTTGTGGTGTGAACTTCTATGGTTGGAGACCACTGTTTTTACTTTCTTGATCTGCCTCTGATGATGTCAGATGTCATCTCTGTCTGACCTTAGGCAGTCTGTTCGAAACTTCCAGGAATCTATTGTCTGTGGCTGTCTCCTTCAGCTGTTAATCTGTTCACTCTGCACTCCGCAGGGTGTCTTAGACAGCTCAGGGTGGGGCAGAGTCCCTCCTTGGGGCGGGGTTATTGGGTCCTCTCATGCTGCTGCCGTATGGGGGAGGAGTCTGCACTGGGATGCGGCCGGCTACTCTCTCTGTTCTCTCCCCAAAGCCTCCATCCCCAGTCTCTCCTCAACTGTCTCCGGGCCTCTCTGCTCCCCTTTTAGCCAGGGATCTACTGTCTGTGGCTGCCACTCTGCACTCAGCAGGCAGCTTAGACAGCACAGGGTGGGGTGGAATCCCACCTAGGGGTTCCCACCATGGGTCTTTTGACACTGGTGCCACTCAGCAGGACTGGCCTCTTGCGCAAAATGGCTACTGCCGCATGGGAGATGAGTCAGCACCGCGATCCCACCAGCTACTCTCTCATGTCTCTCCCCAAAGCCTCCTTCCCCAGTCTCTCCTCAGGCATCTCTAGCCCACTCTGCCCTGCCTTTTCCAGAGACCAAGGTAAGTGGCTTCAATAAAAAATTTACCTGTTGGCTCTTTAAACAGTTCTGTGCATCTCCAGCCACCTGTCTCTAGAAGAGAGCAATTGTGTCACTTTTTGAAGCTGGCTGTTTTCTGTGTACTTTTTGGGCTCTGGTGCTGTAGGCTAGAGATCCCTGCTTTTGGTTTAGACCTCGCTCTTCTCACGTGGATCCCACTTACCGTTTCAATATCCTTCTGGTGCTGCCTCCTGTGGGCGCCCTGCCCGTCTTCTCAGGTCTGTACCACACTACTTACCAGTTAGATTGCACTAAAGCCAATTCTTCTGTCTCCGAGGTTACAAGGCTCCTTTCTCACTCTTGTTCAGTTGTTCCTTCCAGGTGATTTCTCCCCCCATTTAGTTTTAATTCCAGGTTGATCTTGGGTCGAGGTCAGTGTGACTTCCACTTACTCCTTTACCATCTTGATTCTCTATATTTTTTTTTCACAAAAAGAGAAAAACCTGTTGCTATTTCTATTTAGAGTAACTTGGGAAGAATTTACATATCAGGTCAAGTCATATCCTGTCTAAAAATAGGGTATATGTCTTCATGTATTAAAGGAGAAATTTAAATTTTCTTTGAGACAGATTCTAAGGGATTCTAAGGCATCTCTATGCATTAAAAGTCTTGAAACAAAACTGCTCTTAGGTTACCTGCAAATTTTTTCTGACTGTATTTATTCTTTTTATTTTATCCTCTTAATTGGAATGGGGGAAACAACTATAGTTACAGCTGTTCAGGGTTTTTTTACTTAAGCTGGATGATTCTCTTCATATTATTTCTTTAAACACTATTGCTTAAATATAAACTAGTTCTAAGAGTATCACAGGGTTGTAATAGAGCTAGTCTTATTTTAATCCTTCTTTTCCTGTATTAGTTGCCCTGCTAAATAATTCTGTGATTTTTCAAAAGGGGCAACCTTGCTATCTTTAGAGAAAGTGTAATTACCAACTATTAACATATATACCTCTGGAAAATTCTTTAATAGCTCTGGAGGTTTCCTTTCTCTTAATCTAGTCTACTATAAATTTATGTTTCCTTTCTGATTCTCAAGTGGATAAGAAATAAATGAATAAGGAGGTTCCTGAGTTGCTGAGATAGATATAATAGTATTGGGGGTACAGAGTAGATCCAGGAGGCAGTCTAAATGTGGAGAGTTATGAAGGGAAAGTTATATAATATAACATCAGCCCCAGGGAAAATCTGTAAAGAAATAGTCTATTTCAGATTTGGGCTTAATGCAAACATAATTACTTTTATTTTAATCAAGGGGTTGGAGGTTGGGAATAAAAAGAAAAGAGGAACTGCCTGGGGCTCCAAAAATTCCCCAAATGGAAAAAGAAAACAAAATGGAAGTATAATCCTTCTTTTCATGAAAGTCTTCTATAGAAGAAGAGGTAGTTTAATTCAGGCTCATAAACTAAGGCTTTCTTTAATGGGTAAACTGATATAAGTAATAAGCAGTTCTATATGCTAATGATGGGAGTACTTGCCATTTTCTCAGTGTTCTGGCTTGACTCGTTGCACAGTGTCCTTCACCTTGCCCTTATGTCTGCATCTGTTTCAGGGAGTGTTCAAATACTGCAGACTGGATGCATTTGTGGAAGACTACCATTTTCTGGACACAATGATTATCTTTATGCTATATGGTTGGTCTGTTGTTCCGCTCATGTATCTGGGAAGCTTCCTGTTTTCTAGTAGTACTGCTGCCTACATCAAACTCACCCTCTTTAACTACTTTTCAACTGTTTTCAGCATCATCACCCATGCTCTAATGCAACACTATGGTAAGGACTTCCCACAATTTCCATTTCTCAAGGAAATACATTAAATAAATTAGGATGAAAGAGCTAGAGAATAAAGATATTAATTTTAAGCACTTACTTTCCAGTAATCTGAAAATTATGCATTTTGGAAGTCAGCAAATATTTATTGAGTAGGTATGTGATAGATAAAAGTTGAAGGAGAGAGGGAGAGAGGAAATAGGGAGGAGAAAGGAAGAAAGAGAGGAAAGTGCTAAGCCATTTGAAGGAGCTGGACTTAATATCACTCTAGTTTCATAAAAGAAAAAGAAGAGTAAGAGAGTGCAACCATTAATCTCCTTTGAAATAGTCCACCCCCCGCAGACTTGCTCCTTGAGTTCTAAAATCTTAATAGCACTCACTTCAGAGCAAGGTAGGGAGAGATGGGAGAGTGTTGAGGTCCTGTGGGCCGCCTTCTGCTTAATTCAATGCAGCACATCCTCTTGACTCTCCTAATGAGTTTTTTTTTTTTCCAGAAGGAAACAAGAAAATACGCAACAAATATAGTCAACATTAAATCCTTTTCCCTTATTTGAGATCTGACTTTCACAGAATTCTAGGAGTAGGTTCTCCACATCTTCCTTCTCTGATTATACAACCTGAATAGAGGCTGACTGCTGGTGATTATCACAAATAGGATTTGTTTTCAGAACATTCTTTGAATGAATTTCTGTATAAACATTAACTTAGAACTATGTTAATCAATTCAGCTCTGTCTGAAGTGGCAGAACCCTACCAAAAAAAGTTTTCGGACTCACTCCCCAATTTTAGGTGTTGGCCTCACATAAAAGGTAACAGAGTATGGGCTAAGCATGCTTTTTATTCTTTTGCACTTCTCTCCAAGAAGTGGTATTATGACCTGTGAGGAAGACTTGAGCCCCTGCTTAGGAAGCTAAAAGCCAAGCAAGAGTTATGCATTCATGCTCATTCCCTGAATCAATGGTACCTGTTGTCAATCACTTTTATACTAACTATAGATTCTACTAGTGTTCTGCCACATTACAGTCTTATGCCACATGACGCTTTGGTCAACAAAGACCACATATACAACAGTGGTCCCATAAGATTATAATCAAGCTGAATTTCCTGTAAGAAATGGAAGGATATGTGGTTTAGGAAGAATTTTTTCTCCGATGAAAGCAATATCTATGGGTCTTAGCAATAGATTTCCTCTCAGTCATAGCACCTCAATTTTGAGTGCACAAATGATATTCCAGTCAGCCACTGAACTATTTCAGCACAGAGGAGTCTTTCCCCCAGTACTACATATTTAGAAGGTGCTACAACTCTCCCAGATCTAACATGCTAGTCTTCAGAGTACATTATTATAAATTTTTTGTTGAGGACATAAGATGCTGTACAAGGAGACAGGTCCACAGGAAATATCTCAACAAGTATTAAGTGACACTGCCACTTTAGTAAAAGCTTTCTGTGGTAGTGTGGTGTCGCACTGCGCAGTGGCTATAGGGGACACGCCACCATGGGGGGTGCCACAGAGAGTGCAGAGCTCCCTGAAACCTGAGGGAAACCGGCTGGGGCCACATGAGGTGGGAGCAGGGCTCTGAGACCCACAGAGCCCATCCCGGGGTTGTCATGGATGAGGGAGAATAAACACAAAACATTGCAAACACTTCTCTGTTTGCCAAGAGAGCAGAAGGGGCACTTCCCTCCTACTGGAGAAGGCCGTGGCACATCCGCCTAGTGGGGAAGGCTCCGCTGCTCTTTGTTCCAAGGCTTTTATTGAAAATCTTATGAGTGGGGTATGTAACAGGAATGCATACTTTATCTCATTACATCAGTATGGTAAGTTTCACAGTGAATGTGTGATGCTTTGAACAAGACAAGTGACAGGAGTACACTGATTTACATGGGTCTGAGAAGAGACTAGAATCAACAATAGAGACTATAGATAAGGGGAAAGTAGACTTAAAGATGCCTTAAAGATATAGGGTAAAAAGGGTAAATAAAGTAAATGTCTTAACAATACCAGGTAAGGGGTATAAATAAAGCAAATGTCTTAACAAGGTAAGGGGTGTAAATAAAGGTCCTCTGCAGCATGAGCTGACCAGAGATATGAGGGAGGAACAGAGCACACTCTAAAGAATTTACTTTTAGGCCTGATTACCCCAGGACCCACCAAAGCTGATTTAGGGCTGTTTTTCCTGCACTGTTTCAAGCCTGAACCAGGCAGGGGCAGGGAGCCACCAAGGGTTAAGGAGACTGTTTCTCAGCTGCAATGAGGACTCCAGCTGTGTCCAAGCGAAGCTGAGAGATGTGGGAGCCTTTTTGCACCTTATCCATGTCCCCCAATTTCTGGTCTGCTGCCAAAATCTGCCAATACCTGTCTTAGATTGTATACCTCAGCGCGAGGTAACTTACCTGTCATTGACCATTGACCATCCATGGCAAAGCAGAGAGGCAGGGTCTACGCCCCCTGCCACAGCGGGGGACAGCGGGGGGACAGGCTAAATCTCCTCAGGAGCCTGTTTTCCCAAGACCTCCTGATTATTTCCAGCCTTGGGGCCCTCCATCCTGTCGGCAGAGTTACGGCTCCTGAAACCAGGCCGGGCGTTTCCCAACAGTCTGAGCCAGTCTGTCCCTCTACTTTGAATATACTTTCAGGTTGTAATAATGTAAAGCATAGATAAGCTTTATTTCTATCATTAACTCAGTGCCAGAGAGAGAGCCCTTTATGCCAGATAGGTCAATGGGACGAAAAACAAATTTCTAGTCAAAATATTGAATCCTTAGTTCTATACCCTCTCCATGTTAAATGCCCTCTTTCTTTATGACTACCACAAAGTTCCTTAATCTGATCACTGCTCCAATATGCAAGAGTCAAAGCCACATTGCCATTAAATTCCCCAAAGTTTCTTTCTCTATCCATCTTTATTTCATATCCCTACTGATCTTCGGGCTCCCTTTCACTCCCTCCTATTACTGTTATGATGACCTATGCCTCACCCAGCTAGTTTCTTCTCAATATTTCCAGTCAGTTCAGCCCACACCTTGTTCATAGAGCAGCATTTACAGTTTTGATGTTTTATTTCTGAACATTTTGGAAGGAAGCAGGGAGAGGGCTTGTGGGACAGTGTTTATAAAGCCTACAGCAATGTCCTAGGCCTTCACATTTATTCACCACTCACTCACTGACTCACCTGGAACAACTTCCCGCCCTGCAAGCTTCAACTCTGTAATTGACAAATCTATGCTACAAACTGTCAAGGTAAAGAAGCTTAGTGAATTTAATGAGTGTTTTCTCAAGGATCATCTGCTAGATTGGTAATTCTCTAATGAATGGTTTAATCATTTTGGGGAAGTTTGTTGTTATGGGAGGTTCATTACTTTCTTATAATTGAAGCTAATCATCCTTTATTTTTTAATTTTCAAATTAAATTAATTGGGATAACATTGGTTAATGAGGTTATATAGGTTTCAAGTGTGCCTTTCTATGATACATCATCTGTATATTTTATTGTGTTTTCACCTCCCAAAACTCATAGGTGATGAAATTCCTGACTACACCAAAGCCTTCATAGATAATGTGTTAATGATGCTTCCTAGTTACAACTTTGCAATGAGTATCAGCAAATTATTTGAGGACTATGAAGTTAAAAAACTGTGTTCCCAAGGATTTCAAAATATCTATGCAAACTGCAGTAAAATATGTGAGTATCTGGGGCTCCCCAGGTTCTTAACTAGATGTCCTTATCTAGGTTCTTTGTAGACCTCCACATTTAAGCTCAGATTGTGGAAGATAAGAGAAGCCTGTCATTCCCCCAATGGACATATTTGCTATTTTGAGTGCTTCTCTGTACCAAAGTTATTTTCACAGACTCTTGTGGGGGGTGGGGAATGAAGGCTCAAAATAAAAAACAAGATAAATTTTGTAAAGTCATCACCAGACTTGGAATGAATTAGTACTAGTCATTCACCTACTAGTGGAAAATAGCTTTTCATATGTTATTTTAAATGTTCATAGTTCATAGTACACTTCAAGTTAGCTATTACATTTTCCATATTCCATATTTTAGAGTAATTTCATGTGTCTGACTGATTCTAAAAATGGATAAGCCTATTTAATGTGTGTGTGTGTGTTTGTGTGTGTAATTTGTTGTAGAATCAAATAATTTATATGCACCCACAGAAAGAGAAGTATAAATTTATTTCACTAAATCACTGCAGGATAAAATGAATTATATATTCTTAAAATCATTTTTTTAAATTGTTGTTCAATTACAGATGTCCACATTTTTCCCCATTACTCTCCCCCAACCTACTCACCCCCACCTCCTACATTCAATCCTCTCCCCATCCTTTGGCTTTGTCCATGATCCTTTACACATATTTGTAGACAACCCTTTCCCTTCCTTCCCCTGATATCCCCCTCCCCTCATTACTGTCAGTTTGTTCTTTATTTCCATGTCTTTGGTTATATTTTACTTGCTTGTTTCGTTGATTAGGTTCCTCTTATAGGTGAAATCATAGGGTATTTGTCTTTCACCCCCTGGCTTATTTCACTTAGCATAGTGCTCTCCAGTTCCATCCATGCTATTGTGAGGGTAGGAGCTCCTTCTTTCTTTCTGCTGCATAGTATTCCATTATGTAAATGTACCACAGTTTTTTGATCCACTCCTCTACTGATAGACACTTAGGCTGTTTCCAGCAGTTAGCTATTGTAAATTGTGCTGCTGTGAACATTGGGGTGCATAGGTTAAAATCCCTGAAAAACAAAATTATGTCACATTTTATTTTGCCTCATATTTGAATTGTAAAATTTTCTCTCTGCTTATTGAAAATAGCTCTGCTGAGTTGTTATTGACATACCATAGTCACCAGTTTTATTTTTTGTATCTATTTTATTGTTTTTAGTACATTTATAAAATTGCGTGATTGTTACCACACACCAACATTAAAATATTTCCAGCATCAGAAAAAGATCCCTCATTCCTGTTTACAATTAATCCCTATTACCATGTCCATTCCAGGTATCTGCTTATGCCTACTGCCTCTACAGAGTTATATTTCTGGATTTTTCTATAAATAGAATGATTCTGTATCTGCATTTTTTCATTTACAATAATGTTTTGAGATTAATCCAGGTTATAGAAGATCTCAATATTTAGTTTTTTTTGTTGTTGTTGTTGTTACTGAATAGTATTGCATTGTATGGCTATACCACATTTATTTACCTATTCCTCTGCTGGTGAACATTTGTTTGGACAAAGGTTGTTAAAGGTGTCTTTTGAAACATAAAAGTTTAGAATGTTGAAGGTGTTCAAAATTACAGTAAACTAGGGGAAGTTATACTCACCTTCTCTCAGGACCATGTCAGAATAGTGGTTAAAGTATGAAAAAATCAACCTGGATGACCATCTGAAGACTAGCTGAACAGAAGTCTTATAACTAAGGATTTAAAAGGAATCCTCATCAAAACCAGTAGGAAGGAAGAAAAGGCTGTCCCTACACCCACATGTGGCAGGAGAAAATCCAAAGGAATATCTCAGCTGAGAAAACTCTGCCTAGAGAAGGGAAGGACCTCGGCCCCAATCCAGGCTCAATAGCCAGAGCACTATAGCTGGGAAGTGGAGCCCACACGATAACTGATTGTGAAAATCAGCAGGGATTCAACCCTCCCTGGTGAGAAGGAAATCAGTCACAGCACAGACCCTGGGCTCTAGCAGAGGCACAGAGGCTTTCCATAGACCAGAGTCATAAAGGGAGAAATTGAATGGTGTGGCTGTGGGGAAAGAACTGGAGTGACAGCAGCAAGTGTTCAGTGCTGGGTCCTCTCCTACACTGACCACAGATGCCATGTTACCAAGTGGAACATCACTCTCCACAAAATATCAGTCTAGGGAGTGGCAATACCCCTCTCTGTTGACTCCTGGAGGACCTACCCTTCAGATAAGTCTTGGTGAAGAGGTTTCTGGTGAACTCCAGCCTGGGCCCAAGGGGCAGTGCATATTAATGAGCAGTCTAGGATGTTCAGGCAGTCTCAAACTGTGCCAGAATTACAGGGGAAGAAGCTGAGTGGCAGGGCTGGAGGGGAGGTCCTTTTCACCCCACCAAAAAGGCTCACAAATTCCAGAGGTGGAAGCCAACCTTAATGCATCCTGAGACTTTTAGAGAGCGGCCTCAGACCTAGCACTGGCACCAAGTTTGAAAGTATCAGTCCAGCAAACTCTGCTTGTTCTTACCTGGTGACTTATTGAGAACCAGTCCCAAGTATCTTGCAAACAGCAGAGACTCTCTTCCAGTGAGTCAGACTAACAATCAGCCAGCAGGTGGAAGCAGATCTCAGGGTGATATGAGCCTATTGCTGAACTTCCCCAAGCTTGGAGATGGCAAAAGCTTGCCTTCTTAAACAGCTTGTCCCCTCCAATCCTCACCCAGGCTCAACAGATGCAGCCACAAACTGTCCATTGCTTGGCAGCTTCAGACAGGTAGCTGAGGGATGATTATATGCAATGTCTGACACTGGCCTGCACTGGAGTCCCTCCCAAGAAGGCCCAGAAACAACATACCTAAAGGAAGACTTCAGTCCAAACCAGAGAATGACCGAATTAGCTCCACAAGTGGCTCAGCCAAAGAAAGATCTCTCAAGTAAAGACCCTGCAGAAGCCAACTCCACTTTATGGGGTCAGTCGCCACATAACATGTCATACACTGTGGTCAGGATCAATCCTCAAACTCAGCTAGTCTGAAAATTGACCCCACCCACAGATAGGCCAACATTAATCAAGACACAACAATGAGAGAAAGGCTCTCATAAACCAGACAAGGTACAATTCTGGAGCACCAAGCTCAGGTGATTAGAAAGATTGTGCCATGGGCCTGATAAGACACTACATAAAGGCAACATACCAAAATTTGGGATATACCAGGTCTACCTAATACACAGAAACAAATACAGAGTGGCAATAAAAATGGGGAAACAAAGAAGTATGCCCCAAATGAAAGAACAAAAGGACTTATGGTCCAGATGGCAGCATAGGTAAACACATCTTGCCTCCTCACACAATGACACCAAAATTACAACTAAATTATAGAACAACCATCATTCAGAACCATCAGAAATTGAGTTGAATGGAAGTCTGAAAACTACAAAATTAAAGAAACCATATCCATGCAGATTGGTGGGAGGGGCAGAGATGCAGAATGGGCTGTTCCCACATCCACATGTGTTAAATAAAAATTTGGGAGTAATTCTCAGGAGTGAGGAGTCCCAGCTCCACACCAGGCTCCCCAGCCCAGGGTTCCAGTGCCAGGAAGATAAATCCCCATAACTTCTAGCTGTAAAAACCAGTGGGGATTGAGGCTGTGGAAGACAGAAACTTTTGGAGCCCCAGGCAGTTCCTCTTAAAGAGCTCACACATGGACTTACTCAGCTCACTCCCTCTGAGCTCCAGTGCTAGAGCAAAAGCTTAAAAGGCACCAGAGATATGCAGGAAGGAACTGAAGTGTCTAGCATTAGAGCTAAAGATGGAAAGCAGCTTTCTCCCAAACCGAAGTGCTGGCAGGGACCATTGTTCCTCTTCTGAGCCCTCCCTCCACAAAGCTGGCAGGTGGGCTCCATTACTGAGACTCCATCAACCTGGCTCATACTGTTTGCCTCAACCTGGTGATCCCCTGAAGCTCCACCCCACCCAAGGTGTTTCCAGTGGCATTTACATATGAATAGCTTGTGTTGGCTCAAGCTTCACATTCTCCTAAATTCTCTCAAACAAGCAGCATCTGGCCTCAGCAATTCCTGTACCTCTGGCTAAGTGGCCCCAGGCCCAGCACTAGGAGCAGCTAGCCTTGGTTCACAGCTTTGTCCCAACTGAACACCTACAAACCCAGCACAAGTAGTAGCCATCTGCAGATTATTTTGTAGCATATGCTGAGTGTTTCTGGACAGAACACAGGTAGTGGCTAACCTTAGCTGTACTACCCAGAAGGCCATAGAGCCTGCACACTTAGTGGACAGCTATAGACCACATTGCAGCACTACCACCCAACTACCTTCACAAGTGACACTCTCAAGGGGTGGACTCAGAGGGCACCACAGCCCTGCTGAAGTAAGTCCTGCTCTGTGGAATGGGCCCCCACACAGCTAACCCCCCACAGTGGTCAGAAGTTGGTGGTCAGTGATCACAGACAATCCTTGCAACTCATCAGCCTGGATAAATCACTCCCATTAACCTGTCAACTGCATTCAAAGCTCAACTACAAGAGGAGGGTGTACTCAGCACACATGGTGGACACAACTCAAGTACCCAGCTTTGGTGATAGGGAGGCTGTGCCACTGGACCCTAGAGGACACCCACTACATTAGGCCACTGTACCAAGACAAGGAGTCATAGCAGTTCTACATAATACATAGGAACGAATAGGGAGACTGCCAAAATGAGTTGACAAAGAAACATAGCTCAAATGAAAGAACAGATCTAAACTCCAGGAAAATAATTAAACAAAATGGCGATAAGCAATCTATCAGATGCAGAGTTCAAAACACTGCTTATAAGGATACTTAAGAACTTAAGGATACTAAGGATACTAAGATACTAAGGATACTTAAAGATACTAAGAGGACCTCAACAGCATGAAAAAGATACAGTGACAGGATACACTAAATGAAATAAAGAACAATTGACAGGGAATCAACAGCAGAGAGAATGAAACCAAGAATCAAATCAGCAATCTGAAATATAAGGAAGCAAGAAACACCCAATCAGAACAGCAAGAAGAAAAAAGAATCCAAAAAATGAGGATAGTTTAAGGTGCCTCTGGGACAACTTCAAGCGTTTCAACATTCAAATCATGGAGGTTCCAGAAAGAGAAAAGAGAGAACAAGAATTAAAAATAACAACAGAAAACTTCCCTAACTTGGTGAAGGAAATAGACATATAACTCTAGGAAACACAGAGAGTTCCAGCAAGATGAACCTAAAGAGAACCTTAAAAGCAGTAAGAGAAAAGCAGTTAGTTGCCTACAGGGGAGCTTCCATAAGACTGTCAGCTGATTTCTCAAAAGAAGCTTTGCAGGCTAGAAGGGATTGGCAAGAAATATTCAAAATCATGAAAAGCAGGAACCTAGAGCCAAGACTGCTCTACCCAGCAAAGATATCATTTAGGATTGAAAGGCAGATACACAGTGTCCCAGACAATAAAAAGCTAAAAGATTTCATCACCACCAAACCAGTATTATATGAAATGTTAAAGGGTCTTCTTTAAGAAGAGGATCAAAACTATGAGCAATAAAATGGCAATAAATACATATCTATCAATAATTGAATATTTAAAAACAAAATTAAAAGCAGAACAGAAACAATCATAAATGCAGAGAATGTTTTGATGGTTGCCAGATGGGAGGGGTACAGGGAGATGGATAAAAATGGTGAAGGGATTGAGAAGTACAAATTGATTGTTACAGAATAGTCATGGAGATGTAAAGTACAGCACAGAGTATATAAAAGCCAACAAAGATATATGCATGACCTATGAACATGAAAAATGGTATAGGAATTGCCAGAAGAAGTGGGGGGTTTGGGTAGTGGGGTCAAAGGGGGAGAAAATGGGACAACTCTAATAGCATAAACAATAAAATTTAATTTTTTTAAAAAAGGAAGAAAACGTGACCCATATACATGCTGACTACAGGAGACCCATATCAAAACAAAAGATTCACACTGGCTGAAAGTGAAAGGATTAAAAAAGTATTCCATGAAAATGGAGACAAAAATAAAGCTTGAGTAACAATATTTTTATCTGAAAAATAGACTTTAACAAAAGCCAAAGCAAGGGACAAAGGAGGTCACTACATAATACTAATGGGATTGCTCCAACAAGAGAATATAACCCTGAAAACATACATGCATCCAATATAGGAGCACCTAAATATATAAAGAAAATCTTGGTGACTTTAAGAGATCAACAGCAATACAGTCATCATAGAGGACATCAATACCCCACTATCATTACTCTCTCTCTGAAGTCAAAAAAACACATTCAGGTGAGGATTTAAAAGAAAAATAACAGAGAAAGAAAATTATAGGCCAATATCCCTAATGAAAATATATGCTAAAATCCTCAACAAAATATTAATAACTCAAATCCAGCAATACATTAAAAATATCATGCACCATGATCAAGTGGGATTTACCATGGGGAATGCAAGGTTGGTACAATATTTGCAAATTATTAAATGGATTCACCACATAAACAAAAAAAGATAAAAATCACATGATCATGGTAATAGATGCAGACAAAGCATTCAATAAAATCCAGCACACATTATAATAAAACCTCTCAGCAAAGTGTGAATGGAGGATTCATATCTCAATATAATAAAGGCCATATATAAAAAATCTTTATTAGGGGGGCAGGGGAAAGTCGGTGGGGAAGGCGGAGACAAATGTATTTGGAAAAAAAATGTTTTAAAAACCTATAGCCAACATCATACACTATGGACAAAAACTAAAAATGTTCCCCTTAAGATCAGGAGCAAGGCAGGGATGCCTGCCTTTACCACTCTTATTCAACGTGGTACTTGAAGTCCTAGCCATGCTGATCAGACAAGAATAAATAAACAAACAAAAGACATCCAAATTGGAAAGGAGGAAGGAAAACTGTCATTATTTGCAGATGACATGATATTGTACATAGAAAATCCTAAGGACTCCACAAAAGAAATCACCTAATAAATGAATCCATGTAAGTAGCAGAATACAAAATTAACATGTAGAAATTGGTTGCATTTTTATATGGCAATAATGAACTATCAGAAAGAGAAACTAAGAAAGCAATCCCATTTACTATTGCAAAAACAACAAAAAAAAAGGTAACCAGGAATAAACTTAACTAAGGAGGTAAAACACCTGTACTTAGAAATCTATAGGACATTGAGAAAAGAAATTCAGGATGATACAAATAAATGAAAGCATACTCATATACTATGTTTATGAATTGGAAGAATTAACATCATGAAAATGTCCATACCACCCAAAGCAATCTATAATTCAACACAATTCCTATCAAAATATCACCAGGGGGAAAAAGATGGTGGAGGAGTGAATGAGAGTCACACTGATCTCCTCCCAAGACCAAACCGGAATTGTGACTAAATAATGGAGAAATCACCTGGAAAACAATGGAACAATCAAGGGAGAGGAGCCTTGGAGCTGCAGACAGACAGTGGAATCAACTTTCACACATATGAACGGGTAAGAAGGGCGGTGGAGGCTTGAGAGGGTGGGCTGGGCACCCATGGGCACCAGCAACAGAGGGACATGGAAATGGGCAGTTGGATCCCCCTGAGAAGAACAGGGTCTGAACTATAAACAGAGACCCATAGACTACAGCAGCTGGAACCACAGGAAAACACACAGACAAAACACAACCCCAAAAAGCTTAGGGGCTCTCTCTGCCAGAGACAGGTGGCTAGAGTTGCAAAGCGATATTTAAAGAGGCAATGCAAAAATTTGCAGTAGCAGCCACCTTCCTTGATCTCTGGGTAGAGGCAGCAGGAGAGTGGGCTGGTGCCTGAGGAAAGACTGGTGAGGAAAACTTTGTGAAGAGAACTGAGACAGTGGTCAGAAGAGCCCCAGTGATAACGCACCTCCCACTCTGCAGCTACCATCTTGCTCAGGCATAAGTGAATCAATAAACCTGCCTTTTGTGTGCTCCGCACACAGCTTGTGCTCGGGTGGGCTGGAGGCTGAGTGCAGACTGGCTGGAAGAAATAGAGGATCCCTGGCCAAAGGGGACACACAGCTGCCTAGAGACCCTTGAGGAAAGACTGGAGATGGAGGCATTGAGGAAAGAACTGGAGGAGTAGCCGGGATTCCAGGAGCTGACACCCTCCCCATTCCGTAGTCTCCATTTTGCGCAGGTAGGCCACACCCCCAAAGATGCAGAAGCTGGCACACTAGCTGTTTGGCGCGATTACAACGCGGTCTGCAGAAATAGTGGATTCCTGGCCGAAAGGGGTCACAGAGCTGCCCAGAGACCCTCGAGGAGAGACTGGAGACAGACGCATTGGGGAAGAAACTGGAGGAGTAACCAGGGAGTCCCGGTGCTGACTCCTTCCCCAGTCCACATTCTCCATCTTGCTCAGGAGGACTACTCCCCTGAGTGACAGCAGCCTATAAGAACACAAGTCTCGCCATCAGGAGGCACGGCTCTACCCTGTGGTGCCTAAGCCTGACAGATGAGGACAGAGTGACCAGATTGACAATTATAGGAGACAGACACAGACAGTAGATTCCTGAAAGGCTCAAACAAACAACCCAAGGTCAGATAGGGTCAACAGGTGACAGCATCAAAGGCAGACCCAGAAAGAAAAGAAAAAATAAATAAAAAGGCCTGCCTACTATCATAGAGGTTTAATCCACAAAGTGAGGATATCTACATGGATCAATTGAAGCAGAAGAAAGAAAAAAGAAAAGAAACAAGGAAGGCAAGAAAGAAAGAAAGAAAAGAAAGGAAGGAAGGAAGGAAGGAAGGAAGGAAGGAAGGAAGGAAGGAAGGAAGGAAGGAAGGAAGGAAGAAAGAAAGAAGAAAGAAAGAAGAGAAAGAAAGAAAGAAAGAAAGAAAGAAAGAAAGAAAGAAAGAAAGAAAGAAAGAAAGAAAGAAAGAAAGAAAGAAAGAAAGAAAGAAAGAAAGAAAGAAAGAAAGAAAGAAAGAAAGATAGAGAAAGAAAGAGAGAGAGAGAGAGAAATGTGAATGGACTAAATGCCCCAATCAAAAGACAGGGTAGCTGAATGGATAAGAAAACATGACCCACTCACATGCTGTCTACAAGAGACCCACCTCATAGCAAGAGACCTACACAGATTGAAAGTAAAGTGATGGAAAAAAATATTCCAAGCAAATGGACATGAGAAAAAGGCCGGGGTTGCCATACTTGTATCAGACAAAGTAGATCTCAAAACAAAGGCCATAAAGAGAGACCGAGAGGGGCACTTTATCATACTTAAAGAATCTATCAAGAAGACATCAACATTGTAAACTTATATGCTCCCAATAGAGGAGCCCCAAGTTTATAAGGAAATTGTTGGATGACTTCAAAGAAGATATAGACAGCAACACACTGATAGTAGGGGATTTCAACACCCCACTGTCAAAAATGGACAGATCTTCCAAACAAAACATTAATAAACATATCGTGGCGCTGAATGACACACTGAATCAAAGAGACTTAACTGACATATATAGAACCTTACATCCCAAAGAAGAAAAATACATGTTCTATTCAAACGCTCATGGCAGTTTTTCAAAGATAGACCACATGACAGGACACAAAGCAAACCTCAGCAAATTCAGGAAAATTGAAATAATACCAAACTTTTTCTCGGACCACAATGGCTTAAAACTGGAAATCAACCTCAAAGAGAAACTTCAAAAACTTGCAAACTCATGGAGACTGAACAGTAGACAATTAAACAATGAATGGGTCAATAATGAGATAAGAGAAGAAATAAGAAAATTTCTGGAAACACATGAAAATGAACAGAAAACAGTCCAAAGCCCTTGGGACACAGCAAAGGCGGTCCTGAGAGGGAAGGTCATAGCAATACAGGCTTACCTAAAAAAGACAGAAACATTTCAAATAAAAGACCTAACACTACAACTTCAAGAACTGGAGAAACAACAACAAATAAATCCCAGAGCAAGGAGAAGGAAGGAAATAGTCAAGATAAGAGCAGAACTGAATGACATAGAGACAAAAAGAACAATTCCGAGGATCAACCAACCCAGAAGCTGGTTCTTTGAAAAGATAAATAAAATTGACAAGCCTTTAAGCAGACTCATCAAGAAAAAAAGGGAGAAGACCCAAATTAATAATATCAGAAATGAAAGAGGAGAAATAACAACTGATACCACAGAACTACAAAAGATTGTAAGAAACTACTATGAACAGTTTTATGCCAAGAAATTTGGAAACCTCAAGGAAATGGACAAATTTCTAGAAAAGTATAATCTTCCAACACTGAAGGAGGAAGAAGCAGAAAGGTTGAGCAGACCAATACCAGCTGGGGAAATTGAAGCAGTAATCAAGAAACTCCCAGCACACAAAAGCCCTGGGCTGGATGGTTTCACAGAAGAATTTGACAAAACATTTAAGGAAGAGCTAACCCCTGTCCTTCTCAGACTATTCCAAAAAATCCAAGAGGAGGGAAGACTCCCAGACTCTTTTTATGAGGCCAGCATCACCTTAACCCCAAAACCAGATAAAGACCCTACAATGAAAGAAAACTACAGGCCAATATCGCTGATGAACATAGATGCTAAAATCCTCAACAAAATATTGGCAAACTGCACCCACCAATACATTAAAAAGATTATCCACCGTGATAAAGTGAGATTCATTCCAGGGATGCAGGGATGGTTCAATATATGCAAATCAGTATATGTAAAACATCAAATAAACAAAAGGAAAGACAAAAACCACATGATCATCTCAACAAATGCGGAAAAAGCATTTGATAAGATACAGCACCCTTTTATGATCGAAACACTCAGCAAAATTGGAATATAGGGGGCATACCTCAACTTAATAAAAGCCATATATGAAAAACCTATAGCCAACATCATACTCAACAGGCAAAAACTAAAAGCTTTCCCACTAAGATCAGAAACATGACAAGGATGTCTACTTTCACCACTTCTTTTCAACATGGTATTGGAAGTCCTAGCCACAGCACTCAGACAAGGAAAAGAAATAAAAGGCATCCAAATAGGAAAGGAGGAAGTAAATATATCATTGTTTGCGGAAGACATGAGAATGTACATAGAAAACTCTGTAGACTCTATCAAAAAATGACTCAATAAGTGAATTTGGCAAAACAGCAGGATGCAAAGTCAATATGCAGAAATCAAAGACATTTTTGTACACCAACAATGAAATAGAAGAAGAAGAAATCAGAGAAAAAATACCATTCGATATAGCAACAAGAAAAATAAAGTACCTAGGGATAAATTTAACCAAGGAGGTAAAATACTGGTACACAGAAAACTATACAACATTGAAGAAAGAAATTCAGGAAGAGATAAATAAATGGAAGGAAATACCATGTTCATAGATTGGAAGAATTAATATCATCAAAATGTCCATACTACCCAAAGCAATTTATAGATTCAATGCAATCACTATTAAAATATCAATGATGTATTTCACAGACATAGAACAGATATTTCAAAAATTTATATGGAACCATAAACGACCCCGAATAGCCACAGCAATTTTGAGAAAGAAAAACAAAGTAGGAGGGAATCACAATACCTGACATCAAACTCTACTATAAAACCACTATACTCAAAACAATCTGGTACTGGCACAAGAACAGACCCATAGACCAGTGGAACAGAATAGAAAGCCCAGAAATAAGCCCAGGTCTCTATGGGCATCTAATATTAGAGAAAGGGGGCAGAAGCATAAAATGGAGCAATAATAGCCTCTTCAACAAATGGTGTTGGGAGAGCTGGACAGCTTCATGCAAAAAATTGGAATTTGATCATCAGCTGACACCATACACAAAAATAAACTCAAGCTGGATAAAAGACTTAAATATAAGTTGCAACACCATGAAAGTCCTAGAGGAGAACATTGGCAGGAAACTCTCACCTATTCTATGCAGCAATTTTTTCACCGATATGTCTCCAAAAGCAAGGGCCATAAAGGAAAGAATAAACAAGTGGGACCTCATCAAAATAAGAAGCTTCTGCACAGCTAAAGAAAACATTAGCAAAATGAAAAGGGAGTCAATCATATGGGAAAATATATTCGCTAATGATACGTCAGATAGAGGTTTGATCTCCAAGATATATAAAGAACTCACTCAACTCCACTCCAAGAAGACAAACGATCCAATCAAAAAATGGGCAAAGGACCTGGGCAGACGCTTTTTCAAGGAGGAGATATAGAGGGCCCAGAGGCATTTGAAAGGATGCTCAGCATCACTAGCCATCAGAGAAATACAGATCAAAACCACCATGAGGTACCACCTCACACCGGTCAGAATGGCCATCATAAACAGATCCACAAACAACAGGTGCTGGCGAGGCTGTGGAGAAAAGGGAACTGTAGTCCACTGTTGGTGGGAATGCAGACTGGTGCAGCCACTGTGGAAAGCAGTGTGGAATTTCCTCAAAAAGCTGAAAATGGAACTGCCTTTTGATCCAGGGATTCCCCTGCTGGGACTATACCCTAAGAACACCAAAACTCCAATACAAAAGAACCTCTGCACCCCAATATTCATAGCAGCATGATTTACAATAGCCAAGTGTTGGAAGCAACCTAAATGCCCATCAGTAGATTGGATCAAAAAGTGTTGGTACATATACACAATGGAATACTACGCAGCAGAAAGAAAGAACTACTAAATTTCGTGACAGCATGGATGGAACTGGAGAGCATTATGCTAAGCGAAATAAGCCAGGGTGCGAAAGACAAATACCATATGATCTCACCTATAAGCGGAACCTAACCAACAATACAAAGATGCAAGGAAAATAAGACCAGCAACACTGAAAGGAAAAGAAATCAAAAGAGACAAGAGGAAGGAGGGAGGGGGGTGGGGAAAAGGAAGGGAAGGGGAAAGTCAAGGAACATATAGCAAGGACTCATGGACAAAACCAAAGGGGAAGAGCTGAGGGAGGGAAGGAGGGAGGGGGCAAGAGAAAGTGGTGGGGGGGAGGCAGAGACAAATGTATTTAAAAAATAAATAAATAAATGGGGGGGAAAGCAATAAAAATTTTTAAATGAAATTAAGTTTAAAATATGACATTGAAGAGCTTCTGGAGGTGGTTCCTGAGGAATTGACCTATGAGTAGTTGGAACTGGAACAGGAACACTTAACTGAAGAACAGGGAAGAGAAAAGGTAACTACAGAAGAGAAAAGAACCCTCAAGAAAATATTCCAGAAGAAGGCATTGTTATTACAGGATATGACTGCTTCTTTTCTGTTATTGTCTCTGAAGACCTTCCAGAGAGATATGTGAAGATGAAAGTTGATCTTGAGCCTCTGTACACCTATACTAATGTGAGTGTGTTCATGTCTTAGTTTTAATAAAAATATTAAAATATTTAAAAATAAAATAAATTTTAAATAGAAAACTTATAGAATAAGGATGTAAATAGAGAAAATATTTTTATAAAGCTATACAGTGTGTTTAAGCTAATTGTTATACAAAAGAGGCAAAGTGTTTTAAAATTATTAAAGTTTAAATTAAAAATGTTACAGTAAGCTAATTTATTATTAAATAAAGAAAATGCTTTCTTTAAATTTAGCATAGTCCAAGTATACAGTATGTATAAAGTTTAAAGTAGTGTACAGTATTATGCTAGGCCTTCACATTTACTCATTGCTTGCTCACTGACTCACCTGAAGCAACTTCTATTACTCCAAGCTCCATTTACTATATAGGGCCCTGTAGAGGTGTATCATTATGTTAAGGTTGCCTATAGTATTCATACAATTACATGCTGTACTGGTTTATAGCCTAGGAGCAATAAGCTCTACCATATAGCTTTGGTATGCAGTAGACTACATCTCAGCATGTGCACTCTGTGATGTTCACATAATGATGAAATTGCCTAACAACACATTGCTCAGAACTTACACATTCCTGTCATTAAGCAATGCATGACTGTACAATGAGTATAGACAATAATATTGTAATGATAATATTACAATAATATTGAAATGATGTGATAAATATTTTTTAAATGCTGAGTTTTTTCCCACGTATATTTTTGTCTCTTCACCATTTCCATTTGTCTGACTACTACTGCTATGTCCTATCATACATTCCATACATACTTAAAACCAAGCGAAGGCTAGAGTTCCATTTTTAAAAACTAAAGAGGCATTTTTGGACAACACATTCTTGACAATGGAACCTGGATGTCATTTATCAGACATGGTAGGGAAAGTTCTCACTCTGCATTATGAAAAGGACAGCCAGATATCAACTGTTACAAAAATGAAATAAGATGGAAATTTTAACAAACTGTTTAAACTGTTTTCTTAAAGAGACTTCCTCCACTGTCAGAGGTCTTGACTAGCCTCCTCGTCAGTCATGCAGAAGCAGTTCTTCACATGATTGGTGAACTTGCCTTCCATTTTGGGAAGCGAACCACCTTTTTCTATACTTGCTTGCATTTTTGTTTTAATGTATTCTACAGAACTAGGTTCTCTTGGTGTTTTAGGAATTTTTTCCTGTTTTTTGAAGGATCCTTGACCTTTTGGTCTTGGTGTTGATGGTTTTGAGTCTTTTCCACTCAGGTGTGATTTTTGTGCATTTTAGGCTGTAGTATCTCATAGGTTTCTTTACTGGAACTTTTTCTTCAGCTTCCTCATCCTCAAAATCATCATCAGCTTCAGCAGCAGCAAGTTTTACTTTTTTCTGTGGAAACTTGCTACCACTTTCAGGGGCAGAACACTTCCCATACATACTTTGGAGTTTCACATCCTCCTCCTCCTCATCTTCTGACTCTGCATCCTCCTCCACAGCTACTAAGTGCTATCCACTAATATGCACAGGCCTTGAACCACACTTTAACCATAAGACAAGAGGTGGTGTTATTTCAAAGCCACCAAGGGAAATCATGGCTGTAGAGACATTTTCAAAGTTGCCAGTGTTACTTTAATTGGACTGCCTTTATAATTCATTGCCTCTACTTCAACAATGTGCAGTTTATCCTTTGCACCAGCCCCTAAACTGACCATTCATAAAGATAATTGGTGCTCATTTTCATCATTCTCCACTTTAAAGTGAGTCT